>NC_133543.1:85058603-86308603 GCF_048773025.1 Camelus bactrianus | reverse complement strand
AGCTGGAGAGCAAGGTGGGGGCCTGTCTGTCTTCTGGACCCGAGCGGCCAGGCCAGAGCTGCTTTTGGAATGGAAGTCCCTGTACGTTATGTTCCATTTCTCTCATTGTGTCCCAGTTTCCACGTTAGTGGAGGGAAGGACAATGTAATGAGCTAAATTTGTGCTTAATTGGTGCAGCGTAGAGTACTGAGAGGAACATGGGTTATGGAGTCGGACAGACTTTAAAAAGAAAATTTACTGAAGTAGAGTTGATTTATAATGTTATGTTAGTTTCAGGTGTACAACAAGTGATTCAGCTATACATATATGTATATATTTATTCTTTTTCAGATTTTTTTCCATTATAGGTTATTACAAGCTATTGAATACAGTTCCCTGTGCTCTATAGTAGGACCTTGTTGTGTATCTATTTTATATATAGTAGTGTGTATCTGTTAATTCCAGACTCCTAATTTATACCCCACCACCACCCTTTTCCCCTTTGGTTACCACAGTTTGTTTTCTGTGTCTGTGACCGACAGACTTCAGTTTGAATTTTAGGTTCCCCACTGAATAGTTGGGGGGTCTCAGCCGAGTTGTTTAACCTCCTAGGGCCTCACTTGGCACCATCTCTAGAAAGACCCATCTCGTCGGATTTTCTGACGGATGGAAAGATACGTGTAGAGTGCCTGCCTGACAGAGCAGCCTCGATACCTACGATTCCTTAAAGAGCAAAGTACTTCTCAAATATCAAATGCTTGGTCAGGCATTCAGGTAGAAGAGATGAGTGAATGACTTTGTTTTACTTCTTCTTTCTTGAATTTATTCTGTCTCCCAAAGATAGGAGAATCAAAATATCTGGATTATATAAACCTGCCTTGTTCAGAATACATGTAGAGTAGATGCCAAGTGGCTTTTTCTGATAAATTTAATGCTGCTTTCTAGATTCAAAGCAGAATCTGTCACCAGCAGAGGGTGGCCCTTTTATGATTTGTCATATTCATTTGAATGCAGCCAGCCCATTGGAACACCTGCTGTGTACAGAGGACTGTGTGGGACAAGGGTGAATCCAGGTGTATCTGCGGAGCCCACTATTTGTAGTGAAAGAGACAGTGCAAATTCCTATATAACAATATCGTGATAGTAACTACAACAGTTCCCGTAAAGAGGCTGAGGAATTTTAGAAGAAGAAGCAGTTACTTTAACTGGTAAGACGACTTCTCAAAGTGGTGGCGTTTGAGCTAAGCCTTGAGGAGTGACTAGGATTTAGGTGGCGGTGGAATGAGGGCATGTATGAACGTGGTCAACGGCACCCAGGGTCAAGGTGCCCTCCAGACTGGACTGGGGGGCCCCGTGGCCGGGGCACGCTCTTCGGGACGAAGCTGGAGCGTCAGATCATGGAGAGCCTGTTTGGACTGGAACTTTATTCCGTGAGTAGCGGGGAACAGCTGGAGTTCTCTGGGAGGGAAATGGCCCAGTTTGGCCTTTAGGAAGACGGCTGATTGGGAGGCGACTGGAGGAGTTAGCTTCTGGAAGCAGGGGGACCATTACTGTAGCTGCTCAGGCCAATTAAGGCGAGGCGGTCGAAAGAGAAAAGAAGGGAATCTTGTGACAGAAGGAGAAGCGACGGGACTGGGTGATTGACTGGGGTTGAGAAGGTGGGATTGAAGGGGAGTGAGCAGCTGGCGACCACGTGTCAGAGGAGTGTCAGAGGGCAGGTGCTGGCTTGGTGGGGGGTTAGGGGGTCAGACTGGACTCTGTCGGATGGCTCAGTCAACAGCCCATCCACATGGAGGCATCCGGCAGAAAGGGGGAATTGGAGACCTGGAGCTGAGGCAACAGAAGGAGACTGGGGAGTCACTGGCGGGGAAGCAGTGGCTGCAGAAGCTGGGGCATCAGGGGAAATTATCCAGGGAGGTGGCGAGGACAAGACCCAAGACAGAGGCTGGGGAAAGTACTGCACGAAAAAAGGAGTAAGAAGAGGATCCTGCAAAGGGCGAGGGGAGGGGGAGAGGGAGGGGCTCAGCTGAAGGAGGTCCTTTAGAGGCAGCAGATCCCGAATCTCAGCCGTCCTGCTGGCTGACTCCAGGCAGGCTACTGGGCGCACCTGTCCCCTGCGGGGTGGGGGGCTGGTGTCCACGACGGGCGCTGTCCTGAGGGGACACTTAGTAGATGCTTATTCCTTTCCCCTTCCCTGCAGAAACCTGAGGAAGCACGCAATGGGGCCTGGGGAGGCATGCTCAGAAGGGGTGGCTGCCAGGGTTCATGGCTTTGGGAAAGGACTGTGAGACACCCCTGTTCAGTCACTAGTGAGACGAGGAGGTGGGAAAGTAACTCCGGCACTTTGGGTGGGTAACAGATCTGAGGAAGGCTGACTGCCAGGGGCTGGTGAGTAAGGGGATGAGAAGGAAGTGAGAACAGCTCAGTGGGAGCTGAAGCCAGTTGGCAGCAGGGTGGAGGAGGGAATCCAGCTTCGGGAAGGAGCAGGGTTAGTGCGAAGGGCGTCGTGGCTGCTGCATCAGGGAAACCAGCTGTCCTCTCGAGAGCAGCAAGCTAGTTCCTTGCAGAATCCTTTTCCTCTTGGATTCAGCCTCTGAGGGTCAAGCTTTTGGGTGTTTGTTCAGAGGTGCCAGCTCTGGAAGGAGGAAGCCCAACCACACGAGGCAGGGAAACTGCAGTCTGTCACTTGAGCCTGGAGAGGCCTTGGCTGGCTTTCTGAACGAGGCCTCCCTGTGACCCTGTCGCTCACAAGCCTAGGAGATGGGGGCCGCAAGCTCTCCGGGGACTTTTCCCGGGGAAGGACAACACCGTGGCTGGCTGCCTTTTGAAATGAGAGATGGGGCATCAAGAGGAAGTGCCATGGGTAAGTCTAAGAAACCTGGGGCTTTTCTCAGCCCTGAAGCCTGGAGCCCAGTTTCAGAAAAGTCGGGGCAATTTCAGGCTCTCTCTGTTGCAGACAAGCACCACCCGGTCCAGAACATTGGCCTTTTCTCCTCCATCCTCAGAATATCAGAGCTCGCTTGGCAGCTTCTGCCACTTCCCCACCGCCCACCCCACCTTCCTCTTTAAGGGAGTGGTTTTGCCTTTGTCTCACTCCTCCAAGATGAAGTGGGGATGAGATGGACAGGAGGGCGTGTAGGGGAGGGGTGGGGAAGGTGGGAGGGGGTGAGATCCTTCCACCTGCTCTGAGATGGGGGAGACAGAGCCGAAGTCCCCAAAGGAAGGACCGGAGCAACGTCCCAGGGAGTCAGCCCTTGAGAAAGGCATTGGATTTGGTAGCATTCTTGGCCAGAGCCTGGGAATATTCTGCTTCTAGAAAAGTTTTTCCCAGGATTTCAACTGTTTTCTTAGTTGCTCCTTCAGGCTGGTCTCTGTTCTGATCATCTGCTCTTTCGTCCCCTTCCTACTGACTTTCCTCCCTTCCTACCTTGCTCATGCGTGTCCCCCCACCTTCCTGTTTGGAGAATCAGTGTGGACAGTGGCGAAGTGTGTTGCCCCTACAGCCGGGCTGCCTGGGTCTGAAACCACAACTCCTCACTCACTGGTGTGCACGCTTGGGCAGGTTCTTCGCCTCCCTGAACCTCATTTTCCTCATCCTTAAGATGGTATAATAATATCCATCTCATAGAGTGACACATCGTATTATGAGAATTAACTGAGTAAATACATATGAAGAGCTTAGAGTAGCACCTGGGAAGTAGTAAGTGCTCTGTAAACACTATCCGTCTGTCTGTCTGTCTGTCTCTATCTCCTTTTTCATAAATGCCTTCAAATTCTTTTTGGATTTTGCCAAGTGGCACAGAAAAAAATATATTATGTTGAAAGAGCCTATAGAAATTGTATTTCTAGAAATCATAAATTATATAGTATATTTCTACTAAAGTACAGAAATTCTAACTTAGAGTTCCCTTACCGGAACTCTCAGTTAGAGAGTCTTCATGCTGGATAGAAAGTTCCTTCTAACACTGATTTTCTTTCTTGTGGCTTCCATCAAGACTAACCGGTCTTAGTGGAACAAGGAGTAAATAAAGTTATTAGTTATTGGTTCCTGTCATTAGGAGTAAATGAAAACACATCAGACTCTTAGGTTGAAAAAAGTCAGCACCGCCAGAGGACCAGGTGCAGGGACGTGTCTTCCACATGAACTGCTGCTACTACATTTCGACCTATAGATTTTACTTCCTAGGTCTTATTTGTTATATGTTTCAAACCATCATCACATTCCGCGTATTAGCTATCTCGGCTACATTTGTGACCTTTGGCTTCATGAAGCCGAGCCCTATCCTGCATTACTGAAAACCTCCCTCCAGGCTGACATCAGCCGTTTTGAGTCCTCTTCAGCAGCTGCACAACTACCCTGGTCTGCCTTATCTGTTACATGTTTCTCTCTGAAAAGCAAACATGAGAGTCTCTGTTAGAGGCTCGTTAAAATCCAGATACGCCCCCACCCCTGGTATTATATGTCTTCCTCTTTCTTACCTGGTATTTCCCACTACCTACAAAAATGAAAGAAAACTAAACTGGAGAAGCAGTCATGATGATTTTTCTATCTTTTAGAGAATCTCTCTTCATTTTAAGTTGAAAGTAGCATAAGATGATGTGAATTAGTGAAAGTTGAAAGCAAAGGGGTAACTATTACATACAATGTCCAGAGAATTCGTTTTACCAAAAGGCTCTCTCTCAAGTAAAAGCGTTTGGCTGCTCTTCATTTTGTAATGCCCTAATTTAGATGTTTAATTTTTGTAATGCAATATTATAGCCACAATTGTCTGTTATCTTTTTTTAACTTCAGTGTTGAGTTGAAGTGGAAATTCCCAAAGGGGTGTAGATACTGCAGGATACATGTAGGTACTTAGTACTTTTTGATGGTGATGTTAGAAAGATACAACTAGGAAGCCAAAACATTTTAAGGCATTTTCTAGCTTTAAGGCACATTTAGGAAAATACTGTAATTTTTGGGGGGACTATTTTCTATAAAACAAATATATGTTTATTATAATTTTATTTGTCTGTACCAGATGGTCAAAAAGTCAAGTTAAAGAAGGATTTGGAACCGTATATTCTGGTACAGAATGATGGCTAAAATATATTATCAAGTGAAAAGTACAAGGTATAGTATGCTACTATTTATGGGAAAAAAATGGAAGGCTCTAGGAGAAATTGGGAACATTTATTACTTGTAGAGAGGACACTGGTGGCTGGGTAAAAGAGCTTTCAGTGCTTTTTGAATTCTGAATCATGTGAATGTATTACCTAACTTAAATTAACAAATAATAAATGTATAAGAAAAAAGCTGGATTGGGGAAGCAACAATAAGTAGTTTTTTAAATTTCCTTTTTTTAAGGGTAAACAGGCTTTGGAGTTAGATGCACTTAAGCGTTGAATTCTGGCTTGACTGCTGCTGGCAAATGAGTGTGGGGAAAGTTCTATCACTTTATTATAAAATTTGGGAAAGATCTTCTTGGCGTTACCGAAAAATTGGCCCCTGAACCCTGAAAGGCAAATTCAAACTCGGAGACAGAGTTTGGGAACAAATTAAAAGCAGCTTTATTGTTTTGCCGGGCAGAGGGGAGTCACAGCAGGCTAGTGCCTTAGTAACTGTGAATCATGGGGTTGGGGCTTGGTGATTATACAGGTGAACGGGGACGGAGTGTATCAGTGATAATGAACAATAGAGTCTTTTACAAAAGTTTGTCTTGTGTCACGGGAACTTCTGGTGGTCTGTTAAGTAGGTCATTGCCTGCAGCCTTCGCGTTATCTGGTCTGATCCCTCTGGTGTCACAGGGGCTTTTGGAGGATCTGGCCGTTCCTTCAGGGTTATCCTTCTGTGACCTTCTTTTTGGAAAACAGCTCCTAGGTTTAGGTACAATTATTTAGGGTAGGGCATAACTCAAAGAAAGCAAATTAATTAATCACAATAAATTCTTAAAGCTGCCTTAGCATCAGGGAAGCCATTTTGTGACTCCTTCATTGGCTGGGTTTTTATACAGATCAAATATGGTAAGAACCATTTTGTTTTTTTCTTTTTTTTTTTTGGACTGACAGATCCTGCCTCAGGTTTATCTGTACAAACAGCACAGGTAGACGTGAGCTGCATGCAGACAGCAGCCCAGGGGTCACACTAGTCCTTATATCCTCACATCAACAGATGAAAGCCTCTACTGTGGAGCCTTTGTGGGAGCCTGGGCGCCTTTGGGAGCCTGAGCCTGAGCTGCAGCTGCAGCTGCGGCCTTGGTCTGAGCCTTGTCCTTGGCCTCTGGCGGGCAGAGCCTGAGACCCTTGGCGATGCGGGCACGAGCATGTTTCTCGAGCTTGGGGTGAGCAGTGCAGGCAGGTCGACTGAGCTTGCGGCTGTTGCCCTTTGGGATCTTGGGCTTGACCTCCTTGGGCTTTGCCAGAGCCTTGACAGCTCAGCACGTGCACTTGTGGCCTTGGCATTGTTGGCCTGCATCCTCTTCAGGCCCTTCTTGTTGTGCTTCTTGGCAAAGCACATGTTCCTCAGGAACTTGGGGTCCACCCCCTTAAGAGATTCGTATCGTTGTGATCAGGGTTTTTTGATGCCGTTTCTGTGTCATTTTCGGGACTGGTTGTGTGTGGTGTGGTTCTTTGACTTGGCCATGTCTGCACCGGAGCCGTGAGTTCCTGAATTGCCTGGGACCGGAAGAGAAAGAAAAGAACCATTTCTTAAAGTGTAGTTTGTGATTATCTGATCTTAGGGTATGGAATGAAGAAGATAAAGAAGATTTAAGACTGGGTATGAGCATCTTCCTCTGAAGATTTTTTTTTTTAACCATCCAAGAAAGATAAAAGACAAGATCATCTCAATGCTAGGTTCTAGATGGTAAATAGATTTTAACTGAAAGTTATTATGAATCAAAAGTTAACTTTGAATCATTAGATCCAGTCAAGAGGGTTCAACATGTCTTTGCAATTAAGAGAATTGAGTATTAAACCAATAATTGTTAGACCCCTCTTCTCTGGATTTTTGGAGGAAATTCGCCATGAAATATAAGCCATTTCCTCTCCCCTGTTAGAACAACAGTCTTGTGAGAGTTGAGAAGCTCTGCTCTGATGGGGAGAGTTCAGGGGAGGCACCATAAAGCAATCCCCGGATGCAGAGAAAGACTGCTGTTGTATCTGTGTCATTGTCTAAGTCGCCCCTGGGACAGAAGGATTGAGCCATCAACACTGCATTCTTTGTAAGCCATATCCATTCCTACCTAAATAGGCCTATATGCTGAACATTTTCCCCCAGGGTCTAGAGGTGGGAAAATATGAGACTCATATTTTGTGGAGTATTTATAGTTACCTTTTTGTTTATGTACTCATTGAGTGGGCTCTGTAACATGAATCTCTCAGATCCAAGGACCAGAAAGAGGACTCCAGTTGTCTAAACCAGAATGGAATTAGCTTAGATAACAGAATTCCAGAAATAGGACTGACTTCAAATGAGATTTAATCGTGAAGCCCAGGATGGCCTCAGGCTCTACCTCTCTGTGATTCTTTCGTCTTGGTCCTCTTCTGAGTATTGACCTTCTTAAGCTGGCTCATCTCACTGTAGTAAAAGCTATGGGAGCATTTCTGGTTTTGGTACCCTCACACCCTGTCCTGTCGGGGAAGAGAGAACACCCCTCCTGATAGTGTCCAGAAGTCTATGGATTTTGTTGCATCTCATTGGCTTGAGTTGGGTTACGTGCCCATCTCTGAGCCAACAGGATATACTGGTTGGCTTAAGTTATTGAATTTCAAACTTTGCACCCACCTCAAAGGATTCCTATTTCATTGCTCTGGGAGGAGGATCCCCTGCATTGGTATTTTATTTTATTTTATTTTATTTTATTTTATTTTATTTTAAAAAATTTTTTTGTCATTGTTATTTATTTTTTTACTTTTTTAAAGTTGAGTTATAGTCAGTTTACAATGTTGTGTCAATTTCCAGCATAAAGCACAATTTTCAGTTATATCTGAACATACATATATTCATTGTCTCATTCTTTTTCACTGTGAGCTACCACAAGATCTTGTATATATTTCCCTGTGCTATACAGCATAATCTTGTTTATCTATTCTACATATGCCTGTGTTTTGTTTTTTGATAGCAGCCTTCCTAGTGAGTGAAAGGTGATGTCACACACTTTTGGGGGTTGGGGGGATAATTAGGCTTATTCATTTATTTTTGGAGGCAGTACTGGGACCTCGTGCATGCTAAGCACGTACTCTACCACTTGAGCTATACCCTCCCGCTCATGCACTGGTATTTTACAATATTCCCTATTAGTTCTAATGTACAACCAAAGTTGAGTTTATTGGCCTAAGCCAATCAGTGCCCACTCTTAGAGCTGAGAATGTAACTGTTCTCCAAAGGAAAATCGAGTTAAACCTGACAGATTGTTGAGAGAAGGGGAAAATAGATCTAGGGGAACAAACATCAAATATCTGCTTGTGGCAAACGTATCCGTGGCCCCAGTGTTCATATCACATCTTTCTTTTTTGCCATCAGAACCCACATTTTGTTTGGGACCACAGTGTGCCAGCCCCAGGGGATATAGGTTGTGATTGGTGCAAATACTGGTGATAATCTGTGTCCCCACTTGTCCTGCCTCTCTTACAATGAGAGAGAGCAGGAGAGAGAAACATGAAAGAGCTAAATCGCTCTCTTTGTTCATAGCAGAGGATGCAAAGCTAGTTTAAAGTTAATACGTAAGAAATGAGAAGTGTAAACCTAGTATTTGGAGTTACAGAAGTAACCACCAGAGAAGAAGGGGGCCGGGCCGGGGGAGAAAAAAAGGGAGGGGGAGGAGAAAGAAGAAATGTTCACAGGTAGCTACTTCTAAGGAATAAGACAAGAAAAAGAGGATGAGAGAGCAAACAATTAGTTGTCATTTTATACCCCTCTGTTCTCTTTGAATTTTTATTTCTATGTGATTATATTCTTTTTATAATTAATTATATACATTAATCGCTTCTGAAGTTGCTCCTAAGAGTGGAAGATGATTTTAAAAACTATGTAACCTATTGTTCAACAACATTTCTTTAAATGTATAAATCACCTTTTTGACATGAAATAAGGAGGACTTTTTAACTGTGCCGTTTGTCCACAACCTCACAGTGCAGAGAGGAATCAGACGTTTTAATTTTGTGCATGAGAAAATCATCCCAGGAGCTTAAATCAGAACGCAAAGTCAAGGCCAGCTCATGGACGGAAAGCTGCAGGAGCTCCTGATGGCGGCAGGAGATTGAGCTGTGTTCTGCCTTTCATGTTTGGCCGCAGCCTTCTTATCTAGCAGCCCTAAGCTGATTTAGCCAACAACTAGTCAGAAGAAAAACCTCAAGAATTCAGCTATAAGCATCTTCAGTTTTTTGTTCTTTAGTCACATCACTTTCAGTTTGACTTGGTTCCCAGGTCGTCTATGAAATTAAATCCGCTTGATTTCTTTTATTATGCTTTTGCTCATGATTAAAGTTTCGGGTCACAGCGTCACAATAACCACAATGTATTATTTCAGAAATTATGAGAAAACAAAGACTACTCTGGAAAATAAGACTTTAAATTTTGATGTCGAGTAGGTTTGAGTGTCAAGTCACTTGTGAATAATATTTAACTGATCTTTAATTGTGATTTTCAGATTGTTTGTCTAAAGAAATTGGTACAATTTAAAAAATGTAGAAGGACATCGTGAGACTTATTTTTTTCTAATTCCAGGAAATAGGTGAGTTAGCTTCTTTAGTGTGTGTAAGATTTTGTTCCTCCCCGTTTCTCATTTGCCACATTTAGATTCTATTCTTTAGGGTCGTATGTTAAAGAGGAATTCAGATTCCCCTCTTACCGTTTATTTTTTCAAAAGCCAATTTTTAGTTAAAACTCTACCTAAGCTTCCACTGGTTTTAGAGCTTTCAATTTTGCACAGAACTCTCACACCTTTTCATATATGATTATCCATGACTATTGTGTCAAAAGAAGGCAATAATAATGTGGATTTATGAAATGCAGAGTTTCAACCTGTTCGTCTTAACAGGCATCTATCACGTGCAGGTCAGCCAGTGGCATCATGTTTGGGGCCATCCTTAGCAGATTTTAAAATGTCACATTGTTGCTTCTCCATCGAACTGTTTATTAGGGGAATAGACACTGAAATGGCATGAATCTGTGTAACATTTGATGTTGGTATTTAGGAATAGCAAATAAATGATAGATGGACAGCAAGAAGAGAAAGGTTAAAAAAAACTGGAAGCCTAGATGACCCAATAATAAATGGGTCTCTGAAAAATAGAAATTTGGCTACACCTAGTGCAGGACACAAGTCTGAAGGCGTTAGCCTAAGGAGCTGAAAGTTAGCAGAGACCTCTAATTGCAAGTTAATGAAGCCACCTAGTGGTTTGGTACATAATGTAAGGTTGTGGGAATATGTAACGTGTGGACTGATTGTGTGGGTCTGGAACTAGGCGTGGCAAGGAGTCTGGTTACTTTTCATTCAGTCCAGCAAGGAGGGTCAGTTACACTGAGAATAAGCACAGCCCTGCTCTGTGTCATCTTTTATTTATGTATAGTCTTTTTATCAGAAAGGACTCAAGATAGCTTTCATGAAAACACAATGAGAGAGCACAAACTAGAAGATGAGAAAGAGAAAAAACATGAATAAAGACACAGAGTAGTAAAAACTTCTGATAATTCAAAAATGCTTCCAAAATCCTATCAGTTTTCCATTGAAAGGACTCTACATTTTCAGGTAAGTGTGGAAATTGATTGGTTATGAAATTCACAATGTCCAGAAGAGTGAAACAATTTTCAGGAAAAGTAAAATCACACCTGATGTCAAAGAGCAGAGAAATTTTCCTTCTGGAGGTCCTCACAGATCACGTAGCGCATAGCGTAATGTGTATTGTCCCTAGTCCTCATGACAGAAATCATTCTGAGTTGAGAGATTTTTTCCTAAAGGTGTCTACACTGCTTTGGAGGAGAATGTGCACCAAACTCCATTTTCAGGGCTTGCATTAAAGCATTTGATCCTCACAATAAGCCTGCGAGGTAGGTAGTGTTATGATCTCCGTATTACAGTTGAGGCCACTGAGACACAGGGAGGTTATCAACTTGCCCGAAGTCAGGCTGTTAACAAACAATGCAGCTGGGACTCAGACCTGGGAAGTCTGGCTCTAGCACCCACGCTCTTTTCCAAGATGCTGTGTATATGGAGTGGCCCAGCCAATGAAAATAGCAATACTGAATTCTTACACAGTCCGTGGGGGAGGAGGTAGGAGTGCTTTAACGTGGCGCTGAAGATGAGGTCGGGACTGCACGTGTCTGAGGTGACTCAGTTGACTTTGCCCTCCAGGGTTCCAGACTTTATCCCCGACCCCCGTCACTACAAACTCTTGTACACGCATGGGCACACACGCCTTTGGTCAAAAACAGAGGACTAGGAAAGAGTAATCAGATTCACCAACTTCCTGACTTCTAGAAAACAGGTGAAATCCAGGACCTTTTTGATGCCTTTGTATCTTCAGATACAAGAGCTAAATGCAATCGTAACAAAACGCACTTTATTTTGCTAGTTTTTCTTTCTTAGTGTGGTATCTATAAACGCTTGTGAATGGCAGCTAAATTGATTTCTCTTAACCAGTCATGAAAGTTGATTAGCAGTGAGCAGATTAGCGATGAGCAAGGTAAGCCTGGAAAGGAACTTGGTAGGGAAATCAGGGCATCACTGAAACATTTCCAGTTAGAGGAGTCAGAATAGCCTGTAACTTGAGTCTTAAATTGAGCAGTTAGAATGATGTTCCTTTAAGCTGTGCATTAGGGTAGTTGTGTGGTTAACGTTATTGCTAACAGGAAAAAGTACACGCTATAAAACGACTCTTCTATATAGATAAGACTCCTTGAAAACAAATTTCCATGGCATTTAAAAGAAATGCTTAGCACAATAAAGATTTTAATGCTCCTAAAAGATTCAAGTTCTGTTTGGGGACCAACATGATGGCCTACTACCCATAAGACTGAAGTTTCCAGAATGATAACCTGTTAATAGTTCTGCCGAATGCTTGAAAGATTCATCTTATCATGGGAGTATAAAGGAAAGAGGGTGCTGCTGAGATATGGTGAAGGAAACATTGACTGGAAATCAAGAAACTTGGGATTTACTTTATTCTGATGACAAAGGAAGACACAAATTCTTTGTGTGTTATTTTTCTCATGAACTTGGGAGTCAGACCTGGATTCGAATACTGGTTCTGATCCCTGTTAGGGCTGGATGATGTTGGATTAACCAGTTAAGACTTTTTTGGCCTCAGTTTCTTCATCTATAAAATGGCTTCAGTAATTCATAAATCTTGTCAGGTGCTCACTGTATGTATATTGTGTTTTTTTAATACCTTTGATCTTTGTAACAGTCTTAAATGGCATATTCACTGTTGTTATCCCCACTTTACCGGTGCTATCACTGCAGTTGGGAGAATAGGTAATGTGAAGAGTTTAGGGTAATTTTTGCAGTGTGTTATATAGCGCCTGGCACATAGCAGATTCTCCAGACATGGAAGCTGAGGTCTAGCTGTTGTCTCCATCTCTTTCTTCTCCTCTTCTTTTGGGATATGCTTTGAAGATTGGTGACGAGGAGAACTGCATGCTTAAACAGCTTAAGTTTGGGAATTAGACAGAGATTTAGGCCAATGTGTAGAAATAAAACTGAATTTTAATTTTCCTGCAGGAGTGGCAAAAACTCAACTATGATATCTACACCCTGCGACAGATTCGAAGGGAAGTGAGAAATAGATGGAAACGCATTTTAGAAGATTTAGGTGAGTCTGAAAGTGATTACGAAATGGTAAAAATAACCAGTTGTGATCATTCCTCTTCACTTTCTTCAGCCTGGTTTTTATGAAAAGGGTGTCAGTAACTGACTAACTAAGGCTACTTACTGTGTACTAATTATTTTCCCAATCCTGTTCTCCCTGTATCCTCAAGCACAAACATCTGATGTTCCCGTTATCGGCAGCCCCTGTTTTGAGGACGTGTTTTGCCATGTGCTACTCCATCTGTCCTCAGTATCAAGTAGCACAGGCAGCAGAATCACATGGGCACTGCCATTGAATTTGGGGGCCTTGTGCATTGACTGAATTAGATGGGACTGATTGGTCAATCAGTAGCAGCTTTATAAGATAAGGCAGATTGGGAGAAATACTGTTTGTAAGAGAGACAGCAAAATACAGTGTAGACTTCCATAAGGACTTAGGGAAAATACCCGTGGTGTTAGAGTAGACATTGCGTATTGATTTTTCTCAATTCTGCCCGGGCTGTGATAGAATAAACATGGTCTTCACATTGTAAAATAAGCTGGCTTTAATGTTTAAAATAATGAACGTATCAGCTTTGAAGACCTCAGTCCTTCTGCTTTGAAAGAGAACATGACACCTTGGCATCAGAACTTTTCAAAAGAAAGGTACCAAGTTGCTAGCCCCTGTTGCTTTAGTTGGGATGCAGTGGGATGGGGTGGACCTCTGCCCTCTTTACTTATTCAGTATTGTTGTGACTTAATAGTCTCCTTTTTAACAATGTAAGTTGCTCCAGGCAGGTTAAATCTATGAGTCTTCTATAGCATTGGGAAGTAACTTAACTCGCCAACTATATTGCCCCAGGAAGGGAATCTGGGCTTGGAGAAATAGGGGAGGAAAGTGACCACTTTGCAGATTGGGGTGGGGCAGGAAGGAATTCTGGGGACAGGGAAGGAGATGAAGGGTAGGGAGTGGAAGGAGGGTTTCCAAACCAAGAAAAGGGGCAGCAAGCAGTCAGTGGGTATCTGAGTTTTAACTCGAAGAGAAAAGCTAATGAAGAAAATTTGGTAAGAGGAAACCTCAAAAGAATTTTAATTAAAGACTCCGCCAACTACACTGAGCTGGGAGGCAGCATGTGAAGTGGAGGCTTGGGCTTCTGTTTGCTCGTGCTTGTTCAGAATTCACCCTTGGGTCCCTTAATCTCCTGCAGGGACCGCACTGCGGGACTGTCATTTCTTTGTGACTACTTTACATGAAGGTTCAATTTCTTTACCTTAGGTTTTCAAAGGGAAGCAGATTCTTTGTTGTCAGTGACGAAACTCAGCACCATCAGTGATTCTAAAAACACAAGGAAGGCTCGGGAGATGTTGTTGAGACTGGCCGAAGAGACCAATATTTTCCCAACCAGTTGGGAGCTCTCAGAGAGATACCTCTTTGTTGTGGTAAGTGAATACCTTTGTCCGTCTGCCCCGATTTTGCCTTAAATTTTTGCTTTCCTGTTGGTCCATATACTCATCATTCTAACACCGCTAGATCTGCCACAGTGTGAGGTGTGGCAGGTGAGGCTGGCATCTTCTGCATTAGTTCCCGGTGGCCAGCACATCGTAATCACTTGGAGGGCTTTAAAAATTCAGGTTTTTGGATTGCACTCAGACCAGTTGAGACTTGGGTTGTGGCTCAAGAATCTATCTGTATTTTTCAGCCAATTTTGCTGTGCAGCCAGCCTTCTGAATCATTTTTTTGTTCAAAGAGATGTAGGAAGGATTGTGTCTATAACCAAAGGTTGAAAAAATGATTTGAAAGGACTCTTAGACAGCATAAGTGAGGGATTAAGGAGTGTCTCTAAATTTATTAAGAAAAATGTAATAAATGTTTTACTTACTCATCATTTCTAGGGTGGATATTGTGGTTTTAGATTGGTTTTCTCACTGACAGGGCTTGGTTCCTATCTTGAGAACATTTTTATCTTTAACTTTTTGGCAGGACCGTCTCATTGCACTCGATGCTGCAGAAGAGTTCTTTAAAATTGCCAGTCGAACTTACCCCAAGAAGCCTGGGGTCCCATGCCTGGCAGATGGCGAGAAGGAATTGCACTGCCTTCCGTTTCCAAGTCCCTAAAGGAGAGACTGCGAGGCAATACTGGAATTCTTCCACTGGAACTCAACAGCCAACCAAAGTTGGACAAGTGCTAGAGGGCTAGCTAAGAGAAGAAGGATTCTGGCTCCTACAGAAATTTAAGGGTTTGAATGTCTGGTCATCATGAGGACTTGACTCTATGAAATGTTCAGGTTGCGTTGAAACACCCCAGGGACCTTGCATCAGCAAGTTGGTCAGCGGGATATTTCATCATGGGTGATTAGCTTCCAAGAACTCGTTGCCCCTATTTTGGTTTTGGTTGTACAATAAGCTCTAAACACTGGTCCTGCTGGGACAATGGGAAGTTCTAGTTAATAAAACAGTAAGATTCATAGAACTACCATTGAACCCATATATGGATTACCAATGTTTAAATAATTGTTACACAATACAGGCTAACACCAAAATAATACCAGGCATCATATGACCTTTCCTTGACTTGGAAGCACCTACAGAGCCTTGGAGGTGTTTGAGGCCTCATTCTGAGTATCTGTTATGATGACTCAGAAATTTAGATGTACCCAGTAATAGAAACACCTAGGAGTGCTGCTCAGAAGTGAGTCCCAGATAGAATGATCCCAAGGAGTACTTCTGCAGCTACATGTAAAAAGCTCTGTCTTCAGTTGTGGCACAAGCATCTTTGTCCCAACATTATTGAGATCTGGTTACCTCATTTTTGCATATTGCCCAGCCCTGGTCCACAAGCCCTTGATATTTTATCTGGGATGGCACCTGTTTGACCTCCACTTTCTTCTCTTCTGTTTAATCTGTCCCCAACTTATCGGCCGAGAGTGGCACCTGTCCAGGGACCCCCAAGCAGACTTGCAGCTCTATAGGCAGTGTTGCATTGAAGGTCCTTGCTGGAGTTTCTTCCTTTCTGAAGATGATTTTTCAAACTGGAGCAATTCTGTCAACACAGCTTGCTTCTATCCACAGACTGAGCCGTCCAGCTTCCAAAGTGACTTGCCACGTAGGCAAGGAGCTTGCCATGAAATCGTGGTTCATTTTATTGAAAAGACTTTCAGAGCCTGTAGGATTTCTCCATAGATTGCTGAGAACAATGGCAATATTTTTACTTTTATAGATTTTGCTCTTCTGACTTCAAGTTAAAAAGTAACTTGTATTTAGTCTGCGCAGGGGATTGTGACTTGAAAATTCTCCTATGCTGACTGGCCCTTTTGGCAGTGAACACAATGTTTAAGATGTTTGTTAGAGGAGATGCGTGTTCTCCATTTACAAATGCATTGCAGACCAATTTAACTGACATGTTTCAGGTAAATTCTTCCTAGTTTAATAAGTAAACTAAAAGTTTTATTTTTTAAAATAAAAAATATATTTTTATTTTGTTTTATGTAGTACTTAATCCCTCTCTCATGTTGTTGAAAATTAGCCTGAAGGTATTTTTCCTCACGTCTGTGGGCTCTTGCAAGATAAACATACAAACAGTGAAACAAACAATAAATTAAACCAAAAAAAAAAAAAAAAAAACTTGGAAAATTATATTATTTTCATCTTTGTCCTTGGAATTTGTATTTTGTCTTTCTGCCTTCTTTTGATGTCAAAATAGATGGGATTGTTTGCATCTATGGAGAATAAATTGTAACCATAGTCTTTATTTTTGGTAATGAATAAGTAAGGATAAACTTGTCTCTCTGATTATAAAAACATGTGGAATTATCCAGGAAATCTTCCTTGCAAGGAATTAAAAGTTTTCTGTTTACTTTTCAGTTGAATGTGTGTTTTATTTCTGAGAATAAGAAGGAACAGATATTCTTTCCATAATCCCTTTAAATTAAAGGGTTAAGAAGCTGAAAGACTGAAAGGGCTTAAGGCCCTCCTGTCATTCTAAAGCCATTCGAGGGGCGGATCTGTGCCCAAGTCCATTGAGTGGTACGTGAGAGAGGCTTAAGGATGCCTGAAGTGACCACTTCAGAAGTCACAAGTTACTCTGCAAGACCAGGATCCAAAGGTTCATGCGTGTATGCGGGGCGATTTCAGGTGGTAGATGGAAATCTTTATGTTAATAGTTACTCATTTTAATATGCAGCATGGGGAAAACCTGTAATTAGCAGATCAAACACCTGATTTCCTATTCCACGGATATTACTGCAGTGAACAATAAAGTATAAATGTTTTCTTAAAGGGGGTTCCAGGAAGACCCAGTGGACACATGGACCAAAGTGATAAAGAATGCATTGGTGAGAGGTCCCCTGCATCACTGAAAGCTCGGTAGTATCCATGCAGGCCAGAGGCTATTCCAGAACTGGGCTCATGGAAACAATGGGGATGGAAGAATAGGGGCCCAGTGGCAGTGCTTCACTGTCAGAAGCAAAGTGGGCACAATTATAGTGAGTGGCCAGGTCTGAGGGTTACCTGCAGAGAGATTTGGAGATGGTTGATGGAACCTGGCATCCCTAGGGGCAAACTAGATGGGTAGCCAATAAGAGTATTGTTCAAACTAGACCATGAAAAGATCTCAAGGATGGACAATCAGGAGACAGACAGGGCATAGCCATAGCCATCTTAATAAAAAGCCATGATCTGCCAAGTTTCCAGACCTTGGCTGTTTCCCAGACCCAGAAACTACTGACTGAAAAAGGCTGGATTCCCCAAGGAGGACTTTGAAACATCACTGCAAGTATATATGGCAATGCTTCCCCTATTCCTTCCACAAAAGGACCTATAGCTGTTTACCGGGAGACCATACACTGGGAAAAGGAGTGTACACAAACACCCTGAGGACATGGGACACAAGGTCCAAGTTGACATTGATACTTAGGGACAAGAATATCACTGGAGTGTGCCATTTAGAGTCAGGGCAAATGGAGTTCAGATCATAAACGGAGTCCTCCCCCAGGTCTAATTCACCGGAGGTCCACTGAGTCCATGGATCTACCCAGTGGTCATCTCTCCACTTCCAGAATAAATTATTGGACTGAATATACTTGGAACTTAGCAGAACCACCATTTGTTTTTTGGCCTGTGGGTTAAAAAACATCTTAATGAGAAAGCTAAGTGGAAACCTCTGAAAATACTTCACTCCCCTGGCCAAGATAGTAGACCAAAGTCAATATTGTATTCCAGAAAAACGATAGTGATTAGTATCCTTAAAGACCCAAAGGATGCAGGAGGGTTGGTCTTGATTAAGATTCTATTTAATTCACTACTCTGGCCCTGAAACTAGGTGGATCCTGGAGAATGAAAGTGAATTATTGAAAATTCAACTAAATAGTAGCCCTAATTGCAGCTCCTGAGCTAGATGTGGGATCTTTGTGAGAATAAATTAACACAGTCTCAGTCACATGGTATGTGGCAAATGATCTGGCAAATGTGTTCTCTCCATACCCATCAGAAAGATAGGTCAGAAAGTGTTAGTATTCACCTGAGATGGACAGCAGTACACATTTATGGTATTGCTCCAGAGCTATCTAAACTCTCCTCCCTCTGTTACAATATAGCCCAAAATGATCTGGACCATCTAGACATTCTACAGAATATCACATTGGTTACTGTATCAGTGACATTAGCGATGAGTATAAATCGGCAAACGCATTAGAGGCCCTGACAAATGACACGAGCTTCAGAGGTTGGGAGATAAATCCTACAGAGTCTCAGGGACCTGCCACTTCAGTGAGGTTTTCAGGGGTCTGGGGCATGCTAAAACATCCCCTCCAAAGGAAAGGTCAAATTATTTCATCCTACACCTCCCACCTCTAAACAGGTGAGCCAGCAGAATGCTTGGTAGGCAGTTGTCTTCGTGCTGTCACCTGGAAATACTGCTCCATCCCATTTAACTGGGTGACATGAAAATCTGCCAGCCACGAGTGAGATCCAGGCAGGAAAGGGCTCCAAAGCAGGCCCAGGCTATGGCCAAGCGACTTGACTCCTGTATCACAGGACCCTGCAGAACATTTGGTATTAAAAGTCATGGTGATAAGAAGAAATGCCACGTGAAATGGATGGAAAACTCAACAGGAGAATGACAACACAGACCCCAGGGTTCTGGAGCAAGGCCGTGCCATTTGCAAGGGATAAATACACATCACTTGAAAAACTGTTCATCATGAGTTGGGTTTTTGTCAGATTCAGGAACGTGTAAGATCAAATTCTCGCATCAATATAATTTTTCCTGTTATTTTTCCAATATAAACTATTAATTTTAGAACAGCTTTAGATTTGCAGAAAAGTTGCAGAGATAGTACAGAGTTACAGTTTCCCCCATTATTAATATCTTACCTTATGGTACATTTGTCACATCTAATGAACCAATATTGAGACCTTATTATTAACTAAAGTCCAGAGATTATTCAGATACCTTAGTTTTTAACCTAGGGTCTTTTTCTGTTGCAGGATCCCATGCAGGACATCTAGTCATCAAGTTCTCTTAGGCACCTCTTGACTATGGTAACTTCTCAGACTTTCTTTGCTTTTGATGACCTTGACAGTTGTGAGGAGCACTGTTCGGGAATAGAGAAGAGAGAGAGGATAAGTACTAGTGTGGCCTTGAGACAAGCTGCAGCAGCGGGGCTCTAAGTTGTCCAATTAGCCTTCTTCGTGTAGTAGTTTTCCTCAAGGAAAGAAATGCACCAGGCTGCAGGAGGAGACTTTCCCAGGGCTTGCCATAAAAAGCAAGTGGATTGGACCACTTGGATCACATGGGTGGACTGTTGCCAATGATGTGGGATACTGCTGCTGTCTGCCCTTTTTGGGTCTGAAATATACATTCCCTCCACTGTTGGCAGTATTGGTGTCTGAGATCTTAGTCAAGACTGTGTAGGAATTGCCATCAACAGATGAGAGTTGTCTTGTCCACTGTCACCCCCCCCCGTTGGCATCCTGCATCTACTGACTAGTCAGTTGGTACAAGGGTAGGAGGTGCTATCCCACCTCTAAAGCTCCCCACTAGATTGGCTGAGGCCTTTGTTATGACTACATCACGGAAAAAATTTTCCCAATCCTGCCTTTCCTCTCTCCTCCATAGGTATTTGCTAATGAACTTGTTGCTCGCCAATCTCCATTCCAGAATCTTTTCCCCCAGGGGAACCCAATTGTGACAGTACCTGAGTAAACAATACAGTACCCCCAAGACTGCGTTTGTAGCTGACACGTTCACAGTGCCCCTAGTTTTAGTGTAACTAGGCCAGAGCATTTATCTATTGAAATACATATGATTTCATTATGAGCCATTAAGTAACATCTTTATCTTTGGTATTAGAGCATTATTTTTAAAACATTCTTAAGTAGGTGTTATTTGTAAATTCATTTAACATAAATGGTTAAATCATTTTAAAAGACCATCATACAAGTGACTTTTCTTTAGCTAAGACATTAGAGTCAGTAACTTTGGGAAGAGGACCTCACTGACAGCCATAGAAACTAGTTTATTTGACTACTCTCCAATGATCAGAGACGGATCATGGCACAAAACCTGGATTCTTTCCCATTGGATTAATGAATTTATCCATTCCCTCAGATCATGTTCTAATACTGATATCAAAAGAAGTCTGTTTACATTTGATTAAGTTGCAATGAAAGGAGTATACTCATAATTTCTAAATCACTACCACGTATAGAGTGAACACGGCCAGCTGCTTTGAATTTTCTTTTACAGTAAGTGTTACTATTAGCTTCCAGAGTATTAGTCCACACTCTCGTTTTGACAAACTACAAATGGATATATGGCATTCTAAATTTTAACTCAACATATGGATTTAGAACACTGGGCTGCAGAGAACTGAGTCAGGGAACTAAGTCTTAACCTGATTCTCATCCTTTGATCATTTAGTAACTAAATGGGATTTACCTGATTTTGCTATTCATCCATATTCTAAGTATTTAGTGAGACTAAATTTAGAAAGAATAATTTTTTGTATATATGTATATGTATGTATATTTCTATATTACATATTATAAAGAACAAAAATAAAATCATGAGATTCATAATAGTTAAATAAAGCATAGACCTATAGATCATTACTTTTTCAAAAGCCAACAGCTGTAGTTTTTAGGTAACAATTTACTTAAAAAATTCTTCAGCATTAGTAGCATGAAAGGTGTAAGCTAATTTTATCATATGTCCTAGAGAAGTGTAGTTAGCATTCGAAGTATCCTAATCAGGAATCCATTTTCCAAGATGATTAAACAACAATCTTTATCAAAATTTACACCGGTTAAGTTCATTAAGTTGCATAAAGGGGGTTAGGAATGAGTTTCCATTAGCGAAATGAGTGGTAGTCAAGATAAATGCTTGGCTAGAACAACTGGCCGCCATCAATTTTGCAAGAAGGTGTTAAGAATCTCTTATACCCAGCAGTGTTGAAGGGTTAGAGCATCCTTTGTCCTTTGTCTACCTTCTTCACAGACCTGAGGCCAAGTTGTCTGACTTGGTTATCAGAATATTGTTGTGTCTACATAAGAATAACACTTTCAATCAAGTTTCTTTCAAACTTTTATTTCAATAGTCGGTCCCGAGAAATGAAAGTGGAGGCTTCTCTGGGATTACAGGAAGCAAATGAGTAATTCCTGGCTAATAAGTGTTGTATGAAGAATTTGGGATAAGATTTGCTTCCATTGTAACATTAGGTTGCAAGAGGATGAGGGAGGCTATACATGGCTTTCCCTTTCCATTCTTGAGGCCAGCCTCAAGCAGTGGGATCTAGCCGCTTGGAGAGGTACCCTATAGGCTGTTGGGTAGGACCCAGCCATTGGGTGAGGACCTCCAGGGCTATTCCTCCTCTCTCGTGAACATAGAACTGGAAGGGCCTTGTGGGATCTATAAGCCCCAAGGCCGGTGATCTTACTAGGAGGTTTTTTCATTCTTCCATTGCTTCCTGTTGGGAAGGATCCCACTGGAGAGGTCTTCCCAATTATCTACCCCTAAAGCCCCTTCTAAGAAGCTGGTCCCCATGGATCTGGCGTTTAAAGTATTGAACAATAGAGACAGGGCTAAGAGGCAAAAAGGATTCAGGCACAACAGCAAAAGGGGCAATCCTTAGCAGCAGCCTTTATCTCTGCACCACCTCAGAGTTACCCTCCACCAAGACCCACGGTGAGGACAGGATCCAGGATGCCTGCATCAGAGCCACTGTCTTGCCAAAAAGGGACCCGTTTTAAGTACAGCCAGGAGGGCCACTGGAAAAACAAATGCCCCAATTTTGGGAAAAGTCCACCAGGACCCTGCCCTATGTGCAAACAGAAAGGCCACTGGAAGCAGGACTGCCCCCAGTCCCGAAGTGGACTTGGGGCTCCCAAACCAATGATGGCTGAGATAACTAAAGGCTGATGGGGCCTGGGACCCTCCCTGGCTCCCACAGGACACCGGGTCATTTCTCCAGCAGAGCCTTGGGGACCCCTTGTGGCAGGTAGAAAAGTTGTCTTCTTATTAGATAAGGGAACCACCTACGTGTGCTGACTGATTTCCTTGGACCCTTGTCCTCCCAATCCAGTGTAATAACGGGGGTCAACAGAAGGCCCCCAACAAGGTGCTTACTAAAAATTTACTTTTACACATGAGTTTTGGCTGGTGGCTGAGTGCCCCATCCCCTCATTGGGAAGGGACCTACTTGCTCAGTAAATCCCAATAATTGAAATAATCCAATTCAAAGACCCTTACGTGAAAGACATGCACCCCAAAAAATGTCTACTCTTGGCTTTAGGAGCCTGCCTCAATCCCAAGCCAGAAGAGGTCTCCCTTCCACTCCATATTGATTCTCAAGGAAACCCTGCTGTCTGGGAACTTGAGGTCCCTGACAGAGCTACTATTGTCAGGTTATCATCAAAATGGGACCACGTGAGGCCACAGGCAGGCCTCTTCAGATCAGAGGCCAAACCAAGAGCTTTAATTAAAAAAAACTTCTCAAACCCAGGAAGGCTCATCAAAAGTGTTCATAAATAGATGGCCAAATGGGAGGCCATTGGTTGGACTAAACTGACCATAGCTGATATTCGGAGCCTAATAAAATTTTTTTAGAAAAGTCTCCCCTAAGCTAAATGAGAAAAAACAAAACTGTCTTTGTTTTACAAATCTAGTCTTTACAGGACCAGAGGTGTGGCTCCAAAAAGGATACAAAGCCCACCAATACTTTGACCACTCCCAAAACCTCCCCTATGTATTTATCTTAATAGACAAGTATTAAAAAAAGACATTTTTTTCTGGCCTTTGAAAAACAAAATCTCTCTATGAGACTCTAGGGCTTCCTATGCCTTTGAGATACAAATATTCTACCTTGTCTTCCTGGGAATTGTGATCTCACCATCTTTTTAAAATGCAAATTTCAAAAAAAAAGGTGGGGGAAGAAGTAATTTGGAACTTAATTTGCTAAGGAGAAGTAAAAATTTTATCTCTTTTTCATAAATATTAGCAAAAAGGCTTAGCCATCTAAGTGGGCAACTTTGATTTGTTTTTGTTCTGCCAAAAACCCCAGTTTAAATCCAACCTCTTTGGTACCCAGTGGGCTTTACTTTGTTCTATCTGATTCATGACTAAAATTTTAAAATGAAAACTACAAGGTGTCTGGCTTGTATGCCATAGATGTATGGTATTGGCACAATTAAATGGTAAAAGAGCTCTTTAATTGGCTGAAAGGAAATTAAGTACTTCTATAAATACTCAAACATAGAGAAAACTGGCCAAAATAAATTTCAGGTTCACGTTATCTAAAAAGGATTCAGTACTGGTACTGGTATTGAAGCTAGCTTAAGCTTGCTAGTTTAATTAATTCAAACATGTCTTTAGAGGCGTAAGTGTTAAGTATAATAGTTCGGCTGTGCCCAGGCTTAGTAGAAGGCAAGCAAAACTTTATTATATCTGTTACAAAGCTGTCAACAAAAAAAGTAACTCAGTGTAAAAAAAACTTTCAAAAAGTAAACAAAACATGGGATTTGGGGTAAACTCTATAGGAGTTTTCTTTTGAAAGTATCTACCTAAAATTATCTCTCCAAATTTTGGTACTTAAAAGTTAAAAAGTTCACTGACTATCTGTGTCATTTATAAAATATTAAAACATTAATTGCTGGGTAGGCAGATCTAAGTTTATCTACCTTTGCCTTAGGAAAAAAAAAAAAGAAAACGTGTTTCTAGTCAGGAAACGGTGATATGACAACCAATTCACAGTTGCTTGCTTCTTGGTTTTTGCCAGAGATTTAAGGTTTTGGAGGGTTAAAATGATAATACATGTAATTACAGCTCCTAAAATAAGTATTTCAGTAAACAGTGGGAAAGTAAGATGTATGTTTTTAGTAAGTATTTCGTAAACAAACAAACAAAAGCTAAAAAAAAAAAAAAGGTTTCATACATAATCAGGATTTTAAATATCTAACAAATTCTGAAAGTTCTTTGTGGCCCCAGCTAACTTTAAGATGCTTTAAAAAAAACCTGAGACATCTCACATATTAAATTAACTAGGATTATTTAATATGTAAAGTTAAATATAATCAGTCATAATTCTCATAATTACAAACAAATCTATCAGTTACAGATGTTTAACCATGCATTTTAAGTCTTTTTGTTGTTACAGACTATCGAGTTGTTACAAAGGTGCTTCATCTTTAAAAACATTCATCAGAAGTCAATGGAAACAGTGGGTTTCAACAGTCCCAGTCAAATGATGGCTATTGGAAGATTCCAGCTCATACCCTCAGCCCTCTGGACACAAAAACAAAAGGCTTCCCTGCTCTTGGGGCCCCTAGATTAGGCATTCAGAGATTTTTTACTCCCTGCTAGGCAGGGTCAAGGCCCCTGCTCAAGCCTGGCCTGTTAGCAACTTCAGAAGAAGGACCATCGCCCCTCTACAATTCCATAAGATTATGGGAGTAAAATCTCTGAGGGGGGAATGAGACAGGAAGGGGGCAGGGCACAGCCATTCAGGGGATAACACAGCAATTAACACTAGAATGGCGAAAGATTCAACCCCCAGGAGGCCTTGAGGCTCAAAATGGTGGGAGATTTGACTTCTAGGAGACCGTGAGCTTCATTATATGCCCACTGTAACACATTAGCATGGTGAATAACACACCCACAGGCACCATGGCAGTCCCAAGGCTAGCCACAAAAGGTCAAAGAGCGGGAAAAGGCTAATTTCCTGGGAATCCCAGCCCCTTCTCCAGCCTAGACTGGTCCTTCCACTTACTAAGATATAAAGCTACCGAGCCCATAAAAATTGGCCTTTGGAGACGGCCCGCATTCTATGGAATGTGTGCCTACTTTTATTCTAAACTGAGCTTCCAAACCCCACACCTTGTGGCCTTTCTCTTGCCTCCTGATGTATCTCTAAATAAATCTACCTTCACTCAAACAAAACAACCCCCAAAAAACAAAAAAAGATGATTTGTCCCTCATATGAGCAGAAGACTAAGTTAGACAACCCTGGGGGTGGATATACACCTACATAATATACATATTTTATATGTATATATTTCATTTTATAGGTATATATATGTATATACTCATATATATAATACACATATATACACACACATCCATACAGATATGTGTGTATATATATGTAATATATACCCATAGACATATGTATTGATACACACGTATATATATGTACATGTTATATATGTACATATATTATATATGCATAAATATACAGATATATAATAAACATTACATATATACATATCCATACAGAGACTTGTGTATTTACATGCACCCATAAAATAGACACATGATATGGCTGTACATGCATAGCTAGACCTGTGTATGGATGAGCACCCCTTTAATAGCCACATGATATGGGTGCACTTCACCTCCACCCACAGGCCTGTGTTTGGAGGGGTACCCGTTCTCATAGACACATGATAAGGGTGCACTTCATCTCCATCCCATCTTGTAAACACATGACATGGGGTGCATCTCCACCCTCAGGCCTGGGGATGGAGGGGCACCTCATCTTGGCATTATTAAAGGTTCTGAGAAGGCCTGCAGTACATTCATTTAATCTTGTATCAATCTTAGTTGACCTTAGTATCCCTTTATCCACTAACACTGATTAGCTTCCTGTGGACTATTTTGGGAAAGACCGGTCCAGCATATCTCAGGTCTCTCCCAGCACTTACGCTGATAACACGTAGGAAGAACAAAGTAGTCTTTTGACACGGTTCTGGGGATTAAGGGAGTAAATTTTAATGTCCCGGAGTTGACAAGGCACCTATTTATATTAATTGGCCCCTTGAAGATCAATATGATTCCCTTGTTCCTATAAAAGCCTTCACTCAGGGAAAGTGGTAATGACCATCACAGAATCTTGGTGGCCTCCTACAGTACAATTAGAACTGGTCAAGAAGGGCCAGCTACCCTCAACATAGTTTAGTTTTCCTTTCCAGTGTAACGTGCTTTTCTCCACAGCAAATGCTTTTGCCACTGTTCCCTAGAACAGTTTTGCTGCCTTTAATAGGGTCGCTTCCCCACTTCCTTGTCCAGAATGAAGTCAGTGTGCAGGCAGGCTGTCAGGAGTCCTCGGGTTAAAGAGCTGCTCTTCCAGGAAGGCACCTCCGAAGCCATACTGTTCTTCATGCAGACTGATTTCTTCCGGTGACAAGTGGCTTCCTCCAAGAACAAAGTCTGCAAACCTAGGTTTTTTTGTTTTAAATAGTTAATGTTATCACAGAAAGGTTTATTTTGAAGATAACATGTTCCCTTGATACTTATCCCCTTTAATTAAACGTGACTTTGCATCAGTGGAGGATGGCATTTACACAGCGGGCGTGAAAACAGGAATGGCTTATGTATCCTCCTTGAGATGCTCAGGGAAAGGCAGACTCAGAAGCATCGGTGCTGCCAAACATACCGCTCCTGTTTTCTAATCCCTTCTCTCTCCCTTTCTTAGTAAACATATTATTTATTCATTATTTGGTGTCAACACTTCCCCTTCAGCCTCCAATTTGAGGGCACTGTCGTTGGGAGAAAGCTATGAAGAAGGGAAAGCGCTAAGGAAAAGATGTCGGGGCGGAGATGCCTTTCTTCGTCAACTTTACAAATGACTGTCCGCACCCACAGAATGAGAAGCAAGTGACACATCCCATTCCACCTCTTCCCTTCTCCTGTGAGCTGTCTGGATGGCCTGCCCTATAAAACACATTGGGTCAACACCGATTCTGACACTGGTAGGTTGTACAGTGCAAGTCGGAGCACGGAGGGAAAAGAACGTCCGACAGCTTCCACATCATCTGTCATGCGGGGAAGTCGGCTGTTTCTAGTCTGAAGCATCTGAACCAAAGCGCTGCATTATTTTCACAATAAATCCAACCCAAGCTGTAGTCTGGGCAGCTGAGCAGGGCTTACTTTTTGGGCGCCTTGAGCCTGGAGACGGCCAGCCAGGACGGAAAGCCGGGGCTGCGGCAGGCCTGGCGCAGCTCCTCCAGGGCGCGGGTGGTCGCAGCATCCGCTTGTTCCCTGTATTCGTCTTCAGTGAGGTACTTAACCACCGGCTTTTTCGATGTAAACCATGTCTTCACTTTCCTAAAACACGCAGCATTTAATTGCTAGATTCCATACTTGGTTACTCAATTCAACCCTTAAGATTTATAAAAGTATATTTCTTAGTGACAGTAATAACTCTTAACTTCCTCTACATCATACTATGCTGCATTATTGCTATCATGACTGGGGTTTATAGAACTTGCTGTTTGGGCCTAATAATACCTTTCTCCTCCTCCTGGACCATCCTAAATAATGTTCTAAGGCATCTGAAGATCAATGTCTGATAAAGATATTAATTGTATTTTTCTTCCTCGGTGATTTCAAATCACACAAACAGACAATTAAAGGTCTGGCTTCTTTATGCTTGCCTGGATTTCCCTGGGCACTAATAGAAGCAAGCCTTTGAGATGTCCTTTTACGGAGACCCAGAAGCATCATTTGCCACTTAGTCTCAACACAGAAGACAGAAACATTTGTGGGACAGCGCCTCCACCTAGTGGTGGTGATTCTGACTAATCCTAGAGAGGGAGCCAACACTGGACAAAAAGTTGTGTATTAAAAACAATTCTCGTGGGGAGGGTACAGCTCAGTGGTAGAATGTCTGCTTAGCATGCATAAGGTCCTGGGTTCAATCCCCAGTACCTCCATCAGATAAATAAAACAAACAAACAAACTTAATTACCTCCCCCACCAAAAAATAAATAAATAAAATTTTAAAAAAGAAAAAAAACCCCAACAATTCTTTGCTACATGGTGAGGGGCTCATGACTGGAATTTTTTTCCAACCAGGAAAGTCCTAAAGGAGAGAATCTCATAAAAATGGTAATGGTAATAAAATTTTTAACATATATGTTATATTTATCAATGAGTTTTTAAAAATGTTTTTGAGTGGCTTAAAATTTAATTTAACCAAAGATTCTCAAACATAAATGAGCATCAGAATTACCAAAAGGTGTTTTTAACATATTATTTCCTTGAGGTTCGGGACCTGAAAAATCTTTTAATTTTTAGTAACTGTGTGATGGTTGATGAGCTGGATTAGGGGCCCACTGACATTATTTCCTTCTCCTTTTCCGAAAACCTAGCCTGGGCCCCCAAGAGGAAAACCCCTGGGCTCTGAGCAGAAGACTGGGACACAGTCCCGGCTCTGAGGTTTACCCACTGTGTGAGCTGGGGCAATTCCTTCACAGTTCTGAGCCTCACTCTGCACACAGGGGAAAAAATGAAAGTAATACTATCCATCTCAGGAGGTCACTGTACAGATGAAATACCATATTTTGGGTAAAGTGCTCAGCACAGTGAGTGGCCTACAGTAAGAATGCAGTAAAGCTAATCACAAGAGTAGCTACCAAATAGTATTAAAATACATTCAAACAGCTCTTTGCAAACTAGAATGTACTATAGAAATCAAGGTATTATTTCTCTGGTTTATTATTTAACCTGTAAGTTCCTCTTTTATCCCTCAATTCTTCACATAATTATTCACTAGCAAAATGAAAAGTTGATGAAGTTACAATAATATTTTGATTATTCATGTTAACAATACACACAGCAAGCGCATAAGGGGATCGTCGTGCAGGTGACGGAACACACTCTGCTCCTGGCAGGGCAGTGATGTTTGAAGGGAAAGTGGAAGGCATTCTCTCTTGGGTTCCTTAGAGCACAAACCCGGCAAAGGACCAGAGGCCTGGAGGATGTGGAGTGGCCAGCCTCCTCCTGGCAGAGGGACCTCTTGACACAGGGCAGAGAGAAGCAGCCAGCATCAGTGCCTCTGACCCTGCTGCCTTTCAGCCTTGCCACCAGCCTCTGCGGAGGAGCCCCGGTCTCATGCTGGTGCATGTTTACCCCTGTGACATCACCACATATGCAGCCACCAATTACCAGTCACCAAAGTCTCCTTCCTCACAGCCAAGTCTACCACGTAAATATTTATTAACTCCTTCTTCTGGCCTTGATCTCACTCCTCCAGGCCCCCATCACCTCCTGCCTGGACCACTGTGATGTCTGATGCCTGGCCTCCTGCCCCAGAACCTCCGCTTACATCTTCCCTCTGTGCCAG
Source organism: Camelus bactrianus (assembly GCF_048773025.1). Lineage (NCBI taxonomy): Eukaryota > Metazoa > Chordata > Mammalia > Artiodactyla > Camelidae > Camelus > Camelus bactrianus. The sequence continues at coordinate 86,279,243 of NC_133543.1, read as the reverse complement.
AAGACAGATGGGCCCCATCCCACTGCCCGATGAGTGTTCATGGTCTCTGCTTTGATTTTTGCTTGTTGAATGTATTTTTATCTTCAGATTAGTTGCCAACATTAAAAAATCATAAAAATTTACATTCTAACCCATATTCTTAGCTTTTTTAGAAAACCAGAAGGTGTGCAAGGCTGGCCCATATTCCCACATGGCAACAATCAGCTCAAGTTGAATGGTAACTGACCCCCTTTCAACAGGGCTACATCGTACAACTTCCCACATCCTCACGCTCGCCCCACCACCTCACCTCTGCTCAGAATCACTCACTCAGTACATGTGAGGGCCCTGAGCATTTGAATTTCTAACCACTGTGCAGGCAGCAGTCAGAGAGCACTGACTAATGTGCGTAACTGTCAGCTGCCTCCACCGTGCCCAGGATCAGGTCAGATTCCTCAGCACAGCCTGCGATACCTCCACGACCTGGCCGACGCCCTCTTGCTCACCTGCCTCCTGATGGTACCAGGCTGGGCTCTCTCCCTGTCAGGAGAACCCTTCCTACATTTATTCATCTGGCTGTTTTGATTCATTAAGATTCAGCCCAGTAATATCTCCTCCAGGAACTTTCCTGAACTTTTTCGATGTCACAGTTCCTGGGTGGGCCTACTGAACACTTCAACGCCATGGAAGTGTACGCCTACGCCCAACAAGGACCCCTCACGGGTGGAGACCACCTCTGCCATCTGTGCACTTGACACAAATACAGGTGCCGAGACTCCGTGACTGAGGACGTGACGAAGCCGTGAGAAGAAAAGTTCCCTCGTCTTTTTTTCTGTACTTTTAAAAGACCGAACCCTTTTCTTAAAACCTAAGAGAAAAGAAAGCCCTCAACATAAATAATACCTTTTAACCATTTGTAATTGATTTCTGTTCCCTAACTCTTATCTCAGAAGCACAACAAATACCTCTAAAGCAGTTGTGGGCTCCAAAGAAAGAAAATGTAGAAAGAAAGTAGAAGTTTTAGGCAACCGAGAGCCCAAGTGATTTTGCCACTGATTTTTGTGAATTCTAGGTGAGCTGTAATTACCCAGCAATCGGTGGTGCACCTCTGGGAGATTAATGAAGACGAGCACTGGAGATGGGGTCAGATGCTTAAATTCTCTACCCTCCTCCTCTCTGAGGGAGCGTTCCAGATGAAATGGAGTCAACTCTGAGATTAAATATGACATGTCCAAAAAATTCCCCCAAAGAATGAATAAAACCAGAGCCCAAAATGTCACATTTACGAGGGGGAAAAAAAGATACGCAGCACCTCATGTAGCCGAACGCTTTCAGTGGGTAGCGCAGGTTCCCGGACGACAGGAGAAGGACCATGACCATACAGGCGAAGCGAGGTGCGGTGACACCAGCATAGACCAGGAGCAGGGCCAGGAGCCGCAGAGTCCACATCAGGAGATTTCTGCTCCTCTTCTCAACCAAGGGCCCGTGCTTGTAACAAACAGTAAAGCTGAGACACCCAACTATCAAGATATAGCCTGCAAGAGAAGAATGTAAAAGAATGTAAATCTGAACTTGAGAAGTTATGTGAAAAACCTGGCAGAGCCTTGACTTAGAGCTAAGAACATATCAGAAAACCTTCCTTTTTGCTTTCTTTTTCCAATGAAGCAAAGTTGAAAAAATGCATTTAGGGCTAGTTATTCCTTCCATGTGAGATGCTAGGCTGACTTTTGTAATAATTAAGGATGTATAATAATAAATTATTATAATACATTATGTATAAATATACCTGTTTTCTAGCCCCGAGTCCTACAGGGCAAATGTTATCACGGTTGCTCTGGTCAGGAAGAAGCCTCGGTGTATGTCACAGTCTGCTATAAAACCTATTTTTAATTTTTACTTTCTAGTCACAAAAGGAAAATCTAATTTTACAATGAGGGATCAGGCTGTCACTCTTGTAATCCACTGCTCAGTCACAGCATTACTAACAGAGGGACAATGAGCTATTCTGTGGCGCCTCATGCTGTGATCCAAGGTGAAGTGCAAATCGCCTCTTACACATTCCATCAAAAGTGTTTCATTTGTATCTAATGCAAGCCTCAAGATCTAATTTCCAGCTTATAGGAAATGGGGTGGGGGGGGAGGGGAGGAAACAAGTTTCATCATATCGCAAAGGTGTAATCAGAAAAATCCAGAAAGTGGAACATTGTATAGGACAACTACCTTGGTCTCTGTGATGGGGGAAAAAAAAAAAAAGAACTGTTACAGATTAAAAATTTTATAGGACACAACAGGCAAAAAATGTGATTCTGGACTATATGCTACCTTGTACAAATCAACAATTAAGGATGTTTAGGAAATTTCATGGCCTGGATAAGACATGATTTTATGTAATTATTAATTTTTTAAGATTTAATAGTTATTTAACTATAGAGGAAATGCTTTTGCTTTTTAGAGATGCTTAGTGAAGTATTGAGGGAAACATACCATGAGATCAATAATTTACTTGGAAAATACCTTAGCATAAAAAGAATAATGGACTAAAGGCATAAAACCTTCAAGTGAAAAAAAAATTGTTTTTGAGTGGGTGGATTTATGTGAGAAATTTGGCACTAAAAGGTTAGGAGAAAACTGACTCTCCCATTGTCCATTATTTCACAATTAAAACAAACACTTTTAAAAAGTTTTTTTTTAATAACATGAAACAAGAACAACAAGTGGTTTCTTAACAGCCTCTCTGTTTCTGAAAAGTCAAGTTTTCATTAGTCATTTATATTTAGGATTTCCACCTTTCATACTAAATACACTAAGAAAAAGAAGAGCCACATTTTAGAGAAATTTTTTCATTATAATTTAGGTGTGGTTAGAGCTTAACCACAATTTAAAAGCATATATAGTCAAAATGGCAAATTTTTTTGCCCTTTTGATCATTAGTATAGAAAACTAAGAAGTATGTCATGGAGAAATAGTCTAACACGAGATCTAATGAACTGAAATCACCAACCACGGAAATAAGATAAAATACTATTTTTAGCACTTTTCTCCTTAGTTCAAAATGAAAATTTGGATGGAGAGAAACGTATGTCGAAAGAAGGCCTCTAGCTGTACTTTTCAGCTGTATTGACAATAAACTGTATTTTTTTAAACTTTACCTACCTAATATATATATTCTGTTTTCATACCACAGCCACTTCAGATCTTCCATCAGTTGACACAAAACATAAACTGAAGCAAACCAACAACCAACCATTAGAGCCCAAAAGGTGCTATACTGTGTGTGGAAGAAAATAAATGACACAGTTTTTGGTTCATTCACTCTCATAAACATAGAAGTAAACAAATAAACCCTCTGAATCAGAAACTTCTGTATGAAACTGCATTGAAGTCAATTCAAGATACTCATCTAGGTCTGATTAAAGGCGTGGTCCACACACCAGCAGCTTCGATGCCATCTGCGAGCTGGCTGGCATGCAGACTCTCAGGCCCACTGCAGACTCCTGACTCAGAGCCTGCGTTTCAACAGGACCCCCAGGTGACTTGCATATACATTAGTTGGAGAAGCACTGATCTAAAGAACAAATTTATCTCAAAATAATGCTGGTGTTGCAAGCTTTCATCAGAGTAACTACAATGTTCATATCATGAATTAACATATATTTATCTTTGACTACGTGCAGGGCAGTCTTTTATTGAAGGTGTTTTGGGGAACTGATGATAATGAAGAAATCCCCGGATGTAGCAATGCTGTTATTCAAGGCCCCAGTGGTTCAGCAGCATGACATTCCTCAGCTAATGCCATGATGGGAGAATTGTTTACTCAGTATAGAATTAGCTGCCATTGCTCATAAGAAAAATGCATTACCTAGAAAATAAGAGGTTCTCAAAAAAAGTATCACCAAAACTTAATACTTAAGCCTACACATAGTAACAAATGAAAATGAAAATCTTTAGAAAAAGATACATTTTGCAGCAAGTTTATAAAACGTAGAAATTGGAACTGTCATACATGAATTTAGTTTGATCAATTTTTCATGGTTATGAGATCATGATTTCCATTTTTTATTCATTTGTACCTAGTATACCTACCTTAGGAATGAATCTTTTCACCAGTAGCAGGACAAAGACTAATGTCATTAGAATACCTAGCACAGTCCCCGAAGAGTAATAGAAAATAGGGCTTCTGTCAAGACAAGCAGATAAAAGAAATTTAAATGCCAAGTTGCACTCTCAGTATGAAAAACATGTTTAACGTGGTGACAGCAGCCATAAAGAATACTAAGAAGAAAAACTCAGATGGCAGCTTTAATTATATCCTATACTCTTAAAAAAAAAAAAAGAAATCTCTACTTTAAATTTATAGTAAATAGCTTGCCACTAATTCAAAACAGTGTCTGAGTTATCTTCTATGCTTAGAATCTGATCCAGTAATACTTACTGGAGCACCTACCACTTGTCTGAGCGCTTTACATGCACTCAAACAGCCCTGTGAATCGGTTATCCACGTCTACGTTTTACACGGGAGGAAACTAAGGCACCAAGAAATTAAAGGCCTTCTCCAAGTCGGTATCTGCTGCCTGGAGGATTCAGGCTTGCAGCCTAGCTCCTCTAAGGCCAAGCTTTACTCTTCACACTATGTAGACAACAACCAATTTATTAAGACCATGGAGGATGTTAAACACCCTTGATTACGCTACAAGAAAAAGCTCAAAAATGAACAATGTCCAGAATAGCAAGCTAAGATGTAAAATATTACTGGAAAGAAATTCCTTTTTCATGAGAGAAGTTGTAAGACACACAGTATCAGGATAACATGTTTATCCAGAGTCAGACAGTGGTTAAAGTCAACTTTCTATATCAGAGCCACAAACCGAGGAGGCAGCTCAAATGTAAGAGAGGAAGGCATCTGGCATCAGAAAACCTGAGTATAAACTTCAGCCCTGGCCAGAACTAGTCATGTGATGACGGATGTTGGTTTTCTCACCTATGAAATGAGAACGGTCATACAGAGCTCACATAATTATTAAGAGAATCAATTCAAATAATATAACACATATTAATAAATAATACAAAATAATGCATGTGAAAGCACCCTGAACCATTACATATCATACTATACAAACAACAGTTACTGGGTTTAAAACCTTTCAAACACTATCTTCAGACTTACTGTTTGCAAAACCTAAAGCAAGAAGTACAAACTAATGCGGAAATATTGAGCATAGGGTCAAAAATGTTCTACTCTTTTCCATTCACAAAAATAAGAAAGTAAAAATGAATACTTACTGACTCAAGGTCTTCGCATAAAGGAAGAGGAACACGCCTGCCACAAACACAAGGAAGAGTTTGAAATCCACAACTGGAGTGAAAAAGACACAGGCACATAAGAAAGATTTTGTGTCAATGTAGCATTAATGAAAGAAAAGTCGATTTACTGAAACGTCACTGCAGAAAAACTGAATCCAGAAAATCAATGGACTTACTGTTTCGAGTCACGCTCATTGTATAGGTAAATATCTTCCTGGCAGGAGTCACAGAGAAGCACACGGTCTCCCCATATGGATTGATGACTATGGTTATATCATTAGACTCTTCTGGTGTCCAAAACTTATGAATCATACATTTGATAATAGACAGAATGGTTTCTGGATACTGGCAATTATGTCTTTCTGTGATATAGACAATACTGAGCAGGTCTGAACTGGTAATTTTCACCTACAAAACAAGAACAAATTCACAAACACACAACTCAAAACTTCTTACAAGCTTCTTAAAATCATGAGCAGCGGAGTAAAGAGAGCCTAAGGCTGGTGGAGTAAAGAACACGCAGATGTACATGGGAAAGTTCTGATCCCAGGGATGGACCTAGAGGTCTGTATTTAGTCAACACACACTAGAACACAGACCCTTTTGAAAGTGGGTATTTCTTCCCCTGAGTTGTGGCTGATTGAACTCCTTCTAGCAGGTTATTGTGGCCAAAGGACGTGTGAAAAAGGATGGCACAGAAAATAACAGGTGGCAAAGTACTGGGTTACAGACATAATGAGAATAGGGTTTACTACCTCTATCATTTCTAGCGTGATTGAGAAAAAGCACTTCTATCCATCCTGTGGATCAGCTGAGCATAAATGATTCAGGCTTCTTTCACCATGCCTCCTGAAGGACCGGAATCCAAGCTCAAGGTCCTACCCAAGCCTCACAGCAAAGGATCAGCCACAACGCCAAGCAGATGGCGACAGCCCAGAGATCATTAAAGGACAGCTCCGTGACTGCTTTTGTCTCTATTTCTTTTCTTTGTCCAAGGTTAGGGCAAGCCTGAAAAGGGGAGTGAGAGCGCCAGCCCTGAGCTTCGGGCATCAGGCGACACCACTATCTGCCCACTGTGCCTCATTTCTCTTGGACTTCAGCCCCTGGCTCAGTGTGGCTCTCTCTCCAATACTACTTCCTGCCCTACGTCTCTGGGACTAAATAGACACAAGATACATACCAAACTCCTTCCAATACGCTGTCCTCTTGGTTCCTTGAACTCCCTTCTTATGCTCCTGTCCGCCACCCCATCTCAGCTAATCACTCTCACAGCCACACCCTGATTCTTGTCAGTCCCAAACTGCGGCCCCAAATACTAGCTGCATTTCATGAACCCCACTGATTAAGCACCACCTCTTATCAGTGTGCCCCCTCTTGGCACCCCAATCCCAGCAAGCATTGACCCTACCATGGATCAGGCATCTTGCCCCTGCTCCTCACCCTTGACGTCCTCAGCCACTTGTCTTCCAGCCAAGTGCCCTGATCAGCCATTGTAGCCGTCCCCCTATATATACCCTTAACTGGTCTGTGCCCTTCTTGCTTTATCACATGCGGTTACAAGATCCAACCCTCCACCTATTCCACTTTTGCATCTGCACCACCAACTGTGCTGGAGGAACTCACGGTGGTCTCACTTCAAACCCACAGCTGTGCACCTGAAGTGGGACCTGAGAGTTGCAGGCAATCACACCATCGCTCCCATCCAGTCGCTCTCCCACTCCCTTCTACAATGACCTCACAGCTTCTCCTTCCCCGCAACCCCAACAGCTCCTGCCCTCCTCACTCCTGGTCGATGATTCTTCCTACTTCACTGAGAATGGAAGAATTAGAAGAGAAAGTTGACCAGCTCCTATGCCCCCATCCACCCTCCTGTCAGGATCTGCGGGCACATGCTGCTCCAGCCTGCAGGGAAGAAATTCCTGCCACACGCTCCGTTCTGAAGGCAAGGCCCCAGCCTGTGCACTGGATCTGATCCACCTTCGCTACTCAAGGACATCAAACCAGTACTTCTTCCTGCTCTAGCAGACCAACCTACCAGCATACAAACATGCTGGGGTTTTCCCATTTAAAGCAAAAAGCAAAAAAAAAAAAAAAAAAAGAACTTCTATAGACCCCACTTTCCCCTCCAGTTACCAACCCGTTTCCTTGCTTCTCATTGCATTAAAATTATCTTTAGGATAGTCCTAGGAACGTATTGTTTGCCAGCAGGTAAAGAAGTGCTCCTATAATGACAGACACCCGTTAAAGGATACAGGAGCTAGTCTGAAGGGGCTCTGACTGGCCACATCTAGGACAATTTGAAGAACAAAATAAGTAGTAATGAATTGTAGTCCAGTGAATGAACTGGCAATCCATGAGACCATGTGGCTATAAACAAACTGGGGAGGTAAAAAAACTCTTCCTTACAGAAAATGCCAATGAATACAGAAGGAATAACGGAACTAGAAAATCAGTGCTTGATCAGCATCGTGATGATAACTGATTCAGGCAAGCGTCATCAACGGATACAACTAGGGGGTAAAAGTTTGATGAGGAATACAATATATATCACATTATGCCCTCAAAATATTCATTCATTATAGAGGCTGGGACAGTCATTTTATAGTGGCAGAACTGTCAATTGACAGATACCACTTTAACCAGTGATCGAAATGGTGCGTATTATCTGTAACAGTACAAATCAACACCATGAGCCCACTGATAATTATGCTGTCCCAGCTCTTCCCTCAGCTGAGAACACTCTCCCCAAACACCTTGCTGGGTAACTCACTTCACTGAAATCTTACTCAAATGGCACCTTTTCAATGAGAACTGCCCTGACCACTCTCTTCAACACTGCAGCTTGCCCTTACTCCCCTCATTCACCTGTCTTACTCCACATTCTCCTTTTTCATAGCACTCACTAGTTTTATAATTTCCTTCTCTTTTACATTTATGGCTTAACTCTAGCCCTCATTCCCAAGAGTACAAACATCACAGGAGCAGGGATTTGTTTTGTTCCCTGATGTATCCTAAGAGCCTAGAAGAGTTCCTGGCACTTAGTAGGTGTTCAATAAATATTTATTAAATGTTGAATGAAGGAAAGTGCTAGGCTATTGAGAATGACTACTATCTTGGCCATACCTGGGATCAGAAGTAACCAGAATTTCTATATGGAAGGGTTTGAGATAGCAATTATTTTGGAAAGCAGGCGAGAACATGTTGTCTTGAGTTGTGTCTAAACAGTAAGCATACTGCACTCAGTGCATTTCTTTGGAAAGGTTGGAGAAGGGCTTATGAAGCGTGTGGAGAGTTAAAGTCCCTCCCACCCAGCCCTCCCCCTGAACCTCTGTGTGTGATTGCCCGGTCAGCCTCCACACTGACGCATAGCTCTTATCAAACAAAAGCTGCTTTCTGCTCTTGAAATAGTACATCTTAACTCTCTGTTCTCAAGACATAATTTAAACATAGGCTCTTACCTGCACAGTTGACCATATATACTTCCATTTCATTTGGGAATTTTGATTGTAGCAGTAACAGTTTGACTCAAAAGTTTTAATTAAATCCTTTTCCTTCAAAGCTTTACACCTTGGAACTGAAAAATGAAAAAGGGAATATATTTCCTAATATGTAATTGCTCAGAATCTTATCTTCTTTCTCCTTTGTTCACAGGGATAATGATAGCTGTTCTTACATTCTATGACCAGTAAAATTCTTCTGCATAGTAATTATAGCTCTTCAGTCTTTCCAACCTAGCAGGAGACAGACAAAAAAACTACAGCCCAGTATCAATACTCTTAGGATGTATGGAGGAGCTGTAGGAGCACAGAGCACAGGCACTTCAGTCCTGGAGCAGAGGCAAGAACTGAGGGCAGCTCCCAGGAAACAGGAAACACGAGTGATGCACTGAAGGATAGTCAGGGGCACTGAGACAGAGTCAGGGGGTAGGGGTGGCAAGTGCGTACAGAACTTGGGAGATGAGGGAACTCGTGGAAGTGGATCAGCCATTTATGAGGATGGAGTGTAGGGAATACACGAGGACACTGCAACACGTGCAGCTAGAGAGGTTACTACTACACTAAGGAGCGTGAAGAACTTCATGCTGAAAGCAGAGCACTGAAGGATTACAGGTAAGTCTAAAGGCTCAGAAGGAAACTGCTGACACTCAGAGGGGTTTATTTTTCATTTTCATTTTTTTAAACATTTTTTTATTTAGTTACTGTCATTTTACAACGTTGTGTCAAATTCCAGTGTAGACACAATTTTTCAGTTATACATGAACATATATATACTTATTGTCATTTTTTTTTCTCTGTGAGCTACCACAAGATCTTGTATCTATTTCCCTGTGCTATACAGTATAATCTTGTTTTTGAAATCCCAGTCTGTCCTTCCCACCCCCCGCCCCCTTGGCAACCACAAGTTTGTATTCTATGTCTCTGAGTCTGTTTCTGTTTTGTATTTATGTTTTGTTTTTTTAGATTCCACATATGAGCGATCTCATATGGTATTTTTCTTTCTCTTTCTGGCTTACTTCACTTAGAATGACATTCTCCAGGAACATCCATGTTGCTGCAAATGGCGTTATGTTGTCGGTTTTTATGGCTGAATAGTATTCCATTGTATAAATACAGCACATCTTCTCAAAGGGATTTAACTGCAAAGAGTCCAGGGAAGATGTGGGCAGGTTAAGGCATTAACGACAATGCAGCAGAAAGCCTTCCACACCCCTAAGCCTGAAATGGCAAGGGGAGGACCCCTTGTTAGTGGAGCTACTGGAGGTGGCAAGACAGGAGTCTAAGGGAATGCAATCCTGCCAGGCTCCAGCAGAAGCTCTCTCCTGCCCCGATCAGTGCCTCTCACGGGCCAAACCCTAAGGGAAGCCAGAGGGCAAAGATGCCCACAGAGGTCAGCTTCCTGGAGCTGAGCAGGGGAGAGAAGGGCAGAGAATGGCTCATCAGGAACAAAGAATAGCCAGCTCAATCAGGAAGCGACAGGAACACAGTCATGTCTCAGGAAGAGCATTCTATGAGAGCCAGCTCAATCAGGAAGCGACAGGAACACAGTCATGTCTCAGGAAGAGCATTCTATGAGCCACGTGAAATATTAGCAGGGAAGACTGCAAGCAGAAGAGCCGTGAAGAAGGCTCCCGAAGCAACCTAAGCAAGGAATGAACTAAGTAGGAGGGAGAACAGATTAAAGAGCACTTAGGAAGTATAGCCGACACTCAAGACTGGATTCATGAGAGAGGAGCGCAAGAAGATGGTGTGAAGGCTCTGGTGAGTGGGGAGATGGTGAGGCCCTTTTCCCAGATGAGCAATACTGGAGAAGTATGCATGTGCAGGGAAATGGGGGTGATTTCAATTCTGGACACACTGGGTTTTGGTTGGTGGGACCAGGGGAAGATGGCTAGGTCTGCAGCACAGGACAAGTTCGGCTGGAAACAGATGTAGTACGTACATACGTGTGTGTTCTATGTAATATATAAAAAAATATGTAATACATAATATAACACAACACAATATAACAGAGAGAGAAAAAGAGAAGACAGGTGCTGCATTACAGACGGAAAATGTAGTAAGTGCCATGAGAACATTATGAAGTAATGGAGTTTATTTTATTCTGCTTTATTTGAATTTAAAATAAAGTGAGATAAAAGTCATATATTCTTCTGGATCTAGGAGAGGGTGTCATCACTACGTCTGCCAAATATGAAACAGGAACAGGGAATGTTTATGGGCACACAGAGAAATGGGCCTTATGCTCAACCAGATTCCTCTAAGGAGAGTGTGGTCAGCTGTTTCTCCGGAAAAATCAGAAATGAAGTTAGAACAACCTGCTACACCAAAGTTGGGGAGGGATTGGGTAACCACTAATAACTAGTTAGTTAACAATTATATCCATTTAGGGAATAACATTGCATAAGCCCAGATAGGTCCTGGTCCTGGCTAACATCCCTAGCTGTTTCCATGCTTAAGCTAGAGAGAAGTGAAGACAGACACTGTGAATGCCCAAACCTCCTAAAATACAACTGCGTAGAAGTCAGGGTTCTTGGGCGGCTGCACAAAGCAGGGAAGTTACACAAGTATCCAGCATCGCCCACTGTGACGCTATGACTCATTTAATCTTTACTCAATATTGTGAGGAAATGCATATGTTTTAAAATATACCAACAAATTTGCAGAGTTTGAGAGTCTGGGGTGCATATACAAGAATTCAGGTTAAGAGGCTGGTCTTAAAAAGGCATAAGACAGAAGCTCTAGAGGCTCTCTGTTGAACACAGGATACAAAAATCAAAAGTGCATTCCTGCATGGTCTGTCTACACACAAGAGCGAAAAGCAGAACAGCGTTAACCAACACAGAAAGCAACGGATGCTGGGCTGCCTTCTTGGGTATATCTGAGATGCAAATGCCCCCAGCCATGGGCTGCACGAGGGAGACGGCACTCCTGGGACATCAAGGGGCTGCAGCTAGCCGTACAAAAGATGAGTGTCAAGGGAGGCAGTGTGGATCCTGGAAGAGCCTGAGCAACTGCGGTGAGAACACACTACACACATGAAGAGCCCCCAGATAGTGAGCAGCAGAGGTGGCATTAGGAGGGCTCCAGACTCACCTCCCGGTATCCCATGTTCTGCCTCCCATAGCCTCCCCCACGCTCTCTGCACAGGAGCAGGGTGAAACTGGGTGGCTAGAGTTGAGGACGTTGTGCTGGGGGTCCCCGCCTATCCCTGCGAAGGACGCACACTCCAACGGGACAAGTGAAGAGCGTGGGGTATAAGGTTTGCAGAACCCTGCAGCCCAGACCATTACCAGAACCTTAACTTCAGCCTGTTCTTTCTTTAGGGTTATTCCTAACACCACACGTGCGCTCGCTGCTAGGGGCCCCTTCCTGCGACCCCTCTCCTAATGGGAGCCACTACTTCAAGGGCTGAATCAGTGCCCATAAGAACAGTTAGCTACCCTCATTAGTGGTCTGAAGGCCTCCCCGAGAAGGTGACATTTGAGCAAACACATTATTAGAAGCAGCAAGCTCTGCCGAGATCTGGGGAAAGCAAGCTGCAGGTGGAGGAAAGCAGAAAAGCGTGAGGCGAGGATGGCTCTGCACCCTGAGGACAGAAGGGTTGCTGTGGCCAGAGAAACACCTTCTCCGGGGCCTCAGCTTTGCAAACAAATGCTACCTTAAAATGAGTTGTTTCCCCATTCAGTCCTAAGACAGCCTCCTAAATCATCTGATACCTGTAACTCTTAAGATAAGAGCAAGATGATGCAATATAGGTAAAGTGCAAAAGTTTCAGTTTAGGAGGAAATGTTTCTCTGCTTTCCTGGCCACAGGCTTCCTTCCTGCACTTGGATTACTGTAGCAGACTTCCAGCTGGTCTCCCTGCTTCCAGAATCGTCCCTGTGATTCTCCCCCACAACCTGTTCCCTAACCAGCACATGTAGATCTTTTAAAAACACCCAGGAGGGCACATCACTTACCTGCTCAGAACCCTCCAATGACTTTTCATCAGACCCATCATAAAACCCAGCCTCCCTTCCCCGGACCTGGGTTCCTCTGACCTGCCCTCCTCCACTTGCCCACCCACCTGGGTTCTCTGGCCAAGGCAACCCTCCTGTCCTCAGGGTGCAGAGCCACCCCACCTCACACGTTCCTGCTTTCCTCCACCTGCAACTCGTTTTCCTCAGATCTTGCTGCTTCCAATATGTATGTCTGCACAAACGTCACTTTCTCGGGGAGGCCTTCCCTGACCCCACTGTCTAAAATGGCCCAGTCCAACCCCTTTCACTGGCTTCCTTCTGATTCTGCTTTGTTTTCTCTTCATATTACCTACCTGTGTTTTAGTTTATACTCTGTCTATCCAAGAAGTTAGGGACACAGCATATTCATTACCATATCTCCAGCATTTAAATCTTTGTTTTGTGTGTGTGTGTGTGTGTGTGCGCGTGTGCGTGTGCGTGTGCGTGTGCGTGTTGTAATTTGAAAGCAAGGGTGGGTTATTTGGGCATGCAGGGTTGAGCCAGTGAAAGCCTGGCCAATCTTTGTAAGGGCCTGGCCAGTGCCAGACAACACCAGAAGAGGAGGTGCGCTCTGGCCCTCCCCTTGAAGCAGCCTGATGCGGGATCCCCGTCCAGCCTCTGCGATTGCCATCCCACTGACAGAACCTGCAGGCTGCACCTCCCCTTTACCCTCCTCCAACGTTCTCAGTGTATCCTTAACTGGCAGGTCGAGAGCTGAAACCCTCAATATCCCCTGCACTAAAGGCCCACTGCTTTCTCCTCACCAGAGGAAGGCAGGGGGAAGCAAGAGGTGGCAGTCAGCTCGTTTTTATTTTGCTGGTACGCGGTACATCAGGGTATTCTGCGTAAGGGACCTCCCAGTTAGAAGAAAAAAACTTGCTCTGATTTCTCCTTGGTCTTCAGCCAGATTTAAGGAAAGTACAGACAGAGGAGATAGGCTGCCTTGACTACTGACACCTACAGGAACACTACCGAAAAGCATGTTGCAAACAGGGTCCCCCATGGAATTCTGCAGGGTGGCCTCTGGCCCCTGAGGTGAACTTGATGCTGAATTCACACAATACATGAGATTCTATAGACAAGAGTCAGCACTTCCTGGTGTCCCCTGGCTGCCCATAGTCATCATCTCACTCCTGAAGTGAATGCATTTCAATCAACCCACACAAGAATCCCTAATTACCTTTGGAACCAGACACTCACGGCCACAAGAAACCACAACCCTAGCTCCAAGTGAGTTCATGTGAATCTTAAGCCATGGGCTCATTGGACTAGCATAAGACAGCAACTTGTGACAGTCAAGACTGCTACCGTGGGCAGCCTACTGCCTACAGCCTACAAAGCTCTTAATCTTAGATTGTTTATAAAGGTTATGTCCTTCCCAGACGTCTCCTCCCTTCAGCAGTCTTCGTCTAGAGACATTTCATTGTTCAGTTTCCATTTCCTCTATCTTCTCCTGAGGGTGGGAAATAGAAAAGGTAGCCTGCTTAGCTGAACTTCTACCACATGTTCAAGTCCTGACACTGAAGGCCGTGAAGCTGTCAGCACGTCTGCAGGTGTCATTTACTCATGTGACCTCAGTCTTTGCTTGTTCATTCAGTTAGGATGGAACTTCCTAGTGGCAAATGTGGGCAAATTCAAATATATCACAATATCAACAATAACCCTTTACAATGCCATCCAGAAAATGAAAGGGAATTTCTAGGGATTCATAAAAATGTCACAATAACCATTCATTTGGTCAGAAGAGAACCCTACCTGCCAGGGAAAGCCACTGCTCCCCTCTGGAGCTGAAATACGTCTCCTCCCCAGAGGGCGCCCCCATAACCTAGGTATGCGCTTCCTCAAACCGGATTCAGATCAGGAGCATGGGCTGCAAGCGTGGGCTCTCTGCCTCATTTCCCAAGCACTTAGGAGTAAATGAGGGACCAACCCTGAGCGCCCACCTTACTGCAGCCACCCAGCAAGGCCAGGGACGGAGCAAGGCCCTCCTTCACTCTGCAGTCCTTGGCAGGCTCTCCTGAACCTTTCAATAAACCTGACTTCTGGAGAACAATATGCTTTTAAACAGTTGTGCCCAAACTGCTAAGACAAAGCACAATTATTTCCATTACCAAACGATTCGAATCCAGGGCTCCCATAACCACTGAGATCCCTCAGTTCACTTTAAATACCAATTTGAAAATACTCAGTAATCTAATGTTAGGACTAGGTATCTTATATATAAAAAAGGGACAGCTGCATATCACCTGATTTGACTAATAAATTAAATCCAAAGTTACTCCTTTGTACGACCTTTGTCATTTATTAGTTTTCCTAAATGTATAAGGATATATTTAAGTGATAGTTTAGTCATACAGAAGGTAAAAATATTCAGTCAAAACTTCAGAAAAGGGCAGGTAGTACTTAAACCTACTTACAGAATATACTAAAAATAAAAAGCACAGACATTCTTCAAATCTTAGCAGATCTTAAACAGTCTCCAACATAAAAATATTTCAGCAATGGTCCTTCTGAAAACTTAACCTTACATGGCCCTTATGGTGAAAAAAAAAATCTTCAGATGAAATTATAACAGAATAATAAAATCACTTATTAAATTGGACTGCCATTTTCTCCATTTGGCCTATACAACTGCTTTCGTTTTGAGACAAGGGGAGGGAGAGAATACAAAAAGCAACAAATCTTAACTCCTGAGAGTTCAAAGGGAGGAAGGATTTTTCTTGGTATTATTTCATAAATTCATTTTCAAAGCAGTTAGCATGTTACAAAAGTAACTTCTCTACTAACCCCAGTTGTTTTTTTTAACCTGGCTTGAATTTCAATCTTGGTTTTCATTTCTCCAAGAACGTGCATAGAGAATGAAACTGAAAATACCACCTGCTGACGCACATACGGGTCTGATTTTAACTTCAAGAATTGATTTGCTTCTCCACAGATGAATCAGAAAGCTGTGGTTTCGAATGGCTGATTGCTGTAGTTCAGTCCTGGGAATTCACTGCTATGACCTGAACTTCATCTCAGGACAACACATGGATTCTAGGGACTTCACTCACTGGTTGCAAACTATGGATGTCTCTTGGCTTGAAGTTTCTCTTCCTCTCAGCCAGACAACTACTCGCCACTCCTGTGTCAACTGCCTCTGACCTTCCTCCAGATACAGTGACAGAAAGCTGGCCTCAGTCTGGCTGTTCTCCATTCCATGCAAGGGTATGTGTGCTCAAGACAGAATTTTAGAACAGGAAGTATAATCTAATCCAAGTCTCTCATATTATAGTTAGGGCCCCTTTTTTAATAAAAGGAAATACCAGCTGTTTGATCTCAGGGTTCCTCATAAAACTGCAGACTTTTAGGGCAGCAATGGCTCTCAGACTTAGTCTAGTCCAGAGGTTCCAACACCAGAGGTGTCATGGGCACACTCCAGGATCCTGGATCCTGGATGCTTGAGTTGTAAAGCCCATCTGGAACGGCAAGTGTTGCTATAAGGCTACAGAAGCTGCCATTTTTCTTGGCTCTGGGCTAGAATCTTATTAACTCAGTGGGTATCCTGCATCAGGCAGAACAGAAGCATTTATATATGATTTGATTAACAAAATATAGACGTTGACAGTGTTAACACCAAATGCAGCAACATAGAACCCTGAAAAACATTGGGTTCACTAAGGTAAATAAAAGGTGAGGAAAATATTGGAGATCATTCAGCTATAGAACATCTTCATTTTACTGAGGAGAAAACTATGGCCCATAAAGATTTATGTGCTGGACCAAGGTAATTCTACAAGTGGGTGGCTGAATGTAATGACTGATCTAGAAATCAAGGTGCTGGATGTTGGTCCAGGGCTACTTAAAATTTTCTGGCTGTTGCCATGCTCAGAAACCCTCCTTCTTAGACATACCTGTGACTTATTTTTTCAACAGTGTATGCTGGTTACATTTCTTACTACCAAGCCTTTGTTTCTGTATCTGTAGAATGGGTATATAAATGGTACCTACCCCGAAGGGCTACTATGGGTATTAAATAAGGCAATGCAGATTAAAGCACTTTTAACACTGCCCAGCACATACTAAACACAAGAAATGTCTGTTCAATGAAAACTGGTATTGAATAGTCTCCCAAAGCATACCTCATTGCAAGATTCCCATGAGTTGGCATCTCCAGCTGAATCTGATAATTGCCTTCATCCTTAGACAAAGAATCCTGATTCTACTGGAGAGCAGCTGTGCCCAGCTAAAAGACCACACTTGGTTGCCTCCCTTGCAACCAAAGGCGGGCAATGAGATGAACAGAAGTTAGTGTACAGTGATTCCAGGAAATCATTTAAAGGATTTCACAGGGGGGGAAATGAAATAGAAATGTTAAACTCATAGCAAATTAGTAGCAGTTCTGGAGTCCGAACTCCTGACTTGCCCTGCTGTGTCAGGATCTTGAGAGCACTCCACAGACAGCCCCTAACAACACTATGAGCACCTGCCCTTTGATTCCTACTACCAGGCACTCTGCACACATTAAACATCACAATAATCCTGTGAAATAGTATCACCTGTGTTTTATGCGTGACCAGTAACACGACTCACTCAAGGTCACAGAGCTAGTCAGGGCAGGGGAATTTCAGTGGAATTCTAGAGCCAAAGCTCTTACCTTCTCTAGTCTTTACTGCAAAGTTACAGCTAGATCGAGAGCTAATAAGGTTTTCAGCCTAAGCTGATGTATACAAACGCCCTGTCTTGAAAGTCCGGAGACTAGGGTCATCAGTAGCAGTGACTATCTTCCGGTGCTTTTGTAAAACGACGGCACTGGCCCAGAGAGAACTTTGCCATTGCTTCTAGTCCTGAAATCCTTGTGTCTAAGCGCCAGCACAGGGACCAGGAAAGCCCAAGCCGGCGGGAAGGGAAGTTGGGCCTGGCCCGCGTGCAGGCCGCGCCTGCGGGGGAGCCCTACGCTGGGCAGGGAAGCGCCGCCCGTGCCCGGGGCCCTGGCGCGCGGGCAGGGAGGGCGCGGTCCGCCGCCGGGTAGTCGGGAGAGCCGAGCGGGAAGGAGGGGGAAGGGGAGCGTGCGCGCGCCCGCCGCCCGTGCCCGCGGTTACCTGACAACGCGGCCGCCGCCGCCTCCTCCTCCCAGCGCACGGCGCCCGCGGGCGGCGCGGCCAGGGGCGGCAGCCAGAGCAGCAGCCAGCACGGCCGCATCCCGCCAGGGAGTCAGCTCCGGGCGGCCCCGCAGCGGCCCGAGCCCTAGGGGGTCGCGCTCAGCCAAGAGGAGCAGAAGCGGCGCGGGGCCCAGACGAGGCCGGGGGGGCGGTGAGGCCTGCGCGCCGTCGAGGCGGACGGCCTGCCTCCCCCTAGAAGGAAGAGTCGGGCCGCAGCCGCCGCCGCCTCCGCGCCGCCCCGTCCGGGCCCCGCCCCGCCTTACCCTGGAGGCCGGGGGCCCCTCCCACCAGCCTCCGCGGCCCGGGCGAGGGTCTGGGGAGGAGGCCCCTCCCCGTGAATTGTGCCTAGAACTTCCGTGAGCCTCGACAGGCGGGGTTTTAGGGCTCAGTCCTCAGAGTTCCCGGGAGTGACACCCCAGGAAGGCGCAGGCTCTTCAGCAACCCCCCTTTTTATAAGAAGCCCGTGTCTTTAATTTTCCTTTTTGTTTTTCATTTTCCTTTTTGTCTGTAACAAGCAATCACAAATTGGCAGTTTCATTGCTGAAGTAACTTTTCACATTTCAGTATAAAGAGGATATAAAACGTTTTCTCACAAATATAACATATCCCTTAAAATCAGCTTTTTTTTTAAATACAGAGAACTAATTGGTGGTTGGTTTGGGAACCTGTGCGGAGTGAGTGAATTGGGTGAAAATGGTCAAAAGATGCAACAGACAACTTAAGTTCTTGGGATGTAATGGTGACTAAAGTTAATACTGTAAGGTATATTTGAGAGTTGGTAAGAGTAGGTCTTAAAAGTTCTTATAAAAAAAAAGCTGAGGAAATGGATGTTAAATAAACTTATATTTGCAATTTATACGTTTATCAAATCATTATACTATACCCTGACGCAATGTTATATGTCAATCATATCAATAAAACTGGAAAAATATCTTGAGTGGCTTTAATATTGATAATTGATATAGAACTTGTAGTCTTAAATACTATTATACTGTACTTTTTTTTTTTTTTTTTAAGTGCAAACCCTTCTCAGGCCCTGGAAACTCATTAATGTGATTTGGTATTTTATACTAAACATTCCCTAGAACAAAAGATCATTTCCTCTTTTCTAATTTTGGGTTTCTGCTAAGGTACTTCAGAGAACCGAATTGTGACAGAAATCATCCTCTAAAAATAGATTAGCCTCATTTTCCCCAAAGGTCTGAGTAGAACTCACTAGACTTGTCCTGGCTTCAAAGTAAAGTTTAACCAATTGCTTTCAAACCCCTGGTGCCATGTACACACCCATATATGGCTTTTAGAAAGTTCAGAAATCTCCTTGTAAAGGACTCGAGTTCAGAAATCTCTCTGCAAGGGAATCTTGAGGGGGGTGAGTTTTGAAAAGAAACTGTTATTACTCGAACTCCCACCTTGTCTGACCCTGCAGACTATCTCCAGAGAAACAGCAGAGCCTCTGAACTCAGTGTGAGGTTTGCACTTGCCTCTTGCATAACGGTTTTTTCCTTAATCATACTCATTTTGATCTTGTTTAATTTTGAATGGCACTATGAAACGTGCCTAAAAGAAACAGGTATATTCTTGAATAACAAGTGTGTTTTCCTACAGCTGTATCGGGTAGAGAAATAAAAGAACAGGAAGCAGTGTATTAAATTAATATTTAAAGTGCTCTTCATGTAGCATATCCTTAATAAATATCTTTAGCTTTTTAGTACAGAACCTAAATCAAAACACTACATTCCTCTCTACAGGATAGCAATAAATATTCTTTCAGAGATAACAGAATCGTAGAAAGTGACAGTTTTGTCATTGGGTGACAATCATAAAATCCCACCTAAACTCCCCAAACTTTCCTTTCATATGAAAACCTTAAGCCACAGGGAGGGGCAGAAAATACCACCCCCAACAGAGCCATGGCAAAGACCCCTGCTTCTAGTGGAGAGATAGAAGCACAAACTCTCACCCCCGGGGGAGCAGCAGGAAACACTCAGGTTCAGTGTCTTGACATGACACAAAGTAGAGGTTGGCAGCTGCTGGGAAACCCTCTCTCCTCAAGACACACCACAGATAAAGGCAGGATTTGCATGCCCATTTCTGGGTATAACTATTACTTTCCTTAGTCTTTACTGTTTTTTCATAATATCCATTCGATCAAAAATTATCAGACACCCAAACAAGCAGGGGGGAAAATCCATTATCAAAAAGCTAAAGAAATCAACAGAATCAGATTCAAAAATGACCCACATGTTGGACTACAATTAATAAAGGATCTAGTGGAAAGATGGACATGTGAGAACATATAGGAAGTTTCAGCAAAGAGATGTAAACAATTAAAAATGTCAAATGGAAGTGCTAGAAACTAAAAGCACATTACTAGAATTGAAGAATTTCTTCAGTGGGCTTATCAGAAGCCTGGAAGTAGCTGAGGAAAGAAAGAATTACTAGTGAACTTGAATATGGGTAAATAGAAATTATCTACCCATACAGAAACACAAGGAAAGAACAAATAGATAGATAGATGATAGATAGATGATAGATAGATAGATAGGTAGATAGATAGATAGATAGGTAGATAGATAGCAGGTCATCCAAGATCTGTGAGCCAGTATCAAGTGGTTTAACCGACATAATTGGAGTCCCAGAAGGGAGAGGAAGGATGAAGCAGGGGAAATAGTTAAGACATAAAGCTGAGAATGTTCCTAAATTAATGAAAACTGAAGAGAAACAGAAAATCTTGAAGACAGCCAGAGAAAAATGAAACACTGCAAACAGAGAGATAAAATTTACATCACACTTCTTGTCAGAAACCATGTAAGCCAGAAGATAATGGAGTGACATCTTTGAAGTGGTGGAAGAAAAAAAAAATAGTAATCCAGAATTCAATACCCATTTACAATATCTTTCAAAAAAATGGAAGGCAAATGAAGCTTTTTTTTTTCATTTCCAGCAGACTTTCACTACAAGAAATATTAAGGAGTTCTTCAGCATTTGGATCTACACAAAGAAATAAATAGCTCTATAAATTATAAAAATGAAAGTAAATATAAAAGTTTTATTATTTTAATCACTCTAAAAGATAATTTGTCTAAAGCAAAAATGTTGCAGTGCACTGTGGGTCTTATCCGTAGAATTAAAATGAAAGACAACAGTACCACAAATAATGAAAAGAAAGAAATGGAAGCATACTCTCAAAAAGTTCTTTCACTATACATAAAGTGATATAATGGTACTTGAAGTTAGACTGTTATAAATTACAGATGTATATGTAAACATTACAGCAATCACTAAAATCTTTTAATAAGAGGTATAACTAATAAGCCAATAGTGGAGATAGAAGGGAATAATAAAATAATCCAAAAGAAGGCAAGAATACAGGGGAAAAAAGGATGAAGAACAAATTGGCAAATAGAAAACAACTTAAAAAACGTCAAATCTAAATCCAACCACATTAATAATTATATTAAATACAAATGGTCTCAATGCCCAAATTAAAAGGCAGATATTGTCAGATTGAATAAATAAGCAAAAGTTTATTTACTAGGAATACACCTTAAGTATAAAGATAAATCAGTTCGAAAGTAAAGGATGGGAAAAGATAATGCCATACAAACACCAATCAGAAGAAAGTTGAATGGCTAAATTAATATCAGACAAAGTATACTACAAAACAAGGAATATTACCAGTAATTCAGTGGGTGTGGGGTTGGCCCTGAGATTCTGTATTTCTAACAAACTCCCTGGTAGTGCGAGGACCACACCTTCAGCAGCAAGTCCATAGAACACTAGCCCCAGAGAAAAATTGGCAGATGGAAGGACTTCAAGATCAAATAGTTTGGAAAATACAGCTTACTACATTATCTCCCTTAGATGTTCATTATTTATGAATAGCTCATTAAATATTTTAAAATTCCTGCAGTAAAGAAATTTGTGGTAGGCAGCCTTTGACATCATGGAATATTGCTTCCTTCTCATGAGAAGCAAACGGGAATAAAATCTGTGATTAGTGCAGTCTTTTGTTCTTAAATTCACCAGCATTTGTGTGCCTCTTTCTAGGAGATGAACTATATTCATTAAACAAACCTAATGAAAACCAAATCCCATATAAACAGGACACCTGAAGAATTTTCTATTCAAAAACCTCCTGCGGTATTATGTAGACCAGTTTTCTATCTTTCTGTTAGAAAATAGAGAAAGCATTTGCCCATCAATGGATCAGTGAAGTGAGAAAGCTGTAGTTGGGGTCACCATTAAACTTGCCCAGGTGATGTAAGACAATTAATTGAAACTGGATTTTAACACCAGCCCATACATTTCTAGACCAAATGAGATGTTTGAAAAAGGACAAAGTTCATTGCCTCTTTAAGAAGTTGCCCAACTGTATTGCCTGCGGATTTTTAGCTGTGGATTTCTGGTAAGCACCACATGTCTTTCTCTAAGACAGAATGAAGCACTGCTGACTGGGGGATCTGGGTACCACAGATATGGAAGAAGCTGGCACTCCTGCCAGAATGGTAGCGATGTTGGTAATTTGGAAATGTTTAGCGCTGTGAATGCAGATTCCCAGTACTTTCCCTCCAGAGACTGATTCAGTCCATCTGGGGTAGAGCCCAAAATACGTCTTCTCAATATGTACCTAAAGTGACTCAAAAGTATTAGGACTAATCTTTGAGTTTTACAAGTTTCATGCTTGACAGTAAGTAGCATTTTGGGCAAGTTTGTAATCACAGCTACAATATTGTGTGCATTATATGTAATTCATACTGCTAGAATGTGATATATACTTATTTTAATAAACCAATGGTATAGTCAAGAGCTTCTTTAATATTATTTTAGTGACCCAAGTTCTTTCATTTCACTTGACTAGTTCCACATGGTGTGAAAAAAATTACAATTCAATTTTCAGCCTCTGCATTTTTATTTCTAGAGTTCTTGCTCTTCATAACTAATTAATTTTCTGTAACTGTCATAGGATTATAATCTGTCATTATGAATCAGAAGTAAAATTTAGCTCATGTCAGAAATTATTTAGGAGCTTACACTTGGCTTCTAGGTAGGTAGAACATTTAATTAAATGAATTAGAAGAAAATAGGCAAAGTTCTACTTTGGGTTCTTTTCTAAAGAAAGATTTAGAAAGGCTGCAATGATACCCACCGATGCCATAAAGATTACAGAGGCTAAATGTCATCATTTCTTCCTTTAAAAAATTCCCATTTTTAGAATGTTTCATATCAAGAGGGAAAAAAAAAAAAACCAGGCTGTTCAAGACTTCTCCATAAAGGCAAAGAATAAAAATAGACATTGACTTGTTAGATCATGTTTTTCTTAACATATTTCATTCAGGAAATACTTCAAAATTGACTTGCCAAATACTGCTTCAGTAATTTTAATAATACCTGTCAAAACTAAAAGATAGCCTTTCAGTATGAATAAGTGAGATTGGGAGGGATTAGAATAAATATAATTTATTAAGAAATAAATCATATGTTCTCTAATCTAAATTGCTAAAGACCTTGGTAAAAGATAATTGGTCAAATTCAATCCGTATCTTTCCATTCAAATTGAAAGATGTGGAATTCTTCAAAGCAGTGGTTCTCAAATTCTGCTGTAGATAGGCGTCCCATCTCCAAAGATTCTTATTCAGTAGGTCCACTGTATTACCTGGGAAACTACATTTATGATTCTGAGGCAAATAGTCTTGTGACCATACTGTAAAAGTGGTGGGAAAAAAATATTAAAAAATGACTGACAATTAGTTGATGATGGCTGGAAAATAGTATCCATGGGAAAAGATGGATGTTCTCAGTTAATCTGAGAAAAAGAAGGCTGAAATGTTGCAGCTTTCTAAGGGTTGATTTAAGGAACTAGGATACAGAAAACTAGTCACCAGTTATTTGTTATGTTTTCAAAGAAAAAAACAAAAAGGAAATGGGTTTAAACTGCAGTAAGTTTAAGATTGTATATAAATGTATTTTCCCAGCATTGGGATCCTAGATCATCTCTTCCCTGGACACCCTCCAATCCCGCCACTCCACTTGACTTGATTCCTAAAGAATCTTTGCCAAAGTTTTGTTTTCTGCCAACTCACCCTCAGGAAGCACCTTTCTTAACTGGCCATTCTTACAATCTAGGTTCCCCCACCACCAGCACCCTGCCGCACTGGAGTAATTTCTATGAAAACAGTTTATAGTGAGGTAATTATATTTGAAAGCATTTTTTTTCTTTCAGGGAAAGCTATAAACGGCAGGTATCCTTTCAGTTAAGTTCTTTAATTGCCTTTATTAGTCATTTATTGACAATGTGAAAGATTTATATGTAATTTGGGAGCTTTCAGTTCAGTTAAAACAGAGATTTTATCGTCTTGCTTTCAGTTTCCAATCAGGTACTTCAAAATGTTCCCAGGGTCATAGTATATCCAGAAAAATTCCTCAGTCTATAGTCTTTCATGTGTTTTTGGAAAGAACTCAAAATTCTTTTAAAAAAGGGTACATAGGGGCTGGGAGATGGAGATAAATATAACACAGTGTAAGATTTTGTTGTTCTGCTCGTATATTTTTCTCTTCCTCGCCACGCTCTAAGTCAGGTCTCAACAGCCTCTATTTCCAGTATAGCTGAATCACAAAATCTCTTTGTATCTGACACCTGGCTAGACCCAAGTGTATTATGGAATGGTTATACAGATTTTTGACTGTCTTATTTTTCCAGGATGTTCTTGTAATCATGGGAGTGAAAAGAAAGTTTGTAAGCAACTAACTGTTGGGTAGAAATTTATAATGTTTTCTTTTTTAAAAATAATACCTTATTTTTTTTTAAGAAAATTGACACAAGAGAGTCTATCTGTTCTGAGCTGTTTCTAATAACAAAATCATAATTTCTAGATTAGTCATGTTTCAACAGAGGTTATGAAAAGTGGAAAATATAAATAATTCAATAATATCCTTCTAAGGTTTGCTAATGTTAACCATATCTTGCCTATAAAGTCTATCTGCTTGAAATTAGATATAATTTTTGCTTGCATTAAGCAAAGTCTGCAAAACTCAATGAAAAAGAATAATAATTATTTTGGACATTTCAGTAATTTCCCCCCAACTCAATTACATTTGTTTGCTTTGATTTATACCCTGTCCTTACTGACTGGATCCAGACGTCTACCTATATTATCAGAGTATGCATTAGTTAGGATATTTCCAACTACAAGTAATAGAATTTCCAACTAACAGTGTCTTAAACAATGAAGACACTTATTATGTCACATGGAAATAAGTCCCAGGGCAGGTTGCTTCAGCAGCTTCAGCGTGCTACCGAGGTCTCAGGCTGTTTTCAGCTTTCTATTCCACTGCTCTCAGCTTGGTGGACTTTGTCCTCAAGCTTTTCTCCTCATAATTGAAAAAGGCTGCCAGGGCTGCTGATACTGGTCCTCATGCAACTGTAACCAAAGGCAGAATTATCTCTCCTTTCATCTCTTGAAGAAGGAAGTAAAGCCTTTCTTAGAAGCTCTCACCTTCACCCTTTGAGCTGGCTCCCTTGTCAGTCCCGTCAGCAAGTGACTAGCCCATGCCCTTATTAAACTGGGTGGAGTGAATGTCTGGCATTTTCAGCCTCAATGGTGGGCGGTGGTTTCATAGAAGACAAAAACTGGAAGAGCAATAGACAGGGAAAAAAATCATTATGGTGATATTTTTGACAGCTTCCAAAAGCCCTCATGAGTGTCTAAAAATGGTAATCTGAAATTTTATGCTGACTTAATAAATGAGTTTTATTCATCATTCTCAACTTTGATAAAAATGTGTTTTCTTTTTTGAAATTTACACATTGACTCAAAATGGGAGTATGCTTCTACACCAACTGTGACTGAAAAATATTGCCAGTCATATCAGTAAACAAAGGATGCTGTGGCCATCAAGTCATCAGCCACTACTGCCGCCCCAACGGTGAGCAGAGGAACTCAGGATGCAGACAGGCAGGCAGCTCAGCCTCTGTTGCCACCCGCAACAGGGCCGCCTGAGGGAACTCAGGATGTCGAAGAACAGGATACTGGCCAAAGACAGCTAGGTGCGTCTCAAGGGAATGATTTCAGTGAGTCCGGACTTTTGCACCTTTCCATACATAGAAAAGCATTAAATTCCTTAACGTGAAATATCTGGTTTTCTTTCATTAACAGTAATCTTTTGATGTTCCAACTACCTGGTCTTTGTGGCAAAACTCCTATATATCCTGGCTCCTCCCCTGCCTCTTGGAAGCAGTCCCTTAGGGCCATCTGAGAGGCTGCCTCTGGGTTCGAGTCCTCAGAAAGCCCGCCGAATAAAACCTAACTCTCAACTTTCAGGTTGTGCTTATTTTTTCAGTGGACGCAGTCATATGTTTTTCCTTTTATTGATCTTGTTTAGTAGACTTACATAACATCCTTATTCTAAAGCATCCAATTTCCAAAATAGCAAATCTTTTCTATTAGGATAATGAAAGAGAATAAATTAAACAAAGGAGTATGAGTTATAATGGGGAAAATAAGAAGATAATAGGAATGGTAAATAATGAAGAAAGCAGGGGGGAAAAAAAGGAGAGACAGGGTAGAATGAGCAATTACTAATCTGTATGGTCTAATGTGAGATAGTTCAGTTAACTGGGTCACTTGCCACTTGAAATGATGGGCGGGATAAGCCATTAAGACACTGGAGCAAATAGAAGGAAAGAGGGAGGAAGCCGACTCCTTTTTCAGGCATGCGTTCTGCAGGTTAGAATTTGTTGGTCCTCACTACACTGCAGGTGTGTCCTGGGAAATGCGTGTTCATGTGGCTTGGCAGTAGTATTCTGATGGCACTCCTTTTTTTGTTGTTGTTCATTTAAAGATAATTTGCCTAACAACCATGCTTAAAATAATCCATCTAAATATTTAAGGCTCTTACCTTCTCTCTGAAATAATTAAAACAAGGCTAAAACAGGCCAAGGAAATTTTTAGGCTCTAAGTTTCAAAGGGCCAGACCTTCCAAGTGACTGGGGCTTTATAAAGATTTATTCCTCTGTGTAAATTCTAAACCCACTTTAGAGAAATCAGCTCACCTAAACCCACTAGTATTGCTTGGATTGTTTTAGGATTAAGAGGTTACTCTTCCTGCCTTTCATTTCACCATCACACCTGGTCCTCTATCGCCTTTTTCTCATTTTCTCTCTTTCTGTTCTTTGCCAGATGTAATAATCACTGGAAATGTTATACATTCTTTTTAATACTTTGTCAATCTTGAACAATAGACACATGAGAATCTTGAAATTCTTTCTTTGTTGTAAATAGGTATCCTTTATGTTAAATAGGTTTTTATTACTTTTCATCCTTACAGCTATCATAAAATAAAAGGTTTAGAAAGCAATACAAAATAAGTCTATACCTTGCATCTCTTAAGTATGTTATGCCATTTTCTTCTGGCATAAAGTATAGTTGTCAAAGAACCCCCAATGGTAATCTGATTTTTCCCCCTATAAGTCAATTGCTGGTGTTGACTGGGTTCTCAATGGAATATTTTTTTTTCTCTCAAGTTCATTCATTTTGCTAGAAATATGTCTTGGTGTTGATTAATTCTGCACCAACATTCTCAGCTACATAGCGTGCTTTTTCAATATGAAGTTTCATATTGTCTTTCATTTAAGAAAATTTCTCTTTAAGTATAATTTTTAGTATTTGTTTTAGCCCCTTGTTTTGCACTTCTTCAGATTCCAATTATTTGAGGTTGAATCTTCTTTGTCCATCTTTAATATTTGTCACTTTCTGTCAAATATTTATCTCCTTTATTTTTTATTTAAAAAAGTTTCTCCTTTTAAAATTTTATTTCTTCCTACAAGTTTAGTGTCATTTCTGAATTTTTTTTTCTAACTGTCTCCTAGGTTTAGCCACCTCAGTGGTAGAGTTTTAATAATGTTTTCATTTCATGTCTTGTATCACTTTCTTAATGTATTTTAGCTACTTTTGAGATAGAAGGTTATAGTTTTGATTTGTTTTGTGAGCATATCTTTCTGGTTCAGGGAGATTATTTTGCTCATTGTTTTTCTTAGAAACAACTTTGCAAGGCATTTGACTTCACTACTCTTCTGCTTCTCACTTTATGTGAAAATGGCTTTCCAGGACGTTTAGTAGGAGACGTGGCTTTGAGTAGCTTTTCTAGCTTGACAAACTCCCTCTTCTGTTGTGTTTAAGTAGTGTCAGGAAGGGTCAGCTGGCTTTCTGAGATGTCCTGGTTCGGTTTGCTCCTCCCCGTGTTTATCTGGGCCTCCCCTGTCTGCTGTTCTGCTGTCTCTGTCCAGCTCAGTTTTGATTCCATTCTCAGCATCTCTCTTCAGTGTGATGCTCCATCCCAGAAGGAAGCTCTGGCAGGTCAGTCTCTAGAGAGAGTTCACAGGGCCTTCACTCTCTGTGCAGAGCCCTTGCACTCACTACCTCCTGGATTGGGCAAAACCTGCCCACATGCTTTCCAGTAAACAGTCCTTGCTCTTTGGGGCTTCTCCTTTTCCCAAGTCTGTCAAAGTCTGTCAGGCTTCACCCCTTCTCTCTGCTTTTCCTGCTCAGACGCTAATACAATTCAGGCTGCTAGTGGGTCGTCCTCACGCACACGTATTTTGAAGTTTGTGTGGATGCCTTGTAGCCTAGTGTCAGTGTAAATGTTGTCCATGCAATTTTGATTCTGCTAAGTTTTTCTGTATGTTTTTCTATTAAGATTTGGATTCAAAATTATATTGCTGCTATAGTCATCTTCCCAGAACCCACCAAGTATATTTAAAATATTCTCTTATTTAGGTAGAATGCACATTTTCACAAAAATTGGAAATGGTACATTGATAATAACTTCCTAACCACTGACAACTTATGATAACTTTAGCAGGGTTTAGGAAATATATTCTCAATGTTATAAAATCCTCTGAGAGCTTCAGAGCAGCATATATTTTGGTCTACTTCTGGTATAACTAAAGAGAGGAAATTTCTGTGTCCCTGAACCAGTTTAAAAAAATAGGTGCTCCGTTTCACACCTACCATGAAGCAGAACTACTTATGTCCAGCATCTTGCCGATACAGCGATGCCACATGGAACCACTCCAAGTGCTGCAGGTCACACAAAGCGCACTGCTGAAAGCTGACCTTCACTGGCAGGAAAAAGCAAACCACAGGGGCAAAAGTCCAAAAACCGAAAGTCCAAAAAGCTTTATAAAACCTTTGGCACAAGACAGGTTACAAGCTATTATAAAAATGATAGTTCTCGTTGTATAAGAGGTGTGTTGACACAGTGTTTTCACATATGTTACCTCATTTCATCCTCAAAATAACCATCTAAAAGAGGTATGGTTATTTTGAGTTGATGAAGTTGAGCTTAGAACACTTAAACGACTTTAAGACATTAGCAGAGAGGGCTCTTACCACCTCTGTCTGTAAAGGGTTTGCTCTTCCACCGAGGGCTCAGCTTTGGAGAGATCCCTGCGCAGCACGTGGGAGGAGGTGAAACCTGCCTGGCCAGCTCTATCAGTCATCATCCATATATCTCCGGAGGACCCATGGGGTGACAGGTGCTGCAGGCAGATCTCCTTCACAGTCTGGTCTGGCTTTGTCTAGCACCGGAGAGCCTGTAAGAGACAGAGGAGCATTTGAACCTGGGTTTTTGGACTTTTGCTCCTGTGGTTTGTTTGTTCCTGCCAGTGAAGGTCAGCTTCAGTGGTGCGCTTTGTGTGACCTGCAGCACTTGGAATGGCTCCATGTGGCATCACTGTATCTGCAAGATGCTGGACATGAGTAGTTCCTCTTCATGGTAGATGTGAAAGGACAGTGTCAGAGCATTTCTGGTGCTTGTGGCACTGCTTCTCCAGTGTTTACTCTCCAGTACTCTGAGCAGCAGAGAGGAGACTCCTGCCTCACCTCCAGGGAACCTTTCATTGCATTCTAATATTTTACCTTCAAATTCATGCAACTTTTAAACAATTCCACCCCCACCTCCTTAACAGAGGCACTGGGGATTGAATCCAGGACCTTGAGCATGTGCTCTACCAATGAGCTATACCCCCACTCCCAACCCATGTAACTTTTAAATTCTACTTTGCAATATATATGTGCCATTTGAATACAAGGAGAGTATTTTCCATACGTGCCAGTAAGTGAAATTGCTGTTATAGGGAGACCTAGACTCTTCCTCCAGTGGCTTTTGGTACCTCCTGGCATATTGCTATGTCCTCCTAAAGTGCTCCTCAGTTTGAAAGTATACGAAGTGCAGAGAAGTAGGCTGTGGCTCTATCTAGGGAGTTTGAAGGTTTTGCTAAATTTTTGAATTTTATTCTGTAGACACTGAGGAGCCAATAAAACATTTCAAGAAAGAAAGTGACCTGATCAGTTTTGTGGCTTAGAGGAATGGCTTTGAACTTCTTTGATTGTCATCTGTAGTAAGAAATACATTTTACATGGCAATTCGTATGCAGATTATACATTATCTATGCGTATGTATATATATGTGATTGTATATAAGTATATAAGAAATAAAAATTTGATGAAACTTTGCCTACCCTTATATTTTCCATTCCATTTCCAATCTATTTCATCTAGAAAAAGTTAACGCAATCCACTGAATTGGTTGTGCAATCTCTAATGGACTGCACCTCAGGTAAGGACAGAATTTATGTGCTTCATTCATATTTCAAATGGAACAGAGCTGTACTCATTAAGAAACATTTTAATGCTTCTTCCTGGAGGGTTAGGAGATGTTACTGAGAAGGAAAAGGAGAGGAGTTTCTCAGACCCCATTACCACCATTTCCCTGGGAGCCCGCACACCATTTCCCTGGGTCCAGATTCTCTCTGCTCCCCTCAGTACCATCCATCTTCTTGCAGCCTGCCCACTTCACTCTTGGGATAATTTATTTCAAACAGAACCTTCTCCAATCATCATCCTTGACTCAGGAAGTGGGAGAGGGTAATCTCTGTCTTGAACCTTAACCCTCCCTCAGATAGGAAACACTTGAGGGCAAAATGTAGCACATAACGCAGACCATATGTATGAGTTCGCGAAGGCTGCTGTAACAAAGCGCCAGACAGGAGGCTCAAACAACAGAAATGGATTTTCTCACAGTTCTGGAGGCTGCAAATTTAAGATCAGGATGTCAACAGAATTGGTTTCTTCTGAGGCCTCTCTCCTTGGCCTGTAGAAGGCCAATTTCACATGAGCTTCCTTCGGTGTGTGTCTGTGTCCTAATCTCTTCTTCTAAGGAGACCAGTCAGATTGACTTAGGGCCGACCCATAAGAACTCATTTTCACTTAGTCACCTCTTCAAAGGCCCTACCTCCAAATACAGTCACATTTTGAGGGTTTAGAACTTCAACATATACATTTGGGGGAAAGAGATTAAAATTCAGCCCTGTAAAAAATAAACAGAAACCTCAATTAAATAGTCAGGAGACCAGAAGGGGGAGCTCTGATGCCCTATGATGACAGCAGAGTCCAACAGAAGAAGAAAGACTCCCTCTTTCCTGGTAAGAGCCCAGCCAGTGAGAGACGGTCACAGCTTGGCCAATGAAATGCCACGGACTCTTTGTTTACTATAGTGCCCCCCAACTTCTTTCCCCTCCATAAAAGAGCTCTCCTCTCCATTTTTGTGGGGCACTTGGACATGGCTCACCATGGTTGCAGACTCTGAATTGCAATTCTTTGTTCATCTCAAATAAATCTATTTTTCCTAGAGAAATAGTTATTTCTCTAGTTAGCAGTCTGTGTTTTAGGTTAACAGTCCATGTCACCATATATTTTTTTCTTAAATCAAATACAGCCATTTGTATATTCTACAAAATAAATGCCAAAATACTAGCATTACAAATTGTATCACTCCTATTCACATAATATAATGAGTTCAGTTACTTAGTTGTTTTGTGGATAGATTGTTCATTTTAGTAGCCCCCTAGGAGAGAGTCTTGAAGACTAACTTAATTTTTTTTAAATAAGAGGGTCTTAGTTTTTATTTTACTGTGAACTTACTGCTGCCCAGCTGTTTCATCTTGCTCTTGACTAGAAAACTTTTGCATGAGAAGCTGATTTTAAAATGGTAATTAAAGGATTTTCAGTAAAAGAGAAGAGAAAGACAAGAAATCTTTGGTTTGGGATTCTCTGAGCTGACTGAAAAGAGAAAATCCAAACAGCCCTTTCTGTCTTTGGGAAGTTTAAGAAACAAGCCTAGCAGATCTGAATTAACTCAAAGAAAAAACACAGGCTAAGACCAGTAGAAATGGGACACGGACTCGTCAGCTAAGCTCTGGCCTGGTAAGGCCACTTGCCAGCCAGGAAGCTCGTCTGGTTACAGAATGGACTGGGTGTCTCCCGTCCCCTCCTCCCCTCCAGCTGCCCAGAGATGTACACTGAAGCACCACCGCGGGGCTCTCTCTGGTCTGCATCCAGCCCTGCCAGTCCACGCACCTCACCTCTTGCCTCTTATCTCTCCGTGGAGCCACAAACACTCCCCAGCTTCTGCCTCTGAGTTTCCCACTTTACATTGACTCCAGGAGGCTGCTGTGGGCGGGGGCCAGTGTCCTAGTATCCAATCCGAATTTGCTGATTGACTGGTTGATTGATTCATCAAATTTTATAGACCCCTCTCCCCCCTCCCTATTCCTTGGCCAAGTCCTTTTCAGCTCTCTGAGTCTGTAATCCATTCTATAAAAGTGGTTGTTCATCAAGATGATCTCTATGACTCCTCTTCACCCTAATGTTATGAGCCTAAGCTTCAGTTTCAGACTTTAGTGTATATTTTTAAAATAATCCCATGTATATTTACAAAAGAACCTTAATATAGAAGTTGCCTTTGCCTAACAGCTAGGGAAAGAAAAGTACCCCTTTCTTCCTAGGGTTTTAAGCTCATTTTGGATGGAAAATTCAAGCTCACCTACACCATGAGTCTTACTCTTGTTCCTCTGCTCTGCTTGGGCCACTCTTGTTTATGGAAGCAACTCTGAGGTCACTGCTAACACTACAAATAAGCTGAAACATTCTCCTTCAATGACATTGGCAGGTTTACCACCAATGATCAGGCTAAATAACCCATATATAATTCTGAACAACATAAACTTAAAAATTCCAAATGACCATCTGTAAGATGGCATTGTCAGCACTGCTTTGCTTTTTAAAATCAGAATTGCTAATGAATTGTTTTCTAATGCTCTTTTGGACCATCGTATGGATATTTTCTTAAGACATTCACATTTGCAAACTGGCTTTGTACTGTTTTCTCTGCTCACCCACTCATCACCCACACATACCTGACCTCCTACTCCTTGCTGACTCATGGGCCCAGCCTCCTCCCACACACTCACTCAGTGACCGGCCCCTACTATCTCCCCTCTCCTTTGTTCTCTCCCAAATCCACCCACTCAGCTCCTTCACGCACGCAGGTGGGCATGTTTGTATACCCACTGCTCAGCAGCCAAAGCACAAAGCATAATGGCTTAAGAGGGGAAGAGAATAATTTTTCCAATGGCCATTATGGGTTTTTTTTATTTTGTTTTGTTTTGATTAACAAGCTCTATCCACACATGAGTAGTTGATAGACAGATTTTTTTATACTTAAATTATTTTTTCAAAACTCCCTCATACATAATTGGATTTTCTATTTTGAAAAACTCTACCAAAATATATGTGCACTTTGAGTGCTGTAATTTTTTTTCAGTGACAACAGATGCCCTTACCTTTTGCTCAGATTGAAACGTTTTACTCATATTTTAAGTGAATGGGTGTACCAATGAGACAATGGCTCATTGGGATGGTTATTCGAAATGACAGTATCTGAGCTACAGCTGGAGTCAACAGCAGCCCCAACAAGATTAATTAGCTGTAAATTATGCCAGAGCAATTCCAGAGCCAACACCAGAAACAAGGGTCTGCCCACTCATCAAAGTCCTGCCAAGACTTCTCCTTGGGGAGGCAGGCCCCAGGGAGGCAGGGAGGCAAGCCTTTGCTTCTTGTGGGTATTTCTAAGGCCACCAGAAAGGCCTTCCCCAAATCACCCTCACTCCAATGTTGCTATGCCTAAAATTCCAGCATTAGAGAGTCATTCCTGAACCTTCTCAGTATTCAACATATGAAGAATGAGAAAGATATTGTTGGAGTTCCTTCCCATTTGTGATAACTATTTTTATCTTTTCAAGGAGTACAGATTATATGCCACATGGCTTGAACAGAATCTATCCTGCAGCATTATGAATCGACTCTTTAACAGGAAATATGGGCATAACGGTGGCTTTAGGAGTGCATGATTGAATTCGTGCTGGTATTTTTTTGTTTTTCTTTGTTGTTTGACTTTCTCAATATTATAATTGATGTGCACTCCTCAAAGGAAGGCTGGGGCCATTTCTCCATCTCACTTCTCTCTCTGAGGTATAGCACCACGTCTAACATGTAGTGGCACTCAGTCCAAGACTGGAAAATTGCTACCCATTCCTGGTAATTTCTCTTGTCAGCACTACACCTTAGAGCCAGTTTTATTCTACTTTTTATCCACCAGTATTTTACTCTTCATTTTGACTATAACTACTCTTTCCTTTAAATTTTCACAATGCTGGCTCCACTTGCTGATGCATTTATCACTTTCTCTCTTGTATCACATTTAATCTTAGAGCTCTTCGTGGCTTGTAAGAACTTTTTAAGTTAGATCTCTATATGATTTAACTTTATATCCTCACACAAAGCAAAGAGGCTTACATAAAAAAAAAAAATCCTTACATAGAATGATGCAAGCGAAGTATCGGAAGTAAGAAACAAATGCCTTCACACCCATTCCACAGCTACCGTGGTGACATGACTGCCACCAAGTCTCTAGTTGTGAGCTTCCAGCTAACGACGGTTGAATGAAGGTAGGCATATATCTCCTCTCAGTAGAGACCAGAAGAAGGGTTATGAATGGAGGTGATATTTCAATCAATATTTGGTGGGAAGAGAATAGAGGAAAGTTAACTGGCCCAATAGGAGGGGAATTCCCAATCTAAAGTGTGTGCAGTGGGGGATACTGAAGATAAGCAAGATACTTCACCTTGAAGAACCTGAAGGAGGCCCAGGACTCAGGGTCCCCGGATTTGGCAGAAGGTGATGGTAAGGAGTAGGGTGTAAAGCAAAAGTAGAAAGCTTACATACGGAACAGTCAACTATTTTTATGCCCCTAGGCACAGAAAATCAGCAGCCAGGCTACTCCTCCTTGGAGGAGGAGGAAAAGGGAAATTTATTTCCTGGAGACTCTGTAGGAAAGGCCTGGGTATAAGAGGAGTCAGGTCTGTAGAAGACATGGATAAGGCATGGAGATGTAAACAGCAAAATGAATTGGAAGTCTGCACTGGGAGTGGCTGGATCATTTGTGCCCTCTCCACTGCCACACAAGTTGATCAGGAAACTAACCCTAGGCCAGGCTTTTTCAAGCTGTGGGTTATGATATCAGTTATGATTAGTGGATTATGAAATCAGTTGAAAGGGTCATAATGAACATTGTCATGGGTTGGGTTCCTCAGGAAGCAGATTCTGAGAGAGAGCTGAGAGTTCAGAATGTTCATTAGGGCATGCCTTTGGGATCAAAACCTGGAGAAGGAAACAGAACTGGACACAGGAGGAAGCAGAACTGTGGTTCAAGGCTGAAGGATGCTTTAGCCAAGCCCATGGGGAATTACTGAAGCTAGAAAGGCTCTTCAGAGTTATCCCAAGTCAGGCCAAGGTAGCCAGGCCTATATCCCCTTTATCCTTTATTTGGAGATGAGGTCTTTAAAGAGGTGATTAAGTTAAAAGGGTAGTGTCCTTATCTGATATGACTGGTGTCCTTACAAGAAGAGGAAGAACCACCAGGGGCGTGCATGCACAGAGAAGAGGCCATGGGAGGACACAGTGAGAAGGCGGCCGTCTGCAAGCTAGGGAGGGAGGCCTCCGGAGAGAACAAACTGCTGACATCTTACTTGGCCTTCTTGCCCCTAGAGCTGCAAGGAAATAAATTTCTGTTGTTTAAGTCACCCAGTCTACAGTATTTTGTTATGGCAGCTCTGAAAAATTAATCCATCCCTCTTCACTGGATGTGACCATCCCAGGAAGTGTGACCTTGGGCATGTCCACTCCTGAGGGGAGGCAATCCCGAGAGGGGCTGCCAGCTGGAGACTGCCCACCAGTGGCACTCAGCAATGAGGCCACTAGGCTTTCTCTGCAGAGGATGTGACTGGTACATCACAAGGTCTGTTGCAAACATTAAAGAAAAGAGAATCAATAGATTAAAGTATCAGAGAGCACTTACATGTAAAAAAATTACTGTTTCATGAAACTTTTTTGCATATATATACATACGCATATATATGTATATGTATGTGTGTGTGTGGACTGGACATGATGAAAAATCATTTCTTCCTGACTTTTAAATACTTAAAAGTCACTTCCCTAGGCAAGATATTAGAGAAATGTTTTCCAAAAAAAGCTAAACAGACCCAGAGAAGAAACAAAGTGTTTTCTCCATCATCCATAAGTGAAGCCATGATCTGATAAACCCCATCCATACACACAGAGTTCCTCATTGGCTTTTTAGCACCCTGTTCTTAAATATAAACTGACAAAAAACAGACTGTCAGGTATATAAGGAAACTCTAACCTAAAATAGAGGACTCAGTATGATAAACAGAATATAGAATACAAAGGAAACTATAGAGAAGAGGAAAAATACTGTTTCTATGATAATTTATAGCCTCAAAAATTATAAGAAAATTTGAATATATAAAATAAAGGCAGGATGCTATGATAAAAAGAATGTTAAGGAAAAACAAGAGTGGGCTCCTGAAAATTAAGAATACAATGATAATAATAAAAAAAAAACTTCAGTAGAAGGATTGGAAGATAAAACCAAGGAAATCTGCAGAAAATAGAACCAAAAGATGAGTCAATGAACAATAAGAAAGAAAACATATGAGATTTAGAGACCCAATCCAGTAGGCATAATATCTGACCAGAAGAAATTCTAAAAAGAGAAGAAATGGAGGAAAAATTATCCAAGAAAAGTTCCCAGAACAGGATGGCGTAAATCTCAAAATTGAAAATGTCCATCAAGTACTCAGCACACCAAATATAAAAGGGTACGTCATTGAGAAATAAGTGTCAGACCAACCACTGGGAATAACGAAAGAATCTCAAAAACTTCCAGAGAAAGAAAAACAAATGATTCTCATACTAAAAAGTAGGAATCAGAATGCATCAGACTTTGCAGCCACAATATTGGACTAAAAAAAAAAAAAATGGAGCAATACCTTAAGAATTATGAAAGATAATTTTTTTAAGCCTCAAATACCAGACACAGCCAAACTATCAATAAAATGTGAGGGCAGAATAAAGATATTTCAGACACAGAAGAATTCAGAATGTTTACCTCTTATGTGTCTTTTTTAGGAAGCTACTGCAGGATATGATCTAGAAAAACAAGGGGGGAAACAGGAAAGAGAAAGACATCGGATCCAAGAAATAGGAGTTCCATCACATTTGGATAGAAAGGGAATCCATGTGATCACTGCGAAGGGGATTTGAGCGCAGCAGCTCTGCAAGAAGCCTAGAGAACACAAGTTCAAACTGATGCAACAGGACGCAGGGCTCCAGGAAGGTCTGCAAGAGAATTAAGAAATTTATAGAATGCTTCATGAATTTGAACGTACTGAGAGAGCTTCACTTCTGGAAGAGAATAGGGAATTAATTTTTTGATGGGTATATAGAAAAGCAAGCACATAAATAAGATGAGATGATCACCAATTCCAGAAAAAACAAATTTGCACCAAGAAAGATAATATAATCATAGTACATTACATGTCTCAGCCTTAAATAATACTTACATTATCTTAATTATGTAAAAACTGAACAGTGACCTGAGAAAAACATCATGGTATAACTATATTGGGAGAATAAGAGGAAGGTATAAGAGAATAAATCCATATTTTCCATAGAAAAGAGTCATAGATATTACTATCTAAAATTTCGAAAAGTCAAGAATAGCATTAGAAATGTGAAGATAAGTACCAGAAAAAACAGCTGAAAGTTGAGTGTGGCTGTTTCTGGGAATGAAATTAGAACCAAAACTTGTGGGTTGTGCAGGAAAAGGGGATGCTCTTTTTCTTTCTGACTTTGAAGAGAGATTTGGCTTTTAAAACTCTATGCATTTATAACTTAGGTGAAACAATTTTAAAGAGAAAAATAATAATACAGGCATATTATTTTTGAGATATGGAGGCAGCATCTTAAATGCTGTAGGGAGTCCCGGGGATGTAATGAACACATAGGGGATACAGTCAATAAAATTTTAGCACCTTTGGGGAAGGATGGTAACCAGACTTATTGTGGTGATTACTTCACAGTGTGTAAAAATATCAAATCACTAACAGAATGGCGTATGTTAAGTACAACTTAATATAAAAAAAAAGCTAAAGGGAGATGACTTGGGGGGGGCAGGCAGAACAGGAGTCCATCTTCACTGGAAGCACTATTAAACCTTTTGATTTTGTAGGCTTATGATGACATTACACTGAAGGATATTCTTAAATAAAAAATTAAAACAATTAATTTTCAGGAATGGATGCAGGCATGTAGACACTTAGGATGGGTTCTGAATTTTAGCTCTGCTGCTTGCAGGTTCCTAACATTTAAAATCTTAACATCTTTCTTACAAAGGGCAAGAAGTTCATGAGGAAACACATTTGGAAGCTTCTGGTGGACTGAAAATGATCAATAAAAATTTCCTTCTTTCCTCTTACAAATAAAACAGGTTGGGAAGCATCACCTTAAACAGGTGGCATAAAAATCCATTATAAGTACAGGTAGCCATTTAGATAAAGTCTTTTTCAGTGCTTCCTTATTAAATTTATAAGAGTAGCTAAATTTTCCTGCCTTTAAGTGATCTTTTGATGTCTCCCAAATCTGAATGGAAATTGTTACATTAGGTTCACGTATGACTTTGGATTGTTAAATTCAGCTACGAGGAACTTAATAGGGACCCCAAGATAGCTGTTTAAACAATGAGATTACTCATTCCCATAAAAAGAATTCCAGAGAAACTAGCCTAAGGCTAACGAGGTGGCTTCGTAATCATCAAAATCCTGTTGCTTTATTGCTAAGGTGAGAATCTCAGCTCAGAGAGTGCAAGCCAGCACGTCCACCCCACAAAAGCAGGATGGAGGAGAAGGGTGAGCCCTTTCCCTTTCAGGAAGACTTCCCAGAAGTCACTATCCTGTCTCCATTTAGGTCTCATTGTGAGGAACATAGTCACACGACCAATTAGCTACAAGTTTGGTTGCAAGCTGTGGTCTTTTAGCTGGGTGGCAACATGTCCAGCTTAAAAAGGAGTTTCTTTAATTTGAGAGAGGAGAATGAATATTTGGTAGGCAAGCAGCAGTCTTCACAATATGTTTTAGTAACTGCCATGTACTTCATTTCAAACAAAAACCATCTGTCAATTTGTTATTTCATATATACTGTTAGAAAAGCTGACATAAGCGTTAATGAAGACCAATTAGCAAACTTATTATTTGAAGTCTTGATTATATATTTGCATTGGACTTAATAATTCGTGATTAAGGCAGTGTAGTCAGGGGATAAAAACCCAGATTCTGAAGCAGACTGCTTGGCTTCCATTTATTATTCATGTGACCTTAAGAAAACTGCTTAAGGGCTCTGTGCCTTAGTTTTCTTTTTCATTAAGGTGGAGATAAAATTAATGGGACCTATCTAATAGGATTTTGGAGGATCAAATGAGTTAATACATGTAATGTACTTAGAATACTGTCTGGCATATAGTAAGTGGTCAATAAATGTTAGCTATTAATATATCTTTTACTTGAATTAAAAGCTTTTCCTTTAAAATCATAGGTATCTGTGACAATCTGATTCTCGCTTAAGAATTTCCAGATATGCAGTATTTTCCTGGTGTTGCATTTGTAGATAACTTAACAATACTAATCCCCAGAGTCAAACCATAGGGCTTTACTTGAGCTAATAAATGTGATGACCCACGGTAGCATTATGAGAGGAATGGAGTTAGGCACTGGGAAAACTGAACAATAACTGGTTTGTCTCTTTTTCTCTCCCTTTCTCCCACTTCCTGTTTTAAAAGACTTACTGATGATGTCATTGCCTCTCCTCTCCCTGCCACAGACAGTCTCCTGTTGCCCCAGGGCTGTTCAGATTCTTGGTACCTCTACCCCCACTCTGCAGCATGCCTTGCTCATCTGTAGACCTTCCCAGTCATGTTCTCTAATAATTTTGATGGTTCAAAATTATAAATTGCCTAGATCGGGGCAAAAATGTCATTTATATGTGTTTCTCTATCATTTTTTTTTTCGGGTTTTCCTCAAACATCTCTACAAATAGGAGAGGATTTATTTTTCTTTTAAAAAGCAATATTAAAGTAAAAATTTGAGTATTAATTGCATTAAAACTATAGCTAAGACACTTTCCTCACCTTTTAGAAATAATTAAAAAATTATATTTAAGGAAGTTTTAGAAAAGATAAGGAATTCATATTTCCATTAACGTGTGGTTTCATCTTTGGACCTAAAGCAACTGCTTGGGTTGCCTCCATTTCCTTTTAGAGGGAGGGGGTAAATAAAGGTGGAGAACACGTGCCTTATCACATTTCTGGGCAAAACTGGGACACACATTCCTTCTGTTCATATTCTGTTGGTAAGAACCTAGTCACAAGGCAATACCTAGATTCAAGGGAGGCTGGGAAATGAGCTCCATAGCTGGGCATCCCTGTGACCAGCTAAAGCTGAAGTGGGGTTTCTGTTACCAAAAGGAGAAAGGAGGGAACAAATGTGGAGTGTGTTAGCAGTCTTTGCCACACAAACATATCACATAGTTGCAATACAGTAAAAGCAAGTTTATTTGCTTTTCACTTAATATTATATCAAAAGCTTTTTTTTTTTTAATGTTACTACCTGGTCTTCATAATTATAAAGCAATAGCTTTATAATAATCAACGTGTGTATAATCAACAAATTCTTTGACTCTTTCTATTGTTGAAAATGGACATCCTTTTCAGTTCTTCACAATGTCACAAGAGATCTTTCCATGAGTACAGTGTTTTAAATCTTCTTGGGATGATTCCCTTAGAATAAATTCCCAGAAATAGGATTACTAGGTCAAAGGGTGTGTGAATAGTTTTTGATTCTTAATGTTTTTGTTCTAAATTGGTTTCTGAGAAGGTAGTACCAATTTGTTCCCAAAGGAAATATGTCCATTTTTTTAATGAATGTGGGGAGGAAGACATATTCACATATCCTTGTCAGTAGAATATTTTCAGTTTTCAGGGTCTGGCTGGAATGATCAGGAAACGTAAGACTTGGGGTTGAATGGTTGAATCTCTTATTCTGACACTTCCTAGATATATATTCCTGTAGGGAAGAAGTTACTCTTCTTGTGTAAGATCCCTTACTTTAAAACTGAGGATAAACATAGTTCCCTCATAAGGCTGTGTGGTAATTTTAAAGCTGTTGACAAATATTCTGTTTTATCATTTTCTATGCACAAGTTAAAAATACAATTTCCTGCTCTTTTGAAGCTAGATATGGCCAAGTGACTTGCATTAGTCAGTGAACTAGAAGCAAAAGTGACATGTATCATCTCCAGGCATACATTTTAAGAATCTGTGTGTTGATTACCACATTCTTTTCCTCCCTTGCCATGTGATCAGAAGTCTTTCAGATCATTCCAGCTCTTTAAATGAGTCCTCGAGTAAGGATGGCACAGAGCAAAGCCCCAAGCCAACCTGTGATGGATATGTGAATTGAGGAAGAAATAAATCTTTTTCTTTTTAAGACACTGAGACTTTGAAATTGTCTATTATTGCAGCATAATCTAGCCTATCCTGCCAGTTTTCTCAGGATTAATCAAACAATATGCATAAGATGTTGAACCAATGCTAGAGCCTCAATATACATCCTTTATGATAATGATTACTACCATTCATTCAATGCCCACTATATGCCAGGCATTTTTATACATTATCCGTAATTTTCAGAACAACCTTGCATACTATAAAAGTCTTCATTTATAAAGGAGAAAACAAAGCCAGAATGGTTAGTATTCTGCCTAATACCATCCAGCTAGGAAGCTGCAGAGCAGGGATTCAAACCTGGTGTATTTCTTTCCATCTTTATCTTTTTTCATTGTCTTTGGAAGTTTATGGCATTTACTTTCATTATTTACATCACTGTGTGAATCTTTTT
This sequence comes from Camelus bactrianus, assembly GCF_048773025.1. NCBI lineage: Eukaryota > Metazoa > Chordata > Mammalia > Artiodactyla > Camelidae > Camelus > Camelus bactrianus. The sequence continues at coordinate 86,237,113 of NC_133543.1, read as the reverse complement.
ACATTTGTTTTGTGAACTTCCTGCAAAAGCCCCCTCTATTTTCTTAAACTTGTTGCAAGATAAACAGATTTGAATCAAAGGTACAGCCGCTTGCTATTCAAGCCTCTGCTTGTTCTCCTGAAGAAACCACATGAACTCAAGTACCTGTTACATTTTTCTTGGCTTGAAAATACCTGAGAGCAATTAAGATTTATATGCGTTTGAAAGGGAAAAAAAAAAAAAGATTTCAAAACTGGAGTGGAATGAGTCAGATTAGAATGAGTTAGATTAGACTAAGTAAATTCTCAAACCAAACACTTACTGACACTGTGTGTCTCTTACTGACACTGTGTGTCTCTCTGTCTTTTAACAACTTTAGTAAGATACAATTCAACCATCTAAAATTACAATTCAATGGCTTTTAGTATCATCACAAAGTTGTGTATCCATCGCCCCAATCAACTTTAGAATACCTTCCTTACCTCAAAAAGAGATACCACACCCCTTAGCCATCATGCGAACCTCAACCCCCAGCCCCAGGCAAAACTGCTAATTTACTTTCTGGATTCTGTCTCTTTCCTGTGTCTCCCAGAATGTCAGTTTCCCTCCATCCCCAACAAATTATTCTCCACCCTCCCTCCACTTCTGCCCCATGCCCAATTCTGCAAAGCTTCATTCAGTTATTTTTAATTCAAAGCCTAAATTCTACAGTATCTAGTGTAAGAAACAAGTTTCTTTTCTTCTAAAAATTTTTTTTACTTTACTAAAAATTTAGAATTTCCTTGCTACGTATTACTAAAGGTTTAAAAATACACATGATTTTTTCTTTTAAAGCTCTCATCTGTTCATGAGCTGATTATCTAGTTTGTAGGGCTTTCAAAACTTTTTCTTCTCTTTTATTGTTCTCTTATAAGCCATTTCACAAGTTGTTAGTACCTCTAACTCATTGTATAAATGAGTTTAACTTCAAATAGATGAGATAATTAAAATTGCTCTCTTATGGATCTGTTATTTTTAAAGTGTTGGTTAGGAGAAGACAGAAATTGAAAGTAATGGTTAAAAAGAATACCCTTCGCCACAGTTTTGCTTTCTGTGGTTACCTGCAGTCAAGCATGGTCCAAAAATATTAAATGGCAAATTCCAGAAATATACAATTCACAAATTTTAAATTGCATGCATTCTGAGTAGGATGACAAAATTTTTCATCATCCAGCTCCATCCTGCCCGGGACGTGAATCATCCCTTTGTTCAGCATATCCCTCCCGTTAATCACTTAGTAGCTGTCTGGGTTATCAGATCAACAGCCGTGATATCACAGTGCTATTGTTCCAGTCACCCTTCTTTTATTTAATAATGGCCCCAAAGTGCAAGAGTAGTGACTCTGGTAATTCCAATATGCCAAAGAGAAGCTTTAAAGTGCTTCTTTTAAGTGAAAAGGTGAGAATTCTCTACTCAGTAAGAAAAGAAAAAAAAAATCGTATGTTGAGGGTGCTAAGATCTATGGTAAGAATGAATCTTCTATCTGTGAAATTATGAAGAAGGAAAAAGAACTTCATGCTAGTTTTTGTGGTCACATCTTAAAGTGCAAAAATTATGGCCACAGTGTGTAATGAGTGCTTAGTTAAGATAGAAAAAGCATTAGATTTGATATTTTAAATAAGATATTTTGAAAGAGAGAGACTACATTCACACAACTTTCACTACAGCACATTGTTACAAGTTTTCTATTTTATTATTAGTTATTGTTAATTTCTTACTGTGCCTAGTTTATAAATTAAACTCTATCATAGGTATTGATATTAAATAAAACAGGAAGCAACAAAATGCACAAAAGCATTAAGAGGATGGGAGAGAGGGGAAGAGAGGAACTGTTCACTAGGAAGGAAGAGACGGATGAAACTTGTGAATGCTCACATACCCCTGAAACAGCATTTCCACAATGTGCTGAATTGACGATGAATTAACTGGTTTACGGGGGTCTGGTTCTAGTCTCTACTTGTGCTGTGCTGACTTGTTTTCTCTGTGTTTTGGATACAGTTTGCAGTAACAGCAACCTGTTAGTCTCTGGTAAAACCCAGTTCAAAGATATGTGAAGCCTGGACATGTGAGGTTGAATAAGCACATCCTAAAGCCATGAAATGTATTAACATTGTTGGGCAGTTATGGCAACGGAAAAACAGTGTTGATGAACACGAATGCTTAAAGGGCGATGGCTTAACATAAGGAAAAAGCAGGCACTAGGTAGGCTAAGAGGACATACATTCCTTTATTCGATGAGCTTTGCAAATTCTAATTCTGCTCTGTTTACAACTGTCCTGTTCTCATGAAGCTTACCCTCAACAAATGTTTATTCAGCAACTATAAAATTATGCATAACTCAGTGGCTAGGAACTCTGAGAATAAAACAGAGAAATGACAGGACACCTGGCCTCGAGACTGCGGGAAAGCACAGATTATGTCTGCGAATCAGTGAGTCCAGCGTGTAGACGACTACATTTGTGGGGAAAATGGAAGAAAGAGTTGGAGGAAAATAGGACTCAAATCAGTAGGTTCTTACATGCCAAACATGTTAGAATTTGATTCTTTGGAAAGCAGGGACACACTGTTTTTGTTGTTGTTGTTGTTTGTTTGTTTGTTTTTCTTTTTTTGCTTTTAACTTGAAAAGAAAGCAATCAAAAGTGTTTCTGGCTATTTATTCACCTATTTTTTGTCCTATTGATATGATCTTTTTTTAGATAGTAAATGTTCAGTGAACGAAAACAGTATCTATTTTACTTGCTTGTTTAATGTCCAATGCAATGTGGCAGGCTATGCTTAGTATTTAGTTAGTGTAAACACCAGCTGTTATTAGAAATTTATGAGTTCTTAGTATGGAAGGAATGAAGGACCCCCACCCTCATTGTTTTTAACATTTATTTAGCTAAATTACCAACTGCCTCACCAAGGAAAAATAAGAAACCTAGGCAACGGTGGCAAACAATTTGCCCAAGAAGACCACTTTTAAATCCCACTGACATTATCAGGTACTAGGGAGTGTAGACAGTCTATAAGGAGTATGTTCTATATTTCGTTGATTCAGCATTTTTTTGTTATGTCTGTAAGTAGACTCCAGGAAACTAACATACATTTAAATTATCTAAGGTTCTGGCTAAACATGATCAATCTTATTCCCCTCTTTCATTGTCCTTTATATCCTCTGTGGGGTCTCCTAGCCCTGAGTGACTGGTTATAATGGACAGGATGAAGGCTGCCACCCCAGGCACCATGTTGTATGGGCATCTGAAGAAAGGACGGGGAAACCTGCCACAGTTAAAGGGATGGAGGGATGACGGTGACTACGGTAAAGCCTGCCTTTGCTCCTCCAGAAATTTCAAGAGGGAAAACAAGAGTTTTTGTAGTTTCCAGAAATAGGACCGACTGCCAGCTTCTTTGCATCCCCCGCCTTAGCCAAGCTGTGGGAGAACAGGCAGGCACATGCAGGCGGACTACTTTCCTGCTTGTGACAGCTCCAGATTACAAACGTGCAGAACAAGATTACAGCGCAGCGTGCCCAGGCCCCGGGAGACGAGTAGGGTGAGCTGGGATGAGGTGAAGGAAAATCACAAAATCGAGTAAAACAGAGGAAATGATGGGAAGAGGAAGTGGGTGGTAGCTATGGCAGGAAGGTGGTATGAGGAGGTTGAGTGGGGGAGAAAGGATGAGGGCATGAGACGGAAAGCCTTGTGCTGCCTGGGGTGCGCCTGAGAGAGGTGTGGGTGTGTTTGCAGAGGAAGTTGTGGGGGCAGTGTGTGTGCAGAATGTATGTTGGGGAGCGGTTTTATGATGTAGGAGTGGGAGGGTGTGTGCAGTAGGGCGTGGAGTGCGGGGGTGGAGAGAAAAAAAAGAGTGTGGAGGGAGGGAGGACTTTCATGGAGCGGCAGGAACACCCATTTCACATAGGAAAACTGCCAGCTGCCAGAGGGTCAAATTGCCTTTGTGGGAACGGATCAGCTCCCCACAGTGGATTCTGGCCACAGATCCTCCCCCAGGGTATTTGCCAGATTTTTGACCCAAAAAGGGAGGGACACAGTTTCAGGACTTTAACCACACCCTGATCCATGATCTTTCCCAGGGACTGATGTTTTCGCTCACGTATTATCATACTGTTGGTCACAGGGCAGCATTTCTTGGCAGACGGTCCAGTGAATAGAACTGTAAATTGGAAAGAAATGCTCGTTTCTAGTCTTGGTTTCTTCACGTGCTTTTTGATAGCCTTTGGAACCCTGCTAAAATATTTGTGTCTTGGTTCCCAATTTTCCTAGTCACAAGAATATATCAACCAGCTAAGGGAAATATGATATAAACTTAGTAAGTGCAATGAATAAATAATTATAAAGACAACTGGATAACAAATTTGAATCCAGTATGAGAAAGAATGTCTACTAATTAGAATTGTTCAAAACTAGAAGGAAGTATGGGTCATGTCATTAGAAATGTCCAAACGAGGAAGATGATCTGTCGTTGGGCGTTTAGGTGGAATTCCAGCAGCAACGGAGAGGTGTACTCAAGACACCCTGAAGAGTTATGCAAAAACTCTTGAGATGTTATGATTCTAGGACCATATAGTGCTTTAAGCAATACAGAATTATTTCAAAAATATTAAAGTGTCTTAGATATGAAATGATCAAGATATGAAATGATCAACTAACAGAGAATGTCTCTGTGCGATCAGCACTGTTATTGGATAGGCTGTATGTACAGGATATAAATGCAGACAGAAGTGGAGCCCAAGACCACCACAGTGGTCCGAAAACAAGCTGAATGTAGAGAAGAAGACTATGCCATGTATCAGGGAGAAATATTCAATAAAAATAAGTTTATCAGTCACTCCTGAAGAGCCTCCATTTCTACGAGCCATCCAGTCTACTTTTGTGTAGAACTGAAAGAACACTAGAAGTTTTCTTTTCAATGATAAAAACTTTCAGATGTTTTTACAAGGTTTGTTTGAGAGATGGTCCAGAAGTCCTTAGAGCTTCCTTCACTTTCCAAGTACTGTTGATAAGTCACTCACCTATCAAAATGCAGATTTTGATTTAGCAGGTCTGGATTCGGCCTAAGAGTCTATATTTCAAAGAGATGCTGATGATGCTTGCCCACAGGCCACTCCAAGAAGCAAGGCTGGAGGTGAAAGCATTTAGGGGAATGCTAGGTACTCACCTATTTTCCTAGGCAAGAGCACACAACTCATTAAAAGGGTAAGACTCAATACTATCCCATCCATGGAGTCACAAAATTAACTACATAAGAGAAAAGGAGCCTTGTGATGCCATCTGAAAACCATAAGTTGGCTCTTTTCACTGGCCAACATTTACTATGTGAGGGAGTATGAAATCTGTGTGGAGCTGGAGTTGGTGTCTCCTTAGGGCAGTGATGATACGGTCTCTTAGGGTTACCCAATGTCAGGGGCTTGTTGGGAGCTGCAAACTGCACTGTCAAGGAGATGAGGTTTGTTTTAGTCCCCACTTACCTGCTTGTCTTTTCCCTTCTTAGAACATGCCTTTCCCTGAGAGGCTACTTTGGCCTCAACTAATTATCTTAATCTCCTCTAAGGAAACAGATGGTAAAGAATTTAAGATGTGACCTTTCCCAGGGAACTCTTTAAGTCTCCAGATTTTCAAGACACAAAAGGATGAAGCTCTTTTAGAAAAAGGTCAGACCCTGTGACAGGCAGAAGAGAATATTTTAATAGGTGGGCTTGCTTAAAATGGCCTTTTCATTCCTCCACAGACTGACCTTACCCAGAATAAAAGAACTGGGGAGAAGTAGCTGTGCTGGGAAGAGTCTCAAGAAGGGTCTCAGTCTCCCTTTGACTCACCAGGATTGAAAAGGTCATAGGGTGAAAGGCTTGGTCCAAAGGACAGACATTTGAGCACAAGAATTAGCTAAGATTGTTAGCCTTTCTCTGAATGCTTACTTATTTATTTTGCATCAATGAATCAGACATAATTAGATTCCACCCTGTTTCTCACCTCGAATAGACAGTAACTAATGTGGTACCATATATTTTTAACTGTATTAGAAATGTAGGAATTCTTTGTTTCAGCCATCCACAACTTAGCTTCCCAGCAGTACTGTCCATCTGGAACACAACTAAAAACCAAGAATTATGCAAAAATTTCCCTGAGCAGGCAAAATAGATGTTATTAAATCATATGCTCAAACTCCTATGAGTTAAAGGTCTTAGAAGTTATATACTTGACGTCTCCCACTTCATGTCAGTAACCCCTTACTGAAAATCAGATGTTCTACCTGAAAAAAGCTGACTGGATACCTGTTTCCCATTATTTCAAGTGGGAAAAATTATGTGTCACACATCAGCCCTAAACCACCAACACATTTCTGAAAAGGTAACAAAACCTTAATAAAATGTGTATATGTAAGTAACAAACAACATGCTATGATGTAAAATGACTAAACAAGGCTTACTGGTCATGAAAGGACTGACAGGGAAGTTAATTCTGCCCTGAGTGCTTCGATGTCTCTCTTAGTACCAGCGACACGGAAACTTACCTTTACTGATGATGTGCGCTTTTTAAAGTATGTGCACACGATTCTGCCTTTCTATCAGTTACTTTCCCCACATGCTGCTTTTTAAAAATGTCCTATTGAGTTTTGACTATGCAAATATGTATTTTCCCCATAAAAATATCAGCCCCAAATGATATATTGAGAGAGATATCTGTTCCATGAAGTTGGGTGTCAAAAACCAAGAGTTGTCCTATGAGAAGAATGGAAAGTGGGAAGATGTTTGTGGCCTGTGTCTGGTGGAGTGCTGGAGCCCACTTACATTAGTTCACAAGAGCCACGGGTAAAATTTTCAGGAATTTAGCAAGCTGGTTGGTGTCACATTGATAACTTGAAATCAGCCATGGTGGAATGTGGCTGGAAAGTGACTTGTGCTGTTTCTCAATCCAAGCATAGAAGAACTAGTCACTCTATTTTCAGCAAGCTTATTTTTTAATGGACTCTTTTTTTCACGGATGTAGGCAACGATGTCATGAATGATGCTCGGCCAAGTGTGATTGTCATAGAGTGTGTGTCCTGATTTAAGAGATGTTGAAATACAAAAATTAAAATGAATAAAATAAGTGTGCTTTAGAATCTATTAAATATCACATTTACCTAAGGGTGAGATTGCACTGAAACTCAGCCTTAAAGATTTTTGAAAACTTGACGGACAGGAGGGAGAAAATCCTCATGATTTAAAAGCTATAGACAGTTTTTCCCTCCCTAGAGATGGCAGTTAGAATTCACTTTCAGGGCAGATTGTTCTCTTATTTTGGGGAAGTCATCAGAATAAGTCATTTAGGTGTCCAAACCTAAGCAAAGGCCTTGTTCAGAGCTGGTGATTTTCAATCAGGGTGACTCTGAGCTGCTAAATATCTTTGTATTATAACTCAACAGCAAATGCCCATAATCTGCAGAACAGCATCTCTGCACATTGTATTTCCCTTAGATAAATATTTATTATCTTCAAAGAGTGAATTTAGACTATATTGTGCCTGAAAAGTATCACTTGTTCATTGGGAGATTTGCGCGCACTCTTGTTCAAAAGTAAAATCTGGAAAGATTGCATAAAGGATGAGCAGGCAAGATCTGTGTCTCACACCAGTGGACAGAGCACCCAGGGGAACAGAACAGCACTAGGTAGGGCTCAGCTGGGCCGAGACTACCAGTGTCTGTGAGCTACGTAAGGTCAACGAATCTAGAACGTATCGATGTTGCCCTGTTGGGTTTTGATGCATTATCCTATTAGGAACTGTGGGACAGGCTCATGATTCTGTTGGTCTCCCATCTTAGGAAAAGTAGTAAGACGCTGGCACCAACGAAAGATGACTGGGGAAGTGGGCCTTGAACTGGAGGGAGGGAGCATCTCTTTCCCATCTCTGGAGCCTGGCAGCAGGCTTGTGCTTGAAGTTGTGGATGCCTTTGACCTGCTTCTGGGGCTGGACTGAGTGGGACAGGGGTGGGAATTAAAGAGTCATATATTTGTGCAGGACTCAGAATGGGTCTGAGCCTCACAGGGTTCAGGCGTAAGCTCATCCGGTACAAATCCAGCAGTGGTACTACCGTGTACTTCTCTTCTGTTATTCCCCAGCTTTCAGCTAAGCTTGTTTAAAGCGCAGCCTGGTCTCTGAGGGCTGGAGTGAATTATGGGAAGGTCTGTTTCACAGCTGAGGTGACATGACACAGAGGAGTAGGGCGCTTTACTCTGAAGTCAAAGAGGTGGGAGCAGCCTATTAGGAGTGAACGGTCTTTCCTGCAAACCCACTCACAGTAGTGAAAACAGAAGCCTGAAGAACAGGACACAAGATCAATATTCTTATTTAAAGCAAGCACAAGTGCTGAAAGAAACAAAAGGAACAAACCACAGAAACCCCATGGGACCAGGTGACGGTCAAATAGTGCCGCACAGCTCCAGCTGATGCCCTGGGGCCTGAGATGTCGCTCTCTCACAGCCTAGAACAAAGACGCATGTTTGTCACGACAATCGCAGGTCTCAAGAAGAGGCTGTTTGGCAAACTCAGTTTAAGATCACGTAACAGTTCAAACCTCCATTGAGAAAGATTTTTACACAATTTGTTGATGTAAAGAAAATCCTTATGGTATAGAAGCGTAGCCATCAGTTATTTGGAGAACTTGGGTTCTGTGGATGTTGACTTCCCTGGGAACCTAGATAGCCAGAGATTTGCCTGTTCAGTTCATGGCACTGGCGCTACAGGACTTCTGAAGACAAACATGGTGTTTTCCCTGAAAGCACTTGGAGACGTTCCCTGTGTGTTGCTAACAATGCTCTTGCAGCTCATATGAATCTAACAAGCATGAATTTATCTAAATCTTTCTTTTTCCTATTTATATTTGTGGACTATGCAACATCTTGAGGATAATGAGTTCCATATGTTTACTACCCACTGTATAAAGTAATGCCATCTTTTATTTATCTTTAAACTACTTTCAGAGAATTTCAATGGGTGCCCTTAAGTTTTAGCATTCCAGGATTTGGGTAGCTAGCACAGACAGGGCTTTACGCAGATAAGAACAAAGCAATCCCTCTGGGCACTCGGTTTAGGAACGGGTGCCCCCTCTTTGGGGCAGGTGCAGCCTTGTGTCAGGTGCATGGCTCAGTGAGCAGCATGGCTAGGTTTCAGTCCCAGCTCGGTCCCCTCCCAGGTCCCTCCCCCTCACCATGCCCCTGCCCCACGCCCTTGCTGGGTACCACTGGTATAATGCTATACAGCACCCCTGGGCTTCACCACGCATGTCCTTTGGAGATTTTACGTATTTTGATAACATCTTTTCTCAACTATCATCTTCCTGAAGGATCTTAGTCTTCCTGTTAATTTTTAATTTAGAGTCTATTGATCCTTCTCTGCCTTTGTTGGAATGTGGGGATGGGGCAGCTATAAAACAGAGGGCAGAGGAACAAGTCAATGATAGATTCTATTTCCAGGGTTTCTAATGATTCAGATAATTCAGAGATGACCATCTTATAATCACAGTTTAGGTTAATTTGCCCCAGACTCACTGTCTGCTTGTTGCCCATGCAGAGAGTTACTGGATACTTTTCTATCCATTTTCCAAGCCTGACGAGCTCTCTTTTCATTTTATCTTCATCAGCTCAGAACTGTATCGCCTGTACCTGCCCCTGTCCAGACTTCACTATTTCCTTTCTCAAAATATGTTCAAATCCTAGATAATACAAGAACTATCATCATACAACTTTAAGAAAAATACTGAAGATCATGAGTTTATTCCCCCTTTCTTAAAAAAAAATTTTTAAACCTCTTTCCTTTCTAGATACACTCACCTAGCCCAGTGCCTGACACTTGGTTGCTACTCAGTGAAAGTCTCCCCTGACAGTCAGTTTTGTTTTGGTTCCACTTGTTATTATAGAGAAGCAGCTTCTGCTGTAACCATCTGCAAGGCCCTCATTCTCCTTGTTCTGCTCAGTGAACACTGGAATTTTAGTGACGTTTGGGTTATGTTAGATCCTTCTAGCAGTTAGTCATCCGGTGAAATTCAATTGTTCAACTTTCTTTCATCCCAGATCTTTGTCTCCACATTTAAAATATATGAAGTATTTCTGAAGCTAAAATTTCAATTTCAATAATGTCTATAGATGAAATACTTACATATTTTTCTTCTTTCTACTATAGTAGAGATTTTCTGGGGGAGAAATGTTCTATACCAACGTGAACCATTAGAGATTTTTATCCTAAGCATGTTCTCTTCAATGAAGACTTCTGCTATTTTCAAATTGTTGAGTTAAAAATTTTTATAAAACTTTAAACACATAAAAATAGAGTGAATAGTTTAAAAATACCAGATATCCACCATCCTGCTTCAACAATTTTTAATAGCTCTTAAAAAAAAAAAAATATATATATATATGCCTTGACTTCTGTTGTCACTTCTATGCCTGAAATTCTCAGATTCTTCCTCCTCTTGTGGGCATTTTTATTTTAGCCTCTTGCGGAAAGTTGAAAATTTATTTATGTAATCATAAGCACCCCATACCTCCAGGTGTATTACCCACAGAATGACATGAGCTGTGGACTCAATTCCCAGTCACCGGGTGTTTGAGTGTCACTCCCATATTGTTGCTGCTGGTTATTCCCCTTTGCTAATGGAGACAATTCTCCAAGTGTTTCTTATATTTCTGTACACCTGTGAGCAAAGCACTGACTTGCCCTTTGTTCCTTTAAAAGGAAGTTTGTATAGCGAAGAGCCTTGAGAGTGAGAGGTGGTGTCTCTCACTGGAACAAAGAGCGGACATACTTATCGGCCATTATAAAAAGATTCCAGTTCCCTGAGCTTGGGGTCCTTCTGTAACACAACCTGCTGCGTGCGCAGATGTCACCTGATCCTTTTCTCTTCACCCCGTGGGAATTGGGACTTAAGGAACTGATGCAAAAATGCTGCTGCTCTGGGTGTTGCTAGTGCTGTAATAAACCTCATCTCTGACCTATGAATCTCGGGCTTTCTACTAGCACCTACGACACTAAAGCAGGCTAACTTTTTGGTTTGCAAGTAGAGTAAACATCAGACCCTTCACAGTTCTTGGCAGTTTTGCCAATGACAGTGGGATGCTGACAAAGACTTGGCTTTCTAGAAGAGGAAGGAGAGCTTCCCAGGCCAATTAACAGGATTTGAGGAAAGGCTATGAAAATCAGTAGTGAATTGACCCAATGTTATGGGCAATTGGGAAATAAAATTTTATTTGTCTGTTTGTTTTTTACTTTATTGCCTGCTAAAGAGACGGAATTGGGAAGCTGGCTGCAGGCTGAGTTATCAGGAAGTAGTTTCAGAGTTAGCTGCCTGACCAGTGCCCTGCTTGTTGCTAGCTCTCCTCTGGGTGGGGGAACTTCCTCATCAACTGAAGGGTCAACCTCAACTCTGCCCCACTGTAACAGCCGGTAGGTACTGAAATTCATCCCAGGTGGGCAGAAGGTTCCACCTTCATTCAAAGTTATAGAGACCCACGTCCACACTGAGCATGAAAGGAAGGAAAATTTGCCCATTATAGGCACAAGCCAGACAGATCATTAGCACTTTGGCTGGTTTGCTCGGGAGATGAAGGCGTGAGGTGTGTAATGCGTCTCAAAGAAGAACGGCAACAGCTGGGCTTTCTTATAGCTCAGCTCCTCCTGCTAACTTTAGATCCATTTGGAGATGACAGTAAAAGTTCTCACACTTTTTTTGCAGTGGATCCTGGCTTCCAAAAGGGAGCACTGGCCTTTTTGGGGAGATTTTTATGAGACAGAAAAGCTCCTGTGGGAAACCACAGATGCAGTGCTGACTAGGATCCAGGCTCCTACTCCCCTGGATTGGATTTACAATGTTGATGAATGAGGATGAGAAAATGATGCCCCTCTACCCTCTCTGACTGACCTCAGCCACATTAAGGAGAAATGATTAGAGGTGGGGGTCAATATTTCCCTGTCTCTAAGGAGGATCAATCCCATACACAGCCACCTGTAAGCCAGGGAATCGCAGAGTGAATCAAATTTTTATAGCTCTGTTGGATACAGGAGCCCAAGACATTGTCTTCCTGGACATGTGCAAGGAAAAGGCATGCAGACTCAGCTAACGGGGTTTGGGCAGGGTCCACAGAAGCTAGCCTGACTTTGAGTGGGGCCCCTTGAGCCAATTCAATGTACAGCTGTTGCTGCTTCTAGATCTTAATGTCAATAAGAATTGGTGCTTGTACTTTTTATAAGTGCCAGAGAAGATTCTCTTCAACTGAGACGAGCTGTGTGGAGAGAATGCTAATGGGACACAGACATTTTCAGTGCTGCCTAGGGAGTTCTGGTACCCCTGGAGGAGCACTAAACACACATGGAGGCCTTGCCATGCAAATGAGACTGATCCTGATCTTCAAGTGCCAGTAGTATGGTGTCATTAGCCTGTAAAGTGCCATCAATCTGTAACATGGATTCAGTTACAGTTACAACATCTGGCACAGCTGATGCTATGGGTGCAACAACTGAATTCGGTTGCCAGTATGTGTTTCAGCATTTAGTGAGTGCCTCTACCCTTTGATGTCCAAAGCTTGCATCATATAGATGATGTCTTGTCAACTGGCAAGTCAGAAACCTCAGTTCAGCTACTCTTAATGCAGTACATCATACCTCTGTTAACAGAGGTGACTGGTAAACCTTGACAAAATTCAGGAGTCTGCCGACCAAGTGAAATTTCCTGGTACTATGTGGGTAGACTCACAACACAATTTCTCCTGCAGTGAAGGAAAAACTGCTGTCCCTTTGCCCTTCTACCGTCAAAAAAGAGGCCCATGGTAGACAGTTTGAGTATTGAAGGCAGTCTGTGCCTCACTTGGGGATTCTATTTGCTTCTTTCTGTGGGCTAACTTGCAAATCATCATCCTTTGAATGGGACCCAAACCAACAGGCTGTCTGGAAGGTTATACCACACTCTCTAATTTGGGGACCCAAAACTCTCATGACCACTCTGAGTTACAAATGTCTGTGACTGAGGATTTTGTTGATTGGAGCCTCGAGCAAAGGGAGGCAGTCTGCACTCAGGGATGCTCCCATGGGATTTTGGATTCATTACTTCCCTGATGCAACTACCAGAAACACTCTTTTTGAAAAGTAGCTATTAGCTTGCTACTGTGCTCTTATCAAAACTGAATGCCTGACCCATGGAAACCTTGTGACTCTCTGACGTAATATTCCTATTTTTGGGTGAGTCAACTCAGATTCAATGGCTAACAAAGGGGGACAGTCCCAAGATGCTTCACTTGTCAAATGAAAATGGCATATTCAAGAACACAATCAGTTTGGCCTCAGCAGCACCTAGGCTTTACGTGTAAAAGTGGTACCTACTCCTTTAGGGGAAACTCTATGCCCCATTATGTCAACTGAAACAAACTCACTGGCTCTACTGGGCCCTCAGTTTGCAGCTGTTTCTCTAACTGCCTGGGCCTGATTATTCCATTAAGCTGAAACCTGGTGCTATTCACTGGGCTGCTATGGCTGTTCAACTTCAGTGCCAGCGATGAAAAAACAAAAATGAATGAAGTTTGTCCACTCAGTGGGCAGAATCCAAGGCTGTCCTCATAGCTCTGGACAACACTGTCCTTGAAGAACCTTGTTATATTTTTTACTGACTCTTGGGCTGTTGCCAGTGGTCTAGTATTTGATCTTTTTCTTAGAACTAAAGATTGCCAGATTGGAGACACTCTCTTGGGGGCTGTAAATGGTGGCAATAAATTGTGGCTGCTGACAGAACTGTCTGGATCAAGCCCATGCTAAGAGTTTGTTCTCTGATGAGACTGACTTGACTTAAGCTGCTGATTAAGCTATCACCGCCCAGGTCTCCACCATCCCTGCCTGGATCGTGGCGGTACTGGATGTGGAAACACATACTACGGGAACATCACAGTCCAGACACAAAGTCAAGGCCTCTATGTTTCTGATGCAGAGGCTACTGCTTCATGCCAGACTTGGAACTCCTGCCAAAAGTTGACCCATCTGTCTCATATAAGGGAGGGCACATCGGGTGGGGCATTGACCCCATCCATCCCAGCAGGAGAACTGCATTTGACCTTTGATACCCTCTCAGGGCTGTCCATGGGCCTCAGTGCCATTGATACTTTTTCAGGTTACAGGATTTCTCTTCCAGTCTGATCAGTCAACTCTGGCAACACTATTGTGGCCCCTGAAACTAATGCAGGTCAAGTTCTCGGCAGTGTGGGCCATCTGCAGTCTGACAGCAGTGCGCCTTTTGTAACAAACCACTCAATTGGCTGACGGTCAAGGGGTTTGCTGAACCTCCTGTGCTCCCTGCCGCCCATGGGCACCTGGAATAGCCGAGCACTGGAACGGCCTCCTTAATAACTGAATCAATAATATTTCTGACTCTGCCTTCCTCACCTCCTCTGGGCCCACACCCCTTAGTAAGATAATTAGATCGTTGAATGCAAATCTCCCCAGAAGGGGGTCCTTTTCTCTCAGCTGCTGCCTGGGTAATGATGAGGAAGAAAGGGGTAGGAAGTTTTACAGTCCTGATTATAAAATTTAGGACTCGACTCTGACTGTTCCCAGGTGAGATGCTTTTACTTTCCTCCTAATCGCAACCCCAGGCCAGCCTGGTGTGGTTCACCTACTATTGCTGTGAATAATAAACTGTCTTTTGTCTCTGGTTTCTTCTTATTTTCTTATTTCCCCTACCAGAATACATGAAGCGATGGCAGGCTAACTTGTCAGCTTGCATCTAGGAGTACAACATCAGACTCTTGACGGGTCGGGACGCTATCCCCACACTGAACAGCTGTCTGGACTGCAACACAGCGATCACCGCACAGAGCTCCGCAGACTGATGCCGGCTTTTTACCTTTCTGCCCGCCATTGTCAAACTGATAGTGATAACTCTTTTACATGCTCTTATGGACTCAGCAAGATTATACTAAGAACATTTTGACAAAAAGTGGAAATGAGTAGGATTCAGGCACTATTGGTTCCTTTTGTGTTACCACGCAGGGGAGGAAACAGTGTATTTTCTTTGCCAGTTGCTGTCATGCTTATAGGGTGCAGGGTGTGATTACCTATAGGAGAGTGTGCCCCTTAGTGACCTTTTCTCAGTGGTGACACAATGTATCCAACAAAGAAACTAATTACAGTAGAGACTGTATGCAGCATGGATCAGGGTTGCCTAATTAAATTTCATCTCATGGCTGACAGCTATGAATATGTTTAAAGAATTTGTTGTGAAAGCTCCTCTTATGTTTACTACTGTGATTCAGCCTCCGTGTGGTGAGATTACAGTTCAGGAGGTGCCTGACACCGTAGGGATAATGCTAGCTCGTGCTGTGTGTGCAGACGTGTGTGTAGATGTGTGTGTGTGTATGTGCACGCGCACACAGGCTGCCCTTTGGGATCTTTTAATGCATCAAACCCAGGCAGAGTGAAAGAGCTGTTTTCTCACTCACTAAGAAAGGTTTCTGCAGTTACCATAAAGCACAACCTCAGAAGGTCCTTCTTTACGTTAGTCAGTGTGTGACGGTTCTGACACGCAGTGCTTCACATTTTCACATGTGTGATAGCTGCTGCTCATGGAAACCTCATGAGGCTGGGGGCCTGGACTGAAAATAACTCAAAGATAGACCTGGGCAACTGGATTAAGACATCACTGCTGTTAGGGAATCTGTGGATGATTCAGTAAACATTCACTAGGTGCCTGCTCTCTGCACGTATTGTACTAAGATTGTACTAGACTCTAAGAACACATAGATGCCAAAATGTTTGTCAAAATGTTTGATGAAAAACTGTCCATCTATTGGAGGTGACCATGAATAGGACTATAAACCAATAATTACATGTGGACATGTATACAAGATGTTAAATGGGAATACCGAGGAGGAAATGATTAATTCTACCTCAGATTAAAAAAGAAAATTGAGAGTGGAGAGTGGTTCAGGGGTCCACTACTGTGTTCAGGACTGTTGCATACAACCCTGCACTCTGTGCATGTTGGGCTCGGACCTCTCCAGAGGTGCCACCAGAAAGGTAAGCTTTGGAGTCACACAGCTCTGGGTGTGAATTTCAGTTCAACCATGAACAATCACTTGTTGTTATGTGACTGAGTAAGGAGTTTAACCTCTGTCAAACCTGGTTTCTTTACATTAAAATAGGAATACTGTTTAACATTTTCTGACATAAATTATAGCAATATTTTCTTACATCAGTTTCCCTAGGTGAAAGATATAAAAGCAAAAATAAACAAATGCAACCTAATCAAACTTAAAAGCCTTTACACAGCAAAGGAAACTGTCAACAGAATGAAAAGACAACCTATGGAATGGGAGAAAATATTTGCAAATGATGTGACCAACAAGGGGTTAATCCAAAATATACAAACATTTCACACAACTCAATATCTAAAATACAAACAACCCAATCAAAAAGTGGGCAGAAAACCTAAATAGACATTTTTCCAAAGAAGATATACAGATGGCCAACAGGCACATGAAAAGATGCTCAACATTGCTAACTATGAGAGAAATGCAAAGGAAAACCACAGTGAGGTATCACCTCATACCAGTCAGAATGGCCGTCATCAAGAAGTCCTGCAAATAGTAACTGCTGGAAAGGGTGTGGGGAAAAGACAACCCTCCTACACTGCTGGTGGGAATGCAGTTTGGTCCAGCCACTATGGAAAATAGTATGGAGATTTCTTTAAAAATTAAAAATAGACTTACCATATGCTCCAGCAATCCCACTCCTGGGCGTATATGCAGAGGAAACTCTAATTTGAAAAGATACATGCACCCCAATGTTCATAGTAGCACTATTTACAATAGCCAAGACATGGAAACAGCCTAAATGTCCATCGACAGATAATGGATTAAAAGTTGTAGTATATATATACAATGGAATACTACTCAGCCGTAAAAAAGAATAAAATAATGCCATTTGCAGCAACATGGATGGACCTGGAGACTGTCATACTAAGTGAAGTAAGCCAGAAAGAGAAACAAAAATACCACATGACATCTTTTATATGTGGAATCTAAAAAAAATGACACAAATGAACTTATCTACAAAACAGAAACAGACTCACAGACATGGAAAACAAACTTATGGTTACCAGGGGAAAGGGGTGGGTGAAGGGATAAATTGGAAGTTCAGGATTTGTAGATACTAACTGCTATATATAAAACAGATAAACAAAAAGGTCCTACTGTATAGCACAGAGAACTACAGGGAACTATATTCAACACCTTGTAAAGCCTGTAATAAAAAAGAGTATGAATAATGGAATCACTGTGTTGTACACTAGAAATTAATACAGCATTGTAAAACAAAAAATAGAGCCACGACTCCTGCATATATTTCCAGAAAAAAATGAAAACTAATTCAAAAAGATAAATACACCCCAGCGTTTATAGTAGCACTAATTACAATAGCCAAAACATGGAAACAACCCAAGTGCCCATCAACAGATGACTGGCTTAAGAAGACATGGTACACATATATATGTACAATGGAATAAGATATTTTGTGTGTGTGTGTGTGTGTGTGTGTGTGTGTGTGTGTGTGTGTGTATGCAATGAAATACTACTCAGCCATAAAAAGAATAAAATAGTGCCATTTGTAGCAACATGGATGGACCTAGAGAATATGATACTTAGTGAAGTCAGACAGAGAAAGATAAATGATATTATATGATTATATGATATCACTTACATGTGGAATCTAAAAAAATAATACAAATGAATGTATATACAAAACAGAAACAGACTCAGAGACATGGAAAACAAACTTACGGTTACCAAAGGGGAAGATGGGGAGGGAGGGAGGGAGGGACAAATTAGGAGTATGGGATTAACAAATACAATCTACTACACATAAATTAGATAAGCAATAAGGATTTACTGTATAGCACAGGGAACTATATTCAATATCTTGTCATAACTTACAATGGAATATAATTGGAAAAAATATAACTGAATCACTCTGTTGCACACTTGAAACTAACACAATATTGTAAATTAACCATACTTCAATAATAAAAAAAAAAGAATGACAGCATCACCACATTGAATTATGAAGATCAGAGGAAATAACCCATCTAAATTGTACACATGGCAGGTGCTCCATAAATGTTAGTGTCCCTTCCCTCCCAACCTTTACTCCCATTCTATGTTGAGTGATGTAGAAAAGCCAAATTACCAGCTTATTGAGAATCATTATTTGGTCATTCTTTCAGGAATTCATGGCAGATTTCAAAGTATTTTGGAACTTGAAAGCCAAATAATTGAGTATAGGAAAAGGAGAAACTAACAATAGCAACAACAACAAGGGTTGCTCCACATACATTCCCTTTTCAAGCCTCAAAAAAAACCCTCTAAGGGAGGTTGCATCTATCCTATATTGAAGATTATTTTCTTACTACTGTAATATTAGTGTTACTTAATTCATTTTGTTTTGTATGTGTGTAAACCTTTATAACCCTGAGATAGGTTTTAAAAAAAAATTATTAAGGCTCCCAAATTAAGGGTGCATTGCAACCAGATGAGAATGGCTGGCTGGAGCCACCCAGCAGAGATGGAGGAACAGATCTCATGCATAAATGTGCTCCACTGATGTGGAACTTGGTATATTTTCCGTTTATGTGTAGTATATACATACTTTGTCATCAAGACTAATTAATTCAAAATGTAAAGTTTCTTTAAAGTAACTGGTAAAGAAAACAAATCTATGTTATCTTTTGGTTTCTTTTTGATAGGCTTATCACAAATTTTAATGTTATACAGAGTTCATGATTGGAATGTTCCTTTATTACTCACCCTGAGTGTTAGCTGGGAGCCAGAACTCTCCCAAGGCTTGGGCATGACCCTAGGGCTTTAGAGTAGATTAGTATCAAAATAACTCTTCGCTCATTTGGCTAGTCTTCCTTTCTATTCCAGACAAGAGGGCACTGGTCAGCCCAATGACATCTGCCGTGAGCTGGCTTCTCTGCTGTAAGTGCTTCTTTTGGCTTCCACAAAGCTCCTCATTTACTTAAGGTATGGAATAAGTGGTTCTAATCAAAAGATCCTAGGATATAGCACAGCTCTAAAAAGTTTCTTTTTCTCATGTGATATAGATTGAAGGGGAGCCTTGAGGCCAACCAGAGGGCTGTCCCATGAGGTCATTCAGGGAAGCATGTCCTCCCATCTGGTACTCCCCACACCCTAGTGTGATGTTCTCATGCCCCGCGGTCAAAGCTGGGTTGATCCATGTCTGAGCTACAGCCCAAGGGAAGAGTGAAGAAAGTTTACCAAGTGGCTGTGTCCTTAAGGAGCTAATCTAGACTGAGCACACATTACTTCACTTCCCAATGGTCTGAACTTAGTCACAAAGTCACTCCCAGTAGCAAGGGAAGTTGGGAAACGTAGTTGATGACCTAACGGCCATGTGTCTAGTTAGAACTCAAGGAGTTCTGTTACAAAGATAGAGAAGAAAGGATATCGAGAAATAATAGTTAGCAATCTCAGCCAAGACACAAGCTGAAAGAGAAGAGTAGCTATGCAACGGAAGAGCACATTTTTGGGGGGGGGCCCCCAATCAGGAGGTATTCTCCCATTTTAAAGATTTTAATATCTCTCCTCCACTATGATCCCTAAGTGGCAGCTTCTAGCTGTGTCCTCAACAGCATCCTGCCACTACCCTTGCCTCCCCCAAATCCACTGTTAACACAGAAGCCAGCAGGATCTTTTTCCAAATGTAAACTAGGCAACATCACTTCTCTGCCTAGAACTGACCAAAGACCTCTCCTTGCAACGAAGAATCAGATTTACGCTCTGTCCCGTGGGCTAGAAGGCCGCCTTCCTGGCTTGCGCTTACTTCTCATCCTCTTCTGTACTCTGCCAGTTTTTGTTGTTCCTTGGATATACCAAGTTTGTTCTCATCTTGAACCTTTCCCTCTTGCTGATCCTTCTGCTCAAGGTCATATCTTCACAAAACTGTCTCCTTCCAATATTCGGGCTTGAACCCCAATGTGACCTTTTCAGTGAGGCCTTCCACAAACACTCAGCTACCATAGCCCCACCCTCCTACCTGCGACATTACCCCAAAATATCTCCTTCATAACATGCGTCTTGACCACTGCTATTTACTATTTGTTTTATTTGTTTACATATTTACAGCATATAAGCTCCTGGAGACAGGACACTTTCACACTGTGTTCAGAGCTCCTAGCAGACAGCTGGGAACACAGGGCAGTCCCTTTCAGACTATCTGTTAGCTGACAAGTTTATTTTTGTAAAATAGTAAAACTATTTCTCTAACAGCTGTTGGCACAGGGCCTTGCACATAGTAGGTATTCATTAAACATTTACTGAATGAACAGAACTAGCTACAAATTCCAGTGAATGAGAGTGACAAGGGATGCCATTTGAAAAGGCTTTACATAAACATTTTGTGTTTAATAATTTTCTGAATATTCAGGAAATCAATAAGCTTTGTAAAAAAAATACAGATAAGTGTAAAGAAAATCATACCTCCGAAAGAAAACCATCGTTAACATCTTGGTAAACATACACAACAGACTTTTCTCCTATATATGTGCATACACGCACAATTTCATAAAACCGGTGTCATACATATACGCAGTTTAAATAGAAAACTTCTCAAGTGGACTCCCCAAGAAACAATGCTAATTTTAAAGTATAAGGATGAACATTGAGATGTTTGATTGTGTGCTTTCCTTACATATTTCAGGTGGTGGTTATAGAACATAGAGATAAGATTTGCTTGGGCACGTCTGCCAGCAGCCAGACCCATGCCCCATGCTAGGGGCTTTCCAGCAGGGAGAAAAAGAATTTCTAGAAGAGTTTGTCAAGGCCGAGATGCTGCTTTTTCTTACTGAGGGCTCACTCTCCTTCCTTTCCACAGAAAAGCATTGACTGCTTGTCTTTTCATCTTTCCCAGCAAAAGGTGATGAATATCACTGGGAGAAAACTGTCCAGACGTGTATTTTTACCTTTACCTTAAACTTGTATACAACACAGACTCCTATGAGGGAACTGTGTAGTTACGCTACGCTATCGAAATGTCAGGGGTGCTGTTTTTCTCGGAGGTGAAGGGAAGCAAGTGAATTTGGAAATCTGGTGTGCAAATGTATATGAGTATACAAACGACATTTCTAGATCCAAATAAACTCATCCATCCATGAGTATATACAGCTGGCATCAAGTCACTCAGCATAAAAACGTGGTGGGTGTTTACAACTTCTTTTAAGAAAGCATTATTTACATTAAAAATATGTCTTCTAATTCCCCAAATAGTCTGTGTAAAGAGTTGGTAAATTTGGGTTAAAAGATAAAGGGTCAAAAAAAGAAAGCACTGGGGAAAAAAATCGGAAAGGTATGCATCGAAGTGTCACTGTCTTTTGTGTTCTCAGCCTTCTGTACGTCTGGAAGGAGTGCACGTTAAGCTTCCGGTTCTGACTGTGCCCAGCTCCCTGTGTGGGTCTGGCCAAGTCAGTTCCCCTCCCTGAGCCTTTATGTCTTCATCACCAAAATAAAGCAAGAGCAAGAGAAAAAGAAAGAAGCCAGCACTCACATACCACGTAGCCTACCTAAGCAGTACAGAACGCCCCCTCCAGCTCTAACATTCTATGATCATTACTACTGTTAAAAAATGTATTACTTGTGTTATTTTGTACAGACTAATTATATGGGCCATTGTTATTTTTTCTCTTGCCTTTTTGTTTGTTGTTAAGAGGATGTTGGTAGGCAGTTCTGCTAAATGGTGCCTTATCTGCTTAAAATTTCTTGCGTGGTATCTACCAACATGAATGACATTTCTAGTATCTATTAGTTGTACTTTGAAAGCCTCTAATGCTGATTGAAGTTTTAGTTTAGTCAAAACCCTTCTCAGGTGGGTTTTCTGCGGATGGTCACTGTTCCTAGAAGGAGGCAGGGATCTGGCTCTGGAAGACTGGTAAAGAACCCAGCCACTTCAGAGCTGTGGCCTGCGAGACGGGGGACTGAATGGGGAAACAGAGGTATGCTGTCTGGTTTTCAAAAGAGAACAGGTCCTTGCCATAAGTAATTGCTGATATGTGAAAATCAAATTATGCTGAAGTCCTCTAAATGTTGTGAATGTGAAAGACTCCACTGTTATCCACAAAAGAACCCTCTGGAAAGGAAACACATAGACAAGGGCCTGGAGAGTGAGAAGAAAGAACCAACATCCAACCAAAAGGGATGACATAAAGAATGCCCTCATAGCAGTCATTGTTAAAATACATAGTTAAAACTCCCAGGACAGAAGCAACAAACTCATGGAGGCGCCCCCTGCAATAGTCAAGAATCCAGGCTAAGGCCAGTCCCTAAAGTCAAGTCAACCGCCCCTCTGACTGTTTACTACAAGGCTTCCTTTAGAACTTCTACTTGAGGAGTTGGGATGGAGCAAAGAATTGAAAAGAAAAGAAAAAAATCCTTTCTGAGCTTGCCTCACGTCTAGTTTGAAAGTAGAATTTCCTCACTGGAACAGCTGATCTGTAAGGCCACCCAGTTCACATGAATCTCGATGGGCTTCTAGCATTCAAGAGTGGGTACAGGCTACTTGCTTATGTGCCAGCACTGCATACAGCACATACACACACCGCTGCCTATTTACACCTCCAGGCTAGTGTTCCTCAGCCTCAGAGCTATCAATACTTTGGGCCAGGTAAGTCTTGGCCGGGGGGCCATCCTGTGCACTAAAGCATGTTTAGCAGCATCCCTGGCTTCATCTACCAGATGCCAGTAGCGCCTCCCCTCTCCCTTTACCCCTCCACCCCCGTCCCCTTGATGTGACAACCAATAATGTTTCCAAACATTGCCAAGTGTCTCCTGGGGGACAAAGTCTCCCTTGGTTGAAAATCACTGCTTTCGGCTGAGATGAGGACCTTTACTGAGGGGGGAATGAAGACTCGGAGGGTGTAAGGAAAGATTCAGATATTTATTCTTGAAGTTATTCTGTTTATGGACATTATTCAAAGATGCTTACAAGTGTTTTTAGGAGACTGATCTTATTCCAAGAAAGCTAACATTACAAATATTATTTTAAACGGTTAACTTACATCTGCCTTTTGACAGAATG
Organism: Camelus bactrianus; assembly: GCF_048773025.1. NCBI lineage: Eukaryota > Metazoa > Chordata > Mammalia > Artiodactyla > Camelidae > Camelus > Camelus bactrianus. Next base: position 86,213,999 of record NC_133543.1, on the reverse strand, counting down.
TCTTAATGGATTCAAGCATTTGTCTTGAGGCGTGCTACTGATTCAGCCATTGTTTGCAGAATTTGTGGCACCACTGCCTTCCACCTGCCAGAGCATCAAGCGGTGTTTTGCTTTCCTCCCCCAAACTTTGCAAACTGCTGTGAAACACTGCTGAGAATATACATAGCAGAATAACTTATTTTTCCCTGTGATTCTCAAATTAAAAGAACCCACTTTGTCTACCAGCTTGGAGAGCAAGTGTTTTTATTCTGAACGTAATTGAGACAGAGTTATCTGGATCCATTTTACCATGTTGCCACACAGGCTTAAAATATTTTGCTACCAGCAAAGTTGTAATTTTCTACCAGCAAAGTTGTAATTTGCATACAACACTGACTTTATGGAATAAATTAACGAACAAACCTCGTAGGTTAAGAGTGACTAAGAATTAATTTACCTTAATCTGAAATTTAAGGACACACCCTTACTCAGCCTTTTCATTCTTACCTTGACCTGTATTTTGCTCCTAAAGAATAGAAAAACACTACAAATGGTGAGGTGTTGCGCGTGTGTGTGTTGGTAGTAGCACTCAAGGCTCCTTCCTCCTTCTAGAATTTATTTCAACTGTCATTTATTGAGCACTGACTGTGGCTGAGGATTTGTGCCAATTTTAAGCAGATTTTATTTTCACAGCACAATCAGATGTATTTCTTTTAAAACTGCCGTAATGAATCTTCTCTCCATTATTTTGCTGTGAGTGAAGATTGCCACAAAAACTATTGGTTTTTCTATCTGTAAATGAGAAAGGAAACAAGGAATGGGAGGGGGAATCTACCAAAAGGTAGGCTGGGATTTATGAAGCCAAACATCTTGATTTATAAGATTAAAATATGTTCTAAAGATTTTGTTTCCTATTGTTTTACTAATTCTAGACAAGTAGACCAAACAAACAAACCCAGATGCTGCTCTTGGGCTAAATTTTTATTTTCAGCCAGATGGATGGCAGGCCCAGAAGACCATCACAGGTAAAATTCTTAAAATATCTGTAATTTCAGATGATTTCTGGGAAAAAAATATACTTTCTGGCCTATTAATTATTCACTATGTTTGCTACTGATTTACTAGTAATATGTTACCTATAAGCAAATAGGAATAACATAAATATTGCTAATGCATTTAAGAATTTTAATTTTAACTTTGATTCTTATTTGCTTTGAGATGCTGTCTTCTGTGTCAGGTGCTGGGCCTCTAATCTGGTGTTGGTTTACTTGGCTGTGTAGGAGTTATGTAAAATTATCCAACTGATGCAGGCCAGGTGTTCACAGCTCTTTATGCATTAGGGGCTACACTGGAAGCTTTCCAAGAGTAGGTGGCTGTGACCTCTAGCAAGCATGACAAAGATGGCAGGTGGGCCTATCTTCAGTATCCCTTAGGCAAGTTTTCTCCACAAACTCACCAACCCCCTCAAAGCTCCCTGCCCCCCAGCCCTAGTCACACCCCATCTCCCCAGGCACCTGAAAGAACTGGCTTTGGCCTCCTATGCCGACCTGGAGGGTTTGCAGCAGCACAGTGGCCTTCACCCTCTGCATTGCCGAGCGCCATCCCTGCTGCTGCAGAGAATGTCACCTCCCACATCTGCAGCTAGTCTGAGTGGTATAAACCGCCTAGAATCTCAGAAAACCACGTTTTGAAGCTTTCTAACCTCAGCTCTATATGTCACAGAAAACAGTACACTTGCCATCTTTAACACACAGCCTTATTTTTTAAAACCTTCTCTCTTGCTCTTCCTCCCATTCTTTTCTTTTTATGTTGTTTCCAATTTTTGTTTCTTGGTTATTCGTTTCAAGGAGGGAGAATAAATAGGTTAAAAACCAACCAGAAGGCATTGGGAAAGGAAAGGAGACTCGCTAAACGGGGAACAAGAGGAGGGTTATCAGTATTAGTTGCGGAGCAAGGCTGGTGCTGCCAGAATGGAGCTGATTTGTTTGGGGTTGGAATGTGGAGCAGCAATCATGGAGCCACCAAGTGGCCAGAATCTTAGCAACGTGTTCCCCAGCATTACTGTCCTCCTGTCGCTCACAGCACTAGTGCTTCGCTGTGAAGGCTGCTCCGAAATGAGTTGACGAAGTACAGACAATTGTTATGGGTTGAAGTGTGTTGAAGTCCTAATCCCCAGTTATCTCAGAATATGACCTTATTTGGAAATAGGGTCATTGCAGATGTAGCTGGTTAAGATGAGCTCATACTGGAGTAGGGTGGGCCTGGAATCCAATATGACTGGTGATCTCATAAAAAGGGAAATTTGGTTAGGAACACACACACTCAAGAAGACTGCCACGTTAAGGTTGACGTTATGCTGTCATAAGCCAAGGAACTATCAGAAGCCAGGAGAGAGGCTTGGAACAATCCTTCCCTGTGCCTTTGGAGGGACTGACACCCTGCTGACATCCAGTTTTCAGAACTGTGAGACAACAGATCTCTGTTGTTTAAACCACTCAGTCTGTGGTCATTTGTTAAGACAGGCCAAGCAAACTATAACATAACAACGTAGCAATGAGGGAGCTGGCCTGGTTTAAACTAGACTCTTCCCAGAGGGGTGCTGGTTTGATGGGGCTAAGAAGTGTGCATCGTCCAATCTAAACACCTAGAATGACACCCGTGTGTATTGATAACAGACAGACACATGTGAGGACGTAACTGAAAACACACGGCAACAGTTTCTAAGGAATTCTATGAAAATAATAATTGCTGAAGATACGTGTTATGGTTATCATAACCAAATGATAAAAACCTGTGGTCACTCTTGGGCTTCTTAAATGTCAAAGGATCTGCATCTCCCACTATCAGGGCAATTCCAGGAGCTGAGCATTCCAGGTCACCGTCTTCTATAATTTAGCTCACCCAGCACTTTATTAACTTGACTATGTGCCAAGAACTCTACACAAGGGCAGTTAAATAAAGCATGAAACACAATCCCGGCCCTTAAGTAACTTATTGTGTAGTAACAAATAAGGCAGAATTCTGGAGGAATCTTTCATCTGTTAATCTACAGGGGATTCTGTCCATTTACACCCAGAAATGGTCAAGACCCTTAGTTATGTGATGGAAACACAACTCAAGCTGGCTTAAACAAACACATACATAAAACCCTGGGTTTTTTAAGGGTGAAAATATGACTTAGGTAGTACATTAGTCAGGGTGCTCCAGAGAAACAGAATCAACAGGAGAGAGAGAAGGAGGAAGAGAAGGTGGGGAAAGGCTGCAGGAAGGGGAAGAGAGAAAGACAGAGAAAAAAGAGATTTCTTTAAGGAATTTGCTTATGTGATTGTGGGGGTAATTTGTAGGGCAGGCTGGCAGGCTGGAAAATGAGGTAAGAGTTAATGTTGTAGCTTTGAGTCCAAAATTCTGCAGGACAGCAGGCTGGAAACTCAGGCAGTGTTTCTATGTTGTAGTCTAGAGGAGAATTTCTTGTTGGGAAACCTGTCTTTGTTCTTAAGGTTTTCAACTGATTGGATGAGGCCCACCCACAATATGGAGGATAATCTGCTTTACCCAAGTCTACTGATTTAAATATTAATCACATCTAGAAACACCTTTACATAAACATCTAGATTGGTGTTTGACTAAACAACCGTACACCAGAGCCCAGGCTAGTTGACACATAAAGTCAACCACAAGAGGCAGAGTGGAATCCAAGGAGTGCCCCAAAGTTATCAGGAATACACCATCTTCCTTGGTGAAGGCTTTGAGTGGCTCATCTTCCATTCCATACCCTGGTGAACCAATCACTGTGGCTGAGGGGATGCAATTCCCTGGCTGGGGTCAAGAATGGAGAGAGAGGCTGTTGTATTACAGAAAGGATGTTGAGCAGGCATTAGGAGCTGTTCAATCAGAGGGATCTCACCAACCAAGGGTATAGGGTAGAGGTGGGTAGTTTTGAAGAAAAAGAAAACATTTTGTACATACCTAGTCCTTTGGTACTCAAAGGTGGGAAGGAAATGAGAGAAAGGAGAAACTCTTTGGGAGAAACAAAAGACTCTTGCTGGAATGTCCTATACACTCTTGCCGCTGGAAATGAGCAGTTACAATAGTGGTCACACCAGAGACCACATACATCCAATAGGCGTATGTCCCATTAGCTTGATCTATACTACCTTTGAATCTCACAAAATTTTCCTTTGAGGAAAATTTAGTTTTCTCATTGATTTAAAGTCAGTAATTTCTGTTCCTCTGAGCACAGAATTGCTTTTAATTATAAATGCATGACATTTAAAATTATTTAAATACAAATATTTTTACACCAAGGGGTGTGGAATGCCGGGTGTGGGATGTGGGGATGGAAGCAATGAATTTTTTCCTGTGCAGAAACCCTGCTGCACAGGGAAAAAAAAAATTTTTTTCCCTTAAGTCATCGTTCCGAAAGTCATCCCTCTCAGGGATGCTTGTTATTTAAAATTAAATGGAATTGGCATTTAGAGATTTTTGAATAATTTAGCTAGGCTTGTTTCAGTGATTACAAAATGGCTGCAGATGGGTCAAGGTCCCAGTCATGTCGGGGAATTAAGAAACATATTTGTTTTCATGGTCACTGGTCACCTGCCCCGCCCCCCCTTCTTATGTGCTTCCACCACCACGGCTGCAACCCCCACTCTTCTCCATACTGGAAGCTCCTTGAGGACAAAGACTACCTTTTATTCATCTCACTCCTGGTGTGGCCTCTGACACCCTGCGTACACTGCATCTGTCTGTGTTGAGTTGCACCGAACACTGACACGTGGGGAGTCTGGACATTCAGGAAGGTAGAGAGTTCTGTGAATTCTCAGCAAAGAAAGATCCTTAGAACAAAGTCAGCAACATAACAACAACAGCTTTACAAATTTCTAGATGCACAGCTGCCATTGTTGGCAGATGCATACGTTGAAAATCTTACATGCAGCTAATGCCCGTCAAATATTGGAAACCAACTCTGGGCAAAATTTGAAGTGTATTTTCTATATCCTCACTCTAGACTTTTTTAAAACCAATTTTTCCAATAGTCCTTCCCTTTTTTGTGTTCAAATCTCCCCTTTTCATTCCTTCCTCTTATCAAAGTAAGAAAGGACCCCATTTTTAAGTTGTAAATTAATTGATTGTAACTTGGAATTGATGAATTTCATTTGACTTTTTCCTCTAGTATAAAAAGAAAGACTGTGTTACACTCTGACAGGAAATGCAGGCATGAGTAGGCAGATGGGGGCAGTCCTTCTGTCCATCTCTAGGTGCCTTTTTCCTTCTCTCCCTCCCTTTCTGCTTTCCTTATTGGGGAGTGGGTGGAAAGGGGTCAACATGAAGACCAACCCTACTAGTACAATGATTTTAATCCTCTGAGGGTGACTAGAGGGGATTAAACGGAAAAGGTGGTCATGGTCTTTTTTTCTACCCCAAACACCTACTTCTGGGACCTGAACAGGACTATGGAGGGTCACAGTCCATTTCTCTCCATATAGTTAAGTCCACCTTCCCTTACCCCAGTCACTTCAGGCACAGTCCCCTTCCTGGCCTCTTTTTCTTTCTTTTGAACACAGGCCCACCCCCTCTCTCAAATTTAACCCAAGTCTTTCCATCCATGAGCTTTAACAGAAACTACCGTGTACCAATTCAGTCCAGCATCATTAGGAGTTTGCAAACTTTATTACTAATCTGAATACAACCTTGCAAGGCAGGTTAATATTGTTTCCATTTTACACCTGAGATTCAGAGAGGCTAGGGACAGCCCCAAGGTCACAGCACCAAGCGGCCAAGTCCGAAAGCACGGGTCCTTCAGCGCCAAAGCCCAGGTCTACTCCCAGATGTGATGTAATGTTGTCCAACAGTTTGGTGTTCATTAAAAAAAACTGATAACCTTTTTATTCTGCTACCTCCCTAATCTGACATCTCGGATCACATCCTCTTATGTCATTTCTGGCCTCACTGAATGTCTCTGGGGCACTTCACATCCCACGTGATTAAAACCACTCCTATGGTTCCAGTCTCTAATTCAATTCAATCAAGTCTGCTGCTTAAACTAGAAACCTAGGACCCTTGCCTTTTCCCTTTATTCACTCTCTTTTTTAAAAATTTGTCACTAAGCCCTACAGATCCTTTCTTCCACGTACACATGTAGTGCAGATCTACTCCTGGACTCTCATGTTTCATTTTGTAAGAGTTCTAACTGTTCTCTCATTCAAACCTCCATGCTGCCATCAAAATATGTTTTTTTCTAAAATACACACTGAATTACATCACTCTCTTGTTTATCAATTCACAGGATAAGGTCAGAATTCCTTAGCCTGGCATAGATCATCCTGTCCTATTCTTCCCTCCCACAGCCCTGACTCTTTGGCTGGTTCCCAACCCCCTTGGTCCTTTGAATCTATGCTTTCACGCCTGCTGAGCTTCTGTTTTCTTTTTCCATGTGGCCATCCCTAGTCACACACCAAATTCAAGTTCAAATGTCAGTCCTGCTGTAAAACCCTCCCTCACTTCTATGGAAAATTTGGTCCCCCTGCACTTCCACAGCTGTTGATACAGAGCTTGATGATAAGAACACACACCATTGTATTTGGGGTGTCTGCTGCTAGTGTACGTCACCCCACTAGAGTGAGAACTCTACATGGGCAGAGATCTAATATCATCTGTGCTTGGAATTCAGACATCTTGCACTGTTTCAGGCATGTGATAGATCCTCAATAAATACTGTTGGGCTGAACTTAACTGAAGTGTATCCAAGGCATAAACAAGGGTCTCACAGTGCCCACCGTCCATCCCGGTGCTTATGATTTAAATACCTACTCCCAGTCAAGCTGAGGCCTGAGCAAAACAGGCAAGATCTCAAAGTCTGTTTTTTCTGTCTGTGACTTCATCTTTTTTTCAGTTCCCCTTTCCTACCAGTAACAGCCTCTCTTCTCCTTTTAGATTCCCAGTGACCTCCTACATTTTTGCTCCGTCTCTTTCCCCAAATCAGGAAGGATCTAGAGTCATCACTTGTATCGGAATGAAACTCGCAGCTCCGCTGCACACTAGCTGGGATCCTAGGCAAGCTCTTAACCTGTCTGACACTGGCTCCTCATTTATAACACGGAGATGACAGTACCTGCCTCCCAGGGTTGCCCCAGAGATTCAGGGAGAAACTCTAAGTAAAGCATCAGCATAATCCCAGACACATAATAATGACTCAATTAATGCTGAAAGAAAACTGCCTTATTTACACTGAAACGTTAATCCTTCCCGAAGCATTTACTAAAAAAAATTTTTAAATAAAATAAATAAAATAAAATACTATTCAACTGTGGGATAAATCATCTCTTATAAAAGAAACCTATTTGTTTACCTAACATCTATTGATAACTTCTCGGTGTCTTGCTTCACCCCCGGAAACTCAGGAGGAGAGACTGGATCCCAGCACTGGGGACCGGGACTTCTCACCGCTGTGTTAAGGGCAGCGGTTTAAAGTGTTTCCAGATTTTAGAGGAGGGCACCTGGTACAGCCTAGTGAGTGATGCTGAGGGCAAGTTTCCCAAAGAAGGGGTCCACTGGGTCTGGCATCAGTCAGATGAGGGCAATCTTGTCAGAGGGAACATGAGCAGAGGGACAGAAGCCAGACAGGGTTTGACAGGAGAGGGTAAATAACGAGTCATTTGGTTCAGCTGCAGCTTGGGTGTGTGTAGGAGGAGGTGAGTCGGAAAGATGGGGCTAGAAAGATAAGCAAGTGGCCAAATCCTCAGGCGTAATAGCAAGTGGGTGGGGAAGGTGTGGGCTGGGGTTCTTCTAGCTCAGTAAATCTCAACTGTATTTTGCATATTGGAATCACCAGGAGCTTTCAAAAATACCAAAGCCTAGGTCCCTAGACAATTACATATAAATCACTATGGGTGGGACTGAAGCATTTTTTTTTTTAATGCTCCCAAAGTGATTCTGATATGCAGCCAAAATTGAGAACCGCTGTATAATCTAGTCCCTGAAATCATACCAACCCAAATTTGGCTGCGAAGGTAACAATGTGATTACAAACCTTTAGAACGGGAGAGAGACTGAAAGCACAGCTGATCCTATTCCTGTATTTTCTTAATTAATTAATTAATTAATTAATTCCTTATTGTAGTAAAATATACATAACATAAAATTGGTCATTTTACCATTTACAAGTGTACAGTTTAGTGGCATTAAGGATGCTCACATTGTTGTACAACCATCATCATCACCATCCATCTCCAGAATTTTTCATTATTCCAAAAGGGAACTCTGTACCTGCTAAACACTAACTCCCCATTCCTCCGTTCCTAGCATGTGTCAGAATTTCCTTCCTTCTTAAGGTTGACTAATATTTCCTATTTTGATCCATTCATCCATCATTTGGGTTGCTTCCACCATTTGTCTATTGTGAATACTTCTGCTATGAACATGGGGTGTACAAATATCTGTTTGAGTCCCTGTTTTCAATTCTTCTGGGTATATGCCCAGAAGTTGAATTGCCAGATCAGATGGTAATTCTATTTTAATTTTTTGAGGAACTTCTATACTGTTTTCCACATTGGCCACACCATTTTACATGTCCATCAGCAATGCACAAGGGTCCCAATTCCTCCACATCCTCACTAATACTTATTATTTTAATAGCCATCCTAATGGGTGTGAAGTGATAGCTCTTTGTGGTTTTAATTTGCATTTCCCCAGTGATCAGTGATGTTGAACACCTTTTCATGTGCTTATTGGCCATCTGGAGGAATCTCTAAGTCATTTGCCCATTTTTTAATTGAGTTGTTTTTTATTATGGAGTTGTAGGAGTTCTTTATACCTTCTGGATATTAATCCTTTATTAATTATATGATTTGGAAATATTTTCTTCCAGTCCATGGGCTGTCTTTTCACTTTGTTGATGGTGTCCTTTGATGCACAAAACTTTTCAGTTTTGATGAAGTCCCATTTATCTATTTTTTCTTCTGTTGCCTGTGTTTTCGGTGTCATAACCCCTGTGTTTACAGATGTGCACACTCAGTTCCACAGGTTGGGCTCCCCAGATAGCAGATGGAAATGGAGACTGGTGTTTGTAGTGTATTGGGTCATGCTCTTGGCATCACCACCTGCGGAATGGAAGCACAGGAAGCATGGGCAGAGGGAGAAATGGGCTTTGGTGAAGTCTCAAGGGAAGTCTCAGCTGTGAAGCTGAGATGAACCTTCAGAGATGTTCTTCGTTGGAGTGAAAGCTATGGCCTTTGTATGTGACCAGTCACTGGATACAGGGCGCTACAAGAGGCTGTGATTGAGGATGAGGCAATTCTAAAGAAGGCTGACAGCTGAGGACTGTTGGCTACCAGGACTCCTGGCATTTGGGAGAAATAAGGCCTTCATTCCTGGAAGGGGATCTGGGTGACATATCACATCACCTACTATAGTCCAAAGAGGTCTCCTCTTGCTTGCTTTGGCCTCCTGGTGTTGGGGTGCCACTGGCACATCACTATAATTTAGAGAGGAATCTAAGGTCTCCAGGAATCTCCAACCTATTCTCACAGACCCACCCTACCCCACCCTTCTTCACTCTTCACTTTGCCATCCCTGGTCTCCCTCTTCACCACTCATAACATAGTAACATTTACTGTTGTGTTCATTTGAAGACTGCAGTCTGACGTCATGGTCCAGAGTTCTTGCCACCCCAATCCTTTCATTGCCCAAGACACAATGAGCAGGAATGGGAGCAGAAAGCAGTTGCCCCAATCCTGGAGCATGGGTGGATGGGATCAGGGTACAGCAGAGGGATCTTGCGCTAAAATACTTGGGCACAGAGAACCCCAGGCCAGGAGCATGGACTCAGGTACTGAGGGGCAGATACTGAATCAAATAAGCATGTACATGATAAGAAAGTTAGGACCAAAAAAGGATGATAGTTAAGTAGTACTTGGCATTAAGGACATAAATGATGACCTTAGTTTTGGATGTTAAATAAATGGAAAAATGAGAAGAAAAAAATACGTTAGTATTTATGTCCAAATATTATGCAGTGCAATAATTCAGTACATAATAAAATGTGTTCAAACTTAAATGTGTTCAAATTAAATCCCATCTCAAGTTGTATTTGATCAGAACGGTAAACTCTTACATACAAACATGGGGTTCATGAACTGCGATTCATATAATACGGAGAGCTGCTCACAACCTGAGAACATCAGAGGGAACGCTCCCTGCAGTGCATCCTCTTCCAGGTTGAAGAGAACTGTGCTCTTGGATCCCTCCTGCAGCTGCCTTGGCTGTCACAGTTCCTAACCCTTAATTCTACTTGTTTCTCATAAAAATTTCTCCTTAATAATCTTACCTGTACATTGTAACTACATTTTGTGACTTTTTTCCTAAAAATAATTTTTAGAATACTTAAGTAATTGGACTTATGAACATTTCAATTCCTAGCTCTTAAGTAGCCCACTCCACTTCAGTTTTAATTAAAGCCAGCTTCCCAAGGGTCTTCCCAAGGCCCTTCTGTCATGTGAAGTTAGATTCCATTTGGAGGGTCAGTAACTTATCTTTTTTTTTTTTCAGAGAAGTATTCTTGAGAAGGTATTGTTTGTTTGAAAATTGTTTAGGCTAATCCAGGTGAAGGAACAAAGGGTGGATTTTATATTCTTCCTTTCCCTTTCTAGTTCTGTGGTTCTAAGGATTCCAGAATTTTCCCCACTCCCACCCTGCCAGATCCCACCCTTACCCTCACCCAAACTAAATCAGCTCTATCAGAGAGACTAGGAAAATACACTAATGACTGAAAAACATTTCACCTGCACAGTCTTTCCATTTGGCCCCTGTTTAATTTCTGAGGGTCATTTCCATTTCTTGTTCTGACACTATTTGTACTCTCTACATCCTCAGACTAAGAGAGCATAATGTTTCTCTGGGGAAATTTACTCAGAATAAGCCCCCTAATGCAAATTCTCTGAAAAATAATAGGGTTATACATTTTTAGAAAAACAAGTTTTGATATGTCCTTTAGGCTAGAGTTGCTCCTCTTAGGACAGCCATGTGGGAACTGAATGAGCTCTTTCGTTGCAGTACTGCCTTCTTTATCCTCATCACCATGACTATTGCTATTAAGATTTTAGCTTACATTTTTATGATTCAATCTTGGAAATGGTTCTTAGAGTCTCATGATCATTTCCTTAATTGTTTCTGTTTTTCAGGCTTTTACGACGACATTAGCTTTGTCCTTTCTTGAAACTGCCTGAAAATCAGGGCTTAAATTTTATTGTCAAGTAGCTAAATGGAAAATCCCTCTCCTGAGGTTCTTAGGGAGGCCACACGAGAAGCCTCCGAGGACACGCCATCTCACTGTGCAGCCAGGTCAGAGCCCGAGACCCGAGCAGGCGCTCCACTTCGCTCGCAGCTGATCAGTGTGATGACTCATCAAGGCCGTAGCAAGCCATCCTGCCTTTCCACTGCTTTGTTTGTCTCACTGTTTGCTCAGCGTGGCCCAAACTAAAATCACATCTCATCTCCTTTTGTCTTTCAGTTCTTCATCCTTTGCCAGGTGTTCTAGGTGGTTCCTTGTCCTTACCATCAGTTTCTAGCAGTTCTTGAACTCTCCAAGTTAGCATGGAACACCACAAACATATTTCACATAGAGATGAATGGCATTTCCTGAGAAACACCCAAATTCCTTCACAGAGACCCGAAAAAGGTATAGTACTCAAGCGAGTTTTCATGTATCCCAATCTCTTTTTCTTCCACCATCCCTTCGCCCCCTACTTCCACTGAGAAGTTATCAGGTAGGGATAAATGATGCCATCTTTAGACAGAGGAGATAATTCCCAATTACTTAACTTCTAACTTATTCAGTGATTGGGTTATAGTTTCATCTGAAAGCAGAGGGATATTCTTTGTTCTTTTAAAGTTCCTTTTATCCCCACAATTCTTGCCTAAAATGTTGGGAGTTGGCAGAATGGAAAGATATAGCAAAGAATAATCTCTCTTCTGTCAGAGGCAACAAAGTTGGCTCTCAATTCAAAGAGCAGAATTGGTCTTGCGATTAAGACTCAGAGCATAGCCCATTCGTTACCTGGCTTTGAAAGCATATGATGAGGACATCAAAGATTTTTTTTTAATGTTATGGTTTGCTTTTCAGATTGTAATTGTCATATATAAATAATGCAAGGCTGAGCAGAGTCAACCTGGGTGCGTGCAGGGTCAGTTCCAGAAACAGAAGACACGTGGTATTTCTATTCTGACATTTAAGGGGTCCATGGGGCAGCCAAGGGCAGTGCTTATTGTCCCTAGACACTAAACAGAGCTAAAAGCAAAGTGCTAAAAGTTGAAAGTGAGAGATGAATACCGGCCATCAGGGAAAATGGCATGCTAATAGGCAATAGGAAGTTGGAAAATAGAGAACAGAAGTTAGAGAATGGAACCAAAGCCAGTTAGTTAATTCTGCCACACGGCATCTTCCATGGCTGGGACTGTTTTTACCAGGGTGACCAGAACTGCACTGGCTCTTGGGCTTCAGCTTCTTAAAGGCACTACTTAGCACCCAGTAGCTCTCACACAGTAAACTGGTGATGCTTATCATCATCATCATTATAATCAGCACCGTCACCACCAAATCAGCAATTCTTTTTCCAGGATGCAGAGCAAGTCCTGATTTGCCAGATCTCCTGAGAACCAAACTGTCATTTGGATTTGATCATGTCTTAGAAGTTTGTTTAGATGATTTTCTCGAGTTGACACCTTTACTGACTTCCTGCAGCTTACTTTATATAACATTCACGGCATATGTGCTATTAAAGTTTGTGCACAAATGTACTGCATCCTACAAGCATAAGGACAGTGTGGAGAGAAGTTATTTTATTTACCTGCAACAATTAGTTGTTTGCTCTCATGGGGTGAGAGATAAAGAGGAATGCTTGGGGGATAGGAAAAGAGAGATACAGAAGAGTTCCTTCTGCAATATGCAGCCTTTCCCAGAAAAAAATAGATAACCTGACTCTAGTGGGCATTGTTTCTATATCTTATTACGTTACTGAAAAGGACATAAAGTCACAAAAGAACTCTTAGATCTCATTAGTTTAAACAATTCGGCCTTGCCCATCAATGGCACTTAAAGAGAACTACCCAGGGAACTTCCTGAACCTGATAAAGGTCCTCTGCAAAGAGCCCACAACTAAAACAGACATGATGGTGAAAGAGCAGATGCTCTCCCCCTGAAGTCAGGCACCAGGATTTCCACTCTTGCCGTGTCTGCTCAACATCCCGCTAGGGGCTCTCGACAGGTAAATTAGGCCCAGAAAAGAAACAGAAGGCATTGAGATTGGAAAGAAAAAAGTAAAGTTATCTCTATTTGTAGATAACATGTTCTTGTATATAGAAAATCCTCAGGAATCTACTAAAAAAATTGCTAGAACTAACAAACCGTGTCTAAGGTTTCAGGATACAAATGTCAATATATTTCTGTACACTAGCAAATGAACAATGTGAAAGTGAAACTAAGAAAACAATTTCATTTACAGTAACATCAAAAAGAATAAAATAGGAATAAATTTAGCAAAGTAAGTAAAAGATTTGCACACTGAAAACACTTAAAACATCACTGGAAGAAATTGAAGATCTAAATTAATGGAAAGACACCCCAGGTTCATGGATTGGAAGACTTAATACTGTTAAAGTGGTGATATTCCTTAAATTGATCTACAGATTCAATGTAATACGTATCAAAATTCCAGCTGGCTTTTTTGCAGAAATTGTCTCACACTGCTCCATTTCAAAACTTACTATAAAGCTACGGCAATCAAGACTGTGTAGTAGTAGCATAAAGATAGACATTTAGATCAACAGAACCAACTGAGAGTCCAAAAACAAACCCTCCCATTTATGGTCGATTGATTTTCTATAAGGAAACTAACCAAGACAATTCAACAGAACGACTAGTTATCTGCACACAAAAGAAGAAGTTGGATCCTGACCTTGCATAGTATAGAATAATTATCTCAGAATGAATCAAAGACCTAAATATGAGTCAAAATTACAAAACTCTTCAAATTAAATATAGGAATAAATCTTTGTAGCCTTGGTTTAGGCAATGGTTTCTTAAATATAACAACAAAAGCCCAAGCAACAACAAAAGAAGAGAAATTGGATACCATCAAAATTAAAAACTTTGGGGGTTCACTTCAAGAAAGTGAAAAGACATGCATAGAACGAGACAAAATACTTGCAAATCATTTATCTGTTAATGGACTTTTACCAGAATATATAAAGAATTCTTAAAATTTAACAATAAAAGAGAAATAACCCAATTAAAGACAGGCAAAGGACTTGTATAGATATTTCTTCAAAGAAAATATACAAATGACCAACAACACATGAAAAGATGCTCAACACCATTAATCTTTAAGGAAATGCAAATCAAAATCATAATTAGATAACACTTCACACCCTCCAGGATGGCTATAATAAAAAATTTGGACAATAACAAGTGTTGGCAAGGATGTGGAGAAATTTGAACCCTTAGTCTTTATTGGTGGAAATGTAAAATGATGCAGTCATTTTGGAGAAGACAGTTTTAATTCCTCAAGAAGTTAAACATAGAGTTACCATACAATCTAGCAATTCTACTTGAAAATATATTTTCACACAAAAGCTTGTACACTAATATTCAAAACAGCATTATTCTTAGTAGCTAGAAAGTGGAAATAACCCAAATATCCTGATGAATAGATAAACAAAATCCATAATTGGAATATTATTCAGCCATAAAAGGGGATGAATATGGATGACCTTTGAAAGCATTACTCTGAATGAAAGAAGCCAGACACTAAAGGACACTTATTGTATGATTCCATTCATATAAAATGTCCAGAAGAGGCAATTTCATAGAGACAGAAAGTAGATTAGTAGTTGTGTGGAGGAGAGGCACTGGGGAGTGACTGTTAATGGGTATGGGTTTTCTTTTGGGGCTGATGAAAATGTGATAATTGTACAACTTTGCGAATATACTAAAAGCGATGAATTGCATACTTTCAAAGGGTAAACTTTTTGGTATGTGAATTACATTTTAATAAACCTGTTATAAGAAGGAAAAAAAGAACAAGAGAGGAAGGGAAGGGATGAAGGGAGGGAGGGAGGGACGGAGGGAGGGAGGAAGAAAAATAAAGAGCTGTACAGATACTAGTCTGTAATAGTTTAGGTCACCATCATCCCTGACAGCTTCAGTGCTGTCAGGTATTTGGATTTATTAGCTTGTGTTTAGTTGTGCTTTTTCCTCCCCCCTACCTTTTTTTTTTTTCCTAAATGTTGAGGCTTCAATCCAAGTCATCCTGCCAAAAAGATTCTCAAACATGTGTTTCCAACATATCTGAGTCCATGGCCAAATGATCCGGATTCAGCTAAGAAATCATCTCCAAATTCACTTTGGTTATGGATTAATAGACAAGGGGACCTCCAGAGACCCAAATATTTCTCTTTTTCAAACATTGTGACTCATAGTTCAACTGATGATAGGTTCCCTTTAGTGCCAGGTTAAACTGAAAATTATAATCAATTTGAAAATTAGAATGAATACCAAATGGAATGAAATACACACTGACATTCAAACATACCTTGAGGAATGCCCTTTCATATTACCACATTAAGAGTACATAAAAATAAAAAAGACTGTACCTGTATAGTGATTTTCGGTAGTTATGCAGCACCCTTCTTTTGAATTGCTAAGAATGCTTCATATCATCTACTTTAGCAGTTGTCACAACATCCTTGTAGGTGGCAAGCACTGTACTAACAGTGCAATACAACTGCAGGTCAGACAGCCCAGGGACATTCAGTTATCACATGAGGTCTAGAGCGTAGGTAGGCGTGAAATCCAGATGGTCCATCTAATGATGCTTCATCCACATCTGACTGGAGTGACATCTTCTTGGACTGATAACCTCTTTCACCAATGATGGTTTTGAGTTCCTATTATTCTGGATTTTCCAAGCGTGTCTGCCATTTCCTAAACAGATGGTCAGTATCACACAATATGACTGTTTTTGATGGTAATAGAAATTACATGGCTAACATTTCCTGAAAAAAACTGGATTAGATATGGAAAACTGGACCTTGGGGTTTTTAAAATTTGATTTCCTGTTTCATTTCCAGAAAAGCAATAGGAATATTGAAAAGTTTATAAAGAATATTTTGACATGGCTTAGTATCTACATTTGTTATACAGCATACAATTTGAGGATTTTAGATGGACCTGTAAGACAAGAGACGGTTCTTTTAGACAGCAAAAATAGAGAGGGCAAGAGCACAGTCAGTTTCATTTGTACAACAGTTTGGGCCTTAGTTTCCTCATGTGTAAAGTAAAAGTTTGGACTAAGTGATCTCTTTAAGTCCCGTGCAGCTATTTGATTTGATGTCTGTGATGTTCTCTCTGATCAACTCGAAGCTTAGGCAGGGATACGTGCGTAGGGACAGCATCCAACTTATTTATTTCCCAGGATATTTCCCACATGTAGCACAGTGCCTGGCACACAGTGTGTGCTCAAAAATACCTTCTGAATAAATACATGTCTACAATATTTTGTTTTATAAGATTTTCCTTGACTGCGAAGCACTACAGTTGAAGTTAAATTTATCATAACAACCCCTCCCAGGAATTTATCTGTTGTATTGCTAATATGTTTTTATTTTCCCAGATTTCTTTCATTCCTAATTACTCTGACTGACCATTCACAAAAGGATAAGCTTTGAAGATTTCCAAAAACCTCTGGTGAGGAAATTTTTATAAGCGCCCCTGTATTTCTCACTACATTTTAAAAGGTTATTTATATCTGCAGTATTTTTGGCATTTTAACAAATAATAACATATTCATATTACATCAACACTTACTTCATTGTTTTTCTTTTAAAAGTTCTTTTTAAAAAATTCCAACATCGTCCCTGGTTTTATTTCCTTCATCTCCATTAGTTACCAGTGCCGACTCTATTATTTTTATTGCCAATATTCCTCTAGAAAACTTAGAGGAGATGACCTATGTGTCCTTGATTTCTGCTTCCAAAGATGCTTCACCAAAGAATAGAAACTCTTTATAGAATGCATACGCTTTAGGGGCATCTGTCTCTGTCTTTAACTTGACAAAAATAAAATAATAAAGTTATGTGTTTCCTTCACACATTTAAAAGCCAGAAATAGATTTAGACGTACATTTTTCAACCCCTGTTGCCAATTTAACAAGCAGAGCGAACCAGACTGCGGCGAGGACGCCACGGCCGCCACCCGCGCCTGCGCCTTCCCTCCCCCCAGGCCCAGCCGCCCGCAGCCCCCCAGGAGCCCACCAGCTGCTCCCCTGGCAGCTGCACGCCCGCCTCTGGGACTGTTCCTGGGACTCATTAAAATCATAGCATCACAGTGTGTCTTTGGACCAGCTCTTTGACACCACTGAACTTCTGCAAATGATTTACTCGGTTTCAGCCTCTTCACGCTTCACCATCGGGAATGGATAGGGACTAACTGACTGCCGCGACCTCCGGGGCACGGTCAGCCTCCTCAAATGAAAGCAGAGGTCAAAAGATGTGTTCCAGGTGCCCACAAAGATGGGCCTGACGGGGAGGTCCATCTGTTACTGCTTTTTCACCCTTCAAGGAAGGAAACCTCCCAGACTTCTGAGAATTTAGAACCCAACAGTACAACATGGTTTTAACTAGTAATATATTTGCTACACATTTTTCCTTAGAAGATATAAAATCAGTTTTGTAATGCCTGTTACCTCAGTCTGTTATCACACAACATACTGAGTGAAGAGTGTCCTCCTGGCCTGAGCTGGGCAGATCAGAGTCTCTCCCAGGAGTTCGGAATGCTCATCTCAGTCTGTCCTGGTTTCTCCAACACAAAAGATGTCACTGGGGAGCTGTGGATCATTAGGGTTTGGGGCTGTGTGCCCTGAGGCCGTAAAAACACCTGTAAAAAGAAAATGAAAGAGAAATCTACAGAGAGAAAAGCAGAGAGAGTGTGTGCTTCCTGGCTCCTCCAGTCTTCCTGGCTCTTGGTTCTAGGCCCTCAGGAGATCAGGCTGCCTCCACCCTTGGCCTGAAGTTCACTTCTCTTATATGCAATGGAAGTCTTTCCTAAAACATTGACTTCACAAGTTTTCCAACAACAAAGCACAATCATATTCCTTTTATCAAGGTCAGTTATCCAAACTCTCAAGAATTTGAATTTTCGAACCCAGAAGTAATTGTTTGACGTATCTAAATAGTAAAAGGTATATTTTTGGTCCAGAATGACACAGAGCATCACTCCCAGCTGTATGTAACCCTGCCAACTATCCCCTCCTCCAAAAAACAGTAATTCACCAATTATTTATTGGGAAGCTGCTATATGCTCTGTACCAGTCAAATGCTAAAGGTCTGAAAGCCATCAATACACAGCCCTTGCCTCCTAGGATCTTCCTGATTTCAAACTATACTTTAACCTACAGTAATCAAAACAGTATAGTACTGGCACAAAAAACAGACACATAGATCAATGGAACAGAATAGAGAGCCCAGAAATAAACCTACACTTACATGGTCAATTAATCTATGACAAGGGAGATAAGAATATACAATGGGGAAGACAGGTTTTTTGATAAATGGTGTTGGGAAAAATAGACAGTTTTCTTCATGCAAAACTACATGCAAAAGAATAAAATTGAACTACTTTCTCACATCATATATAATGATAAAGTAAAAATAGATTAAAGACTTAAATGTATGATCTGAAACCATAAAACTCCAAGAAGAAAATATAGGCAGATTATACAGACTTTTTGACATCAGTCTTAGTGATATTTTTTGGATCTCCTCAGGCAAAGGAAACAAAAGCAAAAATACACAAATGGGACTATATCAAACTAAAATGCTTTTGCACAGCAAAGGAAACCACCAATGAAACAAAAAGGCAGCCTAATGAATAGGACAAGATATTTGCAAATGATACATCCAGTAAGGGGTTAATATCCAAAATAAATAACTCATATAACTCACCATCAAAAAAACAAACACCAGATTAAAAAGTGGGCAGAGGATTTGCGTAGATATTTTTCCAAAGAAGACATACAGATGGCCAAATGACACATGGAAAGATGTTCAACATCATTAATCATCAGGAAAGCTAGTCAAAACCACAATGAGATACCACCTCACATCTGTCAGAATGGCTGCCATCAAAAAGACAACAAATAACAAGTGTTGATCCACTATTGGTGGGATTATAAACTAAGACAGCTACTGTGGAACACAGTAAGGAGGTTCCTCAAGAAATTAAAAAATATAACTACTATACAACCCAGCAATTCCACTCCTGTATATTTATCCAAAGAAACCAAAAATACTAATTCTATAAGAAGTATGCACACTAATGTTCATAGGCAGCATTATTTAAAACAGCCAAGATATGGAAGCAACCTAACTATCCCTTGATAGATGAATGGATAAAGATGTGGTATATATGTGATGGAATACTACTCAGCCATAAAAAATGAAATCTTGCCATTTGTGACATGGATGGGTCTAGAGGGTATCATGCTAAGTGACATAAGTCAGACAGAGAAAGACAAATAGCATATCATTGCACTTTTATGTGTAATCTAAAAAACAAAACAAAACAAAACAAACAAAATGAAAACAGACTCATAGATACAGAGAACAAACAGATGGTTGCCAGAAGGGAGGGGTCTGAGGGGTGGGCAACATAGGTGAAGGGGATTAAGCAGTAAAAGCTTCTAGCTATAAAACAAATAAGTCATAGGGGAAGGAATACGGTCAATAATATTGTAATAACTTCATATGGGGATAGATGGTTACTAGACTTATGGTGGTGATCATTTTGTGATTTATGAAAATGTCAAATCACTACATAGTATACCTGAAACTAACATAATATTGTATAATTTCAATTAAAAAAAGAATATTCCATTCTGCCTTAGAAAATAAGAGAAATGAACACATACGGAGAAACTAAGAATTGAAACAAATAGCTTATGAGACAGGCAAATTTTGTAAAAAATGTAAGATAAGTAAGTTAGTAACCTCTGAGATGTGTCAGACATCGATAAAGTAAGCAGAGCATTTGTATAATGAACGTGACTAGAAAGGGATGGAAAGAGCAAGAGACACCTAACAGTCACGATATACGAAATAAATGTGAGGCTGTGAATCATCAAATACTCATGACATGCTGAAGATACAGGACGCATATGAGGCATTAGCTATTTACAATGTCACAATTCAGCTGACCATTGGCTCCTCACATCCCCTGCACAATGAATGGAAAATAAAATCCATAGCTGCTCATCAGGCAAATTGCATTACAGCTATCAGCCAGATAGAGGCACGTAGAGCAAGTGTTTTGACCAGGGCACCTTCTATGTATTGAGCCACTTCGCTCAAATCTCAACTCTGGTCCTTGCTAGCATACCCTTATCAAGGGAGACAGAGACAGGACTGAGGATTCAGGTAATGTCATCTTTCCAAGATATGCCTACATGTCAAATGTGTGACCCTACCCCATCTCTTTCACTTTGCTTCTTGCTGTGTGTTTTCAACTGATTTAATAAACCATGTAATTTAACATCTTGTTTTGATCTGTAAACCCTTCTGTTCTGTGATCTCTTGGATAGCCTGCCTGTTGTTAGACTCACAGGCTTCCATTGTAGCAAGGTAATTTCCCCGAGTACAGTAGTATTTACAAGTTTTTAACTTGGATATGAATGGCATCATGTTGTACATATTCATCTGCAACTTGCTCTTTTATCCAGCATCATGTATGTGAGATTCTTCCATGGAAGATATGTGGCTCTATTTAATTTATTTTCTTAGCTATATTCACTATATGAATATATCACAATTTTACTCATAGATTCTTTTTTTAACTTTTATTGAGTTATAGTCATTTTACAATGTTGTGTCAAATTCCACTGTAGAGCACAATTTTTCAGCTATACATGAACATACATATATTCATTGTCACATTTATTTTTGCTGTGAGCTACCACAAGATCTTGTATATATTTCCATGTGCTATACAGTATCATAAATTCTTCTTTTGATATAACGTAGGTTTGTTTCCAATTTTTAGCTACTACAACCATTGATGCTGTGAATTTTCTTGTACATATCTCTTGGGCACACCTAAGAGAGCTGCTCTGAGAATATACCGGGGAGTGCAGTTTCCGAGTCAAAGAGTATGCACACCTTTAACTTGACCAAATATTGCCAAATTGCTCTCCAAAGTGATTGCACCAATTTATATCCTTATCAGAAGTATATGAGTCCCTATGTTCTTAATCCTAGCCAACAATTTGTGTTGTCAGACAAACATTTTTGCTGATTTAATGAATGGATGCACTCTCGTCAGAAAGAAATAATTGTGACAATTAAAAAACCTTGTAGCATTTCCTTAGTACTTCGATCATGAGGGGAAAAAATCTGTGTAAATTTTTTGTCATACTTTTGGACTTTCCCATCGTCTGTTTAGGGCCAAGTAAAATTTCCCATTTCTCTTTCCAACTCTGTGGACATCACAGGAAAAACAACTCTGCAACAAAATGTGTCTTTTTTTTTTTTTTCCCGTAGGGATTAGGGCTTGGAAGAATACCATGTTGTTTGCTTTATGTCACAAAAATATCCCTCTGATATGGGATAATGGGCACAAGAAAAAGAATTTAGTTGCATCGATGCTAATCAGTCATCGCTAAGTACATGACATAATGATGGTGGGTCAGTAGCTGAACAACTATTACTCATAGGCTAAGGATGCACTCACCTAAAAAATTCTAGAAAGTTGCTCCTTGCCCCCAAATGTGTACTCCAGGGGCTTGCTCCATGCCTTAAATTTGACTATTAGAAATTAATGTACTGGGTTCAAAGTTTTTCATATTTTAGAAACCCCAAAAGTACTCATGTATCATTAGCACCTTATTTGTCACATCTCTTTCAAAAGCACAAAGGGAATGGAATATAGGACCTGCGAGTGCCATTGGGTATAAAATAGAAGCCATTCTCAGCTTATTCCGCTACCTAATCTGGCACATTCAGACAGGCAAATCTTTGTTCTTAATTTCTTGCTGAAGCCTTTTGGGTGACTCCCCAGCAGCACTAGCAGTGTTCTCAAAATGCGGTCTAGGGGTCCCTTTTGGCTTCAGATCCTCCAAGGTAATTGTTTGAAAAAAGCAGATTCCTGAATTCCTGCCCAGGCCTACACTCAGAATGTTTGAGTGTGAGGCCCTGGAATCTGTGTTTTCAACAAATTACCCAACTTGATTTAAAAAAAAAAAAATACTTTTTTACAATTGGGACGTATAAAATACATCAAGAAAAGTACTGAAACCATAAATATGTGGTTCAATAAATTATTACAAAGTGAGCCACCATACAGCCACAGTATAAAACAAGAAAAGAGTCTTGCCGGCACTTCAGAAGTCCTACTTGTTCCCTTTCCAATCACCTCCCTCCTCCCTAATTTCAACTACTATTCTGATGTCTCCCACTACCGGTTTGAGTCTTGCACTCATTGAAGATGGGAGCTACAGCAACAGGATAAAATCCGCACGGCTTAGGGTATCATGTGAGGATGCTGCATAACTTGGGTCTTTGCAACCTCATCTTCTGCCTCTGCCCTCTTCACATTTCATTCTGAAGTCATTTGGAACCAGTCATGCGTCATTTTACAATTATTGCCCTAATTCACTGCTCTTACTTCACGCTGTTTCACTGCCTCTGTGCTGGCTGGGGAGTGCCCGTACTTCCTGAGTCTTCCCATTAAATTCATTCTTCATGACCTGTCCAATTACTACTTTCTTGTCAACCTCATGACTTTCGCCCCTGTGCCCCATCCAAGGCAGAACCATCACTCCTTCCATTGTGTGACTAAGAAAATCTTACAATGCAGAACAACTATTCTACGAGTCTATTCCCCTTTCTAGACCAGGAATTAGGGCAGAGATTTATTTATTTATTTTTAATTCTCTAGAGTATAATACGGGCCTAGTGTGTGTCCTTCAGTAGCTGCTTAGTTATTAATCAAACAAATAATCTCCAGGTATACACATCTTTGGAAAAGTCACACACTGCAACGTTAACACCCCCTGGTATATTTGCATCAGATCTTCTCCCTTGTCAGGAAACAAACCAAACTCAGACATCAGGAGAATACTGGGTGCCTGAGAAGAGGCTGAAAGCAAGTGAAGGAAGTGGAGTGAAATGCAAAGGGGGAGGTGGGGGGCCAGAGTGATGTTGCCAAGATCTCTGGGGGCCCTGCAGAGAAGGGAGCAATCACACTGCTTCACGCAGCACTGGGGGGCCTGCCTCACCAGAGTCCTCCCTTCCTTCTCAGACAGGACAGCTAGCTGTCACATGGCTGTGCTGTGTGGGAAGCCTAGACTAATCTGACCTCTTTACAACATCTTTCTCTGCCTCTTAATTGGCTTCACACTGTCCATCTGCTTCTGGGTGTCCATTCTTGTTTGAAAAATGCCACCTTATATGTAACCTGCCTATTTCTTGATCTCAACATACAAGGAAGGTGGAGTGTTCAGTCTTTCAGAACGCCTACCCATCCATAGTATGTGTGAGTAGGAGTGGAGGGCGACAACGAGGCACACAGGGGGCCTTGTGTAACTGCCCTGGTGCTCAGAGGCTCTGGATCCTAAGCATCTGGGCAGCCTGCCACAGGAACCTTCTCAGCAATGTAAATAGCCCTTACACAAATGAACCTAGACTGTTAGGCAAACTGAGAGGCTGCAAGAACAGGAACAAGAAGAATGACTCAAAATTTATATAATCCAAGAAAGATACTGTAAAGCAAAATTGAAACCTATCAGAAAGACAGTGATTGCCGGTGGTTTGATCCCTGGGATGGGGCTAGGGGTGGCTATGAGTCTGGAGATAACCAGACTGGCCTGCATGGAGCCAGCACTCTTGGGAGATGGCTGTGTCTGTGAAATGAAGGAATAGCGGAGCCCTGCAAACTATAGTGTTGGAGAGAGTGGACCCCTCTGTCCTCCCCTAAAGAACCACGCAGTCTGCAGAAGGGTTTCAAGCAGTGCGGGATCAGCACGGCATCTGGGGGACCCAGTCTACTGCAGAGACACAGGCAGTGAGAAACAGTGACATTAGAGGCCGCCCAGATGCCAATTCTGTTGCTGTTTGGCTGTGGAAGCTCGATGATGAAAGAATCCCAAAAGCCTGGGACTGCATCAGTCCCTGGAGGAGGGGCACTCTCAAGAAGATACAAGTGGATAAATGCCTGAATGATTAATCAGAAAAATAAAAGATTAAAGCCTTCATGATAAATATATATACACCATACATATTCACAAGTGATACACACACACACACACACACACACATATCTGACACATGGTAGGCTTTCCGGACGCGTAGTTATACAGGACTAATTACATATGAATGGCTCACTACGTACATATTTGTTGGATACGTTCCTGATTTTTGTTGCCCTCTTCAAATAGATAAACATAGAATTGTTTTCATTTTTCTTTCATTGTAAACTGCTTTCAAAGGATCCTTCTTTAAAGTAACATTTAAATTTCCCCCTGATTTTTCAGAGTAATGCATGTTGGTTGTTGAAAGTTTTGGAAATTAAACAAAGGATAAAAATTATCTGTAATGCTGTCATCCAGAGAAAACCACTGCTAACATTTGGTAAATTGCCTTTAATATTTAGGCAGAGGGATTATAGTTTGTTCTGCTCTGTCCTGTTCTGACCACTACTATTGTATCATGAGCATTTCCCGAAGTTATTAATAAGTAAATATATTCTGTCATATAGATGTGCTATAACTTAACCAATTCATCATTTTGGATGTTTTGGTTTTTCAATTTTATAAATAATGTTGTGGTAAATATCCTCTTCTTAAATGTTTATAAACCTAGGCTAATATCCTAGAAGTGAATCTGTTGGATCAAACTGACCCCTTTGAAACCCATGGTTCAATTTGCCAAATTACCCTTCTAAAGGTTGTTTATCTTTTGACCAGCAATCTGCATAAAAGCCCCTAACCTTACCAACATCAGAATTATTTGGAAAAATTTATTTAAGGAATATATTTATAGTTGGCAAAAACTCTCACTCTGTCATCTTTAGAGATTGTTGTTACAGTAGGAAATGAAAAAAATACAGCAATAGTTTCTATTATTAAGAAATCAAGGTCCTTAATGTTTCTGGCTACCATATATCATTGCCAATCCTGGGCAAGTGGATAAGCCATGATGGTAAGCACAACAGTATAATAATCTGGGTAAGCACAACAATATAATTCAAACTGTAACTTGGCAATTGGATGTGAACAGAACCATGTTTATTTCAATAGTTTTAAATCTCTTATTGTACAATACGTGCATTGCCCTTTCCAAGTGTCTGCTCCTAGAAGGCAGTGTTGAGTAATTTGTTGTGACTATTAGCACAACTCATTAATATTAATACACTAAATTTCTTCATATGTCAACCACAGCGTGAAGACTCTTGGTGCAGTGGGTGTTTTTTTGAGCCCATCCTGCTTTCTCTTTTTCTCCCAATACATGCCTGTATCTGATACATTCACCACCTCTCCCAACCCAACTTAAAGATAACATACATTATAAATCAATTAAAAATGTTAAAAAAAAAAAAAGATAACATACAGGCTCTCTCCAAGTGAAGAGAGCAGGATAACCGCTGTTGCTCTGCCCTTCTTCCTGCAGCTCTATCTCAAATACTCCATCCCATGATTGCCATCTGTCCCAGGTCAAGAGCACATTTTGGTGTCTAGCTTAGAGGAATTTTCCTTAGGATGACTTCTTCTCTGTCTCATGTTTTTCCCTCCTTCAGGAGAGTCATGCATTTGGGTACTTTTCCTTTGGTTTTTCACTTCCCCGGAAAAACTTATGTCCACTTTAGTTAGCTTCTCACAAATGTAGTTATCTTTTTGTCTCTTTATCTCTTTCTACTTTCTTCCAACTCTTGCCCATTCACTTCAAGAAAGGTTCTTTTCCTTTCCAAGCCCTTTTCCTATTCCTTTGCTCTAAATCTTGGTTGACAAGGCATGTACCTCAGTCAAGGAGACCATATCTGCCATGTGGAATGCTTAACTCAAGTTGGTGGGTCCTTTGTCTGCAGTAGACTTGAAAAAGAGACAAGAGCAGAGACAAAGTGGCAGAATGAGCACAGACTTGCTGTCAATCTCAGCAAATTGGGTGGAGAAGAGCAAAAGCCAAACATGGAATTGTGAGGAAGAAGCAAGCAAGCCAAGAATGAAGTATGCAAATGCAAGATGGTTTGGATAAATTCCAGAGACCAAGCAGAGTATTTTTTCACCTACTCTCCACTGGCCTTGAGCAGTTAGTGGAGAATTAGTAACGGCCAGTGTTTTAGTCCACTCAGGCTGCTATAACAAAAAGTACCATAGACTGGATGGCTTAAATGACAAATGTTCATTTCCCACAGTCTGCTATCTGGGGAGTCCAGGGTCAAGGCACCAGCAGATGGTTTGGTGTCTGATGTAGGGCCACTTCCTGGTACACAGATGGCTGTTTTCTTGCTATGTCCTCACATGTCAGAAGCATGAAGAGAGCTCTCTGGGGTCTTGTGTGTAAGAACACTAATCCCATTCATGAGGACTTCACCCTCATGACCTCAGCATCTCCCAAAGGCCCACCTCCTAATACCATCACATTGGAGGTTTGCATTTCAATATATGAATTTTGGGGGGACACAAACATTCTGTAACAGCCAGGACTGAGTGCACAGTAGTTGGTGTTGTTGAGGCCTGAAATGGTGTCATGGAATAGTTAACTATGTCAGTTTTGCACAGTGAATGCCAGAGAAAGGGGAAAAGGTGGGGAAAAAAGAGAAAGAGTAGCTGAGCTGTAACCACTACTGCCAGAGAGAGAGGATAGAGGGGAAGAAAAACAAGGCACTAATCCCTAAAAAATGTCCGGAAATTCTCTTTAGATAGTCTTTTCAAAAGTTTCCATTTACATTTGTCTTAAAGACAAACTTTTAAAATAAAAACAGAATTACTCTTCATTCAATTAGACGTTTGGTGTATTTACTGCCTAAAATTTTATTATTTCTGCTCTTTATATCAGCAATGCAGAGTATAAATGTCCTACCTATAGAAGTCAACTGGTTTAGATGACTTCTAAAGTCCTACCTACCCACCCCAAAATCTGTAATTCTGTATTTTCACTTGCATTTTATAAGCATTTGTAGTCCATCTGGGAATCCAATGATTTCATTTCTTTTTTTTTTTCCCCAACAGGGATTGCAATACAAGTAAATAACCAACTTATAAACTACTGGAAACTAAACTAGTTGTATGTTGAATTTCTGCAAATTATTTGAAAATACTTTGAATATACAAAGGAAGTTTAACTAGGTGAACTTCATAATCCTTTAAATCTTAAAATTCTATAATATCTTGTATAATATGCAATATATGAAGATTTGCTCATTTTTTAGAAGAGCAAGTGTTTTTTAAAGTGCTGGCTCTTGAAATGATCCATTATATATTCCTATAAGCATACTTTTAAGATACTTGTTTATAATCTCCATATATTTAAAAATATTCAAATCTCCATACACTAAAAAATCTATTTAATCTACAATACACAACCAAAACTTTAAATTTCATATTGAAAAATAAAGGATATTTAAATTATATTTCCTATAATATGAATATTACACAAGACTCAGTTAACTGTAGGGACACCACCACAGAGGGTGGAAAATTTGTTAAGTATGGAATTGTTCTGAGTCAACAATAGAAGAACAAAAGGATAGAATTATACTATATCTTAGATCCTGCAGATCATAGGCCATGATGTTATTCTTTATTTCCTCTAAGATCATTAAAAATCTATCATTTGTTCTTTTGCTTTGAATCACTGAAGCATTTTAAAGAAATTTTTCTAAAAGTAATTAATTCTCTTTCAGGGACACTTTCATTCTAATGTCAGAAGAACTACCAATTTTCTACAATTTTTTACCAAAAACTTTATTTTTAGTTTCACAATATAATTTTTTTGTCCCCAAACTCCTATTTTTACAAATGCACTAATCATCGAAGTATTTTTAAGAATTATTTTTTAGATCCTATTAAATAGACATCTACTGAATTCAAGAGAAGTGGGAGACATACTTATAGAATGGAATGGAATATAGAATAACCAAAAACCATAATTGTTACCTCACAGGATGGAATGCTTTCCCTTAACAAACCACCAGGGCCTGGGAATGGGAAAAGAATATGTGTGTGTTGTCGGGGAGGTGGTGCTTAAGGGTGGCATTGGCGATGAAAGTAAGTGGTAAGAAGGTAAGTAAGAATCAACACTTCTTCACTTCTTTGAGTTGTCTCAGATACAGGTGAATGCCTCAATTCTTTTTTTGAGCAGCCATATTGATTAGTGTTGTCATTTAGACATACAGAACTGGATGCTAAAAGCTTTAAATTTTATCTTTCCTTCCTCCCACCATTTCCTCCAGTGTTTAAGGCAATGCAAAGTGGGCCAAAAATGTCGTTCTTAATGTGGGAAAAATGTACTATCTAAATGTGCTCAGAAAACAAACAAGGAGAGATTTCAGTGTCTAAATGTAGAAATAATCAGTTACAAGTCAGAAGAAAAAGTATCTGCCCTGACCCATTTCCTTTTCAGCATTACATTCAGGGCTGGCCAGACATATATAAGTTTGGCAAGAGGATTTAAAGGTGTTTCTTCCAATTCTGAAAACAATTCTACTGAGAGGCTCAATAGTCCAGGAAAGACTACTCATTTTACGACTTGTGAATCACTGATTGTACATCTTTATGGAAGAAAGTTACTTTTCTCTAGCTGTTCAGAACCAACAATGTCTACAAAGCATCAAGATTCCAGACAAGAAATGGAAGAAAAGAATTCTGCATATTTAATTTGTTCATTTGAAAATCGGTTAACCTATATCTTTCCAAGAAGTGGCCTTTATTTCATTACAACCTAAGTTAACTTTCTCTTTAGCAGAACAGGGTCCACAACTGCAAAATCCGGACAATTAGGCTAAGACACACTCCCAATAGTGATTCTTCAGTTGAAGAAAAATTTGAGGAAGTAAGCACGCTTATTCATATGAAGTATCAACACAAATATTCCAGACAGAACCTTTCACTAACACTGGAGAAAGAGGTTTAATTATATATTCCATTGTGGCATTACTCATTCCCATGACATGTTTTTGCAAAAAGGAAAACGTTCAGTACTTTAATAAGGTCTTTTTCTTTCAATGTTACCATCCCATCCATTGCTGCAACATAAAGATGTGGTATGAAGAATTTCCCATCTCAAAGAATGCCTTGTATCCCATTAGCAAAGTAGGCACACTCTGGAGATCGGCCAGGATGTGGTAATGGCTTTCTATAAAACTGGATTTTTATATATACGTTAAAATGGATTTACCTGTATTTACAGTGGTTTTATATTTACCAAATGCTCTCTAGCCTTCAAGAACAGAATGCTAAAACTCAAGGAATTCTTCCCTTTTTCCACTTTTGCAAAGAAAGGAAAAATAGACTCTAAAACAAATATCCAAATTTTCTGGCAATAATTTAAGTACATTTTTGGAGGTGTTTTAATTTCTTTGGTTAGAAAAAGTTCATGCAAACCAAACGCAAAAATTCTACAGCGTGCCTTGGGAACTCTATTTTAACACACCCCAGGACTGTTCCAGCGCTGTCGGATTTTTACACTGTGGAAACAGAAAATACTAACCAGTAAAATAACAGGCAGGTTTTCAGGAGGATTGAGAAGGTTGAAATTAAATTACTCAGCAAGCAAGACAGTTGTCAAAGCTGCAGTTCGGGTTTGTCGGTTCCCGTTCCTCCCCTCCTCCCCATGCCAGGGCGGTGGTGGGAAGGGGGCAAGATGGGCGAGGCAGAGATTCCCTACAACCGCCAGCTTTTCTTCCAGCGCCGCGCACCTGCCACCCCTCCCTCCGTGCGGTCTTAGCCAACTTCCCGCAGGGCGCCTGAGCCGGCTGGGCGAGGGGCGCACCTGGCCCACCAGCCTCGAGCCGGCAGGGGAGGGAGCAGGGGCGAGCCGGGAGCCCAGATTAGTGGGCCGAGCGCGCTCTCTCTTTTTAAAGTCAGCCTACTGGGGTATGTTGGATTTGGCTGGGCGTGCTCTTTGAAATACTATATTGGGAACCTCATACATTGAAAAAAAATTCTTTTTTAAATTGCAAACCTTCCCAGTTCAGTCGGCAGCTGGAGAGCAGGCCCGAGGCGGCATCCCCTCCCACCGGCCCGCCACCCCCGTTTTCCTCCATCCCGTCCCCTCCCCCCTGCCCGGAGCGGGACTCGCGGGAGCCGCCCCCTCTTGGGCGCCCACTTGGTTCCTCCCAGCTGCCGTGTGAATGGGCCGCCCTCCGGATTCCGCGGAGGGGGCGGCGGGAAGAGGCCGAGCCCGGGCCCCGGCGGCCGCCGCCCCCGCCCCCGCCCCGCGGCGGCCCACGCCGGGATCTGCGTCACTCGGCCGCGCGTGGGCGGGAGCCGGAGCGGCGAATGTAGCAAGAGCGGAATCTCCCAATGTGACAGCGCGCGGGGGGTGGAGGCGGCGGAGGCGGGCGGGGGAGGGGGAGGGTGCAGAGCACGCGGGGAGGGGAGGGGAGAGAAGAGGAGAAGGGGGGAAGGACGCAGCCGGGGGAGGTGCCGCCGCCCGCGCGCCGGAGCCTGGAGGAGCCGCCACCGCCGCCGCGGGCGAGCGAGCGCCGTCGGGGCTGGGGGCGGGAGGGAGCGGCGGGCCCCAGCTGGGTGGGGGGAGCAGGGAGAGCGCGCCCACCACCTTCCCTTCCCCCCTCGATGGGAGCGGGGGCGTCCCGGCCGCCGCAGCCGACTGAGGAGGGAGAGCCGGGGGCCGTCTCTTTGGAGTTGGGGCTGAGGCGTCCTCGGGGGAGAGCGCGCCAAGACCGCTGCAGCCGCTGGCCGAGTACGTACCAACTCGCTGTCCGCCGAGCGCAGGACGCGTTCGTTCTCGTGCGGCCGCGGGCGAACTTGGGGCGGCGGAGTCGCGGGGCCGCGCCGGCACTTGAGGGGGGAGGGCGTCCAGGGGAGCGGGCCCCGCGCGGCCGCCTCCGGAAGGAGAGGGCGGCATCGGGCTCGTGTGGGCGATTCCCGGAGAAATGCGGTGCGCAGGGGCAGCGGGCCCGACTAGCGTGTTCTGCGTCGAGGAAGCCGGGGGTGCCGCGTCCGTTTTCCTCACCCGGCTGGGGTCTTCCTGGGGGGCGCGGAGTAGTCGCGGGGTTGCGTGGAGTGTTGTGCGTGGTGGGTGCGCGCGCCCGCCCCGGAGTTTTGCAGCCACCTTCCCCGGAGGCAGAATCTTTTTGCTGGTTTGTTTACTTTTTATAAAAGTGTTGCACTTACAGTCTTAATTTTCGTCCTGGGTACACTCTCCTTCGGAATGTAGTTTTCTTTTTTAAAAGCGGAAGGAGAGTTTTGCTTGCAAGTGGCTTTCAGAAACTTGGCACCGAGGTGTAGTGGAAGCGAGAGACTCATTGTGTTCGCTAAGGCCGAGTGTGGAATTCGCAAATACATGTGGGACATACAAGCCTTGGATGCAGAGGTGTGTGACCTTATTCATGGACAGACGCTGCAAGTGCAATCAAATGGTTATGGTCTGCAGCCTCAAGGTTCACAGTGCTTCAGATATGAAACAATTCGAGTGAGCCTAAACGTTGTAACATCTTGGGAAAAAGGATAATTGAGTTGAAATATGCATTAATAGGTTCCGCACACTGAGTTTTGCAGCAAGTGATCAGGAGGAACCCTTGACTTGCATATACATTTATTCCTCACTCCGTGAGATCCGGGAGGCATGGAAAATTTGAGGGTAGCTGTCAATTTAAAATTTCATCCGAAAGAGTTAATTTGGAGTAACCTGTCACTACCAATTGGTTTGCCAGTGACGTGTCTGCAAACTTAAGAAGTGCAAAGATCAGAAGCTGTGAGGAA
Source organism: Camelus bactrianus (assembly GCF_048773025.1). NCBI lineage: Eukaryota > Metazoa > Chordata > Mammalia > Artiodactyla > Camelidae > Camelus > Camelus bactrianus. The sequence continues at coordinate 86,182,038 of NC_133543.1, read as the reverse complement.
AATACTCAGATCTTGTTTAAAAATATTTTGGCAGTTTTAATAGATAATATTAGATTACATAAGAACGGAGGAACAGAATTTTAAAAAGATTAGTCACGTAGGAAATGCTAGGCTGTTTTGTAAAAAAAAAAAGTGTGCACACAGTGAAATACCTTCTTAAATTTTCAGTTTTTTGAAAAATTTCCCCTGTAAAACATACCAAATTATGACGTGTCATAATTTATGCGTGGATATTAAGAAGAAATATTGGAAGAGAGGATGCCTTGGATTTACTTTATTTTGGGTGGAGGCTGATATTTTACAGAAGACCTAAAAAGCTGCTTCTAGTCTAATCTAAATGCTAGTAAAAGTGGCTCTTAGATTTAGGGTTGTTTTTTTTTTTCTTCCATTTTTCCGGTATTTGAAATATGTAATATTGTCCTTTAATTAAGTTTTAGAAGTTATGTTGTCCTTATAGGTATTACCTTGCATGTAAGGGTTCTCTTGAGAATTTATAGATGTCTGGCAAGGTCAGCCTATTCCTGTTTGGGTATTTAATGGAAAATCAGCTCTTGAAAGAAAACGTCAAGGAACCATTGGAAGGGTTCTTGTTTTAATTTTATTATTTTTAGCATCTAGCATAGAAGTTAATATGCCCTCTGGTTATTAGAAAAATTTCGTTCTCCTTGGCTTTGGTGACTTCTTATGAATATATCAATAATAATAATAAAAACATTGAGGCATTGTAGATTTTTATTTTATATCATTCTGCCTGCTAATTTTGAATGTAATGAACATGACAGAAATCCTTAGGAATACTACACCTGATACAGGGAAATTTTGTGAACTTCTGTGTCTAATAAATAATTTGGGATATGTAATGAATACATCTTGTCTTATTTCAGAATTATTATTAAAATGGAATAATCTCAGCTAAATTAAAAAATTTTCCTTTTTTGTTGACTAGTGAATAGCATCCATTGCCCTATGGAAAAGTTAATAGATTTTCATTCTCCTTGTTATTTAGAGAGCCAGTTAAAGCACTAGATGTTTTCTTTTAAACATACTTTAAGGATATATTAGTTTATTATTATAGATTTTGGGGTTTTGTACTGTGGATGCTTTGAAAGAAGAAACTGTAATTTATGACAGAGTTAGGGAGTTCTTTGAAGAATCAATTGCATGAACTTTAAATATTTAAAGTAAAAGATGGTTGCTTAGAAACAGAAGTATGTCAGGTTTTTGTGTTTGTTGACCTAGGTGCTGTCCTAAGACTTAGGCTTCATTTTTTCCGTTATAATAAGTCTGATTGTTTTCGTTGGTGCTGTTCATGTGCATTATTGGAAATACGGGCTCTGTTAAATTTACCTTTGTGGGGAGGATATAGCTCAGTGGTAGAGCATATGCTTAGCATGCTGAGGTCCTGGGTTCAATCCCTAGTACCTCCATTAAGAAAACAAGGAAATTAATAAACCTAATTATCTCCCCTCCTTCAAAAAATAAAATTAAAACAAGGTAAATAAATCTAAAAAAAAATTACCTTTAAATGTGAAGCTGTATTTCTGAATATCACAGAACCCTGATACATTTTATGTTACTTTCATGAAAATGACCATTTTATAATATGTTTTGATCAGTTTGAGGTCTTGCTCATGTATAATCATCTTGTGTATGAATATTTCATTGTGGAGTTTATTAAAAATAATGACTAAATAATGCTCACTCAAGAATAATATAAGATTCCTAGCTCTTTTGCTTTGAATTTGATTTATTTTAACTACTTCTTTCATTCTTTTCAGTAGAGTGAAGAATGGTACAGTTATTATATTAAATGCAAATTTCCTTTGTGATCTGACATGTTCAATAACTACTACAATAGTACAATATACTCCCTTAAACATAATAATGGAACAAGTGGGAAATTAGAGAAATTGATGTTGGGAAAAATTAATAATCCTCATCTTGTCAGAATTCTCACAGCTAAAACATACCATTAAGCTTTCAAATAGTTTGTCATTTTTCAATATTGTATTTAGGATATTGCACCTTAATTTGCACAGTATGTTAATTCAGTAATTTTTATAGAGAAATTTCTGAAGAATGATAAAATTTATATGTACTACATGCGTACTCCCTGCTCATACAGCACTTAATGTTTCTTGAATAATTTGACTGTTAGTTAATCGAAGAATTTCTAGTCTTATTATATGAAATACTTGTGTTTACCTACTGGCATGATAATCAAGTTAATGCATAGTATTGTTTAATTGCAAAATAAATCTGATTTACTTTTTCTAATTTGTATAAATAAATTTTAACCTACACATTGAATACTTTAATTAAAATTTTAAGGGGTCTGTAAGAAGTTTTTTCCCCCAGCATTATTCAGAATTCAGAAAAATATCAGCAGGAGAGAACATTTTAAGTTTACTAAATTACCATTAATTCATTAGAAGCTTTATATTTTTTTCATAGCTATAACAGTAATAAGGTCTAAATATATCTTAAGATACATCACTGAATGCTTATTAATAAATAACGCCTAGTTAAACTGTTTGGTACTTGAAACACATACCTAGGAGTTAGTACCAGGGCCATCCCGGTAATCTTAAGTAACCCATGATGTAACTAAACTACATTTAATTATTTTAGCTTGAGTTCTGGGACTAGGACAAAAATGAGAAGAATTCACCTCCTAGGCATAACGCTCATCCTTCCCTAAGCTTCAACCTTTCCTAAGCCAAATTCTGGCATTTCAGAAACGTTTTCAGTCTCAACCTGTAGTGTACCCATTGTACCCATTGCACCCTTCTCTGCAGGCTCCCATACCTTCAGACTAGAGTCTTCCACACTGGTGATAATTTCAGAGGTTTTAAATGTAGTCACTGCCCTCAGATTTCCTATTTCCTTCCTTGCCATTTCCGATCTTTCATTCCCTTAGTGTGCAGTGGATCTCATCTAGGTGTTAAAAGGAAAACAATCTGGTGGAACTAATTTACCTTAATCTGTAAATGACTCATGAGCCAATTCTTCCCAAGTTTTTTTGCATTTTTTAGAAACTGCGAGAGGTTGCTGTTAACTTAGATTATTTTAAAGTAAAAATTTCAGGCTGTACTGGGAGGCAGGAATTTTTGGTCTTCTACATAAATAAGCCAGATTTCACTGGGATTTTGCCCTTGATTTCTCCCCACTCCTGGAAGAGTCTCTCTTTGGAATGCCATAGACTTCATAAAAATGTGTGTATTAAAAACACTATATGTATCTATGTATGTGTATACATATTTCTGCATCATGAGGAGGATTCAAGGGTAGTGTTTATGAATCCATTTGAATATAATGATCATTTATAATACTGATACTTTTTATTTGGGGATAATATACTGCACTTTAATTTATAGGAACCAAGAGGAAAAAGAATTAAGATCTCTCATGACTGAAATTGACTTCTTAAAATGCTGCTGTGGGGGCTAGACTGACATGATGTATACCACTAACCACGTGTATTCTTGTAAAAAAGCATTCTTTTATCTCTTGGAACAATAGCCATCTTGTTGCTTATAAGAAAGGAAGTATTGAGGATGAGAGAATGAAAAGGACTGTAGGTAAAGTAGCAGGATGTGCTGTTACTAGACTGGACACCAGTTTACACAAGGGGCATCCTTTTTGGAGTATAAAAGGAAGCTGCTAATCAGGATCTGACTCAAATGTTGAATTTCATTCAACAGAAGCCTTTATAGAGATGTTATTCTATGTTGAACACTTTGCTTGGAGCAGAGGGGCATAAAAGATAAATGAGACCTAGTCTCTACTCTCAGGGAGCTTACAGCCTAAGGCAACCTGTTCTGCAGGCTGCTTGTCTGTTCCACGGCTCCTGATGTACAACACTTAGGATAGCATTTATTTATAGTGTTTAAGTGTGTGTGTACCTATCTCCTGATTGTTAACTGATCTTCATGAAGAACCATTTGAGGAAATCCAGTGTATCTGTTTGGCACGAGCATAGGGGCAACTTAGGAACCAGAGAGGAGGCTGGACAGGTCTGGATGCCTAAATAAGTAGTTTGGATATTTTTTCTCCAGAAAGTGGGGAAATTTGCATAGGTAAGTAAAGAGCCACACCTGTACTTGAGGAAGATAAAGTTGGCATTGCTGTGTGGGATATACTGAAGATGAGGAAGCTGTTTTCAAAGTTGGGGCAGGAAGCAAGAAAACTTAGATTAGGTACTCTTGAGACAGAGAAAGAAAAAGGGTGGTGCTGTGGCCTAAGGACATGTAGATTTGAGGAAGGAGGAGGAGAACAGGAAGATGAATGGATGAAGAAGATGTGGTGTGTATACACATAAAGAGTGGAATACCATTCAGCCATAAAAAGTGAACCGAATGGAATTGGAGGGTATTATGCTAAGTGAAATATGTTAGACAAAGAAAGACAAATAAGGTATGCTATCACTTATATGTGGAATCTAAAAAATAAAACAAAGTAGTGAATATAACAAAACAAACAGACTCACAGATACAGAGAACAAACTAGTGGTTGTCAGTGAGGAAAGGGAAGTGGGAGGGGCAAGATAGAAGGAGGGGATTAAGAGGCACAAACTACTATATATGAAATAAATAGGCTACAAGGATGTATTGTACAGCTCAGGGATATAGCCAGTATTTTATAATAACTATAAATGGAGTATAAACTTTAAAAAATGTGAATCACCATGTTGTAAACCTGAAACTTATATAATATCGTACATCAACTATACCTCAACAAAAAACTTTTTTAAAGATAGAATCTCTACTTTATTAATCCAGGAAACTGGAAGAGTAGTGGTGCAACTGAAAGAAATAAGAGAGTTGGGAAGAGTAGATCTGGGAATCTGGAAGAAGGGAGGAAAATGAGATAACATACTTGCTTTTGGACTTACCACATTTGAGATGTTTAGACAGTCTCCAGCTGGTAGTTGAAATGCTGAATTATCAGAAAAACAATATGGGCTAATGATTCTCAAACTTCTCAGGTACGAAGATCACTTTTTAAATTAAAAAATGTGAGTATTTATTTATAATTTTACCTTTAGTGTTTGTTTATAGAGAATACATGTAATGACAACAACTATGAATTCAGTTACACTTTTAAATGAGTTTCTATTTTATTAAATCACAAAGTGTTCATTTGCTTTTATTTGCAAAGGAGACATGTGAGAGAGGCATCTTTTTTGCTCTGTAGCCAGTGCTTGGTGTGCATTTGGATTTGAGAACACTTTGCAGTAACTCCATGAACCACTGCTCCAAGCTACAGAGAACAGTTTGGATGTTGGTCCGCTGTAGGTGATACTGAAGCCTGGGAGTGGATGAGATCATCATGGGAGAATATGGAAGGACAGTAGGAAAGGAATCTAGTATAAAACTTAGGAGAATTCTTGCACTTAGAATATAGTAAGGGAAGGCAGCATAACGGCAAAAAGTCAGGTGAACAGCATTTCAAGGAATGATGTCGAGCTGCAGAGAGATTAAAGAGAAAGGTGGTGATCACTCAGCAGTTACTTGGGAGTTTTGATGGAGCAGTTGGGATGGAGGGCAGGCTGAAGCTTCTTGGAATAGACTGAGGCAGGTTTGAAGGAATGGTTCTTTTTTTCCCTTGTGACCAGTAAAGGCCTCTGTCCTACCTAAATCCCCACATCCCAGCTTGGGGAATACCAGAGAAGTTTTGTTTCTCATAGTCATGTTAAGTGCTTTGTTGTGGTCTGAGGACAAAGCAGGAGTTGACCAGTAACGTTTTCTGAGTCCAGGTAGCTCCTTGTTTCACTTAGCATCATTTGAATCAGGCAGATAACTGTTCCTACTCCAAAAGGAGCCAAAGTGAGGGGTTTTTTGGTTTTTTTTTTTTTAAGGTTCTGGAACAAATCATTGCCATTTAGAAGAGATCAGTGACTAACAAACAACAACAAATGGCCTCAAAAGAATCCATTGTTGTTTAATTCCACTTTCTTTGGAACTGACCAGGCTGAAGAATATTTAAGCTTGTGCAAGTGGAGGTTTGCTGTACATAGGCAGCCGGCCCTTGGTTTAGCTTTCGAATGCAGTAAAAATAGGTAACTGGTTTCTCTAACTTGTGGAATTCATAAAAAGGTCAGACTCAGCATGGTTGTTCCAGCATCTCTTGAAAAGGCTAGGTAACTGGAGTTTTCAGCTAAGTGGATTTACTGTACTGTTAACTTCATATACAATACAGTGTTGTGTTAGGATCCTTTTGTATTTACTTCAGATTGGAGAGATGCGGATAGCTGCTTTCTTTTGATTTATTTGACCTTCATATTGAAGCATGAATAGATACAGAGTTGGTAAAAACAAAATCTCATCTTATAAAAATTTTCTTTTAAATCAGATCAAGTTAATATATGAAGTGGTGGGTGTTTAAATTATCACAACAGGCTTTTGTAGGCAACTGAAACTCCTAAAGCAAAAGCTTAAGGAGAAAATTCCTTTCCCAGAAGTAAGTGTGGGCCTTTAGAGAGCCTCATGGGACTCAAAATAGTTCACTTATTTATCTTTCATCTGGTGTCTTGACTTTGGAAGTGTTCGCTTGGCCCTGACAGTCCTTATGGGGATATTATAATCATAACTACTTTCTTACTGGAACATAAGGGCTTTCTCGTAGGAACTAGGGGGTTTCCTTTCTTTCTGGGTAAAGATGAGAAAGGATAAAAGTTGAAAATTTATATTTTCTAAAATCACTGCCTTATCTCAGAAGAATAAAACCTAAATTTGGGTCTTTAGTTCTCTTTAAGTTTCTGTTTTTTATTTGTCCAACATACACTCTTGTTTTCTTATTGCTCATAAAACGATTCAAGAACTCTTAGATTTTCTCATTTAATTTTTACTTTATTCCATGATTTGGGGGAGTATATATATGATGAGATCATTGATGATAACATAAATCTTACAAGGTTACAGTCCTCTTATAAAAAAGATTTTGTGTGTGTATATGCACACACGTGGTGTTTGTATGTGTGTAGAGTTCTTTTGTTTTTTGTTTGTTTGTTTGTTTGTATATTCTTGAGTTGAAAGCCTAAGGAGCTGTTATATTAGGTATATGATGGGAAAGTAGGTTTCCTTTCCTCTACCTCAGACACTTTCTGGAAGCCCTTCTATTTGGTATAATGTTGTTCAATACAGACTTTACAATACAGTCTGTAACTCCCAAGAGCTTGTTTTTGTGGGTTAGTGTCCAGCTGGATGATTGATTCTCTCCTTGAAGAGTCTCCTCTGGAGTGGGAAGACAAAGCAGATCTTCCTATGGGTGATTCAGAAGGTACAGAAATGTTTACCCAGAGAACTGAGGTGGCATGAACATGAAGGTGGTCTCAAAACCTCCAGGCATTTGTGGCGAACAGAGGGTGTACTAAATAGGGACCTACTAGTGTAATCTGCCAAATCTGCCAAATCACTAGAGTCTCCTGAGATCGACCCAGGGACCTGGGAAATTATATTTTTCAAAAGCACCCCAAGTGATTTGCTGGTGCCAATTCAGTCTTTCTATGTCCCCTAGGACGCCATCAGGTCACCTGGTAATGCCTTTATAAAATAAAGAGCCATAAAATTTGAGGAGGTCACTAGTTGATGAAAGCAGATGGTGGATGACACAGAGGTTTTAGGAGTGGGGCTTCCCAGCAGTCAGTCCTTAGGGTGGTAGAGAAAGGCCTTCTCCTTGGATGGGATGACTGAGACTGGAATTTTGTGTAGCATTCTGATAGATGGCATAAAGCAAAAGTCCCAGGCTTGGTGATCTGGTCTTCAGGGATGCCTGCCTTATCTTCCAATTAACAATTGCTCCTTACTATTTTGAGTTGAGTAGACCTTCCGTTTTCCTCTGATGTATGTATTCTTCTGGCCTTCTATAATTTTCTCCTTAGACGGCTGTAGGGTCCTTTTAATCCTAAGGGTGCACTGATCACAAGTTTACTTGTTTCTCTTAAATAGAAGTACTTGGCCAACTCCCCTTTGTATGTGGGAGGTCTCCAGGCAACTGTGAATAACTTTTAAAGGCTACAAGGAGGTCAAGAACTAATTTGCTGGGTCTTGTTCTGTCTCTTTAAAGGCAGGTTTCTCTGCCTTGCTTGGGCTGTGAAAGTATTACCCCCTTGGCTCTGTCTTAGGCTCTGCTGCTTCTCTGTCCCTGGTTTCATCCTGTATCTCTAACCCTGAGATACACTTAGGCTCCAGTCTGTTACTTTTCACACAGGGCAGTTCTACTTAAGCATTCTACCTGGTACCATGTTCAAGTGCCCTATGTTTGAAAGGGAATCCCTTCATCCCTGATTTTCTGTGTCCCCAATGCCTGTCGCAGTTCTAGACTCTCACACATGTAATCCTGTAGTCATCTATTACTTGAACCACAGAAAGTGTTAAAAAAAAATGGTAACCATTTCCTCTTTTTTCATCACTTACACTCAGTGATCACCAGGTCTTGTCATTTATTTGTCTGAATTTTTCCTGCCTATTTTTTCTCAGTTCCTAAATATACCACCTTCTATCTTCTCACCAGCAATTCATACTGAAATCTCTGTTCCTCTGCCTTCCAGACTGATCTTGCTAATTTTTCTTTGTAAAATGGGAATTAACTATACCTATCTCAGAGGACTGTTGTGAGGATTAGACATAATGTAACATAAAGTGTTTATCATATGGTCTGACACAGTGAATGGTGGAATAATATACTTTTTACCCTCTTCTGAATTTGATTATCCTTCATTTCACCTCTGTGTCCACACTATGGAAACAGCAAGGTGAAAAGTCAAAAATGAGACAGAGAACCCTGTGAACCTTGGTTTGAGTCCCTAGCCTTCTGCTTAGCTGGTTGTGTGATCTCAGGCAAATTTCTCATCTTCTTTGAGCCTGTATATTTTATCTTTAAAATGAAGACAATTACTGAACACTGACTCTTAGGATTGTTAGGAGGGTAAAATAACATAACTTAGGCATAGAGAGAATGCTTCCTTAACAGTCAGTTGCTATGCAAATACTCCTTGTTTTTCTTCTTCCCATACTGCAATCTTAAATCCCGTCGGGCCTAACAAATAGGTGTAAGAAGTTTAGAGCAAATGTGATGAGTGTTTCCTCTCTTTTTCAGGTTAAACCCATCCACAGTAATGGCCACGGCCTTACCCAGAACCCTGGGGGAGTTGCAGCTGTATAGAATATTACAAAAAGCCAATCTGCTTTCTTATTTTGATGCCTTTATCCAGCAAGGTGGCGATGATGTCCAGCAACTCTGTGAAGCTGGAGAAGAGGAATTTTTGGAAATCATGGCACTCGTGGGCATGGCCAGCAAGCCCCTTCATGTTAGAAGGCTACAGAAGGCTTTGAGAGACTGGGTTACAAACCCTGGCCTTTTCAATCAGCCGCTGACATCCCTGCCTGTTAGTAGCATACCCATCTATAAATTACCAGAGGGATCACCAACGTGGCTGGGAATATCCTGCAGCAGTTATGAAAGGAATAGCAGCGCCCGGGAACCTCATTTAAAAATCCCCAAGTGTGCTGCCACCACCTGTGTGCAGAGCTTGGGACAGGGGAAATCAGACGTGGTGGGGAGCTTAGCACTGCAGGGTATTGGTGAGTCCAGACTCTGGCAAGGCCACCATGCCACCGAGAGCGAGCACAGCCTCTCCCCAGCTGACCTCGGCTCCCCAGCTTCCCCAAAAGAAAGTAGCGAGGCGTTGGATGCCGCTGCTGCGCTCTCTGTAGCTGAGTGTGTGGAGCGAATGGCCCCCACGCTGCCGAAAAGTGACTTGAATGAAGTGAAAGAGCTGCTAAAAACCAACAAGAAGTTGGCGAAAATGATTGGTCACATCTTTGAGATGAGTGATGACGATCCACACAAAGAGGAGGAAATTCGAAAATACAGTGCAATATATGGCAGATTTGACTCAAAGAGAAAGGATGGGAAACATCTCACACTTCATGAGGTAAAAAGCCCACGTTTTTCTTTGTGTGTAGCGTGTTGTTTTTCTTCTTAGAGATAAGTTTGGTAATCGTTGTCAACTAAGGAGATACACTCCCTGAAAACAGAATTAAAAACATTTAGGTGTTAGTAAAATATAACTCTTTTGTGAAAACAGACCATATAATTGTGTTAGGGTATTTTTGTGTTGAACTCAAACGTGTTGAGCTTTGGATCTACAGTGTAAGGTGACTTTAAGAAAAATTACCAGAATTTAAGCAATGACAGCACAGAGTCTGCGTTTATGAGGCAGTCTGCCCTTTAATTAAGAAATACAATGAGATTTTAAATAAAGCCATTCATTGAAAAATCATTTTTGTAGACAGTTATTTTAAGAAAAAAAAATTTTGTAATAAATAACCGGATCTTAAAGTGATTTTCAGCTAGCATAGAAGACAAAATTATATTAGATAAGTATTAGAAGAATTATTATAGCTTTTAATATTGTTTTGGCTTGACATTTGATATTAAAAATTCTCATCATTTTACCTTGGTAGCATCTATCCAGAAATACTTTGCTTAAGTAGAAGAATGCAGATATGCCTGCCTCGTTTGCATTTTCTCCCTTTTTCTTATCCATCTGGCCAACACATCATCTTTAAGATTTAGTCCAAGCGTCAGCTTAAGTCTTTTCTGATATATTTCCCCCCAAGTGGAATGACCTTTCTTTTCCATTTTTATCCCTATATAGACTACTGTCATAGTGACTTCAGCTTCAACACTTTACTGTACTTATAAATACTGGCCTGTCCCTCACAGTATACTTTGAGATTCTTCAAGGCAAAGATAATGGCCTATTCATTTTTATATATTCAGTCTAATGTACCCAATAAATGCTTGAAAAATAAATGCCTTTCAACAGTTTAAAAAGTCATTTCGTAGCTAAAGATTATAGCCATTTATCATTTATAAGAAAGAAATAAATTCTTGAAAAAAATTTTCAGTTGAATGCAGTATTTCATGTTAGAAACATTAGATCTTCCTCCCAGACTTGTACTTTAGTACAAAAAAGAATATACACTTACTGAAAAGTATTCAGTCATTACAAAAGGATGTAAAATAATTGAATCTGTAAACTTCCAAATACTTTTCTTTACATACACAAATATGGGATCATATTTTGCACACTTCTCCAAATTCCTTTTTTAAAAAATGTAACAATATATTCAAAGTACATATACTATTATTTTCAAGTGAGTACATATAGAGCTACTTTATTCATTTATGGTCTACACTATATTCCACAGTATGACTGTGTTGTTATTTATCTTAGCCATTCACTTTTAATGTCATTTAGGTTATTTCCATTTTTTAAATTTTACATATGGTGGTACATGAACATTATACGAATATACCTTTATAGGCCTGTGCATGTTTTCCTATAGAATGATTTCAACATGTAAACTAATGGGATCAAAGAATATGTAGGTTTAATATTTTAGTAGCTGCTAAATTGCCTTCTAAAAAAGCTGCAACAATTTACATTTCCACTATCATATATGAGTGTCCTTTTCTGCATGCTCTTGCTAATATTATGTTTATTATTTTTAATCCTTGTCAGTCTAAGAGATGAAAATTTTTCATTGCTCAAGTTAACTTTCCTTAGTGAAGATGAGTATCTTTACATATATTTGACATCCAGTTTTATATTCATACCCTTTGTTTTAATGTTGGGGTTTTTTGTCTTACCTTTAAAATATTGGTAAGAACTTTTTATATTTTAAGGATATTCGTTTTGTTTTATGTTGTAAACATTTTCCCAGATTATCATTTGTCCTTTGACCTTTCAGACTGGTTGCCATGTGGAAGTTTAATTTTATGTAGTAATACCCATTGATCTTGTCCAATATGATTTCATTAGTCTGATTCTCTATTCCCTCACCAGTATAGAGTTACTTTAATGTGCTGTAGCTAAATAATATATTTTAATATCTGGAAATGCAAGTGCCCCTTTGTCAAATTTCCCCAAAATTTCTGTTGGTATTTTGACTAGAAAAGCCTTAAAGGTATAAACTAGGAAAAAAATTGATATATTTACAATAATGAAGGCTCCCATACAGTAAGATAGTAATGTGCATTTACTTATGTAGATCTTTTATATTCCTTACTAATTTTATAGTTCTTTATTCATAAGTTTTGCATATTTATTATTAGGTCAAATACTGTGTATTATGTATGTATATTAAATGTCTATATCATCCATATTAAATTTATTTCACTTGTATAGGATATACTAATAGATATAAAAAGGATGTGATTGTAAATGAAATTTTTTCCTGTGTTCTAATTACTATCACTGGCTGATTTTTGTGTGTTTTGTTTTCAGCAGTTTCACCATTTGATATTTTTAAATAAATTATTTTAGGTATGAATGAATACTGGTGCTTAATATGAGAGAATTGGTTACCAAAATTAATCACAGGGTTTCTGTGATTTGATCTATTTTGGGCATATCCTTTTATAACTGTTATGTATTGTTGCTATAGAATAACAGAGTCTCACTAGAACTTGTGAGTAGATCTAGAAATACAGGTAGCATTATAATTTCTATACACTTTGATACTTTCATAACTTATGAACCAACAGAGGAATCTACTAAAAGGCTATTAACGGTTGTCATTAGTAGGAAACAAGGGGCAAAACATGTAGGCAGTTTTAGTTTCATATTTTAAGCCAGTTTTCATTTTTAAGACATAGCAGATGAAACACAAAGTTGACTCAAAAGACCTTATTTTTATTAAAGTAAAAGTGTGTTAAAGAGATGACTTTAATAAACCCGATCAACCTCACTAAAAAAAAAAAAAAAAAAAAAAAAAGTCCTAACTTACTTAAAAAAAAATCCAAAATGAATTATTTCACACTTGGCTTTTGCTCAGAGGCTCTTTGCTTCTTTGGAGAAATAGGCACAGGTGGTATTGCAGTAATGAGACCATTGTGGGTTTCCCAAATAAGGGGACACTCAAAATGAATGCTAGTGGGCTGAGGTGTGGAGGTGGGGGCTTTGGGAAATGTGGCTTTTGTTTTTGAAACTTAACTTAGACCATACCACTTGTTACTTGTAACTCAAGTGTGTGAATCTGGTCCAGTAATATAGTTTAGGATAGAAGTTTATGAATGAGGATGCTTTCTTCAAACTAGTAACCGTCCAAGAGCTTGCTTGGTGGAAATTATGAAATCCTGAGGGAATTAAGGGAAAGAAGGTACTATTCAGTACCTTTTAGGTGTTATGATAATTTCTCATTCCTTCACTTGACTGTATAAAATGAGAGAAAGATTTTTTAAGTGTTGTGTGTTAAGTTACTTACTGTGATTGTGGAATTGTCTATTTGTCTTTGTGTTATGCAGTAACTTTATTAATCTTTAATAATGTGTTTTGTTTTAAAAACCTATTTTGTTTGATATTAGTATAAATACATGTGCTTTCTTTTTGTTAATAATTACTTGTTACATCTTTTTTCCATCCTTTTAGTCCTTCTGAATCTGTTTTAGATACAGCTCTTGTAAATACAAACAGTTGGATTTTTAAAAAATCCAGTCTTACTTTCTTTGTATTTTAACTGCAGCATTTGGTCCATTTACATTTATTATAATGACTGATGTTTTGAACTTATTTCCTTTATTTTATTTTGCATTTCTTCCCTTCTCCCTCTTTTTATCTCAGATTTACCACCTGGAATTTGTTTCCTTTAGCCTGAGGTGCATCATGTAGAGTTTTCTTAATGAAGGTCTGCTGATGCCAAACTCTGTCCTTCCACACCCCACTGTGCTATACAGTAGGAGCTTGTTGTTTATCTATTTTATATATATTAGTTAGTATTTGCAAATCTCAAACTTTGAGATACTATCTTTATTCATTTTGGCCTGAATAGTTCTTACTGTCATGCTGGCTCATTCATCAATGATTTTAGCACTGCATCAATTTAGGATGTTTTCCCTTTCTATTTTATCCAACATTTTTAGTTTTCTGTGACTGGGGGCAGTCATGGTACCCAGCCCTCCCTGTGCTGGAAGTGAAAGTCTTGATTGCCTTTGGAGCCTGCCTATCACACAGCATTCATACAGTATTTTTATGGTAACACTTACTTGAAACTTAATCAAAAGTTACAATCATTCGTTAAAGATTATAATAATTTTAACTATCAGTAAAGAAAATTTTTAAGTCTAGTTGTAAATGATAGAAAGCTAACTTTAAGAAATTTTTATATGAAGGTATAAATGGAATTTTGGTATTTTCAGTCATGAAAAGAGGAGGTAAGTAAACCAATGAGGGAGAATTATAGTTTTAACAAAACTAGAAACTTAGAATTTTTTAGAAGTTAGCTTGGTGCTTACCTGAATGACTATTTTGGAGTATTTGTATCATTTTTCTTTTTAAAATAGATCATACTAGTTATTGATTTAATTATTAGCAACTGGGAGTATGAAATCTAGAAAATATTTACAGAAAATATATTTTTGAGAAGGAAGCTTGATGAATCAGCTTCTTCTTACAACTTGGGGTGAGCTTTCAGTATTTCTTCAGGCCCAAGTTTTCTACCAGAAGGCTCCCTGAGGGCTTGGTGAGTTCAGTCTACATTTTTGGTCCGTTGGAGCTTGAATTCAGTAACAAAGAATGTGTTTTGTTTGTTTTTCTTGGTTTCTGGTAGGATGATGGAAGGAATACTAGAACATTGTTTTCAGTTAATGTTGAAAAGTTGTTTTCTGTGGTTGTACAGGAACTGGTACCTCTGAAATGTCAATTAAAATATCTTACCGACAATCGGAAGCTCTCTATACTAATTTAGATTTATGAGTACAAAAAAGACACAGCTACATAAAAAGCAACTTGAGAAGGGTCTTTTAAGGTCATTGTAGCTTCCACGAAGCTGAAATTGAAGTTAATTTATTTAGGAAATTATTCTTTGAAGTGTATTTTAACTTTTAACTCCCAAAACAGTATGCCTTTCAAAAGCACTCAGGTAAGAAATTGATCTGTTGATGATTCTTTAGGAGAAGAGGAGAAGGCTGAAAATAAGTTCTTCCTATTATGCTTTTATATTCAGCTATGGGTTTAAAATAGGAAGCCTGGGCTTATTGTAACCTTGTCACCAGTAGCCACATTAAGGCATACCTGGGAGATACTGAAGGTTTGGTTCCAAACCACTGCAGTCAAGTGAGACACATGAATTTTTGGTTTCCCAGTGCATGTAAAAGTTATATTCACACTATACTGTAGTGTATTAAATGTGCAATGGCATTATGTCTAAAAAAATCTACATACCTTAATTAAAATACTTTATTGCTAAAAAAATGCTAACCATCATCTCATCTGACAACACAGGGGTGCCACAAACCTTCAATCTATAAAAATCACTATCTGCAAAGTGCAGTAAAGTGAAGGCGATAAAATGAGGTATGCCTATATTTGCCTGCATATAAGCTAGTGGAACTCACAGTAGGAAATCTGGGGAGGAGGATGTTAGATACCTGTATCACGCTATATGTCACATACCATAATGCATTCTAGGTGGTAAATAAACTTGTGGAAAAAAGAACCCATTAGACTAATTATAGGACAGCATTTATATGTAATAGGATGAGAAGAGAGTTTCTGTGCATGGCACCCAAAACAAAACTATAAGGCTAATGACAACTATGAAAAAATTAAAAACACCACCACTACATATGACGAAGAGTTAATGCTCTTAATACATAACAAATTCCTCAAGTCCTTAAAAAACAAAATAGTGCAGTAGAAGAAACAGGCAGTTGCCATGAGCAAGCAGATTTTAAAATAAGTCAAAAACATAAGGAAAAGTTTCAGTTTTATAGCCAAAGAAATGCAAATTATAGCCAAATATCATTGAGAACACATCAAATTGGTAAAGCTTTTAGATAGTAAAAGCTGGTCAGTGTTGGTCAAGATTCTGGGAAATGAACTAACTCTCCTTATAATTGTTGTTAGCATTAAGATTTGGAGCAACTTTTGTGAAAAGTAATTTGGTAAGATATATACTCTTAAGATTTAGTATATTCTGTGACTAAGAAGTCTATTTGTAATAATCATCAGTCAGCCAATATTTATTGCTCATACAACCCATGCCAGGTACTGATGTAAAGAAGCCAAGTCTCTGCCTTAGTATGTGAAAAGTAAAAAAATGCAGCATACGTAAATGAAAAAAAGGAGATTACATGTCTGTATTTCACAAAATTATGTGAAAAACATTTTCTAGTTTGTTAAACAAATGATAGATTTTGAATTTAGGATAACATTTTCTATTTTAAATTTTAGCATATGGTGTTTGGTCAACTAGCAGCTCTATACTGGCAGTATTTAACACTTACATGAAAGAGTAGAGTTAGATGAATTTTAGAGATCAAGTGACTCTAAGATCTTGATTTTTCCATTATAGCCCTAATTTGTGAAAACTGTCTTTTACTAAGTGATTTGATAAGTTTTTAACTAAAATCATTTAGTATTTCTTTCCTAAGAATTTTCATATCAGTTCACATTAAAAAAAAATCTGTCAGACCATGTATCCTTACTTTTAGATAAGGAAATATCACCATATCATATAATCAGATCCCTTGGGTTTTTCATAAGAAAAATGAGATGCAGAACATTTTTTTTAACTCTCTGTTTTGCTTATTTTCTATGATCTCTCCTACCTAAACAAAAATAAATAAACCATATAAATAAATAAAACCAAGATGACTACTTAGATCAGTTTGAGTTCTGAGAGATGGTAAATTATTTGATTTTCTCCTGAAATTAGGCAGTAGGACTAATTAGGAGTAAAGACTATCCTGATTTTCGTTAATTATGATTGCATTATATAATGATGTGACAGTTTTATTAAGTGAAACATTTTCCATATTGATGAAATAAAAATGTTTATAATTTTTACAAAAATTACTTTACTTGGACATGCAGCTTACTGTTAATGAAGCAGCTGCTCAGCTCTGTGTGAAGGATAATGCCCTGCTGACAAGAAGAGATGAACTTTTTGCCCTGGCCAGGCAGATTTCTCGTGAAGTCACCTATAAATATACATACAGAACCACCAAGTAAGTGTTTAATTAATTGGCAGTATTTTTGCATTGCTTGATAGAAGTAGAGCTTGAAACACCATCCATTGATAGAATATAAGCAATATCTGACAAAGCAGAAGTCTGATTATAGTTCTATAAAATTAAACAGTGAAGTGGCTTTTCAAAACATTGCTGGTGTGGTTTTTGTTGTTTTGGTTAGTCTTTTGTCTGTCTGTCTTCTGAAAGATAGTTGCCTAGCACCAGCATTGCTCTGGTAGTGGTTTTAGACATTCTTGCTTTGGTTTTGAGCATGATGATGGGATTTAGTCAGTCAGCACTTTATGGACTTATTTGTTTACCCTACAAACTTTGTGAACTTGTTGGACTTTCTGAGGAAGCAGAATGTTTCCTTTTGCAAGGTATTTGTGATCTAGTGAGATTAGCTAAATAGATAAAAAGACTCCTTTGCCTAGTATTTAAGGGAAAATTGGAAAATACTAGACTTCTAGCAAGTGGAATATGGAACGTGCATTTGAAATTAAAAACCTCATTTTGAAAAGCAGTGATGGTTTTAAAATTTAACGTAAACACACCATATTATTCTTCATCTTATCCTCACTTGAACCCTAAGCATTGCCTGCAGGTAAAGGACCATTTTGATTTTGTTCACTTGGTTCCACATGGACCCTGATTTGCAGTGCACCGTCAGCTGTGCCACTGCTTCTCTGAGTAGATGCTTTAGAGTAACTAAGTGTGTGTGCAAAGAACCACATCTTGAGCACCCTTCCCAGCTCCAGTAAATTACGTTCTGTGGGGATGGGGCCTTAGAATCCAAACTTTCACAAGCATCCCACATGATTCTTGGGCATATTCCAGTTTGAAAAACACTATTACAGGCACTTGCTATCGTCACCATTATTTTCCCCAACTCACAGCAACTTCATTTTCTACCCTGTCTCAAGAGCCCACGTGTTTACAAACTGGCAACAAGTAAAATTATGCAGACTAAATGAACAGGGGTAAGAATATACAGCAATATTATAGGATTATTTATAAGATTTTCTGAGTTAATCAAGGACTGATTTTGTGATTTTCTATTTTCTTTGCTGTATTTTACAAAATTTTCTTTCTGACTGCTTTATTTAAATAATTTTCTTTAATAAAAGTAATGCATGTACATGATTTAAGAAGTCATATAGTACATAAGGCTTATCATGAAACTTAGTGGTTCCCCTGCTCCATCCCCCTTCCTTCTTCTGAATACCATGCCCCAGAGGCAATTGCTTTCAAAAATTTTTAGCTGGTTTTTGTAGTTTTTATTTATATTTATATTTCTTTCCTTAAGTTAAATAATTTTAAAATACACAACAGTTTTACATTATTTAGAAGCCAAAACTATGTAAAGAGGTAGTGCAGAAAAGTTGCATTCCCATTCCTGTCTCTTTTTACGTCATTCCCTTCCTCAGTGTAGGTAATTTTTATTAGTTTCTTTTTTATTCTTTTAGTGTTTGCTTCTGTACATGCAAACAAATACAGTTGCCCACTTTTACCTTTTTTTTTCCAAGAAGCACTAATGAATTAATGTTACATTAATGAATTAATGTCTGCATTATTCTATATTTTGTTTCAACGTCTTGGAGATCTTGCTATATTAGTACATACACATCTTCTTCATTATTATTTTTTTTTACAGCCCCATGATATTGCATTGTGTAGATATACTATGATTCATTTAACCAGTTCCCTATTGGTGGGTACTTGAGTTGTTTCTATTCTATTTTTATTAAAGTATAGTTGATTTATAATGTTGTGTTAGTTTCTGGTGTGTAGCATAGTGATTCAGTTATATGTATATATATGCATTCTTTTTCAGGTTCTTTTTCATCCTAGGTTATTACAAGCTACTGACTATAGTTTCCTGTGTTGTACAGTAGGACCCTGTTGTTTATGAGTTGTTTCTATTCTTTTGTCATTATAAATAATACCACAGTAAATAACATAATACATACCATATTTTGTTGATTTTGAGATGTATTTTTCCACACTTTAACATCTTTTATATTGAGGTATAACTTAAAATTTATGGCTGGCCATAGTTTAATTGGCAGTAGTATTTCATGTATGTGTAGATGCTTCTGTGGGATAGATTCCCAGCAGAGGGATCCCTGGGTAAAGGGAAAACGCATCTATAGTTTTGATAGACAAAATGTATTTTAATGTCATGTAACCTTAGGCATTCATCTTAAATGATCATTTTTGTCATTTTATCCTAAATTGTACTTATCCATGAAGGAATATCATGGAATACAGTCCTCTCTGATTTTTTCCTTTTTCTTTATGTAACACCTATTGCGTACTTACTGAGTACTCTCTGTGTGAGGAGTTCTTAGGTGGTGGCTTTTTAAAATGTGTAATATAATTGTGTCTGCCTGTTTCCCTAATGTTAACCTAGAAGTGATGAAAAGTCTCTTTTTCATTATTTTAATGTTCATTATGAATGTCTTATTTCTGGTATCAGAGTTTCAGGGTTATATGTTTTGGTGGAAGCTTATAGATTGAGATGCCTTTTGAAAAAATTTATTACCTTCTCAAGTTTTTCTCTCTCTCTCATCCCCCTCAGATCAAAATGTGGAGAAAGAGATGAGTTATCCCCGAAGAGAATTAAAGTGGAGGTATGATTATGTATTACATTTTCTTACACTAATAATTGCTTACTAGCTCAAACTGAAAAAAAGGAATTCCTATCAGCTAGTGAAGAATGTGAATTGTAGATTCTTAAAAGCAATGTAGAATTTTATTGCTTTAAAGTGTCTGTGGTAGTCTAAACTCGGATACTCAGGAAGTTCTTAGAAGGAAACAACAATGATGAGCTCAATGTCCAGCTAATTTATCAAAGGTTGATTTGTAGATAGATGTTTTCTACAGATTTAAAATTCTTTTCTGGTTATACTGTTCCTTTTATAATTTTATTTACATCATTAATCATCTTATCACATACATTCAGAGGAGCTAAGATTCAACTTCTTTGTATTAACTATCTGAGAGAAGTTTAGTAGCTGCAAATTATGGAGACTTTACTGAAATTAAAAGCCTCTTTTAGAGATCATAGTTGAGGCTGTCCTTCTGATTTTTAGACCTGCAAGTGGTAAGGTAGGTTGAGCAAGAAAAATGTGCCTTTTTTTAGGGATCTCAGAAATACAGAATGGTTTCAGAACTGCTGCTCCTTAATTTGGATTGAATACTTTTTTTAAAGCCAGTCTACAGCAAAAGTCAGGCAGCTAGCTCTTTTTTTTTTTTTTTCTTTTCCCTTGGGCAGGGAGTGGAGGTCGGTACTCTCTTAGCCATTCATTATTTAATGTCAAGTTAAAGCAAATAAGCTGTGTTTATCTACCCTAAATTTCCATCATCAAATTATTCTTACTAAGCATCTGTTTGTATATAATCTCTCATTTATACTAAAGCCAGAGTTAAGCCTTTAAAAACATAAATCCCTTTTCTTGCTTACATCTTTCCAGTGGCTTTCTACTGTACCTAGAATAAAATCTCCACTTTTCCCTGAGGCGTCTCAGACCCTGCTTGCTCTGACTCTGGCTTGCATCTCCAACCTCACCTGTTACCGCACTTCCCCATTCTTACTGTGCCCCAGCTCCACCGGCGGACTTTCTGTTCCTGGAACAAGTCAGACTCATTTGTGCCTCAGCACTCACCACTCCCCCTGCCTAGGTCTTTCTCTAGATCTTGACATGGCTTCAGCTCATAGCTGAGAATTTCCTCTGACTTCCCTGCTTCCCTTTCTAAAGGGGCACTGTTACCCCAAAATCACAGTTAAGCTCTTTGTCTTGTTTTGTTTTGTTTTCATAGAACTTACCAGTGTCTGAAACTATTATGTATTTGTTTTTAATTCGCTCCATTAGATGAGAATAGAGCTCTTATTTGTCCACTGCTTTATACTGTTTATAATAATGCCTTGAACTTCATAGGACTTAATAAAATGTGTTACATGAAATAATGAATGGCCATGGATAAACATCTTTCACTTATAAAAGCTTTAGCCAACAGCAGGGGTTCTCAAAGGAGAGAACAATTTTGTCCAAAAAGAACACATTTTAAAAAATTGTGCTTATATTTATAATCTACCTCACTGTTAGCTCTGGAATAATGTTTAAGATGGGTTAGCCTCACATACCACTCAAAGAATTTGTTACAATGATCTAAAAGGCCATTGAAAAAGCTAACTAGTGAAATAGTTTTCTCTTGTTGCACCCAAAGAAAATGAGAGAGGATCCCTGTGGATTTAGCTGTAAGTGACTCTACCTCTGGAAGGAAAGTCAGATACACAGAGAAACTGCCAAAAGGCATGTGCCATTGGAGGATTTACAGGAGAGAAGGTACAAAACGTACCCAGTGGCCAGGAAAAGTAGTCAGCTACTGGGTTAGAAGTTACACGTGTCTCTCTTGTCTCACCAGTGGCGCTCCATGTCATCATGATTCAGGCTGTTCTCACATGTAGTCCCCAGCTTCCTTTTTGTCTAGCTTCAGAGGTCATTAGTGAACACTGAAGTTTGAGATCATCTGTCTCATGGACTTTTGGTGCTATAGTGTTTTCTTGTTAGGCTGTATTAATATTAAGTCTTTCTGACCCTCTGAATGGCCCTGATCTGAAATGTAAGCAGATTGTTTCTGTATCCAGTTACAGTATTTTGAGTTTCTTTTAGTAGCTCAGAGTATTAGGTTATAGTATTAGATGTGACCCTCTATTCCTTTATCCTCTGCTAGAGATAACTGAATTATAGTTCTATATGGTTAGTTTATTACTTTATACTAGACTTCACAAAGCCATTTGAACAGTCGCAGATTGAGAATTAAGATAACCAGTGTTGCCTTTTTCTGTGAATAACAATTCTAACCCCTTCCGAATAAGAATAGTAACTAATCAACCCCAACTGTCTTTAAATGCTCTTAAAGACACTAAACTCTTATTTTTGTTCCCCAGAAAAGGAGATTTTAGCTTTGAATTTAGGACAGTAGTTTACTTTTTTGTTGGTTTGTTTTAATTTTGTCTTGTTTTTGCTTAGTTTTTTTTAAAAGCTTCTGTATTGCAGAACATCAGTATCTCTTCAAAATGTGTATTATGCATGTGTGTATAATGCCTACAGATGTATATTGTATAATGTGTAATCCTTTGCAGAATATACTATATTGGCATAAAGCCTTGTCTAAATTCTCTTGTGGTATATTCTAAATTGAATTTGAGGTACTGGCGTTGTTCATTTGATTCTGGAAGCTGATATGAAGGTAGTTGGTATTTTGCCGTCTTGGGTTACTACTCCCTTAAGAAGACATTTCACCAGCTATTAGTGCTTCATCCATGTCTCCCTTCTCTCTGGCTGCTGAGGAGGGGGAGAATTTCTGGCATCAGAAGAGATTAGGGGAGGCTTTATTGGAGGAGGTATCACCTGAGCTGGGTTTTAAAAGAAGGGTAGAATTTGAGAAGGTAGGTATGTGGGGTGGAGGGTGGAGGGGCATTCCAAAGAAAGACCATTGGCAAAGACACAGAGGTAAGAAAATAATCTGCGCATTTAGAGAACAGTGAGACCAGTTTGTCCAGAATGTGTGGCTGACACATAGGACATCATAAGTAAAACTAGAAGAATTTCAGAATTCTTTGAACATACTGTTTGTCTTATTTTATCTGAGTATTTGTTTTTGCAATTCTTGGCTCATTATCTATTAAGGAAAAGTAATATAAAAATAAACTTAAGCTTAGCCCATTGTAAAGTAGTATAACAGATTCCTAATTACTAGGCCCAAATTAATGAGACCCTTTTTCTCTTCCTTTACATCTTAATTTTTCCAAAATCCTTGACAACAGCCAATGAGCATACATGCCAAATTGCCAAGTTTTTTGAATCTTAAAAAGACCATTTTTATAAGGACAAAAAAATATAATATCTAGTAGATAAAATAGAAATAACTCAAAGTAGGTATGTAACGGAAAGAGAAGCTTCTTGTATGCTGTTTTCAGTGCATTAGGGTACACTAATAAAACTAGTGCTTTGTTCAAGCCCAGTAGTTATTTTCTCATTGCTAAATGCTGTATTTTCCTGGTCTGTCTGTGATGGTTTGGGTGGAATTAAGTTTTAAAATCCTTGTCTGGTTTTTCTCCTCTTATTGTATAGTCGGTGGTTTCCCTCTAAGGATAGCTGTTTGTTCGGTGGTGGTGGTTGTTTAATACCAGTATACGTGTTATATGAAGTACTGAGGACAATTTCTCATCCTTAAATAGTGTTCTTCCTACAGGGCATGTAAGATATTAAAAAACATAGAGATTTTGAACTTTTTTCTATAATTCCTAGAATATATTAGATAGACACAGAGGAAGAAGCCTGTTAGCTTCAGGAGGCCTTACCAGGGTGGCCCATTATCTGGAATGAAGCCTAGGGGGAAAGCCTCTTTAGCCCTATATGTTAGTGTAGGGTTTGGGAATATTTCTCCTCCCGAGGCTAGATGAATAGATTGTCCACCTGGAACACAAACCTCTGTATGAATCCACTTCCAGCTAAAATGTAAATGGATTATATTTATTCTTTTCTTTTTCATCAGAGACCTCAAATCTAGCTCTGGGTCAGTTGTAAAAATAACTGTTTTTCTAGAATCTGTTACATGCCTATCACTGCTACGCATTTGAAATATATTATTATTACAGACCTTGTCTATTCTATATGGAGGCTTTATGATTTCTGTTTACAGCCAAAGAGAGACCCAGAAATGATCAGGACCTTTCCTGACTTTCTACATTTCTATCTAGTGGCAGAGCCAGGGATTCAAATCTAGGTCTGACTTCTAGACTTGAAAGCAGTACCACCTTCCTGGGTGCTAATAAGGATTCACAAGACATCTTAGGTGTGAAAACTGCTACCTGGATTATACCTTTTCTCCTGCTAGTCTGGAAATAAAGGCAAAGTGTGCACAGGACTGGTAGTCTTTGAACAAGGGGGAAGGAACGGCAGTTGTTTTCTAATCCAAAGATGTTTAACAACATTTACACGTTTTTAGTAGGAAATGTAACATTATAAATTACAAAATGTATTTAAATATAAAACACCACCATTTGACATATTAATTTTTCAGAATGATGAAAAACAATGTGTTAGGAAGATAAAGTCCCTGGCACTCTTGTGTTCCCCTCATTAGTTTTTTTAAACATTAGTTATAAGTAGGTTCGGTTGATGTCTCTTCTTTTTCATTAAGAACATATCCTATGACAAACCCTGTCATTGCCGCTAGTGTCATAAGTAATATCTTAGAGGAGAGGAAGGATGTGAAAAACAACCAGTCTCGGCCTTGGCAATGGTGGCTGACTAAATGGACTGTTAACTGTTTGGATCTCATCTGTCTGCTGAAATTGCTGTGGACTAGGCAGAGAGATAGGAGGTGACAGCACTCTTGATCCTTTGTGGGCTGGGAGTGCAAAGCAATCAGAGATAACTGGATGAAAGAAATGAAGTTTGTTAATAGGGACCAGAGAAGTCAGAGAATTGGGGCTTGAAAAAGAAAGATTTAGAGGAAACATCTGCTGGCAGTTCCATTGGGGTGGGGGTGGGAGCGTGAGGAAGCGGGAGGGAAGAGGGTCAGAATCTCCACCTACGTTGTCACTAAGCTTCTTGAAGAGAAAGCAGGTCTGATTTGATGCAGATTCTTCCCCTCTGGATCAGAAAAACAGAAGCATTACAATCTGCTATTCATATAGAAAGTGTGAGTAGAAAAAAAAAAATGCACGTGTGAGGCTTGAGAACATCTGCTGGAACAAGTCATTTTAAAGACAGCTAAGCAGTGCCTTCAAAGCAACTGCTAGTATTTGGTGGAAAGGATGAGGAGAAATGGGGGTGGAGACCAATGAGATGAGAGTAATTAGGTCATGAACAGCATCCCACCCTGTATCTTTTATTTTCTCAGTGCTCAGACTCAAGAGTCTCTCCAGTCAGGGAACACTGTGATTAATGGCAGCAGCCAAGAATATGACAAGAAGATAAATTGCTCATAGCATGGTACAGCTGGTTCCTGGGAAAAAAATCTTGAGAGACTTAGAACAAAAGTCCTGCACCAAACATAATGTGAAAGAGACCATCTTCTTGGGAATGTTCTCACTTTTATTTCTGTGTCATATATTTTGGGTACCTTATATTTTATGAAATGATAGCTACTCAGGCCAGCAGTTTTCCGATGCATGATGAACTGTCAGACTGGGAGAAAATCAGAATGAGTAATGTACCCAGTTGCAGAGAGCCACTGGTCTTTGTTATTTATTGTTATTTATTGCTGATTGCATGCTTGTATTTCTCTTTGTTAATGATGGAGCAGTGTCCATTTTCTAAGAACTTTTACATGTAGTGTTTGAAGTTCCCCCTTCCAGCTTTCCAACATTCTCATGGTTAATAATCCTGATAATGATGCCACCATAGATTTGTATAGCAGTGTGTACTTTTCCCGAGATTTACCATTTGCATTACTTCATTTAATCCCCACGAATTTCTGTTGAGCAGGTAAAGCAGTGATTTAATCTCCATTTGAAAACTAGGAACACTGGAAATAATGAGGTTAACTCTCTTCCATGAGATCACATACCTAGTTCCTAACATGAGAAAATTAGATCACTCCTTTCTCCTGCATGCTCCTTCAAAGACAGTATCGAGATAACTGGAGCTCCTGGTAGTTCTGGCCTGGGCTCACTCCACTCAAGGCCTGTCGATGAGCTGGAACTTTCCAGTCTGACTTTACCCCAAGTTCCAGAGTTAGTGGAGGTCTCACCAACAGATCGGACTCAACATCTCCTCAACTGAATTCATCAACTTTCCACTCTCTCCAACCTCCTGGTCCTGAGTCTCTGATTCTGCTGAATGTTATCACCGAATTCCCAGTTGCCAAAGTCGTCTCTCAGGAGTTCATGTATTTCTCTGTCACATCTGCCATTGTCTGAGGCTAGGGCGCTAGTATCTTGTGTTCACTGTAGCCCTCTAGCCACCATCCTTGACCCCCCCAACCCCCCACATCACATTCAGATTCAGATTAGGTTTTCTAATCTGATTAGTCTTTTCCCTAAGACCTTCCATGACTTCTCTTTGCATTTAAGATAAAATCTAAAATAAAATCTAAAATTCTTAACATGGTTTACAAGGCCTCACAGAATTTGGCCCTGGGTATCCAATTTCTCAAACCACCCTCTCTTTCTCAGTATATTCTCTTTGTTATCATATTAAATATTTTCCCGTTTCCCCAGGATATACTGTTCTTTTTGCCTCCAGGCCTTTATATATAAAGGTGCTCTCTTTCCCTAGAGAACTCTCCTTCCAGGTCCCACCCAAGGCATCATGCCCTCTGGGAGGCCTTCCCTGACACACTGTTCTCCCCTGTGCTCTGGATCTCTTTGTCCATTTCCCTTCAGACTGTGCTTGTCAGAAGGGCAGAAGCCATTGTATCCCCAGCATTGAGTTCAGAGGATAGAACCTATTAGGCAAACAAGATTAAATGAATAAACAAGTGTTTCTAGATTTCCATTTTTTTTTCCACTAAAATAGTTCCCCACCAATATGGTCAGTATTCCCTTGCTGATTTTAGTGTCAAATGCCTAGCTCATTCTCTAAGATATTAATACTATGTAAATATTCCTAAAATTTATCTTATTCCCCCTGTATCATAGAGCTATAGTAATATCACTTATAGCATGCTATTTTTTTTTCACTCTGATTAAATATAGTGGCTTTTGGAGATAACTTAGTTAATATCAGTTACAGACTTTTATTGGGTTAATTTCTGTGTACCAAGCACTGTGCTAAGTGTTTCTCACAAACTTTTTTCTTCTTTAAAATGGTTCTAAAGTTAGCTGGGTACTAAGGTTATCCCTATTTTAACAGATGAGGAAACAGACACTGAGAGATGAAGTAATCTGTCTAGTATCACAGCAAATAAGTAGTAGAATTCGGATTTTAACTCAGTGCAAATTATAAAGTTAAACCAGTTCAGCTGATGAAAAACAAGAGCTATAGGAGAAATGCCTCAATTTACTGTAGTAAGTTCATAAAGGTGGCAACTCTAGGATTTTGTGGTTTTCACGTAGGCTTTGAAGCCAATGTCTGTCACTGTAAAATGAGGGAAACCCAAGGTTGTTTGTGTGAGGATTAAATGAGATAATTGTTGTAAAATATAGGACACAGTCAGGAACTGGTTCATTGTGGGCACCTGGAAAATGATAGCCACTCTGGTTGTTGTTTTCCAAGTGTGCTAGCTTCCTCATTGAACTTTAGAACTTTAGGGTTTGCTAAAGATAAAGCTGGATTTTTAGATCTAAATAAATTCTTAGGAGAACAATGGAATGACCAAGAATAGTACTTTTCCTCTAGATTTAAAGTATATACACTTGTATAAAATTTATTCTAGCTCAGCTAATGATTATAGTCTATACATTTCTCTAAGACAAGGGTCCTTGGTCTTGGGCCTAGAAAAGTGGCTATTTTTAGCAGTTTTAAAAGGCTGATTGTATATCAACCCACCATGAAGCTACAAGATTATTTCAAGATGTTAAATTTATTTGCTCTTAACTCTAATTATTTTATTGCAAGTATTTGAAATTTAAAAAATAGGAAATGAATTATTAGGAAATGAATTTTGGTAGATGAAATATTTGAAAACATGAGATTTGCAGTGGAGAAATAGTCTTTTGAAAAGACCCTGATGGGGAAAATTTTTTGAACCATTATCTCATATTTCAAATAAGATAAATATTTTGTCATTATTACATCTTTTTCTGTTGTATTATTACACAGTAACTTTGGTTTTTCATTATGCACCCTTTGCTACAAATATACAGCTTATCAGATAAGGAGACAAATGTTTTGGAGGTTAATGACAGCATCTGTGAGGAGATCTTAAGTAGTTTTCAGTAAAATTATTAAAACCATGCTATCATAATGTTTGTAGTTATAAATTTCATGTGGAGCCCTAAGCAAGCAAGCAAAAAAAAAAAAACTTGATAAAATTAGTATATGGATTGGCACTAATATATATAAAGTATAAAATGGAAATAATATAATTTGAAGTGTTGTCCAGGAGTAGAGAGCCCCAGTAAGCTCTATTTAATACAAGAACTTAGTATATGCTGATAAACACATTCAGCAGTTATTATATGCTGAAGGCAATATCTCATTTGCTTTATCTCACAAGAGCCCTAGTAATTCTTTTATCTTTATTTTTCATATGAGAAAACTAAAGTTGGGAAAGGTTAAGCTATTCATTCGGTGTCATGTAGCTGTAAGTAGTGGTGGAATCAGAACAGGAGTGCAGGTCTTTGTAATTCCAAAGCCCGTCACCTGTCAGGTGAAATGGTAAAGGAGAAATCACAAGTCAACATGGAAGAATTCTGCAGACATTTAGGTCAGGAATTTGCTTTGGATGTTCACATTACATATAACAAAATAAATTCCAGGTGGGTTAGAGAGTTAAATTAAAAAACAGAAAAACAATAAAATAAAGCTCTAGAAAACTAGAAGGTAGATTTGAGTAGTTCTCAAATCTCTAAAGCAGAATGCCTTTCTGAATTGTGTAACAATAGAAGAAACCACAAAGTAAAATATAAGTATATACAACTACAGTGTATAAAATGTTAAAAATTGATTATCAAAACAAAATATATATTGACAAAAATTAAGAAAACACCACCTAGCTCTGGCATGGAAAACTGTCATATATTGCTTTTGATACGATAAGCCAGTAAAGGCCCTTGAGGAAAAAGTATGTGAAGGACATAAAAATGTTCATCCTTTTGCACTAATTCTGCTTCTGGGAATCTATTGTATTAGATAATCTAAACTATGGGGAAATGCTATTTCCATAAAAATATTTTTGTAATGTTTTTCACAAAACAAAAAATAAAGAAAGTAATCTAAATGTCCAATATGAAGGTAGTGATTAAGTAGTCAAAACACTAGATGAAATGTTAAATAATCATTGTTATCAGTGATCATAAAGCCTATGTTCCAGTGTCAAACTGCGGATGTATCAACTTTTTAATTTTTTTCATTTATGTTTTTACTGAGGTTACAGCTATAGAAATAAAGTAATTGTACCATAAAAGATGGAAATGAAATATTATACATTAAAATCTTAAATCATGATCATTCAAGTCATAGGATTAAGTTGGATTTCTTTGCTTTATTTTCTGAGTTTTTGATAATATGGTTATTTTATTTACAAACTAAGTAAAAAGGGCATATCCTTTGACCCACAGGATGGGTTTGCAGACTTTCAGGACTCCGTGCAAACACTCTTCCAGCAGGCTAAAGCCAAGAGTGAGGAACT
Source organism: Camelus bactrianus (assembly GCF_048773025.1). NCBI lineage: Eukaryota > Metazoa > Chordata > Mammalia > Artiodactyla > Camelidae > Camelus > Camelus bactrianus. Next base: position 86,152,704 of record NC_133543.1, on the reverse strand, counting down.
CGCTGCTATTAGTTCACAGGTAACGTAAACCACTAGTTAATATTTCATAACACTGTGTGCAGGTTAAAAAGTCAATGGCTGCTTCGAGTAGCTTCAGTTTTGAGCATCCGAAGACTGAATTTATTTCTGGTCGTTTTAAAAAGTCATCTGATCCACAGCTGCATCAACAAGACAGCAGTATCAACTTGGTTTGATTTGGTTTATGAGCAGAATCTGATTGCGTGCTACTTATTTATTCTTTGTAGTTTTGGAAGGAAGTAAGACAGATTCTCTGCTTAAGAAAACTCAGAAGAAGCAACTGGATAACAGAAAAATGGCCATGTTGACTATGGCTGTGTGTAATACAACTCTGAGATGAGATAGTTCTAGTTCTCAACAAAATATTAATAGTCAGCATTGTCGCTGTTGTTGAACCGTTTCAATTCATGTATAATGAAAAATTATTAAATTAATATACAGCTTCAGGTGCTTTTGCTACTAAGTTATTTAATTATGTACACAGAAATTAACATTTAAAAAAGTCATTTCTGCATCCACACCTTTTAGAAAGAACTGTTTTATTCCTGTTGATCTCCCTAGTGACTGCTTTTAGTCGGATTTGGTACTGCCAAGTTTTGTGTTTTTGTGTTAAGAGGATGAAAAACTACATTTCCCCCTCAGAAATCTTATTGAAATTTTATCAATTACTTAGTAAGAAATTTAAATGAATTGAAGTTATCATTCCTTTTGGTCTGGTTTATTTGCATTCAGAAAAACAGTATAAACTTTATCCTATTCTATAAATTAATATATTTCACCTATTGATTTTTGCTGCTGTGAATTAGGATTGTTTGTAACCAATGTTAGTTAGCAGATTCCTTATACTCCTCTTTTGTATAGCATTTTTACTATTACCTCCTGGGCAAAATATCACAAATACACTGCTTTGAATGTTACAGTAGGTAATTTAGAGCAGTGCATAGAACAGGACTTACTACATAAATTTATATGTCAGACAACTAATAGTACTTTGAAACGTGTCTTTTTATGGTTGGTTGGGAAATACTGCAGTTTCAGTCCATGATGAAGATGAAAGATCCTCGTTGGCACTGATGTTTTCCTGCATAATTCGCATTGTTTAATTTTGGTGGGAGGTGTGTTTGTCTTGTTCTTCTAGACAGCGTTTTACACCTTTTCTCCCCCAAACACACTGTCATCATATCAGAGTTTGTGTCGTGCCAGATCCTAAAATAAAAATGCCAGGACTTCACCCTGTGTGTTAGAAGCAGCTTATAGCAGATGTTGCTGTTGCTCTGAGGTTCCTTTTTAAAAAATCTTTAAAAGATCTCAGTACTTTGGAAAACAAAGCTAAGGTTATTTTGCTTTTGAGCTAAAATGGAAGTCTCTTTATAGGATTGAGCAGAAAGCTGTTTTCCTTTTGTATGAAATCCAACATTCTGTGTTGTAACATGATGATACAGACGTCAGTGCGTATTTAGGGAACGTGTATACCACATGAAGTGTGAACTAATTTTAATGAATACTAAATATATTTTCTGGAGTCTGAAATTGGCATCTTTAAACCATTAAAAAATCTAGAATGTTTTAGTTATTTTATTTTTGCTTTACTTACTAGCAGCCTGAAAAGGTGATGGCAAAGCAGATGGAGTTCCTTTGCACCCAAGCTGGCTACGACAGACTGCAGCATACTGAAAGAAGACTGTCTGCAGGACTTTACAGGCAAAGCTCAGAAGAGCACAGCCCTAATGGCTTGACTTCTGATAACTCTGATGGACAAGGTACATGTTTAGAGTGACCCACACCTTCAGATCTGGCTACTCTGTGCACTTCAAAGAGAAACAAACTGCTAATTTTAAAAACCTGATATTTTGTGGAGATGATTTTACAGGTTGTCTAATCAAAATTAATTTTTAAATTGTCCCTTTTTCTAAAAAGGAAAGAATTCTTCCTGCAAATTTAATTTGTGAAGTTTTTTTTTCTTTTCTTTTTTTCCTTACTATCCTTAAACGATAGCTGGCACGTGTGATTGCCTTTTGTAGAGGGTGGATGGGAATGGGAGATATAAACAGTACAGATCATTTTTCCCGTAGAAATAGATTCCATGGGAGATGTTTATCATTGTTTAAAAGATTAAAACTTTGTCTTTTTTAGACTGTATAACCAGATTTGTCTAAAATATGTAATGTTTAGTTCCTAAGAGAATGTGGTAACTGCTTCTAAAGTACTATGCCAGGGTACAGAGATTTGAAGAGACAGGATAAGAGTGGAGAGACTTGTAGACATTTTGTCTTTAGGCTTACCATTGGCCTGCAGTCCCTCTGAGAATATTTTGTGTGGTTGTATACTTTGGGAATTGTTCTCTTAAAATCTTAGGTATAGAAAGCTTTGATTCCTTAGTTTTTTGTTTGTTTTACCATTTAAAAAATTGTTTCTTTTTTTCTTTTTCTTCTTCTTTTTTTTTTTTGTATTCATACATGAAGAAAATTCCAAGTCATTGTCATTCACTCATTCAGCAAGTATTTTTTTAGTATCTCCTGTGTGTCAGGCACACTTCTAGGTACTGAGATGCAACAGTGAATAAGATAAAGTCCCTGCTACACTGCAGCTTACACTTGAGTGGAGGGAGATGTATAGTATATAAGTATAGAAATATATCCTCTAGTTTCAAATAGTGATAGTTTTTGAAGAAAAACCATTTTGAGGGTCTTCTTTTTTTAGAGAGTGGTTACTGTAGTCAAAAAAAAATTTCTTTCTAAGTAAGAATACAGTCTTAACCAGCATTACATGTAAAACATTACATGTCAGCAGATCAGAGTACTGGCAGAGAATTTTTTTCCTTTTTTAAGTATTATAGAAACTTTTTAGTAGAAGTCTTGTTTAACTTCTCCAGTCATCCTTGACAGTTAAGACTAGAGTTAAGAAGCCAAGGCATTAATGAAAGATTTGATGACTATTTGTGACACCGGGATAGTCCAGACTATAGCAGTAATTTGCTAAGTGTGATGCATTTAGATTTATGATAGAGAATATGCTTTGGTGTATGAAGCATTTTTTGCCACATCTGTGCTAATTACATTTTTTTTTTCATGAATTTGCCACAGGTTTTGTTGTTAATTGTTGTTGTTTTTAATAATAGACAACTGGCTTGAAGCCATCTCTGTCTGTCTAGTGTTTTCTACTATGTGGTTAATGACCTGCCTTGGTAAATGGTTGCACTAGTAAGAAAATGCCCTGCAGAGGTGATGCATTTTCTGCCAAGATTGGAGTGCATACTGGAAATCTCAGTCTTTTGTTTAGCTTAGGATTAGCTCTTAAGAATATTCTGGCAGAATTGTAAATCTTGAGACTAGCATGAATTGTCATTTTCCTCTTAAATTGTTATTTTAAATATTTCTCCAACTATTATTTAAATTCCTCAGTATCTGTTGACTTTGTTATTCATTTCCTAGTGAGTGTTCAGACAATTGTGGAAACTTATTTTTAAGAAAAACTGATGTGTTTTTAATATTATTCATATTGCTTTTTTCCTTTTCATTAGGAGAAAGGCCTTTAAATCTCCGAATGCCTAATTTACAGAACAGACAACCCCATCATTTTGTGGTGGATGGGGAGCTGAGTAGACATTACTCCAGTGAGGCGAAGTCCCACTCGTCAGGTGAGAATGTGCGATATGATTAAAGGGAGTAATACTTGAATAAAACATCTTTAAACTCTAATCTCCTACTTCCCATTGTTCCCCTCCTCAAAAAAGGTCATTGCTAATAATGTTATAGTCAGTTTTCTCCCCTTGGAAATAATAGATAGCCACATTAATAGCCAGTCTTTTTGAGAACATAGTTTCCAAAGAATTGACAGGGAAAAAACTCTTGAAGTTGAGATTATTTTGATTAGCTAACATGAATGATGACTTCTATACGGAATCTAAACCAGATAATAAACAGCTGCTTTAAGGTATGTAATTCCCTTTTCCAGCCTTTCATAATATGAAATTGATGGATTATATGTTTGCTGTCAGGCTAAGAAAACCTTATATACCAAAATCTAGATTTTTCATGCAGATGCATTTTGGGGATGATACTTGTATTTCAGAAGTAAACTCAACTCCATAGAAGGACAAGCTGTTCCTTACTATTGTCTGGTGTTCTCATGTTTTTATCTAAGTAAAGTGAGTTAGACAAAATTAAAGTGTTAGAGACCAACACCAGTTGAAAGAATTCAGGATTGTTCAGTCTTTGAGTTTTAGGAGTCACCCGAAGTCAGTTATTTCATCTGTAAAATAGAAATAATTTCTTCCTCATAGAATAGTTACAAGGATTGTACAAGATAGTGTATATGAATTGCCTGGCTGATACGAATGCAATAAATGGTAGCTACTATTTTTATTCCTCTTTTTATACTAAATTTAAAATCCACTTCTGTATAGAGAGGGTAAATTCATAAACTGAAATGCCTAATTTCAGATAAGCTATTAATATTGGTTACCTTTCTAAAATCCTTTTAAAAGTGTGTGTTCACACACACATATGCATGTATATGTATCCCCCAGTATTAGTACTTTATGTAAATACTACATTTTATTGCCATTCTGTATTGTTTGTTGGAGGTTGAAATAACCATACACGTAACTCCAAGGAATGACTTCTTATGAAAGTAGAATCTTCATTCTTTTTTCTCTATTTCTCCCACCTTAAGGTTTTTTCATGGCTGGAGAAACTTTTAAAAATAATTCCATGTAAACATGGAAGATGCTTTTCTTGTCTCATGTCTTCATTGGTAGTAAATATTTTAGCCAGTAACTTTGCTGTATATGAATGACCAGTTTTATGTATTTTATTTATTACTTTGGACCAAGCATTAAATAAAAGTGAATAGGTTCTGTATGCTGTGTGCTTTACATGCATTTCATGATTTAACTCTCATATGACACTATGTGGGTACTATCCCCATTTTATAGATGAAGACAGGAAGATGCTTAACTTGTCCAGAGATGTGTACAGCTAGTAATTGGCAGAAATGGAACATAAATCCAGAATCCAAGATCTTAACCACAACTCTATAAACATAAAATTTTTGTATGAATTGCAGAATCATGAATAGTTGATATTGTTTGTTTTGGAGTCTGGGGGTTTGTTTTGTTAAATTTATTTGAGTTTGTTTTTTTATGATCCACTGATTTAAAGTATCAACACATTTTTTGTTTTCATTTTTATGCAGAGAGCCTTGGAATTTTAAAAGACTACCCTCACTCAGCTTTTACTCTAGAAAAGAAAGTCATCAAAACAGAGCCTGAAGATTCAAGATAGCTGTGATTCTCCCACTGTTCTCTGGAAATGGCATCAAATTTAATGCTCCATCATAGAAATAAGCCTTAATAACCAATGTTGCCTCATTCAGCACAAACAGATTTCATAGCCAAAGCATAAGGACTGATCCTGTAGTCTGCGGAAACCAGGAAGAGAAAACTACAGCCACAGAAGAGAAAATTGAGAGAATGTTGCAATCTGTAACAAAAATATTGATCCACTCACATTCCTGTGTAAGTCGTTTTATGTGGAAAGGCTTACAAATTAATATTGTAAGCATTCATTATTTAAGAATGTACAATGTATTTGTGTAATTTATAGAAGTAAAGTCTAGATGTTGAGACCTGTTTGGTCTAATTGGTGTGGATACAGTTTATTTTACTTGAAATTTCATTGTCTACTTTAAGTGTGCTTAGCATAAATATTATTGTATGTCAGAGTTTAGAATCTCAGCAGTCACAAAAAAGAAAGTTTAAGTGATGTAGTTATTGGCAAGGTTGCAATGACTTTGGGAAAATGGAAAGCAAATAGTCAATTTAAGCCAAGGAAAATATTGTAGATTTAATGTCTGATGAAACTGATTTTGTTTAACATGAAATGTGTCATTTTTAATAGTCAAATGTCATTTTTACTGGCTTAATCAGGCTCATAGTTAATAAATACTGAAGTAAAGTCAAAAAGATGAGCAATATAGTAGAAAATCTCTCTTACCTAAGTTGACCCAGGTTACATTATACGATAGCTACTGAAGGTGTAACAAAAATAGGAAGCTGTTACTTGGACAGAGAACTTGAAACAGGTGGACTGATGTGTAAAAGCTTTGACTTAACATTGTTATTTCAGAATGTGTTACGTAGGTTGAGACAAAGAAAGTCAACCCTAAATGTGATAAGCATGGTGTCTGTTAACAAAGGCTATAATATATAATTGAGTAAGTACTGTTTTATATCCAGAAATTCTTCTCTACTTACAGTCAGAGAAACTAGATGGCTCTCCCTAGGGAATGTCTCCCCACCCAGAACATCACAAGTGCAGGACGATCATTGCATACACATTTGCAGGCATATTTCTAGGGATTTTTAGTTGACATCTACATTCATTATTTATTTTACAATTTCATTTTTGTAAAATTTTCAGATTGTGAATGCAGTTTTTTCTTAAAATTCATTTTAACTTGAAAATATGTTTTAATTCTCCCTATTTAATTAATGGGCTGTATGCATATATATATGACGGTGTGCTTAAATGTTAATAACATACTTCCATACTTACCAGAATTTCACATTGGAATCCGTAGTAAAAAAAAAAACAAACAAATACTACTTCTACCAATTTACAGTTTTTTCTCTTGGTTTAAGAGGAGATGTTTGACAGCTTTACCTACTTCCTCCAGATTCATCTAAACCCAGACATTGCCGAGAAGAGCATATTGACTTGGAATATGTGTTTTTTTTGTTTTCAGTTCTGTTCTAGGTTATAACTGTGTAAAAAAATATTAAGTTATAATCTGTTATACTAAAATTCATCAGCCAAATGTTAGATGAAATGTCTGCACTGTAGTCTCTGATCACTGTCACATATATAGTTGCTTTTTCATTTTGATTTGTAGAATAGCTTTACAGTAGAAACACCAGTAAACAATTTTTATACTATTAAAAAGCTTTTTTCCCTTCCTAAATGTTTTGATTGTACCATAGTGTTTTGCCCACTGAAGAAGCTTTTTATGGACCTTGCAACTTTGTTGCTAGCTTGAGGTTGATTATTGTGGTTGTATTGTTCACTGTGTGTAGAAATAGTATGAGTATGATTTACATAGATTGTTCAGTTTTTAATATTAGCCATAGAACTGGTTAGTATCTCAGTAGTTTCATGAAACGTTTCCTGTATTCTAATCTATTTTGAGAAATTTTGTGGGGTTTTTTTTTATTGTGTCTTATGGTTCAAGTTTGTACATTTTAATAAGCAACAATTTTTAAAGATGTGGTAATCTTCCAACTAATATTTATCTGTCTTTCATGATCCCACAAACTGCATCTTTAAATCCATAAATAAGTTTCCTTAAGTATCATACTTTTCTGGTCCTTCATGCTTAGCGATAAGGGGGAAGCACAAGAAAAATTTCAGTAGAATACAGTTTTTATTTTGTAAACACTAATGTATTAAACTTGCTATACATTGAAACAAATAATATATATTTTTATTTGAAGTGTATATATGAATTGGATGTTATAACTAGTTGATTTTTTTCATTGTGTTAGAGGTATTTTCACTGAACAAGGTCAATTGGTTACCTCAGTATTACAACCAATATAGTCCAAGGGACCATTTCTCCCCAAGAGTGTGCTGTACTTTATTATGTGAAGTCTGTTTCTGTGACTCTTAAAGCTGTTGGTGAGGTGGGACGAGTGCACTTGCTTCCTGTGGCAATAAAGACTTTCTGTGCCTCACACATCTATGTTTATAGAGCTTTCTGCATAGCACTCTTCACGGTAGTGTTAGTTTACTTGGTGTGGGCTTGAGTGTTAGGGGCCAGGGGCTTATGTCTTAAGTCAAGATGAAATATTATTGTCAGCTATTGTCATTTCTGTAAAGTTATTTTGCATATAGGTACTCAGTTGACTCTGGAATGTCAGAGCAAGAATTTGGTTTATATTGCTCTCACTTACGAGAAGTTTACAAAGACATTTTAGAAATTACCCACCATATCTAAACAGCCGAATTAATAAATAAAAGGGGGAACATTAGGACTTAACATTTATAATATACTAAATATTTGCAAAGTGTTAATGTGATTTGGCTTCAGTATTAAGGGCTAGGTTTATGGAATTGAACTAACCTGTGGTAGAGAATTAGCAAAAGCTTTGCAACGAGGTTGTAATTGATGAGTTTGGTAGATTAATGAAGAACTTCGTGATGTCCAGAGCTGAACCAAGTGCTAGGGTGAGGCTGGAGGCCACAGAAGAAATGTAAGACATGATGATCCTTGCCCTTTGGGAGCTCAATACCTAGTTGAATTGGAACTAATGCCACTCAAATAAAATACAGATTTTAGTATGTTACAGACTTGGGGTGAATAAGGAGCTGACATTAAGTGCATTCTGTGTTCAGTAGGGATTATGGGAGTAGATACTTAACAGGTGAAAGAAAGCACACTCAGTGAGTGAGACTCAAGAAATCAGCCAGGACTGGAATAGTTAACAGAAGGAGGTGGGATGTGCTTATAAAGCCATAGAGGTAATGCATTTCACTTTGGGGTCACTTTTTAAAAAAAATAATTAAGCTCAATGCTTCAAAATAATGGTTGCCATGGATAATCATTATTTTGACAGTCCCTTTGAACCTGTCAAGAGGCAGGGGGGAAAATGTGCTTTTTCCTGTCCTTAATTAGCAAATTACTTAGGTAAAAGCTTTTGGATCTGGTGGTCATGAGCACTAGTGTACCTTTACAGTTATAGTTGGTGATATTTAAGACTGGAAACCTAAATAAGCATGCAAGGAATTTCCTAACATATGGTCTGCTCACTTGGCTACTCAAATGTTTAAGTATTACTGACACAGTACTCATTTTGCTTGTGATTTCACTGAATACTACGTTGAGTCTTCAAAAGACAATCAACCAAAGCATTAACCTAATGAAACTAGGTCTATCTCTTATAGGAAATGAATTCAGTTAGTACATAACTGAAGTTAGAATTAAGCAAACATTTTGTGTTCATAACAGCTTGAAGCATTAGACCAAATATGGTAGCTGCTATTTAACTGAAAATCACCTTATGGTCCAGCTGTGTGCATGGGTGGTGTTTCAGGGAATCCAGGCTTATTTATTTGTTATTATCTGTGGGTGTTCTCATAAATCAGATTCTCAAGTGAGCCTCCAAAGTTAATAAAAGAATGATCCAATCTCCAGAAATTTATTTTTATTGAATACGTTTAGTCTCAAAAAAGTCTTACTGTTAATTATTTCCTTAGTGACTATAAAATGATTCTTATGTTACATAGAAGGGATCAAAAGCTAAATGTTAGGGTAGGGCTTTCTTACTTTTTGAATATACAACAGTTAAAGCTTTAGAATCTCTTCTCTGGCTTCTGTTTATACTGACCTTGTGAAAATTAAAAAACAACAACAAAATACCTCTTTGGGGTTTTTTTTGGGGGGGGCAAAAAAAAACTAATCAGAAATTTATTTTTTAGGTTCATAATCAGTTTAAAGTCTGATTAAAGTTAGAATCCAAAAAGTTAACTGTTTAAGTTTTTAAGTTCAACTTACAAATCCTTTTCTATCTATAAGTTTAGCAGTTTTAAGGGAACTATGAATAATGGCTTGGTTCCATTCAAAAATTTGGTTAATTAAGATCCTTTATATTTTTATTCTTTCATATTCTTTCTATCTTCTAAGGGCCACAGAATTTTGAAGTATTAAAACCATACTCTGTTGAATTCTGGGTCTCCTGGTTGTGTCATTTGGTCACGGTTTCCAAAGTTATTCTTCTGACAGCTAAATAATCTACTTCCAAGTATTGCTCCCAATAATGTTAAAGGTCTAGCCTTTACCAGTTCATCTTCAATTAAAAGAAATTTTTATGACATTTTTGTAGCAATTTCATGAAACATCAGAAATTAATCACCAAATATACTGATCTTAGTTTTATTTCAACATCTATATCAAATGTTTAGTTATGATCCTTTTCTTGTTTTATTCTTATTGCGTGATTCCAGACACTTAAGAGAGAAACTGCCTGGTTTTTTTTTTCTCACTTTATTATACAATTGTTGTCTGTTTACATTTTCCAATGTAACTTCTCAAAAGATTTGACTTCTTCACAGTCTCAGAGAAACAGAATTAATTGAATGCTGCCATGAAACAATACTGCAAAGTGCAAACTAAGTACTTGTAACAGTGGTTCAAGATTAGTGCCAAACAAGTGTTACAATAAACCCAAGAATTTTTCTCATCGACTTACTAAGAGTGACAAATTTTGTGAATTTCCTGGTAGTCCAAACAATTTGGTATTCAACCCAGGCTAGTTTTGCTATGGGTGAGCACCAGTGACAGTATATGTTAGATTGTGCTTCATATTTACACATTCTGAAACCTTCTGAGTCATCTTTGCATTAAAAGTTTGCACCTCATAAATTTATGTTTCAAGTGCCATGTTCAACACCCACACACAGTCCTAAGCAAGTAAGGCCAATCTCTTGTAACTGTCACAGACACCCTCTGCTGACAGGTCACTTAGGCTCAAGTATGTAGGAAGATACTTAAGCAGTGCACATGTAGGTGGAATCTTACCGTAACTAGCTCAGCAGAGGCATTTTATAATTTTGTGAGACTACCTACCATCCTCTACTGTGAACTGTTAAACCAAACATCTGTGGTCTAGCCCCATACCCTGTTATTTAGCATCCTTCCCAGAAGACAAAGTGACTTCTTTGGTAGTGTATTCTCATACTGTAGGTCCTCCAGAGTCTCATCATTTTAGTTATGTTTCGGAAAAAATACACTTTCCATGTTCCAGTCCCTGACAACATAATGTAAGGATTTTCCATCAAGTTCAAATGGACTAGGTCATCTTTTTCCTTTCTGAATTCAGCCAGTTATTCTATCATCAGAACATGCTCATATATTGATTGAGTGAATTTCTTTTGCATGTAACAGCTAATTCTCAAATTGGAGCACATTTTTCTGATTTTTATTGGCGAGAAGACAGCTTGTATAATGAGATAGACATTGCAGATATAACCAGGTACTTAACTCCAATTCTTAGGGTATTAAAAAGCCCCTTGTTTTAAAAAAAAAAAAATCAAGGTGAAATAAATTTAGGTTACCTAACTTATTCAAAGAGAAGAAAAAGATAATGTGATATTTAAAAGTGAGAATAGATAGTCTCATTTCCTAAGATTTTAAGCAGGTATACAACAGTTTACAGGAAAAATAAGTCACTTTCAAGCTCTGTTGTTAAAAAGACAAGTTCTGCTTTGTAAAGCAAATGACCTAAAACTAAGGCTTATACGTTTAATCTCGTGGCAGTTGCAGTCGTGCCATATATCACATTCACTGCTTTCTAGCCCTGGGCTGGCTGCTGTACATTTAATCCTTTCTGAAACTCCAGGAAGTAATTGTTATCACCCTCGTTTTATAGATGAGGAAACGGAGGTCTCCAGATTAGGTAATTAGTTATTACAACCATAGTAAATAGTAAGGTGGGCCTGTCCACTTGTTTGATGCCAGTCCAAGTGCACCCTTTCCTGTTAAATTCCCTTTGAACTGAGTGGCCTGTACTGTATCAACGTTTTACATTAACACAGTAAACACTTTAAAATGCAGATACAGCTTAACTACACACACATACAGGAACTACTGGGCTATATATGTAGGAGTATTGATCCACTGGTTAGTTGATAGTGGTGTCTAGATTCCAGCAGAAGCATCCTAAAGGAAGTAAGCATCAGGCCGTTCTGAAGTCAGGTATTTAAGCAGAGAAGTTAAAGGGCATCGCTTTAAGTCTAGCACATGTGAAAGGCTCAAGTATAGGAGCAGAAAAGTCACATTCGGGTACCAATGCGAAATTGAATGGACTAGAGCAAAGAATTTAAATAAAAATGTAATTAGAGATGAAGTATCTAGAAAAGAGAATGCCCACTAAATGACACCTTTTGAAACATACAAAGTTCTCATTTAATTTGGGAGGCAATTAGAAGCTTTTGAGGAGAGGAGTGAAACAGTCCAAAAATATTAGAAACATAAGGACAAAATAATACAAATCAGATCCTTAATATAAGGTGTTCCAAGGAGCCCCCAAGAGCTTGATTTTGGCTCTGACAGGTGGCAGGAGTGACTAGGATGCTGTTGCAGTGGTCAAACTGAACTCAAGCATAAGGACCAGGGGGAACAGCAGTTAAGACTGTCCAATCAGTCACAATTTCATTAATTCAGCCACTTGCTTTAAAATATCCAGGCACATTTTTAGGAACTGGGAATACAAAAGTCACAATACATTGTCCCTGCCCTTGAGGGAAGCTTCACTGTCTAGAAGAGGAAGAAGGTGATTGTTGATGAAGTGGCAAGACTTGACAATAGACAAATAAATGTCTGGCTCATGAGAAGGGAACAGGAACTAATTGGTCAATTGGATGGAAATTATCCATGCTTGTGACCTTGGGAAAAGGAGGGAATAAAAAGCACCACTTTCCAAGAGAATTTAGGAAGGAAAGAGAATTTGGTGTTCTGAAATATTTTGTTTCTGACAGGTTCATTTTGGGTGTTGGTATATGTGAGTAGCACTCCTCTGAAGGCAGTGAGAAATGTTGAATCAGTGATAATGTAGATGGTCTAAGCTGGAGCTGATCATTTTTGAGAATTTGAAGCCATTTTCCTAGAGAGGCTCCACCAAGAGCAAAATTAGTTATCAGTAAACTGATAATCCACAAATAAACCTAAATGAACCCCCTGATAGAAGGTTGAGGTGTGTTTTGGGTGTGTTTGTTTAGAAGGAAGAGAGGAAGGAGGGATTCAGTGAAGGAACCATATTAGCTAGATTTCAAACCCTGGTTCGTTTAACTTCATTTGTATCTCCAAATTTCACCCACAAATTATTTATTTACTACAAAGGGAAAAGGCGAATTTTACAATTGTGAAATTTAGTCTATTCTCCTTTCCTGAACTGAGTGGGAAAATTCTGGAAACAGCATATTTACTTAAACCTTGGAGAGCTATCTTTATCCTTACAGTTGTAACCTAATTAATCCTTTTCACAAACCAGCAGATTTCTCAAATTTTATGAAAGCAAAACCGCACTGAGAGGTTTAGGGGCATATTGATACCTCGAGAAGGGATTAGTTTGCAGGTGATAATTGTTTCTGCTTCGGTTTCTATCCTTAATGAGGAAAGAAAATCATACTGTGCATTTGAAAAAATACAGGTTGCCTCCAGCTCCTTTATGTGGGCCAGTGTGAGGGCTCCAATGAGACAGTTACAAAAAGGTTGAGGAAGAAGCAGCTTAGACACTGACAGCTTGAGATAAATTCAAAGTCAAATATAAATACTATACTTTGTTTCTTAAATGGAGAGTTTTTTTTTTTTAAGATAGACAAATAGCGTTGTTTTGCTAAATGTTTTCTTAAAACTCAAGGATTTTCTAAATACAACAAAAATCATCACTAACATTTTTTAGGCATGCATCTAAAGGCAGGGTGACCATAAGAACAAATTAAGGTATGATTCTTGAACTTAAAACATTTGTAATATAAAGCAGATGGCATTATTCTAAACAAATGCAAAGAACAAGAGAAAATTATGAACTGTGCCCACAACCCAGACCCATACTCTGCCTTCACTCAAGGGAGTGAATACCAGGAATGGATATCATCGCAGGCCATCTTGGAGGCTGCCTTCCACAGTGAGGGGGACAATGAGCTCTGTTTGACGTGTTGCGTTTGAGAGGCTGTCAGTTTATCTTAGTGGAGCTATTTAGGATTTCCTTGGAAACAAAAGTCTGGAGATCAGGAAAGCCTGGAACTCAGGTCAAGACTGGGGTTGTAGATTTGGGAGTTACTGATGTCTCATAAATGGTGGTTGAAACCATGGGAGTGAATGAAAGAGGATAAAAATTGAAGAAAGTTAAAGACAGAGGCCTGGGAAATATTAACTCATATGGAGCAGGTGGAATGACAAGAGCCTCCAGAGATAGGAAAGAAAGGGCAGTTAGAGAGGAGAATAGAGAGACTACATCCTGGAAGTTCTTCAGAAACGTCAAATTAGACAAGGGTCAACTAGGATGAGAACAGGCTGTTGCCTTTGATCATTAAGTAGGTCACTGTCAACTTTTAAGAGACTGCTAACAAACAGTGTCATTGGGAAAAAAGAATTGATATGACTGTTCAATGCAATTTGCTAAAGTAAAACACAACATATTGATAAAAGTAAACAGAGTATGAAAATTAATAATGGACTTGATATAAGGCATATTTTATTGAAATCTAAGGGTGGCCTATTCCTGGATAACACCACATCCCTCCTTCATCACAGAAGATTAGACAAATTTACTTAGAGCTGTCTGACACATGCCAGCTCACTATGCAAGCCAGAATTCAGTGTACTTGGATCCCTTAAGCTCCTCAGCCCAGCCCTGTCACAATCTGCATCTCAAAAGCCTGAAGTAGAATCCCATAACAACTGACCAGGAACACCCAACTTCATGATAGAATAGATTTGTGAAAAAGAAAACATTTGGACTTGTTTGTTTGTTTGTCTGTTTTCTTTGTTTTCCCATGCATTTTAGTAAAATGACCTATTAACTGTAAAATAATGTTCCTGATCCATGATGCCAGGCCACCATCAAAAACATCTGGCTGTTTATAATAACCTTGTGTTTCTTTGTTTTAAAACACTTCGTTTATTTTATCACTGCTTATCTGCAGTTTTTATATCTTCAAAAATAGTCAAAATCAAGAATGAAGAGAATGGTTAGAAGAAAATAGTAAAAATTCACCAATGAAAATAAATGTATTTTAAAGATTTGAAATATGTTTTATCCTCTAGGATGTAGTTGTTTTCCTCATGCTAAGGGAAGCTTTGAGTTATGATTAGAACACTCTAATAGCTGTAGTTCAGCCAAAATATATTCTCCCTGATCTCACAGAAATGATGAATTTTAATGACTTTAATTCCATGAAAGTAAACTTGATATGTCTGCTCTTTGCTTCTACCACCAAAGAAGGTAAATGTATACAGAATAAAACCTAAGAAGAAATACGTGCCTAACCACATCCTGGCTGAGAAGACAGGATGCCCAAACTCAAAAAGCACTGGAATTGGGAATTAAAAGCAATAAAAATTAAAATTTTAGTATCCTACAATCCACTATTCTTGAGATAAAGGATAAGGTAATTAACTTTTATAAAAAAAAAAAACTTCTGAGTTAAGGAAATTAGACTAACCTCATTCTTTGTAATTTGCTGTTTTCAACTTAGTAAAAGTAGCTTTTGAAATGCACTTCATTCTCTCACAAGATGTCCATTTTATGTTTGTTTGACAGAAGATGGGGCACCAGAGTTCTAATGAGGTAGAATTTATCACAAGTGGTGATACACACACACACATAGACGGAAGAATCTAAGGAAACCCTTCTAGTGAATGAGTGTAGGATGTTGAGCTCACCTGCCCAATTCCCAAAATGAACCTTTATTTTACTTTACTTTATTTTATTTTATTTTAGAAGTTGGAGCTGAAGTAAAAGAAGAAGAAAGCAAGCCCAGGGTGCATGTCTGGCAGTACTAGTGTGGTCCAAGGACACATTTGGGACTCACTTTGCCTGACAGCCAATGTCTACAGTGACTTAAACAGGAGCAAAATACCCTTAAGATCCATAAAACCTTATCTCCATATGTTAAGGGGTGAATTGTGTTCCCCTAAAAATTCATATGTTGAAGTTTTAACCACCCCCACTCAATCTGAGTACTTCAGAATAAAAGCATATATGAAGATAGGGTCTTTAAAGAGGTAATTAAATTAAAACGAGGTCTTATGGATGGGCCCTAATTGAATATAACTATTACCGTCATAAGAAAAGGAAATTTAGACACAGACACATACAGAGGCAAGACAATTTGAAGACACAGGGTAAAAAGGGCCATCTACAAGGCAAGGAAGAGATCCTTTCTTCACAGCCCCCAGAAGGAAGCAACCCTGCTTACACTTTGATCTTGGACTAATAACCTCTAGAATTGTGAGAAAATTAATTTTCTATTTTTTAAGCCACCGAGTCTGTGGTACTTTGTTATGGCAGCCCTGGAAAACTAATACACCAGAATGTTGTTTTCCAAAGGAAGTTTCTTGGTCTCTGCATTTTATGGATTCCCTAATATCACAAATTAAAAGATTCATTGAATTATAGCTGTGTTGTTTTAGGAACAGGGAGAAGACATTGGTATCATCCACGTAAAACTAACCACGTTGTTGCAAAACAGGAAAAAAAGCTATACCTTCAGCACAGCTGGTGACTGATGGCCTCATAGGTACCAAATGGCCACAGTTTCAAGTGATTTCTTAACAATGTTCTCTGAAACAAACAATTAACTGTTTAATGATTGAATCCGACATGACTTCCCACAACAGAAATTACTTTAAACTGAGAGCTGGTTTAAAAGGTAACTAGCTGGTTGACCGTCTCAGGATTCCAGTCTATAGGAATTCACGTGGACTACATAGGAACTAATTGGGAATATCATGCTGGTTAATTCAGTAATTTCTTGCATAACAGGTTAAATGTAAGTTGTCTTGCTCCTTTGGTGTTTTGTTTTTTGTAATCTTATTTTTGTTGTTGTTATTGGGGGCAAAGGTAATTAGGTTTGTTTATTTATTTACTTATTTATAATGGAGGTACTGGGGATTGAACCCAGGACCTCATGCATGTTAGGCATGCATTTTACTATTGAGCTATGCCCTCCCTACTCCTTTGGTGTTCTTGAGTAGAAATACCAAACAACAATCTCTGGTGAGTATCTTGCAACACAAAAATGCATGTTGCACTGGGCAGTTTTAAGTTGGATACCAAACATGGGAATCAGCTGATCACCTGACTGTTTTGTTTTACTGTCTAAATTTTGAAACCTTAACAGGACTCCCAAGAAGTTTCCTATTTTAAAAAACTGCAAAAGAAAACTGAAGAGAAAGGGACTCCAAACAAACAAAAAAACTATAGAAAAATGGTGTCTTTTGACCCAATTTTTTCAGTCTTGATTTTCAACTACAGGAGTAAATCCCGAAATGAATATGCCTTTCTCTTGTTTCTGTAAAAAATTTTCTGTGCAGAATACATTTTATTTTCTCTGTGAGCTACCACAAGATCTGCTTACGGTAGGAAAATTCAAATAGAACAGTCCGTGCTGGATGTCTTCTGGGTCAGATAATTACTTTTAAGATTCTATAACTGAAAGCTGATTGAAACTGGAATGGTGTCCTTTTTCAAATGAAGTAAATTCCAATGGCTTCAGCAAAATAAAATTCAACTGATATTATTGGCAATGTATGATGGTAAAACTATGAAATGTGAAGATATTATGCTACATTCAGATTATGTAATAAATCAATTCTTTTAAACATAAAATGATATATAACTTTGGTTAATAAAAATATTAGTTTATCCCCACCCCTACTAAACACATGTAGAACATAGTTGAAGAACATTATCTTGAATCTACGTTATCTTTGTTGGACTCTGTTTATATTATCTTCCTATCTAGCTGGAAGAGTTTTGTAGTTTAGGAAAAAGGTTCATTCTTTCTCTTTTCCTGCTCAAATTACCTGAAACAAATATTTGTAGCTTATCAACTTCCATAAAATGAGCTATTTCCACCAAAATATGCTCAGGGAAAACTTGAAGGGGAGACAATAGAAAGGCCAAATACTCTCACTCTTGATCAGTGCCAATATTCTTCTCTTCACTTGGATTTGAAACTTATCCTTCTCTATTCTTCATACTCAATCAGATATCAAATCTGTCGATTCTTCATTTGTATCTCCTCACACATATATCCATTTCTTTGCAGTCGCATTGTCATCTTTTAGTTCAGTGCCTTATCATCTCATGCAATTTCAACCTCTATTTTTTCTATCCTTCAATTCATTCTGTATATTGTTTCCAGAATAATTTCCCTCAACAGTACTTTTCTCATTCATTGCCTTGATAAATAAAAGCAAAACACATCACTAGGATTTCCATGATTGTCTGCTGCTAATAGAATAAAATCCACATACCCTAGGCAAGCATTTTTTGGGCCAAGTCAGTCCATTAAGAGTTGTCCCCCTATCCAGATACCAGTGCCCCTGGCTCACTAGAAAAAGAAAAGGATGTGCTTTGACTCAGAGGACCCCCTACCTGGCACTTCAAGCCTCCAGTCCGGAGCCCATCATCAGGTTTCTTATTGCCCTGCCACTTTAGAGTGATAAGAGAGTTTGGATACCTACTTGGCTTTGGATTGAGTTTCTTCCCAAAAGGTGCTTCTAGGATCCAGCTCCATACAGTATAGCCAACGATGTCCTCTGACAAATTTGATTCAGCTGGGAAGCAGCATCCTGGCATTCACCAGCTGGAAAAGGGAGATCAGATAGTCTTTAATGCTCTCTTCAATATGGACTCCACATATATTTTTTGCCTTCTTTCCCTATGCAAATGTTTTATTTTAGCAAAGTGTCCACCTATGGTACTCCAAATCGCTACTCATTCATCCTAAGCCCCTAACTATGAGAGTCCAAAGGAAATTTCCCCATATCAGAATCCTTATCACTCATCACCAGAATAATGAGGCCACTTTTGTTGGTTTTTAGGATTTCTTTGCTAACAATGGATACATTATCTGGGAGTCCATCTCTATGTCTTATCATGTTCTCTGTTTCTGTAGACATGGGTCTCCTTATCACTGCCATTAACCAAGTATGACCACTTCCAGTAATCTACTTGGGGGCTAAGTTCCCTCTAGCTCTGTCTCTGCCTGACCCCTTGGCCTGCCAGTCTCTACCTGACCAACAAACAGAGCCTTAGTCCAAGCATGTGAAGCATGTTGTTGTTTCCCATGGGTGTGTCAGATCTCAGGGTAGTAGGGCAGTGTGAAAGAAACATTAGTTAAGGCTACACCCAAGACATTCCCTTGTCCCATCCAAGGAATGGCCCTTCCCAGCATGGACTTTAAAGGGGAGATGCCTTCTGTAGGTCCACCCTTCTGTGTTTTCTACGCCTCATTAAGGGCCCCATCCACTCTCTGGGGAAATCACTTCCAATGAGGAAGAGGAAGCTATGTCCAGAGCAATCTTTTTGGATCTTGAAAACTTGGGGTCCTCAGGCCTTGACAAGGTATCCCTTAGGGCACTGATGCTGATTCAGTCAGCTCTGGAGGGAAGGGACAGGCTCCAGATCCTTGAATGAGAGTGGAAGTGGCTGTTGTAATCCAAGTTCAGTCTCCTAACCATGACAACTGCAATGGATTTTCCCATTGGTTACCTAGCAAGTAATCACACCTCACCAATGCAAGCATTACTTTTTGTCTAAGACAGCAGTCCAAACTCACACTGAAGAAAGAATATTTCTCCTGTTACCATGCCTTTTTTCTTACCCTTTTCAAAAAATTGGAGCCCACTTTTGTGTGAGAGAGTGTGTGTGTGTGTGTTTGTGTGTGCCAAGAAACAGTTGTTTCTCTACTGGACCTAGCCTGAAGACTTGAGCCATCACACCAACTGTCCACGAGAGGTGGCTCAGGCCTTGATCAATTCTTTAGATTCCAAATTTCCCCTTGATAAGTTTGGGACAGTGATGGGGATATTCTAGTTTATCCCACCTCCCAGTATTGTGATCATACAGCAATTACATAACTTCTCCTTCACAGCTTACATGTAGGAGATACATGTGGAATTTGTGGTATATACACAGATAAATGGGACAATCTGAATTCCAGGGGTGTAGAAGTTAATGAGCAATACAAGTATGTCAGCAACTAGTCATGATACACAATATGAAATAGATACTTTCCTAGGTTGCAAATGAGGATGGAGTGGTGTTGATTTTAACTGGAGAGGGTTGATTTTGATCAGAAAAGGTTTCTTGGAAGTGGTATCATTTAATATCCTTCAATATGAGACAGGGTTTTGATAGGCAGACAATGCACTAGGGTCAGATGAAATTACATAATCAAGGCCTAAAGTGTTAGAGTATATGGTGTTTAGGGGGGAACAATATGGGTAAATAAGCCAGCTAGGGATTTCTAATTTTATCCTATAAGCAACAAAAGTGCATTTCCAGTTTTTCAGAAGATGAATATTCTCACTCAACTTCTGGTTGAAAAATATAACTCTATGTCAATGAGAAGGCTAGACTGGAAAGATACATACTAAATACTTGATAGAGCTGTGAGCTTTTCTTGGATATATCATGCTTCCTTAAGGTCATCTGTAGCCAGCAGAAATTCAGTTCTACCATTTCTTATGCCTTAGCAGGTATTCTCTGTTGCTTGAGGACTTGTATCTCCCATCAGAGCCATAAGCCAGTCTTGATTACTCCTAGTAATCCAGAGAGAGGGTCAAAGTCCCTCTTTGTATTGTATTACACTAGAAACACCCTTGGAAGTACATGCACGGAAGAAACATAGGTAATTATTTATAGATTGAAAAGAAAAACCATTACGGCAAATATATAATGTGCTAATACCACTTTAATATTTAACTTTACTATTCATGATGATTATTATGTATGTTTGAAGCTCCATAAAATTGATTTTCTACCCACTGGGGAATAAATGGGCTGTTTAAAACCATAGGCCCACAAATAAATCTCCTGAGGTGCATGAGAGCACATTTCCGTCCTGATAATTGTGCACAATTAGAGCAGTTTCTTTCAGATACATAAATTAAAGCAATAAAACGAGATAACTATAAATAGCACTGCTTGTTCACACTGAAGGAATTGAGCTGTAAACTACAAATCCTTGCCCAAAATAACTTTGTTCTGTAGTTGGGAACACTGATAAGAATAGGTTATAGAATCACCAGATGGGAAGAAAACCTAGTCTAGTGCAAACCTTTTCTTCCAAACTAGATTATATTAAACCTCCCAGGGGGACAACCTCCTCTGCTCATCCATATCAATGAGTATCCACAGAATAGGCTAAAAAAGAATTGAGAATGTTTGCGTGTGTTCCTTACTTACTGGTCATCCTTTCCCTAGGAGGTGAGAAGTGGGCAAAGGCCAGCAGGTTTCATACACTATGGCCAGTGCTCAGGGACAAGAGTGTTTCTTCTTATCTGTGGCTAGGATGGTTAAGACCAGGTGATAGTACCTGAGCACTACGTCCTGGAGGGCCTTCTGACATGCTGAATTCAAAATGGGATGCCAATCTGGCGGCCTGACAGGAGACTGGGGGTGAATTTATGGAACCAATATAGGGCAAAGTGTCAAGATCAGGAATTCTGAGGAGCTTCAGTCCTTTTAAAAAGATTGGAATGAGGTGGACAACACCGCCATTCACGGGTATTAAGTATAGACACTTCCTCGGAGCAAGTTTTCTTCACATGAATTGCTTGAAAGACATTAACTAATTAGGGCACGTGTTTTGCATAACACAGATTTCTTTGGTTTTATAACAATTACAATCAAGAATTAGCACCAAAATAAGAATGAAAATGCTGTGGCCCACACAGGCTAGGAGTACCTCGCCGCTCTGTGTGGCGGGCTGCTCATTGAACACTGCTTTCTTTTATCTCACAGCAGTTTTATGTTTTGCTCGTAATAAAGAAAATGACATGAACTGTATATAAGAGACCCTCTAGATGCTAATCCCATCTGTTTCCCTTGGAAACAGTTAAGTTTATAACAAAAATTTTGATAACGTAAGATTTCCATAGGAGTATAATTTTTGTACTAGGGCAGAATATTTCCATTTACATTTCTTTGCTTTAAATTTAATACTATTCATTTCAAAAATACAGAAAATGACAAGAAGTGTCTCTAGGAAAACACCCTCGATGACTTACAATCCAGTTTAGTTGAGACCTGACCATCTCTCCAGCTATTCAATCAACCACGCTTTCTCAAGAAATTATCAAGTCTTAGAAATTATCAAACCTAGAGATCATCTGGTTCCAACTATCCTCTAATGTACCTTTAGAAAAATAATAACAACCAGAGAGAAACTACTATATGAAATATAAGATATTATGAGCAAAGGGAATGTTGGGGGCCACTGAGAGCTTGGGCAGGAATTGCCAATACTGGGCAAGGAGTTCCTCCAGGGCATTTCAGAGGTGGAGTCAGAATGGGGAAGAGCCTCCTTGTTTGTTTCATCTGGTGCTAAAGAGAAGTTAGTCTTCACTAAAGATTTAATTAAACTGAAGTTAGGATTCTCAGAAAAAATATTTTTGCCAACTTCATGTGTAAATGCCATTTCCTTCAATGATGTGTTTTTGCAACCTAAATTATTATATATTCCTTTGAGAAATGTATCAATACAGCTCTAATGGCTTAAATATTTAATGAGGAAGTACAGCACACAGCTCTATAGGATTCATGCTAAAAGGATTTTCAATCAGTGAACTGTGCTAGAAAATTAGAACATTAGATTTTGATCTCAGAATCTCTACTGTAATGAACTATATTCAGGCATGTTTTTATATGAGACAGTTTGGTGCTTTTATATATATTTATTTCCACCAAGTCCAATAGGCTTGTAAAATAGAGATTACATTAAAAATGAAGACATGGAAGTCTAGAGTAGGCATAACCTGCCGGTGGTGACATATAGCAAATATTGGCTGAGCAAGGATTTAAAATAGATCTGACTTACTGCGAAGTCAAGAAAAGATTATGGGAGAAATAGTTGTTTCTTCAACTTATGTTATTTTTTAAAATATTTTGCCTTACTTCTTTTTTAATCTCTTCAGCAGAGTCTTCAGGATCCTCAAAATAAAACCTTAGTAAACTAATCATTACTTGTAAATTGAAATTCAGTATTCCTGTTGTCTCAGTATCACACAGAGAGTATTTTATCTAAAACCCTATAAAGAGAGAACATCTAGAAAAAAAGTAACTTAATTTGTCTTCTTTTAAAAGATAATACTAATTTTATTAATTTAATCCTCTGACACTTCAAAATAAGAATCATCAATTTTTTCATTATAAAACAATAGGCCCACATTATATTTTTAAAATATAGAAACTAAAGATGAAAGAAATCAATTCTAACTCCATCAGCCTAAAAAGGCAACTGCTCACATGTTGATGTGAACTTTAAATTTTATAGTTTTTTTCTTATGCATAGTTTTTAAAGCTGAATATACTGTGACTATAGAATGTCCCTTTTCACCTCTTAACCTTAATATACAAGAATTGGGAATTTAATCTTGACTCTTCTGTTAAAGAAAAGAAAACTAGAAAGAGATGAGTAGAAAGAAAAAGAACAAAAAGAATGGATAAAGCCTTCCTTTGGCCCTTGATGTGTTACATTCTATTTGGGGGCCTTATCCCATTCTTAGGTATTGTGAAAGTGGGCAGAAATATCTTAGTTTGGCCAGCTGTAACAAAATGCTACAGGCTGAATTGCTTAAACAATAGTCATTTATGTCTTACAGTGCTGGAAGCTGGAAGTCCAAGATCAGGTGCCCGCAGATTCTGTGGTGACAGCCTAGATTACAGACCTCTGCCATCTCTATGTGTGCTCACATGGCCTTTCTGTGTGCATGTGCACAGAGAGAGAGAGAAAGCGAGCTCTGTCTTTCTTTTCTTTTAAGGGCACTAATCTCATCATGGAGACCCCACCCTCATAACGTCATCTAAACCTAATTACCTTGCAAAGATCCCATCTCCAGGGAACCCTCCTTCACTGCTGGTGGGAATGCAGTTTGGTGCAGCCACTGTGGAAAACAGTATGGAGATTCCTCAAAAGACTAGGAATAGACTTAACATATGACCCAGTTATCCCACTCCTGGGCATATATCCAGAAGGAACCCTAATTCAAAAAGACACCTGCACCCCAATGTTCATAGCAGCACTATTTACAATAGCCAAGACATGGTAACAGCCTAAATGTCCATCAACAGATGACTGGATAAAGAAGATGTGGTATATTTATACAATGGAATACTACTCAGCCATAAAAAATGACAACACAATGCTTTTGCAGCAACATGGATGTCCCTGGAGAATGTCATTGTAAGTGAAGTAAGCCAGAAAGAGAAAGGAAAATACCATATGAAATTGCTCATATGTGGAATCTAAAACAAAACAAAACAAAACAAAAAAGACAAAAAAACAAATACAAAATAGAAACAGACTCATAGACATAGAATGCAAACTTGTGGTTGCCAAGGGGGCAGGGGGTGGGAAGGGACAGGCTGGGATTTCAAAATGTAGAATAGATAAACAAGATTATACTGTATAGCACAGGGAAATATACACAAGATCTTGTGGTAGCTCACAGCAAAAAAAAAAAATGTGACAATGAGTATATGTATGTTCATGTATAACTGAAAAATTGTGCTCTACACTGGAATTTGACACAACATTGTAAAATGACTATAACTCAATAAAAAAATGTTAAAAAAAAAAAAAAAGATCCCGTCTCCAAGTACCATCGCTTGGGTCTTAGGACTTCAATGTATGAATTTGGTGGGAGACACAAACTTTCAGACAAAAACAATAGGCAAATGATAGTTTAATGCAGAGTAAAACCCCACTATTATGCTCTAGTCCAAGTCCAAAAAGTTCAATCAAGTAAAATGAGGGTCAGTGTTATTATAAGGTTAGTGAACGACCTGGCTGGTGGAAAGCAGTCACTAGTTGCATCACATGTGAACATGAGTTATCACGAGGCATGTTATCTCCCTGTATTGAGGGCTCCCTTATAAGGAAGGTGTGCAAATAGGATCTGAGCTATTAGGAATGATACCCCTCATCTTCCTTCACTGTATATTATTACAGCCATTTTCACTGTGAGTTTAAGGCTGGTGGGTTTTATTTTCAATGTCAGTTCCAGTTGGTTAATAGCGGCTACCTGGAGCAATGCACAGAGGAGAATTCCAAGGCCATGTCTTGGCTCAGGGGAATTTGTTGCCTGTTTGACTAGTACCCTCTAGAACGACTGTGGGGTGGAAGGATGGAGGTGTGAATACTACCAACTGGCCTTCCTGGGCTTTAGGCATATTAGTCTTATTACTAACGAGGACATTCAGGGAGACCCTTTCAGAGAGGTAGAGGCAGGCGGAAGAGTTGCCTGAATGGATCGCCAGAGAGAGTCTGAGGGAGTGAACAAAGCTGGTGAACTGAGTCAGAAAGAACTTGATTATGCCACAGACTCAGAGTAAGCCAATCACAAATGCCTTAAGAATTAGTGGGGAACTGGAAATTAGTAGGCAGTTCAAGAGGGGGTTGAAACAGAAAATGCTTGCGGTCCACTGCTGGTGATCTATAAGAGCAGACAAGCCTGCAGGATAGATAAGCATCATCAGTGCAGCACAGCTGGGGGTGGGACAAGGCTAAGAAGCTGAACTTCACCTAAAGCGGTAGCTCTCCATGCTGGGTGCATCTTAGATACACTTGGGGAGATTACAACCTTATCTCTACCTGGGGGCCTCCTCAGACAAATTAAATCATTATCAACTGGGAGTAAGCCCAGCTATTTTAATTTAAAATTGACCCAGGAGACTGTGGGTCACTGGCCTAAAGGAAAAAGAACCAGGGTTTTAGAGTCTGATGCACTGGGTCTAAGTCCTGGATCTACCACTATTAGCTGTGTGATCTTGAAAAACGTACTTCAACTCTCTGAGTTACTATTTCCTTACCAATAAAATACAGGTAATAATATAGGGTTTTGAGGCTTACATGAGGTCATACATACAAAGGCCTTAATACAATGTCCAGTGTTAGGTGGCAACACAGAATGTTCATGGGAAGTTTTCCTGTTGTACTGGAATTAACAACTGGAATCCTAAACTGATAGCAAAGTATCAAGGACCAAACAATAAATAATAAATGACCAGGGATCAGACATTCCTTTCAGGGCTCATCAAGAAGTAACTGAACTTGTTTGCTTCCTCAGCCTTCATATTCTCCACCTGTTTCCAGTTGAAAACAAGCAGACAGGAGTCAGGAGGAGAGAATTCCAGGAACTCATCTGCATCCATGGGGGGCTGCTTTGTGATGAGATGCTTTTCCTGCTCCTTCCTCATTCAACTGGGTGTCTGCTTATACCACAGAGAGGCTGGTCTACCTCTATCCAGTTTGATAAGTGGAATGGAGAACTGGAAGGAGAACATGGACCAGAGAGAAGGGGTAGAATGCTGCAGCTTCCATGCCCAATATTTAGCATTTGGTGATGAATATGGGATTTTATTGTGGATCAAAGGGATGCTGTGGAAGGCTGCCAGGCTTGAGGCAAGGCTGTCTCACTAGTATACCACCCAAGAGAACTGGTTGCCAGGAAAGTGGACCCTGGTAACAAGAAACAGTGAGGTGAATCACCAAGGATAGGAGCAGATGGTGAAGATGGCAAAGTGGGAGGTCTTCTATGGAGCCTCTGGAAAATTCACATAAGCACCAACAAGGGAGCCAGATTTGGGTGTCTGCCACAGAGAGGGAGCCAACAGCCAGCCAGCACTGGCCGGAGAGGCCTTCAACACCCCAGGCAGGTATGAAACACTTATCTCTCCTGTCCCTTTCCCTTGTCTCCACACAGACAGGAGGAGTGCCCCAGAGTAGGTAAGCCCCTCTACACTCACTGTAAGTCTCTCTGGTTGGGGGGCTGGCCAGGGCTGGGAGAGGGGACATCGTCATTGTATTGAAGCAAGATTGAAGTTTTAAATCATATTAGACTGGATTAGGCTTTTCATTCCTGAAAGTGATGGGAACTCTAGAGATCTGCCTGAGATGTTCTCAGGGGCACAACAAAGAGATTTGAACGTTGCAGAGTTGAAGGCAAGGATTGTAGAAAAATAAAATCATTTCATGTTTGACCCTCCTGTGAACTAGGATTGTTTGATAAATCAGATGTGGTAGCTACTATTTTCATTAACAGCAAAGTGGCAACAGACAAGACTGAATGATACGGCTTTGGGGAAATGCACTGGCGATGAATCACTGTGTGATTATGCGGGTGGGGTTTCCCCTGAAAGACCGGAACTGCTCACTGCCAGCTGTCCTCAAAAGAGGTCAGCAGTGGGGCAGGAAATTAGAACTCTGGGACGTGGAGTCAGTCTGTGTAGATCTCCCAGGAAGGGCACCTCCTGAAGCCCTGAGATGCTCCCTGGGGCACGTGGGCCACCAGGAATGCCGTGCTTCCTCCTGGAGGGGACTGAGCCTGTGCTTGGGAATCAACTTATTCTCTGTGTCCCTTTTTCCATTCATTGTCCCTGAACCTTCCTAAGATTTGATCAACATCTTGCATATTTTGACTTCTGATGTCCTGAGGAGAATTAAGGAGAAAGGCCCACAACTATACTTGGGGCAAAGCTACACAGAGGAGGGTCGTGACTCCTGTCCTGAGGCCACAGTGGTGGTGGCAGCAGCCAGCCATGGGCACTAGCTGAGAAGAGCTTCGCCCAAGAGTGGCTATCTCACAATAGCTGATTACATCACAGGCAGTGGCCAAAATGGGGGTTCTTGAGGGATTAGTTGCTAAAACACATGACAGGGGACCCTGAGAGAGGCTCAGAATTCTTAACTATATCAGGGGACATTGGTGTGAGAGGCCAATTTATATCAATAAAACTAGTGTGAGTCAAGCCATATAGTCTGAATTGCACGATAATCAGTTACTCAGCAATGGAACAAGCTCCTTGTCACTATGAATGTTTAAAGAATAAATATTTTCCTTTTAGGGAATTTTCTAAGGGTGTTCCTGTGACATTTATTTATTCAACATGTATTTATTTTGCATTACTGTATACAAGCATTGTGCTAAGTGCTTTATATACAATCTCTATTAGTAACCCAGTTTTATAGATGAGGAAACTAAGGCTTCGAAGTTAAATGAGTTGCTTAAGCTCTTAACAGCCAATAAGCAGCAGAGCTAGGGTGTGACAACAGTTGTCTAACTCTAACCACGACCTTGTACTCACTCCAAAGGTGAGTACACTAGTCTAGTGAGGAAGTTGAAATAAACGCTTATAGACTGATTTATTGATGCAGATATGCACAAATTGTTATGGGGGCACAGGACAGCATAACGGAAGAAGAGTGGAATGGAGGGATGGTCAGAAGAGGCTTCTCAGAAGATGTGTCTCCAAGACTGTTTCTTAAATGATGTGTAGAAATTACAAGGATGGAGCACTATGGGGGTGGCAGAGGAGGCTGACATTCCAGACAGAGGGGCCAAGGCAGGGAATGTTGGTAAGGCAGCAGATCTCATGGAAGACCATGAACCAGATGGTTTAAAAAAAAAAAAAAAACAGCTATGGGACAGCAGAAATATTTGAAGGTTGTTTTCTGAGAGAAGATTTGGAATCTAAAATTTCTGAGGTGGAGCACTTCCAGATGATGAGACAATGCATAGGGTCACACTGGGCGTGTTGGCTGAAATAAACAGGTGGTGAAGGTCATTAGGGTTCAATGAACGTCCCAACATTTTTAGGCCAAGTAGATTCCTTACAACTCTATGATTCTATTAAGTACCAGGCTTTTCTCTAAATGAATGAATTTGTAAAATGCATTATACAAAAGCTGGTTGCCTAATTAAAAGTTGCTATTTTACTCAGCTTTCACAAATACACTGCCTGGATATTACGATCAAAGCAATGTGACAGAAATTGGAGACTGTCTTTGACAACTAAATCAGGGGCAGTCTTTGTCAACTGCTACCTGCTTCTCTACAGCTCCAGAGCTCCTGGGAAAAAGATTGTTCTGGGATCTATAGCATCCCCATAATTTTCTGTATCTTCTGAATGAAACTCAAAAAGGTGGTCCCTATGGAACACAATCCCTACTCAATTTTCATCTTGGATACAGAACAGTTACTTGTGCTGTACATTTCATAGCCACTCTCCTTCCCTGCTACTCGCTGGGAAAGGTCACACTGATGTCCACTCTATCATGTGAGAAAAAAAAAAGTTCCCATTCTAAAAAAAAAATGGTTTCAAGTTTCAACTTGTGGTGAATTTTTATGGTTGACTTACAAAGGTCTGAAGACTGAGGGGGAGCATGAGAGGTTTACAATGGAAATGCTGACTGCTTTCTGATTTACCGGTGCTGACAAGCATCTACTTCACTTAAATCTCACAGATGTAAACACGAATCTTGCGCTTCTGGGTTTCTTGTGGGGTTATCGATGAGGAAGACAACAAATGTGCTGACTTCACTGGAAATTCCCTTGTAAAAAGACCCTTACTAACATTTTGAAAATTGAATCTCCCAGTCCTGATAATGCTCACTGACCAACCAAATAATGCATTCCTGACAAATGTAACCTGTGAGAACGAAGAGAAAAGAATCTTCTCCCTTAACCACATGGCTGCTCGGAAGAAGCCCCAGCTGGTACACAGGCGCTTCTCAAGCGTTTGTTTAGGGTTTAAGAGGAAGAGTCCAATCGTGACCAGGGCACAGCAAAGGCCTCTACACAGGGCCCGGTGTTCCCAAATGTTTCCTGCCTTTAGACAACATTTCTTGGAAACTTTAGAATGAAAAGCTTCCATTATTTTGCTCTTCCAGGAAATGATTCACAGTATTTCCAAAACCAACAGAATCTCTCATACAGCAGAATATTTGAATTCCCAAAGCAGGAATTGCTCTTTGCAGATCTCCACGATCTCCTTGTTCATTAAGTTTATGTCTATTAGTCTCTTATTTGCTAATGAATCTTGCAATTTGGTCCCAAATAAAACAGAGTTGAAATTTTTTAGTGTTAATTTTTTTTTTTAATTAAAAAGATTTCTTCCAGTTTCCTTAAAGCACATTCAGGATCCTGGTTCTGTCTTCCAGGACAGGGATCTGACGATAGTGCAGAGGAGACATGTGGGGTAGTGGAAAGAATGTTAGAGATCACATTCATCAGATCTCAGGCCCTCATCTGTTACTTACTGGCAGCAGAACACTGGGCTCATCCTGTAACCCCTGGGCCTCAATTTCCTCAATTATAAGA
The DNA here is from genome assembly GCF_048773025.1 of Camelus bactrianus. Classification (NCBI taxonomy): domain Eukaryota; kingdom Metazoa; phylum Chordata; class Mammalia; order Artiodactyla; family Camelidae; genus Camelus; species Camelus bactrianus. The sequence continues at coordinate 86,122,794 of NC_133543.1, read as the reverse complement.
ATTTTAACACTGCCTGCTGAAGTTTTAAAAAAAATCAGAAGACCTAATATTTGTAAAAGAGATGTGTAAACCAAGATGTCAAGCAAAATGATGTCCGATTATCATTGTAAGTGTAATTACTTGGAAATGGGGCTCTTTCTTACTCATTCAAAGTATGGGATGCCACCCCTGTCTGCCAGTAGGGCAGATTCCTTTGTCCTGGGCAAAGCATTCTAATGCAGAATGCCTCTAAGTGGCTAATGGTGTTGGTAACAGGATTTAGGCATACGTGGGCACCTGATCAGTAAAGCTCCCCACACAATTCTCTGGAGAAAAGTCAAGGCTGTCCTGGGGGCCTCTGGTGCCAAGATGCTTTAGAAACATTCTGTTCTACATGCCCTTATAGCTTGTCTTATATACCCATTATTACTTGTTATTGCTTGAATTTAGACCCCTGGGTACTCAAATTTCTGCTATTAGAATTCCAACACCTTCAAAGCGTTTGGATCCCATTAGAAAAGAAGGAATAGTGCCATTTATACAACCAATAGCACTCAGTTCATCTGCCCTCTGAGGTGGATGCTGAGGGGTGCTGGCTACACAGGACAGAACACTCACTGACCCAGCTTTCTCGGAGGTTGCCTATGGAGGGCTCAATACTTTCCTTCTTTCCTTCCTTCCTTCCCTTAGGATTGCTCTCAGCTGAAGGGAGCTTACAATGGCTGATCAATATTGGGAGAGGAAAATCTGGCCCCAGGGCTCAATTTAGGACAGATCTGAAGGGCCATCCAGCTTCAGAGCTTTCTGTCAGATTGGCTGAGGGCTTTGATGAGGCAACTGTCGATGGTTTAACTTTTACCTCTGCCCAGTCCTGCTTCCCTTTCTTCCACGTAGGTGATGCTCCACCTGTGCAGAAAAGAGCTGGCATAGCAGTCTGAGATGGCTATCCTTCAAAACACTTACTTACAAGTTTGGCCCTTGACTGGTATCTGGGAACTTGGGTTTCAGTAGGATTTATACCATTCCCAGAACTGACAAGAGCAGCTCATTCTGCCCAAACTGTTTGTAAGAACAATGTGGTTTATGCTAAAAATCTGTTTTCCTTCTGGGAGTCTGGAGGTTTGGTATGTGCTAGGCCAAGAGCACCTATGTGGCCAGTCACCAACAGAAACCCTGGGCACTGAGTCTCTAAGGAGCTTCCCCGGAAGGGAACATTGTATGTGTGTTGCCTCACAAGTCCCGGGTAACTCCACTGGGAGAAGACTCTTGCAAGCTTACACGTGATCTCCCCCAGGCTTCATCCCTTTGTTAATTTTCCTTTACATCCTTTTACTGTGATTAATTATATCTGTGAGTACAGCTGTATGCCGAGTCTTGTTAGTTCTCTAAGCAAATCACCAAACTCCCTAACAAACTTCCTGCATGCAAATCTCCATCATCTCAGAAAACCAGACCTGAGTCACTCCCCTCCTCACTGCTAACCCAGGGCCTATTTTTCCTTGAAGCTTGATTTCAGTCAGTGGTACCATCATTCTTCCAGTCTCCTAATCTTATCATTTCAGAATCAAAATTCTCCCGTCCAGTTGGCTGACAGTTGCTTCTAAATATATCTCTATAACGTCTCCTGAACGTGTGCTCTACGTTCTCACCACCATCACTGTTGTACTTTAGGCCACCATACTTTCCATCTGGACAATGCGTCAGTCCCCAAATTGTTCTCTTCCCAGCCACACCGATACAGTGCTGCCATGTTCTTCTTCCTAATGTAAATCTTGGAATAAGTGGCTTTCTAGCTTTAAAACCAGAACAATTTCAGTTTTTGCCTCATTGATTTCAGAATAATGTTAAACTTCTTAGCAAGGCATTCAAGGCCTCCATGAACTGGCCTCAGCCACTATGCCTGTCTGATTCTCTCCCACTCATTGTACTATACCTTTTAGCTGTATGGAACCTCACACTGCTCACTGAAACAGTCTTGTATTTTGGCCTCCTTTTCCCTTGGTCTATGCTACTAATTCTCTCTCAAAAGGTCCCTCACCCATCTTCTTTTATCAAGATTCTATTACCATTTTCAATGCCAAATTTCTTTTGAGAATCCTTCTCCGTAAAGCCTTCCCAATCTGTCTCCTCAAAGCAGAACTGAAGTTTCATCCTCTGCTCTTCTACAGCAAAAATAGATTACTGCATCTCTTACCTCCCTTTGATGTGTGTCTCTGAAAATAATAAGGCTTCCCGTCCTTTCTACTTTGACCTAGATCAATAGATTTGGCTATACAAGAGCAAGAGGAAATTCTTGAGCAAGAGTTTTTATTCCTTATGGGAGAGAAAATTATCCATAGTTTATAAGCTGTGTGCTCTGGACCAGTGATCTCCAAAGTTCTAGATTATGTACCCCAAAACAAATTTGAACATGTATCTTTAAACCTATACTACTTATGTATATATTACATGTACATTACACTGACATTTTCTGTACATCATAGAACATACACATAAACGTTCAAAGGATGCGATGAAAAATAGATGGAGAACATCTTAATATTTTCATCCCAGGCCCCAGTGAATCCTCTTACACTGAGGTGTGTACGCTCCTTTCTCGAGAATCCTGCTTCCTGCTCTCAGGACTATGTGCTTCATTTCCCCTTTGTGATCTCCCTGCCTCTAATCAAAAGACTTTTTCAGTTGTGCTATGAGCAAAGCTAGGAAATATTAACTTCATTTGTGACCAGAGTGCAAACAGGTCATCTTTCTCAAGGGAAAGGTGAATTTCATGAGCAGTACAAGGTCCTGGTAGTTTAGCTGCCCCTTCAGCCAGAGATTCTCCAGAGGGAATCAGTCATATTTTTATTAAAGAAAACAGCATATTCAGATAGGCCCTAACTTTTGTTGTTATTATTGGATGGTTGTGTGTTCAAACCACACCTTCTGCGATCCTATATGATTAGAAAGATATTTCAAATTCTGGGCTGGGCTGCGGGCAGGTTGAGGCAAAATATTTTTCCACTAGTGATGACAGATTCAACTTATTATGCAGAACTTTAAGTGGCAGTGACCTTAAGTATATCAAGTCCTTGGCTTTCTCCTGCTGTCACAACAGACTCTTGAGCAATCCAAGCAGAAAAACAGGAGTACAAGAAATACATAAAGGGGGTGGTGGATGGTGGCATAAAAATAACTATAGAAAGGTTTTCAGGAAATGTGGCCACATGCATTTTAGCATCAAGCATAAACTTAAGAATATGATACGATATAAGACTAAGAAAGAAAGCATATTGCAAAAGAACATTTATATAATTTTGGATTAAATAAGATCAGAGAAAGCCCAGGAAGACAGAAAATTGCTCTTGTACAATAAATCTTTGGGCTAGTATTCTGGAATACTTTCCCCACATAATTTTGATATGATTACATTAAGATTTCAATCAACTAGAAAAACCTCCAATAAAATCTGAAGTTGTAATTAAAAAAAAAAAAAGATGACAATCAACTGAGACCTTTCTATTTACAAATTGTCTCCCTTCTTCTGCAAATAAGCCTTACTGGAACTCACTACATCGAAAGTCATTAAACACATACAGATACCGCAATGACTCCAGAAAGGCAAGCTGAGCGTCATTAATTGCCGTTTCACACACATCCCCCACACCCCACACAACAGGTCAAAGATGAGCTGAGGTTCATATGCTGGCTCTGAGTATAATGCTTCATATGCAACCATCAGCCCACTACTAGGAAAGGACAGTTTGGGGTTTAAAGCAAAATGCACTTCTCCCTGGGGAAATTTTATTTCAATGAAAGTCAAAATAAATGGGGCAGAAAGGATATATATATAACTAATTGCTTTCTTCTTCTCAGACATGCTAGCATATTCTATGCGCCTACCCAGGTTCTCCAGGTGTAAGCCTTTGCCTTGGATGCTACTTGTATGGCTCCAGGGGAGGTAGAGGTAAAGACAAAGGGGAGAAAAGCCCTGATACCCTCTAACAGTCACTCCGGGGCATTATGAAGCAGACGCAGAGCATGAGGCTGCAGTTTGAGTCTGCTGTGTTGTGGCATTTTTGCATAGCAGAGCTTGCTTGCACATAAGCAAATGTGCATTGAGTTGTGCAGGTAATTAATATATGTGTATTTGCCTTTTCTGCAAGTATTTGAAGAATTTAAGAGTGAAATATAACTCACTATTTTCTCCAGTAGTTGACATTTCTGGAAATGCTACACATATCTTGGAATGCAACTAGTCAGCTGATACAGAAAGAGTCTAAAAAGGAAGTGATTTTTATATCTCACTAGAGTTTTAGTGTCTATTTTAAGATCTTTTATTCTGTTGATTTTAGATCAAATAAGGAATGAAGAAAGCACCTCATTTTTTCAATAGCTGGTGAGGCAAGAGAAGGGACATAACAAGATTTATAAGTTTTTTCCTAATTCTAGGGAAATAATAGTATTTGATATTTGTAATTCAGGCTCACTAGATAAATGAGTTAAACATACTCTTTACAGGTGGTAATTTTCTAACAGGATGCAATGCTGCTAATGATACCAAGTAAGAAAACATCAAAGAGACGTGTAGATTGTAACTAAGAGATGAGATTTCAACTAAGAGGGATCAGTGATACAGGAATGATTTTTAACGCCGAGGTAAATTTTGAAGGAGGAGCCTCAGTCAGATAATCAGGACTTGCCAGTGGGTTTTAAGGGACCACTCAGTAGATCTGTAAGCCATTTACTGCTACTACCTTTTTTTCTTTGTCCACTGTCTATCCTCTGTGCCCTCTCTCCATGCTTTAGGAAAAGACAGGACAACCTGGAGTGACACATTTTCAAACACTCCTCATGGACCTAGACTGAACCCAACCTGCATTGTCTCCTTTCCCAGGGGCTGTCAGGGCCTTTCAGAATAGATTCCTCTTCACATAAAATTCAATATACTAATCTAGATTCAGTCAGGAAAGCAGAAATCACGGTAGGTATTTCAAATATGAGGGATTTAAGACAAAGTATTGGAAGGGCTGCAAAAGGAGGAAGGAGTGATACACAGAGACTTGAAAGCTCTTGATCCTTCTAGGTTGGCCCACATGAGCCAATTTCTGTCACTGGGCAGCTATGGATGCTGCCACCTCAGGGACTGGAATTGTCACAGTTGTCCCTCCACAGCTAGGGCTGTAATCAGCAAAGAGACTCTGCTGCTGCCTGGCTGATGGAGTCTGTCGCTGACCTGCCCCTCTGCTGCTAGGGTAGCTGCTGTTGAATTTAGAAGTAGAACACTTCTTCCTTCCTCCAACCTTCTGATCTTTCCCAGTGCCTGCCATTGGCAGGTACTAACAGGAAGCCACTGGCAAGGAGTCTGAGAAATGTAATTTCCAGACCTCCAGACCCAAGCAACACAGAGCAGTTTATAAGTATAAAACTGGGGAGATTTTTTAGGTCATAGCATATATTGAAATTGGGATAAACTGGAGGAGATTTGGGTACCTCTATGTGGGACTTGGTAAAACCACCTAGCACATTTTATTTATGTTATAATTCTAAGAAAGAAGTACAATACAAAGTATAAGAGAAGATATTAGATCTTGAATTCATCTGAAATTTCCAAATAAAATATTTTGACATTTTAATGATAAACTTGAGCCTGTTTCCATAAACATGACTTATTTTATGTTGTGATTTATGTTTGAAATGGCTGCATGTAATTCTTACCAGTGCTTTTCAATGAAGAGCTCTTCTCATTCTTGATAGTTACTATTAATGTGAAACTTCACAAATGGGTGATAGAAAGAGTAAAAACTTTTAAAAATAGCAATTCAAAAATTCACTGCTGTTGAAAACATATTTAAAGACTAATAGCTCTTCTTTTTCTTCCTTGACAAATATAATGTTGACATTTCTTGTGATAATACGAATGGTTTTGAATTCTATCAAAAATTTTCAAATCCACTTAATGTGTTCCTATAATGCATTCATTGTAGTGTAGTTACCCTGCAGCTAGCTTAGATGTCCCTAAAAACACACACTGGCTGCAAATGGATGGGAACATTGAATAAATATGAAAATAGAGATTTAGGGCTAATGCTGAATCAGGAGCTACACAGGTCAGAAGCTCCCATTTAAGCTCCCCAATCACATCCGTTCTGCAATTTGGGCACCCAGAGCACAAACTTCCCCAGCAGGACCATAGCCTCTTCATTCACGTTGAGCCTGTGTTGGTGTGCTCTAAGTGGCCTGCTGAAGGAGATGCCAGGAGGAAAAGCACCTCCTTGACTGCAATTCTTGTATCTTGACAGAGTGAAAATAAAGGACATTATTCTGCTTGCCACCTACAGGGACCTTGGGGCACACTGTCACACTCCACTCCACTAGGGGATCAGTATCTACCATACAGTAACATCCACTTGGGGCACACACATTGTGCTATTCAAGGCCAGGAAGAACCACATGGTTTTGCTTGCTGAGGGTTTCAAAAGTTTACTTGAGTCTAGTTCTACTTGGAATTTCACTGATTTGTAAAAGCCTACACCTATCCCCAGTATACAGAGAAATACACTGACAAAGGTGCTGAACAGATTTCTGTGTCTTTGTAGCAGAACTTTGCATACAACTTTGAAATATGAATGCTGGGAAACTGCTTTGGTTAGTGAGGCTGCAGCTCTGAGATGGCTCCCCAGTATCTTTCCTCCTGGTATTCACGCCTGTGAGTGTGGGTTGGACCTAGTGATTTGCTTCTAATGAACAGAATCGACCAGTGATGAGATTAGGCACCAAGATTGTGCAACAAAAGGACACTGCTTACATCTTGCTTACCTTCTCTTGGTCTCTCACCTGCTCACTCTGATTGAAGCCAGTTTCCATGCTATGAACTGCTTTATAAGGAGGCCTTCAGGGCAAGGAACTGAGAGCAGTCTCCAGCCAACAGCCAGAGAAAAACTGAGGCTCTTAGTCCCACAGCCTGGAAGAACTGAATCCTGCCAATAATCACGTGTGTGAGTTTGGAAGCAGATCTTCCCCATCTGAACCTTAAAATGACTATCGTTTATTACTTTGCATCCCCAATCAACACCTTGATTGTAGCTCTGTAGGAAACCCTGAGCCGGGGGACCTTAGCTAAGCTGTACCCAGATTACTAACCAGAAAAATAATGAGATAATATTTGCTGCTTTAAGTTGCTAAGTTTTGAGCTAATCTGTTCCTCAGCAATAGATAACTAATACCATCATTTATCTTCAGTGGGCAGAATGAAATTCATAAAGAATTTTGATAGCCTTTCACAGTATACCAGGAGCTCACTAATTGTACAAATAATGAGATCATTCAAAGAATGCCAACTTTTGAAAGTTAGGAAAGAAATCAGCCATAACTCTTACTGAGTCATGCTTCTTCTGCTTCCTTCAAAGATTTAGGATTGTGTTTGATAATTCATAAATATAAATGCCTTGCAATAGATTTGGTGACAGATAACCAAACAAACGCAGTGTTTAAAAATACACAGAAACTTCACATTGGTTCACTGCAAAAAAGATAGCTGGATTTTATATCAGAATATTCTCTAATTGAAAAGGAGCTAATAATTTTAAAATACAGTTTAAGGCATTTGCTTAAACTTGCTTAAATCAAAACAAAAGAAATAAATTTATTATTAAAACTCTGGAAAATACAGAAGAGCCCAAAAAAGAAAATTAAAATTTCCAACTATCCCACATCCTAGAGATAATCACTACTAAGATTTTGGTGTGTATTTCCAGTTATTTTTTTTTCCTGTATATGTGTGTGTGTGTGTATGTGTATGAATGAAACATCTTTGTAACACATATAATATACATTTATAACACTTTTTTTGAAAATAGGATTATACTGCATATTTTGTTTTGGAAGCTGATTTATGTCACTTAATATGAAATGTGTTATTAAATGTTTTTCTCCAAATTTCTATGACTACATAATATTCCACTGTATAAATGGACTATGATTTATTTAACTGCTTCTATTGTTATAGTCCATTCATTTTTGTATATTATGAAAGTGAGAAAGAGACTATGTAGTTCTTTTTTTCCTTATTGCTCATGGGTCAAAAATAAATAGAGGGATGACTAAGTTGTAGTTAGCTGTGAGAATTAACAAAAGTGTTCCATGACAGAGACTGCTTTTTACTCACTATCCCTCGCTATATTCTCTTTCTCCTTCCCATAACCCTGATTTTACTGGAGTAGCAATGATCCCAGCTTGAAAAAACAAGACAAAACAAAACCCCTTGATCTCCCATATAGTCGGAGTGCTGTGATCCAGTTCTAGGCAATAAGAAATCAGCAGTGTGACTGGGAGGAACACCTAGGAGAGCACATTTTGCGGGGGAAGGGCAAAATCAGTTGGTAGGTGGACTTTTTCTCTTTGCTTTTCCCCTTGTTCCTGGTTGAAAATGGTGAGGACCTGATGACTAGAGCTCTGGCAACCATCTCAAGAGCATAAAGATGAGGGTCTTATGTAAGGACAGCATGAAAGCCATTTCTCATATGATGATCAGCCCAGTGCCTAAGCGTATGGAATAGAATGGAGAACAGAATCATTCTCACTCTATAAACTGTTCTTCCCTCTTTCATGTATAGCTAAATCTGCATAAGTTAAATGTACCTATACCCGCTTTGTATTTATATCTGTCTTAATCTTTCTGACACTTCAGAAAGTCAACAGTTTCTACTGTATACCTGCATAACCAAAGACTTCTTTAAAAGTGTTAAAAATCCCCAAAGGCCAATGGTAATTTGTATGGTGGACCTATGAGTTAAGGGTGCCTTTTTGTTTTGTATTTTTGGATTTCTTTCTTTCTTTTTTTTTTTTTTTTTTTTTTTTGCATTTTATGTAGTATGTGTGCTTATGTGTACTGGGTAATGAAAGATAGGAGGAGGGGAGAGGGGTAGCCTCACCAGTGGCCCTAGCATCCCTGAACCCCTTAACTATCAGCTTAGATCCACTGAGTTTGACAGGTTAGTTCAACAGTGGTAACCTAATTTAGCCATTAGCTAGATTGCCCAGGTACATGCTGACCCCAAGGGTAACTGTAGGAGGTACAGAAAGTTATTTGAGCATAAGATGACTGTTTAGGTGGGGCAAGAATAGTTCTTGAAGCATGAGACTGTGCAGAAAGATGACCCAGTCTTGGGCCAAAATTGGGATAGAGCCATGAAAATTTAGAACTCAAAGCCATCATTGAGAGGGTGCCTCCAACCTAGAGCTAAGTAAACTTTACCTGGAATCAAGGAATATAAAAATGTTTATAGGTTTTAGTTTTCCCCTTTCCAAATTGAAAATAGTTTTTCTAGGTCTCATGGAGAAATGTAAAGTCTTAGAACTTACATTATGCAATTCATTGAATTGAAAAACGTCAGTGAGAAACACTGCTTCTTAGCCACTATAATCTTAATATATGGGCATATTTATGAAGAAGCTCAATACAGGAAGATTTATAATTTTTCATCTTGAAATCATATTTCAGGCTGTATTGCAAAGGTAGGTGATGGTTCCTGGATCAGAACTGATTATCATTGATCATCACCATTTTACAAGTGGGAAAACTGAGGATGAGAAAGGTATAGAGATGTACCTGCAGACACAGTGCTGAGGATGTCTCTAGGACTGGAAGCCACGTTTCTTGACTCCCAATTCAAGGCTTCCCTGAACCATTTCAGGAACTTTACTCAAAACCATTTCTTGATTTTATCAACTTTTGTTGTCGGAAGAGGCTGAGAATTTTTTAAATCATCAGTTCAACAGTCCTCTCAATTTATCTCTGTCCTTTCACATCTTACTATAAGCAGACTGTATCTTTAACACTTTGCTTGGAAAGCTTCTTAGCTAGATCATCAAGTTCATTAAGCATATTCTCTGCTTTCCACATAACTGAAGACAACAGAGTGGCTAAGATTTCTGCCACCAAATAACAGGTTCTCCCTTCCTCCAGCGTTCCTCACTTCCCTCTGAGTCTTCACCACTGCATTCTCAAAGTTCAGATTTCTAGTAACAGTCTATTCAAAGCAATTTAGGTTTTCTCTAATAGGCTTCTCAAAATCCTTCTAGCCTCCACCCACTGCTTGGCTCCAAAGTCACTCCCACACTGTTAGGCATGTGTTGTGGCAGCATACCACGCTCAGCACAGGGTTCAGTCAGAGAGGAAGAACCACTCGGATGCATATATGGATGCATGTATATATAAACAGGGATTTGATCTTCCTGAGTTGTGGATGCTGGGTAAGCAGTCTCTCAAGCCTGTTGTCTTCACACTGAACCTGGACCTTGTAGCCTAACCGTCAGGCAGAGTCTGGAAGGGATAATGGAGATCAACAACAAGCCAAAACCCAAAAGCATGAGGTTTGAACCCCATGAAGACAGACAAACTCCTGCCAGTTCTTATTGCCTCTAACCTTGGTTGTGTGAATATCCTGCAGAAGCCGAGGCTCACTGTCACAGAAATAAACCCTCACACCTGGCCCAGGAATCAGCTGCTGAAGGAGCAGCCAAGGGAAGACAGAGCAGCTGCTGCCTCACACCAGCGAAGTGAGTCAGCAGTTCAGCAGCCAGGTGTGAGAGCTACAAAATGGCTGCAGTGCCCTAGATCGCCCACACAAATCTTCCTGTGGCCTGCCCTAAATGGAAACATACAGAAAAGGGAATTTTGGGGAAAGTAGCTCAGACTGGTTAAATTGACTAATTCTAAGTTACCAGAATCCATTGTATCTGCAGTCCAGCCAGGGAGAAGGAGGAAGGAAAAGAAAAAAAAGCTCGCTTTCCTCCACTTAAAGACACTGCATCAAAGGGCTACCTGGCTCCAATGGGCTAAAACCTAGTCAGGGAGGTGGGAAATGTAGTCTTCACTCCAGGTCATGGGCCAAGGCATTCTGTTCCTGGGGAAGGAAGAAGGATGAATACAGAAGACAACACAACTCACAGTTTTGGCCACAACACATTTGGCTCTGCCTAGAATGTCTTTTCTTCCTCCTCTGCTTGGCAAACCCTCATTCACCCCTGTAGGCTTAGCTCAATTATCATTCTTCCTGCAAAGCCTTCACTCTGTTTTCCCACTGGGTTTTATAAGGCACTCCATCTTGGCACTTTCTCATTTATTCATTCAACAAGTTTTAAGTCCTTCCATATGTCAGGCATTATTCTGGGAACTGGGGATTTAGCAGTGACCAAAACAAAGTCCTTTCCTTTGCAAAGCTTATTGCATCATAATTATTTAGTAACCTTTTTCCTCTAGCACTGCCTCAAATTAAGAAGATTAAGATTCATGGATAACTTCAAGCATTTTTATTCCCAAATAAATGTATAAATTTGTTATCCAGAAGTAAAGTTAAATAATTGGGTAAGGCTTCTAAAGTACTTCATATACTTTCCTATTAATCACAAAGGTATTATTTGTAATTTATAAATCCTGTCTCTTTTAGGAAGTCATGGACCTTGAAAGGTCCTTGGAGATTATGTAATTAAGCCACCTCAGTTTAGATGAGAAGTCAGAGTCTTGATCATAAGATTATTTGCTCAGGATTACGTGCCAAGTTAGTGTCAGAGCCAGAAGTAGAATCCAAGAATACTGATTCTTGTATATATGCCCTTGATGTATTACAATTTTGTGAAAAAAATCGCAGTAAATATACTTCCATTATGTTTATAAAAAGCAGTTTTTCCAAAAATTATAGCATCAAAATTTAGGTAAAATAAACTGCTAGAAGAATAGGGGTATTTGGGGTGACCGTGTGACAGTATTAAGGACATTTTTTAGTTCCAATATGTAGGAAAAAAGATAGAAATAATTTGAAAATAAACATATTAGAGAATGGTAATATACAGAGTTGTATATGTAAAATGTCAGGTTACATTTAAGGGTGACGGATGACACTTTACATCCAGGTCTATGCAGCCCTTTCCTAAAATTTCATGGACTCTATTAGAGATCTGCTTTATGTTAATTTAAGATCTGTAACAGTGTACACACATACGCACACACACTTAAAAACAGAAAAGCAGGGTTTTAATTGAAAATTGATATAAAAAAGCCATTATGCACAGTTTTGAGCAGCCACTGAATTCTAACACATACCCTTGCTCTTTGAACCTCTGCTCCCACACACCAACAGATGCAGTCTAATACACCCCCCACCACATTCACACCTACACTTTCAGTCACTCACCCGCCCCTCACACACAGTTCTGACACGTTTGTTCCACCTTCTTCATCTACGGGAGATAGCGTGAAGGAGAAATGAAAGTCAAGAGCGCAGATGCAAAACGTGTAAATGTGTGCACTACACAAAGCCTGTGGGAAAAAAGCTTTCAGTGAAATGAACTCTAATTTATTTCAGAAAAAATCAATTTCAGTAGAATCAGTGAAAATATAACTAGCTCCTCCAGACCAAATTCATGAGACTACATGGGAAGACTGTGAAATCCAATCCATTTTTTATAACAATGTATCTGAACAAATACAGTAAACTGATGATTTCCTGAGGAAACAGTACTGCTAAATTAGCTCTAATAGTCTTAAGAAGAAGAAAATAATTTTTGATGGTTCAGGAAGACTCTAAATTTAATGCATTAGGGGTTTTGCCCTGGAGCCTGAAGTCTTTCTGATTCTTTATTATGTTCAGATTTAGGAGGATACAATTAGGTCAAGTATCAGATTTTAAAGCACACAAAAATGGAAAATCAGCAATGCTATTGCTAAAAATACACAAGCCAGGAACTGTGGCAAATCGAAAATTATCAAGTTAAGATGTTTTCATGTCTCTCTCAAAGTGGTGGCCATTGACTGTATATTACTATTGCTGACAAAGCATCTTGTATTTTATATGTCAAATTTTTGTTTGTCAAGAATCTTAAAGGTTCTGAAAATCAATAAAATTATGAAAAACAGGATAGAAAGGTACACATTTCCTCCACTAATGAGCAGAAATAGCTCACCTTCTGCACAGGCTTAGACTCTAGGAAATGAAAGGAATTCTTTTCAGTACAAGTGGCAGAAAACCTGACCCAAACTGGCTTAAAAGGAAGTACATTGTCTCCTATAACTGGAAAGGCCCAAGTGTAGGTTCCAGGCTTCAAGCAAAGCCAAGTTCAAGCTAAGTAATTCATTCACCAGTGCACGGTTGCTCTCCATCCTTTAACTCTGCCTTCTGTGTGGCTGCATGTTTCACACAGTGGTGCTGCAGTCCTACCATCTTCGTGGGTTCAAGACCAGAAAGCGAGAGCAAGTCAGCTTCCCCAGGAACTCAGAGTTAATGACTTGAATCTTGTGGCCATACCTGAGCCAATCACTGTGGCTAAGAGAATGTGATGTACCGACTGGCTTAGGCCTAAGAAGTATGTTTTGCATCTGAGTGAGAACAAAGATGTAGTCTTAGTCAGCCGAATTAGCAATTGATATAGGAAAGATTTTGGTTGGTTCAGTGAGATCATTCTGTGCACACCCCCTCTGAGCCATACATTGCATACATGCCTATGTGCGCACACACACACACACATAATTACACTTATCTAGGTTTCAGTCTTTCCTTATTATTTCTAATATTCTCTTTCCAGCTATCTTAGATTTTTCTGTGCTTAGCATTAGGAAATAATCTCTCAGGAGATCATCCTTTTTTTCCTATTGGTGGCCTGATCCATTTAACTCCTCCCTCCCCCCTTATGCTTTATTTCCTAAACCTTTTGAAATCTTTATCATTCTTGTTACCATAAAATTCTAGCCTCTATTTCTAATAATTATATTGCCAGCAGCCTACTTAGCATCCCAGCATTTACTGCAGACTTATTAGATATGACGGGGTTAGAGGGGGCAGGGCTGAAGCCTGACTCAGCACTAAGTGATGTCAGGCAAAGGAGCCACCCTGGAGGTGCTCACAGTCTCACTGTCACATTCCTGAGGCCCTTATGTCCTCTGGAGGTGATGGTAGGGAGAATAGCTCCAGAAAAGTCTGAGGGAACACAGCAGGTAGGTAGAAAGTTGGAAGAGGGGAAAGAAGTGGTAAGTTATCCCATTTATGAGGACATTACTCAGTTCAAATCCTTTGATGCCCATTCAGGCTGGGGCTGGGAATGGAGAAGAGCAGTCAGGAGAACAGAAGGAACAGATAAGTTCCTACAGCCAAAGACTGTATTCCTGTCTTGTTCTTAGGCTGGAGGGAAAAAGGGTCAAAGATGGTGGACCCAGTTCTGAGGCTGCTGGGAGAGGGAATAGAGAGAGCTCAGTAGGTGTGGATGACTTTGAGGATCCAGTCTGTGTACTGAGAAACCTTGGTGTAGTAGCCAACATTACCTCTCAGAATACACCCTTCTGGCCAGGATAAGATCCCTTGGAGCTGATTTTCACACAGGATTGGGGCAGCAGCTATTTCCTGTTAGAAAGAAGGGAGATGGGTTGGGCAGATTAGGCAAAACAAAGATGACCAAATACCAAGTCCCCATCTGAGGGGCCCAGAATAGAAAGATTTAGGTGATAAGGGTTGGGAGAAGTGTCTGGTGGCCATTTGGGCCCATCCTATCACTCACCCTAGTCTACATCATAGGAAGCTGTAGAGAAATGAGAACACTCTGAGCTGTTTCCACCCTGACATCTAAGTTCATTCATGATTGGAAGGAAGACACATTCCTTCCTGGACCCCATTTACCTTGATCTCTTCTTGGATGTAGACAGGAAATTAGACTGGGTTGAGGAGATATGTGGGCCCCAAAACAGTGTCCCAGGGAAAACTTAGTAGAGGCTGAGGGAAAAGAGTTACCTCACATGAGTGTATGCTCTCCAGAGATGATCCCGCACAGAACATGTTCCCTGTGATTTTAACAGGCACTTTTCTTACAGGGGGATCTTGGCAATATTCATAAGGGAACCAGGAGACAGTCTGGTTTAGCTCAACATCATTTTCTACATCTGAGCACATACACATACACAGTGGGAGAGAGAGACGGCAGGGAGAGAGAGAGAGAGGCTCTGTTTTTCTTTGATCCTTCACATACCTACCTTCCTTTCGTCTCTCCTTCCCTCCCTCTTTCCTGTAATTAAACTATTATTCAGTGAAAGAAAAAAACCACAACGAAAAGGAAACAGGGAAGAAGAAAACAAATAATGAAATAAGAAAAACCAACATCTGGTTCCAGTGTCATAAACTGCATGCCTTGGGCTTGTATGTACATGTTTTTACTTGTGAATGCATGCCTGTAAGTCAGCACCAGCAGGACTATCCTCCAACCCTTTCCTTACCCAGACACCCTTTCACCCTCATTTCAGTAGTGAATGGGTCAAGAATACTGGATTCCAGAGACCTCTCTCCATAAATAGCCAGGTTACCCCTAGGTATATCTTGTCACCAGTTTGGGCCTCAATTTCCACATGAATAAAATATATAAGTTCTCAGGACTCTAACAGCTCTCTTGATCTACAATAATAGTTATATGATAATCCTTATTGAGTGGGTACTCAAGAGCACTATGGGTCTGT
The DNA here is from genome assembly GCF_048773025.1 of Camelus bactrianus. NCBI lineage: Eukaryota > Metazoa > Chordata > Mammalia > Artiodactyla > Camelidae > Camelus > Camelus bactrianus. The sequence continues at coordinate 86,107,343 of NC_133543.1, read as the reverse complement.
CTTGAGGGTCACTCACTGGAATTCTTTCATGACCAGCCCCAGCCAAAGACATTGCACTTGTCCAATTTTCTGTCAACTGTGGTATTGGGCAGAATCATCAGCTTCACCCAATCACTGAGTTTTAGGGGATGTATCAGCTTGATGAGCATGAGGTCATGTTCAGCAGAATCCCAGGTGAAATTTGGATGTTGGATTGTAAGCGTGGGTCTTAAGTGCTCCATCTTGTTTTGGGAACTTCTTTTTGAAGTAGCAATGTCAGTCTCGAGAAATGTGGAATAGGCCATGAAGGATTAGCAGAAGAAGGAGATACTATTCTATTGTTCATCTTGCATCCTTTCTTCCCCCTAACTTGCTTTGTAACTTTGCACGAGTTCCTCCTAAACTTGCCAAGATCTCCATCTCCTTCTCTGGCAAATGAGAAATTTCCAGTGCTGTTCCATAACTCTTTGATCTGTATCACATTGTATACAGTCTTTTATTCCCTATTGGTTTGTCCTCTGGTCCTCGGCTCCCTCAGTTCCCTCCATCTACATCATCCTATCCAGGAATCTAACTATAACCACCTGGATATATTTCCTGCTTCCTTCCAACCACTTCTCAGGTTTGAAAGTCCCTTGTGCAAGTCTCTTCAGGGCTGAGCCTCCGTGGCCCCTGAGTAATCCCAGTGACTAAGGGGGGACACCTCTCCCTCCAGGACCTCCATCACTCACGGTAGAAAGCAGTGGGCTGTGGTGAGAATCCATTATTTGTGGATGAGGGTCCCCAGACAAGTCTCATTTTCTGAGTTCAGGAAAACCAAAATGGTTGGTACAGTTTTGATGTTCATCTGGTTGAATTGCTGGACTGATTTTACCCGTGCTGGTGCTAGTGTTATGGTTATTGTTGTTACTGCTTACAGATAGGGGAAAGGAAGGCAGAATCTTAGAGACAGGGGCAGACATTCCAGAGGATGGAAATCTGAGATGTTTTACATGGTCAATGTGTTATTGGTATTTAAGGTACTACTGAACTATTTCAGGATCCTTCTCTTAATTTCCCTTTAGACTTCCCTCTGTATTTGTGTCCTCCCTATTACTTACTCCTCCTCTCTCTTCCTTTCTTCCTTTTGATTCTTCTTTCCTTTCTTCAAGCTTCCTTCCTAGCTATACAGCAAAATCACTTTTTTTTTTGGTCCAACATCCACCATTTATTGTGTAAAGTCTCATTATCGTAGTCTGAATCTTCTCTTGTGCCCATGGAGCCAGAAGAAAAAAAAATCAGTGAACTCTAGTTATCTTCATTGTTCTAGGAAACTATCAATCACTGGGGTCCTGAATTCTTACGTTTCTAACTGATAATATCCTCACCCATCTTATCTAGACCCATTTCCTACACTTTCCTCCAATACAACATTTTCAAAATTTTAAGTCAAAATAGGAACCTGCACTCACTAGTCACTGCCAGAACAGTGATGACTAGAAACAGGCTGTTCATATCTGCTGTCTCTTCCAATGAGAAGACCTGGGAAGGGAGTGAACTACCAACCAGCCTGATGATCTGGAAGCTTTACAGAAGAGAAATTACAAGGAGGAGTGAGGAGGTTCAAGGGAGCATGGTGTTCTGAACTAAGGGAGGATGGCTTCAGAGTGCCTGCCCTCCCTTTGCAGTCTGGGAAATTTATCCAAGGTGAGACGGCTGACTCCCAGAGACATGTACTATAAGCCAAGGACTTTGCTCTCCTTTATTAGCAAAGAGAAATCTCAACTGGCCAATCTTGTCTGCCTTAATCTACTGTCTCCAGTTATACTTCAGCTCCCTGGTTCCCTTTGGTTTATTCACCTGTTCTCACAATGTGGCTGATCTCTACCTCTTTGTGACATTTACCAGCCCTTAATCTTAAAAATAAACTCCCTCCTCTATGAACTATAGACCCCCTCCTCACCTAACACACTGAGCCCTCCCCCATGTCACATTGACCTTTGTCATGTGAGGACCCTAGCCTTCATGTTACACTGTTCCCATCCCATGACATCCTCCCCTACCCCCCAGATACCACTGACCTCTTCCTGAAAATTTGCAGAGCCAGTTAGAGACAGACAGGGTATGCTTTACAGATCGCCCTAGAGAAATGGACTCTTATAGGTCCATCCACATGCCTCTTCCCTAGGCCTGCTTGTTCGCAGTTTTCTGATCTTTCCCCTCTAAACCCCAAAGTAAGCAACCACATTAATCATCAGTGATATGAGTCCTGTGTATTTTATTTCAGGCCACTTTTCTTTCCACACAAAGTAGATAACTAGATGTACCACAAATCTCTTCTACTGAGTTTCCCTTCACTGCTGTCTTCTAGGGCCATGTTTGAACAGGGTTATAAGGTAGCAGTCTATTTCTGACTTTACCACATACCAAGCTGATCCATCTGTGTACCAAGCACGGGTTTTCTTTTCCAAGAGCTGGTCATAAGGGAACCTTCCTTTCCCTCCCCGACTCCCATCCCAAAACAACTGTACGTGTGTGCTCAGGAAGGGGCAACAGTGCCATAGTGGTGGATGGCACAGGACTCTGAGCCCCCTACTTATGCACCTTACTTGTCCTCTGGCCCTGCTCAGGACCAATCCTAGATGGAACGCTTCTGTCTTACTGGACTGCTGCTGGGGCTCACATGACTTTATGACTTAGCAGATCTGACAGAACTCACCTTGTGACGAACAGTTCTGGCTTCATGGTTACTGGATATCCCAAGATCAGGTGTTCTGTCTCTGCCAGGGCACAGTAGCACAGCTGAATGGTCTCTGCTGCAGATGATAGAACATTGTTCCAGAACTCTACAGTCTATGTGGTGATCCTCTTACTGGGGCTTGCTGAAAACGCCACAAAATTTCTTTTCTTACCACAGATATGTCTAATAGCACAGGTCTGCTACGCAGCATGGGCCAAGTGTCAGGGCTGCTTGTGGCATAGCCCGAGACTTCTTCAGAGCCTTGTCCTGCTCTGGACCCCACTCAAAGCTGGTAGACTTCCATGTCACTCAGAAATGGTTCAATGCAGTATTTCCAAGTGTTGAACATGCTGACCACAGAACCCCAAATGCCCACTGGGCACTAATGCTTCTTAGTTCTGGGATGTCTGGCATGTTCCAGTCCACTAAGCACTGATGTGGAGAACCTCCGAGTTTTCTTTCTTTTACCCTCTAGAGCACAAGTGTCTTGCCAAGGTCTCGAACATTCTTGCCGCTGCTTAATCATCTGTTCTGATTAACTTGATGTGATAGTTATCTGCTGCTCTGTTTGAAATTACTCCCAAACATAGCAGCTTAAAACAGTAAATCCTTATTATCTCACAGTTTCTGTAGGTCAGGAATTCAGCAGTGGCATAACTGAGGGATTGTGGCTCAAGGTCTCCCGTGAGGTTACAGGCAAGATGCTATCCAGGGCTGCAGTCACCTGAAGGCTTGACTGGGCTAGGACATCTGCTTTTATGAGAGCTCACTTAAATGGCCTTTGGCAGGAGGCCTCAGTTCCCTTCCACTTGAATCTCTCCGCAGGGCTACTTCAGCATCCTTATCACATGGTACGTGACCCCCCTCACAGCAAGTGATCCGAGAGAGCGAGGAATGAAGCTGTAATGGCTCAAAAGTCACACACCATCACTTCTGCAATATTCTATTTGTTAGAAGCAAGTCACTAAGCCCAGTTCACACTCAACGTGAGAGAAATTAAGCTCTACCTATTGAAGGAAGAAATATCAAATAATTTGTGGGCATACTTGAAAACCACCACATATGATATCACCAATGTCGTGGATCACTGCGATGATATGCAGAATGTCCAGGCCGTCCAGTTTCCTTTGGGTTATATCATTTCAGGAGATGAAAGAATTAAACCCTGGTCAAGACTACAAATGTCCGTGTTATTCACATGCATCTGTTCCCTTTCCTTGATAGGAATGTAAACGAATGCATTTGCTAATCAACACACGGTACCATATTACATCTGGCATAGCAACAGCAATGTGGGAGACTATTTGGTTAAATTTATTATTGCCCAGGATCAGAAATTTTTGTCAGAGCCAAACTGGTGAATTAAATGGAAATAAATGAGGATTATCACCCTACATTCTTTAAGTCTTGAAAGGTAGCACTAATCTCTGCATTTACCCTCAGGATGTGATACTGTTTTTAATTTACCATCTTGCTGAGGGAGCAAATGTTTCAGATATTCCACTTGGTCTTCCCCACTAATACAGATATAATCCCACAGTACAAGGGATCAGCGTGGAGGTTACCAAGTATGTACATTCCAATTACACACTGGGGACCCAGAGAAATGACCTTTTCCTATATAGTGTTTTCTCCATAGCGTTAATCACTATCTAACCCAACATACACTATACTTACTCATTTTATTTATTGTCTGTCTTCCCTATGGATACGATTTTTGCAAGGGCAGACATTTTGTTTTACTTTTTTAAACTGATTTATTTCCAATGCCTACGTAGTGCCTAACACGTCACAGAAACTTTATAGTTCTGGCATGTAGCAGGCATTCAGTAAATATTTATTGACTGAAAGAGTAAGTAGTGCCTGACTCTCAATATAAGTTTATTATTATTATTTTTATAATTGCCTCTAAGATTTTTCCATCTCTTCTGGCAAGTATGAGTTCAAGTGTGAAGCATTCACTCTGTAGCAAATAAGGGAAAGGTTTCCACAAGAGGATCAGAGATGACCATTGGCCCCTCAAGTGTCCCAAGGAACAGTATATGTGTTGATGATGGGTTGAGAGGTGAAAGGCAGACCATGAGGGACACCAAGGTTCTCAGTACGTTCTATATCTCTCTCCTCACCTAAGTGTGTGTTGAAGTATAAATATTTAATCTCCCACATTTTCCAGTGGTAATTATTGTTTTTGAGCCTCTTAGGATGGAATTGTTTGTTTTTGAAACATTGAATTAGTCATAAAATATTTAAATACTTTCAGGCTTCCTTTTGAAAAATTGAAGGATCTGGCTATTGGCATTTTTCTGGTGCTTAGAAGTATATAGTCATTTCAGATGGAGCATGTCTTTTTTATCACAGTCCTCACCACTCCTTACTGTCTCTTTCACGCTAAGGCTAAGTGACAGTTGTCATTCATCAGTGTATGAATAGGAGCATTTTTCTTAAAGTAAAGTAAGGAAGAAAATGATACAATTTTTATATCCAAGTCCATATAATAACTGGGAAGAATGAAATGTAGACAGACCCTGGTCAAGACTGTAAATGTCCATGTTATTCACATGCATCTGTTCCCTTTCCTTGATAGTAATGTAAATGAATGCATTGCTAATCGTTGAAATTTCAAGAAAAATGGGAAGAGTGTTTTTGGAAGGTAAGAGAACATAAAGATCATTCCTAAGCATTTAATATGTAACATGCACAAAGTATGACTGGATACATAAAGTGCAATTCAAGATATAGGGAGCCTGAGTTTGCAATCCTCCCTGATCCAATAAAGAGGAATAAATAGTATATTCTACTTAATTTGTAAGCTACCTATTTCTCTTTTAAAAAAATCTATCATTCATATTATTATGCACTACAATTTTAGTTTCTTTTTTTCATGTTGATATCTTTCCTCCAAGATACATATTGTCCCACTTCAACTCCCAAATTTTGCCCTTGGGGAGTGGAAATAGAGAGGGACTCATTGCTAGCTCACATGCTTAGTAACTGTTGCTTCCTTATTTACAAAGAGAAAAGCTTTGCGATTCTAGTTCAGAAAAGAATTAAAATTTCAGCTAAGGACCCTTATTTTCTTCAATTTCTATATGGAGAAAGAGTGATTCATTCTTTCAGTTGCTTTTAGTTGATGGTTTTAGGATCCAATAACTGTAATTACAACAGTAAGAGTAAAATTTCATGACAGTAATTCAAATTCTGGATGTTCTTAGCTAGTAAATACACATGATGACTAGAAAAATGTAACACTATCAGATTTCCAGATATCTTTTAAAAAGCCAAACACAAATCCATCACAATCCTGGTATTGAGCTAAGTATACATGGAGTCAGGTTATGGCGCACGGCTGTCAAACTCTTATAAGGAAACAAGCGTGTTCTTATATTTATCTGAATATGCCTTTCTCTTTCTACCACCTTTTGCATCTTCATTAAAGCCAATTATAAAAATAAGGCAGTTATTGAGCTCAGTATTTACTGATAACCAAGCAGGAAGCTTTTGGGTGTGAACCAGACTAAGGATGACTCATTAGAAGCCAAATGTTTGTATGGAAAGCTCCCCCTAAAATGGCACAAAAGCAAATGTTTACACACATGTTAAAAAGCATTGTGGAACTCTTGGGAGGAGGGGTTAAAATACTGCCACCCATTCTTAATTATATCATTTTGATAAAACATTGCTTTGCTACCACAGAGGCCGGACCAGGCCTTTCAGAAACAGGGTTGTTATCATTGGTAGGACTGTCCGGACTCACAGAACTTCTTATTTTGAAATATGACTCTGTTTTAATAACCTCAACCCAGTCTGTATTTTGAATACGTTGAAAATTTATGTGCTACTTGTGAAGAGTTTAAGTTCCCTATAGATAGGTGTCTCAATTGTAATCTACACAAATATCGGTCATAAGAAGAGTGGTTAAAAATGAAAATTTGTTTCTCGCTGAGCAAACATTTACCTCAAATGGTGTAAGCAAATATTTAAATTCTGCACCATGATGTTGACTATTGTTTTAAATGCCTTTTTTTTTACCCCTCAAGCTAACAAACAAAAACACCCAGTTGTTTTCATTCTGACATATTTTTGGCACACATCAGTTTCCTGCTCAGGCTTACCAGGCCCTAAAGCCCATGACTCAGGTGATTTGGGGCACCTGGGAAATCAGCTCCTGTTAGAAGCTATTGCTGAAGATAAGGTGATGATAGTGGTGGAAGGTTGGAGTTTCACTATCCTGTCCTGATTCGAAAAGGAACCAGGGGGTCAGAAGGTAATCAGGCTCTCCTGCTAAAGTAAGCTGCCTGCTCTTTTCCGATGACCCTTACTAGGGTTCCAAGCTCTGCTGATATATTTTAAAAAGGACATTGAGCCAGCCAGGCATTGATGACTGAACTCACTGAACTAAGCAGCATCCCTTTTTTAGAATTTTGTCTTGTATCCAAGGAAACAATGGAAAGTACTTAGGACAGTGGCTGTAGAGAGATGCAAATACAAAGGCTAATATCAAGGAGAGGTAAATCATCTTGATCTCCATAATTGGGGCTGGTGTTATCTGTTTCTGGAACAAAAACATCCTGACCAGATGAATGTATGGTATGGACTGTGATTAGAGATAGAGCTGCTTCCTTTAGCTCAGATCATAAGAAAACTAGATAAATAAATTTCCTAGATTTCTGGAGCTTCCCCTATTAAGTACCAAAATGTTAAAGAAAAAAAAAAAAACAGAAAATGGAACGGTCTCTGTGCAGAATGATTGAAGAGAGAGGATCAGGTAAGTGAAATTTTTACTTTTCTGTTTATGCTCTTTTATAAGGAATGAATTTTTAAATAACAAATATATATTATTTTTATTTTTAAAAATTCAGTTGAAACTATTTCTTTATAAATAAATGGGTTATATATTTCTGACCTCTTAAACTGAGCCAAATTAAGTTTTCTTTTGATGACTCATTATCGTCACACAACTCAATTTTCTATGCCACAAAACAATGATACCCTTAAGTAGTCCTAGAGTTTATTGAATGGTTCATTCCTACACTAAACGTCCTCAGAGTTTTAATTTACTCCTCGCAAATTTTCTGCTGTCTGCTTTGCAATGAGATTGTCAGCTGTCATGTCACACTGATAGACTTCCACCTATCTTTAGCAGCCTCTCATTCAAATTTGTTGTTTTAACTTGATGCTCCTAATCAGCTGACTGATTAGTAAGTCACATACACAGATTTATTAATAGTTTATGTAAAATAAAATTAAATGGGCATAGAGTGAGTGCCTAAGGATCACTTCTTTGAGCAACGTGTATTTTTTAACAGATGCAAAAAAAATGCATTTATTTGGAGGTTTCAGTCTTATCCTTTCTATCTGGATCTCAGCTATGTTTCAGATAGTAAGTGTCACTGGATAAAAGAGTTATATGTAAGTGAAATGATACTCTGCTGTCATTTAATAAATGCATCATTTTTTCCTTCCCTCCTGAAATTGCTCGGTGGTGATACAGATAGATGCATGTATAGGGGAGCAAAATTTGCCACCCCAAAATGTCTCCAGCATCTGGATTATTTCAAGCTGAAAACAATCAAGGCCCAAAAGACTCAGAAAGAAACTGTGACCTCCCCCCTAACTGCCTGAAGAATTTAGATAGAGAGCCCATTGCAGGAATAGAAAGATCACCAGAGGGATCTGCAAAGAATATGGGCTAGGTGTAGTGGGGGAAAATCTTACAGATCAGGGTCTGCTCTGCATGGCCCAGCAAACATTTATTTACCAAACATTTGCTTTACCATCTCCATGTGAAATGCTTTCTTCTCCTTTGAAGTCCCAAACCAGTTCCCTCAATGTCCTCTTTTGTCTTTAGCTGAAGATGATATTTAAGGTGAGAGTTTCAGCCATTTTAGTGAGTTACTCAGTTTCTCTAGGTCTCTTTCATGTATGCATGTTATTATACTTTTGTCTGATTTTCTTCTGTTAATCTGTCAATTAATCTCTCATGTCAATTTAATTCTTAGACCAGTTAGAAGCACCTAGAAGGGTAGAGAAAAACTTCCTCCTCCTGGAAAACATGTGATACTGAATTGGAGTTATTCTCATTTTTCATGGTAATTGAAATGACAGCCCTGGACATGTTGCTGGTTCTAGAATAATATTTTAAATTAGAAATAGTTGCCAGCATTTGGATAACCAAGGATTCATTTATAGTAAATGTTTCCAGATGTGATAAATATATATTTGGTTTTTATCACTGGTTCCTGACACAAAACTTCTAAAACTCTTAGAATTTCCTGAATAGGGTGATAGGAACATGTTTTGTTATTTATAACAAGCTCCTTTCAATCATACCTGAGTTGGATATGCTAATAAGGTAACTCTTAGCGGGCTCTCCTAGATAGCTTCAGGATGAGGGCTGGCTGTGAGGAACCAATCTTGTGATCAGAGAGTTAGAACTTTCAGGCCCACCCCACTGACCCCCAGGGAGAAGAGAAGGGGCTGGAGGTTGGTTTAATCACAAATCTTCGGTGATTTGATCAATCAGGCCCATGTGTGGAATCTCCATAAAACCCCGAAATGATAAGATTCAGAGAGCCTCCTAACTGGTGAACACATTGAGGTGCTGGGAGGGTGGGAGGGAGAGCCCTTTGTCTCCTACCCCCTACACTGTACCTTGTCAATACACCTCTTCCATTTGGCTGTTTCTGAGCTGTGGCCTTTGTAATAAACTGGTAATAGCAAGTAAACTATTTTTGAGTTATGTGAACTGTTCTAACAAATTACGGAACCTGAGGAAGGGATCATGGGAACCTCAAATTTATAGCCTGTCGGTCAGAAGTATAGGTGGTCTAGGACTTGCAATTATTGCCCCAAGTCGGGGCAGTCTTGCGGGAAAGAGCCCTTAACCTGTGGCGGCTGCACTAACTGGTACCTAGTGTCAGAACTGAATTCTGGGACACCTAGTTGATGTCTAGAGAGTTGAAAAAATTGGTTGGTGTGAGGGGAAAAAAACACACACATTTGGTGTCAGAAGTGTTATCAGTAAAAACAGCACACCAGGCTTTTATGATCTCAGTATGCTAGAATATGTAACAGGCTTGCCAAATCCATATGAAAAAAGACATATATGTAGGCTCTAGTCTATTGGGTAGATCAAATAGGACTCACTCAGCTGACTCACAGATACACGGAAATAGATCAAACAAGTAGCATGTGTTTGAAAAGAACACTTTATAGTTAGACAGGGAGTGGGGATTTTTTGACAATCGTTTTGAATGTGAGTCAGAGTGCAGGTTTGCGTGGGTGCATGTGTGGGTGGATACATCTGTGGGTGTCAGGAAGAAACAGCCAGAGATAGATGGCTGCAGTTCTATAGCTAGTAAAATGACTATAATAGTAAAATAAATTTAAAGGCACAGAGCTTCATAGAGCCCTTTAAAATAGTTTTAGACACATGATGTCTACAGACAGGCTTATTTAAAATGCCAATTGCTTCCCACAAAGACTTTAAATTACCCCTCCTTACATAATGCCAGGCAATTTTCATTTACCACTTACTTGCAATTTGGTAATTATCACAATGAAACCCTATCTTATATTCCTGGTAGTCAAAACTTTTTAAAACTGGGAAATTGAGATAATCTGGCTACATTTCTTATCTAGAAATGACCTTCAGCAGTCTGTAGACCAAGAAATGATAGCAAATTACTCGCCATGGAAAAAGGACCTAAATCGGTAATAGGATAAGAAGAATTTTATCTACAGCTATAAGATGATTTCTGATGTTCTTATCTACATATAGTAAGTGGGCAATACAAAAATGTAAAAAGATAGGGAATTGGCAATATGATTACTTACTTGGTTTTACCTGGGAGAGTAATAATGCTGGTGAAGTAACGTCTCTGCATAAAGACTTAATTTAACAACAAATTCACAGATTCTCACTGTTTCGGGCAATTCCATGATTGCGTCCCTGTACCCTGGCAAGTGTGAATTTATGGGTAAGTCCAGAACCCACAAAGCTACTAAGAATATCACTCGATATTAAAGTGAATAATCCCAGAATGACAGAAATGATGGATTCACACACACAGGGTGAGTAGAGTCATTCAACATGCAGCTCCCATATTTGAGCCTTTGGGCTGTGCCTCACTACTGTGCTTGCTTCTAGAATTCCAACCTACATCTGTCGTCAAGGAACTCAGCCCTTGAATTAAACAGTTAAGGAAGCTGATAAGCACTGTTTGTACCAGGTCAATGGAGGAAACAATTATTAATTCTTCATTCACCAACAGTGATTTTTTTTCAAAGTAAATAAATTTTTCTAATTATAAAAATAATATATGCTCATTATAAAAAATTCAGATACAAGAAGAAAGTATCATTCAACGAGTTAAGGACAACTTATTTAAAGCTATAAAACACCGAAAGAGTATAAAGGGTCCCGTACTCATTTCATATTCCCTCTTTGTAAACTCACTTCTCCACTCCTTGCCATGCATCACTTTTCATTATTAACTGGTGGAGAATAAGTGATACAATGTACTTGCCTAGCAGGACAATATGTCTATATACCATTACTGGTTCTCATATACTGTAAGCATAAAATATAATTTATTTCATAAATTACTTTAGGCCTGGAAATATCAAAACTACATCTGCCTCTTATTTGCAGATAGTAAGATCACTCTTACACTCACAAGAAGAGAGCTCTTACCTGCCTCAGCTTTAAAGTCCTGATTCTTTACCTTCAGAGCTAGGAAGTCAAATCCCATGTAACCAGTCCGAGAATGATTAGTGGTGGCTTTGAGACTCCATGAAGCTTAGAACATGGAGTTCATCCTCCATGATGTGAGGATGAACAATATACTTAGAGTGTGTGAGTTCGTGTCAGCCAGCACAAGATAGGCTAATGTTGCAGTTACACAATTAACCCGAAATCCCAGTGGCTTAACACAAGAAAAGTTTAATCTTGCTCATGCTACATGTCCACTACACATGGGGAGGCAGTCTTGCTCAAGGACCAGGATGATGGGGTTTCTGCCATCTATTGGCTGCAACAGCTCCTTGGTTACTGTAACAGGGAAGGCAAGATGGGAGAATCCCGAATGGGCTTTTCACTGCCTCTGCCCAGAAGGAACACCGGTGCTTCTACTTGCATTCCATTGGCCATAGCTAATCACATGGTCTTCGTAACTTCAAAAGAGCTGAGGAATTTGGGGAACATTTGGAATAATGATTTACAATTGTCTCTCCCTTAAACCTAAGTGCACTTTTCTGACCATAGGCTGACATCATCCAAAATCAAATAAGTGATGGTATTTACTATATCAATTTTCTACTCCTTTGGCATGAAATTTGAGTTTGAGAAGAATGTAGAGAAGAATATACCCTACATAAAAAGGTCTTGATACATAAGGTAATTCACGTATACATAATAGCTTTTTATTTTCCATAACAGATATTCAAGAAAGAGGAAGATGATTGTGAAAGAAAGTATTACCAAGCCCTCATTTTTTTACCATTAATTCCAATTTGGGTTGACTAAAAGCAGCAACATGCTTGCATTTGTCAGGGTAGACTAATTTCTGTAAGAACTAGTTATCTCTGGTCTTTGGAATTCTGAGCAATTTTTTCTTCTATATATCTGAATTTTATGGTTTTTCTAAAATCTCAGTTTAAGACAACAGAATTTATTAATTGCATATGTGACAGTTCTGTGTAGGTATTTGATGAATGGCCTTCCAAAAGGTGATTCAAGGACCTGGGCTCCTCCTTTCTGAGACTGACCTCTTCTAGGGTTTTGGAGTCCTCTGCAGGTTCCTCAGACAGACAAAGGAAGGGAACAGCAGGAAAGATCAGGGGCCAGGCTTGGAAACAGCATATATCATTTCCACCCACACTCATGATCACACTTCCCCTCAAGAGATCCTGGGAAATGTAGTCCAACTGTGTGCACAGGAGGAAAAGAAATAAGTTTAGTGACTGTCTTTACCACAATGTCCCTAATGTGACCTAAATAAATAAATAAATAAATAAAAGAGGAGAAGAAAAACTAAGGAGTCTGACCAGAGTTGGATGTGTCTGGGGAAAAGAACATTATTTCTATTGTCTTGTTCTTATTTCCTTCATTTATACTTATATGTTGCTTCTCTGCAAGTTCTTCCCTTATTTTCTTTTAAAACCAGATTTTAAGAATGCCCCACTTTGTTGAGAGTATACAGAAATGAATATGATGCCACTCAGCTGGTTGGAATGTAAACTGATAGAACTTTACTGAAGGGAAATTTGTCTATGTGAATCAAAAAATCTTAAACAGAGTACAGCCAACAATTCTAGAATTTTATCCTAGGGAAACAAACAGGTACTGTAAACAGATGCATGTACAAGTATACTTATCATAGTGTTGCTGATAATGGGGAAACAATTCCATGACATAAATGTCCTGCAATTGAAGGTAAATTAATAATGTTACTTCTAATAAAATGTCATGTGGTCAGGAAAGAAGCCACAGAAGTCTATTTAGTAATGTCAAACAATGTTCCTTACACAGTTAGTAAAAATATCTTTCTAAATCTCTATTTCTAGAATATTCTCATTTTTATTTAAAAAAAGATTTCATATATACATAATACATATCAAATTAAAGTAAAAATTGAAATATTCTGGAATAGAAGCTTTGTAAACTGATATTTTACATATATAATTTTTCACTCATCTGTTTTCTAATTTTTCCGTATAAACAAGTGATATTTTTCTAACAAAGAAATTTTTTTTATTTTAAAGCAAAAAATGGAAACCTCTAATGTTTAAAAAAAACACAGTTTTAATCCATAGGCATCTCAAAGAAACAAACAACAAAACACCACCTGGTTACCCATACTGACTCTCTTGCAGACAGCCCCCTTGCCTGAGCACCTGATGGAGTCCCAGCCATCAGGGTGGGGGTAGGTGGGTGGGGTGGTGGTGGGGAGCCAAGTTCTTGGTAGGCCCTTGTCTCAGCGCCGGCCTTAGGCAAACTGTAGACTCCATACATAGCTGCTGCTCTCCATTCCTCACCTCCCTCACCCTGACAATGGTCTGCTTTCTTTCCTCTGAGTAGGAAACCTGCAGAGGCAGCTGCCTTGTGATATTTTGTGTAGGCATGTGAGTTATATGTAAATCACACGCAAAGACACTAAGAATTGTTTCTCAGACGACCCAAGTCGAGAATATTTGTCTCAAGTTTGTGTTACACCTAAAAGAGAGCAGTTCTGATATTTCTCTTACTTAATTTCTTCCATAATAAGTCAAGCTGCTGTCAGAAGAGGTTTCAGCTTTTTAAGTTCACAATTCATTTTGAAGTTATCCATGCATGCATACTTATAAAAGTTAAATTATTTTCAAAGTAAGAATAATTTTTCTACCACATGAATTCAAAGTAAGTGAAGAACCAGAACATGATAATTTTATCTAAGAATCAACATCCTTTATAATTCAAATAACATAATATGGATTTATAACAGCCAAACGATGAAAACATACTTAACTGCTTTCAGTATTAAGAAAAGTGATTTTATGAACTATAGACTTCACTCAGCAAAATCATACATCTTTGTCACACACACACACACAAACACACATCCCAAATTTTATTAATATCTGTTAAAATTACAGCAGTTATATTCATTTAAAAATTAATTCAAAGCAGTGTACTTTTTAAAAAAGGTAACACCTACATTAAAAAATCAAAGCCATGTGGAATCTAAAAAATACAACAAGTTAGTGAATGCAACATGAAAGAAGTAAACTCACAGATATAGAGAACAAACTAGCTGTTACCAGTGGGGAGTGGGGGAGGGGCAACATAGGGGTGGGAGAGTGGGACTTACAAGCTGTTGGGTGTAAGATAGGCTCAGGATGTACTGTACAACATGGGGAATACAGCCAATATTTCATAATAACTGTAAGTGGAAAGTAACCTATAAAAATTGTATAAAATAAAAAGTTAAATTTAAAAACTCACTTTAAAAAACAAAGCCAGTATTGCTTTTCTATTAAAGAGCAACTTTTAGTCAGTCCCAGTGTACTCTCTTCAGAAAATTATTAAACTCAGGGAAAAAACAGAACGTACCAAGATGTCACTTTGTTTGCTAAGTTATAATAACCCATACTAGCCTAGGCTGTTCTTGGTTTTCAAAAGCAGATTGATAAAGAGGAAATATTGATAGCTATATGTAACTCATTCTGATTTTACTGATTAGCAGTAAGTTAAGGATTCCTCTTCCTAACAGAGAAGGATAAGATATTAATTTTCACAGTCATTCAGGATTTTAATAGGAGGTAGAAGGGGATTATCCCTGAGGGGTGAGGAAATAAATTGCGGGGAAACAGACTATGGGCAGGACCCTCTGCCTCCTTCATGATTCCCTGGTAGGTTCTAGCTAAGTATTGCCGTAAGTAACTCTCTTGCTAAGGTGGCTTTTGCCACCATAAAGGGCATCAGGCCAACCTAAAAGGTGTGTTCTGGGGGAGGCCTGGTTCTCAAGCCTCAATGTTACTGTTCCTCTGGGAGATCTTGTCTGTCTCCCCGTTATTGGCTACATCCTTTGAGCGCCAGCTGTAAATGCTGTTCATTTGCTCCTGACTCACCGTTCCTGTCATCCCACTTTCTTGGCTGGACCATCACTAAAAAGACCTTGGTCAGTCTGGGATGTCCCAACTCACCCACAGTCCCTAGCTGGCTGCCAGTGGGTATGAGCTTTTCCACTGCTGAATTTAGACAATGTGTAAAGAGGGTTCACTGTTTCGGGCAGGAAGAAGACAGAGAAAAAAGCTCACTGATTCACCTGAGAATTACCCTGGAATAGTGTTGAGACCAGTGAAAGGGACTAGTGCAATTATAAAGGTATCTAAGTGTATGACTTGTTCTCTGATAACCAGAGATCAGATAGTAAGAAATTAAAGAGTAAAATTTGGCAACTCAAGTTTATTGTTTTGAATCTCTTTGACAAATAGGCTGCATGATGTTTTCTTATGTTCCCACTCATTTTCCCACTTACCCATATCAGCCATCCTTCAATCCCCTCCCTTCCATACAGCTGTTAGCCTCCAGCACTTATCTTTTTGCTAACTACCCTGATTCTCCCACCTACCAATCAGTGAACCCATTTACACCTGTTAGATCATGCATCATGGTAGTCTGTGGAATGTCTTTCTGTAAGAATAGGCATGTTTCCTTTCACCTCCAGAACATGATTTTCTTTAGGTGAATAGGTTCTTTGGTTAACCTGTATGGCTATATTGTTATATAACATAATATATAGGTGTGTTCACCTCTACCGAGCAGATGGCTGAATCCAGATGATGGCTTAAATCAACCATATTTATATACAAAGTGTAAATTTATGCCTGTAGGTATGTACATACCAAGAGGTATAAACTCTTGTGTTTCCCTGGGATCTGTGTTTAGGTACTTGGGTTGTTTATGTATGTAGAAGTCTGCATCTGTATTCATCTGTACATGTGTTAAGGCCCAGTATGACCATCTGCCTCCAAATCTCCCTATCTAGCAGTGCTATCCTCTTGAGTTTTTTTATAATTTTTATTTTTATTGTGGTAAAATATATGTAAAATAAAGTTTACCATTTTAACCAATTTTAAGTATACAATTCATGGCATTAATTACATTCACAATGTTGGGCAAACAATCACCACTATGTGTTCCCCAGATTTTCCATCACTCAAAAAAAACTCTGTAACCATTAAGCAATAACCCCCTGTACCCCTTCTCTCATCCCCTGGCACCCTCTAATCTACTTTCTATCTCTGTGAATTTGCCTATTCTGGATATTTCATGTAAGTGGGATCATAATAATTGTCCTGTTTATGTCTCTTGTGTCTGGCTTATTTCACTTAGCATAATGTTTTCAAGGTTCAGCCTTGTTGGAGCATATATAAGAACTTCATTCCTTTATATGGCTGAATAATGTTCCATTATGGGTATATACCACATTTTATTTCTCCATTTATTTGTTATGGACACTTGGGCTGTTTCTACCATTTATCTATTATGAATAAAGCTGACATTAATGTTTGCATACGAGTGTCTGTTCAAATCCCTGTTTTTAATTTTTTGGTGTATATACCTATCAGTTGAGTTGCTGGCTCGTACAGTAATTTTATGTTTAGCTTTTTGAGGAACCACCAAAATATTTCAAAAGTGGCTGGACCATTTTACATTATCACCAGCAATGCATGAGGGTTTCAATTTCTCCACATCTTTGCCAACATTTTTGTTTTCTTTTCTATTTTTTTTTGGGGGGGGGCAGATAATAACAATGCTAAATGAGTTTGAAGTAGTATCTCATTGTGATTTTGACTTGCATTTCTCTAATAATCAGTGATGTTGAGCATTTTTTTCACGTGCCTATTGGCCATCTCTATATTTTCATTAGAGAAATGTCTATTCAAATCCTTTGCCCAGTTTTTAATTGGGCTTTTAACTGGGTTTCTTTTTTGTTGTTGAGTTGGAGGAATTCTTTATATATTCTGGATATTAATTCTTTATCAGACATATGATTTGCGAATATATTCTCCCATTCTATATGTTGGCTTTTCACTTTCTTGATAATACCCTTTGAAGTACAAAAGTTTTAAAATTTGATGAAATCCAATTTATTTCTTTTTTCTTTTTCTTTTGTTGCTCATGCTTCTGGTGTCATATCTAAGAATCTATTGCCAAATCCAAGGTCATGAAGATTTTCTACAGCGTTTTCTCCTGAGATATTCATGATTTCAGCTCTCATATTTAGGTCACTGACACATTTTGAACTAATTTTTGTATATTGTGTGATGTAGGGTCCAACTTCATTCTTTTACATGTGGAAATCCAGGTGTCCTAGAACTATTTGTTGAAGAGACTGCTCTTTTCCCATTACATGGACTTGCCACCCTTGTCAAATATTAGCCATAGATGTATGGGTTTATTCCCAAACTTTCAATTCTATTTTATTGGTCTGTATGTCTATCTATCTTTATGCCAGAACCACGCCATTTTGATTATTGTAGGCTTGTAGTAACTTTTGAAATCAGGAAATGTGGGTCCTTCTTCTGTTTAAGATTGTTTTGGCTATTCAGTGCCCCTTGCAATTCCACATAAAACTGAAGATTGGCTCTTCCAGTTCTGCAAAAAGGGCTATTGGAGTTTTGATAGTGACTGTAGTGAATCTGTAGATTGTTTTGTGTATGATTGCAATCTTAACAATAAGTCTTGCTCTCCACAAACATGGGCTGTCTCCATTTATTTAGGTCTTTAATTTCTTTCAGCAATGTTTTGTAGTTTTCAGTGTACAAGTCTTTCACCTTCTTGGTTAAATTTATTCCTAGGTATTTTATTTACCCTCTCCTTTTAACTGACTCGAAATCCTTCTCCATTGTAATTATTGGACTAAGATGTGTCCATAGTGCATAGAATAGTGCCTAGCGCACAGCAGACATTGAACAAATGCTAATTGAATGTAAGAATCTCTAAAATCATAGGATCTTAGAACTTTGAGGAAACACTCATACCAGTTCTATTCTTCTAAAGATGAGGAAATGATGTTCAGAGCGGGTAAGTGAATTGTTCCATACAGCAATCAGCTAGTGGTAGAACCAGAAATTCACATCTCCTAAGACTTTTCTGTGAATCAGATGTAATCATTATATGCCAAAATTCTGTCTGCTGAAGTAGATAAATGAGTGTGTTTATAAATATGGATGCTTGTCTTTGGGTATGGAGATTTTTTTCAGTATCTGGTTGCTATACTTTTAAATGAGTCTTAGGTTTCTTTTAGGATTCAAACGAATCTTAGGATTACACCAAGGATTGGTGTACTTACCAAGGCAGCTTGCATTTAAGACCAGCGTGTAGGTATTTCAGCAAATGAGGTTATTCAAATGGATAATTAAAATAGACTATCTGGAGATATCTATCAATAATGGCATTATATATGGAGATCTCTAGGACTATGTGTGTGTATGTGTTAGAGGGGATGGTTGAGGGACATTTTGGAAATAAATTTAGCCCATTAGATCTTCCCTTGCTGAGAGATGATCCTCCACTAGGCTTTACTTCCTAAATAATTTTTGTTATAGAATTACTTCCATTTAGAGACAGAGTGAAGGAAAGAAAAAAAGAACTGTTTCCTTGTTTACCAACTGGGACATTCTTTAATGTGATTTTTTTTAAAGAACTGCCTATGGTTTTTTGTTTTTGTTTTTGTTTTTTTTCCTTCCTTCTAAGGTAAGGGTTAATCAGCCTGGGACAGAGGTTTAGTGTTGCTTTATTTTTTGGTCCTTTTTTTTTATAACTGGTCAGTCCCTCTGTCATTCTCTTACTTCTCCTGATATAGGGATCTCCAAGGACCTCGTAAAGATGGTCAGTAATTGTCAGTCTGGGAATTGTCTCTGAGTCAATGATGGAAGATCAGCAACTCTTTGACTCTGAAATTTGGGAGCTGTATAGGAGAATTGCTAGTTGCCTGCTCAATATCCTCCTTTCACTTTCTTTACTGATAGCTCCCCAATTTGACTGTAGGCAATAATGTGCTTAGGAAAAACAAAACAAAACAAAACAAAAAATGAGGAAAAAAAAAAACCCCACACAGATATACCCTACATTTCCTACTCTCCTTTGCAGCTAGAGGTTGACATTAGCCCGGCTCTGGATAATCAGGCATAAGCAAAAATTTTCACATGGGGCTTTCAGGAAAGCTCTTTAAAATGGAGTTGATAGCTGACAAATGTCTTTTGCCCTTTGCACTCTGCCCTTCCTCTCAGCTGGATTCGAGATGTAATGCTAGAGGTGGAGCAGCCCACTTATAACTATGGCAACCATGAGGGGAAGGTTAAGATGTCACAGAGATATCAATACTGACATCACTGTGCTGCTGAACCAATGCCCACTACCACCTACCTCTTGTACAAGAAAAACCCCTGATTAGTTTAAACCACTGTATTTTGAGGAGTCTCTTAACCAGCAGTCCAATTTAATTCTTAACTGATACAGGAACTTAAAGATCTCAGTGAGATAACCGGAGTTATTTTGTTGGCATATTAGACAGACTTACAGTAAACATTATGGAGGAATTCTAGGTAGCCAAGATAATGGTGGTGGCATGAATCTAAAACTCCCAACATATTGCCTTCTCTGAAAAACAAAAACAAAAACAAAAACAAAAACAAAACACCAGGGAAAACAGGAGAGCAAATAAAATTATATAAAACCCATGTCTTCAGATAACTAAAAACAGAGAATGTCCACATTTCAAATTAACTGTAAATAGACAAATAAACATTAAATCCCAGAAAGCTGTCTCCCACACTGCCCCTCAGGAAAACAAAGTCAGTTTGGGAAAAACCATGCAGAGTACAGAAAAGGGGAGAGAGTGGTGGTCTTAGGATTGATTTAAAACTACCAGAAGAAGAAAGTCCACTTGTAGGTGGAGCACCTACTACATGGAAAGTACTTAACTGTGTGTGCAGGGTGAAAGGAGGCAGCCTTGGAAAGACAAAACTTCCTAGTGAAAATGGTACAAAGGGAAGAGTTCCTTCAAAAATCATGCAAGGTGGCAGGTGGAGGCAGGGAACTTGAAGGAGAAAATTAGAAACCTGCCAGACCCTGTCTCCTCAAAATGGAAGGAAACCCAATCTGTACCCCATTACTTCTTTTCCATAAACAAAAAACCATACATATTAACAAATAAATAGAATTTTAAAAAGAGAAAAGAAGTCATATTTTACTGCACTAACAGAAGAGGGCGCTCTTGATCTAGGAATCTTGCAACCACCCCCAAACCTCCAACCCTGTCCATAGAAATGCAAATCAGTTTCCATCTAAGCAAAATTACTAAAATAAGAAAGAATCCAAACAATTCAACTGATAAAAATTCCTCCCCCCAATAATGGTGAAGTAGAAGAAAATTCCCCAACTGTAACACAGTTCTCTAAACTGAATTAGATATCTTCAAACAAGCACGTGGGAATAATGAAAAAACACCTCTACGAGAAATTCAAAAACTAAGTACAGAAATGGATAAGAAAACTAGAAAAAAATAAAATGAGAGTTGACTGAAATCAGGAAAGAAATAGAAGAAACAATAGAATAAACATTAACCCGCATTACCTGTAAGATTTTAGATAATGTGTACTGACATTTTAAATACATATACACACACATATGCATGCCATCCTTCAAGGTACAGTCAAACAACTTCTTCGCCATGCAGCTTTTTGGGATTTTTCCTAAATGAATCTGACCTTTGAAGCAGGCAATAAATGGTGTCAGGTGTTATTGCTATTATCACCACTATCAGCAATTGATTAACTGAGGACAGCAAGGGAGGGGAGAGAATCCCAAATAAAATGTCTGGAGCAAAAAATTATAGAGTTTATCATACCCTTGTGTCCACCTAGGCCAATGATTTGACTTTATGTATGAGGTTCAGGGAGGTAACATGGTGACCAATGGAAAAAGCCGTCCTTTCCTTCTCTCTCCTCTTTTCTTCCTTATGCTTCTAAAGACAACTGAAGCCTCCTTCTGGATCCAGCCTCCAGCATCCTCCAGATGCTAAGACCTCCCCTCTCAGCAGGATCTCTTTTATGTTCACCCTCCCCTTTTCCTCTAACACATTCTCCTAGATAGAAGCTCTGCCTAAATCACTGTCATTATAAAATGCAAATAAGCCAAACCACCTTTCCTTGATTTTGTCATCTCTCATTTTCCTCTTATTAAACTTATGAAAGTGCATTATACTAGCTCTCGGCTCTTCCTCACTACTCATTCCTAAAATTCTTCCTATTCATTCTCTCTGAAAACTACTTCTTTAGAAACTGTCGGCTACCATCTTTAAATACTCCTATCCTTTATTTTCTTGGATCCACAATCTTTTTCCTCTAGTCAGTTCCAAAGCTACTCATTCTCTTGTTCTGGCTTTATCTTCTTGCCTCTTCAATGTAGATATTCCACCAAAGTTCTCCACTACCTTCTTTTTCTGTGCTTACAGCTACAAACTGTAAATATACATCTTCAGGTCCATCTGCTTCTTGGGTGTCTCTCTGGACATCATCCCTGGGTTCCAGGAGGCACCTGGAGCTCAACATGTCTGAAACTGAATTCTATACCCTCTTTTCAGTTCTGTATCTCCTCTCAATCTCCAGCCCAGCTTCAAATGGTCCTGGATATCATCCTTTCCTTTATCTTCTGTCCCAAATAATTTATACGTTCAACTCAAAACATTTATTGAGTACTTAGTATGTGTAGGCACTAGCCATGGGACTGGGGATGGGAGAATAACGAGACCCACTTTCTACATTTATACTTACAGACTCAGTGAAAAGTCCTGTCCAGTCACTGTACACAACTTTCCTTTCATCCTATTGTCATACTTTTCATTCCCATTATCACCCTCCATGTTCAAGTCAGCATTACCTCTTTTCTAGACTAATAAATCAGCCTTTTATGAGATTTCTCTGAAGCCAGCCTGGCCAAACAGAGCTGATCTCTATTCTTGCATGTTTTGTTCTTCAGCACATCTGCTCCTGTTTCTGTGTTTCCCTCTGCCTGGGACACTCTCCTCTGATCTCCCCATGCTACACTTCATCTGTCCTTTAAGACTCATCTCAAATGCTATCCCTCTTGGATGCTTTTCCTGACTTCCCAGGCCAGGAGTGTGTCTTCTTTCTCTAAATCCATGCAGACTTGTCCTCTGCACCTATGCTTTTACCAACTGTCCCTCCTGTCCAGGCTTGGTGCTCCACAAATTATGATTAGATATAGAAACCAGTTTTCTGTGATAGGAAAGTGGCCAGTGGTCAACTTCAAAAGAGATTATTCCATCATCAACCAATTTGCATACCTTTTTTTCTGGAGATTTGATAAACTAAACTACCAAAGAAGCTGAATATGCTAGGGTTACTAAATTTTGTTTGGTGCTTCAGAGGAAATAATACATGACTTCAAGAAGGTCACAAGAGTTCTCTGGACCTCAGCTTCATCATCTAGAAAATAGAAAGCTGTACTAAATGATCTTTGTCTCTGAAGAGTCTAGTTTTCTAGATCTAACATTCTATAATTAAGCTTTCTAGGGGATTTGACAGGGTGATTTTGTCTATTGACAGATAATCCAGCACCCATTCTCAGCCCCTCTCCTTTCCTTGCCTTCTCTGTAGGAGTTGGAAGAGCTAGATATCCTCTTTACGAGCTTTCTTTACAGCTCGCAGTGGCCACATGATATAGCTCTGGCCAGTGAGATGTAAAGGGAAATTTGGGAAGCCATTTGCTTTCCAGATGAAAAAGATAGGCACAGCTGACAGCACTCCTGTGGTTGGCAGACTTCTCGGATGGCCTCCTGATGCACATGCTCTGTACAATCCTCTCCCTTGAAGTATGGGCAGAACCATGGGATATCACCCCCACAATTAGGTTACCAATCAGCTGACTTTGAGCCAATCAAGGGGAGATTACTTTGGGTCGGCCTGACATAATCAGGTGAGCCTTTCAAAAGAGAGATAATTTCCTGTTGGCCTCTTAGAGGAAAGTAAACAGCCATGCTGTGAACTGTCTTGGGGTAGCCTCTAGAAGCTGAAGACCTCAGCCCTAGGAAATGAATTCTAACAACAACAACCAGTGAGCTTGAAAGAAGACCCTAAACCTCAGATGACAGACAGTCCCAGCTGACACTTTGATTGCAGCCTGGTGACTTCTTGAGCAGAGAACTCAGTTAACTAGTGACCTGATCCACAGAAGCTGCGAGATAAATTTGTGTTAAGTTGCTATACTTGTGGCAATTTGTTACGCAGCCATAGAAAACTAACACAACTCCTTTCTACTTAATCTCAAAAGCTGAACACTTTAAAAAAACCATCTTGTGATCATAAAGGAGAGGCCAAGTGAATCACAGTGCCCCTGACCCTGACCTCTTGCACCTCTAAACCACAGGCAGCAACTGCTTTTCTCTAAACTTTTTTTACACCAGAAAAAGAAATGTCTACTTGTAAAAGCCAATTCAATTTACCAAGCTTTTCTTTTACTTGCAGTTGAAATCATTTCCAACTGATAAAGCAGACTTCCAAAATCAGCATGAGCAAATTCTTATTTATTCATTGGCAAACATTTATAAGGAATTTATAATGTTCCAGATGGGAAAAAAAAGAAACACCAGAAATAAAAAAAATCTCTGCCTTCTATAGGCTCATAGCCTAGTATAGGGGGAATAGGTGGTGGGAAACAAAGGAGTAGGGGGTAGGGGAGAAGGTAGAAAAATCAGGATACAATTAAAATACAGAGTGGTTAGGCTATGATGGGTATAAGCAGAAGGTCCTAGGGAAGCTCAAAGAAGGGCCACTTAGTGTAGATTTCAGGGCTGGCTAGGAGAGGAGGGCTGGATCTGGAGTTTTCGGATGAGGAGCAGAATTATGAGGGAGGAGTATGAGTCACTCAGGAGCAGTAGAGGAGGGGAGCTCTGGCACAAAGAGTGGAGGTCATTCAGTCAAATCAACAACCACCAAAATAGCTAATGTGAGGCTGGGGAATGTGCCAGACGCTACAGGGAAATGGAGACCTAGAGTACTTGGTAACCCACCCCAGGTTCTTATAATCATCCTGTATCTGCCCCTCCCCAGTAGAGCAGAATGAGTGCTCTCCCTTGTCATGGAGGGAAATGCAACAGCACCTGCCACTCTGCCCTGTGGCTTGCTCCCAGGATTAGTGCCTTTGGCAGCTGCCCCAGATGTAAGCACATCTAGATAGCGGCTTACCCACAGGAGAATCTAGGTCAAGGTCCCTCAGGAATGTGCTGTGCACAGGGAATTCAAGAAGATAGAAATGGATTTGACAGAGAAGACAAGCCCTTCAGCTTTTGAAGTAGAATCTTAGTGCCTTCAGGCTCTGTCAAATCATGTTCTCTCTCCTCCTGACTTATGGTTCTTAGAACCTAGGATTTTGCTTGGAATTTAGAAAGCTTCTATAAATCTCCTCCAAATAAGCAGAGGAACAAATATGTCGAAATAATAAAATGTGAATTCTGAAATAGGGCCTAGATAAAAACACTGGAGGTAAAAAGGCTAAGGCAAATACTGAGAGCAACAACAAAACAAATCTTATCTCATCCATTGATCTGTTTTATCATCTTTGAGGAGCAAAGAGGGTTTGGAGTGCTAAAAAAGAAGAGATAACTTAGAAGCTAGGAATACATTCTTCTTATTTCAGAGGACAGCCTCCCCAGCCTCCCCGATTTTCCCAGGATGTTGAGGAAACTTTCCTTGTGGCAGCAGGTATGGAGCTTGCCCAAGGCATAGGAGGTTTTTTTTTTTTTCCCCAATCTTTTAAAATGTCAGACTTATTGATGTTTAATATACAATACAGTAAAATTCACCCAGTTTTGGTGTACAGTTTGATGAAATCTGACAAATGTGTACAGCAGTGTAACTACACTATGAGGAAGACACAGGATACTTCCATCAACCCACAAAGTTCCTTCCTGCCTCTTTGTAGGAATCCCCACCCCTGGGAAACTACTGACAATTTCTTATCCCTGTAATTTTGCCTTTTCCAGAATGTCATGTAAATGGAATCATACTGTATACACCTTGTGTAGCTGACTTCTTGCACTTAATATAATGCAAGGCCAGTTTTTAAAAGCTTTAATGTTGTCTGTCAAGGTCATCTTTCCTTGTGATCCAAGGCTAAGTGGGTGAGCATCGATGTTCATGCTTGTCTTAACAAATTCACTGGAGTATGACTCTAGACCCTAAATAAAACCTGCTGAATACCAAGCAGTTTGTCTCTGTAATCTATTCTAATGTGTTGGTTCAAGCTACACTTGTACGGTGCAAACAGTAATAGTGGTATAGTAAATTTATACATGAATATCTCTCTATTAGCATTTAGAAATGCATAATTGCATTTTAATCAAGCAAGAGCATGTATAGGCCTATGCTACTGCCCTCAAGGACCTTGCAAAGATAATTAAAAAGATAGCATATACTTAAATCATAAACTTTCATTGCTGAAAGGGGTTTTAGGGATCATCTAGTCATAGTAACATAGAATTTCACAGTTGGCAATGACCTTCAAGATTATCCAGACCTGCCCAACATCTGGGATTTGAATTTCCTCCTGGGGTGGCAGACTCCAAAAGCAGATGAGTAATGTAAATGTTTGACACTAGCCAGGAGAGAGTGATGGGGCCTGAGGCAAATTGGAGAGAGCATGATAGTACCCAGTCATTCAAATTCAATTAAAAAAAAAAAAAAACTGTGAAAAACAAAAAGTACATATGAAAATAAGAAGTACATATGTCTGGGCTTGATTCAGTCCTTGGGTTGTCATATTGTAATCTCTTTTCTATAATAGCCTTCTCAAGTTTTTAGCTAGTATACTCCTGAAACCCTGACACATATCCTTTCACTCTTACCAGTTCAGTATGAGCTGGTCTGGCTTTCAATTGCCAGGATAGCATTTATTTCCTATAGGATTTCTTGAAACCCCAGGACTTGCTTTGCCCCTCTCCCACCAGGCAGGCAGAAAGTGGCTGGAGACTGATGCTCTACTGGAGTAGCTTTCATCCTCCACTGATGGAAATTTGTGTATATATATCCTAGTTCCCTTAGCTTGTTGGGGGGATAACTAAGGCATCTTTAATTGGCCTCCAGATTTCCCAAGTGGAATTAGAGTTCCTTTTACCACAGTGGACTCTTATGTAACAGTATATCCTTTATTTCCAGCATACTTTGGTTGTTGTATTTCCTACCAGTCTTTCCTGAGATCACCTGCCAGATAAGCTACTGTATGTGAATCTTCATCTTAGGATCTGCTTCTAAGAGTTGATCTCAAGTAAATGTAGCCAGTGAATACCTGAAAAACTCCAGAGATGCGGGACTTACTGCATTCCAAAACCCTTGAGAATGTCTTGAGAAATCTCTGACCACAGAAATACCCTTACTGAGATGAAAGTATCTTTCTATGACTGGCATCTGGAGGTTCACTCTATGGAACCATATGCTGTTGTGTGAACTTGTCTAGAAATCCCCCTCTTTAGAATCATTCAACCCAATTCTTAAACTGCTTCATTGTTCTTGAATATATCCTGTATTTCACTCACTTATCTATGAAAAAAAAAAATGTTAACTGGTACAGAAAGCCAGTAGTGAGAATCTGGAATGAAAAAATGCCCAGGAGAAGGAAAACTCCCAGAAATCTGGAGGGTTGAAGGGTGATACTGGACTTCCCTTTTATGTGAAATGCAAACTAGGGCCATTTTTAGTTAAATGTTACAAGAAGGGTCAATCAAAAGGACATGGGATCATGTTGTTTGCACATATAATACATGTATAATACCATATAATTTATGGTCTGAATTTTTCATTTGGGAGAGGATCATGAAAAATGTGCTGTCTTCATTCTCAGCCTGTCAGCTTTCAAGCTTCTAAGTTTTCCAGTCAAGTGTCCAATGTTTGTTCTTGCATGTACTACCTAACAGGGTGTCAAATACTTTGTAAGGTGCTGGTATGGTATTAAATTCTCAGCTTCCTTCTAAGAGGCAAATTTTGGGCCTCCTTAAGAGACAAAAAAGGTTCTGAATTGTCTCAGCAGTGTTCTGAGAGCATCCTCTACCTATTCCTTCCCATCCTAAGAGAAAGGTGAGTTTCAGGAGAGCCAAGAGCTGGGCAAAATGGAGTGCAAAATAGTGTGACAAGTAGATTTCAGAGCCCTTATGAATATCTCTTCTGACACTGTATTTGAAATAAAGTACTTGTTGGAGCGTTAAATGTACTAGTTTTTAAATTTTGAGAGTACTTTGAGGACATCCGTGGCCATTTTTTCACAACCTATTTCTGGGACACACTGAAAGGACTGATTACTTGCTAATATATCTTTTCTTATACAAAACTACTTGTGAATATGCATTCTGACTATTTGAATAGTTTTTCTTTTAAATTTTTTTAAAGAGAGATAAACAAGTGATTATTGAATTCAAGGCTATACCTATTCCTCCCACTTCTTCTCCATCTGATATAATTACAGTAAGTCTGGGTTGTGCATATCTGAACATCTTCTGGTTTTGATTGTCAAGCAATCAAATAGCATTTCTCGCCCCCACTCAGACCCATAATTTAGAAGCTTCTCTGCAGTGACACTTGGTGCAGTTTAATTATTATGCTCTTCAATCCAGAAAGCTATTTAAAGGACAATGGAAGCTGCGCATTTGCAGTCCTTTCTCTTGAAAAAGATTCAGAAATATATATGTATAGCTAATCCCAAACTGAAACTTGATAAATTGTATGGTACATGACTTTGAACAGCAATGGTTTTTCCTTTAAAAAAATGGTATTTTAACATATATGTTTCCTTCCAAGAAAGCGTCCAGCACAATTATACCATTTGAAAACTTTTCTACCACAACATTAGAAGAAAGCATGTAAGATTTCACAATCATCTGCATTCTGTTTACAGCAAATATTTTTTCATTTCAAAATGAAATTCTCAAGCCCCAAATGGGTAGGTGTTTTAATTCAGCATTGAAATGAGGAGCTGCTTTTTTCTAAACATATTCTCTTCCCTTCCCTGGCAGTTACTGGTACCAACTTGCTCTTAATTATCTCCCATTCAATGCTAGTCATAGCCGCCCGCCTACTTCACACCTCGGCAGGCCAGCCCACAGTACTCACTCAGCCCCCTCTGGCTGAATCATCTTCCGCCCCCATCCTTTCTCACTGCCGTTTCCTTTTTCACTTCAGTGCTCTTTTTAGAAGGACATTCTGCTTTTCCAAAGCTTTTTTCTTCATTCTACATTATGTCCCCTTTATATTCTAGAAAACCGCAACTCAAGGAATTTTCTTCTCGTAACTGAAGACAACTCGAGCTTAATACATCATGCATCTGTGTTCATTAGCTATCCATTAATTCTGTGTACTTTAAGGGAAAATAGGATTTGAGAAGCTGGAAGTTTATCACCTTCACTCCAATATACAAAAGATAAAATGGAGTCATTTTTGTAAGTCTCTACCTTGGCAGAGACACAGGAACTCCCAGACCTGGGCAATTTAAACCATCAAACAGTTTAACATTCCTGCTTTCAACATTCTGCTCTCATTGATTTTTTTTCCCCTAATGTTACAGGTAAGTCCTTTTATATTGTTAACCCTCAAGTGTCCATTTTTCTTAGGCATAAATGCTGACCCAATGGCTCCTATAAAGTGTGGGAGGCTGCGGGCTTAAGGATTCACTTGAAGGTATCTGAGCTCTGACCAACCAACAGAAATGTTGTGCTGATACCAGCCTAAGCCATGAGGACACAACTGAACATTTTATCTCTGTGTGTTATCAACTTAAAATAATCTCAACATTTTCTGGAGGTATCCATGTATGTAGATAAATTTCTCAGCATCTACAGACAAGTCACTCATCATCATCTCACACAGATTCCTAATACAGGTCTCACAATGATCCCACCATGCATGAAGAAAAGAGATTAGAGGTTGGATACCAAGTTCAAATGATCACTGATGGCCCATAGGGAGGGGAGTCTCCTGCTGTTAAGAAGTTTACAGTTAAAAAAGATACACTTGGTCCAACTTCTCATTTTATGTGAGAAAAATGAGCTCCAAAGACCTGATGTGACTTGGCCAAAGTCATTAGGGAATTAGTTAAAAAAAAACTCAGACTAGAATCCAAGTACATCCACTAGACAAAAGGAAACCTACCTTTGTAAAGTGCCCTTCCTTCTTATTTCACCAAATCGTCACAACCACCCCACAGAGATATCATTACTGTGACTTGACAGATAAGAAAACTGAGGGTCATAAAGTTGAGTAACTATCACAAGTTCAAACACCTGGAAAGTGATACAGACATGTGGAACTACTTGCTGATGTTTGCAGGGAACACTTTACAGCTTTGTGAGTACTCACATGGGAAGTGTCAGGCATTGAACTAAGCTCATTACTATATCATCTGACTAAAGCCTTAAAACAGCCCCTTGTGATATTATTTATGTATTGATAATGTCATCATTATCTCCATAATGAAAACATGGGATTTTAGACTTCTTTTGTGCCTTTTTCTACTGTATGTTGTTATTTTTTGTTTGTTTGTTTTATTTATCTCTTTAGACACAAAGATGATTTAAAAAACAGAAGGCAAATGGGTTTTTTTTCACGTATTGTTTTCTGGAGTCCAAATTGTCAATATGTTTTAGGAGGCAAGAGAGTAATCATACTCTCACAACTCTTAGCACTTTTCCCCTATGGACTGAATGTAAAGTATTTTTGAGGGAGGACGGATGAGGGACCAAAGATGGTAGCCCCACCAATCCTTGGAAATTTGTCAGCAAAAATAAGCTATAAAATGATAGTAAATATCTTTGTTCTTACTCAAGGTTTGATTGAGTGGGAATACAGAGATAAGAGGGGAAATATGTTTTTATTATTTAATTTATCTGCATTTATCAAGATATACATGCAGCATAATTCTCGATTTTACTCAGAAAATAAAGGAATCTATGTTTAAATAAAGCTCTCAATTGTGTCTGTAACAACCTATTCATCAAAAACTAGGTAGGAAAAATTGGGAGATATAGATAATAAGAATAATAAAATTTAATGTATAGGTTTTTTGAAGATTTGTGAACAGACCTGCCAAATCACAGTAACGTATTTTCAACGTGCACACATCAGCTCAGTACTCACTTTACTCAGTCATCCACCTCTGTCTCCAGACCTTCCCAGATGCCCCACCCAGTGTCTGGCACACATTCCCCTTCTCAGCTCTATGAGCTCATGCCTTTTCAATTGTTCAATCATCTCCCCCAACTATTACCTTTCATGATGCTTTTCTGTGCTAACTAGAAGCATGATGGTAATTTCCTTCATAATATCTGTCTGAAGCAAACTTTTCAGACTGCATTTTCTTCACTTGTAAAATGAGTCTAGATTAGATCATCAGTAAAGTGTCGTCTGGGTCTAAATTTTATGGGTTTCTAGTATTTTCTCCCCCTTTTTATTGATGTATAGGTGACTTACAATTGTGTGTGTGTGTGTATATGTGTATATACATTATATATATATATACACACACACACACACACACACACACACACACACTTTTTCACTACAGGTTACTGCAAGCCATTGAATATAGTTCCCTGGGCTATACGGTAAGACCCTAGTGTTTATCTGTTCTGTACATAGTAGTTTGTATATGCCAATCCCAAATGTATTAACACACATTGAGGACTTACTAAATGTCAGGCTCTGTACCAGAAACTGGGGCAACCAGGACACAGTCCCTCCCTCCCCTCACAGCTTATTCTATAGCAAGGGAGAGGCTAATTATTACTCAATACTGAAAATGATAAAATCAAGGTATGTGCACAGGGATGCAGTGATTCTGGTTAAGTAAAATATAGAGAAGGTGACATCTGAGCTGAGCCATGAGGGATGAGTTAATAGGCCCAGGCAAGGAGAAAAGAACTTTCTAGGTAGAAGAACAGCATAAGCAATGGCACAGAAACTTGTGACTACATGGGTAGAGCAAAGAGAGCACAGGTGAGAGGAGCAGTGAAGCAGCAGGACTAAGACCACATCCTCTGAGAAGTCAGTCATCCAGTGTTAGTCAGCTAGAGCTGCCTTACAAAATATCACAACTGGGTGACTTAAACCACAAAAATGTCTTTCTCCACAGTTCTGGAGGCTAGAAGTCCAAGATCAAGGCGCTGGCAGATTTGGTTTCTCCTTAGGCCTCTGTCCCTGGCTTGCAGATGGC
Source organism: Camelus bactrianus (assembly GCF_048773025.1). Lineage (NCBI taxonomy): Eukaryota > Metazoa > Chordata > Mammalia > Artiodactyla > Camelidae > Camelus > Camelus bactrianus. The sequence continues at coordinate 86,075,883 of NC_133543.1, read as the reverse complement.
CACCTTCTTGCTGTGTCCTCTCATGGCTTTTCCTCTATATGCCTGCCCCCTATTGTCTCTTATTCTTATAAGGACACCAGTCTGATTGGATTAGAAGTCCACCCTCAGTACCTGATTTAACCTTAATTACCTCCTTAAAGGCCATGACTCCAAACACAGTCACATTGAGGGTTACCGCTTCAGCATATGAATGGAGTGGGGGGCAGGGCACAATTCAGCCCATAACATTAGGCTGGCTGCATTATTTAGAAAACAGTGAGGAAAAGCCTCAGGGCAGCCGGCGTGGCTACCAAGCAGATTAGTATATTAAAGCTCGGTCATCTCATTCATAAAAGAGCCCTTAATCCTCACCCAAATGACTGCATATTTGATTTTACATTCAATTTTGGAAAGCCAGTTTGTTCTGCTACTTTAGAACCTTAGAACTGAAACCTTAGGCATGCAGGAAGCCTACAGGGGGAAGACATCAATGATGATAAGAAATGGTTGCTGACAGTTTGTATTTTTCACAGATGGGCCCACCAATCTCTCCCATCCCTCGTGCTTTCCTCCAGTGTGAGCTTGCTAATGCCTCATCAATAAGCAGAGTCTAAATCTGGCTTCCTTGAATTTGGGGTTGACCTCATGACTCACTTGTTGCCAACAGAACGGCGCTGCATGATTTATGAGTCCATGAGAAAAAGACCATGAAGCTTCCACCTGTTTCTCTTGGAAAACTCACCCTCTGGTAGCCCCATTTTGGGGCTTTCCCTCTCAAAACCCACCCACCCTGCTGTGTAAATCTTAAACCATGTTAAAAGGCCACGTGTAGGTGTCCTGGTCAGTAGTCACAACTGAGCCCAGCCTTTAGCTGTCCCAGTCCAGGCGTCAGACTGGTGAGTGAACAATCGTAGAGCTAGATCCTCCAGTCCTAGCTGTTTCAGATTCCAGCTGTTAAAGTCACTCCTAGTCATGAGTCTCCTAGCTGAGGGGCCAGACACTGCAGAGCAGAGAAGCACTCCACATACCCTTTCTGAATTCCTGATCCACTGAATCTGAGAGAATAATAAAATAATTTTTTCTATGCCACTAAATTTGGGATGGCTTATTGCAGAGCAACAGTAACTGACTTGGACAGTTAAACCACTAAGAGGAAAGATTTTTTAAAATACTTATGATAAGTAAAGAGATGAACCCAAAATATAGTCTGACTCCATTTAGTGTATGGAAAAATAGTTCTGTACATCTCACTATTGCTCCTGAAAAGTTCTCTATTTACAGTAAAGCATACTGTTTGATGTTCACAATGATATTCCAGTCTCACTAAAAAAAAAGTCTAATTTAGCTCAGGATACATAATTTTTACAAGGCAGGGGGAATAGATCATACATTTTGGAAAGATAAACTTTAATTGATTAATATTTAAAAAGCTTTGGTGCTTTAAAAGGAATAAACATTTCCATTATCTGAAAATTAAGCCACAAAAATATTGTCATTATTTTGATAATACTGGATAAATTAGACTTCACTATAACTTTTAACTGAATGTATTTCATGTTTTTTGATGTTTGTATTTCTTATCAAGAGTAAGTCTTGGAAATTCGTGTATTATTATTTATTTATATACATTCTCTTTTTCAAAAGAGGATTTGAGGAAGCTTTGATGTTTGCTTAACTCGCTTCATACCCCACCCAGCATACCATGTATGATGGAATCATTAAGAAATACACTTTGATAATGGTATTGATACTAAATTATGGCCTCTCTAGAGACCAGGGACCATGCCCTATTACTTGTTTGTGTATTCTCAATATTGCCTAGTTTAATTCTTTGTAGTAGAAATTCAGAAGAGATTTGGTGAATTGAATTGACAGAACTGTGATCAGATCTTTAACTTATGTCTAAAATTTCTCTCGAGAACACTATAGAGAAATCAGCCAAAACATCTGAAGTAATCATTAGTAACAGCAAAGTAACACCAAAAAGCCATGTAAAATACCACCCACTTCTAAAATGGATATACCAATGCATTACAATAAACACACCACATGATAGGCTTCTCTGATTTTATTTCCATGGACTTTCACACCATTCAAATGGTATTATAAAGAGCTCAATTACAGTTCAGGTCAGGACTAACATTTTATGAGGAGGATTGTGCAAGTGGTTATATGTGGTTGTGTGCAGCTGTGCGTGTGTGTATATGTTTAGAAGGGAAGCAGACTTATCAGCAGAAATAGGACTTCAGGCCTCATGATTCCATCACTAATATTCTTGGCAAAGAGCAGACAGTGCCTTTGGCAAAGTGGGATCTGGTGGCTGGTACCCAACAAGACAGGGTGCCAACCAACATGTTAACATTAGGAGTTCTGGCTACCCCTTTCTTCCTGGAGACCAGCAAAGCCTAGGTCCTCTCCCCATCCCTTGAAGCTTCTCATCCTGAAGTCCCAGAAACTCCATATAAGACCCCCAGTGGCATTCATCCTAGGTGGCTAGGCCCCCAACTGGAGATAGGTCAAGTAGAGGTTCCCTCCCAGTTTTTCCACTGTGCAACTCAAGATTGCAGGGATGGATTGTTGACTGAAATTTCATCTTTGCTGGTGATTAAACTATATGCAGGCAGTGTAATCACAGCTGGGGCTGCAATTAAAATTCAATTCAAAACATATGGTCCCTATCCTCTAGAATTTATAATCTAATGGGAAAGACAGGCTCAGACATTTCTAGCTAGCCGTAGTCATTTTTGACTATAGACATCAGACATGAGTCTAAGTATGAGTGAAGTGCTGCATGGGGAATCTGTGAGGGAGGCCGTTACCTTTGATACTATGGAAGAAGATACAGATCTCACTTAAACCTCACTTTTGATAAATGGTTCTGATTAGAACAGACAGCACTATGAATTATAAAATGCTTTTTAATAAAATAATGATAATAATATTTAATTTATTGAATATATACAATGTTCAAGATACTAGCATTGTGCTATGCACTTGATTGCATTTCTCATTTTACCCTTAAAACAGTCCTAGAAGTAGGTGCCATTATTATCCTTGTTTTATAGATGAAGAAACTGAAGTTTAGAGAAATGACTTAACTAAGGTCACACAGTTAGAAAATGGCAGAGCCAGGACATCCATAGAGTTCAGGGTATTTCAAACCAAATTTTGCTCTGCTCAGTGTCAGGAAAATATCTGTGTTCCTTGCCTCCATAAAATAATGATTCTGATACTTAAAAATATTTCTGTGTTCTGATTTCTCCCTACCCTCAAGATAGAAAAGAAATTTAACACAGGACTTAATTTCTAACTGAAGATTTATCTGACTTTATCTATACAACAGAGTATTACTTCTCTAACAGCTTTTCTAGTTAATTGCTAATTAATTATATATTTCAAATTGCTTGTAATATGTTTCTTTAAAAAGATTAGAGAGCTTTATTGGTAGGTTACAATTATAAGATTATACAGTTCCCACTACTGATTTAAAAATAATTAATGAAGGCTTATATGGCTGTTAGTGTAACTGATACCATTCTGGGCCTTTAGAGTTTCTCCTACCCTTTCACTGACCCTACCCATGACTGTACTGTGTGGGAAATCACTTCTCTGTCATCAAGGGCTTTGTAGTTAACAGATACTGTTTAATGATCATTAGGAGCGGGTGGCCTCCATGCTCTGTTAGTCCCCAAACAATGATGAAAACCTGATGTATTCCTGGCACCCACAAGACTAGCTACCCATTCATAAATCTTGACTTAGGAATTCATGTCCTGTTTCCAAGCACCTATTCCCATACCCTAGGTTAACTTCAAAATTATTCAACGGCCCATCGATGGTGAAGAGTGTAGCTGCAAATGCTTCCAGATCATTGTCCACCTGATCCAGATCCTACCCTGTGACTAAGTTACCCTACAATAAACTGATTATATGGAGCTGCCTGCCTTGTTTTTAGTCTCAAGGTGTCTTCTCAGTTCAGTGGACACTTCATTCCCTCCATCTTTCAACATGGCTCAAGTTTCAAAATGGCAAGAACATTATTTCAAAAATGTTAATTTCTAGCTCACTGGGGGCAGCAAGAATCTCTTCAGATATTTTATTTTTTAAAGCATCAAAATTTTCTATACCAAAATACACAGACCATAATTTTTGGACAAGATTTCTATGGCACACTAGTGGCATAATGAGCTACACACCATACCAGGTCAACCATCCCAGGCATCTGCAGCAGGAGCAAGGAAGCTTCTGCAGATTGTGTTACTCCCTTTGAAGCCCAGGGAACCATAATTTCTCTCCACTTGAGAATGGAAATTATAGCCTTCATCCAGAAGGTTAGTTTGTCAACTAAGCCCTGGTTTCCAAATTAATCAACAAGTATACAAGTACAGCACGATGCCAAAGAAAATGTGCAAATGTATCCAGTATCCCAGACTGGATTAAGCAAAGAGTAAAGTTAAATGTGTGCTTAGGGCACCACAAAAGGTTAAAACAGCACATAAGCAGTCATTAGAGAAAGGAAGTAGACTTTAATGAACTATATTATACTGATTTTATAAATCAGATTAAAAAATATTTTTGAACTATGAGAGACTGAGAGGTGAAGGAGGCATCATAAGCTTTTCAGAAGCTGAGGCCACTAAAGGGTATCAACTCTTCTTTGTATCTCAGAGTATAACAATTTAACATAGAATACAATTGATCTGCCAGAATCCCCCCAAATTCTTTATTTGTGACAGATATGGGAAACTTTTAATATAGTTCACAAAATGGTTCTAGTCAACAATAGAGTCTATTTCTAAGTATTTGTCCTCATATGACTTAGTGTTTCAACAATGGGTTGTTTTGATCAAGGTTTCCATAGGAGAAATTGTGGACATACTTCTGCTGATCTTTATTAAATGAATAAATAAGTGAATGAACTAGAAGCAGCAGACCTGGATTCAAAACTCACTTTTTTTTTTTTTTTTCATTTCTAATCTGTGACCTTGGATCACTTACCTTGAGCTTCTACATCCGTAAAATGAAAATCATATTATATACTTCATGGGGTTGTTATGATGATTAACTGAGATAATGTAAATGAGATTATCTCATTAAGGTAGTTGAATCTTATTTGGGCATGGAAGGATTAGAAATGAGACACTTATTTAAGGAGTTGTATTAAAATCCTTCATAACCTTCCCATAATGATTCATTCATTCATTTATTAAAAGTATATAGAATGCCTACAGGTATGATATTAGGTATAGAGAAGACTTCACGATAAAACCTTAGGGAACAGCATGTTCTATGTCCATTTTGACTATGTAGTCTTTGATACAGTCTGTAATAACTTATTATTTTGTTCAACCTAACCATCCCTCCCTGGTGCCCCCTCTTATCTTTGAGAATAAGAGAGGGAGTGAGAGTGTCTGTTTTACAAATTACATAGTGATTTTCAAAAATTAAAGTTTAATTGTTTGATATTTTTAGTCATGAAATAGGTGTGAATGACAAAACTGTCCAACAAAAATGTCACCCCTCTCCATGACCTCCCACCCAAAATGTCACCTCCTCTTGAAGGTATTCTCCTCTCTGGTCTTTAAGATTTCACAAAATGCTGCTCCCTTTGTCTGAATCATGCTCTCCTGACCTCCCTGCCTCAAGACATTGGCTCCCACCCAACCTCCAGCATTCTCTTCAGTCCTTCTCTGTCCTGGATGGCTCTTCTGTCCTCACTCCCACCACCCCCAGTCTAAATAGAAGCCTTTCTCACCCCTCAAGTAGAGTATTAAATGAAATTGTTTTTTTCTTAACTGGAAAGACATTTAAAATGTGTCAGTAGTGGGAATATTCATTCACCTTTGAAGCAGATTCTTTTGCTTTAGGAAAATCATGAGAATACTTTTATAAACATATAACCACCTATCATTCTTGGAGAAAAATATTAAGTCATCTTTAATCTGAAAGCTAGTACTTCAGACAGAGAGATGTGAAATGTGCCATTGAATGATGTACATTTTGCTGTCTTTAGCATAAATATGCCCTTGCAGAGACAGAAACAGATATTAGGTTTACTTCCTAAGTATGTATTTAATCTTGCCCCTGAACCCATAGCCCCCCAATCCTGGGATATATGTATATCTTTTATACATGAATTTTTCCTCACAGACTGGTTTAGAACAGGTCATATCAGGAGCCGGGTCTGCCCTATGCTTTACATTGTGGTGGAATAAAGATCTGGAATGGCCTTGGAACAGATTTACCATAGCTGAACTGTTGGCGAACTATGCATTTTTTTTTTAATTGAATAACCTAGACTTTGAAGTATGTCTTTTAAACTGTTGCCATTGCCTTGGCTGTTCCCCTGAGGCTGAAGAGTACCTGGCAGGTGAGGGTAAAGGAACTGGGTGGTTTCCATTGTCAATTATCTTGGGGTAGAAGATAAGACAGGCCTGGAAATGGACTGGGAGAGGGCAGACTTCTTCCCAGTTATAGACAAAGGACAGGTAAGTGTAAAAACTCCATAATGCATAGATGCCTGGATGACCTGCCATGCAGAACAATCTCTGACATACAATATCAATTTATTTATATTTAATATTGATGAAAGATCCTAAGAGTAGCAAGTCATTTTTAGTGGCAGCTGAATTACAAGGCACTTTCTATGTTGTGCTTGAGTTATACCTAAGCTTTCAAGTAAGTGTTAAGTATTTCAGAAGGCTTCGCTGTGCTCTATGCATGTACCTAGTGTGAAGCAAAAAAGAGCAGCAGGAGCATTGAAAGGCATTTACAGGACATCAAAAAATAAATTGTAGAATATGGAGCTATAACATCTAGATCCGGGTGGCTAGTCAATTGGTCAGTGACCATCTGGACAGACACTGGGAATATGGAAGTGTTGTTGCTTGGGGATTTATAGAACTTACTTGGGAAGCAAATCCAGTAAAGGAATAATTTTCCCACCATTCTTCTCGAGGGCTATTGCTATTGTTTTGAGGAGTATTGATGGAAAAGCATGTGCTTTTATTAATTTATTAATTAATTTATTTACTTATTTACTTATTTTTAAACATTTGAAAAGCATGTGCTTTTAAAGGTTAAAAAACTTGGATTGCATTCTTCAAATTCACTTTGTCTTTTCTACAAAACCATCAAATTATTTAATAATAAGGGCTGTGTCTTTTTTATCTTTGCATCATCACAGTTTATAGAACAGTGTCTGGAAAACAATAGGTGCTCAAAAAAATATTTGCTGAGTTACATATGCATGAAGTCTTTCACGATACTGTCTTCAACATGATGAACTGACTTAAGTCACTTGTCATTTAAAACTGGTTACGAACCAGAAATGATAAAATTCCTAGAAGAAAACATAAGCAGAACACTCTTTGACATAAACAGTAGTAATAATTTTGGGTTTCCATTTTCCTCCTAAGGCAAAGGAAACAAAAGCAAAAATAAATAAGCTGAACCTAATTAAACTTAAAAGCTTTTGCATAGCAAAGGAAACCATCAACAAAATGAAAAGACAATCTACTGAATGGGAGGAAATATTTGTAAATGATGACCAATAAGGGGTTAATATCCAAAACATATAAACAGCTCAAACAAATCAATGTCAAAAAAACAAACAACCCTATTAAAAAATGGATGGGACCTGAACAGACATTTTCCCAAAGACATACAGGTGGCCAACACGCATGTGAAAGATGTTCAACGTTGCTAATCATTAGAGAAATGCAAATCAAAACCACAATGAGGTATCACCCCAAATCTGTCAGAATGTCTAGAAGACCACAAATAACAAACATTGATGAGGATGTGGAGAAAAGGGAACCCTTGTATACTGTTGGTAGGAATGCAACTTGGTGCAGCTACTATAGAAAACAGTACGAAAGTTCCTCAAAAAACCTAAAAATAGAACTACCATATGATCCATAAATTCCACTCCTGGGTATATATCTAAAGAAAACAAAAACACTAATTCAAAAAGATCACCCCAATGTTTATAGCAGCATTATTTAAAATAACCAAGATATGGAAGCAATGTAAGTATCCCTCAACAGATGAATGGATAAAGAAGATGTCACACACACTCACACACAGAGGAATGAAATACAACTCAGCCACAACAAAGAATGACATTTTACCATTTGTAATAACATTGAGGGTATTATGCCTAGTGAAATAAATCAGACAGAGAAAGATACTGTATGTTATCACTTGTATGTGGAATCTAAAAAATAAAACAAATTAATATAACAAAACAGCAATAGACTCATAGATAGAGAGAACAAACTAGTGGTTATCAGTGGTGAGAGGGAAGGAGGAGGGGCTAGATAAGGGTAGGGGATTAAGAGGGACAAACTACTATGTATAAAATCAGTAAGAACAGGATATGTTTTATAGCCCAGGGAATATAGCCAATATTTTATAATAACTTTAAATGTAGTACAATCTATACAAATTCTGAATCACTATGCTGTACATCTGAAGCACTAATATAATATTGTAAACCAATCATTCCTCAATTTAAAAAAACTGGCAATGAGAAATATGCTGAAATAGAATAGTGAGATGCCTTGACCTTCTATATTATAAGGCCGTTGCTGTAACTTTTAAATTGAAAAAGACGTTTTAAGCACAGATTGCTGCAAAAAGGAAGGAATGCTACACAAAAATCACATATTGCCAGAAAATCAGGCAACTAGAAGAGATCTGAAGTCCGTGTAGTCCCCTCACGTTACGCATGAGGAAATTAAAGCCCCGAGTGAAAAAATAACTTGCCCAGTGTCACATACCTCATCAGTGGTGGAGCCAGGGATAGGCTGCACCTGTTCTGATTCATTGTTCTTAATACTACATTGCATACTTCTACTAAATCATACCACTCACAGATCCATGGCTTTATAGGCAGTTGATAATATTTATTTGTATTTTATATTTACAAAACGTTCTGAAACAATAGTTGGTATAGAGATTTTTTTTTTATCATACTTTGCTTAATTTTATCAGCACTGAAGATTCTTAAAAGTCCTAAATAGTGGTCCTCACACTTGGTTGCAAAAAGACCTATGTCAGGGTCCTGCCCCAAGCCAGCAAGGCTTAGGCATTGATATTTTTGAAAAAGTTTCCCCAAATGCTTATAATTGCAGCCAAGATTGAAAATTATGGCCCTAAAATAGTTTTATTTAATGTCCTTATCCATTTTCCAATCCTTTTGTTCTTGTCTCCCAATCTCTCCCTCAGGCCCTACTCTGTGATTAACTGCGAGACACTGAGAATGCAGTCTTCATTTGGGCTTCACTAATGACCAGTGGGGACTTTTGAAATTAATGAAGTGCAATACTAAAAATATTTAATTTACATTAAACACAAAAGACATTATCATGTGCTTAGGACAATATGGTATACACCAATTTAGAGAATAGGTTTCCACAGAATCACACTATCAGCAAGAAGTATATCATTCAAACCTCAGCCACCAGGGAAATTTTTTACCTATGATGTGTGTTCTCTTTGTTCAAAGTCAACAAGGAGAATTATTTCGTATTTTCTTTTGTTACTCTTAGCCACACTGCTGAGACTGTTCTTTACTAAACCAATTTAATTTAACTGCTGCCTTCAGTGGAAATGAAGAACAATGAATAGATTGGCCGTTTACGTATCTTTTCTTTAGCTGTAGACTCACAAATTCACAACTTAGCCTTCTTTTCTTCAGGCTAATAATAAATAATTTAACCTGTCATTGTGGCCTATATTTTATAACCATTTATATTTTTCATTCCTCTTCTCTGAACATAATTAGAGTGCTGTGTAATAAAATAGTTATTTACCTTTGCTTTGACATGTCATCTAAAGATGAAAAATGCAATGAGGTCATCATTTTTAAGTTTACTTTCACACTCAAGTACTTTCCATTTTTTACCTTATTTTTCAACTTTAAAACAAAATACAGTTACTGGGTCATAAATTATAATTACCTTGCCTTGTATCTGAAAACAGAACGCAAACATAAAGCTTTCTTGCTTTGGTAATTTCTGTAATTTATACATAGCATTAATGAGGCCTGGGTACAATTCAAATGTACAGATTGCACCCACAATACCATAAATATAAGCTTTTCTCACAGCAAATCATCACTGAAGCACCAACTCAGATAACAGAATCAGCCATTAACTCTTCAGGCAGCCTTTACATTTTCTCTATGTAGTGTTTTCTATACTCGTCGTAATATTGTGCCATTTTTACCAGCTAGTTAAAATTTCACTGTATAAACAGTAGTTGAATATATTCATGTCAAAGATAATCATTCCTTTAAAAGGTTTCTTTGTCAGGTATTCATTAAAGTGGGTTTCACATCAAAATGATCGTCACCAATATAGGGCAAACATCTTACCCATTAGGCAGGTTTTAAAAATTTTATTAGCACTGTATCAAATCCTCAGTCTATATTATATCTCCTTAACAGCACAAAAATCTGTTTTATGAAGGTACACAATTGGTGGGAATCCAAAGTGGAATAATCTGTATATCATACCAACATAGGAGACCACAATAGAAATGAGACTGCTCATGGATGCATCTGACATTCATTATTAGAAATACCTATTTGCACCAATGCTATGCTTTGTAAACAGTGCTTTCACTTTCTTAATACTGGTCTTCAGAAATTCATTTTGTGACAAATTCCCGAAATAAAGGCTTCCTCCCAGCTGATATTTACCACTCCGGCCTGCATGAAGCACTGGCAATTTGCTTCAAGACAGGAGGTAACAGGAATAAATACAGAGCCAACTACATTTCCTCTGGATCAGATATGTGAATGTTGTGAGCATTGTAATGTGTAGCGTGGGTGACAGAATTTCACAAAAGCGCCTACACAAAGAGCAGCCCTTCTCAGAAGGCACAGCAGACACCATTTTGTCTCATCCCAAAGCAGTTCACATCCTTCTCCAGTTTTTCAGTTTAAGCTTTCAGACATAAAGTTCTTAACCTAAACCTGATGGGATATGATGAAATTTTAGGAGGGCAATTTGATTTCTAGACAGTAGGAGGGAGAATAGAAAAGGGCAAGAATTGAGGTCACATCCGTAAATATCTCTGAGTTCTCTGAAGGAGTAAATTAAAGTGAGAATAGCCTTTATTTTGAGTCACAGAGGCACTGATAAGCATTAAATTATGCCAGTGTAAAAAGAAATCTCCATTTTTACATTTCTTCATAGGAGAGACCCATATTTGCCTTGGGGGCTTGGCGGGGTCGGCGGAAGGCGTGGTGGGTGAGGGGGTCAAAATTGGGCTAAACTGTGAATCCCACTCTGTCTTTCTGTGGAGATATGTGAGAAACTAGTTGTGGACGGCTGCCCAGGAAGCCCCACCCACTGAGAAGACTTCTTGGGACTCTGATTGGCCTGTGAATGTGTCAATCACAATTATGTATATAGAGCTGTAGTTGTAGGGAAATTATAAGTGATTTGTAGCTTTGCTTTTGCTTTAGTTTTTGGCAAGCCAAAGGATGTATCTGAGAATTGGCTTTCAACACTGTAACCTGATTTACTGTCAGTGCTGAAAACATTTTGGGGTGCATCTTTTCAACTCCAGCAGCACATCTTTTTCTATATCCAGAGTACTATTAACTCTCCATCCTTTCAGGGAAGATTTTATTTTATTCTGTTTTATTTTATGTTTGTATTTGTTTTTTATTGTGGAAAATATACATAACATAAAATTTGTCATTTTAAAGGGTACAATTTAGTGGCATACAATGCATTCACAATGTTGTGCAACCATCACTACTGATCTAGTTCCAGAACATTTTCATCACCACTACTCATTAAGCAGTCACTCCACATTACCCCTCCCCAGGCCCCTGACAATGGCTAATCTGCCATCTCTATGGATTTGCCTATTTTGGATATTTCACATAAATGGAACCATACAACTTGTATCCTTTTGTGTCTGCATTTTTTCACTTGTAATATTTTTGAGGATCATCCATGTTGTATCAGAATTTGCTTTGAAGCAATGGGAAGTCAGTAGGAGCCTAGTCTGGTCAATTGATTGGTATATACTGTTTGAAAAAGGTTTAGGTGATATTAGAAAGTAAATAAGATTAATTTTCCTATGTGTCTCATGTTTTGTTTTTATGCCTTTAAATATATAGGTTCTATTTACACTAAAACAAACAAACAAACAAACAAAACCACACACCAAATAAATACCACAATACATTATTACCTATACTCAGAATATGAATATTGCTTGAATACTGCCCTGCCAAGTAGACTTTTACAAGGTTCTCTTTTGGGGGGTTGAGGGTTGGCCAAAGGATGTTATGCTAAAGATGTTATACTAAAACTATAATGTCCTTCTAATGAATAATGTGAGGTACTGTATCTGGAATTCAGATACTAGGTGACTATAAGGTGAAGTATTCAAATTAAGCTTTTGTAGCCTCTCTTTGTAACATCTTCTCTTTTAATTGTCCACTTTCCTAGTTCTCCCATGAAGGTGAAATAACTAGTTAATAAAATAAATTCACTTTAAAATATTTATGACTTAATGCACTTAGAAACTAATGAAGATATCCTTGTTTAATTCTACAAAACTAACTGACTTTTGATCAATAAGTGGAGACAGATGTTAAGAGAAGGATAATTTTTGTCCCCTCAAATCATACCACATGGACCAGTGTGGTTCTCAAATTTCTACATGTCTAAGAATTACTGTGATATTTGTTTTAAAATATAAATTTCTAGACCTCAGAGATTCTGACTCAATCTGGGTGAGGAGAAGAAATCTACACTTTTAGTAACTGTCCTAAGCCGGGGGTCCTCAGAATTCAGTGTGCATCAGAATCACTCTGGGGGCTTGCTCTGGACCCCATTCCTAGAGCTTCTGAATCATAGGTCTGGAGTGGGGTGGGAGAATTTACCTAACAAGATCCCAGGTGATGTTGATGCTGCTGGTTGGGGATCATGTTTTGAGAGCCACTGTTTTAGGTGATTCTAAAATAACTGTGCTGTGGCCACATTTGGAGACATATGGATAAACTAATCACAATTCTGCAAATCAGGCTAAGCCTGTATGGCAGCCTGTGATAAAAGAGCTTGGCTTTCACAATGGTGGAATAAAATAAAGCTTTATCCCTAGCTGTGGAAGCATCAATAATTTTCACATACAATTTCAATAGGGTACAATGTTAATCTAAAAAATCAGTTAAAGACTTAAAATCAATGCATGAAAAACAACATTTTCTTTTGAATTTCAGGTGTACATATCAAAATTTGTAAATTATTGTTATAGACCTTACTTAAAATAATATTTAAAAAAACCAACTGAAGCACTTAAAGAAAATAACTGTTTAATGGCTTGGGGTTTCAATTAGAAAACTGATTCAGGGGTACAGCCTACTGGATGATTCTGAGATTGCAAAGGAAAACATTGTCATGGACTTTTTAACATTTAATATCTTTCTCTCATGTATTAGTTTCTCTCCATGTGTACAAGCATGGTACAGTGGAAACATCATGAACTTTGGAGGTTCAAGATCTTTCTTTGCCTTATGACTTTTGTTGCCATGTGACCTTGGCAAGTTACTCAAGCTTCAGTTTCCTACTCTGTATAATGGAGTGACACAGTAATTACTACCCAGCAGAACTATTATGAGAATTAGGGAATAAAACATTTAAATTTCCAAGATAATCTTGGACTTACTGTAGAACCTATGTCCTTTACACACACACACACACACCAAACATTAAAAAAAAATCACTTTCTGACCTCCTTTCTACTCAAGTTCCTCAAGCTTAATTCTGCTTTGAAGCAACAACATTCACCAGGACATGTGGGGACTCCATATTGGTGCTTCTCTGCATTTTGAATTCTGACAGTCCTATGCTTTAATATAAATTAGAGAAGAATAAGCAATGGAAGAATCTTATCACTTTTGCTGGTACTAAAACTCAGTGATGAATTGAAGGATCACAGCTAAATAATTTCCTGTAAAAAAACTGTTGTTTTTTTTTTTAAGTTTAAAGTAGAAACCATACTCAGTGCTTTCAGTCAATTAATTCCTGCTGGTCACACTGAGAGAAGACATTTACACACTGGTCCTTACCTAAGATAAGCAACAAGAAATGAGCTCTCATTAATGTCAAAGCCCAAACTGTGATGTTTCTGGACTCCACATGTGCTTAGGAACTCACATCTTGAGTCCCCCAAATCTCCCCATAATTCATGAATTATCCATGGTGGTCTCAAGTGTGCTTGGAAACAGTTTCCCTCATGTTTTCAGCTCTGGCCTCCTGGTCAAGCAATCCAGAGATGTGATTCAGTGTTCTACCGCAGGGCCTGGGAATCTGCTTTAAAACAAGTACTCCAGGAGTTTCTGATGAAAGGCATCCAAGTGTTACACAATGTGAAAAAAAATCTTGCATTGGGAGTATTGCCCTGAGATCCAGCAGGAATTGATTTTTCTGTTCCAGCTCGCTTTAATTATTGGAATAGAACTGAGCAGTACTGTATATTCAGTGAAAACTCTTCACTGGTTAAGTAGAATATCAGTTATGGTTGCCAGGGGGCACTACATTTCAAGTTGTGTCCTTTTGATTCTAGTGTTGCAAACTACAGTGACTTATGAGGCTCTTATTGCAGTAAAAGATCATTATTGAAGGGGACACTATTCCTTCCTCCTTATCTGCTGCCCCAACATTATCGAGCCAGATTGTTTCAGCTTGCTCAGGGTCCAGCACAGAGTGTTGCACAAAGAAGGCATTCAATAAATACACGTTGAATGGAATCCTTGTGGTGCTATACTACCAGTTACACCAATTGGTAGTATAATTGGAGTTTAATTAGAAGATATATTTATTTGGCTTTGTACTCATGACCAAGAAGTCATTCCACGTATCGGGTGCCCATCCAATGTAGCTCTACTCCAGGTAACTCAGGACTAGGTGATTTGGGAAGTTTGTGCCCTGCTGTGCATTTTCAGAATACAGCTCTGGCCCCCCACACCATTCACTTATGGCAGCTTATCAAAAATCACATTCCATCAACATTCTTAAAATAGAATTAGACTAGGGTTTGGGTGAAGTTCGCATGAAGAGGAAATTAATTAGGACTCGATGTTTTGAGTAATTGTATGGGGTTTAGACAGGTTCCGTTATTAATGGCCAAGTGTTAGAGAATAGTGTTGGTGGAATTTCTTTTTACCTTGGGCAATACATGTCAGTGTTCTTAAGGTAGTGTGGACTGACTTACACAGGTCACAGGACAGTTACCCTTTATTCCTAATCTGTAAATATATATTAACTTTTGATTGCTCTGTAAAACCCATAGGTCGTGGATGGCAGTACCCGTCTTTCAGGGTCACAATAATACAGAATTATTAGCTTTTATCTTCTTTCCTAAGTCAGGAATCTGTGAGAGTGTACCACTCAGATAAACTCCAACGTGGGCTTTCCAAGAACCCATTTGGGAAAATGCTAGCCTACAAAAATTAAGAGTGAATAAAGAAAAAGCAGTTTGATGAAAAAAAAGATGGTTCAAACTAGTTTAAAAAAAAGAGCTTGATAAATTTTCATCATATTCTCCTATTTACTATGAATTTTAAACCACATACATTTAGTACCTACTTTAAAATAAATCATCATTACTGAAGAATTGTAATTACAGAGGTAAGTATAGAGTATTTGCTTTTAGGAGAAAATACTTAGAATTATGCAACCATAGACATAGGAACTTTTTTTTATTGAGCCTAGTATGAGAATTAGGTATTATGCTATTCTAGGTTCTTCCTATGCCACCTAGTGGGAGACTCAGATGGTTTTATCTGAATTTTGTGCAGATTATTTACCTTTAATTTTTCCAACTTTTTATTTGTAGCAAATCAACTACATTATACCTACTAAATGGTACATGTCAAATTGTAGATTGAAAATAAAACTAAAGCAGATAAAACAAAGTGTCTTATGTTACCCTGTCTTATGTTACAAATAACCTTATGACAGGATATGTTCATGTTTCCAGCTCAGATCACTAACACCACCAATGAGAGGTTCCATGGTTAAAACATAGGCTGTTACTGCTATTGGTAGATCATTATATTATGATATGATGACACATCCTGATTTTGTCAGCCAAGAGTATCTTAAGGACAGAACTCATTGGTTTAAATAGACTATAATGCTGTTTCACATGCTATTTCCTGCCTTTTCTCTCCTCTGCCTTTTCCCCTTTTCTGCATGATGAAATCTGGCTCATCTTTTAAGAGTTCTCTAATCATGTCCTTTTGAAACTTGCATTCTGTCATAGTTTGCCTGCATAAACACATAGACACCCAACCAAACACCCCCCTCCCAACAGGACTAACTGGTCACTCCTTGTTGCATCCGGAGTACCTTGCTCTCACGCTTTTGCTGCTGTGTTAACTCGTATTATGGTTTTCACAGTCAGAGCTGCTTGAGGACAAGGATTGTGTCTTCATCTTTAGATTAGACACCATGAATGAATGAATGAATGAACAAACTAAAGTCATTATACAGTCGATACTACTGCTCATTTCTCTCACTTGGTTGGTTATAGAAGTCACTCATATCCAGTTCTCAGTGTCTGGGCTAGAAACAGAGAATGACAGACTACGTGCGAAAGAAAGACAAGGGCATGGGTAGGAGAGCAGGAAGTGA
Source organism: Camelus bactrianus (assembly GCF_048773025.1). Classification (NCBI taxonomy): domain Eukaryota; kingdom Metazoa; phylum Chordata; class Mammalia; order Artiodactyla; family Camelidae; genus Camelus; species Camelus bactrianus. The sequence goes on along the minus strand of NC_133543.1, from coordinate 86,059,234 downwards.
CAGATCAGTAGGAATAGCTATTTAAGGGATATTTAATGAGCTTCCCCTTTCCGTGACTTCTTTCTTCACCCTCAGTCCTCTTTCTTCCCTTTGATTGAAGGGACAAACTATCTCACAGTTGGGGACTTGGCTTAGTTCCATTTGTACCTCCTTATGGACGGCACTGATGGTCACAGAGGACTCAAGTGCTAATAGAGATAGTTCAGTTGGAGGTGAAGGAACAAACTACAGGACTTCCCCTAAAATATAATGTATATTCACATGCAAAGCCTATCTTTTGGGACCAGCTCCAGGTATCTGACATTTTGGGGGTTCTCTCACTGTAGGCACAAGGTAGACACAAGGCTCCACCCAGGACCACGTTCCTAAAGAAATATTCACCCCTCCTAGGGCCCATGGGGAAAAGCAGCATTGGCTGACCACTGGCCTGGCGGAGCAGCTTCATCTCCAACCCCTACAGCATTTACCAGTGTGGTCTGATAGAGGGCAACTTGAATCACAGTTCCATTTACATCACTTGCATCATTTGCATCAGGTGTCCTTGATTGGACTGCAAACCCCCTAAGGATAAGGGCCATAGCTAATGCTTCCCTCTTAAGCTCCTAGAACAGCAAAGCAAAGGTTAAAGTAAAACCCTGATATACAGTCTCTTTGGTTAACTGAAAAAGAAATGCTCAACTATCGTACCTTTTTCCCCCTTCTTTCACATCTTCTCTCATCTCTGCCTTTTATTCATGTTACTCCTCTTTCCTGTTCCCTAACCCTCATTCACAGGGCATTATTTTTCAAAGGTTGTAATCACTCAGCTCTGTCAGAGGTACCACGGTAAGTGAAGCCCAATGCAGAATGAGGTAAACAGAACCCTGCACTGAGACACTTGTGACACTGAGTGAGTCCACATTCAGAATATGCAGAGAGGAAAGGAAGCAATAAACATAAATCCTGTCAGAGCTGTTATGGTCATAAAATGTGTTGTAACCATACTCCAAATCAAGGTCAGCCCAGATCTAACAGAAACCCTATGATTAGCACTATCACCTTATTTCCTAACTGCAGACATGAAAGACATAATCCTTCTCTATCTGTCCTCCAGCCTGATAAGAATGAGAAAAGCAACTCAAACCCATATAAGGTTAAAATTGCCATTGTTCATGTTTACACGTTTCATTTTATCAACCTGTCAGTTGTTCAGGCTGAGAGAGTGTAGGTCAAGCTTTTCTTTTAGTGTCTACATGTGAAATTCACGTGGGGTCTTTAGAGTCTGGACGAGGCCACAAATGATGAATACTGTGGTCTAAGGGCTGCAGCTAGATGGTTCAGAGCAACCTGAGTTGACCAGGAGAACCGCAAGCAAGGGAGGTTTCCGAGAGTTCTGGTCTCCATCTCAGAAAATGTCATCTCTGTTTTTTTAGTGAGTTCAAACTGAAAACCATACAGTCCTTGGTTTCTCTCTACTGGCACACCCAACATCCAATCCATCTATATATCTTGCTGGTCTCAGAGAAAATTCTTCCAAAATATACCTAGTATCTCCATTTTACACTACTCCAGTGCCACCAACCTAATCTAAACCACCATTAGTCCCATTAGGACCACCTAACTGGTCTCCTTGCTGCCACCCTTTACCACTTCCAAGCTATTCTCTATACAGCAGCCAATGTGATCTTGGCAAAGCATAAGTCATGTGACTTGTATCATTTAGGGTAACAGTAGCTACCATAACAAGGAAACCCCCAAATCTGAAAAATACGAATTTTATTTCTTGCTCACCGAATAGTCCCATATAAAAATTCCTTGTCAGTACCAGGAGGGGATAGGGCAAAGCCCAGTTATCTTTAATACATGAAATTAACACCCACCTAGCTGGTAGAAGGGGGAAGAGAGAGTGAAGCAGGTACATCTACTCCTTTGATACTTTTGCACAAGAGTAACACGTAAATCACTTCTGCTTCCTTTCTAATGGCAAGAATTCATCCATGGCTTCTCTTGATGCAGGGAGATGTTCTGGCTGGGCAGCCAGTTCCCTGCAACAACTCCACAACTCTACAGCTCTTTAGTGGGCAGCTGCCATCTGTTAAAATGTAAGACAAGGATTGTTACTCATCTTCTTACAACTGACCTAGAACGTCCTGTCTAACTAAGTGAAATATCCAAAGCCTTCCGGATCCTCATGATCTGGCCCACTCCACCTCTCTGGTCTCTCTGTGCGCCAGCCTCACTGGCCTCATTTCTGGTCCTTGCTTATTCCCATCTCAGCAGTCACTATTCTCTGCTTCAAATATTCCTTCACTAGATCTTCAGAAAACAGATTCCTTTTCATCATTGAAGCAGAAATGAAGTGGGACCCACCAGGAATCTGCACTTAAAAGGCACCCCAGGTGACCCTGATACAGTTGGTCCATGGCTTGTGCTCAGAGAAGCACCGGCACAGTGGTTAAGAGAATGGACTCCAAGATCAGATACCTGAGTTCAAACACTGCTGAGTCTCTTACCAGTCTATAACCTTGGGCAGTTTATTCACCCTCTCTAGTTGAGAATGGCAGCTTCTAGGGATGGCAGGTGTGCAAGGGGAAGGGGAACAAAGTTGATTTAAGAGACTCAAAGCCCTAGATGTGGATAAGAGATGGATGTGTCTCATACAAGGAACACTAACATAAAAGAGAGAGATGGAGCAGCTCGATAAGGTGGCAAAGGGTAAACTTTGATTATTAATGCTTGTTTGCTAGTAGGCAGGAGCCATTCTTTTACCCACAGGTACTACCTGCACACAAGCTCGTTCTCTCTTATGCATAACTTTATACATGCTTCAAAGTCCCTTTGACTCTCCACTACTGAAGCCATCACACCCCAACATTATAAACTGACTTCTGACCTAGTTTGATCGTAATTAAAATTCCATGTAGGTAAAATGGGTCCAGGTTTTGTTGGGGGTAAAGCTTATATTATTTGGTTGATCCTTTTTGAAAAAAAAGAATATAAAATTATAAATAGAAAGTTAGGTACAAAATTGAGTGTTTGTAGAATAAGAAAAGGGTTCTTGACAAATTACAGGAGGCTTGTAAGTCCAAATCCCTTTTATCTGACATTTCTCTAGGCAATTAACCAAAAGTGCTTACACAGAAGTGCAATCTGATTTCTCTTTCCTCTTAGAACATACTACAACTTCCAGCAACTCCCAATGTTCACAGGGACCCAAGCAAGTAAGAGGCCCCAAGCTTTGGCTTCAATTACTTCTTAGTAAGCCTGCATTCCATCTAGATATTTCTCTTCTGCTCCAAGGTGGGGAAACTCTAATATCTGACTGAAATGAAGGACTTCTTCATGTCATCCTTTTTATAAAACTGCTATATTTCCTTTCCTTGAAGGTAGAGGGGACTAAATACTGACCATCATGAAAAATCCTGCAGAGAGCTGTGACCTTGGCTATCATGGGTTCAAGGGGGCTGGCAGAGGGTTGCAGCCCTGAGCTCTTCCAAGACACATTGCCACATTCCTAACAGTACAAATACTGCCCAAACACCAGCCATACCTTTGGAAAGAATATGCTTTCTGTGGATTCTTCCATTAGCCTTTCCAGACTCATTCTCTCCTCAGCTCCATCATGCTCTGCACCCCGGGAGGCTGACCCAAGAGATGTCAGCTGGCTCCCCTCCTGCCTAGCTCATGTTCGGGTCTGGCAGTGGGAGGCACCAGCAGAAGAAGAGTGAGGTTACTTCTTCCCCTGGCTCCCTTGCTGTGCATTGGCTGCAAACTCTCCTCTCAGGTGGTCTCTCCATATAACCAGCCTTTCTAGGGTCTGGAAACAGCTCCATCACCTCAGACTTCAGACCTAGGGTGGTAACAGCCCCTCTAACTCAAGTCCTCGGGTACTGCACCATCCCTGGCTATAAACCCTGACCATACCTTTGTAAACAGCTCCTTTATTAAACTCTTCTCAAATTACCCAGTTTGACTGCTTGTTTGTTTTCTGCTTGGACCCTGAGTGATATGTTATAATTAACAAGGAGGAAAAAAAGACCTTCAGAAATGTTTGCTTGGGAGTCCAGGATTACTAATAAGTAAGGAGAAGTAAAAAGCAGTAGCTGACACTGAGCACACCAGCCAATGGACTGTGACAAAAAGAGGGCTGTAACAAGGGTGTCTGTCTTCCTTTCCTCCTTCCAGGTGGGGGTGCAGGGAAAGTAACCCCAGGTAGAAGATCAGAGTCCAGAATCAAGGCTGTGAGGACCTGTGCTCACTGTACACAAATCACATGTTTCTCCAGTCAGAAAGGACTTTATAAAAGAAACCATTCTATTAGTTAGTCAGGTTATTGAATATTCTCTGCTTGAGTACTTGCAAAGATGGGAAACATTACAACAGCCCATTCTGTTACAAGGGCACATCTAATTGTTAGAACGTTACATTAAGCAAAATCTGCCTCCCTCTAATTTTCTGTGGGTCTATTTCTTTTCTTTTCTTTTCTTTTTTTTTTGAACAATGTAGAGCCAAGTGTGATCTTTCTTCCTTTGGCAGACCTACAGATTATCTGAGGAGAGATGCTATGTCACCCTAGCTCCCTCTGTGGAGGCATTGTTGACACATTTCTCACCATACTGGTGTCTTGAATGACCTCTTGTTCATCAATGCTCCTATGAAAGCACGGTGTCCGAAAATGGACATCATACTCTAGGTTGACTTTTGTTTGAAATAACCATACAACACTCAACCAGGTTTTTATCTTTCCTCCTCCACTTCTATTACTTCTGGGACACATTTTAAATTAATCCTTTCCCTTCTTACCCATAGCTGCTACCTCATTTAACTATACTAAAATTATCTTCTCTCACGTCATTTCCTATTTCAAATGTCCCTTTTATAGCTACCCGTGTTTTTTTTTCCATCAGATTCAAGTTTCTTGATGTTATTGTTACCACCTGACCCCAATCATTATTTTTACTGCTTCCTGATTCTCTTGTTCTCCTTTCTCCTCCACAACTTTGTTCCCTGTCAGCTCCACTGAATACACTACTGATTTCACACTGAACTCTATTTGAAACGTTCAGCCCATTTTCATCCTTTCCTCTTTTAGAAATTCTTTTTATATCACCATCTCATGTTTAAAATTTAGAGGAGACACACACACATACATACAAAATCCCAATGATCTTTTCTGCTTCAAAGTTCATGAGCATCCCCTTTTTAGCACCTTGATCTCATTCTGTGAGTTAAATACTAGCATCAAGGATAAACTGTTAGTACCAAAATCCCTGTTTCATGAAAATGCTAAGTCCTTTATAATTATGTAAAACCTATAAAACTTGAAGTAACATGGAAATAACACTTGAAATAATGTTGGTTGACAATCATTTTACTGAAAGATGTATCATAAAAATGAAAACTATGTATAAAGTTCTTATCAGAATATTTTACACACAGGACTCACCTAGACTTAGCTTTACTTCTCACTGTGAGGGAAGACTACAGTTCAGTTCATGCCCTTGTTTTAAAGGATGAAACTGAGTTAAATATGCAGTACTGAGAATTTGCTATCCATACCTGTGCAGACTTCTGGATACAAACCACGTTAAAAAAATCTGAATGTAGATACAAAGACTGACATATAGTATCACAGTGTTTGTCTACCAGAATTCCTTCAGTTATATTTATACAACATTTTTATTGAAGGTGCTCAAAGCCCTCCATAGCTATTATCTTAGATAATATTTTATTATCTTAGATTAGAATCTTTATAATATTCTCTTTAAGCAAGTAGAAACCAGAGGGATTATATTATCTCTTTCTTGAAGAACATGCTTTTAAGTGGAGGCAGCAAGGCCTTACCCCTGGTACCCCATTCCTCTCGACAGCTTGATGACTTGCCTTAGGTCAAGGACACTTATTAAGGTACCAGTGTGCCAAGAAAAGAATTTTAGTTTAACGATCCACCCACGAGATCTGGCTGACTTCCATGTGTACAAAGTCAGCCCTAAGACATTGCAGAGTAGGATGTTGGCTAAGGCTCTGTATATAAAACTCACTAAGTTTTCTATTAAAACATTTCTGGAAGATGAATCAAAACATACAAGTAATATAATGAATACTAGTCACATAGTTATGACCCCTCAGGCCCCATACTTCCTTGATATCACAATAGAAGACTAGGTTGGCCTGCACACTGTCATGGATTTACTCCCTTGTCTCATCCTGTCTCAGTTTCTGTCCCAGACCCTGGCTTTCACTCTTGATATTTCCAACAGGCAAATAATTAACTTGCTGCAGCCCTTCTCCTGGAATTAAAAGAAAAAGTCAGTAAATTTACACATTAATAATCCTCTTTAATTACACAAAGCAGTGGGGTTTGGAAACAGTCATATTAGGCAGTGACTTTATTGAGAAACAGGCTTCCCCACCTACCCTAACATCACTGTGGGAAGGTAAAACCACCTCTCTAGTATCTTCTGCCAAGGGCTTCTCAAGGTCACAGGTACCCAAGGAGGGGCCCTTTTCTGAGTCACCTGACTGATGCTTCTTCCATTTGTTATTTCTACCAGTGTTTTGGTGCCTTGAGGCTAGGTCTTCCTCTTCTTCTTTACTGCCCTGTTTCCCCACAGATTCCCTGTAAATATCCTGTCTTCCTTGATTATTCTACCCTCTCTACTCTAGACTTCTAAATATGTTCCCTCATCTTACCATCCCATTAACCTTGGACTTAGCCTTTCTTTGTACTACCAGTGTTTGCCCAGAATGGGTCTGAATTTGCTTTACTCTTGTTAGGACTTGCTCTCAGAAAGCTAACTTTCTCCATGGATACTGTGGCCATCACTCCCATTTGCCCCAAGTTCCTGTTAGTTTCTTAGCAATCCCCTCTTTCTCTTGACTTACATCCCCTTTCTCCTTGCTCCCCAAATGCCCTGTGGCAAATGCCATAAAAGGGTATTCTACTCCCTGCTGGCTGCCAGAATTCATACTGCCTTCATTTCCATGTAATTTCTTTCCTTCCAGACAGAGTCACCACCAAACTCTGCACAGTGGGGGCTGTTCATGTACTGTAAGTGGTTCTTCACTTACCAGAAGTGTGTAAAAGAACCATGGCAGGGCCAGAACTTCTGCCTCAGAATGAGATTCATAATTCAGCACTCTCATTGCTGACACATTGACCTGAGTCACTCAACTGCCTGGATTTAGGACTCTTTGTCTCTCCTTGACTCAGATTATTTCCTACTTAGGAATAGTTTCTTTATTGGGAAAAAAATTTTGTAAAACATAGAGGACTCTCATAGCTTAATAAGGCAAACAGCCCAATTAAAAAATGGACAAAAGAAATGGACAAATTTCACAAAAAGATATTCAAATGGAAAATAAATACATAAAAAGATGCTCAACACCATTAGTCATTAAAGAAATGCAATTAAAACCACAATGAGACACTACACATGCATCAGAATGCCTAAGTTACAAAGACAAGTAATACCAAGTTCTGTCAATAATGCAGTCTTTGGCATTCTCATACATTGCAGTGGAAATGTAAAATGGTACAGCTATTTTGGAAAACAGTTTGACAATTTCATATAAGATTCAACATGCTCTTACTATATGAGCCAGCAATCATTAGTGAGAACTGACATCCTATTTCAGAGAAAGTCTTCACCATTTGAAATTAAAAAAAAGGTCAAGGCGATGTTCCTACTTAAAGAGTAAAGATGAGTTTCTAATTCATTTCGGTGCTTTCAATGAAGGGTGTTTACCCTTTTAGCTGTAGGGCTGAAGAATGAGAGGCAGATCTTGTTCTTTTGGGTGGCCATATTGGCTTTGGATATTGGATTTTATGGCTTTCCAGGATAAATCTGTAAATGCAACATTTTACAGTCTTCTAAGAAGAGCAAAGAGAGACACATTTTGAGAAATCATGGCTATATTTACTTGATAATATAAATATACTACTGTTTTCATTGTTGATCCCATTACTTTTTCAACACCTCATCATTTGACCATTATTTAACAATTTGATGTTTTCAGATAATACGTTTGTCCTTTGTTTTTCTGGGGTTTTTTTGGGGGTGGGGTGGGGGAGATTCGGTTTGTTTGTTTGTTTGTTTGTTTGTTTGTTTATTTATTTAATGGAGGTACAGGGGATTGAACCCAGGACTTTGTGCATGCCAAGCATGCACTCTACCACTGAGCTATACCCTCCCCTCCCCGATAATACCTTTGTCATTTCAACAATCTTACGGTTTAATTTTACACCTACACAGATCTGACGCTCTGCTCCTAGTTGAGGATGGTGTCAGTTCAAAGGGAAAGGTAATTGTTGATTACTTGCGTGCATTCTTTTGGTATTCATCAGATGTGACCATATTTCATCCTGAATGAAGTACAAAGCTTGAGAGCTTGATGGACCAGAGTGATCCATCAGGTCAGCTGTCACCTGTGTTCTCTTTCCCTAGAGATCAGACTGCCTGGTGGCTTCTTCCTTCTTTCTATCCTTCCTCCCTCTCTCATTTAAGTCTGCACCTGGCATAGGGATATATGATCATGTAAGAGACAAAGTTCCTGCCGTATAATCACTTATTACTAGAGCTTCCAGTTCATTCTGAATATTCAGTTTAAAAAGTTCAGTCTTTCTCCCCAACTCCATGTGTCTAAATCCTACCTGCCTTCAGTGTCCTCTCAAATGGAACTATCAGTCAGAAGCTTCCCTTGACCACCCAAGTCCTCTTCCTTTGAACAACCACGGTCACTAGTTGTATTACTCTTGTACCATCATCTACTCTGTGTCTTGTTCTACAATTTTTTAATCTTATCTCCTATACTAGACAGTGAGCACTTTGGGGACAAGATTCATCTTCATATCCTCAAAAAACCTACCATATTGATTTCTGCATAGTAGTTGCTTAAAATCACCTGCTAAATTATTGAATACATCCAAAAACTAAATATAGAAAGGCAACATACAATTTTTTTCATAGACTACATCTTTGGTCCAAAAACTTGTTCATTCCTAAGAGCCCTTGAATGAAAAGCAACAGGTGAAAAAGGTCTCTTAAAATTGATGTGTAGTAATTTTAATGCCAACAAATTTCTACTACTTTGGATTCACTTTCTGGAATCAGGTCAATTCTGAATCTCTAAGCCCCTGAGCAGGGAGGGAAGGATACATAATTTAAAAAGCTGGGCATGTTCAGGTTAGTATTAAATGCATTCTGCTAAAAACCCATACTTAGTACAGGTCATTCCTGACATAGGATGAGAATAACGTTTAGTTATAAGTTCTTTGAAGTCATTCACTCCTAATAGGACTTTCGCTATCTCTTTATTTTGCAGAGAATAATGTATTGGTTAACAAATAAAACAGTGTTATGTTTCACCAGCTAAACCTTAAGCTCTTTTCATTAAAGACAAATTTACACAATATTATCCTGCTGTGGTTAGAGTGTTGCTAATCCGGAAACAAGAAACACATTGTATTCTATTGCACAGTTAACTCTGGTGAACAAGGCTGAAGTTTAGTGTTTAAGCCTCATGAGCTCTGGTGTCTTGTTGCCTGCATTCACACCTTGCTCTGTGGTCTTGTAGTTTTGTAATCTTTGTAATCTAGTTAGCTTCCCTGTCTCAATTTCCTCATGATAAAATAGAGATAATAATTGCCTGTTGACCTGTAGTGAAGATTAAGTGAGTTTATGTAGCCAAAGCTCTTGGAATGGTGCCTGGAACATAGTAAACACCATGTGAGTATTGTTAAGGGTATAAGGGTAGACAGTAAGAACTTGAATCCCTTCTCTTCAAATGTGAGGAATGAATCAGACGAAAATGAATCTCATTTTAAGGTAGGTAAGTGGCTCCTTTTCCTGATAACCCTAAGGCCTGAAAGCTATTTCAACCAATGGAAGTCTAATTACTGGTATCTCTCCCTATATCTTTTTAACTCTTTCTATACCATCTCTGTTTAAAGTGCTATGCACCCCTCAGAGTCAAATTTCAGAAGGAGATCTATAGTGTCACATAACTGACTATAAACCTATGTAACATATCACCTCCCTGATCCGTGACTCCCATTCAAAGGTGAAAAGCGAAATTGTAGCTATTTCTTGATCAATAATACCCACATGGCTTAAGTGGAATTAGCAGGATTTTTTAATACCTCAACCATGCACTCCATGTGTTTGGCATATAAAGAGAAGCAAACTAACGGTGATATCAACTAACTTTAAAAAGATTAAATAAAAGGAAAAGGCTTAGTCTAAGAATTGGAGACAGAGGTAACACATGGCAACTGAGGTGTCTATCTTACCTCATTAAGCACAGGAGGCAAAGAGGGCCCCTAATTTCTTGGGGCAACTAGTTTCCAAAGACTCCTGCCAGTGTTTCTCAATTGCTTGGCTTGCTTCTATAAAATGCCAGTTTCTAGGGCTCACATGTGCAAATAGGATTCTGGGGGTGGGACCTAGTATCTCCATGTCTAACATTTTTCCCTCAGGTGATTCTAATGCCCCCAGCTCTCCTCTGCTAACTCATTTCTCAGTGATAAATAGGACACAAGGTATTGGTTGGAGAAATCTCTGATGAGAAGAGGACTCAGAGGTTATTTACAGTGCCTCCCTTTCATACACAGGACAAGGAGTTCCCTAGAAGTCAAAGAACTGGCCCAGGGTCACTCAGATTGGATAAGGTAGCACTTCTGAGGGGTTGCAAGAGCTAAGGAATTGCTCACCCACAAAATGTGCTTAAACTGCAGTTTTTATTTTGCTAACACACACAGCATTTCTAAAAATATCAAGGTAAGACAATGATGTTGTTTTAAAAGACTGCACTGCCACACATATATCTACATATTCATATCTCTTATAACCAGTTTATCTTGGGAGTTTTCTAATTAGCTTTCTTTTCCTTTTAAAAAAATCAACATTATTTTATTCTTTCTTTTGGTTTCTTAGATCAGGATTTCAGGGGGAGCTCAGGTGAGTAGTTCAGGATCAGGGTCTGCTTTTTTAAAAAATCATAGAATTCACCCATTTAAAGTGTACAATTCAATGATTTTTAGTGTATCCACAAAATTGTGCAAGGAGCACCACAACCTAAGTTTAAAACATTTTCACTATCTCAAAAGAGAACTCTGTATCTCTTGAGTCACACCTCATTCCTCTCACCCTTTCCCACACCCTTAACCCTACCTACCAACCACTAATCTACTTCCTTTGTCTATAAATTTGCCTATTTTGGGCATATCATATAAGTGGAATCATATACATGTGGCCTTTTATGACTGGCTTTTTTCACTTAGCATAATGTTTTCAAGATTTATCCATATTGTAGCATATATCAATACTTCATTTCTTCTGCCGAATAATATTCCATTGGATGGATATACCACATTTTGTTTATTCACCCAATATTTGATGAACATTTGGGTTGTTTCCACCTTTGGGCTATTTTGAATAATGCTGCTATAAACAATTCAAGTACAAGTATTTGTTTAAACACCTGTTTTCAATTCTCTTGGGTATATACCCACGTGTAATTGTCAAGCCATATGGCAACTACATGTTTAACATTTTGAGGACCTGCCAGACTAGTTTCTAAAGGACTGCACTTCACATTCCCATCAGCAATGTATGAGGGTTCCAACTGCTCCACATTCTCACCAACAGTTATTATTCATCATCTTTATTATACTCATTTATTTTGATTTGCTAGGGCTGCTATAACAAAGTGCCATAAACTAAGTAATTTAAACAACACCAATTTATTGTCTCTCAGTTTTGGAGGCTAGAAGTCCAAGATCAAGGTCTGTAGGACCAAGTTCCCCTTGAAGATCCCAAGGTATTATCTGTTCCACATCTTTCTTCTAGCTTCTGGTAATTCCTTGGCTTATGGCAACACAATGCCAATCTTCACATGGTGTTTTCCCTTTAGGCAGTCTGTGTCCAAATTTCCCCTTTTTGTAAGGATATTAGCTATATTGGATTAGGGGCCCACCCTATTTCAGTATGACCTCATCTTAACTAATTGCATTTACAAAGATTCTATTTCCAAATAAGGTCACATTCTGGGGTTAAGGCTTTAACATACGAATTTTGGAGGATACAATTCAACCCATAACACCATACTTCTGGTATTTAATTGAGGATTTTTGTGTTTCTACTTGTAAGGGATATTGATATATAGTTTTCTTTTTGTGTAATATTTTTATCTGGGTTTGGTATCAGACTGATACTGGCTCACAGAATGACTGTCTTCTTTTTTTGGAAGAGTATATGAGGGACTGCCATTAACTCTTTAAATGTTTGGTAGAATTCATCAGTGAAGCTATCTGAAACTGGACATTTCTTTATGGGAAGTTTTTGAAAACTAATGCAATATCTTGTTATACAGATCTTTAGTTTTTATTTGAGCCAGTTTCAGTAGTTTGTGTTTTTTGAGGAATCTGTCCATTTCATCTAAGTTATCAGTTTTGTTGGCATATGCTCTTCATAGTTTTCATTTCCATTCTTCTCAAAGTATTTTCTAACTACCCTTATGATTTTTTCTTTGACCCACTGGTTATTTAGAAGTGTATTGTTTAGTTTCCACATATTTGTGAACTTCCCAGATTTCCTTGTTACTGATTTCTACTTTCATTCCAATTGGCTGGAAAATATACCTTGTATGATTTCAATGCTTTTAAATATATTGAGCCTTGTTTCATAGTCTAGTACATAATCTGTCCTGAAAAATGTTTCATATGCACTTGAGGAAAAACAATTCCACTGTTGTTGGACAGAATGTTCCATAAATTCATTCACATTCACATCTGTATGCTTATATTCTATATTAGATAATCTGCTTAGATTTACATCTGCCATTTTGCTTTTTATTTTCTATATTTCCCATGTCTTTCTGTTCTTCTCTTCATCCTTACTGTCTTCTTTTGTATTAAGTTGATTTTTTATAATGTAATATTTTAATTTCTTTCATAGTTTTTCAAAATTATATTTTTGAGTTTTTAAGATAGTTATTCTAGGGATTATAATATATTTATCAACTTAACAAAACCTACTTCAGATTTATACTATCCACATTCTAGGGAAATATGGAAATATGGGCTGTCATTACACCTGTATAATTACCTGTATATTACACCTTATGCCCTGCTCCTTTTTTGTGCTATTATGGTTATAGCTATTACATTTACATGTATCACAAACCCAGCAATCCATTATAATTATTACTTTATATGATCTGATGTGTTTTAAAGAAGCTGAGAGAAGAAAGGAAAATTACTATCTGGTGTCATTTCCTTACACCAATACAGCTTTGTTTCTACCAGCCAACTTTGTACTGTTACTGGCAAATACATTACATTTCCATAAGCTATAGGCCCAATGATACATTGTACATACATATATTGTACATATAATCATATTATATTATTATGTTTTATGTAATTGCTTTTTATTTTTATTAAGCATATTATATATGTTGTTTTATGCAATTGCTTTTTAAATCATTTAAATGAAGAAAGGAGAAGAAATACACAATTATACTATTATAATCATCTACATAATTATCTTTCTTGCAAGGCAGGTCTGCTAGCAATGAATTCTCTCAGCTTTTGTTTATCCGGGAACATATTTATTTTGCCTTCATTTTTGAGAGATAATTTTGCTGAATATAAGATTCTTAATTGACAGTTTTTTACTTTTAATACTTTATGCCATCCTACTGCTTTCTGACCTCCATTGTTTCTTACGGGAAATTAGTTGTTAATAGGATTCGCTCGTATGTGATGAGTTCTTTTCTCTTACTCCTTTTAAGAATTTCTTGGCTTCTAACATTTGACTATGATGTGTCTGGGTGGGGATCTCTTTATAGTAACCTAATTGGAGTTTGTTCAGCTTCCTGGATATGTAGATTAATGCTTTTCATCAAATTTGGAAGTTTTGAGCCATTACTTCTTCTAACTTTTTTCTGCTACTTTCTCTCTCTCCTCATATTCTAGTACTCCCATTACAAATATGTTGGTACATTTAATTGTACCCCACCTCCTTCTGTGGCTACGCTCATTTTCTTCATTCTTCTTTCCTCTCTGTTCTTCAGATAGCACAATCTTTATTGATGTTCAGCTTCACAGGTTCTTCTTTTACCAGCTCACATATACTGTCAATAGTTACTGAACTTTTATTGTACTTTTCAACTCCAGAATTTCTGCTTAGTTACTTTCTATAATTTCTGTCTCTTTATTTACATTATCAATTTGATGAGACATTGTCATCATAGCTTCCTTTAATAATTTAAGCATGGTTTCTTTTAGTTCTTTGAACCTGTTTATAATAGCTGTTTTGAAGTCTTTGCTAAGTCCAAGATCTGGGTCCCCAGAGGCAGTTTCTGTTTGCCTGTTTTTGTTTCTATGTATGGATCATACTTTCCCATTTCTTTGCATATCTCATTATTTTTGTTGTTGTTGTTGAAATCTTTACATGATAGATAATATATTGTAATAATTCTGTATGCATATCCCCCTAGGGATTGGTGTTCTTTTTGTTTTTTGCTTGGTCATTACTTTATTTGTTCAATGACCTGGCTGAACTAATTTTGCGAAGTCTATTTTCCTGCAGTGTGCACTTTCTGATATTCCTACTCATATTTTTCTCCTTTGTTTCCATATTTCATCCTTGCTTTCTATCCTGGATATCTAGAAGGTATTCATGAGTCAGCACAAGTCACTTACTGTTTGGCTGTTAAACTTAAAAACTCTTAGCTAGTTAGATTTTCACTCTTCACTACTGACTGTGTGTGTGGCTTGGAGGCTGCTATCATAGTTCATAGTTACATTTTTTACTCAGATTCAGAGATTAATACCTTAGAAATTCCCTTTCATATCACTCTTGAGATTCTCAAGTGCAGGCTTGGGCAGGCACACAGTCTTCCAGACTGCTAGGGATGTGATTTTATTTTCAACTGTGGCTTCATGGGAGTTGCCTCTGAATCAGGGTAGCTTATTTGTTCACTCAGTGTTTATGCAGAGGTTGTGCTTAAGTCCTTTGTGGCTGTGATGCTTCTGCCCTTTGTTGATGGATTTCTGTGTGACTTAGGAATGCTTTCAGTTCTGCCCCACATCCTGCTCTGATTGCTCCTGAATGGGTGCAGCTTAGCACGTTTGCACAGTCTCCTTGATCTCTGTTAAAACTCTGGCTGCTTTGGCTTCTTGTTTGTTGATGATAGTGTCATGGAGCTAAAAGCACCCTCTCAGTTGTTCTCTACCAAAATCTTCATTTTGAATAACACCCTTAAGCATGGAATTTCCACATTCTGTTCTAAACAAATCAGTCCCCTTAGGCGGAGGCATGGACCTTTTTGTCCTTGTGACCTGCCTCTCTACCTGAACATAATCTCTGAAGCACTGCACAGGAGCTGAAGGCAGAGACAGTAACCTGGTTCTCCCAGAATGACACTCTAGAAATACATGCAGTTGCTGGGAATGGAGGATGGAAAGCTGGTTTTCTCAGCTTGCCCCTTCCCCACCCCACCCAGTGTGGAACCTTTGCCCTATCAGTGAGCTTCAAGGCCCCAGTATTTTGGGCTTGCCAAGCCTGGAGCAGAGCTTCTTCCCTGTGACTAGGGGCTGGATGGATGAAGGAAACCCTAGTCCTTATAGCTGCACCTGTTGAAAATAGAGCTTCTAAAACACAGGGCTGAGGGTCCAAGAAATGCTAGTGGCTTTCCTCTGCTGGGGTGAAATTACAGCCCTAGACTGTGAGCTGTGGGGAAAGAGAGCTACCATCTTTTTGCCACACCATCCAGGAGTAGATCACCTAGAGCAGAGTTTCCATAGCATGGAGCTGGGGAAGAGGAGGGAGCTAGTCATGGCTCAAATGTCACAGACTCTCATACCAAGATTTAGTAGATTTTCTTGAATGAGTACTTCTCCATTTTCTCTATACACTTAGGACAATTTCTACAGATATTAGATAACTTTTTACTTTGGCTGTTTTACTGGGGAGAGAGTTTGCCAAGCACCTTACTCTGGAAGTTCCACTCCCTAATTTGCTTTTAAAGAGGTACCTTTCATAATCTCCACTGGCCTAGGTAGTTTCTCATATACTCCTCTACCAACATGAATTACAGAGCTTATAAAATAACATCATCAGGCAGAGAAGAACAAATTGCACATTTGGGAGAGAGGGGAGCTGGCTGAGGTCTGGAGTGGGTCATGTCCCCAGGGATGGGTAAGGCACCAGGAGGAAGAATCCAGCTGCAAACTAGTGAATAACTATCAAGGCAGGTAGAGCATGATCTGCAAAGTATAGTGAAAAGCAACAAGAGGCAACTCAAGGTAGGGTTCAGCATCAGAGTTGTCCCTAGAAGCACATGTGGGGATCTAAGAATAAGTAATCTGTGAAAACCCAGAAAGGAAAACACTATTATGTAGCAGTACCCATAGGCACAAGGAGGCAAGATTCCATTTCTTTTTTAAAGTGTGAGGTGAGGCACTATGTGTTGTGAAAAAGGCAGAAGCTCAGTTTTTGAAATTAAAAATAAGGTAAGACTCAGCAAAGTTAGTGAGCTCTGAGCTAGAAGTCATTATAAGTTCTCCAGTCTAAAATCCCTCCTGAAGTCATGGATGGTGAGGAGTCCCTGGCTGCACATTACAATACCTGGGGAGCTTTAAAAAAATCCTGATCACAAACCAATTACTTCCAAACACCTAGTATAGGGCTCAGGGCTCAGGAATAAGTAGTTTTTAGAGTTTTCCAGGTGATCCCAATGTAGAGCCAATTTAAGAACCACTATGATATGTGGCTGGGGAGGAGGATTAGCTGCGATCAAAGCAGGGTTAGAGGGGCAAGGAGACAGGTAGACCTCATGCAGCTTTTTCTTATCAAAAATCTCACCCAAGGAGTCTCCTCCAAACTTTTAGTTTTATATTAGTAAATTTCTATACGCATGTGCCGGTCTTCTGAATTGATTATGCTACTTACTACCTTACATCTCATGCTTCTTCACTTATTTTGAATGTTATGTCTTTCCATTAGAAAGTGAGCTGTAATGTCTAACACTAGACATTAACTAAATGAAAAGTATATTTCATTTTGAATAAATATGTCTTTAGTATGTACACATTTTACTGACTATCTATCATACAGATATCCAGCAGGGATCCCAGCAGAAGTTCAGGCATACATTGGCATGGCTATTAAATTGGTGAAGATGGTCTAAAAGAAGTCTGTTCATGCAGGGTAAGAGCTTAATGGAAAGTTATATCCTCAGCAAGAAAATTATAGGGAGAAATTTATATATTAAATATTGATACATATGTTATTATTTGATATATAAATATCCCTTGCAAATAAGCTGAAAATTGAACACCCCAATGTAAATGTCCAAACTATATGAACAGGCAAATTATCAGGAGAATTATCAAACGTGGAATGTTAACTAAAATTTTTTAAATTTTAAATAAAAACAAGAATGCAGAATAATTTGTTTAAGTCTCTCAGACTGGCAAAGATGAAAAAGATTGGTAATATTATCTAGTGAAAATGAAAGAAAATAGCTAGCCTTATTCACAGATGACAGACTCCCTTCAACCTGTCTCCCTGCCCCTCTAACCCTCCTTTGATCTCAGCTAATCCACTGGTACAAACTCTGTACAGAAGATTTTCTCTTGTATCCATTAAAATTGTAATGTCTACTTACCATTGATTCACCAATTCTTCTAAGAATTTCTCCTAAAGGACTAATAATTGCATGTACAAAGATGTTTACAACATTACTTACAGTCAGGTGGCTAAAAACAACACAGAAGTCCATTAAAAAGGATCTGGCTAAAAAAGCTATACTGCATCCAACCACTACATGACCATGCAAAAAATAATAAGTAGATCTTTAATTTGAAATACATTTACAGAATATGGTGATTCCATTTAAGCAGCCACAATGAAGGAATAAAAGGACAAAACAAATGTTGGAGAAATAATAGCACATACACTTAAAATATCATTCACCATGGAATTGTGCCCCTTTCTTGGGGTTATATGACCACTGCCTTCAACACCTGAAGTAACAGTCTTGTTTTATTGCTGCAGAAAGCCAGATATGGCTTGATAAAAGTAAAATTATGTTAGAACTGAAAGTTATGCTAAGATTATCTTATCTGACCCTTTCATTTCATAGATCAGGCAACATATGACTTACATGATAATGACAAATAGTAAAATTATTTGATAAAACCATTTGGAGAATAGTTGATGGTTAACTAGACATTTCTATTGTATCACATTAAAACCACATAGACTATTTCCTAGTCACAAAGGAAAATAGAACTGTACAAGGGAGGGATCTGGTCATCATCACACTAAATGAATAGTTAAGTTTTATATCTCTAATGATGGTTCACCCAGAAAATATCTTCTGATGGGATTTAGCACGGAGTACCTAATGTTACCTATGACATAATCTAGGCAAGTGTTTAACTGGAATACATAAAGTTCAACAAGTGGTTCTGGGACAACTGGATATCCATATGTGAAAGAATGAATTTTGAATTCCTTCCTCATACCACACAAAAATTAACTCAGAGTGGATCAAAGCCCTAAATATAAGCATCTGAAACTATAAAGCTTTTAGAATGAAGCATGGGTGTAAATTTTTGTGACTTTATATTAGGCAATTGTTTCTCAAATATGATAGCAAAAGCACAAGAAGCATAAGCAATGAGAGGAAAATAGATAAATTGAATTTCATCAGAACTAAAACCTTTTTTATATTAAAAATCATTATCAAGAAAGTGAAAAGACAACTTACAGAATGAGAGAAAATGTTTGCAAATCATATATTTGATAAGGGTCTACTATCCAGAATATATAAGGAAACAAGCCAATTTAAAAATGAGCAAAGGATTCTAACAGACATTTCTCCAAAGAAGATATACAAGTGGTCAAAGAGCACCCAAAAAGATGCTCAACATCACTAGTTATTAGGGAAATGCAAATCAAAATCACAGTGAGATCCTTCACACCCACTTAGGTGATTATGAGTTTCTAAAAAATGGAAAATAATAGGTATGGGTGATGATGCGGAGAAATTGGAACCCTCATATATTGCTGGTGGAAATGTAAAATAGTGCAGCTGCTATGGAAAACAGTTTGGCAGGTCCTCAAAAAATTAATGATAGAGCTACCATGTGATGCAGCAATTTCACTCCTAGCTATATACTCAAAAGAGTTGAAAAATCTATGTTCAAATAAAAATATGTACAGGAATGTTCATATCAGCATTATTCAGAACAGCCAAAAAGTGAAAACAGTTCAAAGGTCCATCAACTGAAGAATGGATAAACACAATGTAGTGCCATGGAATATTATTCACCCACAAAAAGCAATAACATACAGATACATGCTGCAACATAAATGAACCTTGAAAACATCAAGCTATATGAAAAAAGACAGATACAAAAACACAAAAGACTGCATATTATATGATTCCATTTATGTGAGATGTCCAGAACAGGCAAATTTATGGAAACAGAAAATAGATTAGTGTTGCCAAAAGATTGGGGGAGGAAGATATTGGAAGATATGTGGTTTCCTTTTGGAATGATGGAAGTATTCTATAATTAGATAGGGGTGATGGTTGCACAAAACCATCAACATATAAAAGTCCACTGAATTGTACACTTGAAAATGGTGAAAATGGTGAATTTTATGTGAATTTTATTTCAGTAAAAAAGTCTTTTTTTAAAAAAAAAGTACACAAAGTTTTAGATACAACATTTTACAGTTAACTCAGGCAATAGGGAAACAAGCTAAATGATATCAGGTGAGCAACAGGACAAACCCAGAAAGTGGCCCAACCTGTAGGACAAGTGGACTGATGTTTTTTAAAGAATAATAACATAAAAAGGTGACTGGGCTAGCATATGAAATATATGGAAGAAGACAGCACCCCCTCTTCCAGCCCTTGGAAGGGTCCCAACAGAGGCTGGTGAGCCACCATTTGGGAATGCCGTGGACAAGACTCCTGTGTTGAGTCAGAAATGAAATAAATAGACTTAAGGGTCTTTCCACACTTAGAGACTTGGAAGTCATCTTTACCTTCTATTTCCATGTTATTAAACTCTGCCTGTCATTCCACTTCCTCAACATCTCTCATATTTATTCCTGTTTTTAGTTCTGCTGCCACTAGAGCTAAAATTTCCTAATAATCCTCTACATGAGCTCCATGATCACAGCAAACTTTACTAGAATGATTGCTCTTGCCTACTTATTTGTTGTGAATTCCATCATTTCTCATTTCTCAGCTCTAACTCTCCTCCTCAAGGAAGTTTTTTCTCATTCAGCCTAACAGAGTCCTTGATTACCTCCATTAAGCAAAACAATACCTTGGACATACTTCCATTATGCACTTATCATTCTATATTGCAATTTTGTGTTTACACATCTGGCTCCCTTACTAGAAGATAAACCTCCTCCAGGACAAGGATCATGCCTTATCTTTGTATCACCAGCACCTAGAAGAGTATTTCCTAGAAAAGTGGCTCAACAAATATTTGGTGAGTAAATCAATCAATGAGTCATTGGGATTCCATATTTCTATTAAGAATTCATATAATGTCATATGGCATCTTTGGAGATAAGAATGGAGTGTTTGGTGACTGAGGCCAGTATTTTTATATCTAAAGTAGTACTTCTCAGCTTTACAATTTTTATGTTCCCCATCTCCCAGGCTGAGGAAATGAGTTTGCTACAGATGACTAAAAGGAAGTATTGATGCAACAGTAAAGAAGAAGGTGAAAAGTTATTACAATGAGCATTTGGCTCTGGTAAGGCTCCATCTGAAGCCTTAATTAATATTAATGAGTAAGAAGAGAAATCAGGGGGTATAAAGGATATCATTTGATTGGTATCCAGGAGGAAATGAGGAAGCAGTGAAGAACATACATGGGCAGGAGAATGTAAACATCAGAGGACAGAGTGGATGAACAACATTTTTGGATTACATATATCAGTGCCACTTTGTGACACTGATACAAAGTGATGCTTAGAAGACCTTGGAAGTTCTCAATCTGAGGCAAGAATAGCGCACAAAGGGGCACAGCATTGCTCCTGGGAAGGGTTTATGAAGATCAGGCAGATGAAGATTAGCCTAGAGATATGCACTAAAGAAGGGTGCTCAGATTGCTGGTGCAAGGTCTCTTCCCCCTCCTAGCGTAAAAAGAATTCCCCCTTTCCCTGTGTATGCGAGATAATTTTTGGCTCTCTTGGCTAGCACCAACCTGAAGAAAATTTGGGAATTAGACAAAATTTAACATTTGTCCATTTTTTTTTAGAGTCCCTTCTTCCTTTTTACAGCCCCTGCTTTATCTCCAGTTTTTTCTAATTTCCCTATGGCCCTCTCCCCCATCTGTGACAACCCATCAGGGCATCCCAGCACTCCATTTACCTGGTTTACTCTTTACTAACCCTCCCTGGTGGCCATGGCACAGTGTTCATTCTTTCTGACAAAACTGCTTGGCCAGTCTGAGAAAATTCCACCCCCCCCCCCCATTTTAATAGCTTTCTGTGAAAGTCATTTATAAAGTTACTTTATTCCTGCATCCTCTCAATTGTTTCTTCCTGATATTTGTCCTTTTCCTTTCCTACTTGGTGAGATTTGGCTTTACTTTCAAGGATCTTTTTGCAGTCTTTGTCTAGTTTTAGTCTAATGATAACCACCTTGCTGAGGTAAATGCCCATATCAGCCTTCTCCTGCTATGCTAGTTCAGGGTAGATGACTTATTTCTTCCTGTGAACTTGGACTGCTTTGCCAATTTGCTGCTCTTTGTAGTGCTCTTACGCAACCTGAACTTCAACATCCTTTCAGATGAGCATGGATGAAACTTCTACTTCTGTCTTAGTCCTTTGGAAAGAGGGGAAGACATCATCTTCCTGTGAATGTGGGAAGGTGAACTGACATGACTTTTCTGGTTCTTGCTTCAGTCAGAGGTCACAAGGGGACTGAACTTCGTTTTGGCTGCTGGTGCTTCAGCGATGGCTTTAAAGGGGAAGAGCTAAACCACAATGTTAATGACTGACAATGGCTTTGGTTCTTACTGTGCTATTCTTCTCATACATGCATTCTGCTAGAGATTTTCAGGGGCTTAATCTACAGGTGGAGTGAATATTAAATACTAACTAAAGGAAACCATTTGCAAAGCTAACCCAAACCAAACCTTCCATTTAAAATGAAGCTTCCTTAAGGAGCTGGAAATCCTTAAGAAACAGTTTCACATTTCACATTTCATTAAAATAAACAGAACACACAGTACTTCAGATTTTTGCTTCACTCTAATGATTTTGACAGCAGCTGTTGTTAATTGGGGAGGAGTATATTTGTCAAAGCAGCTAATCACCTTGTATTTTAAAAAACAGAATGTAATGGGAATTTGGAAATCTGCCCAGTGTGCATTTTGAGAAATGGATGGCGATAGGTGACGTCTCTTTTTTTGTGCCTCTTCCTGAAACTCCCTCACAGAGGCATAACCTGCCTATTCTCAGGGTGAACCTAAAGACAGATTGTTGTCTAATTAATGGCACAGAAATACATTCTCTCTGAACTGCACTGAAGGAGAATCTAATGAGGCAACCGTAAATTATTAACAGCTGCTTTTATGAACCTGTTCTTCAAGAATGTAATACTGGTTGCTTTTAATGGTGCCTGGAAATTCTTTTCTCTGTTTTAAGAGCTAAAGAAAGAGTTTTTTTAAAAAGCAAGCAAACAGGAAGGGGTGGGGGGGGCAGTTAAAAATGAGAAGAGGAATACCTTAGCTCCCTACTGTTAAACAGTTCTGTATCTTTGAGATGTTGACATTTTGAAATGAAAGCTTCTTGGTACATTTATTTTTTCCCAAGATTCAGCCAAGGGCTTTGATGGGCAGTACCTGCTCACTGTCTTTCCCATATATTTTTTAAAAATTATGTACATATTTCCACATTTCATTTTATCTGTCTGGGTGGCTCTGTGTTGGAACATATGAGATAACTGTTTTAGGCACTTGTTTTTCCTCTCTCCAATGAACGCTATCTCTAATTCTCTTTACACCTTTGTTTACATTCTTTTGACATTAATAAAAAACCAGATCTGATAATGAGCTTTGATGGGGATAAGCCTCAGAAATGGCTTAGGATTCAGAGGTTAGCCTACTGTGGCCCACAAACCAAATCTAGCCTGCTGACTGTTTTTAAAATAGTTTTATTGGAATACAGCCTTTCCCATTCATTTACGTATTGTCTGCAGGCTGCTTCCTTGCTATAATGACAAACTACACAGAGACTATATGCTCTAAAATTTTTTACTATCTTGTTCTTTATAGAAAAAAACATTTTTTTTGTGTTTACCCCTAAGCCTTGGATCTTGCTACCAAAAGTGTGGTTTACAGACTGCAATTTGTCTAGGTACTATTTATTATCAGTTTGCAGTAATGTGAGGAGCTAGCATGAACTAGAAATAGAAACCAACTATGTCATAGGCACACTTGAATTAAGCTGATGTTCTTTTTGCATCAAGACTTTCTTGATGAAAGAAGCACTGTATAGATTTACATTCTGAGGCGAGCTCTTTATCTCTCTGTGGATCAGCATTTATAGTGGTACTGGCTTAAATGACAATCAAACTTTTAACTTACTTTGAGGAAAGTATTTACTTTATAACACTTCTAGGCTGTGACTTAAGAGAGGTACGTAGAGCTCTCAGCTAGCTTTTGCTGTTGAATACACTTCCCCAAAACTTTGTGGCTTAAAACAAACTGCAGTTTGGCAATTTGGACAAGTCTTGGCTTGAAGGTTCTAGCCTTGGCTAGATTCAGCTGGTTGTTCAGCTAGGCTTGCTCTTGTATCTGTGGTCAGTTGGAAGGTCACCCAGGGCTGGTTGGTCCAAGATGGTTCAACTAGAATAGCCTTCTGCTCCACATGTTCTCTCAGGATGCACAGTCTATCCCAGGCAGGAGTCTCAAAAGCAGATAAGAGGAAGCTGAGGCCTCTTGAGGCCTAGGTTCAAAACTCACAAAATACTACTTTCATCACATTCTTGGCCAAGGCAAGTTCCAAGAGCTGCCCACCTTATCTTGAGGATGGGAAATAGACTTTACCTCTTGATGTAGGAGTTGCAAACCACTGTAGTTCACTGTATTTCCCACATATTTTTGCAATCAACCGTAAAGTGGAAGGCAGAAACATTATTGCTTCTCTACACTCCCTTCTTACTTCTTTTCCAAACTTTGGTCAAATTTCACTATTCTAGTGAAAAATGCTAAGTGGAAACCTCTGAAACTGCCTCCAGACCCATACCAAGATAGCAAAAAAAAAAAAAAAAAAATACAATATCATATCCCATAAATAGTAGTGGAAATTGTTGCTACCATTAAATACCTAAATGATGCAGAAGTGGTGAGCCCTCTATTTCTGTTTAACTCACCAGTGTGGCCCCTGCAGAAACAGATGAATACTGGAGAATTACTGTGGCCTATTACAGACTTAATCAAGTAGAAAACCTGATCATAGTTGCTGTGCCAGACATGAATTTGTGCTAAGCAGATTAGTAAGACCTTAGGTACATGATATGCAGCCATTGATTTGGACAATGTCCTTTTTCATTCCACTTAGAAAAGAAGATCAGAAATGATTTGTACTCATGTGAGATAGACAATGGTGTTAATTTTCAATTTTGTCTGAGGGTTATATTAGTACTCTTACCCTTTGTCATAATTTTGCTTGAAAAATCTGAATCACCTCCACATCCCACAGAACATCACAGTGATTCATTATATCAATGATATCATAATGATTGGACAAGAGAGGAAGAGGTGGCTAGGACACTGAAGGCCTTGTTAAGACATGTTCTCCAGAGGGTGAAAGATAAATTGTCTGAAGACTCGCGACCTGCCATTTCAATGAAATTTTTAGAGATCCAGTGGTCAGGGACATGCTAGGAGAGTCCTTCCAAAGTAAAAGACAGATTGCTGAAAATCTTGCATCTTCTACCATAAAGAGGAAAGCATAGTAGCTGGTAGGTCTCTTTGGGTTCTGCAAGCAATGCATTCAATACTTAGGAATAGAGCCCTGGTGACATGAAAGGCTGTCAGCTCTAAGTGGAGCCCAGAGCAGAAAAGGGCTCCAATTCAAGTCTAGCCTGTGATGCAAGCAGCTTTGCTGCTTAAGCCATATGATCTGGCAAACTCCATGATGCTGGAGGTGACAGTGGTGAGAAAATA
Organism: Camelus bactrianus; assembly: GCF_048773025.1. Lineage (NCBI taxonomy): Eukaryota > Metazoa > Chordata > Mammalia > Artiodactyla > Camelidae > Camelus > Camelus bactrianus. Next base: position 86,034,030 of record NC_133543.1, on the reverse strand, counting down.
TGCAGGATGGTGTTTATGACAAATCTTGATAGGAGTTTCACAGTGTGGGACCCTGATATATGGAACAAGGCCATGATTAGGCAGCCTAGACCCTTTGTTACCTACCACAGTTGCACTGTACCCCTTCCCCAGTACCATGGCATTATGGAGGAGTCTGTTTGACCAGCTAAAGAAAAAAGTCCGAGCTTAGTTAAGATTGGCTTGACACATGAGAGTGAGCCAAAAATAGACTGCATTTCAGCCATACTAGGGATGGCCCTGAAAGACAGTGGAGAGGGAAAATCTTCCTAGTGAGCAGAGCAGTAAGCAGTACACCTGGCATCTACTTTCTACAGAAGTCAAGAATATTTATACATGTAAGTTCCTGGGTACAAGCAGCCAGTGGCCTGGCATTCTGATCAGAGATATGGAAATAAAAGCATTGGAAGGTTAGAGATAAGGGGGTATGGGATAGAGGTATGTGAGAAAATACATGGGAGGGGACATGAAGTGTATTGTACATTAATTCATCAGAAAGCCTCTACCATGAATGAAGTACTAAACAACGAAGTAGACAAAATGACTAGCTGATTGATGTTAGCCAGTCTTTGTCATCAGTCATCCCACAACTGTCACAATGGGTACATGAATGAAGGAGCCATGGTGGCAGACGTGCAGCCTATATATGGGCCCAACAGCATGGTCTACCACATATGGAGACTTATTTAGAAACTACTGTCTCTGAATATCCAGTCTATTAGCAACAGAGATCAATGCTGAGCCCTGAGTAAAGTACTATTTATTACTCAAAGAAACCAGCAGGCCACTTGGTGGTTAATGTTGACTACATTGGGGCCTTGGTTCATACACAAGGGATAGATACCTATTCCAGGTTAGGGTCTGCCCTTCCTGTTCACAAAGTGTCAACTAGCATCACTATTTGCAGAAGTGAGAGGATGTATACGAGCTGCCGTTCTGGGATCTACTGCAGTAATAGGGCCTGTAGTGCATCTCACTAACCTCCCCGTTTTTGGGTTCCCCCTAGGAAGATAGGTCCATGGTAGCCATGGAGTTGCTGCCCTCTGAACCTATGTGGAAAAGTAGATCTGTCTGATGAATGGAGTGGATAGTAATAGCCATGAAAATTTGACTTTCAGATTTCTAACCTTGGAAAGCATGACTGACCAACAGCCCTAGCTGTTGTGCTCAGAAATCTATCACCTATTTGCACTGAAACCATATTTCTCACAGGCTACTCCTAGGCAATGACCAAGTGAGGCAGGTCCATTCCCAGAAGGGCACAGGACTCCTCACAAGGTGACTTTGACTCAGGGACTCCTACAGCCTTTCCTAACTTTTTCAGAACTGCACTGCAGTCTAAGATGTTTCTAGCCCACCTCACTTCCTTCTCTTTCTCATTTATCTAAAGGTAGACCTGTGCTATAGTCTGATGACTCTCTTGGCCTCTTCAGTCTCCCTGTTTCCCTTATAGACCTTTTTTAAAATAAAAATTTTCATCCAATCACATCCTGTCTTCTTCTCAAAAGACCTAAACTAACAAACTCAATAAAATCCTTTCAAACACTGCATGTATAAGAACATACACCTACACTTAAATGAGCCATTAGTTCAGACGATCTAGTAAATATTTCACCCCCCCTTCCCCATAGGTCCTCAGCACAAGAAAAAGAACCTACTTTCTAAGAAAAAAAAAAAAAAACAAAAAAACTGAGTTAATAAAAGTTTATCATTAAAGCAAGGAAATGAGTAGAGTTGTCAGAGTAACCCATGATGCAGAAGTGAGGACTTTACACTAGAGGATCGAGCCCAAAGTCCTCTTTCCTTTTATACTTTTAGCCTGTTTTCTCCTTGCCTTCTGTGAAGCATCTGTTTTACCTTTTGTGAGATGGGAGAAGATTAGAAGCGAGCTCATAGAAAAGTGCCCAACCTGGTAACTCCCCTACTGGATGTCTCAAGCTACCAGACAAATCTTGAATGATTCAACATCCTGGTAGAAAAAGGAAACTACCAATTGTTCCATATACAGTAACTCACTTCAAGAAAACACACACACACACACACACACACACACACACACACACACACACATACAGTATGTGGGCATTGTTTATGAGAAAAGTGAAAAAAAATTAAAGCAATGGGCCCTTGAAAGAACTCTAAAGCACAAGAAAAAAAGTTAAATAAAGGATAGAAAGATCAAGTTTTACAGGAATTAAAAAAAAAAAAAAAAGCCTAAATGTTGAACTAGCAATACAAAAGAAGCTACTATACAAGGAAAAGTAACCTTGAAAGAATGGAAAGTTTGCCTTCAGAAAGTACCACAGAAGTATGGGTGTTAAATATATCAACTAAAATCTAGATGTCAAAAAAGAACTCAAGAAGAACTCAAGCGTCTTGAGGGGCTCAAAGAGCAATACCGAGATTCTTTAAAATCCTTAATGATAAAAGTTCAGTTAAAATTTAAAAGTACGAATTAATGTCTTCCTTTAGGAGGCATCAGAGGATTTCTAAGACCAAATTTTCTTCTGAACAACCAAGTTAGAGTGATTAGTCCAAGTTATGATAATGCTTATATCTTGTACAATTTATTAGCCAACCATTTGTAGGTTAACTCCTTAAAAACATGTTTTTCAAATATTTTACCACTCTTATTAAGGCTCTTACCAAAGGTTGTGGTTAGTCCTCATGGTGCCTTTGTAAGAATTAGAAAAAGATGCCCCCTCATGAATTTCAGCTTCTACCGTAAAGGGCACAATCTTAATCCACTCAAGTGGATGAATTTAGCAGCAAATCTCAAAGAAAACAGAAACGAAGAGTTGTGAACTCCTTCATTTTCCAACTTTTCTACCTGAGATTTAACTCTGTCTCTCCACGCTCCCTCATGTCAGGAAGACATGCTCTTTCTGGACTTAGTCCATCCTCCTGGGCACTTCCTCCTCTCCCCTTCCAGGGCCCAGTTGTACCCATTTACATGCTCACACTGCTACTCCTGTGCTTTCTATAGCTTGTTTTCCTCGGTTTCCATGTAGGCTCAAGTCTCTTGACTTAAAAAATACTAACCCTTCTCTTCACTCTGTCCTCCAATGCCAAACTTACACACAGCTGTACGTACGTCTTTGTCCTCACTTCTTCACCCCTCATTTGCTCCTCAGCTTTCTCATTGTCGTATCTTATTTCACCACTTCATTCAAAAACATTCAAAAAAGGTCAGTCCTAACTCCGTAAATCACAATAATTTCTGTTTTTATCCTTCTTGATGTCTCTGCATCACTGGACTCTGTTGACTTTCTTTAAACTTTTTCTGCCACTGGCTTTTCAGAGACCTCCACCTCTCTGCCTTGTCTTTCTTAGCATATTATTCTGACTTTTATTGATTTAAAAAAGCAGGAAGAGCAGCACAGCCTCACCTCTATCTAAGCTTTAACGATGTAACTTACTATGAAGAGTAAGATCATTGAAAACTTGTACAAACTTGACATATTGATAGAAAATATATTTTATTTCATTAAGGGGAAATCATATCTAAAATAATGTGCCAAACTTCTTTGAAAGCAAAATTAAATACCTTAATGAGAGCATAACAATAAATGTAATGTTTATAGAAGTATTTGATAAGATTCTATACTAGAAACACTTAAAAACACAAAAGTCATCATGGAAAATATTTTGTGGGATAAGATCTACTCTAAAAGCACTAAATAAAGGATAAGGATAAATGGGCACTTATAATGCAAGTACTTTGAACAAGCACCCCCCTCCCCAAATTTAACTTTTCTCTCCAATTGCCTATTTACATTTATTCAATGGGTCTGGTCCTTTGTCTGCTTCTCTGTAAAAACTTGGCTTTTCTTCTTACCCTTACATAAGAAGGGTTCAATCTGCTGGTTCACTTAAAGATTCACTCTTGGCCTGAGATAAAGGGGAATGTAGTACTTAACAACTTTCTCTCTTTAAAAAAAAAAAAAAATCACTTCCACAAATGCCCAGTAAAACTATAATTTGTTCCTTTGTGATAATGTGAGCTTTGTAACTCTAAAATTCACAAATTCACAATTCACTTAGGTACCTGATTCCTTAAGATCTCAGCTGAAACTTCCACCTTAACATTCCATTCCACCTGGATGAGAGATTCAAACAGCAGGGTACACCAGAAATTGGCTTTAAGGTATTCTTATGAAACAGTTTGGTAAATGATTTGAAAGTGAGCATATATGTGAAATCTCCAAAGTGTCATATGACACAAAACTTCCAATTAGTAAAATGTCAAGTCAATAGGATAAACTGCAGGAAGATGCAGGCTGGGTGAGTGGGCAGAGAAGTGGCAGATGGATATTCAAGGATAAGACAAAAGATGCTTTCAGGACAAAAATCCAAACACCACTGTTAGGGTAATGGTCTCTAGGATATCAGCCATGACTCTCTGGAAGTATGGGGTTCAGAAAAGGTACAAATCTGCACATGAAATACAGTTCCTATTTATAGTTCTTATGTTATTAGAGTCTTTTACATATTTGAACTAAAGTTCTTTATCCTCATTAAAATCATTAAAATAAGGCTGCATTCTATAGCAAGATTTTACCTTCAGTCAATATTTCCATATATACTTGTAATTAAGATAAAGTCTTAAAAACCGAAATTTATTATTCTTCACATAGAAGGTCTTTATTATGAATGTGCTAATAAAGTTTCCTTTTTGTTTCTATAAAGATGTGGGTATATCTTTCTACATGTATTTTCTCCCTATTGTGCATGTATGTGTACATTTGGTAATACATGTAATAGTATGTAATTACTTGAGGTGTAATTAAAAGTTTTTAGGAGACTCTTAAGATCTTTTTTCCCCAATTAAGAAGGCGAGGCATTGGATAGCTGGTACAATTTCCACTAATAAAAATAAATGTCCTTCAGACAGGAATTAGATAAGCAGCTTGTTTCTGCAAAAGTTGAACTGCAGCCAGTCTCCTACAAACTCATTTCATAAATATTTCTCTCTTCCAAAAAAAAATTGAGAAGATGGATGAACTAAAAAATTTCCAGGAAGGTACTGAGGATTCTGCTCAGGATTATCGCAGGGGGGAGCTTCCATCTGTTCTAATAGTTTAACTTGCTCTTCTTTGTTTCATATTTCTTTATCAGGACTTTGGAGTTTCTGCATAAGCTCAAATATTTTTCTCATTTCCCCCTTTTATTAAAAATACCACATGTATTTGAAAAACATTGCCTTGCTCTATTGCTTACACTATTATTTTAGGGTAGAAAAATATTTTGTCACAGAAATATTTCATGACATTTCTATGGCTATGTAAACATATAATTTTTTAAATGCTTTGATTGATTGGTTTTAGATTGTCTCAGATTCCATTAGCTTTCTCTGCCTCCCTGATAAACCTTCTTGAATTCCTGTGTAATTTCCTGTTTATTCCTGCTCCCTGGCCCACAAAGGTCACCTTCAAGATATTATCACATTTATGTAATGAAGGCAAAACCTAACCATCACCTAAATGATTTCAATATGAAGCATGACTATAAACCAATGTAAGTAATTTTTGAAGTAAACAGAAATTAAAGATAGTACAAGAAGAGTAACTCCACAAATCTCAGCATAAGAACAAGCACAAAACTTCTTTTCTGCTGAATTCTTCGAATATATAAGTGCTGTAGTACTTATTTATAAAATCATTCACACTGTTAATACTTTTATCTCATACTTGGTATTAATACGCTATATGGTTTTCTCTTTGTGTATGACATCTTCCTATTTTAATATTCATATTAATAGTTCTCATAACAGAAGTGGGCAGATTTTAATTTTTAGCAGTCCTTGGTTTTCTTCAGTACCTTCTCACTTTTAAAGATGAAAAACATGAAAGTGAATGTCTATAAGATTTTTTTAACTAGAGAAATTCCTTATATTGTTTTTAAAAAAAAAACAAAAACAAAAAACCCTGGGCCCAGTAATTCATGGTTTTAAATTACTTGTTTGGAATTTTAGGGACTTTTCTACTGCTCTGGTCTCCCAATTAAAAAAAAAAAAAAAAAGAAGAAGTATGCAAGGTGCATATGAAAACACTCTCAACTTCCCTGTGAAAGGTGATAGTTTATAATAATTCTTTTCTGATGGGTTTCTCTAATTTTCCATCACAAATTAGTATCCGAGGTTCTTTCAAGCAGACATTTCTTTCATATGCTCTAACCCTACATGGTTGACCTTGAGGTGGGAGTGGAAACCAGCCCAAATCACACTGACTCCCATTTTCTGCTCTAAACATTTTTATATGAAAATATCAGGTTAAAAGAAATAAACCTTAAAAGGAGGGAATGAGGAAGTCCAGAAGAGCCAAACCCAGTATGGGCAGAGGGTGTGCACAGAAGGTAAGCCAGTCTTACCTGACTGCTTTGACCAAGTGTATAGCAGTAAGTTGGGCTCACTGAATTCATATATAAAAAACTCCTCCCACCAAAAGAAAAAAGAATGCTGAGGACATTGAATTTTTACAGCCCTGTGAGTCAGGTAGTATTATTATCTTCATATTTTACAGATGAGAAAACTGTATTTCAGGGCATTTTTAGCACCAGTTGGGGAATTGGCCAACTGCCTGAGTGAGTCATGGTCCAGATGCTCAACCTTGCAGCCACTGGGGCCCAAGACAATTAGCCCATATTCTGATTCTCCTTGATTTAGCTGTGCCCAGTATACACCCTGAATATTTGATAATACAGGCTTAAAAATAACTGCATATTGTACAGTTTTATACAAATATCTGTGTTAATGAATATTTATTTTCAGTATTTTAATCACCAACTCTTATTTCAGTGCTGATTTTCACTTTGGCCATTTGTGCCAATATAAGGAGGCATTGGCATGAATATTGGAAGTGGGCAGTTTGCCCACCCAGCAGGACCACACAAATAAGCCAAACACTGAAACTTGCTGTCATATCATCCTTTAAAATTAAAGCTAGATTGAGGAAAGCTACCACCAGGGGGCAATAAATATTTTATCACATGGTCAGAACCAGAGAAAAATTAGTGGCCAGCAGCCATATTTTGCGTGGTTCAAGTGGTTTGTTGGTTTGTTCATTTTAAATTTAAGTCAACATTTAATAATCAGCCATGTTTACATAAAAATATAGATTTTCAGTTTTTCTGGGAAAATCAGAATATCGAGAAATTACTGACTCTATGTTTCCTCAAGATAACAGTTGGCTTCAGCTGACTCCAGCCGCCCTATTTGGATAGCCAGGCTATCTCCAGCACTCCATCATTCATACAATATATGCACATGTACTTACACCCAGCCTGCTTCAGGTTACCTGCCTGGCCTCTGTGGCATGTTAACGTGTGAACTCCTCATTCAAATAATCAGGTTAAGGCAGGAAGTATGGTTACAAGAAAGATCATATGTATTAACCGTCTAGAATTATTTAAATAAATATTTTAACTTTTTTGGCTAAAAACAACATTGTACCATCAAAGAATAAAATAATTGAACATTAATACTGAGATCAACATATTTTAAATGGCCAAAACATTCTATATGTCTTTCACTAATGCTTAACTACTTTCAATTAAGTTATTCTAACTTTGTTCTTATCCTCTCTCTGAAACAGAAATTTGGATATTCATCCTATATCTACATCCTGAAGGAATCAGGGCCCTCCTAAAGAGGCTATATATTTTGTTACTTCAAACCAATTTGGCATCTGGTCATTCCCTTAGCTGCAAGTAAAAGCAAGAATTATACAGCTGCCATGAAAAGCTTGCTTAGATGCAGTTTCCTAACTTCTTACCTAACTCATTCTCTCTCTAGCAGGAGGAAAAACTGCTGGAGGAGATGACAAAGGCAGCATACTCTTCCTTTTTGCCTTCTTCTCACTCTTCTGTGAGTTTACTCACAATCAGAACAGGCAGAGAGAGGCAATGATGGTCTTCAAGGTCAATGGAAGCTTTGACAATGAGGATATTTCTCTTTTCAGACTCATAGACTGTTCTCACTACTCAGAGCCAAATTTTCTGGTTTCATAGAGAAGTTACTGTTGCTCTATAGAGGTAGTTTGGTGGCAGACAGAGTTCACCAGGTATTCATTACTAATATACTTGTACTCTGAGGCTCAATTTTCTTGACTATAATATGAGGATAATACTATTGGCCCATACTACTCCCCCCATGTTATTATAAAGAATCGAAATAATATATATGATAAAAACAAAGTAGAGAACACTATGTAATATATAATAATTTGGAAAATGCTTTGGAGACAAACTGACCAAAGATGGCTACTTTTATAATTCTGAGGGTTTACTAATTAGGATGCAGATGAACAAGGTCTTCATAGTGAAAGAGACTTTTAAAAGTCAAAGCAGTGAGTCCTCAGGTAAGATGGCAGAGTAGGAAGTACCAGGAATCTGTCTCCCCACCTAGACAACAACTGCACTCACAGAATCGATCTGATGTAACTATTTTGAAACTCTGAAGTCTTTTGAAGGCTTGTAACTTCCACAGGAAGGTTTGGATGGTAAATTGTGGTTAATTTTGGACAATTTCAGCTCTTAGCACAGTAGCAGCTACCATTCCCCACCGCCCAGACCACATATTGCCAAAACAATCTTGAGAAAAAAAGAACAAAGCTGAAGGCATCATGTTCTCAGACTTCAGACTATACTACAAAGCTACAATCATCAAAATAGTATGGTACCAGCACAAAAATAGACACCTAGATCAATGGAACAGAATAGAGAGCCCAGAATTAAACCCACACATTTTTGGTCAATTAATCTACAACAACAAAGGAGGCAAGAATATACAATGAGGAAAAGATAGTCTCTTCAGTAAGTGGCACTAGGAAAATGGGACATCTACATGTAAAAGAATAGAAGGAGAATGTTCTCTAACACCATATTCAAAAATAAACTCAAAATGGATTAAGGACCTAAATGTAAGACCAGAAACCATAAAACTTGTAGAAGAAAACACAGGCAATACATTTCTGGTCTTACATTTAGGTCCTTAAACCATTTTGAGTTAATTTTTGAATATGGTGTTAAAGAATGTTCTCCTTTTATTCTTCTACATGTAGATGTTCCATTCAATAGATTTCCTAAAATAAAAGGAGAATCTGCTGAATGAGAGGAAATATTTGCAAATTATATGACTGATAAAGGGTTAATATCCAAAATATATAAACAGCTCATATAACTCAATATCAAAAAATAAACAACCCAATTAAAAAATGGGCATAAGACTTGAATAGACATTTTTCCAAAAAAGACATTCAGATGGCCAATAGGCACATGAAAAAATGTTCAACATCACTAATCATCAGAGAAATGCAAATCAAAACCACAATGAGATATCACCTCACACTTGTCAGAATAGCTATCATCAAAAAGATCACAAATAACAAATGTTGGCAAAGATGTGGTGAAAAGGAACTCTTGTACACTGTTGATGGAAATGTAAATTGATGCAGCCACTATGGAAAACAATATGGAAGTTTCTCAAAAAACTAAAAATAGAACTACCACATCATCCAGCAATTCCACTCCTAACTATATATCCAAAGAAAACAAAAACACTAATTTGAAAAGATACATGGACCCCAATATTCATAGCACCGTTATTTACAATAGCCAAGGTATAGAAGCAACCTAAGTGTCCATCAACACATAAATGGATAAAGAAGGTGTGGTATATGTATACCTATCTAGATAGATAGATAGATATAGATAGATATAATGCAATATTACTCATCCATAAACAAGAATGAAGTTTTGCCATTCACAACAACATGGATGGACATGGAGGGTATTATGCTTAGTGAAATAAGTCAGAGAGAAAGACAAATACTGTATGTTATCACTTGTATGTGGAATCTAAAAAATGAAACAAATTAATATAACAAACCAGCAACAGGCTGACAGATATTGAGAACAAACCAGTGGGCTAGTGGTTACCAGTGGGCAGAGGGAGGAGGGGAGGGGTGAGATGGGGTAGGGGATTAAGAGGTACAAACTAGTATGTATAAAATAAATAAATATAAGGATATATTGTACCACACAGGGAATATAGCCAATATTTTATAATAACTTTAAATGGAGTACAATCTATAAAATACTGAATCACTATGTTGTACACATAAAACTAATATAATATTGTAAATCAATTATACTTCAATAAAAAGAAAGAAAGAAAAGAAAGAAAGAAAGAAAGAAAGAAAGAAAGAAAGAAAGAAAGAAAGAAAGAAAGAAAGACAGACAACTGTCCTAAAGATATTCAAAGAACTAAAGGAAGACATGGAGGAAGTCAAGAAAACAATGTATTAAAAAATGGAAATATCAATTAAGAGATAGAAAGCCTAAATTAAAAAGAAAACAAAAAGAAATTCTGAAGCTCAAAAGTGTAACTGCAGTGAAAGACTCACTATAGAGATTCTAAAGCAGATTTGAGCAAGTGGAAAAAAGAATCAAGAAACTCAAAATAGGACAATGGGAATTCCTGAGCCTGAAGAACATAAAGAAAAAGACCCAAAAAAAGTGAACAGAGCATAGGGGACTTGAAGGATACCAACAAGCAAATCAACATACAGATAGTGGGAGTCCTGGAAAGAGAAGAGAGAGAAAGGGGTAGAGGGAATATTTAAAGAAATAATGGACAAAAACCTTCCATATTTGATGAAAGTCATGAATATAAATGTCCAAGAAGTTAATGAAACTCAAGTAGCATGAACTCAAAGAAGCACACGCTGAGACCTGTTGTAATCAAATTGTCAAAAGCCAAAGACAGAGCGATTCTTGAAAGCAGCAAGAGAAAAGCAACTCATCACATAAAAGGGACCCTCAATCAGATTACTAGCAAATTTCTCATCAGAAACTTTGGAGGCCAGAAGTCAGTGGGCTGATATATTCAATGTGCTAACAGACAAAAAAGTCAACCAAAAATCTTATGTCGGGCAAAACTGTCCTTCAAAAGTGAGGGAGAAATTAAGACATCTCTAGATAAACAAAGCTGAGGGAGTTCATGACCACTAGACCTGTCCTGTAAGAAATGCTCTAGGGAGTCCTGCAGATTGAAATGAAGGAACACTAGGCAGTAACTTGAACCCATGTGAAGAAATAAAGATCTCAATAAAGGTAAATACATGGGCAATTACAAAAGCTAGTGTTTTTGCTACAATGTTTGTAACTCCACTTTTTGTTTTCTGCATTATTTAAGAGACTAATACACTTAAAATTATTATTTTATGTTTTGGACACACAATGTATAAAGATGTAATTTTGTGACATCAGAAGCTGAAGGAGTAGAGATGGAGGTGCCAAGGAACAGAGCTTCTGTATGTTATTGATGTCAAACTGGCATAAATCCAAATTAGAGTGTTATAACTTTGGAATATTAACTGTAATACCCATGATAAGTACCAATAAAATGATACAGAATATACACAAAAGAAAATAAGAAAGGAATTCAAACATTTCCCTACAAAAACACTAAACACAAAAGTAGACAGTAATGCAAGAAATGAAGGACAAAAAGCTAAAAAATATATAGAAAACAAACAGCAAATGACATGAGTAAGTCTTTCATCAGGTAACCTTAAAAAGAAATTCTGACACATGCTACAACGTAGATGAAACTTGAGGACATTATGCTAAGGGAAATAAGCCAGTCACAAAAGGACAAATATTGTATGATTTCACTTATATGAGGTACCTAGACTAGTGAAAATCATAAATACAGAAAATAGAATAGCGGTTGCCAGGGGATGGGATGAGGGGAATGGAAAGTTACTGCTAAATGAGTATAGAGTTTCAGTTTCACAGAATAAAGAGTTCTGGAGTGGACGGGTGGTGGTGGATGTACAACAATACCACTTAATACTTAATACCACTGAACTATACTTAAAAATAGTTAAAATGATATATTTTATGTTATACGTATTTTACCATAGTAAAAAAAATTGAAAAAAATCTATAATGAGGGCCTAGGGACTGTTAGGTGTAATGGGGTTTTCTTTTGGGGTGGTGAATATTCTAAAGTTGATTAGGGTGGTGATTGTACAATTCTGTCAAATATACTAAAAAAAATGAATCATACAATTTAAATGGATGAATTATATGTTATGTAATTTATATCTCATAAAGGCTGTTATAAAATAAAAATAATGATAATAATAGCTAATGAGTTCTTAAAATTCTGCCAATTTTGTGGTCTTAACTTTATAGAAAGATATAGACTCTTAAATATACAAGACCGTAAGATTCCCTTGTCATACAGAATTTTTCATTGATCAATAATTAAATAAACAAACTGAACTTTAAAATATAGCTTTTAAATACAATCTCTATCAGCTCAGTCATAACCAAACTTAAAACTTGAGTCCTATAAAGTAAGAGAGAATGGTTCAGGATTATAAAAATAAGATAGTCTTTTATATACAGAATGTTTCTCAGTTAAATTTTTGATCAACTATAGCTTCTTTTGCATAGTAATGATATGTAATCATACATTTAGGGATTTCAAAATATAGCCATAGCAAATACGTTTTGTTGATATTGCTAGGAACTACTAACTACCCCTCCCACCTTCTCCCCTTTTAAATGCATAAGGAAATTGAAATATGCCATCTTATAAACAGGGTAAAATATAATAGTGTATCATAAACAAATTCTGTGGGCAAAAGTTAACATGCAAAAGTTATTGCTGAGATATTTAAAAACTTGGATTTCTAGAATTTAGGAAGCTTGACAGTTCCTGGGAAAATCTGTATATTTAAATGGAGAAAATTAGGAAAATAATATAATCTTTCTGGAAATTCAAAATATCAAACAGCTCTTCATGTCAGAGAGGTATCAAAATGAAGCAGGTGGACCAATGTGATGGAGGATTTGGCCGTATCTCTCTGCCTCCATCCCTTTCTTAGCACCATCAAGGGTTGGGCAAGGGAAAGATCAGCCTTGCTCATAGGATTCCTTGCAGGATGTCTACTGTAGGTTAGCATTTTTCTGCTCTGCTTGGACCTGTCTCCTAGGGGATCACTCCTGTAAAAACAATATATCACCTCTTCACATCCAAATCATTTTTCTGATACAATGAAAATTGTTGCTACTGTAACTTTGGTTGATCAAATTTTGAAACTGGTTTGATATTCGTTTATACTGTTCATTTTTACTCTTCTTTTCCTCTCATATCCAATCTGTACTGACTCAAACTTCAAAATGTTTTCAAGTCTGTCCACCTTTCTCACCCCTGCTACCCGAGTCCAATCTACCATCATCTCTCACCTGGAACTTCAGCAACAGCATTCTAACTAGTGTTCCTGCTTCCCCTTTTTGCTCTCTTCATCACACTCTCCACCTACTGGCCCACCAGGTCACATGACTCCCTGATGAAAATCCTCCGGAGAGGATTTTGCACAAGGAAGGCCTGTTACTGGGCCTCTGCCTATTTCTTCCTTGCTTACTATGCTCTGGCCACACTCACCTTCTTGCAGCTACTGAAATACACCAAGCTTGTGTGTGTCTTCCATTTGCTATCCCTCTGCCTTGAGAGTTCTTTGTGTGGCATGTCCTCTGGGTCATCCCAGGCCTCAGTTTAATGTTGCTGGCTCAAAGAAGCCTTCAGTCAGAAGTAACACTCCTCCATCCTGTTCACCCACTATCACATCACGTTTGATGTTCTCCATGGTTACCATTCTCTAAAATTACTTTGTCCATTTCTTCCTTTATGTGTATTGATGTTTCTACCTTCATGCAGTGTGAGCTCTCTAGGAGCAGGATCTTTCTATTTTGTTGACAGCTGTTTCTGTAGCACAAAGAACATACTGACATATGATAGGGATTCAAAAGTCATTTGCTGAATGAATAAGTGAAAAACAAATTTGATTCTGTTTTCAAGATGGAATATCTCTCAATTTCATCCAAAGCCTAGAGGCCCAATGACTCAGACTTGTTACTTTGTTCTAGTATCCTTGGTTTAGGGGGTAAAAAAAAACCACATTCTTTTCCAGCTTCTGATTTGCAAACCTAAAAAAGAGTTGAAAGAAAAATACAAAGAACACCCATATATTCTTCACCTAAATTCAACAATTGTTAATATTTTGCCACATTTGCAATATTTCTCTCTTTCTCTCCACACACACATCTCTCTAAATAAATTATTACAGTGATGACTATAAAATAGTAATTTTGTTTCTACTAGTCCTACCCTATTTATTAACTGGCATTATTCATAACCAATGACTTCTTAACACCAGAGCATATGGAGGCAGGTTTGTATTAACAGTGAAGTAGATAGATTCAGAAAAAAAGTTTCGATGATCTTGATGTACTTTTGAGTCAACCCCATTAGTGCAGTCCCCAAACAAAGAGCATGGAACTCAAAGCCCTGAATACTAAAATTCACTGCTGCCAGAAAAATGAAATTCTAAGATATTCATTTTTCTTCCTTCAGTGTAACAAGTGTAAAAGTGTCCCTATATTATTCTATTGTTATTATGATTGTTCCATCTGGTCCACAGACATTTTAAGCTATTTTGTTGTTAACACTAAAGTCAAAAGGAAAGAAATTGATGATATGTGTTTGCGATATGAGAAACAGTTTGGAATTGAAAGTTAATTTTAAATGTGTATAACATTTTCAAATGGCCCCAGATAACTGAAGAGGAAAACTCGCAGTCAGCATTTCATTATTGCCACTAATGCAGTGAGGCACTAATGCATTATTGTCATAATGTAGACCAGATATTCCCAACAGGATAAACCAAACATAATTTCTTAAGTTTAAAAATATTAAGTATAATTTTTGCCCCCAGCAGGTTTGATTAATAATATTTTTTCCACAAGTTAGGATTAGGACTAGTCTGATGGGGAAGGTTGTCTGGAAAAGGAGTTAGGGGAGCCAATCTGAAATTTGAAATCCTCCACAGGTATAGAAATTACTTCTTTTCAGGCTTTTAATATTGGCTGTTCCACTAATCAAATGATATGAACTTGGATTGCCTAACTACTGAGATAACCTCAGACAGTTCTAAAACATATTTATTCATTCATTCAGGAGTGGAATTCTTCTACATGCCACCTATATGCCAGGTGCTGGGAGCCCCTGCATGTAACACCACAGTTCCTAACATCAAGTGTCATCACTCTCCTTTGGCTCTAAAGAAATCTCTCCCTAAGAAAGTGGGATAGGGTAGAGGTGACTGTAGGAAGGGATAAAAGGGGGCAGAAAAAGAATACTAAGAGTCAACAAAGAGTCTAGGCAAAAATAAAGCCTAACAGAAAAATGCAGATGGACCTTAGAGGTGAGATGTGAGTAGGGCAGCCACTAACTGAGTATTTAGTCTGAGTATCATGTAGACACTTGATGGAATAGCAAGGGGAACTGAAATCCAGGCCTAGTTCTACTTGTCAAACTTCATTCCCTGGGGGGTGGGAGAGACTTCATCTTCCCCTAAAAACAGGCACCTTTTTTTAATTCATGGTAAGATACTGCATGGGCTGTGTCCCTGAACCATTAAAACTAAACTTATTTCTCAAAAAAGGGATGTGAGTGGCATTTGGAGCAGGACAGTTCTTTGTTTTATAGAATGGTATTATATGCGGCAGAATATTTTAGCATCCCTGGTCTCAACCCACTAAATTCCAATAGAATCTCCCCTGCCACCTCACCTGCCAGTCACTGTGGCAACCAACAGGCCTCCCCACACATTTCCAAATGTGTGAGACAACCCTGGTGAGAACTTTTAGCCAATCCTTTTTAGAGCCAGTTAGATCCTTCTTTAATGGGAAGAATGCCCCGCCAGCCACACCCTCCAGGGAACTGACTTGCCTTGGACCTCCAGTGGCCACATCTCTGTTCAGGAATACAGTGTGTGAATGAGAAAAAGCTGACATGCACTTCCCTTTCAATATCCTCTAACTAATTCCAGTTAACTATCTTACCATGAGTCAGAAATTCAGACTAAAAGGATGGGAAATTTTTTTTGAAAATAAAGGCTTTCTTCAGATGGTGGCTTAGTGAGGAATCATTAGGTGGTTTGACATTGATCTTTCTAATATTGTGACAGTATCACTGGAAGAAACTATTCCCTTGGGGATAACATAACTTCAGAATTTCATCTAACTACAGTTGGAGTCATATTTGGTCTCATTCAAGACATCATTTTTAAAGAATTAGTACATAAGGAAAAGTTAGATAGAGGTACCATTGTCTCAAATGCCATGGTAACACACTAAAATATTGATTTTTAAAAAATTCCTCACTTGATACAATTTTTAATAAGTCAATTTTTATTACTTTCATTAATTTGTTACAATCAGGATTAAATGGTTTGAAGATATGGTCAGAATAAGAACTACATAATATCATAGCAAAATGCATTTCTAGTTTATGGTGGGTAGATCAAAGTTTCAAGGGCCACAAAGAGTTTTATTGGAGTGTAAAGTCCTTTTGTTTTCCTTTAGATAAGATATACGTGTAGAAGGCCCATGAGCAGCCATAGTGCTGGTCAGATGCCAATTTAGGAAAAGAAAGTGACTATACTTTGCGTTCAGGAATGCAGGGGCCATGTGATATTACTCTACCTCCAGTGGCTGAGCACAGGGCCTAGCATATAGAAGGCCCTTGAAGGAGTGGATAAGTTGAAAAACATTCACTCCTTTCTTCTAGTGTGACAGCCATACACCCTTGGTGATTCTCCCCCGAATCATACTCAATTCAACAAACTCTGGTTGTTAATAATAAGGCCTCTCATCATTATGCCTTTATCGTGTGCCAGGCACAAGATGACCATTATTTAATTTGATTATTAAATCAACCTCATGGCATAAGCATTATTACTGACCTTCTCAGATAAAGAAGCCAGATCTTAGAGAGGTCAGTAATTTGTTCTGGATAACATGGCACTGAATTGCAAATCCAGGTCTCTAAGACCTGAGTCTATTTATTGAGTGCCTAGTAGGCATGAAGCACTGTACCAGGAGATAGAGTTAGAGAAAGAAGAGCCTCTGGCCTCTAGTCAGGGAAAGAACCACAAGTCACCCCATTCACTATTAAATGGGCTATTAACAGAGAAAGCAATAAGGAAGCAACGAGTGGAATTTAGAGAAGAGCTAATCCTATGATGATAGGAGAATGACAGGAATTACATGTTGCCTCTCCAGATTCCCAGAGGCAAGCAAGTTATGTAAGCTGAGAAAAACCATCATACCTGGGTGTCCAACAATCCTGTCTCCGGCCCTAGTTCTCTTCAGGCAGCTCTGCACACCAGGCCAGTGTACACTGAGCAGCGCTGCTAAGCCTATCAGCGCTTACCTCAAATGCCCATCAGCGCTTACCTCAAATGCCCCCAGTACAACTCTTGTGTGATAGCTGTACTCACACACTACTCCTACCTACTTGAAAAGCTTCTCCTTGTTATTTCTGAGAGTCACCAAAAGGGATGCCTTACATGGAGAGGCAAATCAAGTCTCTCCTTTCTTACTGGGGTTCCCTCTTGCCAATGTCCACTGCAACTGAAGCTTCCTTAAGGAAACTGCTGCCCCCACTGCTAAAGACTGTTAAGCAGGATGCCTGTCAAGGATGCCAGTACTAATTCTGCCTTTACCCCGCAGAGCCGTGGGAAATGGGAGGAAGCCCCCCATCTACAGTCAACTGGTCTCCAAGACACCCACTGCTAGCACCCAGTGTCTCTCAAAATAGAATTTCTTCCCCTTTTTTTATCACCTTTAAGCAAAAATTTGTCTCAACAGAAAGAAGCAGCAGCGTTCTCTGTGTGATCCCTATCCCGTTTATATGCTTCCAAGAAAAATGTTTTCTTTGCCTACTACTGAAATACAAGTAAACATGTATGCACACACACTCATCCAGGGGATTTGGAGATAGAAATCTAGCCCAAGTCTACACAATCAGCCATTTCCCTCACAAAACCAGAATGCTTAGTGTCCTGTTCAGGTTAATGGTACTTGCTTTATATTTGTATAACTAAAAGAACCATTCTGGGTTTTTTTTCCCCTAAAACAAAGAAACAGTTTAAATTAAAGATGAATGAATATTTACTTGTAGAAACCAAAAATACATACAAAAAAGTTTATAAATTTTAAAGTTCAGTCTCAGCCAAGACACCTTATTACATCTAGGCGGAGAAATGAAGAGTTGGGAATATTAAGTTTGGTGGTTGAAATCATATGTAATAGCAGAGCTAGAGTTAGAATCTAGGTTTTCTGATTCCTAGTCTAATACTCTTTCTTCGAGGAGGGTGTGGGGCAGGAGGTGGGTTAAAAGAGGTGTAATGTGATAATTTTTCCTCTCTAGAAGAAAGAAGAATGGATTTCTCTGTTCTCCCTTGGTTTCCTTTTGGTCAGTTTTTGGTCACTTGCTTGGTATGTGTCATTTCTGGCTCTTGCCTTTTCAACACAACCGACCCTTGTATACTGAGCTGAGAGGCTCCCTGGTTTTCTGGAATGCTCAACATGAGTCTCCTCCAATGGGAGAGTTGCACAGCCCTCCTCGTTCTAAAAATACGCTTTTTGTTGAAATGGCTAAACTATTAAGGTTCATTTTACTATACTTTGAATTGGATCTAATTTATTTTTTATTGTTTTCCTTTTCATTTCCTGTGTTCTGGTTTTTTGAACAAACTGACCGTGATATGCTCCACATGGCCTAGAATCATTTACTTATGCTTTCTTATAAATCACAGCTTTTCCAGATTGTCATTAATGTTCAAACCTTTTCCCTTAGTATGGTTGCCTAGATATACTTACTGCCAGAGGTCCTGGAACATGATTTTGCCAGTACTAACTGCAATGTTAATATTCTGCTCAGTCTCCCTCTCCCCGGTCCAGGGAAAGGCTTCTTTTCTTCATCTTCATCAGGAAGTAGAAACCTGTGCATCTGCCAGCTTCGTAACCCTCTTGGCCGCTTTGAGTGTGATGCGGAAAAAAAATGTTGAGGGTAGTTTATAGCAGCTGTTTTACCACATTCCTGTGAAAATGCCTGCAGGCACAGACTGCTCCACTCAAGGCACAAAAAGGCCTTCTCCAGCCTTGGTAAATCTGCCTTGGCAGATCCCTGTTAGAATGCAGGGTCTCAGAGTTTAGCGTGCATAAAACACATCTCGGGGTGCAGATTTCTGGGATGTACTCCCAGAGTTTAGGAACCTGTCCATCTAGGGTAGAGCCCAAGGACCCTTCAGCAGCACCCAGGTGATTCCAATGCAGGCTGTCCGCAGAGCATTCTTTGAGAAATACTGGTTAGGACTTTAGAATTAGGTTCGTTATTATTTTAAGATTCTTTTTCTTGAAACCATGGCTGGATGGCCAGTTTTGAGGAATGCCAGAGGGGATTAACAAACAAGGGAGTGGGCCATACTTCTCAAGTCCCTTCCTTTTCACCTCTTGATTCCATGATTCTGCATTTTTTTTTTTTTGGATTATATATAATACATCTAAATCCATGGTATTTAGGCACAGTATAGAGAGGGTTCTTGGCATCTTTTCCCCACTACTGAAGCTCCTGCAAGATAAGGGTTGTGCTAAAATGTAGAAAATGTGTGCATAGAAGCAGTGATACCTTTTGGGAGTTGTTCTTTGCTAACTAAATAAAACCACAGCCTGCAGTCTATGGTCTCTCCCCATTCTCACCTTCTGGGCAGTTTGCTTGGTTTTACAAGATTAGACTGAAGTGAGTAGTTTCTGTAAATAGGAGCAGAGGAGGAATGTGCCCTGAGAATTGAGGTGAGCCTTAGAACCCAAAGGAGAGGGCTTGGAACATTGGGACAGGGCAGGCCAGGTTCACTTATGGGTGAAACAGACAGATCTTCTGTGGTGTGATTTTAGAAGAGACAAAGACAGTTTGGTATGAAATTTCTCTATAGGGATGAAGGTGGCTGAATGCCAAAGACTCAGACTCTGTAAAGATAAAACTTATCTTCCTGGAAGGTATTTCTTAAATTCACACTATTATACACAAAAAATTTCCATGGAAGTTTCCAGAAAGCTGTTTTTAATGTAGAGGGGGGAAACTGCCATAGAAAGTTGGAGTGAGGTGGCGGCAGGAGGGGAAGGGGAGAAAGCAAATAAACTGGAGTATAAAAAATAGATCATTGACACCATGACTGTTCTGATTCTGTTTATCTGTAGGCAAAGACCTGACTATGTGGCCACCTCAACTAATAGGAGAGAAATTCTAAGCCAATTTAAGCACAAAGGGCCCTGACAAAGCAGATGCCACTGTGCTCTCATACTTCAGAGGAAGGGCCTCCGGTCCTCACTCGGAACAGCCTCAGGTCTGGCAGTTAAGTGGTAAATATATATTTTAACACAGACAGGGAAATCTCTTCAAGGACTTCCCCAGGACCTGCCTCTCACATTGGGAGTTTCCAAACAGGGACAGTCTAAAGGAAGATGTGAGACCAGGTTGGGGAGACAGACCTTAAAGAAAAATCAAAGACAGGTAGGGGGGAAGACTCAAAGTGGACAAGAAAATGCAGGAGAGACTGTCAATCTAGACAGACTACCAAGGCCAGAGAATGCAGAAGGGATGGCACCTAGCACAGTGCTTGGCACTTACAGACATTTCATTAAGTATCATGGAAAGAAGGGAGGGAAGACAGGGTATCCTATTAAAGCTTCCTGAGTTGTTGGAAGAGGTGGCAGGTTATAAAGTATTCTGTCATGCCTAAAAGACAAGTAGGACCAAATCTAGAATCCAAACAGAAAAGGATATTAGTACTTCCCTTCACAGACTTATGTAGAAGCACAACGTAGGAAACTAAAGCGGGTAGCTTAGCCTATTGGTAAATGATCCAGAGGCACATGTAACACAGACTAGAAGCGAGGTACAAAGATATGCCTGGCAGGGACTTTCCTGCTGAGAGCTCAGGAGAGGAACTGCCTTGAGGCAGTACGTGTAGCTTGTCTCTTCTGTTCATAGTTGGTGACCCCTGCACTTCCTTCTCAAATCCCTCTTTCTATATAAAGTTTAGTTTTGCTCCAGAATCAACTGTTGAAATCCAGTGTATGGGGGTGGAAGAAAGGAAATGAGTTAAAGAGGAAGTAGACAGAGGTCACGAAACAAAGGCACAGTCTTTGATGGAAGCATTTACTTTCTCTTTTGCTTCTGGATGTTGGCTCAAGAAGGACTCTCAAAATCTGACATCAGCCTGGCTGGAGTAATGTTCTCCAATTTTTCACATCAGCAGCAAGATCTTTTGCTATATCTTTGGGTGGACTTTATTAGTAAATCTTTAACTCCAGCAACAAGCATTTCCTACATTCCTTCTTCATGTCAGACTATGGTGGGGGACTATCTCTCTTCAGTAGGGGAGAAACAGTCACCAGGATTATTCATTTGCTTGAAAGCAAAGACAAGTACTATGAGAGCTCTTAACAAGAAAATATAATTGAGAAGGTGACATTTAAGCTGAGACCTGAAGAGTAGCATTTCATCAGCAACAAAGGAGAAAGGTGAGGGTTTCAGGCAGAGGGAACATCATGTGCAGAAGCAGTGACAGTTCCCAAATTACAATTTTTTAAAAAAAATTTTATTTCATTGAGTTATAGTCCATTTATAATGTTGTGTTGATTTCCAGTGTAGCCAAATTACAATTTAAGAGGGCGTCAGACGCAGCAATTTGACTGAGTGGTGGACTGGCAGCTGTTTTTGCATAGATTTACAAAATACCAATTATGCGTATCAAAGAAAAGATGGGCTTTGTGCATATTAAAAGATAAAGCCCCTCAACTCTCCCCTCATGCAATGACCACGCAGGAGCCATGAGACAGGCCTGTCCTATTTGAAGAGCCGAAAGAAGGCAATTATGGTCAGAGCATAAACCTCAATGGGAGACGGGCTGAAGATGCAGCTACATTTACGCAGAGCCAAGGAGGCCTTGTAGGGAAAATTGAATATTCTTAATTTTATCTTAGGTGTCATGGAAAGCCATTAAGGGTGTTAAGCTGAAGAATAATATGATATGATTTATAGCTTAAGATCACTCCGGCTTCTGGAGAGAAATGAACTACAAGGGACAAGGAGCTAATGTATGTTGAATCTGCATAGGCCTGTCCTTAAACAATACGAGTACATTACTCACTTAAATCTCACAACAGCCTCCCCGAAGTGGGTACTATTATCTTCACTTTACAAGTAAGGGAACTAAGGCCCTTTGAGGTTATATAAATTGCCCAGCATAACAGAGGGAGAGGCAAGAAAACGAGTGCAATTTGTTTTATTATTGTACAGTTAATGCATGGGGCTTACTTTACACCCAATAAAATCTCAACGATTGTTTTGTCATAAAATTTTGTAGGTAGTTGATAGTCATACCCAGAATGCAGTGATCATGGAACGGTTAATACATGTTTTATTTCTAGCAAGGGTATGCCTGACACTGGCTGCTCATCTGAGAGATAGGGGATATAGCCACAAATGACTGAAGCTATTATAGGATTTTGCTCTTAAAACCTCTCTTATCATTGTTAAATGTGCGAAAGACCTCTTTTCACTGTTTTGATCTTTTTGTTAGGTCGTTTTCCAGGAAGTGGTTGCTAGGAGTGAAAAGTTTTATTATTTAGAGATAAGTGGAGCTTAGGTAGACCATCTCCTTAAAAAGTACAAAAAAAAAAAAAAACCCTACAGTAATTGACTTGAAAAGTATTTTTTGCTACACCATTTGTACCAGTCCACCTGCTTTCTATTTACTTACGGCTATCTCCTTTCGCTAATGATTCTCTGAAAGCACACACTAAGGTTTGCACCAAAATACTGTCCTGGAGACTGTTGGAGGCGTCTGCAGGGCTCTACAGAGTCAACAGTTGCCTCTAATGACAGTGAGCACGTGCACACTGAGTGACTACAGAGTTCCATGCCATGAGTGTGAATGTCAGCTCACTGCAGAGTACATGAATTACTCTTGAATATAGTTACCTTGATATCTTGATAACGTCTACCACTGGGAGAAAACTCATCGAGACTGAAACCAACCAGGTTACAGAGACACTGTTTCACATGCTAGGTGGGAACCCAGGCCCTGGGGTTCTTAGCTGTGTATCCCTTTGCCCCTTCTCATACCATCTCTTAAAGAATATTTGATTATTAACCTAAAGGTGTGTAAACTCTTTATTGCTCTTGCAGAACTGCCATATGCTAGGCTCTTTATAGCTTTTGTCTGGTCACTGGACTTAAAACATTCTTTAACCTTGTTTGATATTTATAATGTGTCACCCTGCAATTTTCATAATATCTGTTAGAAAAAAATAGACAGGAGATTTCATCAGTAAGTGACTAATAGTCTCCAGATAAAAACCACAACTGCTTATAACCGATGCTCAGAATCCCAGTTTAGACCCAGGCAGCACCTTTGAGGTCACTGAGGCCAAGCTTCCATTTTATAACAGAGGAAACTGAGGCACTGACAGATCAATGGACTTCCTAGGTCAACCAGTGAGGTAATGGCCAGGCTGGAGCTAAATTTCAGTTGCCTGACTCTCAGTTCAGAAAGCCTTTAGAGATCCACACACGTTATTAAAGTATTTAATAAACAAACATAAATTTAGTCTTTGAAATTGGACTTAAAATTTATTTATTGGATTTCTTACTATGCAAGAACTTGATTTTCCTCTCAATATTTGAGCAGATCCTAGAAAATATAAACACTTGAGGCACTTCCTTTGGCCATCACAAATTATTTAGGAAAAACTACAATTAATAAAGGAGACTAAGTTTTCTGCAGAGTCTTCATCTTTGTTCCCCATCCTCTCTTCTTCCTCTGGTTTTCTTCTTAGTATTTCTGGCATCTTAAGATAAGTATCCCAACCTGTTCATGGGCCCCTGGCCTTACATACTTACAATTTAGGATAACCCTTCATCATGTCGAGGCCTTTTCCTACCTTATTTCCTCGTTTGCCTACATAAACTCCCCTGTATAGTATATACTACCCTCTTAGCTCCTCCTTTCAGGTAGTATGTTAGCAAAGCTTGAGTGCTAATCAACATAAATGTTCTCCTGTTTCTGTCTATCCCAAGGTGTTAACTTCTCACTATTTCAGTCACTCTCTTGGATTAAGACATTATTTCTAGAAATGACTGTTAAAATGTAATCAGTGTTAGCTGGGAGGTAAAATTCATGAAAGCAGTACTGTGTGAAGGCAGTACACCCTGCTAGAATTAAAACATAAGCCTGTTGTTCTCCAAATTGTAAGCATTGTCCTCTGTACCATGCCTCTTGCAGTAGAAATGTAAAAGCATCCATTGCTCAACACCAAGTTGTAGCTAATATATCCTGAGTCTGCAGATGCCTCTGGATGCTTTTTTCTCCAGCTGAAACACTGATGAAATAGATCAGTGACTATGTAAGTGTGATTTTAAGTAAAGGATGGATTATGAAGACTTTTTCTTGATTCAAATTACATTTGTCAACTTTGGAATTAGTTGTGGAAATAAGAATAACTAGTGAGAAATGGCATTTAATTTAAAAAGCATAAAGTATGTTTACTTGAATTCACTGATTCCAATATTTCAGGCACACACTTTTAGGCAAATGGTCATTTTAAAGGCTGATCTTAGTATATGCTGGCTTCTCTATGATACAATGCTTTCTTCTACCTTCCTCCCATATTAGATGGATCAGTCAGGATAGGACAGCCTCAAAAGCACAGACACTTAAAATAACAAAGTTTCTTTCCTGAACTCACAGGGCCAGGTATACAGAGCAGCCACCAGCTTTAAGCATTAACAGAATAGCACAGGGAAAGAGAGAGTAGAAAATTGCACGTTTGCTTTTTAAGCTTATAATCACATTTCTCTGGCCAAAGCAAGCTACATGGATTCATCCAACTTCTAGGGAGCAGGGATATGCAATCCTACACAGGAGGAGACTGGAAATATTTAGTGGAGAGTGCTAATAATAACACACCAAATTGCTTGTAATTCTGGGAACTTACCATTTAACTTCTCTTTTTTGTTCTTGAAAGAATGCTCTCATCAACCTCATACACCTGGGTTTCTTCCAAGCAAATATCATCTACCTTCTAGAATATTCTACAATCTCTCTAATAGGATTTATTTTTATATCATCTTTATCCACTGAATGTACGTATATACCTACTGTTTACAGCATCCAGAATATTGTATTTTAATTAGGAGTTTATTTGTCTGTTTCATCTACTGCCTTAAACCAAAAGACCATGTCTTATGCATCTCTGTAGTCTCAGCTCCCATCACAATGGTTGGCACAGGTAGATAGTCACTAAAAAACAAGGTGTCCATAAAGTCCCTTTACAGTCTGAATTTTTAATAAATATCCTCCTCTTTGTGAGATACATTAGACAAGGAACTTACTCAAGATTCAAATAAAATTGTAAAAGTTTTATTTATGCTAACACATTTATTTTACAGTTAATAAGTTCTATGTTACATTAAACAGCCTCAATTATGTTATTGAAAATGATGTTATTCAAAATGATAGTGGGTATATTGAAAACTAAAAAATATTTAAGTCATCTTGTCCAGTTGGGAGAGAGGCACATGTAAATAATTAAGAGTAATACTGTAAATGAAGATATTACCAAACAAGCCCTGATGTAGAAAGAAAGTACCCCTTAACTCTACCTGAAGAGATCAAGGAAGGCTTCCCACAGAAGACATCATTGGAGCTGAGTTCTTAGGAAACAGAAGGTATATTTAGATGGGAATAGTGAGGAGAAATAGGAGGGGTAAAAGCCATAGAGTCAAAAAATACGTGGTACTTTTAAGGCAAGTCACTACAGTGTTGAACAGATTATTTAATGTTTCTGTGTCAATTTTCTCACCTGCAAAATGAACATACCTATTTGCCCATCTGAAATGGCTGTTATTATTTTTTAAAAAATCAGTCATTACAGAAACAGTCGAAGCTCTGTGTACATCTTCAATCCCATTCCCCATTAGACATAACCAGAGATAATAACCACTGCACTGAATTTGATGTTTATCATTCCTATATACATTTGAAACTTTTTAAGCCACATATGTGTAAATCTACAAACAATATGTTGCTTTGCATGTTTTACAATTTTATAATCATGTATCATAATATACATATCCACCTGTAACTTGTTTTTAAAATTTATCCACTTTAATACATGATACTGGGGATCATTAATTTTAAATAATTTATTTTGTCCCATTAGGTAGGAATATCACATTACCTTAATCCAGTCTTCTACTGACATTTAGGCTGTTTCTACAGAGACTTTTTTTTTTTTTAATATACCACATTGTTGTACTCTCTGAGGTGCATATGAATAAAGCGCTGCCTCAGAACACACCACATGGTGCTGTCACTATAAGAAGCAGCGCTATCACAAATCAACCTTCCTTTTCTAGAGTTGCCTCTTATGACTTATAATTAGACAGAGGGACTCACACGCTAACTGTAAATGTCAGATACTTGAAAAATAAGGATAGTCTGAAGGCACCAACTCTATACAGAGGATGAATACTGATGCTTCTTTACCCCAGACATCAAAATACATTGCTGTATTCTGAACATCAAAATGTATCACTGATGCTAATGCTTCTTTCCCAAATATCTGAATTTTGGATTTAGCTTCATAAATAATGATTTCAGTCGAGTTCGGTAACTGTTTTCCAAATTGGCAATACAATCTTACCATTTGGTGAGCACAAAGAGACAAAAGTCCAAGTTCATTTTTCTTTTTCAGGGCTTAGAAAATGTGATAAATTTTAGACACTGAACCAACATTAGATTTCATAGCATGAAACCAACGTAGCATAACTGATATGGAGCTCATACTTCAAACCACTTCTAATTTTCCCCAGTTAAAGGGTCCAAATATATGCAGTATATTGAATAACCAATAAGACATCTCTCCTACATGAACTTTGATTTTAATCGTTTCTGAAAGAGAATGCCTATTCTGCATATGCCTATTCTGACTGTCTTCTCAGTGATACTCAGTTTCAACTGCTCTAGAGGTCATCTGCCTATCTTTTAGAGTTCTCAAATGCTCTTTGTAATTAATATTGGTCTTATGGCTGCCGAGTCTTCATTCAAGTTGGATAATGTATCAGTCAACTTAAGTCATTGTATGGTAATAACCCCCAAATTGAAATTACTTACAGTAAGGTTTATTTCTCTTCATGCTGTTAGTCACAGTCATCTTCAGCTTTGTTTCATTATTCTGGGACCCAGGTGAAGGAAGCATCTCCTCTTTAGAACATGCTGTTCATGTACCAAAAGGAAAAGAGAGATAGCAGAACTAAGTGATGACTCAAAGTTTCTGCTCAGCAGCAGCCTATATCACTTCTTTTCACACTGTATTGAAGAAACCAAGGCATATGATCAAGCCTGCCATTCAACAAGGTGAAGAAGTAAAGTCCTTCCATTGAGAAGGACAAAAATATTTGGAAACAATAATACAATCTACCACAGAGGTTGTTTTCATTCACAAATAAGTACTCTTTTGACTGATATTTAGACTATTTATAAAGTCAAAACTTTCTAAAGTTTTGCTAATATACAAGTAAGACTTTTTGATGTCTAGGATAGGATTTAGTCCAATTTGATATTTTCTATGAATGTACAAAAAAAAAAAGAAATTAAAATCACTTTGAAAAAATCAATAAATATCTGGAGGTCCCATGTGTATAACTGTGACCTAAGTGTAAACAATACTAATTTATAAACTGAACTAACTGAAATCTTTACCATAACACTCTGAATGAAGGAAAATAACTGATTACCACTCCACTCCCATCCCAGCCATCAGGGGACCCTCAAAAAGAATTTCACACAGCTAGTATTTTAAATGAGACCATTGAGTCTCTCCAAATTTGCTGAAAATCTCTTGCCATTTTTGTGTGATGTTGGAAGGAACAGAGTTTCGATTTAATTTACATAATTGGTAAATGATAGATTTTTAGGTTTAATTGTATGTGACATGTACATTTAGGCTAGCTTTTTTTTTTTTTTTTTTTTTTGGTCTAGCAATTCTTTGTTTAGTAAATTTTTTTTAGTTATTTGTAAATAGCTGGTACCTTGGGCACTGAGCCTAGCTTTGCTTAGTCTGACTGTCTTTGCAGCAGTCTCTTTCTATTTTAAAAATATTTTGGAAATTACTAGTTTGTTTTCTAAAAATGAAGAAAAATTATCTCATTTTGGGGAGCTAGCTTCTTCTTAAATGATATTTTATGGTTAGATGGTTTAAAACAGTTCCCAGTTTGCCTTTTCAATAATAGAAGTGACAACTAATCACATTGCACAACAAAATTTATTCAGTCACGGAAAAATAACAATAATTATAGCTAACACTTATAGAAGGCTACTAGCATTTTTCTAAGTCCTTTACATATAGATTCATTTAGTAGTCACAAAACCCTATGAGATAAGATACCAATAGTATCCATTTAAAAATATCACATATTTTACCACATATGGTAAAATAAATATAAAATGGTATGAGATACCATTTTATAGATGAGGGATTTATAATACTTACCTTAATAAAGATATAAATTCAGCTTTGGAAAAATAATGTTATGTTTGGCAGGGTTTATCAGAGAGGCTAGGAAGTTGGCCTGTTAAGCAGGAAACCAACAGAAGAAAGGGAAGTAGTAGCAGAAGCTTGTTTAGAGGTTTCCTGAACCTTACTCTATTCTCTACATAGATGAATTTCAAACAAACCAACAAACCAAAAAACTTACGTAATCCTTTTAAGCTGTTAGTCAAAGGATAATTATTTTCTATTTAGCTCTAGGTCAACAAACAACAACCTTTTTTAGTTTTTGTGAAGGCCAAGATCTGGAATTTATATATAGGTTACATTATGATCTTAGAACATTAGCCTTTTCTAACCTTCAAAAGAACACACAAGCTTAGGAACTGTTCTTCTAGTTAGAACAAAAACAGTTCATAAATTACAATTTTTCCCTTCTATGGTTGACTACCTTCTGAATGGCGATGAGAGCTCAACCCATTGTAGGGTAGATGCACTTATCTAGCAGCAAAGAGGAAGTATAAGAGTAGCTCTGACAATTCAGCCACATGTTAATCTGAAGAGCCATACTTTATTTGAAGATATTTTGGTAGACTATGGTAGGTGTATGAAATGCTTACATAGGGATAGATTTTGTTTCATATGATGATATGATTTAATAGGTGAATAATTAGCCTAAAGGAATCGTAATTAATTCCAATTCATAGTTCCAAAGTTGTATTTGATTAAAAAAATCACTAAAGATTTAAAAAATTATATAAGATGAAGAAAATAATCAAACAAAAGTACTAATGAGTCACACTTTAATTCTATTATAGTAGTCTCAATTTGCTGTCTTTTTGTTGGTCTTCTCAAATAAGGAGTTAAATTTCAGCAGACTTTTAAGTTCTTCTAAATGTTAGGAGAAACATTCTCACCAGTTCATTTTTAAAGTAGAAACTTCAGAAAATAATCTATTACTAGGTTTGCTTTCTATATTTGTTAAATACACTAGAAAGTATTTAAAACTTTAAACACTGGAAAGAATTTTCATAGGAAAATTTAAGAAACTAAGAGGAAAAACCAGGAGGAAAATAACTGGATTTGTCAATAAATTGGATGTGATTGAGAGAAAGGAAGCAGTCAAAGTTATACGTAAGAGATGGGACAATACAGGTTTATGTCATTGATAAGTCAGACTGGAAAGATTATGGAGAGGTAGTATTTGTAACCTTTCCTCTAAAACTTACTGTTCCTTTTCCTGAATATATTGTTACTTTGACTCTTTATCAAATCTTAGTGACAGGTTACATTAAGTAGTAATAACAGCCTTGTAAATAATTTGCAATCATCTTAACTTAAAAAAAAAGTGACTAAGTGCTTTACGCATGATAGCTTTTCTCATGTTCTGGTTAAAGAGAAGATAGAAAAAAACTTAAAACATAGCAAAACTGTGACATGCCAAAGGTCACATAACCTGTAGGTACAGCCAGATTTCCTAATTACTAATTTAGTGCAATATTTTCAGATTCATTAGATTACTAAATTCGATGATTAATGATGTACCTGACATACACCCTTTCCATTTCATAAAAATCATCCCATTAACCTTTGTGGATCTATGCATTTAAGTCTAAGTGTTGCAGGAAATCGTCTAAAAACCTTTTTATCGTGTAGTGGATTGTATACGTAGGCTCAAAGGAAAACTCAGAGTTTATCAGTTCCTTGTCTCTTTTCCGACAGGTTCAAAAGAATAAATGAATAAATTGATACTAGGCTGAAACTATTTACAGAGAGCCATTATCCGGATGCTTCTATTTTACAGTGATGAAGCAGCTTTAAAATAGAAGTGTCTACATTTTTGCTTTCAAGCAAATTAATTTTAAGGTGATCACTGCTGTTCAAAAATATTTTTGAGATGTCGGTGTATATTTTAAAAAGTAATTTTTAAAAAGGAAAGCAGTCGTGTTCTGGAATTTCCTCCCTCTTTGCCCTCCCCCAAACTCCAACCTTCCAAATAGCTAAGTCGCATAGCTGAAAGGATTTTGCTCATTTTTTCCAAAACACTTCACATCTGGGCAGTCGCCAACCATGGAAAGTTTCAAGTAAATGTAACATTTGGGAGAGGGACAAAGATCGTCTGGGGCTGCCTTCGCGGGTCCGCGGCCCTCAGAGGCGTCGCCACACGCCCTTACCAGATAGCCGGGGTGGGGGTGGGGGGCAGCTGCAAGCTTGGACCAGCCGAGCTCCGACTGCCCGGCCAGGCGCCAGCCCGGGCCAAGCCCACTGACCGCCCGCCCCTCGGCTGTGGGGCTCTTGCCCATCAGTCGTCCAAACAGTTCGAGGCCCCACAGTCCAGGAATGCATCCGGGTCGTAAATGACGAGACCCTTGAGCCCCTCTAGTTCCCAGCTAGGGCAGCCTTGGCGCTGAAGACGCGAGAAGGAAGGGGCTACTCTGGACACCGGCCTGGCTCCCCCGCCTCACACGTCAGTTTGATTCCTCTCCCCGCCCCACGCCAATCCCCCGCCAGTCCCCCGCCCGCCTCTACGCGCACGGGGCGCCGAAAGAAATTTGACTGTTCCAGAAACCAATCAGAAGCGAGATAGAGGATCTGATCCAATCAGAGCAGGCGAAAGGGGCGAGCCGCCGGCGTCCTCCCGCCTCCGGGAGGGTGAGCGCGGAATGTCACCGGCCCGCCCCTGCGCCTCAGTCTCAGTGCGGAACCTTCCGCTGTGTGAGGAGAGGCGGTCGCGGGCAGCCTTCGGGGCAGCAGCGGCGGCGGCGGCGGCGGCGGCGGCTGCGGGAGCAGAAGCCGAAGCCGGAACCACACCCACGTCACTGTCCCTGTCCACTTGTGCCCTCTCGCCGTCCCGCCGGAGACCGCGTTCGTGAAGGAGAGCGGCTGCCCACGTCCGGAGCATCCTCCCCTGTCAAGCGGGCGCTGACGGACCCGGCGGCATGATGCGACTGAGAGGCTCGGCGATACTGCGGGACCTTCTGCGGCCGCCTGCCGCCGCCTGCGCGGTTCTGAGGCGGGCACAGCCCTTCGCCACCCTGTGCCGGCGCCCCCGGGGCGGGGGACGATCAGCTGCGGGCCCGGCGACCGCCGTGCGGCTCTACCAGTGGTGGGGTGGGGGCGGCCGGCCGGCGGGGCTCCTCGCGAGGGGCTTGGCCAGCTCCCCCTCAGAGATCCTCCAGGAGCTGGGCAAGGGGGGCACGCAGCAGCAGCAGCAGCAGCCACCGCAGCCTGGGGCGTCACCTCCTGCAGCCCCGCCGGCGCCCGGCCCCAAGGACAGCCCAGGGGAGACGGACACGTTCGGCAACAGCGAGGGCAAGGAGCTGGTGGTTTCGGGCGAAAAGTGAGTGTCTCCGCGAGGCGGAGGAGGCCTGGTCCCGCATGGGGTTGGGGTCCGGGCCCGGGAGGGGCCTGCGATGGGGCGGGATGGGAGTGGAGGTTCGAGAAAGAGAAAGAAAGAGATGCCGGGGCGGCCTGCGCCGTCTGCGCCATGTGATTAGGCCCGGCCCCGCCCGCGCCTTCCCCGCCTGCGCCCCTCCGCTAGATCCTCACTTCCCTTCCTCGCCGCGGGGTGGAGCCGCCAAGGGGCTGGAGGGGCCCGTCTGGTCCACCACGTCACCCCCGCTCACCCGATCTGTGGCTGCCTGGTGCCCGCCGCGTGCTCCGCGCCCCGCTCCAGGCTGCAGCGCCTGGCCGCCCGCCCAGCCCTTCGTGGGTGATGCCGCACGAACATCTCCGCCGAGTGACATTTAGGAGGCCTGCGTCCTGTGCCGTCCTGACTCGTAGCTTTTCCAGGCTCAAGTTTCCTTTTTTTCCTGCTCTCCTTCGAACTCTGCCACCATTTCTTTGGAAGCCTATGTAGCAGAGTATTCTTAATATTTCTAGAGTAGCTTCTTCAGGCATGTGTAGAGCCATCTGGGGCACCGGAAATAATGCTTCCGAAACGAGATTAGGAGGAAAAAGGTCATGTGGCCGAGAAGATGGGGCACTCAGTTCAAACCACCTGTTTGCAATGGGGACCAGCTTTGGCCTGTATGATCTTTTCCATGAGATGGGCGAATGTTTGAAAATAAAAATTAGAATATCCTAGATGAAATGTGACAGATAAAACACTTAACTCTGAAAAAACCGAGTTAAAGAGTTTTTGTGACTTAAACGAATTGTGATAGGACGTTAACTCATTTATTCCGCACAGCAGTTTAGTCTTAAAATTGATTTTCCTTACACAGTTTCTGAGCCAATTTCCTGGATATGTTGTCTTGAGTTAATATAAATGGACACAAACGGTTTTCCCACTGTAGTTAAAAATTTATCTGTCTACTTTCTTTATACCCTGCAATTTTTCTGACTTTGTGCTGACATCATATGACCTGTTTTACCTCCTTTTACTTAATATATATCACTGTCTCCAGCCCCAGAATATTTTAAGCAAAACTGAAAGTGTGATTCTTGTACTTTAAATCTCAGGCCTGGCTTAATGTTTCCTGTAATTGAAATTGGCACCCTCCTGAAACATTGCAAGCTAAAGTTGTTTTCCCAGACTGAAAAACGACATTTTAGAAAATTATTTGGTGATGGGCAAAATTTGTGGTATTCTGTGATAATGATTTTGTGCCACAAAGTAGCCTTATGACTATGAGCAAGTCACTTAACATCTTCAGTTGGATGACTCAAATCTGTTCAAGTTCTAAAAATCTAGACTTTTGTCAAATTATTAGCTTTTCAATTTTTTTTGACGACTAGAAAGTGTATGCTTAATCTTATTTGGTACTCACTTACCTTAACATCATGTGAATCACCAGGCATGTAACTAGTTTAAATACAGTGCCCAGAGTTACAGAATCGAAAAATGCAATTACTAGCATTTAAAAGTTATCCTTAAAGGCTATAGAATGGGAACTGATGTCTTCCAGTCTGTCTCTTCAGTGACTTTAATGTCCCTCTTTTTTCCCCCTTATGTCAGAAAATTGAGCTCCTTTCCTAATTTACATGTTTCCCAGAAGCTTTTAGCTCCATTGCCTTCTAAATAAAAAATTCTTAATGTAACTTTGAAACACTGTTTTGTCTAATACTTATTGATAACTGTACATTGAAAATGTCCCAACCTGTCCCTCCCAACCCCCAGAGAAAACCAATTCTTTGGGGAGGCAGTCCTTCAAGAATATTTGCTCAGATGCCCTGAGAGCTTGAATGGCCAATAAGATAACCTTGTTTACTTAAGTTCATTGTTGTCTATTTTTTGCCACGAAAGTTTGGAGTAATATCTTCACAGCTCAAGTATATGATAAACCTGAGAGCTTTCAATCAAGGATTTCAAGAGTGAACCCCAGCTATCTCCAATTTACATATAAAGTAATGAGCACTGACCTCAAGATTGTGAAAACATTTTTTAATCTGGTTAAAGATTCTATTTCCTGAATGATCTGGTTTCCAAATGTAGTTTTCCTCTTTTGACTCCATTTTGTCTTTATGTGATAAACGTTTCTCTTATTCTGGAGGTGAGGTTCAAGCTGTTTCTGTTGCCCTTTCTAAAGCTCAGCTTCTAAAGCATATGTCATCCCTCAGTCAGCAAGCCACCTGGAATGCCAGCACTCACCCAGGACTCTGCCACGTTTTACAGAGGATTATTAAAAGAAATAGCCACGTGAAAATGAATTGAGTTAACATTTTGTAAAAGGCTTATTAGAACAATATTTGGCATGTGTTAAATATTACGTAACTCTTCATTAAAAAAAATCAAATTGCTTTATTTATTGTAAAACCTTACAGGACATTGGCCTTTGAATTTTAGGCTCAAATCAGAAATTTCTTTTTGTTTCTTTGGTTTCTAGAAAAGATTTCTCTTGAGAGATTGTTGTACTTACGTGAAACGATGTGATTTGCGCTGTTTACCTTTTTGCCATGCTTCCAGTAAGCTTGTAGTGAATTTAATACTTAACCATAGCAATTTTATTAGTTCACATGGCTGGAATATTTGCTTTTCTTCATTTCCTGACCCAACTCTGTATTTTATTAACCTTCATATTATATTCTGGAAGGAGGTGGGGTATAAGCAAGTTATTTTCTCATCTTTTTTCCATAGTCAGAGTCTTTGAACCAGGATCAAACTCTTTGATCCTAGGCTGTGCCATCTCCTTCAGCCAACTTCAGTTCTAGTTTAGGTTACTGGTTTAGGTTAAGATTTTACTACTGTCCTAAATATCTTACAGGAAAATGTGATGATCTTTGCTCAGTTTGCTCTGCAGTGCTGTTAATTAATTTTCTTACCATCATTACATTGTTTTGGAAACCACTTTGTGTGGTTCTCTTCAATTTTTGGATTGTTCTTTCTTGTTCCCTGGCTCTTTTTGGGTTTGCTCACTGGGTAAGGCCTGAGGCTGAGAGGCCTTTGCTTCTTTCCCTATTGTCTGCCTTCTTGACAGCATATCCTTCTCTCAGCTTTCAGTCTCATCTCTGTGTAGATAATATTTCATCATTTATCCAAGCTGTGCTCTCATATTTACTTCAGATTTAAAATTTGTACCCCTGTATCCATTCTTTTGCCTCATTTCAATCTATTTTGCATACTGTTTTGAAATTAATTATTAAATTTTAATTTCAAAATATCACTCCTTCCAGAAAACCAGTATGGACTAGGATGAGCACTATGTCAGAGTCACAAGCCATACTGTGTAGCATTCAGGATTCTTGATTAACCTTTATTTTATGCCAGTACTTGCCCAACGTGAACATTTTTATCACACTCTTTTCAAGAATGCCATACTTCATTTCTGTAAAACCCAGAAGTGTATATTCTGTCTCAGTGAAAGATCCCTGGGAAGGGTTGGCAGGTGGGGATGAGGGGACATTTTTTTAAGCTGCTTTTTTGTTTGGGCAGTTTTATTGTTTAATTAGAAAAGAAAAGAGATATGACAGAGAAGGATAATGCTGGGAAAGTATCAGCATACGTATGCTCTTTAAAAAAGAGGTAATTCCTACAGGGTACAGTGTTGAAAGTATTCCATTAAAACAAGATCATTTTTTCCCTATTGGATTTGCAGATGTTAAATTAAGTGATGCAAAGGGTGTGGGAAATAGAAACTCTTCCATTACTGGTGGAGGTATAATTAGTTCAGCTATTTTAGAAGGCAGTTTGGTAGTATCTGCTAAAAACTGCATTCCCATGATGCAATCATTGTATGTTTGCTCATTTACAGGAAGTCATGGCCTTTTAAAGTATTTTTAATTGAACAAATGTAATTAAAATATATTAAAAGTGAAAGTGCAAGCAAGAATGATTTTTAGCAAGCTTCAGATAGTATGATTTTGTTTTGGTAGTTTGTATTTACTGATAAATGGAAATCAAGGGGAAAAGAATCATTACATCATATGCTGTGAGAATTGAATTTCAAAGTAAGATTAAATACTTAACGCATTTCAGCAAACATTGAATTAAGTCTATAAAATAGTACTGATAATGAAGTTGAAACAGTATTTAGCAATTATAGATAATACATTTTGGAATTGAAAGACAGGAACCTCTGTTGAAATAGGTCACAGATTCTGTTATGATTCTTTAATAATGCATTTTCTTTTATAAAAGTAAATGTATTTACAGTTCACTTACATTAAAATCAAGATTGAAAATATGAACCCCTCAATGAACCCCTCAGATATTTTACTTGTGACTTCCTCAATATTAAAGTTTTTTTCTAGATTACAGTTATCAGTGAGTTTTAGTTTTGTTTGAATGGCCAGCCATAACATACATCATAAAACTTTTTGCTGCCTAATGTTTACTTTAAACCACATGCATCCATTTAGCTGTTGATAATATCTGTACATAATCGGTAACGAATAAACTACATGCTGCTAATTAACACTTAAAGTTCACTGAAAGCATGAATTAGATCCTGGAGTTTAGTCTTGAGTTTTAGCTTCTTGTTTCCAGGCTTTACATTTTCACAAAGAAGTTTGCCTACCTAAAAATCAACTAACTGAAGAAATGACTACCAAACAGAATTGTCTTTTTTTGTAAAGGCTGTATATAGGGAAAAGTAGGTGGCGGTTGAGGGTAGTGATGGACGGCACTGTTTTAGTCTGAAAAACATAAAAGTTACCTTGAAGAGAAATTTGTTGACATTATTTGTGGGTTTCTTTAACTTTAAAAATAAATCACTAAAAAGCTATACTACTTCCTTCTTTTGATGTTGAGGTGAAGAAAAATTACAGCTATAGAAACTGAAATTCTACTTGTACTATTTGCATTTTTAAGGATCTCAGTCTTCAATGCTGTATAAACCAAGGAGTTGCCTGCCTGCCATTTCGCTTAAGTCATTTGATAAAGAGGAATGCTTAAAACTAAGTGATCATATATATATATATATATATACACACACACATATATATATATATATATATTTATAAAAATACTTAGTAACTATAGATATCTCTAAGGTTAATAGCTTTCAGGTAGACACATTGTTAATATGATTTTATCCTGGAATCTACTCAGGTATAAAATTACTTTGGTTATGAAATACAGGTGTATATGACAGAGAACTGTGCTTGGTGACTTTTCTGACCACTTATAATGTAATTAAAACAAAATGTTAATGTATCTTGGTTCTCTTTTGCGAAGTATTTTCTGGTTGGTGATTTCTAAAAGCATTTATAATGAAAGCACTATTTTAAAGCATAGAACTATTGATGTTGCATAATAAACAAACAAAAGATTGATAGCTTTCAGGATTTAGAAATATGTATTTTTGCCTACTAATTTCTGGTACAGGCCTCTAAAGAAGATTTTTAAATTGTCGTCTATATGAGGATATTTTGAGTGACATAGCCTGTTCCTTAGATTCTTGGTAGGAGTTAAAAGAGTACAGACTTCCTGAAGAACAATTTTTAAACTATATGAAAAACTTTAATTATGTTCATGCCTATTTAGGAATTTAGGCTAACAAACTGAGGTGTAGAAAGATATATTCACTAATGTTTTTGGCACAATATTAAGCTTCTTATAGAAAAGTGAAGAAAAACTTGTATTCGACATAAATGGAATGGTTAAGTAAATTATGGTACACGCATATGAGACTTTCTTATTTAGTTATTTTAAATGAATGCAGATACTTTTTAGGGCTATAAGATAATACAATGTTAAGTCAAAAGTTAGAATATAAATTTTTCCATGCAGTTTGATCTCAAGTGATCTTAAGCTTTTAAAAAATGCTTAGGAAAGGTGATGGAAATAAGCCAAAATGTTGTTGGCAGGTTGTGGTTTATGAGAATGGATGTTGTTTTTCCTGTCTCCTTATAGTTACTTTTAAGATTTCCCATTATGAGTATATTTAACTTCTATAAAGAGGAAACACATCTGTTAAATTTTAAACCTGTATATCTCTGCTTTGCTGTCCTAGTCTGCTATCTTAATATCCTGTTTCTGGTATGTATAATAAGCACCATCACATTGAAAAAAGTTATGAAAAAGATTATGAATGGATTTATACAGCTCCTATTCATCAGCATTATCTAGTTGTATTCACTTTTAATCCTTAGACATCAGACTTTTTAATTTCTAAACTATTTTTGGTATAAGTCTCCTTAGAAAATGTTACTTTTTTTTTTTGCCATATTGAAACATTATAATGAATAGAGTTCAACATTTCTTGTTCAACTCATGTTTACTGTAAGAGAGCATTACTATATTGTGCTAAAATACAGTGATGCTCTAAGGCAAGTGTTGGCAAACTTCTTCTCTGAAGGATCAAATAGTAAATATTTTTGGCTTATAGGCTATCTGGTTTCTGTTAAAACTATTCAAATCAGTTGTTGTAGCAAAGAAGCCATAGACAATAGGTAAACAAGTAGGCATGGTGGTCTTGCAATAAGACTTTATTTACAAAAACAGGTAGCCCCTGCACTAAACTGTATTTAGTTGTGTAAGGTGTTCTCTCCTATTCTGATTGGTTCTGCTTTACATGATCTGTTCTATAGATTTTTGTATCCTGTATCAGTTGCTATGTTTTGGTTTTGGCTTTCATGTTCCTACTTTGGCTATTTTCCCTCACTCTCACCTTCTATATCCAATTCCCCTTAGGTTTTTAAAAAATTGGGGTAAAACAAATATAAAATTTTTCATTCTGACAGTTTTTAAGTCTACAGTAAATGGCATTAAGTACTCCCCTTACTTTTAAAAGAACCCAGATAATTAAGCTCTTGTATGTAAAAAGTGTATCTGTAGGTCTTTTATGTCTATATAGGTCCTGTGTGAGTAAAGTTTATAATCTTTAGTATAGGAATTTAGGAGGACATCTATTTTCCACAACTCAAAAACTGAGAATTAGAGTTAGTGACTTTAAAGACATTGAATTCCACCTTATTTGACATTTTATAAACTGGTTACAGGTAATAAATGAACTAACCAAGTTCATACAATATTAGGACTTATTTTGTTTTTTATTCCACTATTAGGAGAGTAATACTTTATTGATTACTTTTTTAGGTTCAGTATTGGAAGAGACCTTAAAAACCCACTCCCCAGCTGAAGTTTTTTTCTCTTCTGTTATACTTCCTACATGTTGTTATTCATCTCTGTTTGAATACTTCTTGACAAGAGAATTTATACCTTTGGAAGTCAGCCCATTCCATTTTCAGAGCTGTTTTGTTTTTCCTCATATATAGCTGAAGTCTGCCTTTCGTTAACTTCTATCTATCTATTTTAGTTATGTTGAAGAAGTCATCTCTAGTGTGATATCAAAGTGATTGCAGTGACATAATTCACATACTTATATTTTTACAACTAAAATGATTTGTTCAAGGACACTTGACTGAAGGAATACGTGGTTGGAAGGACTAACAGAGTCGGACATTAGACCTAATCTGTCAGGTCCTTGTTCTCCCATTGCAGTCAGGCAGACTGTCTCTGTGGGCTAGACTTCTAAAGCTGTACATGTGGACAAATTGCCATCAGCTGATGTGGACAGCCTGGCCACTTCCTCACGTAAAGCTGACTTTTGTGCTTCTTATTTTGGCTTGCTCTTGAATACATTTAATTGAAGTCCAGTCAAAACAGCAGCCCTAATTTAATATAATCTCATCCTTGCTTTGTAAATTTTAACAAGGCACAGTAACAATTTAGTTATCTGACATAAGTAATTTCCCCATTAGCATTTTGAATGGAAATTCTTCGATATGTAAGGAGACTCATCTTTTATTATTCTGAACAAATTTCAGGTATTCCTGCTAAGATGAAGTGTAACAGCTGAGCACAGTTGGTGTGGCATAGCAGGAAGAATCTGGGACTGGGAACCAAGGACTGGCTTTCTAGGACTAATTCTGGGTCCAGCCACTTGAGTTGTGTGACATTGGACATGTTACTTGACTTTGAGACTCTGCCCTTTTCTGTAAATTGGGGACAGTTTACCCACCTTGCTTTTAATACATAGACTTTTAATATAAAACAACAGAAAGTCCATTTTTAAAGGCTTAAAAGACAAAATATATTGTTTTTAAATTCACCAATAATTAGCCTTGGGGCAAAACGATTTAGAGGATGAACAGAATTTGTCACTTAGAGTTTTAGATGGTCAGCCAACATCAGTTCAGCTTTCAGCC
Organism: Camelus bactrianus; assembly: GCF_048773025.1. Lineage (NCBI taxonomy): Eukaryota > Metazoa > Chordata > Mammalia > Artiodactyla > Camelidae > Camelus > Camelus bactrianus. The sequence goes on along the minus strand of NC_133543.1, from coordinate 85,993,944 downwards.
TCACAGGTTTAATCTGCTAATTTACAGTGTTGATGGACACTTTCTATCAATCAAGTCACTCTAAATTTAAAATGATAAACTGATTGAAGAACATCTCTAAATACTTTTTAAAGATGATTGTTTTAAAATGAAGACACATGTAAAAACACAAAAGCATTATTTTGTATTGTTAGTGGGTGTCTTTTTTAAACCTAGTTGAAAAAAAGTTTTTTGATTATCTAATGGGTTTATCATACTATGTAATGCATTACATGAAGTTGACCAAAAAAGAAAGAAAGAAAGAAAGAAAGGCAGGCATTACTCTAGTCTTTATAGTTTGGAAAAGTTAAATAGTATGAAACATTATTTAACAAAATAAGACAGTATAGTTGGTTTCTTTTTTTTTTTTTTCTTTTTTTAATGGAGGTACTGGGAAATGAACCCAGGAGCTCATGCATACTAGGCATGCCCTCTACCTCTTAGCTATTACTCTCTCTCCTCAGTTTTTTTCCCTCCTCTCACTTTGCAGTTCTTAATACTTTTCATTTTCTTCTTTTCGTTTTGTGGAGTTTTTTTTTTTTACTTAGAAAATTTTAATAGAATAGATAGTACAAAGTCAAATTATATTCAATTCAAACTTGGTATTGGGAAACTGATTAATAGAATAAACAAATGCAGCGTATCTTTTCATGTTTGCAGAATTTAAATTCCATATGTAAGTTTTTTGGCAGTCTCCTTATTTATTAGTTGATTTATATAGATCGCTCTCAACCCTGAAAATCAGGCATTTTAACAGCTAATGGGTAGAAACTGGCACCTTAATTCACATATCCTGTGCTTTAACTGTTTGCTGTTCTTTGTAAATACCTAGTGAATGTTTACCCTCATTGCTGTTGTCCTTCTATTTCTTTTGCCAGAAATCCTCTTCTGTTACCGTGTTTGCAGCTCCTACCCATCTTTCAAGTCTCACTCAAATTCCACCTCTTGTAAAAAAGCTTTACCTTATTATAATGTCCACAATGAAGTAAATTTCCAGTGACTGGATCCCATTGTTTCTTTCTTGTAATTTCTCATTTTGTGTCTTTTATTTCCCTTTTAGACTGTAAGCAATGGCTACTATAATGCTGTACATATTGTAGATGACAGTTAAATAAATGGTATTTTTCTTTTTCATTTTTTAAAAAAAATCATTTCTATTTTTTAAGCAGGTATTTTGTGAGGGTAAAGTAGGAGAAAGAATGGGTAAAAAAGGAACAAAATGATGGTGAAAAGACCTTAAAGGCAGAAATTAGAAAGGAAATGAGGGAGAATAAAAGGGAAGGAAATGAGGGAGAATAAAAGGGAAGGAATAAAAAGATATGAAACAAGGATTTTTCTTTGAGTTTACTAATCTTTGTATATCCTATCTCAGTTGCTTAGTGTCATAACCATTTTATGTTTTTCCTAAGGGATCTAAGGAGTTATCAGCAATTGTTGGTATTACAGTTTGAAGCCTGTTATAGTCTATTTTTTGTCATTAAATCTTGAATACTTCTCAAGGACTTCCTAGTTACTATATAGTCTGAAAACTGTAATTTTTAACTTTCGAGTTTTGATAGCAAAAACATCATGAAACGTTGCCACAAAGCCATATTAAATTTGGGGAAAGAAAAGAGGGTATTATCAAGAAAGGTCTTTGGAGTAATTTCTACTTGTTTGAAAGTTTGGCAAGAATCTTTGCATTTACTCACCAGACTGTTGAAGTGAACCATTCTCAGATCAGAGCCTGAGCTTTTAACAGCTGAGATAGGTAGTATTTTTTTTTAATCAATTTTTACCATTTATTTTGTGAGCATATTTTTTAGGGGTGACTTAAATCTTTCTTCTGTGGATAAAAATTAGTCTCTGGTCCAAAAGCAAGTAAATATTTACCTTTTTTGTTAGCTATGGCAATAAAACAGCCTTTTTTCTTTTTTTTTCTTTTTGCACTATGTACCATAAGCTAAAGAAGTGTATATTTTATGTTACTTACATAGCTTTTAGGCAAAGCAAATACCATTTACTGGTGTGATAAATACATAGAAAGCTTATTCTGCAGTTTTTTTAAAGTGAAAAACTACCATTACCTGAAGTTTATTTGGCAAACCATTTTCTGTAAGTAATTGGTATGTTATTTTCCACTGATTTTTTTCTTTTGACAGCTGGGTCAATTTTTCTTTAAATATTAAGTCATCAGTATTACTGAATGCTATTTAATGGTTTTAGATCAGGGTAAGATCTAGAAAAATTGTGCCTAATAGAGGAAATAACTAGCTAGTAGGCTTGAGAGCCAGTAAAACTAGTGATAAATAGTTTGGGCTCTGGATTCTGAGAAATGGGGGTTCTAAATACATCTTTACCACTATGTAGTCTTGGGAAGTTTGTTGACCTGTCTGAGCCTCTGTGGAATGGGGATAGAGTGATTTTTATCAACAAATAATAAATATACTAAGCCTTTACTATGTACTGGGAACTATACTATGTTTTGGACAATAATAGTACCTTCTGTCATAAGATCATTGGAGGATTTAATTAGAATACATGTAAAACACTTAGAAGAGTACTTAGAACAAAAGTGATCAATAAATTTTAGCTCTTATTATTAAAATATTCCAAATACATTTTAAAAAGTCCTCTAAGAGTTAAAATTGTTTCAGAGAGTAATTATATATCTGGGATATGTCATTAAATTACATTAATCCTATGTGTTTGTTTGTTTGTTTTTAATTGGCATGAAATTCTTATATTTTAAGGCTGATTTTAAAAACTAGTAGTTGGTTTAACAGCTTTGAAAACAAGTATAAATGATGTTAATGCCAACATTAATGTTTGCTTTAGAAATTTTAATGTGCATGTGTAAGTGAACCAACACTATATTCTGTTATCTTTCAAGAAATATATGGACCACTGATAATAGTTAGGGAAGCAGTTATATTAGGAAATAAATAAATGTGGTTTATTAAAGTACGGAACTATTATATAATGTTCAGGTAATCCAGGAAATATTTAGACCTACAAAATACCTAGAAAAGCTCTTTTTAATAGTATAAAAACACAGTAGACTTACCCTCTCTGACAGTTAATTTTACAAAAGTAATGTATTCAATTTTCCTGTTGAAGTACCATTATACCTATGGCTAGTTAAGAATTGATAATATTAAGTTCTGAATTTAATTAAAAAAATATTTCCTCCTTTCTTTCTAATTTTCCATCTTTCTTGAAATACAGGTGAAGTTCTTTCCAGACACTTTATACATACACACATATATACATATACACACATGTATTTATTTCTTCCTTTGATTTTAATAAGTGATGGATGGGGAGGGGAATTGGTCTGCCTTAGATCTATAATTCTTACAGTATCATTATAAATCTTACAACATCACTTATGACAGTCATAAACATTCAGAATATTGAAGTGTGTTCATTTCCCTTCCAGAGCCAAAAAAAAAAAGACATTTAATAGATTCATTATAGTTTATCTGAAAGCTTTTCAGCGAAGAGGAAAAAATTTTTGTTGTTTAAAAGTTTGGTTAATTATAGCATCTTATACTAGCTTATTAGTTAATTAAGATTTTAATGTGTTTTTTGTGGTAAAATTTTTATTCTAACAGTCTTTGTGACTTGTGGCATATGATCTGTGTATGTAAGCATAGATCACTTTAAAAATATTAACTACAACTGCCAACAATTGAGTACTTACTCTCTACCAGGGAGTTTTCCAAAGGTATCAAAAGTATCAAGTCAGCTAATCTTCACAACAGCCCTGTGAGGTGGGTGCTATTATGTCCCTTTCTCAGATGAGGAAACTGAATCACTAAAAGGTTAATTTACCCAGAATTACTCAGATAGTATTACAGCCAGGATTCAAGAATTTGTGCACTAATCTTTACTTAATTGCCCTCTCCCCAAGATTTTACAGTCAGGTTAACTATTTGAACAATATACATGTATATTGTTCTAGTACTTAATTGCCCTCTCCCCAAGATTTTACAGTCAGGTTAACTATTTGAACAATATACATGTATAGTCATCATATTAAAAAACAACAACAACGGAACAAAGTATTGAACATTTGCTAGGCTCTATAATTAGTATTAGGTGATTGTATTAGGCTGTACAGGAAGGGTGTCATCATTAACAGATGGCTAGGCATTAGCACTACTAGAAATGGTAGTCAAGATTTTGAAACCTGAGATTAAAAAATATCTGAGTTAATGAATCTTGTTTTTGCTTGTTTTTCAGTAGAGTTTCAATAATACTGGTTTGATTTTGATAAATCAGCATTTATTATGACAGTAGATCTTGATGAGCAGTACAGTAGTCTCAACTGAGTCTGGTTCAATGATTATTTTTAAAATACATGTAGCTAAAATCTGCTAGAATGTTCATGTAAGGATTAATTTTATCTTTTTTTTTCCCTTTAGTAAAATAAAACAGGGTCTGTTACCTAGCTTGGAAGATTTGCTCTTCTATACAATTGCAGAAGGACAAGAGAAAATACCTGTTCATAAATTCATTACAGTAAGTTTTTATATTTTTCTGTCTTAATTTTTTTAAAGTCAGTAATACTGAATCAATAATATGGTAATATTGAAATGTAGTCTTAAAGGTCATCTGAAATGTAGATTCTGACTGACACTATTTCTCTTATTTTCAAATTTTCATCATGTTCATTTCAAGGTAATCAGTGAAAGAAAATGAAAGAAACAATGAGAATGTCCAGAAAGTGGGTAATAGTGACACTAAAATGCCATATACATACTCAGGTCTTGGGTAGAAGTTTTTATATACAGGAATTAAAAACTTGTAGTTGGAATAAGCATATACATTATTTGCACTTTATATTTACAAACTCTTATTTTTTTAAAAACAGGCACTCAAATCTACAGGATTGCGAACGTCTGATCCCAGGTTGAAAGAGTGTATGGATATGTTAAGATTAACTCTTCAAACAACATCAGATGGTGTCATGCTAGACAAAGATCTTTTTAAAAAGTAAAAAAAATTTCTGCCAAACCTTTAATGGTGATTTGCTATGCTATATGGTGTTTTTTCTTTTAAAAGAAAATTGCATCTTTGAAGGCCAGCGCTTCCTGTGTAACTGAAAAAAAAAAAGGGGAAGGGTGTTTATAAACATCAATTGTTTGGAACAACCTGGTGCACATTAAGGTTCTATAATACACTGAGGCTAAGACTATACTTTGAAACTGTTCTGAGGAAATGTAGCCACAGATCTTTATTGCGTTCAGTTTGAATAGAGCACACTGTTTGTCCTATCATGGCTTAAATTAATCTTTAATTCATCTGCATATCTTGCAGGCTTTCTCAGTATGTTCTGTTTCTTGCCTACAAGGTGACTTAGATGACATCATAAAATGAGAAGGCTTCTTTCAGGCAGTGTATATTCCTCAGATTTACTTATCTCCTTTGTCTGCTTCTTTCCTCTCTTCAAACATATTACTACATAGGCTTTTGGCTATTTGGGATTTTTTTCCAGATTATTTAAAAACTTAATGCAGACTTTGGATATTAATGCCTTGATTTGGTTATTGAAAATATTAATTTTGACCTTCTTATATTTGGCTATCTTTATTATTTCTCTTCATTAATGTGCTCCTACTTGTCTGATTGCTTAATGATTTAATAGATAGCATGTTTGTCATCGATCCCAAAGAGATGAACTATTGAACTACTAAACTTAGGTAAAAACTAGTATAAAACTGTAAACACTACTGTAAGACATTGGCTTTTTCTAGACCATAGGCTTAGGTTGGGATAGATCCAAAAAGTTCCAGCATCTGCCTTGAAAGTTTATTTGGATGTATGTATTTTTATTAACTTTTTCTTTTATTGTCTTTTGGGGGCTAAGATGATTTGTTCTTAGATATCTCCTGGGAATGTCCTAGAGTATTAAGTCATCTGCAGATAAAGGTATTTAGCTGAGATCCTCCCAGATATCTTGGCATACTGTGAAGCACTGCTGACAGTTTGGATTTTTATCTTTTCACCACAAGGTTCTTGAATCTGTTAATTCAGCTGACCTTATAAAGTATAGATTTAGGTCCACGTTGGAATTGGTGTTAGGAATTGTGAATCTTCAGAACCTGTTTCTTTGTGAAGAGAAGGAAATGTCTAGTTAACTGTGCTTTTGCAGTAAAGATTATTTTACTTTTAGAGTTCATGAACTGTGCAAAGTATCTTGATTATGGTGCTTTTTAGGGAGTTATTTTAGTGTATCTGAAAGTGAAGTTGTCAGAGAGATGGTAGGTAGATTTGTTGATAATGGGTATGAGGAATTGCTTTGGAATTCCTAAGTGAAAGCAGTATTTTATACCTTTGTAATACTGGTTAAATTTTTTTTGTGCTTCATAAACATATTGCTGTGTTTAAATATGAAATTAAAAGTAACTTAAATATACTGATTATGAAGTCAAAAAACAGAATCATAAAATTTCTACCCATAAGTATATTTTAAAAATAATAATTAGCATTATTTAAACACTGATCCTTTTTTTTTTTTTTAATTGATGATTGTAATATAGGCAGTTCCCAACTTGACAAAGCTTAGTGGTACATGTGAGGAGGCAGTGGAAAAGTTTACGTTTATAGGCATATGATTTCTCTTCCTCCCTGGAATGAGGTGATTCAAAACCTCTGACTATTAACCTTTTCAGGTCACCTGGAAAGGTGACTGCTCCAGAGAAGTTTTTTTCTCTGTTTTCAAAATAAGTTTTCTTGTTAGTGTTGCCAGAAATAAACTATCTCAGCTCCGTGTAGGTGGGAAGAAGGTGTTAGGACAGTGGAATCTTTTTTCCCAGAGAAGTGATTCATAAAGGTGGAAAGATTTGGTTGAAGTCAATATGTTGATATTTTACCTAAAATACATTGTTGATTAATATGTTTAGCCTTTGATGGTAATCTGAGAAACAACTTGTATGTAGAACATTTTTTTAAATAGGAAAATGAATTCTAAGCATACCTTTTGGAGCATAATCTGTTTGAAAGTTGGAGACTGCCTGTACCCATCTAGATAGTGAATTGTTTTTAATGATAATATCTTTAATAGAAGTAGAAATTTGTGTTGAAAAGGAATGCATTAAAAAAAAAAAGAAAAGAAAAGGAATGCCTTACTTATTCTTGCATTTTTAGCCATATAAACAGTAGAACTATTTTTATGTGTGATCATAATTTTTTCATCTTTTATGTTTTGGAGGAAAGTGAATGGTAGTCTTTGAATTTGTTTATTGTTTTATTTTTCTTAAAAAATTCATATCCACTATGTTATTTTACTAATGAAAAATTATATGTGAGATATTTTATAAAACAGTTATGTGCATTACAGTTGTTAATCACAAACATTTAAGTAAAGAAGGAAGGAAAAATTATTACGAGTTTACAGTTAAGAAAACTGAACAAAGCATGAGAAAGATGTGACTTGCTGAAAAGCATAAGCAGTTCCTCATCAGCTCATTTTATGTGACTTCTGATTTTCTAATTAGGTTCATAAAATCTATGTTAAAATAACTTCCAAGAAAAACATTACTATTTGGAATGTTCATCAGTGTGGCACTAGGCACTCTTCTGAGTGGTAAGATTTCCTTGGTTGGGCACAGTAATTCACCAGGGAAGACTGTTAGCATAGCTTTACCAGCACCTTCTGATAGAGCAAAAACATCCCAGTTTCACTGACTACAGTTTTGTTAATGATAAAGCCTCCTTTTAAAAGTGCTGATTAATTTTGAATAGTTAAATAGTGGGTTAGTGGTAGGCTAATAATTTCTGCTTGTTTGGCAGTCCTCATATTTTCTCATGTAATACTTCTTGAAAAAAGGGGGGTGTAGATTTGATTTGATATAGATATAGTGATACAAGATCAGGAATTGTCTTTTCGGCTGAGAATACGACTTACAGCTCTCATGTGCAAGTTGAATTGCTATTTGAAGCATATTATAAATATTAAGTCAGTGGCAAAACTTAATACCTTTAGGTTAACATTGAAATTATCAGAAAATATATCAAAGTGTATTGAAGTAAATATTTATCTTTTGAATGTCAATTATTTTTATGTCTGAAGGTTAATAGAAATTAGGACTATAACTTTTACATGTTGTAATTGGGACACATCTTTATCACTGAAAATAATCTATTTTACTTTAAATCAGTGTTTAATTTTATGTTGACTGAGTATATGTTCTGGATTTTTATTAATAGTTAAAATATGATATTTGGCTTTTTAACTTTGATTTGATGTTTCATTTAGAACAACTGGAATTAAAATACTGAGAGAACAATTTCAAATACTGAGATATAAAAATTTATCATTTACCTATGGACTGAAAAAGAAATACTGAGAGTGCTTGCTCCTCCATCTCTCTTTTAATAATTGGTGCACATTAGTTACTTACAAGTTACATACAGAGTTTTCTTATCTGTAAAGTGGGAAATCATCTCAAAGTATTCATGTTTTAAGGGTTAAGCAGGATAAATAGTACTTGAAACAGTACTTTTTAGTCTGTTCTGGGCTTAGTCTTAAGTTGGTGTTATGGCTTGATGCTCACATCTGGAAAGTCTTACTTTATCAAGTAAGTATTCTATTACTAAATTTCTGAGACTCTCTTAAGAAGATGAACTTAGAGTATATGGTTGACTGCTACCTATTTACAAAACTCTTCTTTAAGGTTGTATTGATGAATTGATTTTCTGGCTTATATCTTTTTTAAAACAAAGCAGACCATTGGTTCACATCATTAGATTTCATGCTCTCCCATCCACATGATTTCTCATACCTTTTAAATGGTTTATAACAATGAAACATTTTAATTCTTAATGTATTACGTATCTTACAGGGAATAGAATAATGTAGTTTAACATTTTTGGTGATTCAGATAATATAAAATTACTGTACTTCTATACATAACTTTTTAAAATTATACATTATTTTTATAAGCATTTTAATAAGTATTTCTTTAAGAGACAATCTGACTATACAAAGTTGATATTTCCATTTTTTTAGCTTAGAAATGCAAATTTTTCAAAATGTAATTCAGGAAAAATATGTTAAAATACAAAATGTTTAGTTTTTTGTCAAATACTAGTAATAGTTATATAGAAACTAAGGGATATATATTATTGAAGTCTGATTTTTGTTAACCAAATGTCATGCTGAATGCTTATCAATTCTGGTAGGGTAAAAATCTTGTTTTTAGATGGTCTTGATACTTTACCTGGTGGAATACTCTGCTGTTTTAAACTTTGGCATAATTTTTAGGCTATCTAATTTGTTTCTTTAACTTGTTCAACAGCTTACAAGCAATTACATGAAAGGCTACTTGAAGGAAAGAGAATAATGTAGAAGGAGTATAATTTATAGAATTTAGTTTGTTGTGTAAAATGATGAATTTCTCTATTGTTTGAACATTCTCCTAATTAATATTGTTACTAGCAAGTACTAATATTTAAAAAGTACTAGTTTGTTAATTTTTTTCTCATATTCCACAGATGTGTTCAAAGCAACATTGTTTTGTTGACACAAGCCTTTAGAAGAAAATTTGTCATTCCTGACTTTATGTCTTTTACTTCACACATTGATGAGTTATATGAGAGTGCTAAAAAGCAGTCTGGAGGAAAGGTAACATTTTTGATGTGACTATTTTCCTAAACCAGTTAATTAAATTCAGCTCAACTTGAGGTATAGAGAGTAAAATTGTGTAGTTTTGTGCTTTGCTAATTAAGAAATTTAAGTTAAGTGAAGCTACTGGATTAAGTGCTTTTAAAATATTTAATTTAATTGTTATTTTAGCTAAAAAGAAATCTAAATTTAAGAATTCTTTGTGATTTTTGAAATGATTGGTACGGCTTTTAAATTTTTAATTAATTAGTAAGTAACTTATTGGAAATTTCTGCAGATATAATACCTTTGAACATTAAATAAAATGTTTCTAGTTTTTAAATTCTCCACATAAGGGCTACTTTATTTATTCTTCATATTGAAAGTTTTTAGACAATGAAACACTGTCAACATGACCCTGATTAAAAAAATTCTCTATTCCTTTCCCTTAAAAAAAAAAAAATCAGGTCCTAGCTCCTATTTCAGACTGCTTTTTTAGGAAGAGAGGCACTGAAAAACGGAATGATGGAGATTGAGAGAAGTCATTTAGATCTCACTTACAATCCTCAGAAGTCTGTTGTGCCCTTAGTTTTTATGAATATTGTTATAAGAGATAGACTACAAAGCCACCGAGTGCTATAAAATAACTATTCATTGGTGGAAGCTAAATTGAGATAATTTTCTTGGTAGAAGAAAATACTATTTGCCTAGATTATATCTATTAATTTCTTTCCAATGTTTTGGATAGGTTGCGGATTATATTCCTCAGCTAGCCAAGTTCAGTCCTGATTTGTGGGGTGTGTCTGTTTGTACAGTAGATGGACAGAGGTAAGTTTATTTCAGACCCATCAAAACCAACTCTAAATCTTAAATTTTGCATAACTATGAACATGAGATAGAGGGGAACAACTTCTGTAATGGAAATTAGCCCCATAACATGACATAAATTCAAAAAGGTAAAGAAGTTTAGATTTTAGTTTAATTTAAGAAAATCAACTGAAACAATAACCGTACACTAAATTTTATGAGGCATTTCATCTCTCTTATTCACAGTTGTAGTCTTGTTATTTGAATGTTTTTTGTACAAGGACCTGCAATCATGAATTTGTTTAGGAAGAGTAGACTTGGCAAAATGGGACATTATTTACTAGTGAATTGACCACCAATAAAATTAGTTCCCCTTTCTTGGCTTACCGTTGGTTACCCATCCTGTCATTATCTTTGTTCCTCTTGCTGCTGATATGATTAGAATCATAGTTAACACAATATAACATAATATAGTCTATTACTCATCAGTCATTTGCAAAGTGAAAAGTCAGTTGCAAAACATGCAGGACTTCATGAAGTCCATGAAAGCAATCTTTGGGATGTGCTCACGCTGTAGGCATAACCACTGACATATGAAGATCTAGGAAAATTATGAAAAGGATAATGATGTGAGAATACTTCACAGAGAATGATTTGATTTAAAAAGTCAGTTAGGAGAGGCCCTTCAAAAAATGGATAAAGTCTGAAATTCTTTTTTAAGAAAGACTGTTAATGCTGTAAGTCAGACATGAAGATTTCTTACTGGGTTGCAATTTGGTTTTGTCAGTCAAAAAAATTATGCCAAAAAAGAAAAATCAATATTTTTATACTCATTTGAAGACTTTGGCTCAGAGGTATAATCCTTCTGTTTTTTTTTTTTTTTTTGATTTTTAGTAAGATCATTATTACTTTTCTCAATAAAATGTAACTTACATAAAAATGTATACTACTCCTAAGTGTGTACAGCTTGATGAATTTATATCAGAGATATAATTTTATCCTAAATTTTATTAAAACTACAAATCATTTAGCCATATAATTTTAGATTTTATTTTTCAGGATAATGTCCCAATTAAAACGTTTTCCACTCATTTATTAAATTTTAATCTCTTATCTAAGTGATCTTATTTTTCACTACTTACCCTCCTAAAGTATTTACACTACAAACTATGGTTGAGCTCATTGATTCTTACAACAAAGGAATCTGAGGCCCAGAGTTTGTATCAAACTGGCAGAGGTGGAACTAGCACCTAGGTCTCTTAACTTTTTTAGTCCGTTGTTTTCTCCATTATGAAAGGCTTTTACCTTCATTTAGGCCTTTGAAATGCACTAAACACTTGTGCGTTGAATTAAATGTTGGGTGCCATGAAAGGATACAGGTGTATGAAAAGACATGGCGTATCCTTATGGAGCAAATTCCAATAGGGAGTGATATTCCTATTTTTTTGTATTTGGAGGAAATGGTTTATAGTGTAGTGGAAATTGTTATATTTGGAGGAAATTGTTATCACCTAATGCTTACACATGCCTTTTTTTCTTCTTGAACATACTTTGTGAGTAAAATGGTTCTCTTTGTGTAGTTTTCTAATCTAGAGAATTCTTAACTTTGGACTAGAACATACGTATTTTTAAATTCAAAGTTTTTTAACTAAGACTTTAGTCAGGCTTTGATTAGAATGATTGCCAGGTTGAATTGGAAATTATTTATAAATTTGATAGGAAAAAATGTATTTTTGATATGTATACATATTTATTTATATTCTATCATATACTCAGAAGTCAGGTGACCCTTTGATGTATCTTTACCCTCTGATCTCTCCATTAACCTCTGTTTGCTCAGGGGTAGTTATTATAGTGCCCAGTTTCACTGTGACTGAGTTTCACTCTGAATGAATGAGTGCCTAAAATGTACTGGGGCATTGTTCAGGGCACCTGGGATGCTTCAGCAAATAAAACAGAGATCTGCCTTGTGAAGCTTACATTATGATTGGATTGGTCAGTTTTTCCTTTTTCATACCTATTCTCTACTTCATGTGCATCCCAGTTCGGTAACATGTAAAGCTTTCTTTTTGTTCTGTTGTTTACCTACATAGTGATAATGATTGCCATTTGTGCCAGCTTTGTCAGGTTTATGAGACTGAACGCTGTTTCTTTTAATGGGGCTTAAATTGTGAATAGATACTGTTCACAAGATGAGGCATTTATAGATAGGGTCTCAGAGAATCATATTGAATCTAAACTGAGTTCCATTTAAAAACTAACTACAGTTTAGGATGATTAAAGCTATGAGTAAAAGAATAGTGACTAATTTCTAAAAGGGCTAGCTCATTTTATGTGACTGAATACAGGTGGGAGCAAGGAGGGTCATACCCTCTTACCCTCAGAGGCAGTTTATCGCATTACTTATTTATTATCTAATTTTGAACCACTCTATTATTACCTGAGTACCTTAAGGTATTTGCCTTTGTATTGTAGTATCCCTCTTAAAATAAACATACTTATATTTATTCTTTAATATCCAAGTAAACTTGTTGAATTATGGGAAAACTATTGAAGTTAGAATTAAAATAAAAATAACAACTCCAATTATTGTTACGTTTTTTCCCAGTTGATCTTATTTTTTAAATCTACTTTTAAATAGACATTCTATTGGAGATACCAAAGTTCCATTTTGTCTTCAGTCCTGTGTAAAACCTTTGAAATATGCCATTGCTGTTAATGATCTTGGAACAGAATATGTGCATCGATACGTTGGGAAAGAGCCAAGTGGATTAAGATTCAACAAACTATTTTTAAACGAAGATGGTAAGAATTAAAGCTCTTGTTAAACTTTATATTCAGTTAATATAATACAGTGCTAAATTCCTGAGTTCTTTTTGTGATTTTTTTTCCTACAGACTTAGTGTCAACAGAATGTACATGGCAAAAAAATGTATTACTTAGAATGTTAAATTCATTTATCCCAAGCCCATTTTTTTGTTGTTGTTGTTTCTGAAATACTTCTTCACATTCAAATTCCTCTATTTGTTCATTCCTACTCTTTAAAGACCTCTCTCAAAACCAGTCAATTCACCAGAAACACCCAGTTTATTATTCTGCTTTGTCTTTTTTGGGAAATTTTTAATTTTTCTTATAAAATGTTTAATTTTGTTAGAACAAAAATGTTAATTCTTTCCATATTAAATTTAGATGCCAGTGAGTTTATTAAACAAGGTGCTTCTGTGTATATGATATCCTTATTGAAGTTGCTAGTTTATAATAAGTTCCGTAAAATCAAATGTAGCATCAGGAAAGATTATGGTAAAGTAAGTAAGAAAAAGCAATTGCCCTCAAAACAAATAGGAAGAAAAGCAAGAAAATACTAGTTTTATAACTTTATTAAAAAAATAATAAAACAATAATGAGTATAAGCCACATTTCGTTTTTTATCCAACAGAAAGAAAAAATACAAAAGTATGTCTCACGACAATTACTGCAACCAGTAAATTCCTTCACTCTTGTTTTCTTTAATTCTATCTTAACTCATCACACAATGAGGAACCCAGCATATGCCTGAAAGATTAAAAAATAGAAATTAACCTATAGGTTGGTGTTTAGATTTAAAACCTCTGCCAGATCAGAAGTACTAATTACCTTTGTCCTCCCCTTTTCTTTTGGATTCCTGTAAAGTATTAAGACTTGTTAGTTACCCAACTATTTAACACAAGATATTTCTTTCAAATACCAAATGTTATGAAAGAGAAAAAGCAAAAATGCTCACCAACTCAACCAGAGCTACCATAAAACTTTTTTGTTATGGAAGTTCTCAAATGCATATAATATACAAAAGTAGAAAGAACAGAATATAAGCATGCATGTATCCATCATTTAGCTTCATGATTACTAACGTATAGAAATAATCACACCCAGCACCCCCCACTACACTCCACTGAATTATCTTAAAGCAAATCCCAGACATTGTAAATTTATAAAGTGAAATCTTACTTCCTGCTCCCATCTTCTCTCCAGCCCACTTTCCAGTGATATGAGATGCCTAAAATAACCAGTTTTTAGAGTAGATGATTAAACTATTTCTGTGGGTTTCACAAAAATTCTATGACAAGTGAAAAAGTATGAATGTTTTTGATTTTCTTAAAAAAAAAAAAAACTACTTAGATTTACACATGAAAATGAGGTATTTCTTTTTCCAAGTAATTTTTACATAAAACAAGGCTTTATAATATTGTAATGATAAATTACCATTAATATGAATATAATAAATAGATAAAGAAATTACAGTAGTTACTCTTTTATTATCAGTTTAAAAATGCTTTACAGCATAAAAAGTTTTAGCCCTATGGTGGGGAGTTGGCTAATACTTTCTATCATTATAAATAAGGAAATAAGTTACTTGATGGAGATGTCAATTTTGGATCTCCTCATTAAGTCTTTTCCACCTTAAAAAAGTTAAATATTTTTTAGCCTTCTTCCCCTATATTGTTAACATGGGCCTTGGTTCTTAAGTGTCTTATCTAGCTAATATTAAAGGATACAGAAAACAATTTACCTACATCTAATACATGGAAAAAGAAGACAAGCTCAAGTGCTGCATACTAATTATATTATCTTACTGCTAATATGTATATATCTTATATATTATATTATCTGTGTAATTGACAGAAGCCAAAATGTATGTGTTGGTTTATATGTGTAGAGGATTCAAAAAAGAAGTTGAGTTGAATTAATTTACATGAGAAGACAGGACTGAATTGTATTAGGAAGAACAGTTTGGGTGGTTGGGTAAGGGGGTACACTGCAGGATTAAACAACATATTAATTTTTATATGGTGATGTAAAATTCCACTTTAATACCTAAAATATAAATATCTGTTAAATTGAGCATTAATACTTTGTAGTTCTTTAGTATATGCATTAGCAGACTTTGACTTAGCCACAGTCATGAACCACATCTTTGAAAGGTTCATATGCTTAGCAATTAGAAAAGCTTTTTCCAGTATAATATGAAAGAACTTTCCACTTGTTTTATTCCCTTAGAGAGAATAAATATTTAAAAAATTGTTCAGTTTTGTGCATTCTAGTTTAAAAATGCTTATAAATTTCAGATGTCATCCATGTCCATTTTATCATTATACTAGGCTAATGTATGTCATTACTTCAGATATAGCCTTTGTTAATAGCTTAAGTGTTGTTTCTGCTGTCATAAATATTTTTAAATTATAAATTCTAAATGGAACCCTTCAATTCTTCCTTCTAACTACAGCAGAGCAGGAGACAAGTAGATTTCACTTTTAGGCTCAAGTTTTGTACTGCAGTAATGCTAGAGTTTTTAACATCTCTGGTTTATTTCCAAGTGTTCAGATGTCTGGCTTTTGAGTCATAGCAGAGTGAGCAAGCAGTTGCTTACATTTTAAAATTGTGCTGTCATGATGTGAAATGCTTTAGTGTTCTTGGAAGATCTTCTTGAATGTAGCTTATGTAGTATTTGCAGAATATTTATTATTTAGAAAATAGTAAATGTCCCCATACATGTGGTATCATTTGGAATATACACATTACCTCCTAGGGCCCTGGAGTCTAAACCTAATAATGTCAGGAAAAAAGAAAGAAGAAGAAAAGACAGATACATGAATATACGCAAGTACAAGTGTAAACTAATTTAGCACAGCCTGATGTCCATAGTTTGCTTCTGTCTGCATGTGGTTTTTCTTTCAGATGGATAATATTGGAAAATTTTTGTTTCTTGGCTCCCCATTTGCCATGTGATATTTTTCTGTGGTAACAGTTGCTTTCATTTTGTGTGATCTCAAAAGAAAGCAAACTTCTCTTAGCATAATTTGGAATAGGTGAAATCCTGACTGTACTAGTTAGATAGTATACCTGTACTAAGTTTTATTTTAACTTTTGAAATTAGTCATTATCATGGGTAACCCAAAATGTACAGTGTTTAAGGCATACCTAGATACTAAATCACATTGTTGATCTTATATTGAGGGAAACTGGTGTACTCTAAGTCAATGAAGATTTTTTTAATTAAAAAATTTTAGCAGTTTTATTGAGATACAATTCACCTACCACATAATTCACTCATTCAAAATGTACAGCTTAATGGCATTTAGCATATTCATAGAGTTGTGCAGCCATGACCACAATCAATTTTAGGCCACTTTTATCACACACAGAAGGTACCCTGTACCCACCGGTAGTCAGTACCTATTTCTCTTTTACCCTAGGAAACTAGTAATCTACTTTCTGTCTCTATGGATTTGCCTATTCTGGACATTTCATGTAAAGGGAATCATATTTGCTTTTATTACTGGTCTATTTAGCATAATATTTTTAAGGTGCTTTTATGTTGTGGCATGTTTCAGTACTTCATTTTTTATTTCTGAACAATATCCCACTGTATGGATAATAATAATACCACATTTGGTTTATCCACTTAACATTTGGCAGGAAGTTTTGGGTTGTGGGTTGCTTTCTGCTTTTTAACTATTATCAATAATACTGCTGTGAACATTTGTGTACAGGTTTTTGTGTGCACATACGCTTTTATTTCTCTTGGTTATATACCTGGGAATTGTTGGGTCATATGATAACTCTTTAACAGTTTGGAGAACTTCCTTATTTAGCTATAAGCTCATCTCACCAAAGATAACTTGCTTAAAATTCAAGGAGACTAGTAATGTAGCAATAATAACTTAATGAATTCTGTTAGATTTGTCAATTTAGGTAAAAAACTTGTTCTATAAGAAATAAAGTACTACCACAAACAGATTAGGAATTATACTTTCAAATAAATGTTTTCAGTGCCCTAAGAGTTTTATGTTTGGCATTTTGCTATGCTGTGAATGAAAATATACTCAGTTGAGATTTGAAATCCTGTTTGTCATAAGAATTAGAAGAAGTACAATTTTGGATGAATTTAAATTTTAAGTAATTTTTTAAATTATATTAGGCATACATCCTTATTATCAGGAAATATAGAAAGTATAGGAAATACAACTTAAATCCCCTGTAATCTTTTATCCTATATATGTCACTTGTTAATGTCTGTGTTTTCTTTTTCTGTGTATGTATATACATAAACACAAAAATAAAATATTTTTAAAAAGGAAAATTGAGTCCAAACTAGACATGCTTTTTCCACGTTGATTTTTTAGTAATAATATTACTGAATTGCTTAAGGATGTGCCAGGTACTTTCTAAACATTTCATTTTTTTTAATTCATTCGAGTAGTATGACTCAGTGAGGTATTGGTGCTGTTATTACTCCTCGCTTACAGATGGAAAAATTGAGGCACAGTGAAAATCAATTACTTGCCTGGGGTCAAATAGCTAGTAAATGGCAGAGTTAGAAAATTTGATTGTGCTCTTTATTATACTACTATTCACTGCCTTTCTGTACTTGAATCTTTGCCTATATAATTATCATAGCCGCTTCCTAGAAGTGTATTACTGGTTTGGTATGTAAGTGCCTTAAATGCATTCCTCCAATCCAACTTCTCCCTTCCCCAGTCCTGCCCCCCAAAGAACTATAACAATGGCTTACATAAAGAAAACAGATATGTTTATGGAAGTACCTGTGCATCACAGAAAATGGTGTCAGGTACTTGAAATAATGCTCTTGCTTTTATATTTTTAGATAAACCACACAATCCTATGGTAAATGCTGGAGCAATTGTTGTGACTTCATTAATAAAGGTAAAATGTTAACATTTCCTTTTAATCTAGTAAAATTTTAAATAGAATGAAAAAGATGAATCTTCATAAAGATGAATCTTACATATTTATGTGAAACTGTGTAAAGTTTTCTTTCGGTGTTAAATTAATCTTATAGTATAAGGTTAGGATATTTATTTCAAAATGCATGATGTAATTTCAAGGGCAAAATTAAAAATAGATGACTCATTATAAATTCCAACAGTTACCCTTGACCTGAAGATCTGGCAAAAATTCAAAAAGAAGTCTCTGCTGAATAATAGTCAAAGAAGTTTTTCTTCTTAAAGTTTAAGAATTTTTTCTTTCTCTTCTTTTTGGCTCTTCTGAATGAACAGATGTAAACAGAAGTAATAGCGTTTCACTGTTTGATGTTTCTCATCAGCATATGTAGGAACAAATGCTCTGGTACTTTGTTTTACAACAAAGTACATTTACCCTTGACTAGTCTCAAGTCCTTTATACTTTCATGAGCTGTAATCACAATTTTCACTTGAACTTGTTTCCTTGAATCATATAATAACTAAAATAAATAAGACTTATTCCAATTATTAAGTTATATTATTTTCACTACTCTTCGGTTTACATTGTATGTTTTGATTTTTATTGTTGTTGTTAAGTGTTTGGTTTGCCTTAATAATTGGAAACACTAATGTTATTTTGAAATAAGTATTTGAAAATGAGT
Organism: Camelus bactrianus; assembly: GCF_048773025.1. Taxonomy (NCBI): domain Eukaryota; kingdom Metazoa; phylum Chordata; class Mammalia; order Artiodactyla; family Camelidae; genus Camelus; species Camelus bactrianus. Next base: position 85,975,126 of record NC_133543.1, on the reverse strand, counting down.
CTATTGTGTGATACTGTTTAGTTTTAAATTTCCAAAAAATTTTATTTCTATTCAATTATGTTTCATTTGTGTTTGGAACATTTATATACTTTCTTCAGTAAACCTGTGCATATGTATTCCATGCTTGAAGAAAACATAACTACATGGCTTTGTAGATGCTTTACTGAGGATGTGATACCCTGGTTACACAAAGAATATTTGAACATAAATTATACCCTTGGCCCAATTAATAAAAATTCACCCAATTTGTATACTAGAAATTTTCTCTTAACTTTCTTGAATTTTTTTTGTTCATGAGAAAAAGCCTTTAAAATGAATATAAATGTTGTTATTTTAGGGCAAATGCTTCGTGAGCACCGGCCCACTTATCCTTGTAACTCTAGTGAGGTAGATAGTATAGCCAAGTATTATTTTTTAATGTAACTAATTTTTTAGGCTAGGAAATTTTCATTTTGCCCATTATAACATTTAGTTATTCATGACTATTTTACATAAGAGAAAAGTTGTCAGTTTGAGATAAATGACACTATTTGTTTATTATAGAAAATTATAATATGAATATGTGCTAGGCATACTCATGCCTTCAGGTAGCTTTCAGCATAGTATAGGATATACACCAGTAAAAGGGCCCTTAACAATGAAATTCAATAAATACTGCGATGAAGGAAAAGCTCATTAATAATTATTCAGCTTGAACAAGTAACTTAAATTAGAAGTAAGGAAAGTTATGGTAATCTCTTGTGTGTGTTAGTGCTTGGTGAGAAAACCACTAGAATGGTTCTGAACCTTTTTGGGGTCTTCCTAGAATATATATTCATATATCATGATTTTATGTAAACTGTAGGAAGTTCACGACCCTTTAAAGCTGACTCATGGATCCCAGTTTAAGAACTCTTAACACTGGAGAAAGATTAACATGGCACACCAATAGAATTTTCAAGAAAGGGCATATGTGAATGATTAATAGAAGTCTTGCTTAACTGCATGCAGTTAAACATCTTTTGTTTAATGATTCATGGGCTTAATATACTACACTGAAATGCTGCACGTGGGAAATGCATGTCTGGTTAATCATATCATTACTTCATTAGTGTCACCAGGTTTAGTCACAATCCATAAACTATACTTTGAGCCACATTAACATGAGTACTTAGAAATAGTTAAAAAAACACACATACACACCATAAGTGTTGCTCAGTGTCCAACTCTACAAACCTTTAACTAAGTCATTTTGTATTTACAAATTTGATCAGTGATTTTAAATTTATAAAATTTTAAATTTACTGACAAAATTGGAAATGAGGCTTTGGGGTATGGTGCATATTTAAGGTGACTTTCCTTGAGTTTTTTTGTTTGTTTTATTTTTAGAAGGTGTTTCACAAGTTTTGGGTCTTTTTTTTTTTTTTTTTTAAATGTTCTTCTCTGTTTTGGAGGGGTAAGCCTGACATACCTCTGTATAAAACTGCCCGAGGATGTAATACTTTTCTTAGACTCTCAAAAAGAAATTCAGAACTTTCAGAAATAGTTATCTGTGATCTCTGCACATTGTATGATCACATCATATTTATGAATTGGTAGTTGAAGTAGTAAGACCATAGCTGAAGAAATTTTCAAACCTAGCCCTCTTACTGTATATGTAGATGCAATGAGGAAATGGAATGGATCATTCCAGTAGCAGTAGAATTGGGCTTGATCTGGGTCTCCCGATTTTCTGTTTGCTGCTCATTAGAATTCACTCTGCCATTTTTAATGTAGGTATTTGCTGTTTCTCTTGATAACGTTTTTGTCTTTACCTAACATAGTTATATTGTCCAATCAGCAGAAATTTTATTTTCTTTTACCTTTTTTTATTGAGTTATAGTCATTTTACAATGTTGTGTCATTATTTTCTTAATTTTAACTTATACGAAAGATAACAATTTGTTTCCTTAAAAGTCAGTTTAATTTTCAGTGAGAGTATGTAGTCATTCTTTGGGCACTAGTCAGTGCTTGCTGTCTGTAAGGAACTAGGCTTCTTCTCAAGGAGCTTGTGCTTTGAGTATCTGAAGTGTGGTTATTTTACCATGGCTACTAGGTGTAAATTCTGTGTTTTAGCTTTTAATTGATGACCTTAAGGCTATTTTTTTTTTTTCTTTCAAAATTCAAGACTTTTATTATGGTGCTATTAAAACATCCTCCTCATGTTATTCCCCCTCCCACACAGACACACAACTTTAGTAGAGTCTTTAGTAAGACTCTTTGTTTCATAATTTTGTAGTATTGATATTTTTTCCTTGTAGGATTGGTGGTGATCCTCAGGAAATGGGGGAAGAGGCAGAGCAAATGTTCAAAAGGATTAGCAGATTGTGGAAAAAAAGGAGGATTTGGACAGAAGGAACCTGTTGCAATAAATTCTTAACTACTAAACTTGTAGGAATACTCCAATATTTAAAAATTTAAACAAAGCTATATAGGTAAATACCTTCATAAAAACAAATGTCCTTTTGTACTTAAAATGCACATAATTTAAAAATCATCAAGGTACTATACTTCCTCTCTTTTTCTCTGTGGTAGCTGCTAAACTCAAAGGAATGCTTTTTTGCAGTTTGTTTTATTCGATGATGATAATCTGGTTGTTTGCTTTAAAGTAAAGAATGAAAATAAATTTTGAAAGCACAGTTATTCTGGATGAAATAGCAGTATCTTTACATGATTTTTAACCTCACCTAGTTTTGTTTTAAAAATTAAGATCTTGTGATAACTTGAGGGTTAGGGTGGGAAGTTGAGAATAACGTTATAATTGTCGCACTTCTACTTTTTTATTTTCAAAGGTAAAGAGTAAGTTGTATTGTCTTCTATGTTTGTCTCTTGATTCTAGTAGTAGTTTCTGGCTTTTGTCATTTGAAGAAGCTTGATTTTTTTTTTAATCAGAAGTATTTTTGAGTTTATAATATTGAAGGCTTTTTTTCTCTTTTAAAAAAATAAGTATGCTCTATAAAAATCAAGACAAATTTAGTTAATATATATGTAATGCTCAGTTTGGTCATGTTAGCAATAACCTGTTACACTTTCTTATAAGCCACATTTTTAAGGTGATTTGTGGCTCTGGAGAGCAATGGATGATGCCTTGAACTTGGTAACATTCATAAGAAAGGATTATGTTGGTTTACTTCCTGTTTATATCAGTTGATGCATTTGAGTTTTTTTTTTTTTTAAATAAAAGGCAAGTAATTTATTGCCAACAGAATTCACTTTTCTATTACTTTATTTCTAGGGTTGTCTATGAAAATGCTAGATTTAGAACTTTTTTTTTTTTACTGTAGTATCTATTTTAATCTCCCATGTATTATTTAGCTTTAAAGCATTTTCTTTGGTGGGATTAGACTAAATGTTTTATAAAATCATTTTTAATTACCTCTTTTTGCCTCTTCTATGTCTTTCCTCTATGATCTCTAATTTTCAGTTGGCTTCTACACCATACTTTATGAATGGAATCAAGTGATTTACTTACAAAATAACTGATTAATGCATTGACTTTAAATGAGTCATTTAATACTAAATTTATTGGCACATGTCCCTGTTAATAGTGATATTTTCACCTGTGTTATGATAGATAATATGTGATTTAGTTCATGAGTATATTGTAAAAACAGGCTATAAAACCACTCCAATGTAGTTATATTAATTATTTTAATTGCCAGTGTTAAAACTCAGTGCCTCTTTATCAAATTTTTATTCATAAAAGTTTTCCTCAAAGGATTGTAAATTCTTTAATTTGATAGGTATGTTTATTGAAAAGTTAATTTGTATAATTTTCTAATCTCAAGGTCTGGTTACTGACCTTTTCAAACAAACCACATGGTTTGCTTTTTAAAAGTCATTTGATAAATGGATTAGAAACTTTAGTAGATACATTTTGTCCAACTTTTTGTTTTGTTTTCCTACTGTACTTACTATAAATTACTCCAACTTTTTAAAGATTAAAATAACATATCTAATAATGCTTATGCAGTTATTTAAAACTGTAATAAACGTATCCCTGGGCATGGAAATTTTTTTCCGAGAGATAACGGGGTATTGAGAGTTTTAAGACTGTCAATTTTCAAATCTGTTTCCATATGTACCTTTATTAAAATTTAACCCACCTTTGGTCTAGGTTTCCTCCCATTTTCCAAAAGAAAGGCATACTTACTATGTCCTAGATTTTACTATGGTGCGCTGCTTCAGGTTATAAAAACTTCTTGGGCACAGTCAAAAGAGAGTTTTGAAACATTGTAGTCATTGGTATTAAGGATGTGCATCATTGTAATAATCACTAATGACTGGGAACAAGTCATATACTGGATTTCCAGTTTTTTGGTTTCAGCAAAATGGAAAGAGGATCTAATTAAGTTGTTAGTTAATAAGAGTACTAAATGTAATTTTTGAGGATGTTATTTTACTGTGTGACTTGTACGTAATGAAATAAATGTCTAAAGAACTTAGCGACGTTGCTGTAACAAAACCTTTTCTATTTCCATCTACTCATCTGTTAGCAATATTTCTCAACTTGTAAATCTGTAAAAATTCAAGATAGTAAGAGAGTAAAACTCCTCATTCTAACGATAGAAAATATCCACTGATACATGAACTGATTAAAAATCAATGACTATTTCAAAGGAGAAAGAAAATACCCTAAAGGAGCAGTTTTTAATTATTGTGGAAAATTATTAGCAAATAAACATTTTTCCTTTAACTTTATGTGAAAAATTTCAAAGACATACAAAATAAATTGAATAGTTTAACCAGTCCCCATCAACTCATTCCTGGCTTTAATTTTCATAACATGTGTTCCTTTACTTCTCTGTACCCTACTACTAGAGAAATGACAATTTTTTTCTCTTTTTTACAGTTTGTGTTTTTGCTTTGGTGGCAGGGGGGGAGTTACTCTAGGTTATTTTGTATGTGTATGTGTGTTTTTTTCTAACATCTTTGCAAATAAACTTTATACTGTAAATTTTTCAAAATTAAAATTACATGACATCATAACAATTATTAGATCCCATATATCCCTGGGGTACATGAAGTCTTTCCGAGAGATTACAGAGGCAAATATATTTTGTCAACTTAAATTAAATGCTATTTCCAGGTAGATAATAAAAGAAATATTAATCAAGTGCTTTTACATTTAAATGGGGAAGTTTTGGGGGGAGAGACTTGAGTCAACACAATCATCAGATATTTTATTTTGCCTGTTCACATAACCTGCCGAGGACATTTCAAGTAGCTTACCCAAAATGTTATATAATGGTAGACATAGATAAATATCAGTTGTTCCTTAAAAACAGCAAAGAAGCAAAACCTAATTATAGTTTAATTTAGTAAGCTACAAAGTAGACTAAGAATGTGACCATAGTCAAGAGTTGAAACAAAAATTGTTTTTTTAAAGCTAAACATGACAGCTAAATAAAGAAAATTTGTATTAGTTTTATAGGCACAAGTCAGAGAATGAAAGTTCAATATAACTTGTTTATTTTTACATTGATTAATTGTATAACCAGTAATTATCCATGTGACATCCCAATGCAAATGCTGACATCCTTTTCCAAAAGAGTTGTTTTTTGTTTTTTTTGTTTTTTGTGCTTTCTCAAAGGTTGCAAAGGTTTTTGTGGTTTAAATGTTGTTACATATTTTACAGCATTAGGATCTATGGAATATTTTGACAACTGCAACAGTTCAATGAAGTTGGTAATTTCTTCTTTTAATTATTTTTCATTGAACAGCTTTGGAGTTACATTTCTACATTTTGATTTCTGGTGTATTATAAAGAAAGAAAATTTAGAATATGTCAAAGGACGCTTTAGAGAAATACATAGGTAGTCATTACAATATGACTGTAGCTAAATTATCCTTATCTTGTTTAAACTTTGTTAGTGCCTGATTTTGATGAAATAGTGTGGTGTTCTTTCCAGCTATTGATTGTATACGTGATTGCACATTCTTTCTCAAATAAGTTGATTTGAAAGGTTTCACAGATTATCAGCTACATGCTAATCCGCTTGTAAAGTGGAGATTGAATCTGGCTTTATTTAAATAATACTCTGGTACAGGTTTTCCCCCCATAATAAAATTTTAAAGTGTAATGTTTTGGGTTTTTTGAGGGTAAAGTTTAAAAATTTCGCTTTAGTAGTTGTCAAATTACTTTTATTTTAAACCTGTTGTAAAAAGTAGAGATGTATTGTTTCTTTTGGGTGCATATCACCAATTAATACGTTTGATTTCAGATCTACAACTTACTGCTTTGTAAACTTCGCCGAGGTAAAATGAAACCATTTGGCTACTTGAACTGATCTACGTTACATAGGTTTTTCCTATTGACATTTGCAGTAGCTAACGTGAGAAATAGAAGTGATGAAACAATACATCTTCCATACTCTGAATTGGCTTAATTGGCATAATAGCAAAATGTAGCTAATTTTTTTTAGAGACTATGAAATATAATTTTTTTAGTTCAAGTATTGTTAAACAAGTGAGATATTAAAGGTAGAGCTTTCTCTACAATAGTAAAATACATCCAAAATGTTTACATATACTAGAATTGCAAAAGATTAGTTTTGCAGTGTAACTCTTGTTCTAACTCTAATACTGGTTTAAGGTTATTTTTAAAATATAAGTAGATTGTTCTTAATTGAAAACCATAATTTATTTGTACTTAATTCTTTCCTAAGGGTAAAACTTTATTTTAAGTTCTTTTTAATGTGAAATTAAATAGCATACATTCTAGCAGATTATGTGGTGTTATGAAAGATAAGGGGATTTGGAAACTTGTATTTAAAATTCTGTAACTTTGGGTTGGGAAAAGTTATACTTAAAATAAAGCATTCCCTTTGTAATTCAGATCCATTCTCAACATATGGGTGTTAATGAAAGCACATGTTAAAAAGCTTATGTAAATATTAAATTAGAAGTATTCCTAGATTTAAAAGTACTAATGCACAGTATATTAATTATAATGTTAGCAGTTTGAAGTTTTGATATTATATTCACTTAAAACTTAACTAGGTGGGGCCTATATTAACATATTTATGTCTCATTTCTTTGCAGCAAGGAGTGAATAATGCTGAAAAATTTGACTATGTAAGTGAAATATAGAATTCAGTTTTCATGCTACATTCTTTTTATATTTGTATTTTGATTACTAATACTTTATAACTTTGGATTATAGGTAATGCAGTTTTTGAATAAGATGGCTGGTAATGAATATGTTGGATTCAGTAATGCAACGTGAGTTTGATTTTTGATTTAGGTTTTTGTAATGAATCATATCTCTTGAAATTAATTTTTAAAGTCTATATTATAGAATTTTATTTTAAATACTGTTTTGTGACTCCTTGTATATATACTTCAGTAAATAAGTAATTACTTCGAACTTAGTCATTAGAGGGAAATGTATGATTTCTAAATTACCTGAGGGAGAACACTTAAAATGCTTTAACTAGTTTTGATAAACTTCCTGTGAGAAAGCATAGAATTAGATGGGACTCCAAGTTTAACTCAAGTTACCTGCACTTATTCAGTTTTTTCTTTGCCTATAATACCTGTCTTATCTCTTATAATCTCTCTGTGCCTGGCTAACTTGATTTTTACCCCAATTTTTTATTTTCAAATTTGCAAGTCCACAGAAAAGGTCAAAGAATAAATGATGAAATTCTGGATATCTTTCACTTTATCTTCTGATTAATATTATATCTCATTTGCTTTTTCTCAGCCTGTCTCTCTTTATATGGACAGATAAAGATGTCTCACTATATACACATACATGTACATATATGTAAATATAGATGTACGTGGGGTGGGTTTTTTCAAAACTGTTTGAAATTAATTTGAAGACCTCATTTGACACTTCACCCTTAGTGTGTGTATCCTAGAAATAAGGACATTTTCCTTTATAACCGCAATACCAGCAATACACTTACTAAGAACATTAACATGAATTTTTAAATATCATGATAGTAATCAATATATAAATGTTCTCAGCTTTGTAAATGCCTTTTGTGGCCTTTTAGATTTTTTTCAGGAAGAAATCAATGTTCATGCATAAGATTTGTTATGACCTTTTTGCCTTTTTAAAGTAAAATAGTTCGCCTACCCTAGACCCTTCCTTTTTAAAATTTTATTAAATGGCTTTTTTTTTGAAAGTGTCAGTCAGTTGTTTTATAGAACAGGAATTAACCAACTTTTTCTGTGAAGGACCAGATAGTAAATATTTTGTGCTTGTGGGCCATATGGTCTCTGTTGTAACTACTTGCTCTACTGTTTTAGTAGGAAAGCAAGTGATGAACAATGTGAAGCTATATTCCAAAAATTTTTATTTATAAAAACAGGCTGGATCAAATTCATAGGCTGTAGCAGACATTCCTCATTTTGATTAGATCTGATTGTTTCCTTGTGATTAGATAAAACTTAAACAGTTTTGGCATGAATACTAAGTAGGTGATCTTCATATTTCATGTTTTCTGCCTTACCAACTTTTATTCATCATCTTAAGTATCTTATTCATGAATCTTATCTCGTCTTTCTTCTGTGCTTTTATATTATATTTTATTGAACTTACTCTATGATTCTGTCTCTTTTTGCCTTGTCATCCCCATTAAACTCTGACTTTTTTAAGACCTAGATAGAATTGTCTTCCAGTTCATTTCTGTATTCCTGCTATCTGGTGGATAATAAGCACTTGATACAATGTTTGATGAACAGAACCATGTGCTAGGCACTGTGATCATTGTTGAGTAGTTAGTCCTTTATCTATACTATATTGATCTGTTTTTTAAAAGTATAGCAGGTTGACAACTTCATTTCCAAGAACTTTATCTATACTATATTGATGTGGGTTTTTTGTTTTGTTTTGTTTTGTTTTGTTGGTGGAGGGGAGGTAATTAGGTCTGTTTATTTTTAGAGGAGGTACTGGGATTGAACTCAGGACCTTGTGCATGCTAAGCATATGCTCTACCACTTGAGCTACACCCTCCCCCCTTGATGTGTTTTTTTAAAGTATAGCAGGTTGACAGCTTGATTTCTAAGAACTTTTCTGTATCCAATATTATTTTTCTGGCCATAGAAATATTAAAATGTGCAGTTAGAAGGAGCTGTCCACCCATAATCGGTAATAAAAAGAGCGTCACACAGTTCTTTTAGCAGCAGCTGTCTGAACACCTGTAGGCTGAGTTCTCAAATGTACCACAAATTAAATCTGTTTATATCAGAACTCATTCTCTTCCACTGCAAAGTGCTCTTTGTTCTCGGGATCCCAATTTAGTTGATACTGCAAACCTTTCTGTAGACCATGTTAGAAATCTAGGCTTTCTACCAGACTTCACCCTGTTTCTCTTTCCCATTAGGTCAGAAGACTTGCTCATCTGCTGTCATGTTTGAGCATACCTCTCCTTCCATTCCTATCATCACTGCCTAAGTTAAGGCTTCCTGTGGCTCTCATTAACAGTAGTCTCCTAATAATATCATTCATCCTTTCTTTTCCCCTTTCCCAAACTGATGTCAGAGTTATCCTTCTGAAATATAGATCTCATAAGGTAACTTATTTGAAAACCTTCAAGCTTTCATTTTGTAAGCAATCAGGAGCCATTACATTTTTTAGCATTTATCAGTCTTGATAATTTGGTCCCAGTCTCCTTTGTTGGTTTGATATTTCTCCATGAACCTATTTCCCAGGCACATCAGAATATTTGCCATTCTTCAATGGCATTCTTGTCTTTTATACTTTTATAACTCTGTTCATACTGCATGGTATTTGCCACCGCCTAGGCTTCCACCAGTAATTTGTTAATGCAGCAAATGCTGTAAGGCTCATTTCAGGTATTCCTCTCTCAGTGAAATTTCCATAGGTTCCTTCAGATGGAATTGACTGTTGTACTTTTGGGGGAACCAGGAGATTCTGTAATTTTTAAGTATATTTTAATAGTAGAATATGTGATAATTTAAAAGTTAGCTTCTTTATTCACTAAATATGAAGGCTAGAAAGGGCCTAGTTCATTTCAGTCCTATTGTAGCTGAGAAAATTAAAGAAAAAATAGTCACTTAAAGGACCTTCCCAAGGCTACATAGCTAACCTGTTGATGGAACTTGGCCTGGAACCCAGCAACCTTCAGTGTTCTTTATACTGCACTTTGCTATGCAAGTTAAACTACAGAATAATTGTGCTTTTACAGAAAGCAAATAAATAGAGCAATTTTTTTTTTCCTTCTAGGTTTCAGTCTGAAAGAGAAAGTGGAGATCGAAATTTTGCAATAGGATATTACTTAAAAGAAAAAAAGGTTTTTAAATTTTTGTTTCTATTTCAAAAGTTTTTGCAAAATGCTCTTGAGTTAATACTATCAAAGTGTTAATCTCATTAAATCAGTTTGTATTTAGTAGTATTCAAATATTTAACTAGTTATATTAATGTAAATTTTGCCCAAGAATTGGACCATTTTTTCAAAAAGTGTAATGCTTGACTACTGATTACACTTGATTTTAAAAATTTAACTTGGTAACTTGGTTCATGAATTATGAATCAGTTTATCATTGTCAGTTAAACTAGTATCTAGAAATCTATATGTGAGGTAATTTTGCTTTATTGTTTGTCTTATATTTCGTGTTTGTACCCTTTGTGTGCTGTTTGGTTCTCAATTAGAATGAAACTTTTATGTACATTTTAAATTTACTCTTCATGTATCTTTTATTTATGTATATATATTTTTTCTGTGTGCCTATGTTTTTAATTGCCTTTATGTATTTTTCAGTGTTTTCCAGAAGGCACAGACATGGTTGGTATATTAGACTTCTATTTCCAGGTAATTTACTTTAACTGTATGAATTGTGTGTATAAATGGGTGTGTCACATTTTAAAGAATTTAGATGTCTCTGAAATCTTGGCTCTAGGCCAAGAAAAAATACATTTCCCATTGAATACTTTCCAAAAAAAAGTCCTCGTGAAAGGTAATCTCATGTCTATATCTCCAAAAAAAAAGTACGTCTCAGAATGTAACAGGGAAATGTTTTCTTCTGTAAAAACATTATATTTAGGAAGTGTGAAAAATAATGTACAGCCCCAGCAGTTGGCTTCTCTTTATTATAAACTGAGCTGTTCTCTTAGTTTTTAAGTTTTGTTTGGAGGAGTTATTTGTTTCTTTATCAGAAAGTTTATATTCATCATTTTAAAGCAGCAGTTTCTCAGTTTGTTTAGTTTGTTCCTTCAGTGTCACATAGTGGATTTTCTACCAAGTTAGAGGAGCTCTTCATATTCATAGGGGGAAGGGCCACTCACATATCTACTATGGTATTGAACTCAGTTTAAGATGGCCTTCCTGGACATCCCTCTCCCCCTCATATTTTCAGTTCAATTCATTCTTACCAATTTAATACCTTTGGTACCTCTGATGAATCTGTAATATGAAGCTACATAGTAATTAATTATTGTTTGTTTCTGGTTTACCTTACATTTACCTGTTTTTACTTTTGAAGATTCTTTAATTTTAACCTTCCAGTAATCTTAAAGAATGTATAAGGAAAGTTGATAATGAAGTAGATTTTGATGGAAGTCCAGGTAACTGTTTGTCACCTGCCAATGTGAAGAACTATAAATTGAGAATCCATAGTCAATATAAAATCAAAGTCTAACCTGGCCACATTTTAGCCACGTGACCTAGTTTCACTTACTGAGCCCTGGTTTCATTATGTAGCCTATGCTTGACCTAACTTCCTGCATTGCATTGACAATAACATGAGATGTGTGTGAAATTCCTTTGAAACTATGAAGTGTTATATGAAACATAGTGTCAGATTTACTTTTTATCCAGTAGCCTTTGTTTTTTCCCTAGCCAAGTGGAGTTCTTCCATGTTAAAGGTTTTTTTCCCCTTGGTATACATATTTAACTTTGGCTGTTACAGTTTAGGTGCTTCTAATCTGCGAAATTTCTATACTTCAGGGCAAAAATCAAGAGACAGCCATGGAAGCCTTACTTGCTCTTTTGGAGAATGGCTGCATCTCATTGAACATCCATCAGGGTACCAGGAGAGTACTCTTAAATTGGGATTTGTCAAATTGGAAGTATATAACCTTATGACAAACAAAATTTTCGTTGATACCAATTATAATTTAGGAAATGGTCACTGGAATTTAAAACATTTCTGTTAGAAAGCCTTTCATAATTAAATCACATTTACTCTAAGTCTTTGCCACGTGGGTCTGTATAGTAAGTAGATTCTGTAGTTCTGAAGAAATAGGGAAGGGGTTTTAATATAAATAGCAAAAGTTAAAGTCAGTCAAAAAGTGGCTCCTATTCAGTTTCAGTGGCTCCTAATTCACTATAGTTAACTAGTTTTCCTTATTGCTATTTCCAAACCCCTTTGTGCCTCTTATAGATCTTGAAATATGAGTAAGGAAAATTGTAAGTTGAGAACTGAAGTGTTTTCTTCCTCTGACCCCTTCCTACCCTCTCTTTCTCTTCCACTTTCCTCTCAGTTTTGGTTACTGTTAGCGAAAATTAAAATAGAGCATTTATTGTTTTAGTTTTATGGATAAACTTAGGTTTGGTGTGGTAAACTATTTCTGTTATTTTGATTATATTTAAATGCAAAAATTTCACCCTACATTGTACCTGGACTTTACTTTTTTCATTATATCCAGCACTGATAGTCAATATCAAATAAGTATTTGAATGTTAATAAATGGTTTAAAATGTAATATTTTGGTTTAGGCACACAGAGCATGCAGGCTGGAACTAGCTTAGATTTGTTTTCCCATAGTCCTTTGCATGTTGCTGTATGGGGATGCTGAGCTTTGTTATAGGCAAGGTGTCTTTTTTTTTATTCTTAAAAGTCACAATTTCTTGTGTAGATACTAACTGTCATAATACTGATGTATGTTGCTTTATCTTAAAAATAGATCATGGCTTTTTTTTCCCTGTCAAGTTAAAAATAATTATATTTGTGTATCCTACAGGAAGCACTAATATTTAAGCAAATTTGAATATTACATGAGGCAGTTACAAATCTTAGTGCTTAGGAGCTGGCTCTTTCTATCCTACTTCTGCCATTAAAAGACTGAATGATGGTGGGGTGGAGGGGAGGTGCGTATAGCTCAGTGGTAGAGTGCAAAAGTCCTGGATTCAATCCCTAGTACCTCCAATAAACAAACAAACCAACCAACCTAACTACACCCCCCACCCCCCCAAAAAAAGACTGAATGGCTGGGCAAATTAGGATAAGCCTTAAAGGAGCTAGAACATTGTTTAAATTAAAAATCATTGTAATGTCATCAAGTTAATTAATATCCCTTTGGGAGAAAGATTTCAGTTCTGTATGAAGTACCAGACAAAAGAGATTATCTTAGAAGTCAAATGTAATACTAAAAATAATGTGAGCCTAAGTTTTCAGAATTTAGTTTTTTCTTCCTTTTAGCTGTGCTCCATTGAAGTAACTTGTGAATCAGCTAGTGTGATGGCTGCAACACTGGCTAATGGTGGTTTCTGCCCAATTACTGGTGAAAGAGTACTGAGCCCTGAAGCAGTTCGAAATACACTCAGTCTGATGCATTCCTGTGGCATGTATGATTTCTCAGGGCAGTTTGCTTTCCATGTAAGTAATTGGTTAATCTTAATTTCTCTGGCAGGAAACTAGTCTGGACTAGCTCTTTTAAAAATGCAGTGTGAACTTTGCTTCTAAAGCTGTACATTAATTTTTGAGAGACAGGCTTGTTTTCAAAGTTAATTTGTTACAGAGTTCGTAAGGAATAGAGTTAAGCAGTCTTTGAGATGTTCTTAAGAACTTGAAGTTTAATTTATAGAACCTCATCACTCTTATTTTTAAGGCATTTCAGTGTACAAGCCTAGTGCATGCAGACTTTACTCTTAGTTGTTAATGTTTAGCATTATGGTGATTACATAACTCAAGAATTTTTTAAGTTCAGAGAAAGTGCTTAACTGTGATGTTTAACATCTTTGGTCACAGCCATAAGTGTTTTAAAGGACTTAAAATATATTAAAGTTAATGTACTGTTGTGCATTTGCCACTTGTGAAATATCATAGGCTTTTCGTATTTCATCCTGTGTCAAGTCATAATGTCCTAAAATTTGTTTTATTTTGAAAATTTTAAAACAGAAAAATAGATGCATTTAAGGTTACCCATTACTCAACTTTAATAATTATCAGTACATGTATACTGAAAAATTGTGCTCTACACTGGAATTTGACACAACATTGTAAAATGACTATAATTCAATGAAAAATATTTAAAAAATTACCAATATGTGACAAATCTTGTTTCATCTATATTATACCTACTTCCCATACCCTTTTCACCGTTCAGTATGTAATTCTAAATGATAAAGACTCAAAAAAACCCACAGCACCATTATCATGTGTAAAAGTCTAAAAAGAATTTTAATCTTTAATAACATCAAAATATTTAGTCAATGTTCAGATTATTTGGATTATCTTAAAAGTTATTTTACAATTTGTTTCACTTGGGTTGCAAATAGGGCCATACATTGTGCTTGGTTGTGTCTCTTAATTATTATTTTTTTTTAATCTTTAGTCTCCACCTTCACCTCTTTCTTCTTCTTATTTTTGGTTGGAAAAACTGGGTCATTTTTCCTGTACAGTTTCTCAGAGTCTAGATTTTGCTTATTACATCCCTTCCATTTTCCCTTCTATTACCTGTAAACTGGTAGGGCCCATTCAGGTGATTATTTTGTTTTGCTTCGTTTTGTGCAAGAGTGCTTCTGGTGAGAGGTACTCAGTGTCTGAATATTAGTAAGCCATTAATGAACACTGTCCTGATGATATTAATTTTGTCTTTTACTATAATTATTGTCAAGTTTTATATAATGTAAACTTAAATGTTTTGAAGAGGCTTAATTTGAAATAGTACCATCTTATCTCTATCCTTTAGAATTTCTCTGCCAGTATACCACAGAGAATCTTTTAATAAGATATAATTTCTCATTGTTTTTAGTCATAAAATATTTTTTGAAAATAACTTTCAATATTTAAAAGCAATACCTGTTTATTATAGAACAATTAGAAAATATAGTCAAAAGTCAAAATATAGTCAAAATAAATGCATTACTCCACCATTTAGATGTAATCTCCTTTAATTCCTTAGAATGTATCTTTCAAAATTTTTTCTATATTTAAATACATCCCAACTGTTTTATAACTGTCTTTTCACTTACTATATTTTAAACATGTTTACAAATACTTACCTACAACATTTTTAATGTTGGAACTCTGCTGTATGAATAGATACCGTAATTTTTTAACCAGTCCCTTATTGTTGGACATAACTTCTCTTATTTTAAAATGTTAACACGAATGTCCTTTTTTCAAATTACTTTCAGGTTGGTCTTCCCGCCAAATCTGGAGTTGCTGGGGGCATTCTTTTAGTTGTCCCCAATGTCATGGGCATGATGTGCTGGTCTCCTCCTCTGGACAAAATGGGCAACAGTGTTAAGGGAATTCACTTCTGTCATGTAAGCATGTTTTCTTAATGAGAATAATGATCATATAAGTTGAGCCATCTGTTAATTCTACCTTTTTACTTACTTCCATAGTTTATTGATTGTTGGCACTCTGACTGCCAGTTACTTGGTAGCCTTGGAAGTGTTCACAGAGGAGCTTTAAGTTACTTCTACCAGAGAGCTCCCATATAGTCATCCTCACAGAAAATTACATTTGTTTTATGCTTATATTTTAATTATTATGGTTGTAATTTGTTTTCAGTTTCCAAAAGCTCAGAAAAATATGAAGATTATTATAGTTTATAGTATGAACTTTAATCTGCATGACTGAATACCTTTATGCATTAAACCACCTTTGAAAGTCTGGGGTTTGTTTTTTGTTATTGTTGTTTTGTTTTGTTTGTTTTTGTTTTTTTAGGAAATAAGTACTATAATTTAAAAGCATTACTACTATTAATTAGTTCAGTATTTTATGTTGTGACCTAAGTTTTGCTAACATTGTGTCTTCTGATTTTATTTACACTTACTACTTTCCTAGAATATTCACTACCGTAATTTTTCCTGCAGACTTTCTCAATTAAAATTCCAATTTATTTTTCATTTTCTTATGTTTTACAAAAGCCAGAGAATGACATTGGATTCCTTAAAGACTATAATAGTTTGTAACCAGAATATTTCTTTATGTTTTTGTGATGCTTTATAGTTATTTGATACAAGAATTCTTTCATGTGGACTGTTACTATAATGCCCATTTTATAGAAAATGAAAATTAAGCAACTTGAGTGGCTGAGCTCTAGAGTCATGCTAGTAAGCAGTGTTTTCAAAATTTGTATCCATGTCTTATTCTGATTTCAGCCCTCCTGTTGATGCATCATGCTGCTTTGTTAACATGCAGTGGTGTTTTCCATGACGTAGTAATTAATTTGACAGCATTAGTGTAATGTGTTAGAATATGAAAAGACAATAGCCAGTTACTAGCCAATTTCTTATACCTGTTCTATTTATTTACAGGATCTTGTTTCTCTGTGTAATTTCCATAACTATGATAATTTGCGACACTTTGCAAAAAAACTTGATCCTCGAAGAGAAGGTGGTGATCAAAGGGTAAGCAAAACTCTTATTTAGATTATTATGTAATTTTTTTAAGAAAGAGAAAATAATGTTCACCAGTTTAAATAAAACATGGTTTAATTGTTAGTGGCCTTATGTCTTTACTAATATCAAATGAGTGTAAAGAAATTGTTGACATTTTCATCCTGGACCAGTAGTACATAGATATTATATATGGGTGTTTTATTTAAATTGAAACTGGTTAGCCTAGGAGCAGGGGTTCCTCCCTTCCCCCATTTTTCAGCTATTTTAAGCAATATTTTTAAGAATTGATTCTATTAAAAGAAGACACCTTGGAAAGTGCTACATGCTATAAAGAAAAAGCCCGTTTTTACTCTTTATATTTGTCAGCTATTGTCTTAAATTGTAGTTTATTTTGATGTGGATGGATTTGTAGATGGGAAAGGGATTATAGTATTAGTGAGAGACCTTACAAAGCTTTATAATGTTTTATAGGCCACTGTAGATGAAATATTTTTCTATAAAAAATGTTTAATGCAATATTCCTGATTCTGTTATTTTAAAGTAATATTTGTTTATTATCAGTATGTTTGACTTCATGCTTTTGCACATACATCTATATACTTTAAGGAGTCAGGACTTAAATTTCAGGAACAAGATTTTTTTTGTCTTCATTGTTCACTGGACTAAGGGACTTGTTTTGAATTTAAATTCCTTTGCATCCCATGTGGAAAATGTTGAGAGTAAACTTACCTAATTAGACTTGAAGCTAATATGTATAAAGCACTTAAAAGTAGAAAATATTTTTAATAGGTACTAAGTAAATTTTCCTATCGTTCAAATCAAAGTAACTTCTAATAATGTATGAGAATTATGCAAAGCCAACAAAATAGAAACTTCCATGGGAGTCAACACAAGTAACATGGAGCAAAACATCAGATGGTGGTGGGTGAAAATGTTAACAGACTTTAATAACATTCATTGAAAAATACCGTTTTATAGCTTGGACCTTTCTTCACTCAAGTGCACTAATAAATTATGTATGTTGCTTGAACAACTAGCATTCCTTTGGACCATTGGACTATGAAAGTCTCCAACAAGAACTTGCTTTAAAAGAGACAGTATGGAAAAAAGTGTCACCTGAGTCAAATGAGGACATCTCTACAACTGTAGTGTATAGAATGGAAAGTCTGGGAGAGAAAAGCTAAAGAAATGGGTTCTAGTTTCAGAATGTTCTTCATTTAACCTTTCAAACATCTTTAGTTTTTTGCATACTATATTTATTTGAGTTTTTTGTGTTCTCAACCTTGGGTGCTGGAGCCATAAAGCTTTTTCTTTTAATCTTTGTATAAAGTTAATAGATTAAAAAATGAATTTGTCAGTCTTTTAAAAAGTATTTATAAGTAAATAAAGCAAATTTGCTTTATTTTTAAAAAATGAAGAAAGGAAAAATTTCTTTTAAATTTTTCTTGATGTAGTTAAAAATTTAATTATATAGTAGTCTGATAGTCCCAATTTAAAATAGTAACAGGAATTTGTGATTTCTTGGTTCTGAAACCCACACATTGAACTCATAAATTTCACCACATTTTGTTTTTTTCTTTTCCAGTTTTAAAACTGACATATCTGTAGTAGCAATAGAAAGTATTTCTCTGCTAAATATAAACCTAAAAAGGCAAAGTAATGAATTCTAAATTATTTAATAGAGCAGTAGATTATAAAATTAGCTTAAATTAACATTTTATGCCATTTTTAGTGATAGATTGGCATTTTTTTGTTTGTTTTAAATTTTAAAAAATTCACTGAAAATTTTATCAAACACTTTAAAATATAAGTCCTGTTTTTGCTTTTTCACTTTGCAACTCCTTTGTTCTGTCAGAATTGTCATGTACAGGAGTGTCTTATGTTCCGGCCAAAGAATTTCGGATGTAAGATAATGACATGTTTCACTGTTGAAAAGCTATAATGGTTACTCAGAAGAAGCAACAGTGAGTGTCTTCAAGTGAAGTGTTTACCTGAACAATTTTATTTTCGTAATATCCACATAATTTTTCCTGTTATATTTAAGTATGAATGGTGAATCTTGATTTTTAGCCTTTAATAATTTTATTATCATAATAATTTGACAAATGCTAATGAATCTTTTATGATAAATTATAATAATGCCTCATAAAGTTTGTTCTATCTGAACTCTTTTAGAGTACTTAGGAAATGAATTCAGTCTGAAGGTAGTAAGTATGCTTCGAAGATATCTTAGATCTGAATCCTTTTGTTCGATTATAAAAATGCAATATTGAGAATCAAAACTTGTTTTTAAAAGGACTGTAGGTTCTACACAACCTAATTTCAAATAATTCACAATGTTTAAAGTCTGTCTTGGCAAAGTAATTGGAAAATTCTGTAGGACCTATTCACACTTCTTCCTTCCTCCATATACCTCTTTGGTTTTCCCCACAGTTCCCCTCAGCTTCAGGACTTGGGAGGGGCAGGAGTGAGGTCAGAAAGGAGGGCTTGATAGTTTCTTAGCATCATGGCATACATGTGGTAGGGTAAAGTCTGTAAAAGTAATTATCGTGTAGCAAAAAAGATTTTACTGGATGATTTAGCTGCTAGTGCAATTACAGATATAGAAAATCTTGATTAGATGATATTTTGAGTTTGGGAACTATGAAATTAGGAAAAGAAGTTCCCTCCCAAGTTGTTGGTCAAAAGCCTTTGGGGTGTAACTGAAGTATTAAACATATATTTAAATAATGGTATGTTAAGTTTTAGGGGAGATATCAAGGATTTTATGACTACCTGAATGTTCCTCTAATGAACAGATGCAAATCCTAGCTGGATGCTCCTGGCTTGGCTATGTACAGGAGAGCGGTGTGTCCGAAGCCCTTCACCTCGGCCATACCTTCACACCCTGTTAATTGTATTAGTTTCACAGAGCCCTTTGTGGTTCGGGGAACTTAATGTCTTAACTGAGAGTTCGCAAAAAAGGCTTTTTTTTCCTATGACCTAATTTTTACATCTTACTGTTTTATTTGGAGGTAGATTTTACTTTATAAAATGAAATTTTAGTATTTCATATTGTATCCATATTTGTGTAAGTTTCAAAATTATGTTATTAATTTTTGAACTTACTATGTTGATAAGGCTTAAATGCCTACTTACCAATGAAGTAGGTTTATCTAGACTACTGTGTTTATAGAGTTTTGTTAAGAATGAGTAGCCAGAAATATTTGTAGGAAGGTATAAATGGGAGAAGGAAAGCATTGTGAATAGGCCTCCAAACTTTAAAAAAAAAAAAAAGGAAAAGGAAAATCTTTGCCAGATTTAAAGACATTATTTTGATTCTTTCAGTATTTTAAATATCTTTTCAAATGAAGTTCTTGAAAAGTACCCAGCATTGTTGGATTTAATGTTTTATGCCATTACTGATTCTTGATATTCAAGCATTTAGAAGTTAGCATATTTGTTTATCTTTTGTTCCCATCATTAACATTTCATTTGAAATGCATATCCTTTCTGAAATACTTTTATTTTTAGCATAAATGTTGTGCATTTTATCTTAGTGTTTGAATTAAAACATTTGTGTTATTTAGCTTTCTTTTATTTGCTTTGTATATTAATGTACGTTTTATTTTCCAGTATGCTTATTACTTTTTGTATTGTACAATAAATTTATTTTAAGCTGATTTTATTGGTTTTTTTTTTTTTGATGAAAGCGTATCTAGCATTTTAAGTACAACAAGATAGTTGGAATTTTAACCTAAAGAATCATCCTTTATGAAAAGACTATTAAAATACTTTATATTTTTAGTTAATTCTGAGGCTGCAGTGAAGAAAAACTAGAAACACTGAAGGGATTCATTTGAGTCTTTTTTTTTTTTTTTTTTAAGAAATGTAACATTGGTGGGGGTTTTTGGCGGGGAGGACGTTTTGGTTGTACTAGAAGTATTTGAATAAAGACTATTCTCCCAATTTTTTTTTTTTGTTGTTTTTCCATTTGACAACTTAAAAAAAAAACACTATCCTGTGTGCCAGGTTCTTTCTGCTTTCTAGGAAGAATATCACTGATTCACTATGTGACTGTTGTTTTATCTGTTTTCTAGAGTAGGAAAAACATTGTTAAATCAGATAAAGAGAATGAATTGCTTTAGAATAGAACTGTCAATCTCAATAGAATTTATACTGAGTAGAATAACTGTACATTTGAGATTCACTTTAACTGCTTTTTAAGGAATTTGATTTTCAGAAGGAACTTAGTATATGTTTATAGCATGGTCTAAATTATACCTAGATTCCATATGTTGTAGGTCAAATACAGTACTTTAAATTTTGTTTGATGAAATCTGCCATTTGTATCCAGAGAAGATGTCCCAAATATATTGTGGAAGTTTTTAAAACTATTTGAAGGAGAAATATTGTTGTTTACAGGAATTTGTATTTATCTGTGGGATTTTTTTCATAAAATTCCTTTGGGACTAGTAAATAAGGTGTTCCATTGTCATGGTGTATTCAATATATGTAAGTTTATGATCACTTTTTAAAGATCATTTGGGGTTGTTTTTGTTGTTGGATGTTTTTAATCCATTTGAAATAGAGAGGTGACTCAAAGAGCTTGGTGATCTTGTCTAACAGTACAAAATTTCATAGGCATGTATGTGTGTGGAAAGAACCACTGACATATACTGATATGTTAGCCTGTATCCTGAAATTTATGTATCGTGTGTGTTGTGTATATATATGTGTGTGTTTGCATGTACATCTAATATATGTCAATCTGTCTTTCAGTTTATCTGTCTCTGTTTATCCATCCATCCATCCATCCATCCATATTCTGAAAATCAGCAGCAGTTATTTCTACATAGTGTGTCATGTATGAATGCTTCATTGATCTATTCCAAGTTTTGTTATAAGAGAACTTCGAACATTTTGGCTGCCCTAGAATTTATAAAATATGACATAGTTTACTTGTTCAATTTACCTTTAAAGATTTGTGGTTTCTGTTTTGCTCCCATTCACTACCAGCACTGTCAGGGTAGGAGAATTTAGGATGTGGGAGAACTCCACAAAAGGGAAAGCAAGAACATCAGGTTTCATGTGGAAGCTGACTTTAAAGTAGTTTCCGAAGTGACTGTTTAGAAGGATTGTATTGAACTTAAAATAATGACTTCTCAGTTTGAACAGTTAACCATATGGAATAGTTTTATTCTAAAAATTGTGCGCGATTTTTAGTTTTCAGAATCTGCTTTGCTATTCATTTGTAAAAAAATTTGTTTTTTCTCCTTGATGGGCTCGAAAATGCTAAAATGCATTTAAAAAAAAGTAACATGCTTTCTGTTTAATTCCTTCTTTACCATTTTATATTAAATGCAATGTTTAATTAAAACCAGATGTTGGAGATATGGCTTCTTATGATGCATCATGGCCCAACTCTTCAGATTTTTACTTAGATTTATTCAGAATAGACTTGAATTTGGTCCATTTACTGTCATGGAGTTCACGTCCAAAATTATACATGAACATACATTCAAGCATATCAAGTTCAGTCACTTAAAAAAAATAGGCAAGTAATGATCCTTTGTGCCAACTGCTTTGATGAGCTCTATAAGCAGTCCAGTATGGAGGCTTCATAGGAAGGAGTAATGAAATGAAAATTTCTGGCTATTGATCTTATAGTGTTGTTACTGTTATTAGACTTTTAACTCTAAATCTCATTTTGAGTTAAAATTTGGAAATAGTTTAGTTAAAATCTCAGTGATAATGAACAATTTGGTGAACTTATGTTTAAGCCAAATTTGAATATCTGATTTTCCTGGGCATATCATTATTAAAAAGAAAGATTTTTATTTCATTAAGCATTTGCCTTGCTGGAATATTTTCAATTCTAATGGCTCAGATGGTTGAAATTATCTACTTGGAGGGCTTAGCTTTTGGAAGGAAAAATTCTTACCTGAAATAATACTAAATTTCTGTTTTAATATTTCTATGATTTTTGTTTATATAATGAAAATCTCCTCTGCCCAGCAATTCCACTTGGAACTCATAATTTTAATTCATAGTCTGTAAACAGGTAAAGAATTTGTTTTATTTATTTATTTATTTTGTTTTATAATTAGTTTTTTTTTTTTTTTTTTGTATTGAGTTAGTATACAATGTTGTGTCAATTTCTGGTGTAGAGCACAATTTTTCAGTCATACATGAATATACATATATTCATTTTCATATTCTTTTTCACCATGAGCTACCACAAGATCTTGTGTATATTTCCCTGTATATGTTTATACAGTATAAACTCATTTATTCTATATATACCTGTCAGTATCTGTAAATCTCAAACTCCTAGTCTGTCCCTACCTAGCCCCCTCCCCCCTGGCAACTGCAAGTTTGTATGAATTTGTTTTATTTTTAAAGCATAGTTCAACCTTTCTAGATCTTTGTTGTTTTTTCATTTACCATAATCTTGTAATTTATTGGAATCACTTGAATGTGCTGGAAGGTAATCTTAAAGGTTATCTGGTGCAAACCCCTATTCCTCCCAGCTGTCTTCCAGATAGCACCTTGCTTTCTCAATTAGCATTTTTTTCCCTCTTTTTTGATGGAGTTGGTCTGTTTTATGTTTTGTTTGGACAACCTTTTGTTTCTTGGTTGTTTATTTTTGTTGAGAAGCGTAATGGGCAGTCCTAGTTAACAGGACTAAGTTATTTGGCAGACTAATCGTCCCATCAGTGTTTATTAAAGTTACTTAATTGTGTTTTTCTAATATATAGTTACATGCCACATTTCTAAAGACTAATAAAGGTAGAAGTGAGTGTCTCAATTATACAGTAGTTCTAAAAATGAAACATTACCCTAGAACCTTTGGAAGAGCAGCAGAAATGTGACTCTAAAAATAAATATTGTACCATTGGCTTTTTAAAATAAATTCCTTTGGGGTTAGGCTAAATAAGTAAAAATATTTTAAATAACAGAAACTTATTGGAGTTCTAAACAGACGTTTCCTGGAAAAAAAGATTTCTTTTTCTTTGTAAATTAGCTTTTCCCAACACATACCATGCAAAATATCTAGTTACTTCCATTGTTTTTATTTTCAGTATTTGGATCTTTGAGTGGCTTCAGAATAAGGCTCCTTGTTTGTCTGTTTAGTACTCTATTGTGTATATTGTCTTCAGTACAAATATTTCTTCATAGTTCTGGGATTTTTATTTTTTATTTATGAAAGGAATGAATATTGCTGTTCTTGAAATGCATTAATTTTCAAAAGACTTAGTTGAATTAAATGTTAAAACTTAAATATTATTACTCTGAAAAGGAAATAGTGATTTCTCCTCAAAATTTAAACTTACTTAGGAAGCTTTTCTCCCACAAGTTTGTGAAGATGAGAATCTGAACATTTAAGAGACTGGCTCTTATTCAATATAAGTTATGTTATGTTGCTTTCACATTATACCTGTTAAAATAGAATGATGTTAAAATATTAAAATAAATTATGCAAATATAACTATTCATGTTTCGACCAGTCCATTGTGAAATCGAAATTAAAATCATGATCTTCAGCCCCTTGTTGTTTACAACTTAGGTTAAAATTACTAGTTGTCATTATTCTGCGTCTGTCTTTATGAATCATTGCTAAGGACAATTACAATTTGTCCTTTGAGGGGATAACATAAAACTTAAGTCTTTTTTCCATTTAATGAGATTAATGATGTTGTAGAAAACTATGGTATAAATTATTAATTGAGTTATATCCAAGGTCTATTGTTTTGTTCTTTCTCACAGTCACTCAAAATGTAAAGATCCTAACTGAAAAACTCACAAATCTATTAATTTTGAATATTCTTTCTTTTCTATCCTTTCCTATCATAATTCATTTTTTGCTGAACATGAATTTTTAAAGTTATATCAAAGTTGCTCATAAAATGGATTTTCATTTTCAAATCTTTACTGCTGATATGTTCATTTCCAAATCTTTTAATGTTGTTGACATTTGCCACTCTTTTATTTTCTTTGAAAGTTTTTTTTAAGCCCATAAGTGTTAGAGTCTAAACTTATTTTTTAAAATATAATATAGCTTATTGTTGATAATTTATTTTACAATCAACGTTGAATGCATATATCTGTGGGTCAAGGTCTATACACAAGATTTATAATTTAAATAAAGAGATGAACCAAGTAATGCTGTTTCTACTTTGAATTGAAATGAATAAATGTTACATTTTCTGCAAAATAGAACTTCTTTGACATCCTTTGGTGAAATTGCAAGACAAGTGATTTTATTAAAATTCTGTGGTGACCAATAGTATTAACCCTCTTTAATCATACCAATAAAATATTCCTGGTTTACTGTCTCTTCTTTTTACCTGAAAGAGAAATTTTAGGGGATGGTTTTTAGGAAGAGGAGAAGTAGAGCTTAACCTTCTATTACCTGTTTGTGAAGTGTTTCAACTAAAACATGCTGTTAAAAAAGACATTGTATGACATTTTTTCTTTTTCACCTGAAGGAGAAACAAAGGAGAAAAAGCTAATTTGCTGTGTTTTTAGCCAAGTAATAAAAATTTGAGGAGCTATAACTTTTATTTTGTCTCTGTTGTACAGTTTTATTTTACATTCACCATATACGTCTGTCACATGGAGCCATCACTGTTGTTCATTTGGCTATCTCTTATATGTTGGATTTTGTCATGTAATGATCTACTTGTGTGTTAGTGCATTTACCTTGTAGGTAGGGACTTCTGGATAGAGGGCTGCTATTCTTTGCATATTGTGTTTTGTTGTTTTTGCAAAAATTCTTATTCAGTGCCATTGTGAGGCTTAGAACTTTGTGTTAAGAACTTGGGATCTTCTGCAAAAGTTCTTAATAGATTGAAACTTTGATTTACTTTGTGCTTTTTGGACTTAAATAGCATCGATGAGTGCTGGGCAGTTGGGCATAGGATAGGATTCGGGTGGGTAGCTTGATGTGGTATACCATGGGCATGAGCTTCTGAGTTTTGTTTCGTTTTGCTTTGCTTTTCATTTCCCTATTTACACACAAACATGCCCACAGCGTTCTGGCAGTATGTTAGGTGTTGGAGATGCCGCTCTAAAACGAAGAGGCAAGGTCCCCTCCTTTTCCACCCTGGAGGGGTGGGGGGCTGGGGTTACAATCATCTGTAGAAACAGCGAGGCTGCCTCAGTTCTATAACTCTAAGATTAACAGTGGCAAGTTTTCTGTGCCATATATCAGCAAGCAGTAAATATTACTGGAATCTAAACATCCTTGGGACTCCTGGATCAAATTTAAAAATTTCAATTTCATAAATTGTATGTTTGGCTCACTTAATTCCACGTAGCTAGAGGTTCAAAAGTATGTCATTGTTTAGTATTAAGCTTCATGTTGACTGTTCATGGCAACAATGTAGATGTTCAGCAGAAAATATCACTAGGAGAAAGGACTGAGTCAGGCTATGAAGTAATAACCAATGTGCCACCTTCCTTTTTAGAAAACTCTGCAATTAGCTTTCTTCATTGAGTAGTTGCTGGACCAAATACACAAAAGCAAATAGGTTTTACAGGACTTGGTGCCAAATCCAATGACTGTGTTGTAGTTTATTTTGCCCTAGACAACTTCGTTTGCAGAGAGGCAAGGGAAAGGAAGCAAGGCGGTACTACCAGAAAAGTTACAAAATGTTTTACAAAAACATAGACAGTAGGTGCAAAAGGTCATTCATTTGTTCATTTGTCTTCATGCAGCATTTACAGAGCACGTACTATAAGCCAGGAACTATTGTATGTTCTGGGCAAGATCATGGGAGATTTTACCTCATGGACCGCACATCCTGGGAGTCAACACAGAAAGTAGCAGCCTAGAGAAGTAAATAAATAAGATAATTTCAAATAGTGTTAATATCTACAAGAAAATGAACTTCTGTCACTGATCTACCTTAACTTAGAAATCTCAAACTTAAGCAGGCACCAAAAAAAACCAAAAAAACAAAGGCTAATTTAGGTACTTCAGTCTCTATCATTACATAGTAAATTGCTGAACCAGGAAAAAGCCTTCCTCAGCTGGGTTCTTTGAGGTAATGACCACCTGGACCACTTGACTCATTCATTGATGAGAATATTATTTATCTCTTTTGGAATGTTAAAATTACAAATTTTTTGAAGTATAAGAAACAGAAAAGGACTTTAAGAAATGATACTGGTGGTAACAGCCCATTTACTAAGTTTGTACCTGATTCTGAGTAGGCTCTTTAATGTTCTAAAAGTTGGTTTGGGGGCTCAAGCAAAATCTTTTAAAGTTTAGTGTCTTATAACATATTCATGGAAACATTATTGGATGTACATACAGTTGAACCTTGAACGACACAGGTGTTAGGGACTCCGATGCCCCCCCCCCCAGTCAACTTTACAGTAAGCCCTCTATATCCTTGGTTCCACATCTGTGGATTCAGCCAATGGTGGATTGTGTAATACTGTAGTATATAGTTATTGGGAAAAACCATATAAGTTGACCCATGCAGTTCAAACCCGTGTCATTCAAGCATCAATTGTATGTTTTTTTCATCCATTTTTCCCACCCTTCACCACTGCCTCTTGTAACCACCAATCTCTTCTATATCTATGAGCTTGTCTTTTTGTTTTTGGATTTCCAAATATGAGAGAGATCATACAGTATTTTGTCTTTCTGTGTCTGACTTGTTTCACTTAGTGTAATGCCCTTGAAGTTCATCTATGGCAATATTTCATAAATGGCCATATTTCACTTTTTATGGCTGAATATTACTCCTCTGTGTGTGTGTTTGTGTGTGTGTGTGTGTATAGATCTCACAAATGCAGCAGTGAACATATCTTTTCAAGTTAGTGTTTTAATTTTCTCTAATACCCAGAAGTGGGATTGCTGGATCATATGGTAGTTCTGTTTTTAAATTTTTTGAGTAACCTTTGTACTGTTTTCTAATGCCATCTATTTTAATTACTATAACTTTGTAATATAGTTTGACATCAGGGAGTGTGATGCCTCTACCTTTGTTTTTCTTTTTCAAGATTGTTTTAGCTATTGGGGTCTTTTTTTGTTCCATACAAATTTTGGAATTATTTTTTTCTGTTTCTGTGAAAAATATCATTGGTCTTTTTATAGGGATTGCATTGAATCTGTGTGTTACTTTGGGTAGCATAGACATTGTAACAGTATTCCAGTCCATGAGCAGGAAATATTTTTCTGTTTGTGGCTTTTTCTGTTTCTTGTAATGTCTTGTAGTTTTCACTACATAGGTCTTTTGCTCCTTGGTTAAATTTATTATTAGATGTTGTATTCTTTTTGCTGCATTGCAAATGGGTTTTTTTTTTCCTTAATTTCTCTTGGTAGTTTATTAGTGTATAGAAATGCAACAGATTTTTGTGCATTGATTTTACTGAATTCATTTGTCCTAACAGTTTTTTGATGGAGCCTTTAGAGTTTTCCATTTATAAAATCATGTCATCTGCAAATAATGACAGTTTTACTTTTTCCTTTCCAATTTGGATTTTTCTTATTTATTTTTATTGTGTGATTGCTGTGTGTAGGACTTCCAATACTCTGTTGAATAAAAATGATGAGAGTTGGCATGCTGTTCTGTTCCTGATCTTAGAGGAAAAGATCGTTCAGCTTTTCACCATTAAATATGATGTTCACTGTGGACTTGTCATATATGGCCTTTATTATGTGAGGTACATTCCCTCTATACCCACTTTGTTGAGAGTTTTTATCATAAATGAATGCTGAAGTTTGTCAGATGCTTTTTCTGTGCCTATTGAAATGATCGTATGATTTTTATCTTTCATTTTGTTAATTTGGTGTATCTCATTGACTGATTTGTGGATGTTGAACCATCCTTGCATCCCTGGAATAAATCCTGCTGGATCGTGGTATATGATCCTTTTAATGAATTGCTGAATTCGGTTTGCTAATATCTTGTTAAGAATTTTTGCATCTATGTTTGTTAGGTATGTGGGCCTATAATTTTCTTTTTTTTGTGTGTGATATCTTTATCTGGTTTTGGAATCAGAGTGATGGTGGCCTTGTAAAATGAGTTTGGAAGAGTTCCTCCCTTTCCAGATACAGAAGAGGCATTTTTCAGTCCTTTTGTTTGCCTTCTCTAAATGTCCATTAGCTACACTCAATTTATTAAAACCTTTATAAATCCTGACTTTTCATAGAGCTCAAAGTTAGGGGTTTTCATTAATCCTATTTATTTGTAACAGTTTTATGACCTAGAACTTTATTATCCCAAAATGAGTGTGTCATTGTTCACATTTGCACTTGTTTTTGGATAAAAATTTTTTTGGTAACCTACAGAACTGGATTGATTCAGTGATGAAAAGATGAAACAGTCTGTCCTCATCTAGAGCTGTTTACAGTTGTCCTTGTATACCTTTGATTTTTAGTTTAATGATGATGTTAAATATAAGCAAAATCACAAAAATATGCCATGTATACTGGACTGTGAAGAAACACAATTCTGCTATTAAAATGTATCTAAAAAATAACTTCTGCCTGTCCCAATGCCCTTATTCTGGCAGGTTAGCAGTAAATGTATGCATTTTCCACGTGTTCTCCTTTTCTTCCAGAATTGTTTTTTGTAATGTAGAATGATACAAGAGTGGTCAAATAGTCCATTCTGTGTATAAAGTTGTTTTCTCACTTTTGTGGCTGTAAGAAAGTAGCTAAGATGTTTCTGGTCTCTAGGTTTCCACTTCAGTATTGTACTGTTGTACTTAGTTACCAAACAATTTTTCAACTCCTCTGTGTACCAAGAATTTTGTTTTCTTCCTGTATGTGTTTTCTCCTCTTTTCTGGTGCTATATGTAGGTCCCCCACCAATGTCCAAGATTAGATCCCTCTATATAAATAAATATATATATAAAACCTTTAAAATTATTTTTCCTTTCTTTCTGTTAAGAACCAGTTATCCCTCAGTATTTATTAGTTTTTGTTTAAACAGCATGCTAACAATTAGTTCAAGATATTTAGCCTATTTCATTTGATGGAGTGGCTCAGATTTTATATAAATTAACCTTAGCATTATTATTCATTCATGAATTAGTTCTTCATTCAAGCATATATATATATATATATGCCTATTATGTCTATTATGTGCCAGAAACTTCAAAGTGTTTAGGATGTGCAGTGGTTAATGATTCAGCTCTTGGTGTTTATAATGTAAAGAGGTCTGCAGATATTGAATAAATAATTACTAAAGTAATTAAATGGTGATAAGTGATTTGTTCATACTAATACATGTACATGAGTTCATTTTAACTGTTGTAAGGGAGATGAAATGATATAAACTGTATGATACCCTTAACAGACTTTATGAGACAAGTATACAGTGTGGTTAAAGTATAAGAACATGCAGACCAGTCTTCACTACAGCTGAGCTCTTGGAAGAAAGGGAGTGGATACAGGGGGAATATTTAGCTATATGTTTAATATTTTATTTACTTAGAAAATTCTAAGCAGATATGATGGTAATAAATGGTAGGAAAGTACAGAATGCTGAGAGAGGGTGTAACAAGAAGACCTCATTTTATCAGTGAATAGGTGTGGTGAATTTTCCATGAAAGGTGATAGTTAAATTTTGAATGAGTTAGAGGAAGGGTGGAGTAGGACTGATAGGATAGCCTGGCTTGAATTCCCCAGGACAGGAAGGAGTTCAGTACATTTGAGAAGGTGAAAGAAAGCAAATGTGATGAGAGAAGAGTGAGGCAAGGTAAATGGAGATTGGATGAGTTTTAGAGAGAAGATCACATTATGTAGGGTAGGCTTGCTCATATTTTAACGTGCGTCCTAATTGTTAGTGTGCCATAATTTTAAAGTGGAGATTCGTAAAGCCCAGCCCCAAAGATTGATTTTAAAATCTGCATGTTTAAGAAGCACCCTGGGTGTTTCTGCTGCTGGTAGTCCACTGAACATAGTTTGGGAAATATTTAGGTACGGTTTTATATGCCATGTCGAGAGTTTTAGACTATTCAAAGTGCAATTGGAAACTTGGAGGCTTTTAAGAAGAGGAATAACATGATTTGGTTTTTAAACACTGCTCTGTGGAGGACAGATTAGAGGGAGACAAAAGTTGAAGTTCTGGGTCTGAAATGAGATATAGTGGCTTAGAATAGGGTTTCAAGGTGCGAAAAGTAAACAGATGTGAGTTTAAGAGATGAAATTGGTAGCACTTGGTGATAGTATTTGGTGGGTGAAAAAGTATGAGATATCAAGTTGACTACCAGGTTTTTGGTGGGAACAATAGAGCAGATGCTCCTGCATTTACTATGATGAACGCTGGAGAAGCAAACCTTGAAAGTGCAGAAAGAAATTAATTTTGGTTGTAACATTAAGAGTCTGCTTGACTGTAGATATCAGGAGGTTAATTAACAGTGATTTAGACAAATGGGACTATTTTTCTAATATAACAAGTCTAGGATAGACAATTCAGGATGAGAGCCATCAGTAAGGTATGCTTCTGCTCCAGCGAGCCTTATTGTGTGTGTGTTAGACTTCATGTCTGTCACCTGGTAGCTGCATGATAGCGGTTCCACTTTTGGCCTCACTTGTATGATCAAAGTGGAAGAAGAAAGAGTGACACCTAAATCAGGTAAAAGAAGTTTCCCAGAAGCCCATCAGACACTCAGATGTAAGGGAATTGAGGGAAATATATTTCAGTTGGGCACATTGCTACCCCTAGCAAATAGAGATTCCAGTAGCATGGACAGGGGTAGGGAATGGATAATGGGGTAGGCAGTTAACAATGTGTGAAAGCTAATGTCTTTTTGACATGTCTATATATGTGAGATATTTAAGTAGTGACATCCACTAAGTGTCAATATACAGGCCTAGAATTCAGGAGAGAGGTCTAAGCTGGAGATAGAATTTTGTGAGTGGTCAGCATGGAGAGACGATTCAAAGCTGTGGAGAGGTATGTGAGATTGCCCCAGGAGACAGTGTGGAATGAGAAGGAATCCTAAGGAACTCCCATTTTAAAAGTAGGATAGAGAAGTAGGGCTCTTACTTAGGAAAAATGGCCAGAGAAGAGAAAATCAAGCATAGTATAGTATCAGAAGTCAAGGAAAGAGTATTTGAGGAAGTTTTGAACAATCAGTTGTACCAAAGCAGGTAACTGTTAAGATGAGGAGTGTCTGTTTACATGATGTCCTTCCTAATTTTCTTTCTTTTGGTATTAAAATATCTTTTTATTTAGTAAATGATAATAGTAGATGGTAAAGTTGTCTCTGTTGTTTGCACTCAGAAAATAAAATATTTGTAGCCCATATTGGTAACCTCCCCACCTTTTAAGAAAATTTTATTGGCTTTGAGATTTTAAGGTCAGAAAATTATTAGAGCAGGTTTGGCTGCTGATAGAAAAGATCCAGTACAGAAGGAAATGTTGAAGTAGATGTGAGGGAGAGGAAAAGTGAGGTCCCTGGAAGGAGATGGAGCTCTCAGCACAAGTGGAGGATTAGGTTTGATGGGAGGAAGAGCATCTCCTGCAATAAAGTAGAACGTGGAGAGGCAGGCAGGTGGGTTTGCAGACATAGTGGTAGGAGGCTGAGTTTCTGTCCGTTGGCTTCCATTTTCCTGAAGAATATGAAAGAAGGCTTTCTGCTAAGAATGAGGTGTGGCTTAGAGTGAGGCTATGAGGTTTCAGGGCATAGAGAGGATACGAAATGTTCATTCTTGGAGAGTGGGAGAGCTGAGGGAAACATGGCAACATTGTTAGAATACTGTTGAGGTTGGTAACCATGGATTTATAGTGATGACAATCTGTTCTGTTGTACCCCTACTCCCAGCCCATGCTGCATCCCAAATTTGGGGTTAGGAACTGCAGAAAATCAGGCAGAGGATTTTAGAGCATTTATCAGAAAGTGATTTTAACAGTAGGTTTTGAAGTCTCCTTTAGATACTTCCTACGTAGAAGACATGCTTTTAGTCTTTTAGACCTAAAAGTTCTTTTCTCTTTTAGAATTTGGTTCTACTTAAAAGATTTTTCAAATTATACAGATTACACTAACAAGTGAGTTCTGGGTATCATTTTGCCCTGTCTGTCCTCCTCCTTGCTTCACAGAGTAAAATATTACCAGTAATTATAAATGTTTAAATGTAGATAGGTTAAGCCGTCTCACAATAAGGCTTAAATGTATTTTTTCCCATCAAGTGTCACATTTCTTTATTTTTGAGGATCTTAAAAATATCCTATCCTATTATATCCTGGAGGAATGTGTTCTCCTAACTTGAATAGTAATCAAATTAGAATGTCTGTGAAAGCATTTTGAAAAGTACAGAGCACTAGAGAAACATATTGTTAATGTACCTGTTCTCTGTATGTTGTCCACAAAGCACGCATGTTGGACTTTTCACAGTACAACTGTGAAATGAACGTTGAAGAATGTAGAGAATTAAGTATGGCTCTCTGGAAACTGATGAAAATGAGAGAGATTTTTTTTCCCTAAAGTCAAAGCAGTCAATAAGGACGCATTGTGGTTTGAATAACTATGGAGTACTCACGTGCCGGAGCCTTGCTTTGTTGGAGTGGTATTCAGGAGATTCAAAGGAGAGACAGGTCCTTTAACTCTAAACTGAAATCATTCTGCCTCTATTGCAGCCGAAACTTTGTTTTGTTTTTCATCAGAAAGAGAACTCCACCTCTTTCAGGGACCTTGTTTGTATTTCTTTATTTTCAATTTTTACCGGACAGCGTGGTCTCTCCTTAATTTCAGTGGTCCTGATGCTGGTTTTTTTTAAAGTAATATGAACAAGCATCTGGTGACCAATTTCTTTTTCTGTCTTATTCTTTGCTTTTAGCTTCTTTAACTCTTTTGGATTTTATGTACTTGTTTTTTAGTTAATAATAATTGTAAAAAATCATGACACTTTGTCACGGCAGCAGTGTGGTACCTTGTTCTCTATCTGAACACTAGTGTATGTTAACTCGTCTTTATAGAATTTTATAACTATTTGTTTGTATGGGAGAGGGAAGAGAACCAGGAAGACAGTGAATACAAAACTTCAGTGGTTGTCAGGGCAGTGCAAATACTCTTAGGTCTGCCACATGAAAGATATACTTTTGTCCTTCAGAGGAATAGCTGCCTTTGCCCTTACTCATTTCTGTTTTTCTCGTATTTGCTGCTTTCTTCTTAATTAGAGTGCTGTTTGTCAGCCCACACAAAGATGAACGTTGTTAGCTACCTTTATACTGGGATATAAAAAGAGGGTTGCTTATGAGCCCATTGGTATCTTTTTAGAACATTCATTGGCATTTACCAGAATAACATGAGCCACTGAGATAAGTTTATTTGCTGCCAATGCTGTAGCATTCGTGCTTACTTTATTCACATTAACCCAAAACTCACATTTCATTTTTAGAGACTTAAACATAAAGAATGAAGACATCTTTTTTTAAACCCCTATGGCATTCATATGCTGAATTGAATGACTTGTTCCTTTATTTTCTGTTAAAAAAAAAACCCTTGGTTAGCACCTCAGTAGAAAATTAGTATCTCTGATTTCCCTATAAATTGTTTCTTAGTTGTTCTCTGGCTTTCCATCACAACATAGTTTAGTCTTGGTACTGTATTGGTGGGGAAATCTAATCTCAGGTTTACTTAGAAAATCTCTTGGCCCAGTAGACACTGAGTCGTGGCTGAGAACACTGACACTGGCATCAGGCAGACTGGGTCTGAGCCCTCATTCTGCCTCTTACTAGCACGATTACCTTGCTCAAGTTAATTAAAACATGCTAGCCTTCAGTTTCCTATCCTTTGAATAATAACAGGGATAACAATACTTAAAGCACTTATTTCAGTCAAGGGAGAATAGGTACTACATATTAGCTATTTTGTTGTAAATAATATATAACTTAAATTATTTTGTCTTCGTGGGTTGTTAGATTTCTTTGATATAATTGTGACTTCTTAGTTTAAGAGTGAGTAAAATTGTTTCAAATTAATCTACTCATTGTGAAATTTTGAAAATGGTGTGCTTAAGAGAGTTTATTGCTTAGCTGATAAGAGCAGAATGCAGTGTTTGGAGCTGCCATTTTGAGGTTGTATTTTATAAGTGAAATTCCTGTACTCTTTTAGAGTAAAATTTACTGTTTAATTTATTCTTCTCTATTAAAATTACAGCATGAGAACATCCTGCATTTGTGTAAAAATGTGGTCATGAAATTGCTGAACTGTTACTCCTATAAAGGATTTTCTTTAATCCTCTGATCATGTCAGATGGCTTAGTCTTTTCTATTTATAGTAACAGTCATCCCTAGGTATCTTTGGAGATTGGTTTCAGGACCCCTCCCCCTCCCACCACTGCAGATATTAAAATCTAAGGATGCTCAAGTCCCTTACAGTCAGCCCTCTGTATCCACGTGCAAAACCCATGGATATGGAAGGCCAACTATACAGTAATAATTGTGTCTGAATAAGTCATTGGGAAGCTTAGGATCATGTAGCCTCACACTCACACTGTCTAATCCTAAAAGAACTATAATTTTGTTTTACCCATCCATATGAATGTTAAATAAACTCAGGAGTAAGAAAAAGAGGGAATATCTTTGATCACATACACATACTGGTTTATATTTCTAACCTTGTCCACAAGCGATTACACTTGCTGGAGTTTTTCTATAGCTGCACTATAGTAGGCTTGTATTTTTTCAACCTGACCATAAGAAAAATATTTATGAAAGAAAGCAGAAAATTTATTTTCATTTAGAGGCTATAAAAGGCCAAGTTGGAGCGAAGCTTTTAAAACAAAATTGGATCTGGAGTGATGATGGTTTATTTAACAGATGAAGAAGAGTATCTGTTTCACAGCAACAGATACTGTAGTGAGCTAGAAACGAGAGAGCAGCTTACGTCAAACTGGACGCGGCAGGAACAGAAGGATGGTTTTTCAGTTACCTGCTTTTTTTCTTTAAAACCTTTTCCAAAAGGACGAATTAGTCTTTGTATGAAGACAGAAAGTAATGATGAAAAACAAGGCAAACCACAGTTTTGTCGTTGGTGATAGCGTTGGAAATAAAATACTTGGAGAAAAGTGTCAAGCCTGTGTGTGGGAGTATATCAGTCTCCCTCCCCCACTCTTCATCTCTCTCCTCCTCTTCCTTCTGCACTCCTTCCCTCCCATATATCCTTCCTTCTTTCCTTCTAATATCTAGCAAAGGATCTTTATGGATTAGAGCTAAATTGCTATTTAGTCTTTAACTGTTCTTCTATCCTTTGGATAACAGTCTGAGCTCTATCAAGGACTCACATCTTCACGGTCTAGTTGTACAAGACTGGGAATGTATCCCAGCTACATTACTAATTCATTATGTTATATGACCTTGAGCCGAGGCCCTTAACCTTAGTGGTAGTAATAAATTAAATATAATTATATTTTACAACCAGCCTGTCAGAGATATTTTAAAATAGTTATAATTTTTAAAATGTTAAATTTTTCAAGGTCATTCACTATATAAATACAAAGTGGTGTGATTATGTAATCCTAAGAATTGCTACTTGTACAGAATTAGGGTATTTGGAAGGAAGACACAAAAGCTATACAATTCAACTTTAAAACAGGTTCAATTGAATAGGAGAATGATAAGACTGAAAAGTTAGGAATGCCATATTTTAGACTTGTAAAATTGATAGAATCTTTAACTGCTTTTACCTTTTTGGGAAAAAAGTATGATTCTGATATGCCAGGCATGCTAGTGTTAAATGAGCTCATGTGAACTGTGACATTTTTGTTCCACTGTTGTTATGACTGTACAATCTAAAATAAGGTTGTCTGGTTCTGGCAGGTTCTGATAAAGAGATTTAATAATGAAAATGTAGTACTGGGAAATCTGCAATGTGAAAGGAGAACTTAACATTTAATTTATGAATTTTTAGTGGCTACCTGCCCAAATGAAGTTTCTCTTTGCCGGGGTGGGGGTAGGCATGCATTAAACATCAGATTCCTTCATTTAAATGGGCTACTGTTCTGCTGTGTTTGCTTGCTGTCTTTGTACTGAGGATTGAGTCATCAAAACACAGGTTCCATGCCTCTGGCAGTTAGTTAACACATTGTTTTCTGGACCCTGGCCTTCTTGACAGATATTTTTAAATTAACGTAACTGAAGTATCCATTGGGGAATTAGGAGAATGAGCCTTGATCAATGGTTAGCACACCTACATCCTTTACAAGAGTTGGCTTGGAGTTGGATGAGTCATCTTCTTTTTTTTTTGAATTGAAATTATAGTCAATTACAAGGTATCAATTTCTGGTGTACAGCATAATATTTCAGTCATACGTATACATACATATATTTGTTTCCATATTCTTTTTCATTATAAGTTACTATAAGATACTGAATATAGTTCCCTGAGCTATACAGAAGAAATTTGATTTTTAAATCTGTTTTATATATAGTAGTTAATATTAGCAATGATGAGTCATCTTACAGGTTGCTCTCCTCCTTCAGTTTGGTTTGTTATGGTAGTCATTCCAGAGGGCGTGTCAGTTTTGGAAATATTTATGGAACTCTTTTAACAGACCAGGAAGTGGACTGTCCCTAAGTGAAAATAACACTCCATCTGCTGTCTCAAAACTGTTAAAATGTTCCATTTTCTTTCTTGGCATTCTACTCATAGCTCATTTCTTGATTTATGCAAACCTTAATATGGGTGGCTGTTTGCTATAGTAAAGAGGCATTTGTAGTTTGAGTTTTAAGTGGTGCTTTGTGCTGCCTCCTAGTGTTTTCCTGTCTTGGAGTGAATGACACTCATTTTATATTTCTCTCTCTGAGCTGAAACATGCTTGTGAATAAAGTATTGGTATACCCTCAAGAAACTCATTATACTCTAAAAGCAGCCTTTCGTGGGCCTTATTAATAAGGTTATCTTTTAGCACTTTGGAAATATTAAGTAAGTGTTTAAGTGATACTATGTGTAATAAAATCTTTTCAAACTTGCTTGATCTAAATTCAGAATTTTAAAAGGAGATATAGTTCATGCATATAGTTATTGAAGTAGGTCACAGATTTATTGTTTAGAAGGGCAATGTACTTTAAAGAATAAGAATTATGGGTAGTTAATGGATCAGTGGTGTACACATTGGAATTCTGGATTTCTTTTGAGTAGTGGGGGAGACAAGAAACAAGTAAATATACCATGTGTGATAGTGCCCTAGTGAGGCCTGTGTAATAGAAAGAGATGACTTCTGATTTAAGAGATTGGTGTCGAGCTCACAGAGGAGGGGTTGAGAATAACACTGCAGGGAGAAAGGGGCGGGGGAAAGATACTTTCAGGGAATAAATAGTATGTACTGTGGTTTAGTAGGAACAGAAGGTATCTAATTGGTGACTCCTTGGCACGTGCTGTCACAAAGCCCTATGTGGGTAACCGGCAGCAAGCCCCATGGGTAGTGAATGTTGGATGGGATGCCTGGGGAAGGGGCTTTCAGGCTAGCCCTTGAGGGAGGGGAAAGATTTGATTAGGAATCTAGGTGTTCCCAAAAGGAGAGAAAGAGAGCAAAGGCACTAAGATAAAAACAAGGACAGTAAGTAAGATCAATTTTACTCTGTTGAGGTTAAGAGAGAAAAAAGTTAACCACACTGAAGGATCTTGAATGCAAGGCTAATGAATTTAAATTTTATCAGGAGTGAATTGAGTGGTTTTTTTTTTTTTTAATGGATCAGCTGAGAAACCTTTAGTGATCAGAGCAATGTTTCGTAAAGATGATGAGACATATGTGGAGAAGTTTTGGAGGGTAGAAGAAAGATTAGAAGGAGAAGCACATTAGGAGGATTGAATAAACTTTGTAATGATGTTTGAAGGAGTAAATGTCAAGGGAGATAGAAGAATTAATAATTATTAGAATTTAACCCCCAAATGGGGGTAGTGATTTGGATATTTGATGCTTTTGGAGAGAATATTCATTTAGTCAACACATTTTTTAATTGAAATATAATTGACATACAACACTGTGTAAGTTTAAGGTGTACTGCGTGTTGATTTGAGTCAACCCATTTTAATGAGTACCTATTATGTGCGGTGGACACTGGGTAATAGTGGGGAAGAGAAAAGACAAGGTCTCTGCCTACATGGGCCTTGTGTTTAGTTGAGGAGACAAGACACGTGTGTGTGTGTTCATGTCAGATAATGGTAAGTCCTCTGAAGAAAAGAAGCGAGGCAGAGGATAAGGATTGATGAAAACGAGGGCAGTGTTTCAGAGTCCTTGGGATAACATTTGAGTAGAGACCTGAATGAAGTGAGGAAGGGAGCCTCCTCAGGACCTAGGGAGAGAGCATCCTGGGCTGTAGCACAGCAGGGTCGGCCCTGAGGGCCCGGGACCAGCAGGAAGGCCGCCGGCTGGAGGGCGCTGCAGGGGGTGGGGCAGTAGGGAATGAGCCGCGCAGTGTGACCACTTAGTGTCCTGAAAGCTGTGGTACAGAATTTGGATTTTATTCTAGGTTTGATAGGAAGTTGCCACAATCTGTCTTTTTAAA
The DNA here is from genome assembly GCF_048773025.1 of Camelus bactrianus. Taxonomy (NCBI): domain Eukaryota; kingdom Metazoa; phylum Chordata; class Mammalia; order Artiodactyla; family Camelidae; genus Camelus; species Camelus bactrianus. Next base: position 85,936,101 of record NC_133543.1, on the reverse strand, counting down.
AGATCCCTGTGGAGTTGAACAGGTGGAACAGGCAGCTGCTGCAGGCCTCCAGGAGAGATGAGGTGCTGGCTCAGAGCCTAGGGTAATAATAATGGAGGTGATGAGAAGTGGTGGGATTCCGTATGTATTTTGGAATAAATTTGGTGGAGCAAATTTGTTTGAGCTTGATGAGGGTCATGTGAAATAGAAATAGGAATCCTTATCCCCAAGGTCTATGTGGTGGCTTTGTGTGAATTAGAAAAAGCTACTTCTGCCTCTTGGTGTTTGTGTGAAGAAGGCTCCTTTCTTCCCATAGATGTACCTGGGCACTGGGTGAGGGGAGCAGGGGCTGGGTACCTCCTAATTGGCTGGGCATCCTTGCGGGGAGCTCAGACCTAGGTGATGACTGTTTTTGGCCTGAGCAACTGGGTGATTTGTAGTGTCATCCCAAAATGAGGGACACTGTAAGAGGAGCTAAGTTGGGGTGAGAGATGGTGGTGGAAATCAAGTTTATTTTGAGCAAAAGTCTGAGATGCCTATTAAACATCCCAGAGGAAATGTCAAGTAAGCAGATGGATATGGATTTTTGGAGGCTGGGTGGGTAGCCATCAGAGCTGCAGAGAAGTTTGCTATTTTTGAGTTTGAAATGAAAATATGACAAGTAAATCAAATTAAGGCTTAGGAATAAAGATTTTAAATGTAGATTGGGAAGTCATTCTGCCCAAAGGAATGTATGAAACCTTTGAGGGAAATTATGTTGAAAAACAAGACGGATGGAGACTGCCTCTGGAGTATTATCAGGCAGTGGAAAGTGGGAAGTGACTTTGCAAAGCAGCTGTTAGGAGGAAGCTCCTGGTAATCAGCATCATTGGAGACAAGGAATGAGAGGGTTGGGGGCATCTTGGAGAGGTCAGAAAGGTTCAGGGCTTAGGAAGGCTCCTGGAGCTTTTGAGAGTACTATTAATAGCTAATAGTGGGTGTGAAGGTGTTCTGCAGAGAATTAAAAATAGAAACTATTCTCAGAAAATATGGCCTAAAAGGGGGTAACAATGGGGTTTTATTTATTGGTTTTTCAAAATAGGATGAAGTTGTGTCTGTATTAAGGCAGAGATAAGGGAACCAGTGAAGGAGGGAAACGTAGAAGGTGCTAGAAATAAAGGGGATAAAGGAGGGAGCAGGGCTAGGAGATCTGGAGGATGTATGTTGGAGGAATAGGTAAAGAAGTGTCTCAGAAATGAGGAAGGATGGATAATTTTTGCTTTCAGGTTTGGAGGGAAGGAAGAGATAATAGATATTTGAAGCTGGAATTTTGCATAAGAGTGGAAAGACAATCTGTTATCTTAGTAAAGCTGTGGTTAGGGTCATCTGTTTTGGGGGTCTCCATTGGTATTATAGGCCTGAAGAAAGTGTGAAAGTAAACCGATAAGAAAAAAATTGTCAAGCAGTAATGAGAGACCGGTTGGAAATACAGAAAATAATTTGTAATAGCCCGTCAGTGTTTTTCTGTGGGCCCAAGAGCACAAGGGAGTTGAGAATTCCAAATTGATCCAATTAAAAAAGAAAGAAGTTTAGAGTACCTGGAACAGTGGTTCATAACCCAGAAGAGTGTGTATCAAAATCACCTGGAGACTTTTTCAAAAGACTATTTTCCCTAAAATGTATCGAACTGAGGTGTGGGAATAGGACAACTAGAAATGGGAAGACAGATGCCTATGTAAATCTTTAGAACATTCTGGGTGATTCCATTAAGTTCTTTCCCCTCACCCCCATTGAGAAAACTGTTCTGGACTCGGGGTTAGTAGGAGACTGACCACAGAGTGCAGGCTGGGCGGGCGTAGTAAAGGGTAGCTGGATGGGAAGCTGATGAACTGAAAGACTTAAGAGGGGTTTTGGGATGATCTCAACAGTATGGTTAAGTAGTAGTGAAATTTAGGGGGTGTGCTCAGCTGGATAGGTTCCTGTACTGCAGAACTCTACAGGGCCGCCCATGTGCTCATGAATCTTCAAGAAGGGGATTTAATATTTTAAGAAAATATCTGAACACAGAACCCCTTTTTTCAGTGGCACATTTGTGAACTAGTTTCTGCAGAACACATTTTGAAAATGCTGAATTAGGAGTTCAGCAGTGGTTAGCTCCAGTTCAACTTAAAAGTTCACAGGCTGTGGGGAAAATAAGCCATCGTGGAAAGGAGGAGTGTCCAGGTTAAGCCCCAGCTTCAGGAAGCACAGCTCCCAGGGCCGTGGCTTTGTTAGTGGATAGCTGGGTTACTTTCCATCCCTCCAAGTAAACTTCTGTTTTCTACCATTGAGTCCAATATCAGTTGGATCATCAATATGAATGTTTAAGTTGCAAAGATTGAGACAAAAGTGGTGATCTATTAGATATTGACAGTGTATGTTCAGTAGTTTGGTTTCTCAAAAACAGTTGGATGGTCTTGATGAAAGCAGACCAAAATCCAGTGGCCTTTAGGATAACTAGCCTTTTCCTTAAAAAGGACAAGAAAGTAGGTACTGTCAAAAGAAGATACACTTTGAAGTCTTGGAGCACTTAGTGGCAGTGACAGTATTTTGGGAGTTTACCACCTGTTGAGCCAAGGCACTGTCGCAGGCTCTGAGAATGCCCCCATTTGTACTGCCTGGCCGCTGAACTGAAGTCTGCCTTTCCAGTGAAGTACAGTCCTGTTCTTAAGTTTGAGATGATTAATACTGAATGTTGTCTCTTAAGGTTTCCAAAGAAGCCAGTGATTGGTGATTGGTGAGGACAGTGATTGCTGGCAGGGATTAGACATTTATATAGCATGACTTAGTTTTTAATAATGCTGTGATGTGAATTGCATGAGTATACAAGTCAGCTCACAGCACGGCTCACATACTAAGTGAGGAAAGTTCCAAACAATTTTCAGTTGCCCCAACTATGTGTGTTTCACAGGTCACAAGTTTCCATTCTTTGGTGCCAATTGATACATTCATTCCATTCCTTCCCTCATGTATCCTTATTGTTGAATTTCCCCTCCTAATCCTCTATTTTGGTTACAGCAGTGAATTTATGATAACTTTCTGTGTGTGAGCCAGCTGAAGTGTTTAAAGCACGTGGAAATCACTTACCGGTGACAAGTGTACATTCTGTGTATTTATTTTCCCCTGTGGATGCCTGAACTTTCTTTTCTTCACAGGTTAAGTCAGTGATAAACCTTTTGTTTGCTGCATATACTGGAGATGTGTCTGCACTTCGAAGGTACGTTTACAGAGTGTGTTAGCACATGGTTTAGATGTTTATGAAGTTGCTTCTGGGCAAAGGGCCATTTTAGGGCTAAAATCTCACTTCCATTTCCCTCTAATAAAAATGGTCCAAACAAATTTATATTAAGTGGCCACTTTCAGTGCCGTAGTCTTGTTGCACAGTCTTTCCTTTTCCTCTGGAAACAACCTCCTATGAAAGCCCAGTCCTCTGTTTTCCCAAGCAGTAACTATTCAGCTAGTCTGGCTAATTAGTGTTAGTGTTTTACTGGAATTTGGACAATGCCTCCTCAACCCCCATCTACCTGCCACTCTCCATGTTTGGAGGTGAGGGGGGATGGGCAAATAGGGGCATTTGGTGTTCTGTAGATACCAGGGTTGGGAAGGTCACGTAGTACTACTGTATGGTTAACATAGGTCTCTTCTATAGAGTTACAACTGAACTTTAAGCTGCAAAAATATCTATGCTTTATCTCCACCTTTGTTTTAAAGTTGATTAGTACTTGTATCAACAGTACTGTATTATAAACATCAAAGCTGCTAAGAGACTAGCTCTTAGTTCTCGTAACAAAAAAAAGAAATGATATTTATGTGACATGAGTGAGAGAGATGTTTGCTAACGCTGCAGTGGTAATCATCTTGCAATATATCAATGTATCAAGCCAACACGTTGTACACCTTAAACTAACATGATGTCAGTTTTATCTCAATAAAAATGTGCACTTTAAAATGAAAAAAACTTGTAAACCGTAGACTGTAAAATGTGAAAGAATGAGCGTCTCAGTGAAAACATTCAATTTTAATATAGGTATTAGTTTCTTATATAGGTATTAGTTTCTTGCCCATCTGAGTTACAAACGGTGTAGTTGTGCCACTATTCTTGAGTTTTGGACAATAATATAATGAAGCTTAATTCTGTGAGAGATGGTGCATGATTCCTCTTTCCCAGAAAGAGCAAAGCTAAGGAAGAGCAGTGAAGTGAAGTGGCATTTACTCAAGACACCTGTGTACTGGTTGAATAGGGTCTCCAGTTCCCAGTAGCCTGGTGAAGAATGGCACCTGTCTCACAGGACCTTAGGTTGAACCGATGGGGTAAATGTTGCAAGTGTGAATTAAGTTTATATAATGAATAGCTATGCTTACAAATTTTCAGATTTGCTTTGTCAGCCATGGACATGGAACAGCGAGACTATGATTCTAGAACAGCTCTCCACGTGGCTGCTGCAGAGGGTAATATATGAACCACTCATCTATTGTTTTTTCAGACTTAATTTCTACTCAGTACTAAAATATGCTTGTTTCTGTTTTGGATGTAGGTCATGTTGAAGTTGTTAAATTTTTGCTGGAAGCCTGCAAAGTAAATCCTTTCCCCAAGGACAGGTGAGTGCTATGTTACTTTCTAACACAAGGCTAGAATATTTAACTCCACTCTGTATATTGGAGACATTCTTAAACTTGCTGTGGTGCCTTATACAGGCAACAAACAAAACCTTGTTTCTGCTCGGTAGATCATTCTCTCTCCCATATCCTATTTCTTACCTGAGGAAGTTCTTTCACTTACAATTTTCCAGGTTAGTCTGTCAGTCAACACACTGAATGAAGAAAACAATTCTTGGTGTATGGAAAGATGAAATGGGAATTTTGTCTTCATGGGGCTTTTGACTACACAGAGTAGACAAGATAAACACTTATAGGACCATATTAAAAATGTGTAAGGAGATTACTGTTACAGAACTCTAAAATGAATATATTGGGGTTTGTTGAAATTCCTGTATTTGGAGTCAGTTTTAGAAAGCCTCATGGAAGCTGAATTTTAATCAGGACCCTGAGGGAGAGATGAGGGTGTGGCAGGAAGAGAAGGGCACTCTATCTAGAGTGGGAAAAGTCTGCCTGGATATGTTCTGCTCCTTCCTCTCCCTCCTGGGCACATGGCAAACTGACATTCATCCCGCAGTAAATGCTGCTCACAAGGTGGATGTTCGAGGGAGGAGTCAGGGTGCAGCTTCGTATGTACATACACTTGCACGTTACATAACTGGATGAGTCAGTGAGGCAGGAGAATATAAAGGTTTAGAAGAATAGTAGAAAAAATACTTGATGAGAGAGGTTTAATATGTATGATTAGGAGTTTGAATTGGCTGTTTGAGGACTGTATTAAGTTTGGAGCAAGTTGATTATTCTCTAGCTATTAGATCTTTGTTCTCATGTTTTACTGTTTTTTAAATTAGAGGTTTGAGTGTTCTTAGCTCAGCTTGCAAGAAATGCAGAAAAGTTATAACATCACTGTCTGAAAATTATTAGCAATTTTTTAAGTGTAGCTACACTATGATTACCTAAAATCATGACCTTTATTGGCAATATTTTAAAACCTCATGTTATGGTGACAATCCTCTGTTTTACCCCCAAATGTAATTAATACCCATACCAGCTCTTTCTAGAGCAAGAAACTGAAGAGAGTCATTCCTCCTTTCCCCTGTGTCTGTAATCCCAAGTAAAATACTATTTAACATAGGCTCAAAATATCTACTGTGCCTTGCATGTTTAAGGATCAAAATATTTTGTTTTGGTTTTGCCCTGAATTGGCCTCCAGGAGGGTGGAAGTAGAAGTACCCATCTGAGAGGCAAAAGTTAGCTTAGTAACTAACTTGAATGTAAGCTAGACCAAGACATCTCTTTTCTCTAATTCGTAGAATCATTGTTACCTCAAACTGTAAAAGAGGCTTGAGCAAATTTAGTATATTCTTTAGAGTTGATATTTTGCATTATTTCATGGAAAAGAAAAGTTGTTTAAAAAAAGAAAGTAACTTGCAGTTAACATTCAGTTTTCCAGGAAGACAGATAATTATATGCTGTAGATGAATGAAAAGTCCCCCCACCTCCTGGTTTCAGGCCACCAACTCCCTAACTTAATGAAGGCCAGTATAGAAGTAAAAGGCAACTTTAAAAAATTCAGCTGTTTTTTGAGAAGCACAAAGATGCATGTAATATGTTACTTACCTGATTTTAAAAATTGAGAACTGGTTACCAAACTTAATTCAACAATATTTTCCAAATGAGACTATTTTAAAAAGACCTTTCAGTTCCCCATCATCACCCCATTGAGAAGGTAAAAAGTTAAGGACAAAGTTGGAAAGAAAAGAAGAAATGGAAAGGAGGAGAACCTGCAGCTGGTGATCGTGGCATGTGAAAAAATGGAGTCAAGGAGCCTGGTGGCTATGAAGTTAAGTGACATAAGTAGAGAGAGGACGCGATGAGAAGCTTAATAGCTTGTGACATACTAGAGAACTCATAGACTTACTAGGTCATTTACTTGGGTTCTGAGTTACACAGTGCTGTCTCCTCTTTCAAGAGGCTAATAAGGTGACTAACCACTGCTGGAAACTCTTTGTTTCTTCTTATCTTCAGTCTTCATCTGTATGACTCTAAAAAGCACAGCCCAGAAGCACACTGCCTATGTAGGTAGTTCTTCTGGTTGTGCGGTGGTCTGCCTGACCACGGGAGTCCAGTCCTTCCCAGAGAGGAGGAAAATGTCACTTCCCCTGGGGCCCGTCTTGCTCCTCCAATGTATATCTGAGCCTAATGAGATCCTGCTCATTTCCAGGCTTGTGAGATTTATTGTGCTTTTGCACCAAAAGGAACACAAATTTTCTATCAAAGGCTAGGGTGATGGATGTTACAGAGCTGAATTTTCTTCAAACATTTTACTTAAAGAGAGATCCTTTGGGCTTTTCATGAAGTTAAAATTCAGGAATACTCGAGGACTCTATCCTATCTGTCAACACTAGGACTTTCCCTCCATAAGCACTTACATAATGTGAACAGGATCCTTTTCTAGAAGATAGGGTTCCCTTCCTCCTCATATCCCAAGTTGTCTCCAAAGACCACTTTTTGGATTATAAATCCCTTTCTGCATTTCTTCAATATTAAGCAGCTAAATCTGAATGGCCCTTTAACCTGCATTTAAAATCTAAGAATGCTGGACTATCACCTTTGTACAGAAATTACCTAATGACGCAGTCCATGCTATGCTACTTGCTTAGGTGGAATAACACTCCCATGGATGAAGCGCTGCACTTTGGCCACCATGACGTATTTAAAATCCTGCAGGAATACCAAGTTCAGTACACGCCTCAAGGAGATTCCGACAATGGAAAGGAAAATCAGACCGTCCATAAGAATCTTGATGGATTGCTATAATGGTCGTAAGCCCAAGATTTAAATCACTTACCTATTTAATTGTGGAAAATGATTACGAAGAACATGTGTATTTCTATCTGGTAGTGATGTATATTTACAACATTTGTCGTATCAGTGTTACTGGAGTTTTCTTCATTATGTGCACAGGACAAATCTGATCTCTTTGGGACAAAATAGAAATAAAACAATCTCCCTCCATAATGTGAGCAATATTTACCTCGTGCATTGTATAATCTGATGTAAAAGAAATAGTTACCAATGCTAGCTTAACTGTGTGGTCCTCATGATTTATTTTTGTCTATTTTGTGAATTTTCAACTTATGGTGATGATCTGCTGATATGCATTTATAAATTAAACTCTGTTGTACAATCTGTCCAAATGGGTCAAGGTTGCCTTTAGAAGCAAAATAGTGTGATTTTCATGACTTCAAATAGAGATTTAGTTTGAATGTTTTAACAACTATATGCACTTAACGGTTATGTGTGTAAAATGTCTCCCATCATCCTAGCTTCATGATGTGACTCTAAAAATTATAATAGTTAACAACTGTTAGTAGATTGACCAGTTCTGATTAGACTTTATCAGGGAATCTGTTTAAGATATGTTTGGTGACCAAAACATAGGTGTGAATGTAGTTATAATACTTTTGAAAAAATTTCCTTTTTCTATATCCCCTTAGCCCAACCTCTCTTCCCAGACACTGAGCTATTTGCCTCTTTCCTTTCGCTGGGAAAGTGGTGCTGGCAGTCTATGCAGTTTTCACGTTTTCCACGACAAATCAGAAAATGCCTCATGTATCTGGCATCCTAGCTGTAACTATGCCATGTGTCTACAGAAGATGAACCAGAGACAGATTACTAAGTACAAATTAGTCAAATTCATCAGCCAGTAAAAAAGAAGGGATGTGCTACTGCAGCTCTTTAAGAAGACATTTTTCAGCTTTCAGGATAAAGAGAAATTCAGAAGTGCTCCAAGCTACCAAAGTGACTATGAAAGTATGGGAACTGCTACAAATAGCACTTGTTTTTAAACCTGTCATTAAAAGTCTGCATCAAGATATTTGTTCACTAGATGACCCAGTCAGTTTTCTTTTGATTCTCTACTGTTTATTTTTGGTGGACTTTACAGTTTAATAATAAGGAAAGGCCATTTCATTTTAAATCAAGACCCATCATTTGTCTTGGGGAAGGAACTGCACATAAACTTTATTCTATCATACCTCCAAGGTACAGGGGTGAATGAGGGTTTCTGATATTAAGCACATATACAAACACATACAAATGGACTTCTTTGAAGCTGTGTTTAGTGAAATGAGCAGAATCCTCTACTACATGAATGCTGGTTGTTACATTAATATAGACAATACCTTTCTTTTCCCCTCTTTTCTATCAGCACACACTGCTGCTTCCAAGCTTTATCATTGCCTAATAGCCCTTTCCCACTCTAACAGCCTCCAAGTGTCTTGATTATTGCTTCTGGTCTCAATCAGTGGCTTCAGCCACCACCCTCTTATTACCTGGCCAGCGCCTCCTTTGGTGGAACCACAGCGTTCCTTAACTGAGCTGCATCAGGCACGAAGCCATTCCCGTGTGTGTGCTTCTGTGGGGAATGTGGTGGGTGGGATCTATCAAGCCATGCAGACAGGTAGTGTTTGCAAAATCCTGCAGAGGAACAGCGTTCTCTCCAAAGATATTATGGGATAGACATTCTCTGACTGAAATCAATGAAAATAACTGCTCAAACAGCAGCTTGTTTGGTGTGATTTAAAGGAAACATTAAGATGGTTCAATTATGTGGCTTGAAGATTACCAATGATTTTGAGGCTTTTTTCTAATTAAAAGAGGTTTTAACTATTATTTGGGAACAAAGAGTTTCATCTTTTCCCAGATCAAAACTATTTTGTGAAATCTTTGTGGTTTAGTTAAATGTGCCCTTATTTACTCATGAGGTTACTTATCACTGTACACTGGTTCCTGCTCTGGCTGTTTGCTGTTGATTTAAATGCTTTTAACTATGCTGTTAACTGCTGTCATCAATATACTCCAAAGATCTTTTTGTTTTGCCTTTAGGATCGTATGTGCTTTTTCTGTATCATGAGAGCTCTACACAGTGTGTTTATTTAAAGCTTTGTATACATTGTTGTTTTTGCTGGCCTCATTTCTAATGACCTCATCTCTGAGTGTACTGTGCTGTACCCCACTGCTGCCCCACACTGCCCTTTAGCTGCAGAGCTGGATAAGCTATCGACCATTTGATGCTGTTGTCTGCCTGGCAGGGACTGAATGACCTGATGCTGGATTTAGATTCTTCCTGGGGATTGTACAGCTATGAATGTATTTGCTTCCAGAACCTCCCAAAGTGAATCTAATCTTAAAATTATAAGTTGTAAGTATTCTGAAATTGGAAAATATTTATTTTAAATGAAATTAGGTAGTGTTGCTTTTTACAGCTTAATAAATACATGTATCAAGAAAAAAGACCTGTGAAAAATGAATTTTTTTAAACAACTAAGGTTTTCTCTTACATCACTGGGTTGGGAGCTCCATGAACACAGGAACTACGTCTAGGCGTTTCTGATGCCTACTGTGGGCCAGGTACCACTACACAAGGTATCCAGTGGGACACAGTGATTAAGATGAGACTCACGGCTTTCTAGCTTACAACATTCAGAGAAAAAACGGCAGCTTTTTGTTGTGGGTGCATAATTTCTTAGTAATATCTCACCTCCTCAATGAGGTGTGGATTTTAGACGCTGCTGTGGAGACAAGATAGAGTCCCATTTTACATGTATTTTAAAATTAAAACCTTATATTAGCAGTACTGAAATTCACTTAAAATAAATGCCAGATTATTTCTGCATTTGGAGGCAGCTGTGGTCACCAAGACCAAAGGACTTTTGTTCATTTGCTTTTCATGGTACTCAGTATAGCTTGTTCCAACAATGTTTCCTCTATGAGCTCTTCCACTGACTTATCTTAATCTGGGTAAGAAAGGGCAACACTTAGGAAAATGGCATTAATCTTATTTAAAAATAAGGACTGATGTATTTTTATGTTTAATCATAAGAAAAGATGAGAAAAACATCAAACCTACACATAATGCGAGTAACTTTTAAAATCTTTACACCAAAATATTATTTATAAGAGACTATACTTTTTTAAAAGTAAACAAAGTTCTCTTGGCTGTTGTAATAAAATAAAACTATGTCAAAGCATTCTTAGAGGGCAAAGATACACCAAATAGTTATTAGCAATCGGAAACAATTTTTCTAACTGTTGTCTTGCTCCTTCATTATTTCAAACTTAAAAAATCAACTCAAACTCAGGGAGGTTCAAGTCAGTCATCTTATGTAAAAACTGAGAGGGGGATTTAATTTGTGTTTAGTACCAAGGAAAGTACCATGTGCATATTATATTTAATGTAATACATATACTTTAACTTTAATTTTAAAATAGACTTCAAGAGAACTTTATCCCTACCAGAAAAATACAGTATTTACACAGTATGACTGTGGTGGTGACAGCAGAAAAATAAGATGCAGCTGCAGATAGCAGTCTGAGAAAATTTTCTAGAAGAACCCTGTCAAACGCACTCCCTAAATGCCTTTTTTATGTCCGCGCTAATGAAGGGAGGAGGGAAGTAACACAACACACTTCACAAACAACATCCAGTCCAAAAAAGGGTCTAGAAAAAGCACAAGAGAGAAAAAGCACAGTGGAACCATTTGCAGTGTATTTGTGAGAGAAACACATTTATCAGTGAAAAATATGCAATTCTTAACATGGTTACATAGGATGAGTTTTCAAACTATTGGATTCTCATAATTTCTGGTTTTAATGATTTGTCAGTTACTCTTTTTTCTTCTCAACTTGACAGTTTTATGACTAAGACTAAATACCAGTGAATAACAATAAAGTGAACCCATTTAAGAAACATGCATTAAATTTCTGAGTCTGTCTACATCTATGATTAATTTCAACTTTTTGAAAAATAACAGGATTTGCCTTCAAAGAGCTGTTACTAGTCTGGCTCCCTTGACAGAACTGTGGAGACAATTTCATTTACTAGTGACCATTGATGAAGGCAGAATACATTCACCTTTGGATATTAAAGTTTAAACGGAAAACACTACTCATGAATTAAGAAAGTTTACTTCCTTCTATTGATATTAGCCAGCATCAAAAAGCCGTAACAGACAGAAAAGCTAACTCTCCCAAGAGTGAGAATTTGTATTCTGCTTCCAATGGCCAGTGTGGAAGACACAATAAAATAAAGAACGCAACTCTTATCCCCTGCCCAGATACAGGATGGCTACCTTTGATAAAGAAGGGATATAATTCTATATAAGCTTAACTTTGTACTATTTCATAGGTAAACCCCTGGAAAACTTCCAGCCATATTTAAAGCAGAGAGAACAAATAAGAATTCTCCAGAACAGAAATACTCCAATCCTGCATCTAGAAGTTGCCTATATAACCGTGTGACCACCGCCTGGAACAAGTGGGCACTGACTCTGTATGGCATTTGCTGGATGCTGCTAAACTTCCCACCTTTCCCAAAGGACTCTCACTCTATCCTGGTGTTTCTGGTGTATCTGGATGTTTTTCATTTGTAAAACCCACTCTTTGGAGAGGGCCTCTCAATTTTACCTTCAAAAAGATGCATGAAGCCCTTCAGGGTAACAGATGTTTCTGAATTAGGGAAAAATCCATTTGCTAACAACAGGTTGCGGCGAATTTGTTGGCCTTTCTTTCATTTCCCTAGAAATACAGGACGTGAAGGAACAGAGTAGCAGGAGGGAATCACAGGTGGGAAGGAAAAATGTCGCCAGAGAAGATGAGAAAAGTTCATGCTCTATACTGCATTCATCTGTAAAAAGATAAAATGTGGTTACGTTTATACACTGATCTTGTGAAATGCAGACTCACATATTCAACATTACTTGTGTGTTCTACCGTGGAGGAGTAGAAAGACAACGTCCCACAGCAAAAGACAACGTCCCACAGCAAAAAACAACTCTGGAATTAGAGGGCCTTCAGCACGCGCTGTCCTTTCTCCTGGACTAAGCGAGACCTTTTATATCACCTAAGCTGATGGATTATTACTCTGTAGCCTGCTGGCTTAACTCTGTGAATTCATCCAGGCTGCATAAAGCTTTTTGCTGTTATGCAAGTCTGGGGACAGAGCAACGTGGCAAATCGGCTCATACAAAACAAGGGTGAGGCAATGCTGAGCTGCACGCCAGAGGGAGACGGATGTGGGGGAAATGACGAATTTTCCTTAAAGGCCACTCAATAGGAGTAATAAATGAATGTGTTTCAGGTACAGGCTAGAGACGCAGAACAATTAGGAACCCCTCCACCTCCCTCAGCAGTGACTCCTGCCCGGTTGCCTGGAACAGGGCCCCTTGGAGGCAGTGAATAGCTCCTCCAAAGGACACCAGCCTGACACCACCTTCCTATCTCAAGATCAGGTGCTCCCGGGGGGAGGGCATAGCTCAAGCGGCTCACGCTTAGCGTGCATGAGGTCCTGAGTTCACCCCCCAGAACCTGCATTAAAAAACAAACAAAAACTCATAATAAATTAATAGACCTAATAACCTCCCCTACACCAAAAAAAAAAAAAAAAAAAAAAAAAAGCAAAAAACATCAGGGGCTCCTGACCAGGGTGTGACTGTCCAAAAATGAAGACGTTTTTGATTGTCATGCCCGGGTGTGTGTGGGGGGTGATCCTGGCATCTAGTGAGCAGAGGTCAGGGATGCTGCCACACGTTCTACGATGCGTAGGCCGGCCCCACAGTTGAGATTCACCAGCCCCCAAATACCAACTGCAACACAGCTACAAGTCTCTTGAGAACCGAGTCATTTTTTTTTTTAATCCCAAGTACTCAATAGTGGCTGGTGGTACATAGTAGGCTTTTAGGGAAATATTTTGGATTAAAAAAGTACATTGAAGGTTTTGCCCTTGTTTCAATCTGGCTGACAGTGAAAATATGTAAAAATGATATTTTCTCTTTAGAGATCACCCTCTTTAGTGGGGGAGTGGGGAGAGAGAGCGAGAGAGAGCACACAAACTCAGGTTCAAATCCTGTCACTGTCTCTTACGAGCTGTGTGACCAAGACATACTTAACCTTTCTAAATCCCAATCTCTAAATCCTCCTCTAGTCAGAGAAGGCTCAGTCCCGAGCAGACACATCTACTGAAAGGACTAAATCAGACACCATATGTAGAATAACTAGTATAGGAGATGGGAAATAGCAGACAGTTAATAAATGTTCCTACTATAATCATCAGCTTTGTCCAGAGGCCTCTAGGAGAGCAGACTGGTTCTCATGTAGTCCCAGAGGAAAGTTGACTACACAGGAAATCCAGACTAAATAAATACTGGAGTCAGCTACAGTGAACACTGGTGCTCTGTCTCTCAGGAGCCTGCGGTCCTCCTGCTCCCGAGGCAGCACCCCGCCTCGGCCTGGTGCCCCACGCCCCCACCCCTGCTGGAGCCTGCAAACTCCAGACGTGGCTGAAACCGCCAGCTTCATGAAAGGTCTGTTTCAGAGCATATGCCCTAACTCCAAGAGTGGATGCTGAAAGGAAATCAGGGCCAAGGTTGAGGATAATTTGAGACAGGCAAGGAGGAGTCCACCCCATTTGGAGACTAATACAACTTTTTTTCTGTCTAACCACGGCTGTGCCTATATTATAGCCTGCTTTAGCCCTTAATTCTTCTCCGGGCTTAATCTGGAGATTTGTGTGTGTGTGCATGTGCGTGTGTGTAAAATAGATTTATTCTACAAATGAAACGAATGAAATCATCTGGAATGGAATGGATGGCTCCGGGGGACGGGGGATCCAGAGCCACAAAACCATTTCCGGGCATTTATTTAGAGTAACCAGGCTGCTCTCCCAGTATCGCTCCACGAGCACAGGGAGAGAGTCACACTGCTGCACAGATGGAGGGCGCTAATCCATCTTAGCTTCTCAAGGTCACAGGGAATGATGGTAATGACAGAGTTGGAGCTCTGGTTTCCAAATCCCAAACACAGGCCTCTCACCTGAAGGCGACACTGCCTTCGTCTTAATAAACCAGAATAACACATATTCAGTCAAGTGCAAGCAGCTTCTCTGGGGTGCAGGTCTTGATGAACCGGAGACCAGCTTTCTGTGGGAGGCACCCCAGGAGAGTGGACGAGGGCATGCACTCTAGAGACACCCCAGGTGGATTCAAATATTCGTTCCCTCATTTACTATCCACTTGACCTTAGTCAAGTTTCGTAGCTTTGAGGAGTCTCTTTTTCCACATCCACCAAGTGGGAACAACAGTAATACCTAACTCAGAAGGTTGTGTGGACCAAGTTACTACTCATGGAGTCCCTGGCACACAGTAGGTGCTTTAAAGGTGTCACCTATTAATGGTGGTGGTGATCATGATGACGATGTAACTTGCTCAGGAACAACAAAGGAGGCGTAGAAAGCCACTCCCCTTGTCTGGTTCCGTCCATCTATCTTACATTTTCAGAATAGAGCTTGACATTTATTCCATTTTAATGTCAGGCTTACAAAGCACTTTAGAGCAGAGTTGGGAGAATGCAACCTTACAAAGACAGGAGGTTCATTTTTCACTTGCCCACAGGCACTGAGCTGTTTTGCTATGACACTACCTAAGCATTTTTCTAAGTGATTTTTTCAGCCACAACAATGAGGAAGGTGTAAGAAAGCAGTCTCTAAATTTTAGCCTGTACTTCTTCAGGTGAGGAAAAAGGATGCAGAGAAAGGTTACACACCAGAAACTTGACTCTAAGCAGACATTAGTGATGCCACACAAATGCATTCCCCGAACGCAGGGATGTGTGACCCCAAATGTCAGAAGAGCGGCGCCCTCTGCCCCCACCCTCGCCCTCCCCGCCTGTCCCCCTCATGACCGTGCGCACCGTCTGCGCCAGGCACCGGGTACATGGTGATGAAGAAAGGCCAGTCATGACTCAGAAAGGTTTTTTCTTTTTTAAAAACATTAAACAAATTTTTAAAAATAAATGGGAAGAGCTTCTTATGGAAAAGAGCTTAAAATTAATTAGCAACAGCAAAAATCCAGCCAATCAAAGAAAAATCTGTAAGAGGGAAGATTTTGCTTTGAAGGCAAATGATACCGCTTGACGTACTGAAAAATATTCTCCCAAAGGAAGATGTGCTCTTTCATGGGCAACCCTGTCCCCATTCCTATCAAGACACTCATTATCTGTTTCACTCCTTGAACTTTTTACTCTTGGCAAGCCCTTCACAGCTCCAGGTGCTGGCGGTGCAAATTAGCCTCCAACACAAAGCAGGTGAAAGTGTTTCACTGTGACTGGCCAAGTCATTACAGTGATTGTAACTACCAAGCATTAGCCTCCTTCCTTCCTAAAAGTAACACCTCTTCACCCAGACACGCACTAAGACAACAGGCCAAAGGAAAATGTTTTCTTACCAGTGAAATCTTAGTTCCTCAATATATGAGATTTCTACAAGAACAACTTTCAAAGGCAGAGGGGGCACTTTCAAATATTTGAAATGTCATTATTTTTTGGAAGGTGCTGAATGCCAGGATTACAAATCCTGGTGATGATGTAGCTTGTTTAAACACAGCCAGCTCCAGCTGTCACAGCTAATCTAAAAAACACCCTTCTGGGCTCCGTGAGCGGCTCCTTCCAACAGCCAGCAGCCGCCCAGGTCTGCCAGGCGTCCCCCTGCTTCGGAGAGCAGACGCTCAGCTGGCGCTGCGAGCAGCCCCGCGTTCTACTCACCATGGTGTCGAATTCTACAGAGCCCACGATCCGAGACACCTCGTCAAACTCCTCGGGAGACATGGGGAGAAGGTTGTCTGTGGTCTGAAGTCGAGAAGGGTGACTAAAACGGGAGAAAGAAACAGGAAATATTAACATCTACACTATGAAAGCAGGGGTGCAAACAGTCATTTCATCTTTGACCTGTGACTGAAGCATCACTTCAGATTTTGACTTCAGGTAAGTGCGTACACTTGTAAAATACATTTGAAAAAACACAGGTCACAGAGGTTCACGTCCCCAGCCCAGTCCCTTGGGAAACACACTGGACTCCAGAGACGTGAGCAAGAACAGCCAGTCTGTACCCTGGGCCGCCTCTGACTGTGTAAACCTGGGTGCGAGAGTTTGCAGCACATCACCTGCGATGACAACACCTGGAGGCTGACCCTGGCCCGAGAAGCAGCAGGGAAATGTCTGGGGAGTCCCTCATCCCTACCTTGAGGTGTGTATGCAGATAAAGCTGCTCCAGAGTGTTTTTACATGAAGGCTACATCCATTCACCCCAAGACAGTGCTGCTGGCCAAATAACTGACATTGACTTTTCCAATTTTTTTTTCTACCTTTTACAAAATGAAACAACAAAATCAAAGAAAGTGGAAAAAAAAATGTATCTCAATCATTACTCTGGCCTCTTCTAGATCAAAAAGAACTGCTTTCCCACTCTGATCAATTTTTGTTCATTTTATTTACAAGTTTTCAAAGTATCAGTTTGGGGAGAACTTAGATACCTTAAATACAACTTCGGGTTTTTTTTGGATTTTGGGGGGCTTTGGGGGTTTTTCTCGTTTTTCAATAAAGGCAGTAAAACGCTGACTGGCGGTGACACCGGGGTCTCTAATTAGGATCCTTCCAGCAAGTCCAGCTGTGACGGTGGCTGCAGCCATTACCACGGAAAAGCAAAGAACGAGCATCTTCAACAGGCCCCAGCCGGGAGCGCGGCTGGTGTGGGGCCTTTAAACATGGCACTCTTCTCTGTTCACTTACACTTCAGACACAGAGATCAGCTCCGTCTTGATGTATCCTGTTCCTTTGGGGCCATCAAGTTCCATAGGTTCTGGGGCTAGAAGCAAACACATCGTGTGCACATTCCATGAGAAGAAATGACACAAGAACAACCAGCTTCGTCTTTGATCAAGACTGTACTGCCTTTCCTGGCAGTCAGGTCAGCCCCCCTGCCTGGGTCACCTGGAGTTGTGGCGTGAATGCAGAAACAATCAGAAGAAAAGGGGAGGGGCATTTAGCACAGAACCCAAGCTTAATCAAAGGGTTCTTTTTCAGAGGCTTCAAATCCTACGGAAGTTATATCTGCGTGTAGACGTACAGCGTGTGGAATTAAACCCTGTCTCCTGCAAACCTCTGGACAACGATGGAACAAGAACACAACCACAGCAATGACTGGGCTGTGCTATTGACATCAGGGCCATGGGGGCTCGCTGGCCCACGTACCTTCCTTTGGCCTGGAGTAGTACTTTCCAAAGGCATGGTCTTTATCAATATTGGGATACAGATACTTCAGGGGATTCTCTGGAATATTTTCAGCGGCCATGACCTTGTAATTGCGAATAATATCAGGGAAGGTAACAGCAGAAAGTTCTTTCTTTGTGTACGGTTCAACCGCGTGGAAGTAGGGTTCTAGAAAGAAGAAAAGCACAGTGAGTCCCACAGACTATCCGAAAACAATGGAGGCTTGAAACAAAACATTGCAAACATTGCAGAGCTTCTGGACTTGAGAGAACCTGGTAAGAGCGAACCACAACCTAGGAGTTACAGCACAGAGAGCAGCCTGCTTTACTTCTAAGCAAATTATAATCCTTTCTTCAAAACAGGAAAAATAAAGGCAGTCATTACTCTGAATAATACTGCAATTGTCATTACTTAAATTTGTAAATCTGGCCAAAAGAAATGTATTAACCACCTTTAAAATAGCTAATTACTAACTGGGTCATCTTGGCTCAAGCCACAGATTAAGTTACTAGAAGATAAGCTCACTTTGTTTTTCTTTTCACACAGAAAAATGAAAATAAATGATGACAATACACGGAAAGCAATTTTTAAACAACAAAAAAGACACTTTGCTATCTCTTTCTCTAATCCTTAACGTAAAACACCAGTTTAAATTCACTCCTGGTCTAAGTCCCAGACTCCATTTGAATCCTGCTTCCCAGCAGATCCAGGGTCTCACTTTTGGGGACAGACACTCCAGAGGCTGCTGTCTGGTGCTCTGGGGACCCTGCCCTAGAATTTCGGACTAAAGCGTTGTAGCCAGTGCTGCCCCCCTTAAACTTCTCAGCTGCCAGTGGTTTGCACGTAGGCCCAGTTTGCCAGCTCCACCTCTCAGCAAGTGCAGGAAAGAACTGCCAGGGAGAAGAAAAAAAGAGGGCTCTAATCCCGGCTCCCCCACTCCCTTTTTTTTTTTTACCAGAAAAAGAAAATAAATAGAACTAGAAAAGTCTCCCATCTTTTTGCATCTTCCCACTGAAAAGCATAAGTCATTGAACAAATTCATTTTCCCTCCAATCCTTCAAACAGAGCAAACTAGAAGCAACAGGGAAAAGTAACCGGTTTGGCTTTATCATTTTCTCATCTCTGCTGTTCAGCCTCACCCTCAGAAACCTGTCTCATAAAGGATAAGGTTTTCAGAATTGTCTTGCCATGGATGCACTTGGTTAAACAGAAACCCAAACTATAACCCAGACAGACATGCACCTGCCCTACGTGAAGGCAGGTGGAGGGCTGTACCCAGTCCAAGGACCCCGCTCACAAAGCCTGCCCTCATCTCTGCACATCCTCGTGGGACTCCCCTCCATGGGTCTGGAAGCTCACACCTGTGCACGATGGATTTCCTACGAACCAGTTGCCGGTCATACCGACTCATCCTTCATCTACAAGTAACCAACCTGACAAAAGGGAAAGAATTTGGCCTTGTCTTTTAAAAACCGTCATTTACACAGTATATTGCAGGCAGTGCATCCCCGATATTCATGGTCATGTATCAGAGCCTATCTGGGAGGCTCAGCTGGGGGTAAGTACATGGGCTGCAGTTTTATGTCAAATCTCACTATCTCTATGAGCTGACCTGCAGCGATGAAGGACTTTCATGTCCTGAATCAGTGTGTGTAGAGGCGCCCTGGCTTACCGCCTCCATTCTGGGACCGCTCCACCCACGTGAACGTGATGGCCCCTTCCCGGCAGCTCTCACTGAACCGCAGCAGGAACGTCCCCGGCTGCTGGTCCTTCAGCAGCGCCCGCTCTCGCTCCTTGCTGATAAAGCCCACGATACACCTGGATGTGGAAAAGGACTGACGTTCAGTCATGACTGTCATGTTCACGTTAACTTACAAATCAAGACGACTGCAACTTGGCAAAAGAACATCAGAGAAAAATGTATTGACTACATTAGATGCTTTAAAATCTATCTAACTGACACTTCAGGAAGCGTTTCACTCATACATATATATGTTGAAGTCCCCAGAAAAGCTCATTAACATGGTGCCAGCAGGATGCTACTGATCATCAATAAATATTCGCTGGAGTAATGAGCCTTTCATTTTCACTTGGTGATTTCAAAGGTCATAAAAATGTCTGAATTTATGCATCCTTTACAGTGAAGAAGGCTCAGACAATCTATTTTCATGTTCTAGACTTGCTGAAACATCAACTAATCCTGGGAATAAGACAGAAACAATTTACCAAGTTAAAGTTTTTTCCTCCTTTCTTGGTGGCAATAAGTAAGTGCTCAAGAAATTTTTGTTGGATGCATGAATGACACTAAGGGTTTTTTAATTTAGCTTTAAAAACGCATGTACATATACTACGAAAGTGTAAGTTTAATCTTATCAGGGCCCGCTATCATGAATCTCTGAAGGGACAGCCTATAAGCACCTGTTTCTGTGAGACACACACAAGTCTGTCTGGGTCAGGCCAGCCTTGCAGTAAGGGAGCATGTGCTCAACATATGTTTCAAAAATACATCTATCAAAAAAATATACATCTCTCAGCGGCCCTTACCCATCATTCCAGAGAGAGAGCAGGTGTTTTTTAATGAGTTCAAGGATGCTTTCGATCCAAAGCCAGAAAGGAAAATTTTTATCATTTATATTTTCCTGCAAGTATACAAATGCACACATTAGGAACCAAGAAATCCTAAATAGTGATGTGTACGCCTCCTCCCCCCATCAGATTTTAGTTTGCAAAGACTGCCCAGCTGCCAAAGCTAGCCCTGCCCCCCCAAGAGCAGTCTCTCCGCTCTTATCGGCGCTCAGACACCAAGCTCTCCGTTTCCTGAGCCGGGCTCTGCTTCCCTTTCCAAACAGTAGCGACCCAGCCAGGGAATGACCTCCAGGGTGAATCACGGAACACAGGCTGCCTGCCTTCGTGCTGGTAAAACCCGGTAGTGCAAGCCTGTCAGCACTGTCTGGTGACCCCGGGGGTCTGACTGCTACCCACGGCCGGCCCCGCTGCCTGAGCAGGCTCGGGGAAGCTGGCGTGGCCCCACAGGCCGGTCACCCCGGCACACAGCACACACAACTCGGGGCTGGGACTGAAACGCCGCCAGGCCAGGGGCCGGCATGGGCAAACACAAGACTGGCTTCAGATACGAGAGAATGTTATCACACAGGCAGGTGCTTCCTGTCAGACTCACACTTGGAGACTAGCCTTCTGCGGAGAAAAGTAAACAGCTTGCCCTCGGGGCTCCGTGGGCGAGAGGAACAGGCCAAAGTCAGCACACAGTGCAGTCAGCACCGCGGCGAGAAACACGGCCACCTCCGGAGAGTGGGAAGAACTCAGTACAAAGCCCAGACAGCACTCACCTTACAGAACCGCGTCCATGGGATAAGACCGTCGGGGACCGCACTGGGACCTAAACAAACAAAAATAAGCTTTCTCAGGAAATGGACGTTGATTCTGAAGCTCTGGCTGGATGGCTGCCCGACACTCTACAAGGGAAGGTTGCACGTGCAAGGCTGACAGTCTCAGATTCACTGATGCTAATGACTTGCACTCTCGGGAGAGGCCTCCGTTTGGTCCCTCCCTGTGCTGCATCATTTCCCACTGCCTCCCTCTCCCTCCTTAGCAGTCTCCTCTCCCACTGACCCTACGGAGGTTTCTCCCATGTTCAAACTAAGACCAAGATCACCCCTAGGTGATCTATTTAACTGACAATTGACTTTACAAGCTTATTTTAGACATTAATTAGGCATTTCTCTCAGCCCTCCTCCAATCAGGACATGGGTTCAGGCAGGCTGATGCAAAGCAAAAGCCAAGTGGGAGAAATGAGAGAGGGGAAGGGATACTAAGGGTTCGCAGCTACACAAATTGAAGTGGCCAAGGCCGTAAGAGGTGGTGAGCCACCATCTCCCTTCACAGAGAATCACAAGTAAGCCATTCCAGGCAGGAGAGACACCTGTCTTAATTCTCACCAAATAAGGGAATGGAGTAAGGAGATCTCTTACATTTTTATGAAAGAGCACGGGACCCCCACTGTGACAGGCATCTGGCCAAGAGAAGGCCGTTTGGTTAGGAAAAGCCTGCAGGTGTTTGCAGTTCATGCAGTGTGCTATACAGAAGGTAAAACTGGAAAAAGGTGCCCGTGGATTCTTAAAGAAATAGTTCAGATACTCCCATTCACTGAAGATCTGACTTTGGGACCAGCAGGTCTTAGATTTGCTCAGTGTGGAAGACTAGTAAAATCCATGATGTTAGCTCCTGAAAGGAAATTCTCTATCATGACCTGGACCCTGCCCATCAGGCAAACTGCTGGTCACAGGCACCCTCCTGATGTGGACAGTGTCTCCTTCTACCTGGACCACCTGATGGAAGAGACTTGGGTGTATGCTGTGCAGTGAGAGGCCCACGGCCTTACTTTTACCATGTTGGGGCTTACTTTTTTCTCCCCAAGATTAATAAGACTTCATCTTTCTCAAAAGGAACTTATTTTAGCCACAAGTAATATATCTTGCATAATTCAAAAATCTTTTCCTTAGGAACCCTGCTCAGAAATGTTAATATGAGATAATGGAGAAATGATCCATTTAAATCTTTTATGAGGTCTCTATCTTCTTCTAAGGTGAGGCATAATTCACACTTAGCTATAATAAACAGCAGATGGAAAATCCAACAGATTTTAACACTCTTCAACCTTGAGCAAAACAGAGAGCAAAGAGGGGAAAGGAGCAAGTCAAGATATTTTTATAAATTTCAACTTTTAGATACATAAAAAATTAATATGCTCATACCAAGAAGTTTCTCTCCCAGCATGTTCAGCTGGTCCACATTGAGACCTCTTTTGGTGACAGAAGAAAACTGCCAGCTCAGCACCTCTGAAAGCTGAGACCATCGTGCACAAGGTGGGTTCAGGAAGAAGGACAGATTCTAGAGAGAAAACACCCAGAAGCTAAGGGCTACTGGAAAGCCATCAGTCACAAGCTGGACACTGACACATGAGGTCTGTGCCAAGGTTCAGTTCTAGTCTCTGTGACACACAGAAGTTTTCGCAGTGTAAGAAGAGAAATACAGTTGATTCTCATTATTTGCAGATTCACATTTGTGAAGTCATCTACTCACTAAAATTTACTTCAACCTCAAAATCAGTACTCATGGTCATCTGTGGACACACCCATGCACAGAGCAGTGAAAACTTTGAGTTGCCTGGCATGTATATTTCCAGTTAAGGTCAAAGTTATGCTCTGCCTTCCTGTTTCAGCTCTCATACTATATGAGTGTCTTTTTTGAGGTCTTTTTAGTGCCATGGGTTTGGTGTTTTTTTTTGCATTTTTGTGTGTTTCCTGGTTGGTGATTTCATTTTTAAAATGCCCCCCAAGTGTAGTGTTGAAGTGCTGTCTGGTGCTTCTAAGTGCCTTATGGAGAGGATGCATGTGCTATATAAGCTCTTTTCAGGTGTGAGTAAAATGCTGTTGGCCGTGAGTTACAATGTTAATAAAACAAATATATTAGGTAAGGGATCTTTAAACAGAAACACACATAAACAAGGCTATGTATTGATCAGCTGATGCAAAGGATGTGAATCAGAGGCTCACAGGAACCTAACCCCTAGGTGTAATGTTCAGTATTCACTAATTCAGTGTTCACAGTGACTTTAAAGAATGTAAACACAGCAAATAACGAGAATCGACTATAATTAACCAACCGTGAGTACACACACTCTAAGACAGGAGCATGCTTGTTTAGCAGATGTACCCATTTTTTAAAAAGAGTAACAATAAAGGACCTCCTTCACAATAAACGTTATATGAAATCATCTGTTTCCTGAGCTTATTCACATGGAAGGAAGTTTCTAATTCTCATTTCTAACACATACACATGCTTCGCGTTTCCGCAGTTCCTCGGCAAGGCCACTCAAGTTAGGTCACTTCTCCCTCAACACCCAGCCCTCAGGGGCTCTTCCCGACATGCAGAAGCTAGAGCCTGCAGTCTCTGGTTAACCCCTGGGATGAAAGGAGATGTGTTTTCCATACCCTGGGTTCTGCCACCAGCATGTTGTACCACAGGATGGAGGCCCAGCCGCTCGGGAGCTGGCTGACATTGGAGATCACCACGACAGGCAGGGAGGTCGTCTACAAGATGACAGAGACTTTGAAGTCATCCGAATCACAGGAACATCACCTTCAGACCACCATGCAGCCTCACAGCTAAGCAAGGGACTCTCTGTACATCTGCATATATTTTACGCTTGAAAACTGAAAATGTAAAGTTACGTTCTTTTCTTTGTAGCTTATCTTTGATATACCTTTTCAGTTAAGAAATAAGCTTTAATGCTTCATATAAAAAATTAAAACAGGACACCTCAACTGGAACATTTAGCTTGTAGTATCTGAAATTCCATTCAGTTCTCTAGCTTCCTGAACCATTAAATCAATGTCAAGATAGTATTGGCTGAAAAAAGAAAATCACCTTTTTTAGCAATTAGGTAAGTATGTCTAAAATAAAAATTGAGAAATAAAAATACATGTAACAGTTTAAAGTAAAAATAAAGTTCTCCACGTCTGGAACAGGTTAAGTCTTACCTCAAGGTCAATGACCAAACCAGGCTGGCACAGCTGGGTTTCAAAACTGAGAGAGTGAAGCTCTTCAGTAACGATGAGAGGACCCTTAAAAGAGAAAAGGGAAACAGAAGGAATATGGTGATTCATCCACTGATCCTGCAACTCTGAAGAGCCTCCTAAGCATTTTTTGCAACAGGCTGCAGAAAGCATGAACCCAACTAGCTGCAATTCAGAAGATGATTCCAGTTTTCGGTAACCTATTTTAGATGTAGTTATTCTGAGTATCTCAGTGTTCTCTCAAAGACAGAATTTCTGATACTTTGGCAAGGATTATGGATGAAGGTGAAGAAATGTCGACAGGGAAACAGCAATGTCTACTGGGTTTATTCCTGACCTACAGCTTCCTGATCCTCAGCCCCCTCTGCCCAGCACTGCCCTGCCCGGCAAGAGCTGCACACCTGAGGCAGACGGGGGTGGGGGTGGGTTGGGGTGTTGGGGGTGGGTGGGTTGAAGTGCACATGTGTTCCAGGTGTGATTATCTACTGGAAGGGCTGATTTGCATAAGCCTGGCAGGTCATAAAGTGCCTTGGTTTGGGCAGAAGTGTTACAGTGTTCAAAGTGCCTTCAAACATAATATTTCACACGAGCTTCACAACAACTCAGAACCAGAGAGGTGTGGCTCCCATCCCCACTTACAGGAGAGGAAACAAGTCCTGGGAGGCCACAAACACAGCAACAATCCAAACCAGGGCTGCTCGGCTTGTCCTGGCGCTGCCCCACACGACCTCTGCTGGCCGAGGTGGGGAAGGACAGCCCACTATATAGGCACAAAGGACAAAAACTGTTCCAAACCAAGGCAACTCCAGGCATTTTGTCCTCTGCTCATCGTAAACAGTAACTCTTCAAGGATCCGGCTGTAAAAAGGAAACTGATAGAAGGATGATGACATTGAGTAGGGGATGCAATGGCAGGGCACATGCTGCCTCTCTGCACAAACTGTGTCCGGCAGGGCAGTCATGAAACTGGCCTCTAGTTCCAGTTCTGACAGTAACTTCCCGTGCACCCCTAGCTAAATCCCGCAAACTTCTTGTGATCCAATTTCCTCACCTGTGAAATGTAACGCAAAAGCTCACCACTGGGCTGTGAGGGGCCAGTAAATTCACATGCAAAATCATTTGCCAACCACAAAGCACTAGCAGAGTGTTTCACCATTACCACAGATACACCACGTCCCACAGCTCATTCGCTGCTCTTCCCTGCTGGGTCTGAACCCCTCTGTGAGGTGTCTCCAGCCACCAGGGCTACTGGGCCACTGAGCCAACCTCACTGGACAGGTCTGCTAGTCAGAGACCAATCGTGACAGAGACTCACCTCATTAGTTCTGGCACCAGCATTTTTCTGTTCTTTCAGTTGCTACAAAAAAGAAAGGATCTTAGTACACAGCACAATAATCATCAAGTTGCTATTTTCATCTACAGATCAAACCAAAGTCAGGACTTAGAATAAAGGAGGCAAAATATTCTCAGAATGCAGATCACGAGATGAAGCGACCCTTGTGTGGGTTCACAAGTGGAGCGCCTCTCCCCAGCAGCCTGATGCCAGGCGGACACGGCGGGCTCAGCAGGATCCCAGGGAACGGCATCTCGCTAGCTTTTCCTGAACCATCCCCCATCACCTCCATTAGCCGTTTCAGGCTCCCCAGACTCAGGGCACAGCTCCTCTGTCTCCCACTTCCCCCAGCAGAGTCTCCCAGACTAGGTCCAGTGACTCCAGCCCTCAAAGACTGTTCTTAGAAGGACTTTGATCCCTGAGGCTTTAAGCGAGCAACGTGGAGCCCTGAGAGCAGCTCTGGACACCCTCCGACTCCCAAGTTGGACCGAGGCTCTTGCACAAGGTCAAGCTTCCTAACTGTGAGTTTGCTGACTCACAAGATGTTGCCAGCAAAAAGGGTGCCTTGAACAGGGAGCACACAGGGCCCCCAACACACATCTGCAGAACAACTGGCCACCCCAGGGTCTTCTTGGAGACAGGCAAGAAGGCACCACCCACTGAAAACCCCTCTGCTGATTTCTGCTGCCTGGTGCCCGGGCCCTACTCCTCTGGAGACAGAGGGCTAGACCCAGCAGTTGTGGACAAGATGCCAGGAAGGAGGAGGTAAAGAAGGGGCTGAGAGCTCCCTGGGGTCTGCCGCTCTTGGAGGGGTGAGAAGGAATGGTCAGGATGTGGAGCAGTAACAACCTCTTGAGAAACTGCCAGAGTCTAGAGCAAGTCCTGGAGGAACCACATACAGATAACTTATGTGCACACTGGTTCATGGAGTATTTTACTGGGTTCACTGCTCCCCAAAGAAGGTGTCTCTGGAAGAGAGAGATTGGCAGAGCACACAGGGAACAGTCCTGGGATAAGGAGGAAGAATGAACATTCCCCAAGCCGCCAGCCGCAAACTCTAGTAACTCTTCCCCTGGGGGCCCGCCCACATCACACAGTGCACAAGGCGCCACTCTACTGTAGAGCAAGTCCTGAGAGACAAGATGTAACAAAGAAGGGGGAGCCGGTCTCCCTACCAGGTGCCGGAATTCTGCCGCCAGACTTCCATTGGTGGACTCCTCCATGTTCATCACCTTCGTGTGAGTGCCCAGAATGTTGAACTTTCTAAATCTAGACAACACAGGGCAGAAGTATGTAAAACGCTTGGAACTATTAAACACGCAAAGAAAGAAGATAGTAAAATATGGTGCAAAGGACTTCACATACCCTTTTACTGTATTTCTCTCATTTACATCTCTGCAAAAAAAAAAAGAATATATAACACATATGTGCATTTAAAATTTGAAATGAGCTTTGACAAAAATATAAAAGTCGGTGTGTAAAATCAACATCAAATCTATAGCTGTGGGTTTTCAGCCCATTCCCTCACTCATGCTCTCCCTCCATCAGCCATACCGGCGCTGCCAAGTACTGCTGAGTGACCTTAGGCATATCAACCATGTGGGCCTCACACTTCTCATATGCACATCGTGCTAACAGCACCAACCTCACGGGTTACTGAGAGGAGTAAATGAGTGGGTGGGTTAGGAGCACAGAGCACACCCTCAGCAGACGGAAGCCTCAGGTACCACTATTTCCTGAGCAGTTGCTCACTCCGTGCAGGCGCCGTGCTAAGCACCAGGGATTCAGTAGACAACACTGCTCACTCTGCAGGGACAGAACTTAGAGGACCTTCTAAAGTGATAGCTCGATCCTTATTTTTGTTCTCTGTTAGTTTTAGTGCTTTCAGGGAAATACCCGAATAGTCAATTACTTGGGGAAACTGTCAAGCTGAAGTTTTAAATCTGAGGTTAAAATCCCGAGAGACCTTGCATTTTTTTTATAAATTCAGTGATAACTTTGTCATGTTCTGGACAAATAATGTATCTGTTAGGCACAGGAGAAGGTTAGAGACTGTTAGCACACTCACAGTAAATGAGTTAGCTTCCTTTTCTATCTCAATGAGAAGTTCAAGGTTTTGTGAAAGACAATCACTGTTAGCTATGAGAGTGACCGATTTTCCCGTATAGAAAAAGAAAAAAAAAAGAATTTACACTTTATAACCATGGAACCTTTGTCACGACCAAGAAGCCAGCACTGGTATGTGACTTTCAGCTACCTTGACACTTCATTTGGACTTCATCGCCTCCCCACAGCATCCTTGTCTCGTCCCAGGACCCAACATTACATTTGTTTTTTGTATCACCCCAGCCTCCTCTGGTCTGTAACAGTTTCTCACATGTTCCTTGTCTTTGAAGTTCCTGACAGTTTTGAGGAGCACTGCTCTGGTATTTTATAGAATGTCCTTCAATTTGAGTTTCTCCAGTGTGGCATCTCATTTTTTTTAAATTGTGGTAAAACATACATAACATAAATTTATGATTTTAGCCGTCTTAAATGTACAGTTCAGTAGCATTAAATACATCCACACTGTTGTGCAAAAAAAAAAAAAAGAGAATTTACATTAAAAGGAACAGTGTGATACAAAGCTACCTTGTTAAAGCTAAGAAGAAAACTCAAAAGTGGGACAGAAAAGACAAAAGAGCAAGAACAAACTGAGAGACTGAGTTAAGCAGAGTGTGGTAAATTGCAGTGGCCACAAACCCTCTGCAGCTCTGTCTTCAAGAGACAGAAGGTATTTATTTCCCTGTCCCTTGAATCTCAGGGGACTCTGACTTGCTTTTACCACCACAATGGAGGGACGTGGAGCTGTGCAAGTTCCAAGTCTGGGCTCCCAGGCCCAGCACACTGCTGCTCTTACCCACTTGGAATGCTGTTGTCACATGAGAAAGCCCAGGCCAGATTCTCTGAGAGCCCCCTTGAGAAGGGCCCAGTTATCCCAGCTGAGACCTCAGACTTGTAAGGAGGCTATGCTAGACCACTCAGTGACAAGCAAGGCAGCCCAGACCAGAAGGACCGCCCACAGCCCACAGAGTAAAATAATACGTTTTTGACTTTTAAGCCACTAAGTTTTGGGGAGATTTGTTACACAGCAAAGATAACTGATACACAGAGAAACCAAGGATGATAGCAGGAAAGACAAAGCCACTGACTATGCTACTAAGAAGAATACAGTTATAGGAATGGAAAGAGACAAAAAGCCAGAGGAAAATGACCTGGATTATCATGAATGGTTTTGAAACTTAGTAAACTGGTATGTTACACACACCAACGAAAGCATTAAATACATTAAGGGGAATGTCGGGAGCTAACCCATCTTGTTCCTTAATGTAAGTGGCTGGGTCACTGCTAGTCCAGGTCCAGGGTCTAAGGACAAAACAGGATGAGCTTGCTCCATTTAAACCCCACAAGAGACTCTGCCCACTCCTGGGTCCCTACTGAAGAGACAAGCATGAAGCTGGCAGGCTCCACACAGGCCCCCAAAATGCCATCAGCTTCACACCAGAAACATCCCCACACTGGCCACAAACTCACGGCACCTGGAGGATCCTCAGACTGAGTCTGATCAAGAGCCCCTCCTCTGGGGCTGGCCTAGGAGGAGGGGTGGTAGCTACCTGAAGACTTGATCATTAAAAAAAATATGCATAAAATGCACTCATTCTTTGGGTCATTTATTGCCTAAAAATGCACAGGCATCTTGATACCAGCTCTAGGGGAAGCTCCCAACATCCTGAACAGGAGGTACTGATTTAAATTTGCTGGGATCACTTACAAACAGCCCCCCGTGTATCAGCCCATGTTTGGATAACAAAACCAGCATTTCAATAGTGCTTATATCTTAGATAATATTAAAGATATCTTACTTATCAAATAGGACTTTGACCTTCAAATTATAATTCAGCTCTTGCAATTTCACCAACAGTCTGAAAAGAAAAATAAGCCATTGTTACTTTTAAAAACTATGCCAATTCTCTATCAACAACCATTTCAATAACCCTCATCCCATCCAGTTTTTGGTTATTACAAACAATGGAACTGACATCCTTGTATGTCTACTTGGATTTTTTTTAAAATGTATTTGTAGGATAAATTCCTAGCTATGAAATTACCAGGACAAAACTACAACATTAAATTCTGAAAGAGAGCAGCGCTGATTTTACATTCCCACCAACCGTTAGTGAGGGTACCTGCTTTCCTACACAGCCTCGCCAACGCTGGGTTTTATCAAAATTTCTATTTTGGCCAGTTCTATAGGTAAAACATAGTGAACATTACTTTCTACTAAAACTTGTACTTAATGCTTGTCCTATTCGGACAAAATGAAAATTACCACCCATAACTGGGGAGAAGGAGGCTCACATCTATAATTGCTCCAGGGCGGTATGGAAAGATGGAAGGAAGGAGACCTCGGCTGAGATGCAGATATGCCTCTGCTCCAATGAGCTGAAGACTTTGGGCAGAAGCCCCCCACTAGCCGGCTCCATTTACTGAAGCAGGTGATGGGATTAGACTTCGAGCCCCAGCCCTGCCAGCTGTGAGTTCTAGGACCCACGGGTGCTTCAGTGTGGTGCTGGAACACCAGCAGCCAGGAAGCAGCACCGTGAACCTAACTCAGCAGCATCCCGGAATAAAGGACTAGGGCCAACTCCGGAGGCAAGTCCAGCTCTTCAGAGTCCAGCTGCTCATCAGTAGAGGAATAGTTAAATGAATGTAGCCCACGCAACAGAAGAGAGTAAAGCCGTATGTTCTCATGTGGAAACACTCCTGTCAAGGAGAGAAACAGGTTGCCAAACACCAGAGACAGCAGAACCTTAGTTTTTAAAAATGAAATATTGTGGGTCACATATATTTGTGTGTGTCTATGCAGAAACAAACTATACACATGTAAACACAATGGATTCATTTATATATTTGTGTAGACATGGACAAAATTCTAGGAGGACTGACATTAGGCTATTTACCATGGTGGTCTATGGATATTGAGATCACACACAGCTCTGAGACTCTGATGAAAGATATGAACACACTCACCAGAAAAACGTTCCCCTCATGAGTCCACATTCACAACACACTGTGTATAGTTCCGGGGGAGATGTGCAGCTCAGGGTATGAGGGGATAAAGATGCAGGGAACTTTTACTCTCAACTACATGCAGCACTGTAATTTTGAATTTCTTTTGACAGTAAACGTTCATTACATTTACAACTGGAAGAAAATCAGGTATCTGTGTATGTATGTACACATATCTGTTATATTTCTAGTTTGAATAGAAAAGATACTCTTAGATATTCTAAATAAGAATTCATATTAAAATGCCTACTGCAGAATTACCTCTAAAGCACCCTGCCTAACAGTGCTGTGAAAGGAAGTTGGTGCAAACATCCTTCGCGGTAGGAGGTGTAGGGGCTACACCTTCTCTTTCTTACCTCAGCTTCACAGTAAACTGTACTCCAGTCTTCAAGACCAGTGGCCTCTGAGGATGAGTGGGCATGCAAGGCTGCCTTTCCACCACAAAGGAGCTGTAAATTCCCAGCAAAGAGCAAATTAGCATTTCCATGAATGTTGACGCAGTAAAAAGTTATTTTCCAGACAGAGAAGAGGGGGTTAAAGGGCACAAGCTAAAAACCAGTTTGAAAGAGTCTAACGAGTTGGATGAATAAAGTGAGGTTTTCCAGTCAGTAAAGAAATCCCCACATCTAACTTGCGCTCAGCAAAATCAGAGTAATTGCAGTGACCTGTGATGCTCTTCAACAATGAAAACCCTGAGTTGGATTCTGTTCATTTACAAATCTGCATTAAGAGTCAAGTTTGCTAATTAGACTTTGGTCTTCACAACATATACAAATGTCAAATCATAATGCTGTACATCTGAAACTAATATGTCACACATCAATAGTATGTCAATTTAAAAATAAAAATAAAAACAACAAAACAAAAATAAATTTTACTACAGTTGAAAATGAACCATGTACCCACACTGCTTATCACCGTAATTTTAAATTGATATTTTAACATCCTTTGGAAAGTTGCTCTTCTTCTAGTAAAATTTAGTGGTATTTACTATCCAACAAACATTTCAAAACATTAATTTTCAATTTAAAAAAAGAATAAAATTTGCATTCCAAAACCCAAGTAAATATTCTTGATTATTTCAAAATCCATCATCCAGGCATTCCTGTTTGGACATTAGCCACAGGGAACAAAAGACACTTTTATTATGTCAAGTTAGCATTTTAAAAAATTGCAATATGAACTCTATTCTTCTACTCGGCACCATTTATTAATCTACTATCTACTATGCATGTCTGCAACACCTCCCCATGGGTGAGGCACTGCATAAGGCCCTGGTGGGGGAAGAAAATGACAAAGGTACATCTCTGTCTACTACGACTTTCCACTTTACAACAAAGA
The DNA here is from genome assembly GCF_048773025.1 of Camelus bactrianus. NCBI lineage: Eukaryota > Metazoa > Chordata > Mammalia > Artiodactyla > Camelidae > Camelus > Camelus bactrianus. The sequence continues at coordinate 85,904,029 of NC_133543.1, read as the reverse complement.
TAACAGAAACACACAGACAACTATGTAAGAAAATCCAGAATGAGGGAAGGATAAAGAGTGAACCATGCAGATCTGAAAGGGAGGCAGCATCTGCCTGGGAACTCTGAGACTTCATGATGAGACATAAGCTGAAATGTTCAGGATGTGCAGTTTTGAAAAGAGGTACCAGAGAAGGCTCTGAGGCCGAGGAAACACTGTACAGAGCGGCCTGGAGAAGCAACGACCAGAGTGGGCATGAGGTCAAGTCTGCCTGGAAATGGGGCACATGGAGAAGCTAATTCTGGAGTGGCTGCTGAGGGCCAGGCTGTGGAGGTGGCGCTTGGGAGTCTGGCTTAAGGGCTCCCCTCAGATTAGCAAGTGATGAGAAGCCAGACTGAACTCTGCTCTGGGACAGCGCAGGGTCACAGGGATGAGTGAGGGACCATTTAGGAGACTAAGAGTTCAGCAGAGAGGACTTCACAGTTTGAAACGTGACGAGACCACAGAACAGGAATGAGGACAAATATCAAGAGGTTAGACAGGTCTCGTTACAGACCAGCCACAGGAGGACACTGGTTACCAGCCTAGGTGGTCATAAGAACGATGGGCCATTGGCATCAACAAGGGATTCAGGAAGACCTGATTCAGGGACGCCATAAAAAATTTCATGTAACCTACTCAACCCTTCTACGTTACCAGAATTACCATAAAATTTTCCTTGCAAATCATAGCAAAAGGTGCAAAAACATCTCCCTCAAGTTACCTCTGAATGAGCTGCTGGAAGAGGCTGAAGGTCCGGTCCCATAACGCTTGTTTGTTTTTCGTGATGGGGTCATGTTCGTAGGTATATTTCTGCTCCAGTTCCTCCAGCTTCTTCAGCTGCTGACGAACCTGCTGCAGACTCTCCGCAACTATGGTGAACCTGGGAAGGCACAAGCCACAGGGGTCTGCATCAGAGGCCATCCCCAGGCAGCCCGGATTGAAGAGAACCGCAGAAACCAACATGTGGTCTTTACAGGCGGCACACAAGGTTATCCGCCCAGCCGGCGCTGCAGGGAGAAATAGGGAGCAAACCTTCTCCTGGTGTAACGAGTTGTTATTTGGGAGGAAAAAAAAAAACTACTGTGCACTGAATGATTACAGCCCAAGTAAAAAACCTCTGCACACAAATGAGAGGCACCAAAGAGAGGTGGGTGTGGGCCAGGGCTTCTGGGAGATCTGTGACTTCAACTGAGTTGTAAGATAACTGGGGCTTAAAGGGACAAGGCAAAGGGAAGGGCGGAGGCAGAGGACGTCAGAGGTGATGTGGAGGCAGCGAGGGGCCGTGGGCAGTGACACGTGGTGGGGAGGAGCAGGAGAGCGCCGGGAACAAGGTCACTCTCCCCCTACACGGGAAGGAGAAGGCAGGACGTGCAATCAAGACACTCAAAAAAATACGTATATAAACCAAGGAGGACACCCAGCGACTGTGTTCAGGTTCCTCCGTCCTGACAGTAAACCACCAACGGTGGTGCCACCTCTGAGCCCAGCTGGGCTGTGGAAGTGCTGTTTAACTCCCCTGAAGCAATGACAGAAGAAAACCTTCTCCTAAGGGAAAAACATCTTCACTCGGTGGTTTCACTCCTTGGAAAGTTCAAAGCACTGAGCACAGCCGTTGGCCATGAAGTGAGAGGCAGGATAAAGGCAGGTGGGTGAGCTCTAGACGGATTCTAACCCAGTGATTCCCTACTTCGCTCAGGCCACGGCACACAAGAGCGCGATACTCCTTGTACAGCACAGTGGGGGACACCAGAGGGCATTCATGTCCCTGGAAGGGGTTCCTTGTGGCCTCAAGTGACCACTAGGGGACCCCAGCCAGCTGGAGGCCCCGCCGGGCCTCAGAGGCCAGTGTCTCACAAGGCACATGGGGGCACACCAGACTGGGGAGCTGTGTTCCCACCTACAAGAAATTTGGGATATGGACTGGCAATTCAGAAATAAAAACAAGTGGCTGAATATTAATTGTGAATTACAAAAACAGCAATCCATAAAGTAATCTATCTCATGAGCTCTCTGGTCCTTGGGCCTTTCTGTTCCAGGCCACCACCCCTCCTGCGGACTGACTCTACCTTTGCACCCCTCTCAGCTCGCTTCCTTCATCAGCTCTGCAGGCCTCCCAGGAACTATGCGTGCACACCCTCAGGGCAGGCCACCTGGCCTTTCTGTCTCCGGTCTGTCCTCAGACTGCTGCCAGAAATCTGAAAAATTAACCTCCACTTAGGTGAAAAAAAAAACCCGCCTGGCTCACCAGTGCCCACCAGGTAAAGTCCCAGAATTCCCAGCTAGGTGTGGGAAGCTGCAGGAGCAGCTCCAGCCTCTCGCCCTCCTGGCACCCGACTCACTAGCCCCCAACGTGAGGACTGAGGGCCCCTGCCCATGCCGGCCCCTCCTCCCACGCTCTTCCCCTCTCTGGTTCACAAGAAGTATGGCTGCTCACTCCCGAGTCAGGCCCACTTCCTCTCTCTAATCTTCCCTGTGACTCCTTCCTCGTCCTCCATGAGCTCTAGGCGGACCCTGTCAGAGCCCTGGCAACCTTTCACTGAACAGAGTCATTACCACGTCCATCTCCCGCCTCCACACTGAGAGCTCCTTACTGGCAACCACCAAGAATCATTCACCTTGTGTCCCCAGGCCCTCGCCCAGTGCCTGACACACACTGTTTAACAGGTGAATTTACTAGATGGATGACTGAATGAATGGCCCACTGACTATTATTTCATGTAAGCCTGGAAAATGCCTCAAGCTCTTTTGTTTTTAATAAACACTGGGACTCGAGCTGTTAAATGTGTTGTGTGACGACCATGGCACTGGTGTGTTGGCACAGTCAAACGACACATCCCACGGCACACGTACAGCAGGAGAGGAGGGCTCCAAACCAACCAGGACCTGGCTCAACCTGGCGTGATTAACACTGTGTTTTTCAAGTCAGTGTCTCCAGGGCAAGAAGCGGCTGGACTACATCAAAGTCTAAACCAAACTTTCGACAGGATCTGTTTCACTAACACAGCAGGAAGGTGCACACTATGAGTTTACACGGTTAGCGAGTCGGCTGCCAATTTTCTGCTTTGGAGAATCTCACCAGTTCTGCAGCTGATCGAGGCAGGCGTTGGGGGGTCCCCCAATACAGGCACTCTGCTGTCTCTGCTTCCATTCCACCAGTTCATCATTAATCAGGGCTTTCTGAGTAAGTTCGGTGACATTCAACAACTCTATTATTTTGTGAACTACTTCCTAAGGGGAGAGAAAGAAACAAAGTGAAATAAACTCATCTTTAATCACTGAATTTTAGAAGATTTTTTTTTAAGGAAAGCAAATATTCTTTCATCTCAATTGGGGCTGTAAGCCAGGTGGTTATAAAAATAACTTGTCCTCTGTTCTAAACTTCGAGTCCATTATTTACAGTCCCTGGCAAAACCAATGTGTTACCCTGGGAAGTGAATCACTACCTTTCTCTTACTGTCAAGCATTAAATACATCTTCTGGAGTAACATCTGTTCCTGTTTCTGATCATTCTTTGCCACACCATTGGTTTCATGTTCTGTGAATTGGGAGAGACAACAGATAAATATACATGTAAAAGAAGACAAAACCGACTAAAGCTAAGGCTCACATACATTTAGGAGAAATAAGGTCCAAATGCTGTCTGGAGATAGGTCAAAGTTGGTCCTTCTTTAGTCATTATTAAACAAAACAAGAAAAATGTCCTACACACAAAACCTGGACACCCTGAAACAAAGTACTTGCTTTCAGTGACTCATGTAAATGGTACTGTCTGGTTCTTAAGACACCGTCAGAATATTACCTAAATGAATATAAGTGACAAAATTCAAAGTCTCAAATAAAAAGTTGATAAAAAGCATCTCTGTGGCTTTGAAAGAGAAGCAGACAACTAGGAAATAGTAGTTGAAGTTTCTTTCTCTCCTACTTTGATTCAAGTTATTGCTAATAATCTCTCCATATTAACCATGGTATCCTCCAAACAACGCTAGGGGTACGTGGTAGCCTACGTGCTCTACACAATGCACACTTTCGGGTTACTTTCAGTGATGTTCTCTCATCATTAAAAACAAGGAAAACAACAAAATAGAGCAAAAGCACTTTAAAACTTGAGGAAAAGGCTGAACTTCACCTGTGGAGTATATACGTGGAGCTGGAATGTTGGAAGGAACCTTGGGTTTTAGGGCAGGGGAACTCCACCACCTATCAGTCTATGTCAAAGTGGGCCAGGCGCAACGAGTGACGTGAATAACCCATAACCAGCGGCTATCAACTGGGTCGACTTTGCTACCCCAGGGATCACTGGAACGTCTGGACACCAGCTGGGCTGTCACCACTGGGGATTAGGGGATGATTCTCCTGCCATCTGGTGGGCAGAAGTCGGGGATGCGCCAAACGTCCTACAATGCACAGGACAGCCCCCACAATAAAGACTTATCTGGCCCAAAAGGTCACTAGCATGGAGGTTAAGAGACCCTGGCCTGGGTCATCAAGAAGCCAACTCTAGCAATTCAGAATCATAAAATATTTGGCAAATATGAAGGACTTTGTTATCTAGTGTAGACAGAAAAAATTACAGCCAATGGACACTGCTGTCAATGCTAACTCTTACCTCTGTTCTGCAAGGTCTTGCATTTAAAATCATATTCATCTTGTAAATCTTCTAGAGTCTTGATTTCATGCTCTATACACTACAAACAAAGACACAAAAAAGTTTCCCACTGTACTTAGAACAAAGACTTTAGGAAACAGATTATTGCTTCTATAGCTCCCAGAACACCGTGGAAACAGTCCTGCTCCCTCAAAGATGGATTTGACTTGTAAAATTCTGATCACACACATGAAATAATTTTCATTTCATTAGTAAGTATGTAATACGTTTATGAAAAGAAAAGCTATGGCTATTTTTGGACTGGGCCATTTGATATCTACTTTAACGAAGTATCTTCCTCAGAGGAGGCCAGATGAAGTTGTTCCAAGGAATCTGGAGTTTGGCAAGATGCTGTCTGATGCACAGAGTCAAGGCCATGCAGGTGTGACCTTGAGACCCACAGGAGAGCACAATGCCTGGTGGGAAGGCCATGTCCACAGACAGAGGCCTGGTGCAAAGCAGGACTCCTCACTCTTTCCCCCAAAGAGCCTCAACAGTGGAACGGAGTGAGCACATACCAGCGAGGGCACCAGTTCTACAAATGGTCTGGGAAGTTTTACCTTGAAATTATTGTGGCTGTTCTATTCTAATCAGAAGTATGTCAGAATTTCTTTTGTGGAGGTGCTTTTGTTCCCCTCCAAGTCTTAGAACGAGACAGGTGCTTGAGGAAGACGGACCATGTTTATCCTGGGGCTCTACGTAACCTCAGGAACACCTCAGTTTGAGAGGAGCAGACACAAAGGGCTGTTCAGAGCAGCCACAGCTGGTGTATTGGGCAATGGGGCAAAGTCAATAGTTACTGCATGATCTCGCAAGGAAGGAAGAGATAAGCTCAATGTTTGGAAATTGTAACAGGGGCCATAAATGTCTATCTGCTCATTGGAATCACCAATTTATTTAACTTATGGTTTGGAACCTGAACGAAGATTTTCTTCCCAACTACTTAAAAGGCTGAAATCAGTTACCACGTTTATACTAGAGCAACTGAATCCTTATTTCCTCTGTAAAAAGTTACCAAGTAGACATGTACATTTACTCAGTACTCACCATAACCTTGTCCTTCACATTTCTCACTTTGCTGTCAAGTTCCTTCTGTTTGTCTAACATTACAGTGCTCTGAATATTCCCTGACTGAGCCTGTAATGGAAGGTACATGGTTAGCAGCCATCACTTCCTCCGTCATATTTATGTGCTGGTTCATCTCAAAAGTCAGGTCCACACCGTGTGCCCCACCTAACTCCCAGACCTTCCTAGACTTCCTGCAGGCCTCCCTCATGAGTGTGCACGAGAAACAGCTCAGTTCCCAAGGCCCTGGGAAATACGGGCAAGCTGTTAGCAAGGCTACGGAGAGACTAGGCTTAGTTCATGCCTGAAGTAAACTAGCCGTATTTCTGGAATTTTCCATCAAGTCATATAGCTCCATGGGACCACACAGGAATTTTCAGCAGGGTTTCTCAAATTCTGCAGACATGTTACTTTTACTAACCCTACTCATCTTAAAGCCATGCAGTTTACCGTGTGGACCCCAGACCAACAGCATCTTACCACCTGGGAGCTTATTGGAAATGCAGAATCTCAGGTCCTAATCTGATTTCTGAACCAGAAACCCTATTTTGACAAGATCCCAGATGATTCAGAGGCATATCAAAATCGAACAGCACTGACATGAAGGCCTTCAGCGAATGTCTGCCGCTCTAGAGTGATCGTGAACACCAGCCCAGATGCACTGGGTCTGTTTTGTCTTCACCCCTGATAGCCAGGAAACAACCTGTTGCTATTTTTATTGGGGTCGCGCTAAGATTATGAATTAACTCAGCAAGAGCCAGTATCTTTATGATGTGGCTTTAATTCTTATGCTTCTAATGATTTTCTCGTCTGGCCGCAATACCAGGGACACGACGTTAACTAGCAGTGGAAGCGGTGGACATCTTTGCCGTGGCTCTGACTTCCTGATGTTTTCCCCAAATAAGTAAGACACTGTCTCTAGAACTGAGAGATGTATATTTTAATCTGTTAAGGAGGTACCCATCAATTCCTATTCTGTTGACTATTTTTTACCAGGGAGAGGTGCTGAATTCTGTCACACCTTTTCAGCATCTATAGAGAAAAGCGTATGCTTTTTCTCCTGACGTCTATTCCTCATGTCTATTTATATAATGAATAACACCAATGGATTTCTCAGTCACTGTCTACACTTGTAATCTAAAATAAATCCTACTTGGTTATGATGTATTATTTTCTTAATGTAGTATTTAATTCTGATTCTTAATATTTTATTTATTTGATATTCATGAGTGAAATTGGTCCTTAACATTCTTTTTCTGTTCTATCACTATTACGTGTAGGTAATCAAAGTTATTCTTGGTTCACAGGAAAATGTTTGGAAGTTTTCTTTCATTTTATACACTCTGGAAGAGCAGAATTCAAAGCTTCCAAACTATATCAGAATAAAGTGTGCATTATAAATATACGAAGTGACTGGTATCCCCAGGTGCCACTTGTCATTAAGTGACAAATGGAGCTGCTCTGGCCATTCAGAATGAACCGTCACCTCGACCAGATCCATAATGCTTCTTGCCTCTACAGGGAAGTCTCTGCTGCTGTCAGTTTCTAAGCCAGCTGGATGCGGAGGACATGTCCAGTTGGCTCTGATAACAGCTGGACAGTTCACCCAGAAAGAGGGACCTGGTCACGCTGGAGGATCCCGACTTCCTAGTCCTCCTCCCCAGGCTGTCAAGGTCTGCTCAGTGAACAGAGGTATAAACAGTAATGGTTGTGCGCACGCAGCTGCACTTCCAGCTACTACATTCCCTTCCTCCCGTCACACAGGGAGATGCTCAGTGGAAAAAAATCTCATGATTGCGGCAGAGGTGTTAAGAAATCTCCCGCTTCAAACTTAAGCAAGAGTGCATCCGAGTTACCCAAGCCCTTTGCTGCTTTCTTACCCCCTCCTCTCACTCCCTGCCCCCTCCTCTACCCGACTCCTATCAGTTAAAAGATCTGCTTAGCTGGGACCTTACCATCAATTACCTCAAAGAGAACAACATCTGATTCTGATTCTACTTCCAGGGCGAGTCTTTAACTTTTTAACTTTCTGACACAGCAGGAAACATCAGGAAACCACAAGAAGGACAAGCGTTACCGTGGGCAGGGACCTCAGCCATCGTTGACTCCTATTTCCTCATTTCATACCTCCCCTCTAGAGACCTTGTCTGGAGGGTTTTAATGAGAACTCGGTTACTCACACAACCCAGACCAAAGAAGAATCTTCTGTTCAAGGAGGCTGCTCTCCTCAACAGAATAAACAGCTGCCCAAGTAAGAGGCGATGTGACAGGCGCTCAGAGGGTGTCAGAAGCCCCAGTCAGAGTGCCCTCAAATCCCACCTCCCACATCAGAAAACTGAAGAGAGACTACGTGACTTCTCCAGTGAATTGGTTTTAGAGTCAGATAAATCTCAGTTTGAATTCCAAACCTTATTAGCTTTGTGGCTTGAGCAAAGTACTTGACTTCTAAACCTTAGTTATCTCATCTACCTTCAGTAATAGCTCTGAAAGCATTTATTCAAATGAAATAAAGGTTATAAAGTGCTCAGCACAGGGCCTGAAACGTAAGCACACAGCACATGGTGACTCTGTTACTCAAGATCACGCAGACGGAACCACAAAAGGAAACCGAGAGCCACTACAACCTGAAAGAAATGATCACCACCCACTGGTGACTTAGGATCTCGTGGACCTAATTTTGTCCATATGTAAATTAGCTTTTTCACCACACAGAAAGAAAGAAAGAAAGAAAGAAAGAAAGAAAGAAAGAAAGAAAGAGAGAAAGAAAGAAAGAAAGAAAAGAAGCTTAGTGTGCTATAATGGCAACAGACAAAACACCTACAGTCTACTAAAAAGTCTCTCTGTATAATATTCTCAAACGTATTTTCTAAAAGCTTCTCTTTTCAAACGAAGAAAAGGAACCACACTTTCCTATCCCAACACTCCTACAGGGTTCTGTGCTCTTTAAATGCTCTGAACTGACTCTGAATTTTGCATGTTTTTCACTTGTTGAATGTTTTGAATCCTCACTTAACTATCCCACAGTGTCAACAATGAACAATTCATGGACACTCTGCTTCATCTCTGGCCCTAAAACTGGGTTCCTCTGAAGCAAATAACAGACATCACATCATTCCATACACATGTCCATCAGTATGAATAGAAGACATAGTTGTTAAAAAGTACTTCAACAAGCAGGGCAAATGGCAAAGAAATGTTTCTAAATTTTCCAGCCAGCAGTAGGCTGGATAATTTTGGAAAGGAGGGACCTACTGTGCCTTTTCCCTTCTTCTGATACCTCTAGACATCCAGGACCTTTCCTCAAACCCCAAAAAGGCCTCACATCTCTGGCTTACAGTGGGGCAGTCCTCTAAACGTCCTCAGAGGGGATCACTGATAACTCAGGTGTCCTCTGAGAGACTTAAAATGAACCTCTCCCTAGGAAACTCATATATTTTCAAAGGGGAGCCAAAAGCTGACAAGGCTTCAAGACCCAAAGCACACCCAGCAGATGGGGGCTGATCTGGCAGAGCAGAAATCACCTACTCTGCCTCCCAGTGCTGACCTGGGGCCAAATGTCAGGAGAGAAATGCCTGGGTACCAAGGTGACAGTTCATTCTTCTGCCCATCTCTGCTCTTGGCTTCCTCTCGAGTCTATCTGAGAAACAGGAGCAGCCCATCGCATAATGCTCTTAAGATGAAAATCCCATGTAATAACCAAAGCTTCGTGCTGAAAGTCTCCCAGGTCCATGCCATGCTAAAGAAGGCACACCTGTCTCAGAGAAGACAGCACAGCCAGCTTTTCCTGATAGACACTTTTGTTTGCTAGGCTGGGTGAAGGATGAACTAGCCAGCTTGAGTTTAAAGCATATAATATGTATTTTTAAATGCTTAGTGCAGCAAGATGCTTTCAGCGTGATGGTGAGACAGTAACTAAATGCCCAAGGAGGCAGCAGATGCACAAGGACTGGGGCAGGTGCTCAGGAAGTGCACAGAGAATGGTATTCACCACCACTACTTAAATGCTCTCTCTCCACCCCCCACCTCCCAATCTCACAGCTCATTTTGTTAGTTACTTGTTAGAGAAATGCACTTAGGTCCCTGGACTCTGCACACTTGTATTCCACCCTGTACTCTGGCCTTCTCCCCCTCGTATAGGAATGGTCTCAGCCAGAGTAACCCACACTCCAGTGGTTTCACAACTGTCTGCCTGCTAGGTTGTTCCCACCACTCCACCACTCAATGAAAGGCATGAATAAATGCCACGGCAACTTCCAAAAATTGCTGAACCCTGATCACCTTCCTGATTAGATCATGATAAAATCTTGGTGCTCATGTCACTCCTCCGACTCATTCACTACCGCGATGTCTTAGCTATTTAACAGATTATCTCAGTCCTATTCAAAACAAAGTTGTTGACTTTCCCATCAACCCATTCTTCTCCTCCAAAGCCAACTGCTCCCTGCAAAAACCCTACTCCTGTCCCTTCCCTGTCTCTCCCAGCTCAGTAAACAATATCGCCAAGTGACTCAAGTCACAATCAGAGTCATCCTCAACTCTTCACTCTCTCTCACACCCACGTCTGAGCCCTCATGTGAGCGCTAGGGGTACCATGTCTGAAACATGACTGGAATCTGTCCACTGGTTGCATCCCTACCGCACACTTCCCACTCAGCTCCCCTGGCCTGCTCCAAGAGCCCTCCCGCCCCAGCACCTCAGAGACGTTTCCTGACCCTGATCTAAAGAAACACCACCAGCCCCCAGATACTCCACTACTGTCCACGCAGTACCCTGCTTTGTTGCCTACATGGCAATTAGCACTATCTGAAAGGATTTTGTTTATTTTGTCTCTCTCTCACACTGGAATGACTTCCATTAAATCAGGGTCCTTTCTCAGGGCCTGGGTCTATAACATCTCTGTATCTGATTTTACCCACTTCTTGGGGCTATATGATCAGAGGCCTCATCACCCCTGCCTTGAAACAGGGCCTCAATAATAGGTGCTGAACAAATGAATGAGTTTTAATTTCAATTATCTTTAGTGTTCAATTAGGAAAAAAGTACCTGTTTGAATCTCTGGGCATTTTCCAAGATCTTTCTTTCTTCCTTCAGACAGCTACAGATGATCATAGACATCTGGATTGGGTCTTCCTGAAAATTATCCTAGACATGGGTTGTTAGAACAAAAATAAATTAAACTGCAGAATGCTTAAACTATTGTGTATTATATATTGAAATGAGTTGGTTCATATCCACTAAGAAACCTCATCCTTTACCTAGTAAATTTTACATAAACTATTTTTGGTAAAAATCAAAATATTCTTTTTACAATTTATGACAAAAAACTGTTTTAACTTTCCAATTAAGTGCAGGTACCTAAATTAATTCTTGGTCAAAAACAAGTATTTTCATATATGGTTCCTATAATATATTTAATTTCTATTGTTCTTGGGCCCAATTACCAACCTTGTTAGGTTCCTGAGACAATGTAAATAATACAAAAAATTATTCATGATATCCCTCAATTAATTTATCTACTGGTCTCTGCTTTTATTCAGACCAAAGATATTCTTCTCAGTTTTTCTGTTTTCTTGCCGAAGCTAGTTTTGCAAAATACTGGCAAATCATGTCTCTTTATAACAGGTATAATTAAGCAAAGTCTGTAGGAGAGCAAATTTCTGTAAAATTAATCTGGCTTTCCCACTCACTGTTATTATAAAATCACAGATGCATTCAGGGGGGCTGTGGGGGGGAGCGTCTAATTACCTAAGTTGAACAGTTTGGTTGTTTGAGGAATAAAACAAGAAAATGACAGTACTCACTTCCATTAACACAGGAAAGTTCCATCAATACAGAAGTAAAAATGGCAGCCAGCCTTAAGGGAGGCTGGGAGTACTTCTGAAGAATTCCTAAAACTTTGCAGCATACTCTCTCCTACCTAGAAATCCCTTTGACTTTCTCATCCGAGGGAAGGCAGCTCCAGCAGAAGCAAGGCAAGGTGGAGTCTAGCTCCAATTCACCAACTCACTACTGGGCCATTGGGACGTCAAACCTTTCTGGACCTATTCTTCATCTGTATACCATGCACTTAGACTGGCTTCATCACTAAAGTTCCTTTGAACTTCAACATGTTACTACAGCTCACCTGTTCTTAACATGTAACCTTTTTTGACTTAAATATTGACAACTTTTAGTAAAACAAGGTTAGGGCATCGCATTTCTCTCAGAATTTCTTATGCCTAACAGGTATGCCTAACCCTTAAGCCTGAAACTTCCTTTGTTTACAAAGTGAATTGATAATTTTATTTTACTTTTGCTATAAAATATTAGCCACATAAAATGAGTTTATTCAGAGTCTCTGTAGCTTTTCTAAATACCAATGAGTGCATGTTCAATAGTATTTGCTGAATGAAAAAAACTCTCTTATGTAAACAGGGGAACATTTCAACTCATATGCAAAAACCAGGTCATACCTGAAGATTACGCTTGCTCTTCCTTATGTTATGCTGCAATAAAAAATTATTCTCCAATGAAAAGCGACTATATTGATCATCCAGCTGCGATAAGAGGTCGTGAAAACGGATGGTAGCAAATGAAACATCATTGGCGGCATGCTCCCTAGGAGATTCAAAATTCACACACTTCATTAAGATGCTACTTTAAACAGACCAAATAAATACTGCTTTCCTTATTGAAATTATTAAAAATAATCTTAAGTGTTTTCTTGGGATTTATTTCCTCCTTTTGAAACTGACATTGCTTTTAGCAGCAGCTTGTACAATATTTCTATTACATAAAATTAGCATGAGAAATCCTAGCGCTCCAAGATTCTGCACAAAACTGTGACCGGTGATTATCTCTGCAGGTGAAAAATCAACAGAGGGCCTTCACTTTCTACATCAAATATTTTCGGAACATTTAAAATATCTGCAATGAGAAAACAAAATTTTAAAAAGAACATATACTGGTTTTAAGAGATACTCTCTTAATTGTATTACTTCGTTCATACTTCTAATCAGTATTTTACCATAATTTGGCTTCATTTCTTTTAACTTACTTCTTTCTATAGCCTGGGTCCTAACTTGGAAAATAACTGGTGTCAGCATTATCTAACCTGTCCAAAGCATTTAGGAGGACAGATTATACTTAAATCGACAAAAATGGCATGTAGAGGCACATGTCATTTTTTCAAGTGAACACATTTTTCCACAACAGATAATCCCAATGGCTGCTGACGAGATTCACCTTGCAGTCAATGTGGCTCCCAGTTACTCAATCAACAAGTTATTTTAAAAGTGGAGAAAAACAACTTCTGTCTAGTGAGTTTTCCTTACCAGTCTTGCTTTTCCAGCCACTGTGCCAGATACTGTCTGATTTCCATGGGAAAACTGTCATCATAGAGCTGGTGAACCTGCTCCAGGAATTTAGAGTCAAGCTGCTGAAGCTCGTACCACTGGGACATCCTACAGGGAAACACAACACAGATCACAAACGGAAGCCCCCCATCCCCCACCCCCAGCTCCAAAGAAAGCATATCTAGCATTGTGCTTCTTCTAAATATCTCACTTAATCCAAAACATACTTTATCTATGAAATACACTTTGTAAATGGTGTCTATATTTCAAAGCCTGTTTTTTTAATTGAGTTTTGGGTCAATATATTTTTCTTCTCAAAAAAACAAATTTTCAGGTCTTCGCTCAAGTATCAACATATCAGGGAAGCCTTCTCTGTCACTTTATTTAAACTGGCACTACCTCTCACCCTGGAAAATACTATCCCTCCTCCCTAATGTATTTTTCTCCATTGCACTCAACGTCATCTGACCTGCCACATATTTTCCTTTTTATTTTGATTAGTGTCTGTTTTCCCCACATGAAGGGAAGGATTTTTGGAGGGGTTTGTTCGCTGCTGTTATCTCCAGAAAAGTGCCAGGCACACAGTAGGTATTCAATAAATATGCCTTTAAAATGAATCTGCACTTCTATCAGATTAAACAAATGGAAAATATCATTTAATTAAATTTGCTTTAGGACAAATCATAAGACCTCTCCAAAACTTTCTCTTATAAATTACAGTTGTAATATATACACTTGTAATATAACTCAAAGAATTTTAAACTGGTTTTTTACATTTTATATAATTCACACGGTAAAAATGAATTATTTTTGTTATGTACGTTTTAAAAGAGATATGTTTTCTTCTTTTCCTACTGCAAACAAGAAACCTGGCACAAGAAGTCTTAAATCCCAGAAATAATTTTTAAAGATTGAAACATTTTAAAATGGAATTTGAAAGGATAAAGTAACACTATCTCTTTGGATAATTGTAAGTCAATTTTTATACAGCAGTTCTGCAGATTAAAAAATGAAAACAAAAACCTGATTCAAACAAATCCTAACATCTATTAGGAAAATGAAGAGCCTCTCTTCACCATAGCATAACTGAGGATTTAATATCAGCGCACGGCTGACAATATTCAGAGTGGAGGTAAGTGAATCTTATCCTACCAGGCCTCTGAGAAATAGGTCTGGATTTTCAAGCAGGGTATGGAAAAGTGTATGCACGCTTGCTGGTGAGAACATGTGTGCAGGCATGAAGTCATGTCGACTCCACAAATTTCCTTCCAAAGGAAAGTTAAGAATACGGTGGGACTATAAAACTAGTTACCATCACAAAACCAAGCCACCCCTTTAACACATTTGCTGTAGCAATTTGATTTTTCACTTCAAAATTATTTTCCCCGAGTAGAAGATTCCAAATCTGTGGTGCTCCTCCTCCCAACTCAGTGTCTAATAAATAAGGATGTGCCTAAAGCGAATATGCTGTCCGGAATGTCAAACAATGGCGGTTGCAACACCTATTAGGTGAATGACCTCAGGCAACTCATTTCCCTTTCAACAGGGTGGTTGTTAAGACTGAATGACCTGGTATAGACACAGCACCTGGCACAAAGCAGGCAAGCAACACATTCATGTTAACAAATCCAGAACCCATTCCACCTTCTCACAAAACTTGTTACTAACACAGGGAGTGGCATGATGGTCCCCCAGTCACACCTGGCTCAAATTCCAAATTTAGGTCTGACTCCTTCCTCTACAGTCCCAAGACCTCCTATCTCCCAGCCTCCAACACTATTCCCCAATCCACCTTCTTTAAGCTTCCTTAAGCTCTATGATGTCTTCCCTACATGATGTAAGCTTCAAAGTTGCTGGGACAATGTCTTAAAAAAAAAAAGAAAAAAAACCTCTGCACTTTGGACAATGTCCTGCACATAACTCTGCTCTCAATAGTGTTTGTTCGCTTGAAATCGAGTATATTTCAGATTGAATTATAAAGTAAAGGGCAAACCATATTATGGTCCAACAAGTTTGAGTCCTGCATTCCCTGCATTAAGCAATGGCTGCAAACTGACTTGCGTTGGAGGCTCAAGTCTTATTTCTGTCTAGTAAAAACCTATGCAACTTAATACGAACAACATTCAGAGTAAAATCAACCACACACCTATTTTTCTTCCTCCAAACACTCTGGTACTAACTAGTCAGATTTTTTTTTTTAACTAATTATATTATTTGAGGGTCAGCAGGAACTAATTATCACTTTTACATTCCAGGAGCATACTAAGCTCCTTTATCTTTACACACAGATATATAATTAAGTTCCAAAGTCAGGTACTCATTCATTCATTTCCATGAACATTTACTAACCTGTCACCTTGTGCCCCAGCAGAGGGCTGGGTATTCAACACAGGCAGCAGCTACACACAGCACGTCAGATGCCAAGACTGTTGCGTTTGTGTGCACAGGGTGCCAGGGCCTAACTGAGACAGCTCTCTGGAGGTGGCACAGTGCGAATGAAAATCTGCGAAAAGAAGAAAATGTGACTGGTGGAAAGGGGCGGGAAGGAGAGAGAAGTTAAGGTAAATGGGGAGATGCAGTGTTTGGGGCGGGGGGGGGGGGGTTCTATTTCACAGGGTATTTCTTCCTGCCAGAGCACGACTGGCTGGGGCAACAATGCCGTTCGAGAACAGTACCTGGGATACGCGTTCTTCCCCGGATGACGGATTCACCTGTCACTACTTAAAAGCTCGCCCTCGCCGGGCGTCCGGCTGCAGGCCCCAACGACGCCCGTCCAGACTTGCCCCACCCTGGCAGCCAGAACCTCACACCCACTCACTCTGCTCGCCGGATCCGGCAGGGGTGAGCGGGGCGCAGCGGTGCTGCCTTTCCTGGGCGCGCCGGGTCGCCTCTACTCTCTCTGGGGGGTCTGACCCGCGTTGTCCCAGGAATACCTGGGTCTCTCTGCAGATTCGGCTCGGGAAAGCGAAAGTATCGGCCAGGAGAAAAGGCAGCCCCGGACGCCCCGCCTCCTTGCGCTCCCGCCAATCAGAAGGCTGCGCGCTCGGCCAATCGAACGCGGCTGTTCCGCGCGCGAGCCTCCTCCCTCGGGGGCCACTGCTCTGCCAACTTGCTGGGTCCTTTCTTAGTCTTAGTGCAGGGCAGCTGACTTCTGTGTTGCAAGTAGTTCGTTGTGTTTACACATATTTTAGAGATTAACTAAAAGGCAGTTCTGTGTTTGCAGAGGCCCAAATCCCGAGATCCCTACATTAGCCCCAAACCTAAGAATTCGAGGCGGAGAACACAGGTGGGGACGTTGTCATTCTAGAAACTTAACAGCTGACTTCCATGTTGCTAATCCCAGGGGACGCTTTGCTGTCCTCACCTTACTTGACCACTCAGAAACCTGTGCAGTTGACGCCTCCATTCTTTTAACACTTCTTCCTTGGCCATGATGACGACGCACCTAACTTGCTTCTTCCCACCTCTCTGGAATGCTTTCTCCATCTCTGCTCCACCTCTGCCACCCAACCGTTCAGTGTTAAGTATAGTCAGGGTCTGGATCTTGGTCTGTTTTACCTGCACGTCACACGCTGTCTTGTGATGAGCTCATCCACAAATTCAGTGTCCTAGATATGTAGAACTTCTAGCACCCTGTCCACACCTCTCCCCTGAGCTCCGCACCCATGTATACAGCCCCCACTTGAATGTCTGGTAAGCTCTGAAAACTAGTTCTGTTCAGAACGAGCCCATCATCTTTCTCCTCAGACCTGCCCTTTTTCTAGAAATGGTGCATGCCAGATAACTAGGAGCCACCTTTGATGATGCCTTCTCATCCCTCACACCGGCAGTTCTCAAGCCTTGCTGATTCTTTTAAATATTTCTCAAGTCTCACCACTTCTTGCCATCTTCTGCGCCATCACCTCTTTTCTCTCATTTGAATCCTTGCAGTAGATTCCCAAATGACTGCCTCACTTCAGTTCTTAACTCCCATTTAATCCATCGTCCACACAGCAGTTTGAGTGGCTTGTTTATTTTTTTAATTGCAAAGCAGATCACGTGTTTGCAAACGTGAAAATTCTACAATGACATTTTTTATAAACTCCAAATTTCTTAATGTAGCTTACAAAGCCCTGGTTCCCCTGTCACTTTCTTTAACCCCATCATGTGCCACTCTTTCCGTTCCTTACTTCAGCATTTTTGTTCTTCAAATAAGACAAGCTCTTTCCATAAACTCAAGGCCTTCTCACCAGCAGTCCTCCATTTGGAAAGCCCCTTGAGCCAAGTCCCCTTTGCCCAACTTCTTTGCTGGCTAACTCATATTTTATGTCTTAGCTAAAATCTAAGCTTAAATGTCACTTCCCCAGGTAGGAATCCCTGAGGCCAGCCTAAATTAGGTCTTCTTGAATGTGTGCTCATTAAATCAATTGGTTCCTTCAACTAGACAGGACTTGAATCAAGCCTAGAATAATAAAGCAACTTTGGGTAGGAAAAGGATCTAAATAATTTCCCAGAAGTATGCTTATATATGTGTATATTTTAGCTTTTTCTCATTTCATATCTATATGCTCCTTCTTCTTGTCACACATTCACCCTCACAAAGTCAGTACTGAACTGGTGATAGCAATCCCTTAGTACCAAAGTAGCAGCCTTCTGTGAAAAGGGATGTTAGGCCGCAAAACAAAAAAAACAAAAAAAAAAAAAACAAACAAACAAACAAAAAAAACCTTTCCCCTCCTATTTACCTGCACTAAGGGCCCAAACGATGTTCGAGAAAAGCTGATGCTGGGAAGGGTAAATAATGTGTTCCACATATTTTTTTCTGATACTGTAAGATTTGCACAGAGACTAGCTTCAGTATCGACAGGAGAATTAAATAATCTTAACGTTTGCAAGTACGATGTTTCTTTTTGGCTCTCCACATTCTGGTTGTCATCAAGTTCTGTGGATGCTTCCTTCCCTATGCCCTTTATCCTCCTCAGTTTTCCCATCATCGACAATACCCCAAGCCTTCATCACTTCAGAACTGGAATGCTAAAATAGACCCCAGTTATACTACCTTCTTGTCACTTTCCCCTCGGCTATATTTGCCGAATTAAATGCTCTAAAACATCACACTCATAGAGACATTCCTTGCTTAAAAGTCTTGGTAACCCTCATTGCATTCATGATAAACACAAACCCTGCCTGCTAGTCTGGGTCCTCTACAGAATGTTCCTAACACGTTTTGGGGTGATGGGTTACTTTTTATACTTTTCTTCATGTCTACTACGAGCACTATGACGTTCGTAGTCCAGACACCCTCACGAACAGCTTTTGAATGCCTGTGCTTTCAGGAGAGCAGCCCATGACCACCCAGGATGAGGTATACTCGGGGAGGTGCAGACTGTCAGGCTGTTTGAAAAGTTTCCAAAACAGCCGGGCCGGCGCGCGGCGGGAGGGACGCGTCTGCTCAGAAGAGCCGTCCCGCGTGCTTTCTGGGAAACGGTCCCGGAGCGAGAAGGAGCTGGATTGAGAGGAAACCGAAAAGCGAAAGTTAAGAGACAGAAAGCGCAGTACGCAGGCGCGGGCCCGGGGCTTTCCCGCTGCCGGCCCGGCCGGGCCCGCCGGCGGTTCCCTCCCACAGCCTCCGCTCGCTCTCGCGGGACCGCCGGCAGCTCCCCCGCGCCGTCCCTGCTCCCCCAGGCCCAGAGTGGGGGCTCTGGACAGGCCGAAAGGCGGAGGCGGGCTGGTGCCTGTTAACTTTAGAGGGAAGGGAGGTCGGGGGTGGGAGGGGAGCGTTTTCTAATTGCTTAAAGTGCTGGAAACTTTACCCATCCACTTCCATCTTTCTTTCTTCGCGAGGCCTGGTGACGTCTCTAGCTACACAATAAGCACGCATGCTAACTCGTATCTTACTAGTCTTTCAAGCTCTGACCCTCCCAGAGCTGGCTGCCAGCCCTTAAGCCAGAGACCAAGGTGAGGATTCTGGCTGTTTCTTCAGCCATCCTTTTCTGCGTCTGCAAAGGAGCCTTTCTTCTGGGGACTTCTCATCCCGCCCCGTCCCCTCCGCTCCCCCCTCCCCCCTATGGTGACTATACCAGAAGGAGTGCGGAAGAAGTATAATGAAGGAGAATCGTTTAGTCACCGGACCAGGATTTCGAAAGTTTGGCAGGCCCAGGAAAAATCGTTTTGGCCTGCCTGCTGTCTGTGTAACTTACTGAATGGTTCCCAGAGGCATGGAGTGGGCAGGGTTTCTTTGAGCTCTGCTCAACCACTCTTAAAGGGCTCTAGCCAGTTAGGGTGACTTGGAGACCAACCTAGGACCTCTAATGTGGGAGGGGACCGACCTTACTGGACCACAGCCTCCGGCCTCGTTAGAGTAAGGACCAGTCCCCAGGACTGCAAGTACACTGTACATGATTCTCGCAATGCCTAGGGACGTTTATTTTCACCTGTTAGATGGAGAGAACAGGACTTGCTATACAATTTGCAGGGCCCAGTGAAAAATGAAAACAAGAGGCCCCTTATTCAAACTCATTAAGAATTTCAAGTATAACACAGGGAACTATATTCAATTTCTTGTAATAAGCTATAATAGAAAAGAATCAAAAAATATGTGTGTATATATATGTATGTATATATATACTACTTTGCTGTACCCCTGAAACTAACACTGTAAATCAACTACATTTAAATAAAAAATGAAATTAAAAAAAAATCAAGACAGCAACAGCAGAGCACTAAACTAAGTGTGGAGCCCCTCTGAGTGTTCTGCACTGTGCAAATGCACATGTTGCACACCCATCAGGTCCCTAGTAGGGAACTGGGGAGAGGAGGGATTTCTTCTGTAGAAACCTTGTTATGTGTTTAATGAAAACATAGATGTAATGAAGAAACAAATTATAATACCATTCCTTCCCACAGCCCTCGCAATAAAACCCAGAGCCTTCAGCTCTCCCCAGAGCCCTGCATGATCTAGTCTTGCTTCCTTCTCTTACAGATCCTGTCCCACTCTCTCCATGCTTCACTAGGCTCTGCTCCTTGTGGCCTCTTTCTTTCCCTCAAGGATCCCAGGCTTTTACCAGCCTGAGTCCTATGTATATGCAGACTGCTCTTCAGGATGCTGAGTTCCTGTCTGGGTCATGGACTTCCTTCTTCTCATTCTTTAGGTCTCAGCTCAAATGTCATCCCAGAGAGACCTTCAGAGACTGTTTCTTCCAGTTACTCTATGTCACATTTATGTTCTTCATGGTGCTTATTAAATCTGTTATTTGCTTCTTTTCATCTCTCCTCACCACCGGAGGGACTTTGTGCTGTGTTACAGCCTGCCTTCTCCCAATTTCCGTGAGACAATTAAGCCTAATGCCCGAGGCATCTGTGCATTAATTACGTTCCCTCCTGTATATCTAGAATGGCACTAGGTAGCGTCCTTGGGAGAACTGAGAAAATAGTCAAGCAAACCACATTCTGGGTCTTGTGGTTTAGATATTAAACCCTGGTTGAGAAAGGCAATGCCTGATAGAGTCTCAAAAACATTTTTCAAACGAATGAATAACAGCATTGAACAACCCTGGGATCAGGAATCACAGGTTAAATCAACCATGCAGACCTCAGCACAGGCACCAGGCCTACTGAGCTAGAATTGAGGGGGAGGAGTATTAAGAGCACGTGTATTCTGGAAAAAGTCAATGAGAGCCCCGCTCCTCCGCACTCTTCCAGCCTCTCCCCCATCTCCACCCTGCATGGATGGCCGCTAGGGCTCTTTCTATCTGCAGCAGCCTGTGAGATATCTAAGCGGATGGCCGTCAAGCCTAAGGTACGAGAGTGCTATGCAGGACTTTCCCCAGGGGCGGGCGTAGCAAAGGCAATGAGTTTAATGAAGGGGAGTTAAGGGGGAATTTCCAGAACACTTGGTTCACCTGTGGGTGTCAGGGATATTAGGCACACATGAGATACCTAAAGTAAAGGGAAGTCAGAGTGAGTTAATGTACAGTCTAATTCCAGAGCATTTCTATAGAGCTTGGAAGTCACGAGTGAGGTGAAGTCGAGGAAACGTCCACTGTTGTTTGAGCAATAGCAAGCGTGTTTTGGTTAATCGGGTTGAAGTATAAAATTGGAGACTGTTTCATAATTCTAGAGTTTGGAAGATTATAACGGGAATTTAGCTTAGTCTTGCAGGCAGATCAAGGAGCAAAGGAAAGAAACTAATTACTGTCCTGTAAGTCCTTTAGTTCAAACACTAAATCATTAACAAATATTTATGAAGAAGCAGACTGTGCTAGATTTTAGGGATATGACTGTGAACAAAGGCTTCTTAGTCTCTGTACATACAGGGCTTAGACTCTAATGAAGAGAACAGATGATGTGCATTTACAACCAAGGTGATAAGAACGATGCTGGGTGATCTAGAGGATGTGGAGGAGGCATGACATGACCTGGGCCGTGTGTGTGTGTGTGTGTGTGTGTGTGTTTGTGTGTGTGTGTGTGTGTTGGGCAGGAGGGCTTTGTGCACATTATCCAGGGGAAAGGGTAGATGGGATGGGGTTGGAGACTTGGGAGGATACAGCAGGAGGAGGTAAGAGTGAGCATGGGCCATCAAAGAAACTGAAAGCAGTTCAGTCTTGTGTATATTTTCGATGATAAGAAGCTATTGTTGGGGAGAACTGTTGAGAAATGTGTTAAAGACTAAGAAGAGACTAAATAATGTATCACTTGAGAAAGATCCGTTGAGAATTATAGTCTTCATCCAGAGCTGGGATTCTTAACTAATTTTTGTGCCATAGATCCCTTTGACAGTCTGATGAAACCTTTGAATGCTTTCAAAAAATAATATTTGGGGGGAGGGTACAGCTCAGTGGTAGAGTGCATGCCTAGTATGCATGTGGTCCTGGGTTCGATTTCCAGTACCTCCATCAAAATAAATAAACCTAATCCTCCCCTCAAATAATGTTTTTTGTTGAATATAATAAAATACATAAGATTAAACAGGAAACAGATTACATTGATTACACTGAAACAGAGATAAAAATATGAAAGCCAGCTTTGTGATATAGTAATATAACTGCTTTTTAAATTAATGGCGTTCAATAAGATCTAGAGGTGACTCTGATGAATGCAATTTCAAAATCATGCTTAGCATAAGCAATATTTTGAGATAACTATAACAACTGTAATGTGACAAAAATGCATGGTTTATGGTTTGTCGCCTTTATTCCACATTGAAGGAAAGTCTAAGTTTCAGTTAGAAGTTTATGAAAATAAAGTGCTAACGTTTGCCATCCAAACTCATGACCCTCAAGAATTCTATCCATACACCACAGGTAAGAACTGCCAAGCCAGAGAGCCATGAGCCCTTCAAAGATTTTAGGCAGAGATTAAAATGATCAGATTTAATTTGAATAGAGCCTCTGTCTACACAGGAAGCCTGGAATTGTTTGTTGTATTTACTTGAAGGCTGTGGTGGAGAATGTCCTTCCTCATGTTTTTACAGTGTCCTCTTTGTGAGAAATGTTCTGTGCCTTACAGTGGTGGTTACTCAACTGTATGTGTTTGTCAGAAAAGGATGAATTTTATTATATGTAAATTATGCTTCAGTTAGCCAGACTTTTAGAAATGCAGGGAAATCAATCAATGTTCACAATCAATTTGAAAAAAGAAACAAGCCTCTATGTCAGAAAGTGGAAATGTGTCTAAGGAGGCCAGCTTGCTAAGTCTGAGCACAGCCCAGGGTGCTTTTACCCCTAATTCTGTTCCTTCTACTGTACATGGGCCTCCTGAACCATGTGAGGTAAAGAAGAACCCCTTGGGTTTGCCAGAAGTATCCTCTTCCTTTATGGCTCCTGGTGGGGGGCGGGGATTCCTTGCCACCTTAAGACTTTGAGGAAATCCATGGGCAGCTGCCTTCTTCCACCATTCATCCAGATAAAGGCACTGATACTCAGTACAGTTGGTCACAGTGAGTCTTTACATTTAAAAGAATTTGAAAAGGGATTAGTAAAATGGACATCTGTGATTAGTCTTGGATGGCTGAGGGGAGAGGTGAAAATGTGATTAATAGTTAGAAAATAAATCTACGTTTTGTTTCATTAAATGCTGCTTACTTGCCACTAGTTGGCAGAAAAAAAATATTCTAGGGTAGGACTGGGTGGAAATGTGGTCTAAATTCCTTCCCATTGCATTTCTGTCTCATGTGGCACTCCTTATCCTGAACTGAACAGGCATCCCCAGGAATCCCCTGACAACATCCCATTACCCACACAAAGATGGCTTCTGGAATGTAAAATTCACATCCTTGGACGTAACTCTTTACCCTGGGAACTTGACTTTGATTTTCTCGATCCACTTATTGGGCTCTTGTTCTTACTATGAGGCCGCTGCCTGTATTACAGGGAGCAAACTACAACCTGTAGTCCTTGTAACGTCTACCCCCAAGTAATGCCGAATCACATATGAAAGCGTGGCATTGTGCTGCCTGGCTCTATATGGATGAGTATTTCAAACTTCTGCTGGATAAGTAAGAGTCCATCATACTTTTAATACATTCCACAGAATAAAAAGCTTCCACAACCTTTTTTGGTATCTAAATCCAATCATTCAAGAGTGTTTCCTGGTGGAAATACTCTTTATCTTTAAAGGATAAAAGAAAACCTTTAAAGGATAAAATGATAATGATCATTTTATAGTTTAAAATATCACTTAAGAGGAAATACTGAAGAGGAACGAGAGGGAAATTCCAATGTGAGATGTGGGAAATTCTTGATTAAACTCATGTTAGAAGGGGGATAAATATTAATCAAAAATATATACTAATTTAAAACCAGGTTAAAATACTTCCTTTACTTCTGCTGCCCACTGATACATGTGAATTTCAGAAAACTGGGCTTGTGGAGGGAAGTAGAGACTGAAGGAATGTACCTTGAGTTAGCCCGTGGTCCTACCTCAGACAGACACCTATACCCAGAGAGCACTGTCAGGAGCTTGCAAAGGAGGAAAGGAATTGGCCTTGGGGCAACTGCAGAATATGTCCCATAGGAACAATCTAGAATCCAGTCAGGCACATGGTAGGTGGGTATAAAGGGTGAGCTGGAGAGAATGGAATCTCTCTAAGGGAGAAGGCAGGTTATATTAAAAACTTTATTTTTTCTTTCAAATCATTTCCATCAAACATTAGTTTCTCCTTGTTTGGCCTGCCTGGGTGATGGGAGATGGTGGAAGAAGTTAGAGAGGAAGGAACCCTCTAAGGGGACTATCATCTTTGACTCTGTGGTCAGGACTCACCTTGGACACCAGCCTCAGGACTTATTGTGTCTGGTCATGGGAGATGCCTCGGTATCGTGACTTCCTCCCCTGGCTCTGCAGCTGCTCTAGGGCCTGGCGACATGGAGAGGTCCCCAGGGCCTGGGCAGTGGGGATCCCACACTACTACTAAGGGCAGGAGCTGGGCAATGGCACCACTAAGCATCCAGTCCAAGCAAGACAAGGATCAAAACAAACCTGCAGTTCGTATACATGCATTACCATCCAGTTAAAAACCTCCCCTCCTGCATCATCAGAGAAAACTGAGCGGATGGAACTTCCCATCCCAAACTCCTTTCTGCATGCTCAAGTTGGATTCATGGGACCAGAGACTCTCAGAGCTTGTAGGGACCATAGCCCACCCAGCCCAGCCTCTTCTAGAGATGAAGCACATACCACCCAGGGCTTAAGTCACTCACCCAAAGTCAGGGCTGTTATTCTCCTCACAGGCCTCAATTCATGAGATTTTTACCCACGCATCTGCTTTCAGTGTGGTTTGCCTGAGATACCACCAGGAATGACTC
This sequence comes from Camelus bactrianus, assembly GCF_048773025.1. Classification (NCBI taxonomy): domain Eukaryota; kingdom Metazoa; phylum Chordata; class Mammalia; order Artiodactyla; family Camelidae; genus Camelus; species Camelus bactrianus. The sequence continues at coordinate 85,879,184 of NC_133543.1, read as the reverse complement.
TGGATTTGTCTCCCTAACAGGAGAGGTATCCTTGGAAGTGGTACCAGCAGTGGTACCAGTGTCCCAACCAGAAGTTGGGACAGTGTTGACATGGCAACCAAGAGGTTACCTAATTGGCCCCAGGACACTATGTGAATTGCTACTGTTAATGCCCCATCATTACTTCCATCGTGTATCTAGTGTGATGACTCTGACCTGCTACAACTCAGGACATCAGCTTATTTGGCTTTTTTCATCAGGCCTTGCTGCTGGCTTTTGAGTATTGTAGGTGTGATTCTGTTATTGTTTACCTATTGTGAAATCTTAACACTCAAACCTTCTAGAGCCAAAATCGTAAGCGACAGAGAAGAAACAAAACCAGAAATGAAACAAGTGAGTCTTTTGTTAATATTATATTAACACTGGTTTCTTGAAGTGTTTTATCTCGCAAGTTTATCCGAAGCTTTGGTTTTTAGCATTTCAGTCACTACACTCTCCTTTGGTGGTGTCATGCCAGTGAGAGGAAAGCTTCAGACTTAAACCAATTCCTGGAAAACGGTATATACAAAGCTGAAGAAATAAGATGTGATTGTTGGCCAAGAACAGTCTTTAAGCTTTTTCATTTGCTTCCTTCTTTTGAGTGTCAAGAGTTTTATCCTTTCATTCGGCAGAATAGGGAGATTTCATCTAAAATTGAAAATGAAAATGACCTTTGAGCAAACTATTTTTTGCAGGTGTCACCATTTCTTGAGTAAACATCCTCTGGTCTACTAAATACACATTTCATAATCTTCCTACCGGTTAACTGCTAAGTACAGTTCTCTCAAAACTAACTGAGGTTGATCAGTCTAAAATAAAAGGCACCTATTAAATAGATGAAAACTATTTTAAGAAGGCTTTTTCATCCCACAAAAATATAATGATAAAATAGGTGTAAAATGTAGCAGAAGTTCTTTTATAACAAAATGATTTAAGGACAGCTAACATTGAAATAAGTGGTTCCATCCCTGGAAATCTTCAAGAGAAGACTAAAAACCACTTGATTCATAGCCAGACACAAATCTCTTGGGGCTCAGGGTCCCTCCAAGATTCCGTTATTCTGATGTATGTTGGTCCACATGTAATTGGGGTTTTGAACTGCTTGACAGTATTGGGGACTAAAATAAATAGAATGCATCCTACAGCACATCATCACATCTAAGATTATGACTCAGTTCTCAGAACAGTATTATTATGCTGCTAATTGGTTGTTGTTCATATACCGCTTGAAGAAGTTCCCAGGACAGGACTAACAAGGCAAGTAACAATCAAGAAAAATTGGAATTTATGGTACTTGAACTGCTAAAATAAATATGAAGCTAGATTTGTAAATATTGACCGATAAATGTTATTCGCTCAAGTGGGGAGAGTAGTGGGGATGGGTGGGGCTGATGGTGGAAGTAGGGACAAAGTGTGCTTGAGTGGGGGTGGGGCACAGGAGTATTTTGCCCTTTGTTGACTTTTGATGGAAAAACAGAGCAGTTCAAGTCAGCGTAGGTGTCTGCTTTCAGTGCCCATAATGTCAGCAACACGCAGATACCCCTTGTGCTGTGCTCATGGATTTGTTCCAACCAGTGTGTTTTCTCACTGCCCAGGCAGCTCTTCACCGCCTTTGACTCATTAGAAATGCCCTTGACAGCAATGGAAAGAAAGGGAACGTACGGCAGTTTCAATGGTTGTGGGACTCAGGTTTTCTCTCAGCACTGCATAGACACTTGGTGACATGGGAAGAAGGTCTGATGGAGAATGTGGCTCAGTTGAATCACTTCGGCTTAAAGAGATAACAGGGTAGATATTGAAAAGGATTAGAAATAATAAGCTTGTGGTGACTTACTGTGTTAGGAAATGTTGGGACTCAAGCAGGCTACCCCAAAACGTGCCTCAATACCATATTGATTATTTTGAATTAAATTAAGTTACTTAAGAAAGAACGGATGCAGGAGGGACACTTTGACCCCCCTCTCTGCCTCCCTGAAAGCAAGAAATCCATCTCTCCTGGGAAAGGTACCCTCCCTGCATCTGGAGGTGGAAGGACACTCTCATCGCCAGAGACAGGGGACTCATTTGGGGCTGAGAAGCCTGTGTAAGTGACCCTTGTTACTTCTTTAACTCACTACCCCAAGCCCAAACTCTGTTTAGATTCTTCATTAAAGCACCCAAAGCCCACAGTGTTCTGTCAATGCCTCACAAATTTACTGGGTTTTTTCTTCACCTAAAAAGTATAAAAGCTGCCTGCTTTGGCCACTTCTTCAGTCCCATTTCCATGAGACTTCTGTGCGCACAAATTGAAATTTGTTTCTTTTATTCTGTCAGTTCATCCTGTGTCAATGTTATTATTAGTCCAGCCACAAGAACTTGAGGGGGTAGAGGGGGAAATTTTCCACTTCACAACAGAACTCCGTTCTAGGACTTCATCTGTCTGTGACACTAAGATGTCTAATTCATCATTTGAAGTCAGATCATCCAGCCTGCTATGGAATACATGGCATACAAAAGGGCAACTTTATAACTCTCATGTGATAGACTGTGGGGCGTCCTGAAGACTAGCTTTATGTGTTGACATTGAGCATTAAAATGCTTTATTCTCAGTTATATGTACCCTGATCTACCCTTAAACTTCCAGCTTTTTTTTTTTTTTGGATAAGTTCAATAATCATTATTTTACATGTGACTAAGATTACTTACATTGTTGAGATGGGGATAAAAACAGAAGGAACATAACCTTTGTCTCCCCTTTCTGTTGGTCTTGAAACTGGAAAAGAAAGGCACAAAATTGGGGAAAAATGTTATTATTATTATTATTATTATTATTATTGATAAAACTAGAAAAAAGTCTAGAAAAATAAAAGTAATGCTAAAAAGAAGAGAGGGAGTACAATTGTTAAGTGATTCACAAAATTTTTTAGTTGAATTGATGACACAGTATTTCAGATGAGCCTAAAATGTGCAAGAAGAGAAAAACAAATCTCTTGGCAGACCTACTCTGACATTACATGTTAATGCTCTAAAATATGTGAGAAAAATTGGGAATCAACTACACTACTTGTCTTCTATGTTGCATTTAAGTTTAATTATAAGGACCAGTCTATTCATGGGTTGGAGATTTGTAATAACTCAATCCTTTTCATTAAAACTGACACTGATCATAATCTTATAATTACACAAATTTCTGCAACGCAGACATTTCAGTGTTGCTAAAAGTGCTACTGCACTGTAGTGACAGTAATGTGCAAACTTCATCTTGGAACCATCCCGAAATTTCTCTGGCATACTGCGGTGAACTTGTGCTTGACCCAACTATAATTTGGACCAACTGTAATTTTTCAACTGTTACCTGTTGCACTGGCATTTGTTATTTCATTTGATCAGATTGTAGAGACACTTAAAAGCCACAGGTTTTTGTTGTGGTCATGGTTGTTGTTTTCTTTTGTTTGTTTCAGAGGGGGATGAAGTGGGGTGGCAGCAAGCCGCCACCTGTGAGTGACAATGGCGGGGTGTCCCACAAGATGGTGCTCATATATTTAATTGCTACAGGTGAACATTGTATTGGGTTGTATAATATTTTCATTTAAAGAAACAGAATAGTGAACTTAAATTACAATTGTACAGCTAATTTCATGAGTGTTCTTTTCATGTTATTCAACAAATATTTACCAAATGCCTGTTTTGGCCAGGTATTATTTCAGGCCCTTAGGATACAACCAGGAAAGGCAATCATGTCAAGACTTGTTCTCGATGGGCTGGGAGGTGGGGGGTGGGGGGTGGAGCACAGACCCCCTTGCCCCCTCCATGGCAAGTGAACAGTACTCTGAGTTCTGAGTCTACTACAGTAGGCAAAAAATAGAAAGCTTATAAGCCCTGAGCTTCTTTTGCAAAAATAGCCTTGCCTAACTTTTAACAGCTTTCTAATCATTACCTCCTCTTTCTTTTCTTCTCCCCCCGGGCAGAACGTGCAGTCAGAACCATCCCTACTTTAGAAGGGAGAAAAACGAAACTCTGCGGGTGCTGAGTCTCCCGTGGCCATAGCGACATCCGGCCACAGCTACTCATGACTGACTGCTCTGCTAGCTGGGCCGCCCCGGGTTCCTTTTCAGGAACTGCTGACACATCACCTCATTTCTAAGGCTTTGACCTCCTCCACATACCCCTTAGATCTTTTAGTGATTAAAGTCAACATTAAAAAAAGAGAAACTTCATTTACTTTCCTCCAGTCTGAGGCCATTTTCCAAAATCTTAAGGAAAAAAAAAGGGAATGGAAAGAACCTAACCTTCGCATGGCTGGGAGCTGTAGTGTTTACCGAAGGCTTTGTCTTTGGGAATGTCAGGATAGAGGTACTTCAGAGGGTTTTCAGGAATGTTTTCAGCCATAATGACCTTATAGTCTCGAAGGATGTCAGCGAAGGGCAGAGCAGACAACCGGCCTTTGTTGTAGGGTTCTACAGAGTGAAATCTCACTTCTCCTGGAAAAACCCAAAGGGAGGGAATATTCAGGTTCCCGCAGGCATGCCCTGTGGCCATTCTTCCTGCCCACATTATCCTCATGTCACTGGTTATAAAACAATGCCAGCCCTTCTCTGCAGCGTGGACAGTACAGATGGCCACATGATAGAGGACACCCACGTAGGCTGTGAGAAATTCAGAGGCTACCCTCTTCTGGGACAGCTGTGACAACTAATATTCAAATCCGCTGCACACATGCAAAACAGAACAACACGCCACATGCTTCTGAGAAGGGAAATACGAATAACCCAAACTCAATACTAGTTTCACATGAAGAAATAGTGACCATGTACCATTTTCAGAATGGTCCACCCAGGTGAAAGTTATTCCTCCAAGATGACTTTCACTGAATCGTAACAAAAAGGTTCCAGGCATTTTATCCTTTAGCAAGAGTCGTTCCTTCTCTTTGCTGACAAAGCCCATGACATACCTAAAAACAGAACAAGGCATGGTTTTATCTGATCAAAGACTAAAATTTATTGCACTTGCCTTTAATCCATTCACAAAGAACAGACCTAAATTTGTTTTGAGTATAATCAAAAGTCAATGGCGGGGGAGGGTAAAGCTCAGTGGTAGAGCACATGCTTAAAACGCATGAGGTTCTGGGTTCAATCCCCAGTACCTCCATTAAAAAATAAATAAATAAACCTAATCACCTCCCCACCACCAAAAAAAAAAAAAAAAAAGTCAACAGTGCCTGAATTATTCTTATACAGATTAAATATCAATACTCTATGAAGAATGTAAGAAACTATAGCTATTTTCCATGCTATGACACTAAATTTGCTTAAAAAGAAAAGAGGAAAAGAAAAGGGGGAAAAAAACCAACAGCATAAAAATAAGAACCTAATGATCGTATGGAACAAATAGTCTATAACTCACCCATCAATCCAAAGGGGAAGAATGTGTTTCTTAATTAGATCTAATATTGCTTCAAGCCACGTCCAGAAGGTAAATGATTTACCAGGTAGGTGTTCCTATTGGGATAAACAAACATGTTAGGATAATGATTATTTTAATAGTAATGTTCATATAATAATTCAAGTTCCTTTAAAAAATAAAACATTTCCTTTAAATGAGATAACACTTTAGAATCTTTTAAAAAAAATAATCTTATCTTGGAAACCCTCAAAACCCAGGCTATGATGTTGGGGCTTAAAAAGGAGCACTGGAGAAAAAAAAAGGTTAATTGACACTACCCTCCCCCTGTGTGTACCTTGCAGAACTTGGCCCAGGTGAGATGACCATCACTGTAGCTAGACTGGACTAAAATGAAAGAGAAGAATGAGATTTTTATTAAACAATTTCATTAAACAATAGAACAAATTAGACTCTTCAATTTGGATTTAATTTAGAAATTTAGATCCCTCCCACCCTGCCCCTTTCAAGCATTTCCTAAGCTGTGGGTTTACAGTGTTCTTCATGCTAAGAACAATAAAAATACAAGAGATCATGAAACTTATTATCTAGGAAAGAATTCTTTTCAATGGAGGAGCTAAAGATAGCCTTAAGAAATGGATGGGTGTCTAGAACCAGGCCTTCGTGAATATAGGATATAAATTGTCAGAGGAGAAGGAAGAGGCCACTCCAGTAGCAAGAATAATGTAGGATGGGGCACAGTGGACATGAGCACGGCTTATATAGGAGACAGTAAGAGCAGCCTAATGTTGGTAAATAAACATTATAAAGTAAATTTGTAGAGGCCAGATTGCCAGGAGTCTTGAAGATTATCACAAAATGAATGAACTAGATGAAATCCATTTGGCAATGAGGAACCACTGACTGTTCTGATTCAGGGCAATGAAAGAAGAGTTTCTGTCTAAAATTTAAGGACAGTATAAGAATAATTTGATGAAGATCTGAAAGGCTAGGGCTGCATCTGCACTACATATTTAGAAGCTTTATTCACTCATTAATATTTATTGAATGCCTACTGTTGCGCTTTATGATTTAAATAAGGATGGAAAGGGGTATTTACATTAAGTGATTTTTGTAATCTTCCCCAAAGCCTTGATTTATTTAGACACCTATTGGTCAGAGAGTTGGTACAAGAGGCAACCCAGCATCACTTGTTAAGTCAAACTAAACCAAGTCACAGACGATTTCACTGCTGCCGCTCAAATGCCTCTTTGGCCCTCCCTTACCTAGAAATGTATACAGATCCAATTTTAACTCTCTTTTTGGTGCTAAATGTGTTTACCGTAGACTTGTTAAAATACACATACGTTTTAAAAATCTTTCAGTAAAAGCTTACAATGTAGTCACTACACGGAGTACCCATGTTTCGACTTTGCAAACTTTGGAAGCATCAATCAAAACTGAAATTCTCTTGCTATAAAGAATTAAGTATTAGCTGGGTGGTTTTAAATTTCTGTTAAATTTCCTGGCCCTGGGATCAGCTATTTTCCGGATGGCTAATAACCATTGTGCTGTTAATATGAAAGATCAAGGCACCATTACGGCTTCACAGTACATTCAGTGGAAATGGCATAAGAACACCTTGGAGGCTGGAGTGTGGAATAGAAAGGAAGGGGCTTCAGAGCTGGACAGGCCTGGCCTGCATCTTGGCCCTGCTTGTACTAGCCCTGCAGCCGTGGCAAGTCCCTTAACCTCTGAATTTAAGAAGACTCATTTATAAAATGGATAGAATAATGAGTTATCCTTATTATTCTGCCTTAAAGTACTTTTGTGAGAAAGATGATATAGCATTTAGCCCTGTGCATAGCAATATAACAGGAACACAATAAATTGTAACAGTCATTATTATTATTAACTGCAGTAACATCACCGTCGGTCTTTAAAACACTTGAGTACTGAAAGTGGGACAAGTCCTTCACATCTACCAGTTCTCACCTGTAAGCTTCTCGGCCAGCATGCTGAGTTGATCAGAGTTAAGACCACGGCCGACATATGATGAAAACTGCCAGCTCATCACTTCTAGGAGTTGACTCAAAGTGGCAGATGGAGGGTTATTAAAGAAAACCAAGTTCTGAAAGAGTTGTAGTGATGATTGTATTTGTTAATCACACTGAACACACTGTAGTTCAATATACAGGATTCCTGACTGAAACTCTTTAGGCCAACTTAAGTTAACAATATAGAATATTGTCTCATCTCTGTTGTGCTTTGTAATTAAGACCGATTTTGTCTTTTCCTAAAGAGCTCCCTGTTCTTTGAGTCTAATGTAACATATGGCCCTGTCTTATCCTTGAATGACTCATTGGGCAGCTCTTTAACTTTCCCTGGACTATGGGCTATCAGTCAACTCATGCAAGTACTTAACACTGTCCAACAGTTAGACAGATACCCCCTTCTGAGATAATATTAATCTTAAACAAAACCTATATATGTTATTCAATTGGTTTATCATGGGTTGGTACAAATTATACCTTGAACAGACAAAGCATCCCAAAGCACAAAAACAGTTAAGTCCCAGGTTAAGGAAGGAAGGAGATCCTACAATATGAATTCATAATTAACCTGAAAATCTGGTTTTGCTGATAGTACAGGAATCTTTTCTTATTTTGCTCTAAATGAGAGGATCTTCTGTGTGATCAACTGCAAATAAGATGGTTTGTACCAGAAACTAGGTCAACAGTGGTGAAACAGAAGACTGCCTCAGATTACTGGGAAGCGTAAAGTGTGAAAACCAAGAAAGATATCTTAAGAGGGGAAGGGGGAAGACTTGAGAAAGGGGGAAGAATAGAAAACTGGGGAGAAAGTCTCTGGTGAACATGAACTAAGCTGGGCAGCAAGAAAAGGGATCAATTCAAGAAATTTCCAAAGATGAGAATAAAAGAGGACACAGCATCTAGCAAGGAAAGGGAGATAAGGAGGGGGAGGAACAGACAAAAAGAATCTCTAGAAAGATAGTATTCCTTGAACCTGAGGATTGCATCTGCGTAAATGACCTCAAAGCATAGAATAAAGGTCTAGGAGCTTAGGTTTGGAAGCAGAATAGAATTAAGAAGAGAAGCCAGAGTTAGTTGTTATACTGAACCCTGTAAGTAGGCTGTGCATTTATGTGTTAGGAGCTGTCTATGAAATACATCTCCAGGTTTCTCAACCAAGGCTAGAGCAGAATCTGAGATGGTTGGTGTGACAACTTTGATGGCTTTCTTGTAGAAGAAGGCTGCTGAAGAAAGCTAAGGGCGGCAGCACTGCACTCTGAGGCTGGAGGACAGAGAAGTATTCCATCTTCCCTCCTACATCCTGGAGTTGGATGAAAAGCTCCAAACGTGTATAGCTCCTGATGGGGAATGACATTAAATCTCAGAAATGTGGGCTATTCTTGGTTTTAAAGACCATGTAACCTTTCTAGTGAGTCCTGTTCTCACTGCAGGCTGAGAGGAGGCAAGGCACAGGCAGTCTTTCTGTCTGCAGTTAATCTGCCTCAGATGCCCGGGCACCAGAGGATGAGAAGGAATAGGGCTGAGTTACCTTCCATGTTGTTTCCTTGTTAGGCACACTCAATAAAAGGGAAAGAACGCTTGGAGCTGACTCATTGTGACTGTTCCTATTGCTAGGACCTAAGACAAAAGAATTCTTCTCTTTGGAGGGAAAAATTGCTCTGAAATCAAGAATTGTTATTGTTTACAGCTGACCTATTTTCTCTAGACCTTGGTGGTTTCCAGGAAAATACACTGGGGTTTTGCAAGAGGGAACAGGGGAAATGCTACTCATCTTTTGTGCCCCGCCTTTCCTTGGTGGTCTTTTAAGAAGAGCTTCTATTCTTGGCTTGCTTTGAAACTGGAGGCCAATTTTTGATCCGTATCTTAAATAACCACCAGATGGCACTAAAACCCAATTTTAGGCCAGAGTGGATTACATAAAAACAGCTTGAATGGATTAAATCTATAATCAACTCAAAAATTTGTACAGAGTGTCATTAGGCAAGAAGGATGAATATTCTAGTCACTTATTTGGAAACCAATTCTCCACCTGTGTGGAAGAGCCTGTGTGGAGAAGTTGTGGCCAGAAGTAGGTGAGGAGGTAAACACCGCAGTCAGACATCAAATTCTGGAGCCGAGTCTCCCCAGAGCTCAGCTAACAGAGCCACAGGATGGCCCTGGAACTCTCTGTGATGCACATAGGTGGGAGCTGACCAGACCCTCAGAAGTAACAAGTACTTATCTGTCACTATTGCTAGCCTCTCATAGTCCAAGTACATCAGAACACATTACTTTAAATATGACATGAGGGAGGACTCATACAACTGAATATACTAGAGTTCTGGAATAAAAAAACCCCACAAAGACAGGTATATATCTATGTATCTTTTGATGCAGATTGGTTTTGCTGACAATAAAACAAATCAATTGGAATTAAAGAAGGAGAAACAGGAACAGAGACTACCTGGGAATCGTTGGTTGACACATTGTACCAAATAATGGATGCCCAAGCGTTAGGTAACTGACTGACATTGGAAATCATCACCACAGGTAACGAGCTGGTCTGTTTAAAAAAAAAAAGCATAATTATTACAGGTAGTCACACAGTACATGACTTCACACTTGATCCTCTCCCCTAAAGGCCATCTCAAGCCAACCCCACTCCTCCAATCCTGGTGTCTACACTGCCCTGGACACTAAAATGACTTGTGAAGGCACTGGAACCTTCGGAGAATATATGAATCAAGGTACAGGGATGAAGGAAGTTATAAAAACAAGAATCCTATCAGACTGCTCGGTGAGTTAGCTTCCCCAATGTCTTCCCTGACTCTGTAGCTATTTATACTTTCTTATATCACATACTGCCTAGAATGCAACTAATTAAAGCTGGTATTGACTTAGCAACTTTTCTCTTAATAAATTACATTAAAGAATCTAATTTTAAGTTTATCTCTGGAATGGATTAATATATTCAAATTATGATCTAACATCTAATTAATGACAGTTCCAGACATGGGAGTATTAACTGTAGAAGACGGAGAGCGATTTTGGAATACGAAGCACAATGGGAGACAGGGCTGCCCCATCTGTTGTTGGAGCTCTCAACTTCGTACTGTTGGGGCTGAAGTTTTCCACCTTATGGAATAGACAGGCTTCACTAGTTTAGTGAAGACTAGTCTGGGAAACTTAACACCTTATAGTAATTCTTTCCCATTAATAGAGGTTAGATTGCTTACAGACAGTGAAATGCCCAGTTGAGGAACTTAATAGCTCGTGGAAGCAGACATTTGGGGAAAATAGACAAGGAAGGAATCTATAGAAAATTTTATGAACATGTTTACATTCATTAAGATAAAAGGCAGAACTCTAAAATGATGTATCCCACAAATAGGACCATATTCAGGTGGGTGAAACCGTGTTTGTTCATTCATGCACTCATTCATTCATTTAATCAACAAACATAGAGTGTCTACTGTGTACCGGACATTGGGCTAGGCCCCGGTAATGGAGGGGTAAACAAGGTGTGATGTCCTGCCTTCAAGGAACTCATGGTCAGTCATGTTCCACTTAATCCCCAGTTTCTTTATACCTTCTTTGAGTTCAATGGTGACTATTATAAAGGGATTAAAACAAGGTACTGGTGATGTTCCTATCATTGGTCGTTGCTCATTACACTAGAAAAGACTTTCTTCTGAGGGATTTTTTTATGTACAAGTTAAATTTTTGAAAATATATCATATGTGACATGGTTCAAATATACTCATTTCCCTCTAGGCTTTCCAACAAATACCCATGGCTCAGGGAATCCCAGAAAACAAACAAACATACATACAGTCTGGGCAACAAATTATTCAATATGTATTGCATTCATAATGACTATGAGATTTTTATCATTTATATTTAAGCAGAATAACATATGTTGACTAACTAGTGAATATTTGACATGTTGATTTTCTAAATTAAAAGAAAAATAAGGAATAAGGAATGCTAAAACCTAGAAGAGTGAGCTTTCATCTTCAAATGCTGACCAGTTCCTGAAAATGTTATTAGTAAATAGTTGATATTCGTAGAAAAACTTACCTCCAAATCTATGGTCAGGCCATAGAGGCAGATCTGTGTCTCAAAGGTTATGGAATGAAGCTCTTCAGTCACCATGTGACAGCCCTAAGGGGGAAAAAATAAATTGTTATCTTACAAATGCAGAGTACCTATATATTATTAGGCCTGCTTTTATAAAAATTAACAAATTCTTAAATACCCTCAAACATTTTGTAATACAGGACATTCCCTCTTACTATTTAAAAAGTTATTTAGTGTGTACACAGAATTTGAGAAATCTTCATTTCCACAAACAGAATGATTTTAAGACTCCAAAACAGTATAATTTTTGGCTTCTTCAATTCCAGCATATTTTCTTCAGTTGAAATTCAGACAAATAGTTCTTTATTTTTAATTTTGGAAGTTAGTCTTTTTGACTTACCAACTATTAATAAAAGCAAGCCTTATGTGTGTAGCTATAACAGAAACAAGTCAGTGTCATAATGGATTTGTTTAAAAAGACAGCAAGATTTCCTTCTGGTTAAACTCGGTGAGTGGAATACATGTACTTTCCTCATCTCCTTCCAAGATACTTCGGTAAAGTAACAGCCAGAGTTTTATTTGCTTTCCAATATAGTAAAATGGTAATCTAGGTCTCTGAGTGAGAGGTCAGGGGGTCGGGGGTGAGAGTGGCAATTAGAAGCAGTGGGTCTCAGAGCCAGGGGTTGGAAGCCTTGAGCCCCCTGAGGCTGGAGTGTGTGAGGTGAATGGGAGAAGCAGTTACAAGCCCTGCCCATGCAATGAAGTCCCCTGTCTTCCCCGACCCTGGCAGAAGACAAGACGTTTACTCTCCGGAGAGGATGAATCAGAGGAACCAGAGGGCTCTCTGCATTTTTCATCCAAGGCCAAGCTGAGGGAAGGGTGAGGCACTGCGCTGGAAGATCCTGTAAAATCTAGGGAAGCCCATGCCCCTTTCTCTGCTTGAGATCTCCAGGAAAGATACCTGGGAGGAAGACCAGACCAAGGGAGACAACTTACCGATACTGCTTTGGGGTACCCCAATAAGACAGCCAGGTCCTAATAATCATCCTTAAGTCTAAATCCCCACCATGCACAAAGAATTTCCAATTTTTTCAGTGCTTTCTCCAGAACAGTAAGCTAATGGTCATCCAACACTTGACATGAAGTATAGATATAAAAATCAACAATGAAGAACTCAAAAAAAAAAAAAAAAAAGATAATGTGAGCAGCAAATGAAGAATAAAAAAACTATACTAAAAAAACATATGTCAGGCTCAGGTTTATATATCAGACCAACAAATAAATGGCATGGGAAAGGAGCCAACCAACCAATGTAATGGCTTGGATATTGATTTGCACAAACCAACTGTAAAAAGATCTTTTTGATACAGTGGAGAAATTTGAAAAAGTAATGAAGTTTTATTAAGGAAAGATTTCAAGAAATTGTTATTTTTGTTTTTTGTGGTAAGGGTATTGGGTTAGGTTTTAAAAAATTTTTATCTTCTATATATAGTCCTCTACACTTCACTACAAAACATTACTGAGAAAAATTGAACAACATCTAAGTAAATGCTGGACATACCATGTTTATGTATTGGAAGATTCAGTATTGGAATTATATTACTATGTATAAACATATTCCCAAAAAATTTAGATTTCTGACAAATAAATTATATTACTTTATTAAAAAAATGATAGAATGATAAAAAATTCTTATCTTCTAGATGAGTACCTACCCAAAATATCAATGAGGAAGATGCTATACTACCTGGAATTTAAGTATTCCAGAAAAAAATGTGTTTTGGGGAAAATAAATTAAATAAGATAGGCAAAATATTAATTATTATTGAAGTTAGGTAATGTATAAATGAAGGTTCATTGTATTTCTCTATATAGTTTTGTATATTTGTGTATTATATATATATATATATTTGTTCATTAAAAAGTTCTTATAGATGTTTAAAAGAGTTTTCAGATGTTATATCCTTACAGATGTCACAAATATATTACATTAGTGTAAGACTAGTATACTATCAAAAGGAACATTCAGAAAATAATAATGAACAATTAAAAATATAATCAGAGAAATAGGCCAAAAAAAAAAAAGTAGAAGAACTGAAAGTAGGGTGGAGAAAATGTCCCAGAAAGTAAAACAAACAAACAAACAAAGAAATAAAAGATAGGATAGAAAAGATAACAAAGAATAAACAAACTCCAACAATAAACTAACAGAACTTCCAGAAAAAGAACAAAGAAAATGGCGTAGAGGAAATATCAAAGGCATAACCCAATGGTAACTCTTACACATTTCTATTTTTTTAATTGAAGTGCAGTCAGTTACAATGTGTCAATTTATCTTATACATTCTGATGGGAGTTGATACCATCACTTTGGACAATAATTTCTCAATGTCTCATAAAGTAAAAGATGCACTCCCTAGTATGATATTGAGAGGAAGTTGAGAAAAAAAAAACAAAAAACAAAAAATGATTGTGCAACAGGATCAGAGGACAATCAGCCCAGATTGGAGCAAGAGATGGAGGGCTCTCAGAGGGATGTTGCCAAGAAGAAAGAAAAAGACAGAAATTCAGATTGACCTGTTGGGCTGTATTTTAAGGAGCTTTCAAGTTCTGAAGGAACATTTGGAGCTACATTAGAAACAGGTACATAAAATAAATTGATCAAATAAAAAAAATTGAAGAAACTAATAATTCCAGGGAAAACTAAAAAATAATACAAGAATGGAAATACAATCATATTATGTTACATGGCTCAGCTGTTAACAATTTTTATATAATCATAGTAATGTAAACATTGAATATATTAACTAACCAAAATATGTTATATGATAATATTGTGAAGATGGGGGAAATGGAGAGCTGGTATAAGAGAGCCATAGCTTAATCTTTTATAGAAATAATTCAGGAGTTAAGTGCATACAAGAAAAAAAAATCAAGAAATATCAGTATGATATTAGCATGATATTTACAGCTCAAAAAATGATCACCTCTAGGGAGATGGTTTAGGGTGGGAAGGAGTGAGACAGAAATTGCTGTTTTTTTCCAGGATAAAATCTTACAGCACCTTGCTGTGTGACCAGGACCAGCAGCGCTGTCATCATCTAAAGGCTTGTTAGAAAAACAGCATCTCTGGTCTCATCCCAGGCCTACTGAACCAGATTCTGCATTTTAACAAGAACCCCAGGTGGAATTTATGAGGCAATTGTTCTCAGTGTGATGTATCCACATTATGTTTAGTCTCAAAAGGGATGTGGAATATTTGGAGACAGTATAGAAGGCTTAAACAATTTTAAAAAGAAGCCCTGTGGGAACATATGAACAGAACAGGACTTACCCAGACTAGAAACATTGGGGTGGAGTTGGGGGCGGCAGAGTCAGCTCTGGGACAAAGGGAGATCTACTACTGAATGTGTGTTAATAACAAGCCAGCATCCATTTGTATTAAGTTTCAAAAAATAAAAATAGTTCTAGTATGATGATATGGATAACAAGTACATGAGGAAGACTTTACTGATAATGAGGAATGTTAAAATAGAATTTGTTACTGAAAAGGCAGTAGAAAATCTAAATCTCCTCTCTTCCCTGGGCTAGATCACTGTATGTCACATGGCCGGAGGTAGTTGGATTGACTAGGTGGGACTGCTTCTCCCTGGGTTAATAGAAAGTTATGCTACTGAAAATTCCACTTGAAGATTTCCCAAAATCACCCCTAAAATTACCCCCAGTACATCCAGCACACCAAACAACCAACCCTCCTAGCCCAACACCCTCCTACAGGTTGAAATAAATAAATAAACCGCTCTTCCTTTGACTGAGCATGAGATGAAGTAGTTGGCTTATGTTTAAGCACCAAATTGAACAAAACCTACCCATTTGCAAACAGAAACTTCCCCTACCCTATGGGGAGGAGGTGTTTACACTATGCGAAGCAGAGACAAATGAAGAATCCACAAGTTCAAGTTCACTAATGGGTGCCACGGTGGACATGATACAAGTCTGTGCAGAACATCTGGGAGCCTGCAGTAAGAGCACAGATGAAGACAACATGCCATCTTTCTAAATATTTAACCGTGATAAATCAAGTTAACAAACTGTTAGAATATGGTCTTAGCCTCCTGCCTTGACATCTAAGCTTTCACATGACCTAACGGGCTAGGTTTTAACTCCTCAAACTCCCACTGAAACATGCTGGCCTGGGGAAAGCATGGCCATCCTGGGCCATTGTCCACTCCCCTCTCTTCCACTTCTGTGAAGGGTCTCCCATGACTAGTGTGGCCTCGAGGTCTCGCCTTGTGCCTAGAAATGTGTGCATTGACAGCGTCATCTGTGCCTGGGAGAGCAGCCCTGGGGAAAAGGCTTGAACAAGCCCTGGAAGTGGGCTCGAGGGCTTTGGGGCTGGGAATTGTGTGGTCCTGGAATCTGAGTGAGCACATAGCACATTTTTCTTTGTAGGCAGGACCTCAGCTGGAGGACAGCCAATGAGAGCCTTTTTAAACTCTTATTCCTCCCATTCTAGCCCCTATACTTTAATGTGTGTAATTAAATGTATATATCTGATAAGTCATAACAGAAAATTCCCTCAGATCTTTGGGCTATGTTACATGTGTGCTGACTGTACCAATGGCAAGAGTGAGGACTCCACAAATAGAGCAATGACGTCCATTAACTTTGGAAAAAAACCTTGTGCTTTAGATATTATTTTAATGAACTGGAATGTGGATGGTGAGAGGTGTTCTTAGTGATTCAAACTGATTTCTATTATTTACTTAAAACTGCTGATGCAATTGTGAGGCACATTTAGAATGAAATTCAGCAAGGAAGCTGACATATAACACACATGACTGGAGAAGGGTGGCTCTGACAGAAGGAAGCGTCATTCATTTTCAAAGCCTGCATGGCCATTTATTTTATCAGTGCAATCCAAGCCAGACACACCATTCAGTCTCACGTTCCTGGGGTCCATTCCTTACAGACTGGGAAAACATCAGAGATAAGATGCATCATGGGTGTCTGTGTTAAGAGCCATTTTAATCATCTGAGATGATTATAGATTTAAAATATCCATATTTGTATTATATGGCATTAAATATTATAACTGAACTGACTGCATTGTACTTCTAAAGAAAAGTACCACTGGATAATCTGCTAAGAAACTGGAAAACTGGCTGAAAAACCTGACAAGGGCTCCACCTGGAAAAAAATACACAACCTAATGAAAGGTAGGTCTGGAAGTCGTGTTGTTTTCCGTTTGCTCAGTGCCTAGTAGCACACCCTGAAAACCTAGAATATGTTAACAAATGGTCGTGGCTTTTGGCTTTTGACTTGGAAGACAACATCTAATAAGAACATATGACGGGGATAAGAATGATTTTCATTGAAATTTCTTGCTCATCTTTTAACAAGTTGCATCTATGACGATGTTGCACATGGGAAAGTATGTGGAATAGAAAACAACTGTAATAATCCATTCACTTAATAAGTATTTGTTGAGTCACTATCATCTGCTAGACACTGGCCTAGATGCTGGGAAACAGTGACAAGAGGGGAAACAATGGGACAACCACAGGAAAGCTAGATCCCAATCACAGAATTACAGGAAATGAATGCAAAATGACAACGAATTTTCGGCCCATAAAATAAGGGACTGTAAGGAAGGTGTTGCATTAAAAAGTCTACATTTTAAGTGTTATTCTTGTACCAATGTCTGTCTCAAAAAAAGCATTGCAACTACTTAAATTAGTTCAAAAGGAAATCAGCTTTCCTGTGAAAATGCTCGGGCTAGTTGGAGTGAGTGGTGGGTCTGTGTTTGAGAACACTGAACCTTGAAAGAACATCTGTTTGGCTATTTTGTTAAATGAAACTCAAGTCACCCAGGCTTTACTAATAGCTTCTTTGTGCTTCATGACTTTCCACCACATAAACAAAATTACCTAACACCTCAGTCTATGGCTAAAACTGTCATTTATCAGTTAAAGCCTACAGACAAAGAGTAAACTCGAGGGACTGCAATTCCAGCCTCCCTGTTCAAACCGTTTCCACATTTCAACAATCACTTTCTAGCAGGCTCTCTAAGGACCTCCGGGAAAAGCTGCTTCCTGGGAATGTTTAGTTTACAGGACAGACTGAAGCCTTCACAGGATTTGACCACTTGCTAGGTGATAAAATCTATTCTTCACTGGGACTATTCCAAGCAAAGAGCAGAGGTAGGGGAAAGAGACAGTGATTGCTAACCTCGACTTTGTGCCAGCAGGTCTACAAATTCCTCATTTCCAAAGCAAATTCTCAAAATCAAATTCATTTTAAAAAAATGACCCTACCCTCTGTTGTACTTTTGAGGATTATAGAACTTTAATCAAAAGAACTTCAGAGATTGTCTAGTCCAATGGTTTTCAAATCTCTTTTAGCCCTGGAACATATTCTTAAAAGAAAATTTCCCACCTGGGTGCCAATCTGTAAAATACATAAAATAGAGCTGTCTTGATTGAAACACGGGTAGGAGACCCAGAGCTCCACCCTTCACCAACCCCCAATCCAGAGGTGGCTCCTCTGGTCTCTGGGATCTTCTGGGAACAGGATGGGTCTAGTGCAACTTCCTCCCTTTACCCAATGCTACGGCCAAGGAGCCCCTGCACATCCTGATAGGTCACCTCTTCCTGGATAATCTCAGAGTCAAACAGCCAAGAGGTACAGCAATTCTAAGGAGGTTTGGATTGGCAACTTTGAGAAACTGTCATGGTATCTTCTAGATCATTCAATTAGTATTCAATCTAAGCTCTCCCAACCATGAAAACAGAACTGAGGGACCCAAAGTTGGGGCGGGGGCAGACAGCAGTGGGTGGTAGGTAGACATGCACTCCTATAAAAGGGGCAAACATACGTGGTGGTCTGAGGTTTCATGGACCTGGAGCCATGGGAGGAACGTGCTCAGTGGTCCTTGAAAGGGAATGTTTCCAGCAGAGCACCTGGCAGGTATGCAGGGGAGGGAGGTAAAGATTAGTAGTTTATCCTAGGTCAGGTACCACCTTTAGGGCCATTTCCAGACCTGTGTGGACACCTGCTCTTTACAGAGGGGGCAGCCTGGAGGGCTGATCAGGAAGCCCGTGGTGGGCACCTGCACAGCACACAGCAGTTGGCTCCCACACTTCTCATTTGGTCCTCACAACAACCCTCTGAAGTGTAGGAAAACATGATCCTCATTTTACAGTGAAGGAAACTGGGAGTTAGTGAGGAAAAGTGGCTTGCACAAGGTCAGCTGCCTGTAAGAAGCAGGGCCAGAGGCAGTGCTATTTCTACTGCAGCACGATGCACACAGCAGATACGGGAGAAACCAATGTTTTCTCAGGAAGCATTATTTTAAATTCCTCCTGAACTCTTTAAGGATTCTGGTAGCTGTGTGATTTCTCAGCAGCTGGGTAAAGTGAGGACAAAAAACAGCAGTAGCTACAGCAGAGAGGAAAGGATGAGGTGCTACTTGCAAACCCACAAAGATCTCTCTTATAGGAAGAGATCTTCCCAGCAAATGGAGGGGCTGTGATGAGATAAGGGGACAGAAGGAGGTCAAAGAGCAGTGCCAAGCAGGGAGGCCCCTCCCAGGGAAGGTTTTGTGATCTCAGAGGCAGCACAGCATAGTGGCCAAGAGCCAGATTGCTATGGTTAGAATCCTGGCCTGACCACACCGTGCCTCAGTTTCCCTAACTGAAATAAGTATGACACTAACGGTATCTACTTCATAGCATTGTTGTAAGTTTCCTAAATCAATGTCAGTGAAGCTGCTAGACTGTGTCTGATACATAGCAAATGCCACATGGGGATTTGTTAAAGTCCCTATCAGGCTGTAAACTCCTGCTGCAGGTGCTCACAGATAAGCGGTAAGCAATAGCTACTATTTGAAATTCTAAAATGAGTTTACAAACATCCTAGCTCTCTGCTTGCCTGAAATTTTGGTTATTGTAATCCCTGATCCCATGACTTGATGTGCCCGATTTTTTTTTTCCTTTGACAGAGGCACTGGAGACTGAACCCAAGACCTTGTGCATGCCAAGCACACACTCTACCACTGAGCTATGCCTCCCACCCCTATGAGTCCCACTTTATGACCAGATTTTCCCCTACTCTTTCCTGACTTTCTTTTCATCACTCTTACTGCCTGGCCAAGCCCCTGATTCCCCGGGCTCATCTTTCTGAGCCCACTTCATACACTATGCGACTTTTCAATTGTTCTTGTAGCACATAAAACAGTGTTCAAGTCTGTCATACTGAAATTCTGTCAACAGGGGGAGCTCAAAGAATAGCTTAAAATAAAATTATCCAAATTCAGCAAACTTGGACAAAAAAAAAGGAATAAAATCATTCTGATACAACTGTATGATTTTGTTATTAATCAGGAAGTGGGAGGAAGTAAATTCAGAGTAAGATAAGTAGGCAGTGTTAATGAGACTTTTTTTAATAGTGGAAGATGAGTTATTCTGTCTCTAGAGAAAGCCAAGTAAAGATTTTGATTTTATATTCATTCACAAAGATGGACAATGTACTGAAGAGTTAAGCTATTTAGATTTATTCTCATTCCACTTGTTTTACTGAAGAAAAGTTTAGAAGCACTGTGCTTCGTCTATTCAGAGTTAGTAAATACTTGTCAGGGAGGTTATGCTGCATCAAACGCTATTTGCAACTCTGGCCAAAATTCCAGGGAGATTTGGGTGGGCTTTTATCTGTAATGGGCTAATGTTTCAATTAGGAAGTTTGGGAAACTTTTATGGATTTCCACAAGGTGGGAAGAATGATTCCTACTTGTTTGGTTTACAAGGATACCCTTAAACTCAAAAGCTTTTTTCCTGTGATATCTCAGCTGAGAGACCCTGAGCCAAGGTTCTACCGTGGAGGAAAGCTTAGCTCTTCCTCGCTGGGGCTGTGATATTGGGTAAAAAGATCTTTAAGACATGATTAAGGGAATGAAAAATTCTCGGAAGGGAAAATGTAGAGCATGAAACCTGTAATGATGGATCTTCGTGGATTCGTGGGATGGGCTAGACTGACTATAGTTGCATGCCGGATTTATAATGTGCTTTTTTTCTTCCAAACAATTCAAAGAGATTTCTCATAGGAGCTGTGACTATAAAGCCAAGAGATTGGATCCATACCAGTCACACCAGAAGTAAGCCTCATTGCTCTAGAATGGCCTCGTGGAGGTGGGCTGACATATGCAGTTTCTCTGAGCAGGGAGCATTGGGCATTACTACTCGGATCTCTGAGACAGAAAAAATGCAGTACTTCTCCATCAGATCATTTGTCAAGGATCACAATTTCAGTCACTGTCAGAATGGACTTAAACTCAGGTTTTCTAATTCCAAATGTGTAGGGCACAGACATGCTCTAGGATCTAGGCCAACTAAATAGATAATTTCCAAAGCCACTTCCAATCCAGGATTCAATCACTCTATCATGTATCGACTCAAACACTCAGGCTGCATCAGTTTATTCTTTTAATCAATTCATCCAGCAAAATGCCAACCTTAGATAGAAGAGGTATCAATTGATATCATCGTAAAGTATTAGAATTATTTTTCACCTGTGTTTTTCACATACCATGTCATGATGTTCAAGACTTACCTCTTATCTGTGGAAAATGAGTGATTTTTAAGATAGTCTATAGTAATATAGGACTGACTCAAGAAATGACAGCACACTTATAAAATGCAATACAATGCAACCACTTTAAATCATGTTCTCCAAGAGTATGTAAGGTTATAAAAAGTTGTTCACATCACATCCCTATATGATAAAAAAGCAGGTTTTAAGACAATGTGTATACATATGTATACATACATATATATACTTTTAAAGCAATATATACATAGATTGAATTCTAGAATGATGTGAACAAAAACATTAATAATCATTTTCTTAGAAAGGTGTTATACATAAATTCGATTTTCCTTTTTTTAAAACAAAATTCCCGCAATTATCAAACTTTCCATTTGTGATCAGAGAAACATGAATTTGACTTTATAAAAAATATAAAGGGCAATTTAAGAGCTTCGTAAAAAGAAGATACTATACGATTATTTCCTAGAAAAGTTCCTTTGGAGAAAACATTTCCTACCTCATTTCCTTTGTTTCCAGTACTAGACGACTTCATTTCCTTTGGTTGCTTTGCGAAAGGAAACAAGAGTGTTTAGATAGAGAAGCATTAGCAACTAAATATCAAGTTAGGTGTACCTATTATAGGAGCTTTCTTGGCCACAATTTTGACTTCTAGAACAGTAGCTCAGATGTCTACTAATTCATCGAAACCTCACACGGCTGCCCAGATTTGACAGAAAGGAGCTTCCTGTTTCACCTCATGGGATGTCATTTTAGAAACTTTCATTGAGATAAGGGAGCAGGTTGGCATAAGACTGTTTTTCAGCCACATTTCGGAAAGCGGAAATCTTATTGAGAAGTTTCAGAATCTATTCAGCACGCTGTTGTACCCGAAAAGCATCATCTGAGCAAAGCTGTGATGATTCCCATGCTTACGAAATCAAGTCTACCACACAGGCCTGGGGAAATAAACAATGGGGCAGGGTGCCACGTAGTGCAGTGAGCTACTAAATGCCACACGAGCGGGAGACACAGAGGTGTTCATGGCACAGATTACATAACGGGAAAAACAAGGCAGAAAATAAATCAGTGTGTGCAATCTGATACCACTTAAAGAATATATATATAAAAAAGAACGAAGACATACAAATAAGGATGTCAATAGTGTTATGTCAAGGTGTTGGGATCAAAGGTGATTTTTACTTTTTAAAACTTTGCTTCTCTGATATTCTATATTGACTTTTGTATTAAAAAGTGATTAAAAGTATTATGTAAAAGACAATATATGTAAAGAATGCTTTACAACTAAAGAAGTACCACGAAAACTAAGGTTTTGTTATTTTATATATTATACTTGCTGGAATAGAGACCTAACCACCTTTTTGTATGTTCCTTGTCCTTCCAAGTGACTCTTCTGGTAGACAGATGTCTCTAAATAAAGGGCCACTTAGTGCTTTACTTATGAACAAACATTGACCATTATTGAAAGTTACCTGGGGATAGGAATTGAGCTTAAGTAAAAAGAGTGCTAGTTATAAGGATGTATAATATATGACTCCTCATTCTATTTTATTTATTTAGCAGTCTCATTCAGAAGGATTCAGTCAAAAAGAAATGTACTCTTCAATACAGAAGACCAAATGAAAGAAGTAAAAAATGAAAACCAGCATAAATTTATACGTATGGATATCTTTCTGTTAACATAAAGTTTGTCTTTTAGAAAGTAGACCTTTTGAGGCTGATTCAGTGGCGCCCCAATTGATGGGTGACGTGTTTTTTGGCAAGATAAGCAGTGGGGGTCTTTGGGAATCTAAGAACTATGCAAAGAATTAGAAAGAAGGCAGGAAGAGAACTCTAGGTCAAGAGGAAGTGGTAAAAACAAGAAGCAACAGGATGAGGCGGGGTCAGCTTTCTAGAAATGTCAAGGCCAACTGCGTGCAACTCTCATACCCAGGAACATACTATTCCCCAAGCTTAATCCTCCTGAAATGAAAGGGCCTTTAGCTAGACATGTCAGTACTGGATGTCGCTTGGGTAGATTTAAAAAATGAAGCCGGGAATGCCTAGCCACTCACTATAAGGAAGACTGATTGTCTGTCATTATCATCACAGTATTTCGACCATTTATGACATATATTTAGGAATGACATCACCATTGTTAAGAACTCAGATTTTCTGAGTTAAGGTTCATTTTTTTTTTTTTTTTACCATTTTAAATTCTTCAATGATGGCATGTTTTATTTCTCAATTTGGCCCATAATTTACATAAGAAGCACTAAAGAACAAAAATCATTACATTATAAGGCCTATTAGATTAGATGTGCCTGACTGGGGGGTAGGGGGAAAGCTTGTACAATTTTACTGCCAAACTCACCAAGTGTCGGAATTCTACAGAGAGACTCCCATTGGAAGATTCTTCAATGGACATGGCTTTGACGTGAGTTCCACAAAGCACAAATCTTCGATTGCTAGAGAGAAAATCTTAGCTATTTATGTGGTCCCAGGTAAAATATATTTATGAGAACAGCAAGAAATTTCTAAAGTAAATGTCTTACCTTAGAGTTGAAACATTCCTGTAAAATCAAGAAGATTCTTTAAAATGTGTTCTTTAATAGATCTAATAAAAACTTTCCTATGATACTTTAGAAGATAGTATATAAAATTTCATTTCAAGTCTTTATAGTAAAATTTTTAAAGTGAGACTTCATTGGAATTCTGTTAAATGTTTGAACTTCAAAGTCAAATATTTGAAGTACTGTGATATGTAATGTTAGAGAAGTAAACTGAAAAGTTTAAAATTATTCTATAAAATAAGGACAATTGTTTTTAAAAAGCCTTACACTTTTCATGTTTCAGAATGAAATTAGAAACTTACTTGTCAATTGATGCTTTCACCTTTACCTGATAGTTTAGTTCTGGTAATTTTATTAGTAGTCTGGAAAGACACATAAATAAGGAATTAAAGATAGTAATTTACATGACAGCCTTTTTATATTTTAAGAGTTAAATATATTTATGGCAAATACATATAAATCAAAATTACATCATCTCCTATTATATGTTAACGTGTTTTAAAAATGTCCAATTCCTGTATAGTTTGCCATGTTACTAATACTGACATCAACTATTTGGTATCACACGTACTTGGGAAGTGTTTCCATATTGCTTCAGTTGATTCGTGTTGGATAATATATTGGCTAGGTTAGAAAAATAGCTATATATTTTGGCTAAAGTTCAAATCTGGATTAAATGTATAAATATAAGAAAAAATTTTTGCAAGTAGATTAATGTGTTTCTATTGTATTCTCATATTATAAAAAATAGAAAAATATTGTAAGCTTGGTAAAACTGAATGTTCTGATGATAACTGTTTTATGGTAAAATACTGAAAAAGACTAGGACTCTGGTAGAAGGTGGGAAATTCCACTTTAAATGCATTTGCAGTCTTTAAAGACATTTAAGTAACAGCAAAAACGTTCATAACTAAAAAAGATGTAACTTCAAACAAACAAGTGATTAAAGGTCAGAATAACAATTCCTTTAATTCCTTCTTCTGGTATCAGCCTTCCTTTACTCCTTAGCATTTCCCAACTCTTCTGCGCTGCACCCTCTCTGTAGGTACAGTTGGGTTTCAGAGATATTCATTCAATCACTCACCTACTCATTCATTTACTTATGTACTCATCCCAAACCTGGTTCATTCACTCAGCATGTATTGAGCTCCTCATATAAACCCAGTACAGCCCTGGGCACTGGGAAACTGGCGTAGTGAAGATTAGGGGAGGGAGAAGCGTGAACAGGGCTCTACATAAAAGGAAGAAGTCCAGCCATATAGTTGGAATATAGAGAATGGTGATAAGCAACTGATTGGCATTAGAGAAATACAATCATAGATAATAAATAGCCTAAACAAAACAAAAAGAATGCAACAAAGTTTTCTTAAAAATTCTGCCAGGACTGGTTTCAGGGCTCGGAGTATGGGTGTAGCTGTTGGTAGTCAGGGGTGAAAAGGTCATATGAAGTAAGGCCAGATGGTTTCCCTCTCTGCTTTCCTGTCTGTCCCACTTCAGGAAGGATCTGATTCACTGTAAGATGCTGATGACAAAAGGGAGTCCCATGTCACCCTCTCCCCTTGAAACAGGAGGATGGAGTGCTGTGGTAGAGAGGAGTTTTAGGGAAAATCTTGAATACATTTTTTTTTCAATTGTAGTATAGTCAGTTTACAATGTTGTGTCAATTCCTGGTGTACAGCATAATGTTTCAGTCATACATATATATACACATATATTTGTTTTCATATTCTTTTTCATTATAGGTTACTACAAGATATTGAATATAGTTCCCTGTGATATACAGTATGAACTTATTGTTTACCTATTTTATATATATTAGTTAGTATCTGCATATCCCTAACTCCCAATTTATCCCTTCCTGCCCCCTTTCCTCCCTGGTAACCAAGTTTGTTTTCTATGTCTGTGAGTCTGTTTCTGTTTTGTAAATAAGTTCATTTGTCTCATTTTTTTTGATTCCACATATGAGTGATATCATACAGTATTTTTCTTTCTCTTCCTGGCTTACTTAGAATGACAATCTCCAGGTCTACTCATGTTGCTGCAAATGACATTTACTCCTTTTTATGGCTGGGAAGTATTCCATTATATAATGGAATATATATATACCACAACTTCTCTATCCAGTCATTGGTCGATGAACATTTAGGTTGTTTCCATGTCTTGGCTATTGTAAATGTAGCTGCTATGAACATTGGGGTGCATATATCTTTTCAAATTAGAGTTTCCTCTGGATATATGCCCAGCAGGGGGATTGCTGGATCACAGGGTAAGTCTATTTTTAGTTTTTTGAGGAATCACCATAGTGTTTTCTGTAATAGCTGCACCAAACTACATTCCCACCAACAGTGTAGGAGGATTCCCTTTTCTCCACACCCCCTCCAGCATTTATTGTTTGTGGACTTATGATTGATGGCCATTCTGACAGGTGTGAGGTGATACCTCACTGTAGTTTTGATTTTCACTTCTCTGATAATTAGCAATATTGAGCATCTTTTCATGTGCCTATTGGCCATCTGTATGTCTTCATTGGAGAATTGCTTATTTAGGTCTTCTGCTCATTTTTGGATTGGGTTGTTTGTTATTGTCATTAAGTTGCATGAGCTGTTTATATTTTCTGACTGAATACCAAGTAAAGGATCATCTATCAAGACAGTGGGGAACAAGGTACAGTGAAGAAGAATGGAGACCCAATAATTAGGTGGAAGAGGAAGGCAGAACACCCAAGCCAGGGACTGATGGTCTATGCCTCTGGCAATCGGTTCAAACAACATGCCAGGTAGTGCCCATTCAGGGATCTCTTCCACTCAGAACTTACACAGTGTTGTATGTTAATTACATCTCATTAAAATGAAACTAAACTAAAAATGCAGTTCCAACAGTGATCTGTGATCACGGATGCTGCCATGGGATCCTAAATCACTGTCTATCATCCATCATCACTTCTTGTACTAGTCTGGAATTTCAGCTTTACAGAGGTGAATTCTAGTGATTAGGAATTTAAAGCTTCGGGGCCTTGGAGATTGAGGCATGATGAAACTCTTTGAACATTTGATGTCAAACTCATTATTTTAAGTGTCATTAGGGAAAGCTATGTGTTTTGGTTTGCTCACGCTAATGGAAAGGATCAGATACACAGATAAAGCAGCAACATAATAATTTTTTTAAAAATCAGGTGCATAGTAAGAATATGCTGAAAATCATAGTGTTGAGAATTTTCACAGAAAATCCAATAAGCTAGCTGTAATCACAGGGGAAGAATGTGCCAATATATTTCCTGGATAGGATATTCAAACCTTTCCATAGTCTGTCCCCAATCTATCTACTCACTTCTCTCTCCCTACTCACGGTGCTTACAAAGCAGATGCAGGAAGTCGTCATTCTGTAGCCTTACTCTCCTACACTCCACTCTCCTTCCCCTCTGCTCGTTCCTCAAGGTCCTCCTCACCCTGACCACGAGGCATTCTCCAGTCTCCCCAGTCTCCTTGCTAGTCAGTCTCGTGAGCAGTTAATTCCATGTTGCCTGATACTGTGACTTCACACTTCCATGCTAATAACTCTCATGTCCTCGATTCACTGTCACACTCTTTACAAGCAGGGCTCTCCCATTACCATTTCTGTGGGCATTTGCTATAGCTTAGTGCTAGGCATACAGGAGGCACTCATTGAAGACTAGCTGAATGAAAGGCATAGTGAGAGAAATTAGCCTCAATTACGCAGTGGCTGGGGCACCGTAAATGTGAAATGACAGAATACATTCTGCCTACCTTAGCTTTACAGTAAACTGAATGAGAGTTTTGAGGACCATCGGCCTCTGAGGGTGGGTTGGCATGCATGGCTGTCGTTCAACCACAAATGAGCTAGAGTCAAAGGGGAAAAAAAAAACCGTGTCATTTGAAAACACTGAAAGTATTGACAGGCTAAAAACCACAGAGGAACAGGATGCTGTCCTTTTATAAAATCCAAATTTTCTCCACTTTGAAAACATTCAAACCCCCGTTAAGCTCAAATCTTTCCAAGATTTCCCATAAATAATTACCGGGAGATGGGAACGACCTAAAGATTGTCCCTAAGTGACAACAGTAAATTCTGGTTATACTTGAGTGAAGAATAAAAGCCCCAGCCTATTTTTATCATAGAAAGTTAACTTCATGCCATTTTTGAGCTAGATACTAGGATTTCTTGTACATATTAGTATTTTTTTGTCTTTAGATGAGCTTATAAACATAAACATGTTCTCCACCCTTCATTTCTCGGATATGTACTTTAAAAGAAATCCTTGGAACTTTCTTTTTTAAAATATGAAAAATGAACTTTGGGTAGGTGATGTACTTGGCTCATGAAAAACGGCGTTAGCTGGTGGGAGAAGCGTTGAAGGGTAGAAATGTTGCTGGCACTCTCTGGAGCTTTATTCACTTCACCCTGAGGCTCACTAACACTTCCCAAACCCCTTCTTCGCCTTAACACCAAAACCCAAGCCACGTGTCCTTCTGACTCCACAGGACTGAGGCTGCTGTGAGGCATTTAAATGGAAAACACTTGACTTACTTCTTAAAGAGGTTGTAGATCAGGAAGGTGACTCTTTCCAGCAGATGTGCTCTTTGCAGTGGGATGGGATCACCTTCATACGTCATTTTGGTAGATTGCTCCTCTAGTTTCTCCAACTGCCTTCTGAGTTGGAACAGACTTTCTGCCAGCAGTGTAAAGCTATTGAACAGCAAATGAAAATGGAAGATAGTTTTTCACCTAACAGATTACCAATTTCACTGTTAACCATATTTAGCAAATACTAAATTATTAAATAATTATTAAATTAACTAAATTAATCACTTAATTCCATTCAAGATTAGGGACAGTTTTTATGTTTATTTCCTTAATCCAGTTTTTCTCTAAAATGCATGGAAGATGTTAACATTTTCAGATTTTTACTTTCAGTTATAGACAAGAAATCATTTAGGAAATTTTGTCAGCATCTAGAACCAAATCTCTTTTAATTATCCTTTGTTTAAAAGTGTTAAACACATATATTTTTACAATATGGCACTCACTAAGGGGGAAAGAAAGAGCAAATTTAAAACTCTGAAAATACATGATATAAAGAAAGTTATGTGTAAGAATACCGAAGAAAAAAAAATATGACCTATATATATATATATATATATATATTTTTTTTTTTTTTGTAACAAATCCTAAGTATTAGCCAAAAATTATCGATGGATCTCTCTGGAGAAATGTATCTGCTTGGAGACTGACTTGCTCCGTGTGATCTTACCTTGGAAGTGGAGGTGGCAGCTTGGGCTGGAAGTCTAGGGAAGAGGGAGATGAAAGGCACACAGAAGGGCCTCCGACTAAGAGGAGGCAGCCTGTCT
The DNA here is from genome assembly GCF_048773025.1 of Camelus bactrianus. NCBI lineage: Eukaryota > Metazoa > Chordata > Mammalia > Artiodactyla > Camelidae > Camelus > Camelus bactrianus. Next base: position 85,850,178 of record NC_133543.1, on the reverse strand, counting down.
CAGCAGACTTTTAAGTCCACATGGCTTTGACAGCAGCTCTTTCTACTTAAAGTGTATTCCCCAAATAACATTGCGGAAAGAATCGCCAACCCCCCATGGAGTTTGTCATGAGCACCATTATCTGCTGAGCTCTTTACTGCTCCCTTTGTTGTTTACCTTGTTTTCACAACAATAGAGCACAGTGAGGTCAGAGAATCAAAGTATCTCCCCAAGGAAAATCAATAGATTTTAAAAAGAGCCCAGTTACTTTTCTTGAGAAGAAGGCCTGGAGGTGCAGAGCTCTTTGTGCAAACATGCCCAGTTACTACGTATTTTCATCGTATTGCATTGCACCCTTTGAAAGCAATTTTCAATTTCAGCTGAACATTTTCCTTCTTTTTCATTATATTTTCTAATTGCTTGTTCACTCAGTTTTTTATTTTGCATTGATGAGGTGGAATCCCTATCAACCTTTTTTCTCTTTTAGTACAAAGGATAGTGTCTATACATGATTGTACGTGCACATGTGTATCTAGGCAGGGGGTGCCATGTTGTGTTAGCTTGAGAGTTTCCATTTAAGTGAAAACACAAAACTAATGTTTAACTCTGACATCTTAAGTACTCATTTAAAAAATGAGATCTAGCTTTTGAATCTAGTGTTTCTCATGCCCTTCAAGAAAGGCATTTTTTAGTGCTGGTTTGAAAAATTCATTTAAGCCTTTTAAGATTGATGTATTAAATGAAAAAATTAAGCAATATTTATTTATTCTGTAGATTTCTATAGATGCTTTCCTTTTCTCCCCAAAAGAATGAAAATTAAGAACACTTAGACAATTACATCTATTTGTTTTCAACTGTGGAGTTCCCAGCTGCTAATAAACCATCAACAGGCTGAATGAATTGCTGTTTGGGTCTAAGCCTGCCATCTCTGGTGGGGCGACACTGAAGTTTTGTACTTCCTGTGGTTTTCACTAGAATCTAAACTCAATTCGCTTTACCAGTTTTGCAGTTGGTCGAGCCCACTGTGGAGTGGACCTCCGATGCAGGCGATCTGCTGCCTTCTCTTCCAGTCCTGCAGCTCTTCCACCAGCATGCTGTTCATTAACAAGTCCGTCTCATTCACGATTTGCGTCATCTTACTAAGGGCTTCCTAAAAACAAAGGTGACTACTGAAAAGATTTTTATGACACACAACCATAATCACTCATAATTCAACCTGTAAACAATTTGTCTGACTTGGGAAATAAAGGCTTGGTTAAAATCCTGACCAAATATTTTCACTAACTACTACCTTCTATTTGCCATAATGCTGCCTTTTCAAATAATTAAATTATCACAATTCAATAATGCCATGAAGAAAGAAGCCTGATCAGTTAACATTCCCATAATGTCTCGAAACAGTCTCATAATGTCAATTAGTATAAATACATTAGATTGGTAATTCCTGTGACAATATTGAATCCTGTTGTTATAAAGCCATATATATGCTTTTTAAAAGGCCATTTGTAAATTGAATTTACATTCTTAGAAATATGTTTATGCCTTTATTTTTAAATGTACTGACTAAAACTTGAGTCTTCCTGTGTTAGTTTTTATTACTATGTTACCTGCGTTTGGGAGGCACAGTGGAAGAACATAACCTTCAAAGGCCTAGGGATTAGAAGATGTGAATTTCTAACTTGACTTTGCCACAAGCTGTGTGAATTTGGACAAACCATTTAACTTTTTTAGAACTTGGTCTTCTGATCTAGACAATCAGGTGAATGGACTAAATTATTTCCAAGGTTCCCCCTCTCCTAAAATCTTATTTCTAAAGTAGAATAAGATGGTAATGCATAAAATGTATAGCATAGATTTATTGTGCATAAAAGCATTATTTGGGTTTAATATATGCATGTTTAAAATCTGACATATAAATCTTTAAGTTTATAATTAATTTAGGGTGAAAAAATTTACGTTTGTGTTTGCACAAATTCCTGCACAAAAAAATGAAGCCAAACTTTTAAAAATAACCTATTGATTTCTCAGTGACTGGTTAAATTTCAATTGTGTCTGTTTTCAAGGAGAGGTAGAAAATTGAAATAGACATGTTTCCCCTCTTTTAAAATATGTTTATTGTGCCAGAAAAATGTTCTTCCTCTCCTTGGGAGGAGGTCAGATTGAACATGTTCAGTCATCGATGGACTATCCTGAAGTCTAGGAAACTACCTGTCACAATATCATTTTTCAGAATAGAAATTGGAACGCTTATTTTTCCAGTAAAGTTTTAGTAGTCATCAAGTGGTATTTTAATTATGCATGTGCAGTAGAACCCATCTCAGCATGTAAGTACAGCATGTCTGAAATAGAGGCAAATAAAAATTGTGTAAAATGTTCACCTTGAAGTTAACAGTAGCTACAGAACCAGCACCACATACATAAGAGAAACAGACTCTAGAGAGGTCCTGCTTTATAAACGTAGGTAGAGAAACATGGCAAATGGTACAGTACTCTTCCTAGAAACACTGCTGTTTATTCATTCGGCGTAAATGAAACTGATAAAACCCAAGAGCTTGTTTTTTTTTAAGTAGGACTAGATATAGAAAAAAAAATTAGGCAAAAAGCCAAATTAAAGTTCTTTACTAGCCTTTCTTTTGAAGTCAAGACTGTTCAGCATTTCTTGCAGAGTCAAAACTTCCTGATTCATTAGAGCACTGTTCTTGTCACCCTGATCTGTAAGGGAAAGGAGATCAGAGTTAGAGTCCCCTCCTAGCCAAAGCCCTCTGTCCTGAAAGCCACCTCGACTGTAACGTGCCTTCCTAAGATCCCACGATGCAAGAGCCTAAATGGGACCATTAGTGATGAGCTTGGATGTAAATGCCCGTCTGCTTGTTTTGCCAGGAAGAATTACAACCAAGCAGACCAAAGAGGAGCTCTCTGTCTTACAGACCTCGAGAAAAGACCATCCTTCACACCATGTTCCTTTTGGAGGCAGGGAGAGAGGAGACAAAGTTTTTATAATGGATTCCTTATTAGATCGTCTCTACATTGATAATGACCTTGGTTGGTTGGCATAAGTAAGGGTAGGGGACCATGATTAGATTAGACCATAGTCGACTCCTTCTGATGCCTTTTCAACCGCCTGGAAGAGTTGTGGTTTTACCTACTGAGGCTCAGGAACTAATAAAGACCAAATCCTTTGCGTTCCCTTTTTCTTTGCAAAACAGGCTAGCCTCACAGTAAAACTAGAAGAAGTGTGAAAGAGTTGCAAATTAACCAAAATGATTTCTCCTCTTAAATGGCTGACATGCAATAAACACTGTTTATATCTAGACAGCAGAATTTTGTGTGATTTTTAATTTTGTGATGCTTTACTTTCCAAATATCCTATAGTGAATCACATTTCTACTTTTTAATTTTAAAAATTATATTTAAAAAACTCACCTATTGATATTAGTAATTTCCTGATTCCTGTTAGGCAAATTATTACTTTTGTTAGTTTTGATAATGATATTTTGATTTGATAGAACGTTCTTAAGTTTTTGGAGACGCATGCTGAAGTAGGGGTGATTTCTCATGAGCTTTATAGTTTACTTTGAATTCGTTGGTAAAAAATATTCGTACAAGGACAGAAAAGAAAGAAGCAAAATACTGTCCTGCAATCTCTCTTCAATTAAAAAAAAGATTAATTTACCAATTCTGTCAGTGAAGAAGAAACCCTAGTCATGTTGCCTTTATGTCCCTATGTGGAAATATAGACAAGCAAAAACTTACCCATTGTCTGAATTGTTTTATACCTGTAGTCAAATTCATCTTGCAGATCTTCTAAATACTTGGTGTCTTGTTCTGTCATCTTTTTAAAAAAGAAAACATAATCTGTTGTCACAATTAAGCATGTCAATGAAAAAACATCATTCATCATCAGTATTTCAAAATACATTGACACTTCCAGTCTCTAATAATATCCTAGGCTAACTGTATAGAATCTATATTTGCTAAGGGCTAATTCCCATGAACGCTGAATAACGCTGGAAGAACCAGACTAAATTTGCTCTTCCATTTTCTCTTCCTGAGTGTTCGCAAATCTTTCAGCATCTTGCCTCTTATTTCTCAGTCAGTTCCAAATGATGCTACTAATATACTTTTTACCTGAGAATATGGATAATTTTTCCATTTTAGCCCCATATGACTCTATTAGTGCACTATCTTTTCGCTTAAAGTCTCCATTCTCAACAGCTGTAGTTTATGACAATTCAGTCTAAAATTTTTTTCCTCTCTACTTCTTAGAAAAAAAATTTCCTCCTCTATGTCTCCTGTTCCTTCTGTCATTGAGATTTTTACTTTTCTTCAAACCTGATGATGTTTTTCTCCTCAGACGTAAGAGGGTCAAGATCTGGGCTAAAAGTTTTTCAAGCGGTATTATCTCATGCAGTCCTCATAACAATCCTGTGATGGTGGTTACCCTCACTTTTACAGACAAATAAGCAGAAGTTTAGACATGTGAAGTAACTTCCTTGCCTGAGGACACATGGCTTCTCAATGATGGAGTTTGGTGTGGGAACCCCAATCTCCAGTAAATTGAAATTTAAAAGCTTTCCCCAAATAAATCTTTTCTAATATGAACATAGTGTGTGAGAGATACTTCTAACAAATTACCCTATGATTTCTGTATGCACTCACTCTGGGCACATGAGAGAAAGGTGCATGGTTAGTTGTACAGGGACAATAGCTAGTCTTTCCTGGTATCTCTAAGATCACTCACCTGCACACTATTCTTAATGGCAGCCACTTTGTGCTCCACATTCCTCTGTCTTTCTGAAACTGAAGAACTTTGCAAGGATTTTTCCAGAGGTCCCTGGAAAAACAACATCCTGAAATTTTAATAGTGTTGATAAAACAGGTTTATGATGAATGTAGTATATATAATACACTTGGAACTGAGGTTTGGATCAGAATTCTCTACAGCCTTTAAAAACCATGCTATACGTGGTATTGGCACAAAAACAGACATATAGATCAATGGAACAGAATAGAAAGCCTAGAAATAAACCCATACTCCTACGTGTGTGTGTGTATGATTGATACATCTATATCATATCCATATATTTGACACTGGTTTGAATACAAACCAGTGTTTCTTTTGGGGGTAGTATGTGATACCCACAGATTATGTGCAGAGTGATTTTGATGAGCAACTATTCAAGTAAACAGATGTTTCTAATTTGACTGATACCTGACATGTGAAGAGAACACACAAACACGCACATATGAAATGACGAGAGATAAGAGGGCTACAAAAAAAGGACGGCTGAGAATACAAATGAGACTATCATATATTAGTAATAACATCTCAATTTTCACACAAAAAGCACTGAATCAAACTATATTTATTTTAGAAACTTACTAACTTTACATTTTAAATTAAATAAAAATGATACCATCCTTCATCATCTAAAAAATTAGAGTAAATTGTTAAAACTTCATACTTCTCTGTAAACAATATAACGTGACAACAACTAAATCTGAGGAATTTTTAACAGTTGAAAAAAGATACTTGTCTTGGACCTTCAAAAATATAGTGGTGTGATTTACTAAGTTATTTGGAAAATTGATTATTTTTCATACTCTTTCCTTTTTACAAGGATTAACTGAAAAAGCATTCCCAAGGACTCCATTAACTCCTCTACTTTGTCTCTGATGGGGGCTCTGAATTCATTCAGGACAGTGGGATAGAATACGATCTAAAATATGGCAGGGCAAAGCACACTGAATCAATCAACAAGCAAGTATTTACAGAGTTTCTGTAAGACAAAATTCCTGCTTGTGCAGTAGTTTGGATTTGTGGGGTAGGAAATCGGGAACTGCTGAATGGTTTTCAGCAAGATCAATACCTGAGGATAAATGTGCTGAGGGAAGCAGAGCCCAAATGGTTAGGAATTCATCTAAGAGGTGGTTACTATCCTCCTCAACTAATATTGTAAAGACCATGGACCAGAGTGGGACCAGCGGAAACAGAAAAGAACCTATAGATAGGATTCCAGAAGCAAATTCTAGGAAGACTTGGTAGTTATCTCAACAAGGAGGCAGGAAAAAGGAACTATTCAAAGATGATCCCAAGACCGTGACTCCAAGTGACTGGAAGGATGGTGTCACCATTAACATAGGAAGAAGAAGATGGTTGGGAAAAAGACAAGAATTTCTGTCTCAGAAAAATTGAGTTCCCCGGGTGATAACATGATTACAACTTCAGAAAATATTACCTGAACGGGCATGTTGGCTGCAGCCAATATTCTCCTCTCTTCTCTTAAACAATTTGAAATAACCACAGCTACATGCATTGGATTTCCGTGAAATTTTCCCTGGGGGGAAAAAAAGGAGCTTAAATATATATACAATAAAGAAACATCACTACTTGCAAATAAAAAATAATCTCCTGATAAATATATGGAATTATCTGGGATTTGTTTCAACAATCTACTCTATTATAAAGCCACAGAAATTTATATTGTAACTACAGACTCCTATGTGGCATATTATTCTGTCTTCAAAAATTATTTTTAATAATTCAAAATAGTTCTTGAGCACCTCTGTAGGAAAGGCCCTGAACGCACACTCAGGAGGGTCTGCTTACCTTGGGCTTACAGTAAGTTTTACAAGAGTTACTTCTTTGTAAATTATTATGAACCAGGGTGGTCCCTCCTGTTCACTTGTTAACTCTGTGCTTCATGATTTGGCTAAAGTACTTCTTTTAGTCCCTGTTTGGTGCTGCTCATGTCAACTGGCTCATAACAATATCAGTATGCTAGATGAATGTAGTATATATACTCAATAACACACACCAACAACAATATTTTTATGACATCTAAGCATATACAGTTTTTATTACCAAGGCCAATGATGCAGATACTGAATGCAGCCGACGGGCCTAATTCAGCCTTTAGGTGTGTTGTGTAAGTTGAAATACCATAATTCCTTCAAGGGAGCATGCGCTACCCATGGTTGTTGTAGTGTCCACCAGGCACTCGTTTACTTTACCTGCCAGGCCCCTCTAAATGTCTGCGTTTTCTTGGTTTAGAGGACTAATTTGAACACCACTGTCATTTCAGTCAGTAGTGTTAAACTTCTTTGTTACTAGACCTTTCCAAGGCAGGATTAACAGGACGCACAATAAATGTAGACAAATGCATCTATTTAGCTTCCCTCTGCCCTCCTCTCTGAAGGAGGTGCTGATTATCCATGAAATGGCCAAAGAGTCAATAGCAGAAAAGATAAAAATAATAATCCACAAGGTGTAAAATTAATAATCAATCAAAGGTTGATTATACAGACTAGTAAACCCAAATTTCTTTCTAGGATTTCTTTCCTCGCAAGAGGTCATTGGTTGTACATACTTTTATGGCTTTGACCATTGCCACAATTTTATTAGATGATGGCACTCTGGACACCAAATATCTGAGTTCCTGATTTTCCATATTCTATAGCTTTCAAAACTTTCCCCCCTTTAAATCAGAAAACTCCAAAAGAAAAAACCAAAAATGAATTGGCAGAAACTCTTAAAGAAATTAAAATGATGCTATTTATTAAGCAAGGATACCAAATTTCTGATTTCTGCATGCTGACAATTTCAGATTCTCCCTACTTAGAATTTGTTCCTGTTTTTTAATTTTCCTGTCTACTGATTTTTTTCCCCAAATACCTTCCATTTAACTCCCCAAGAAAAGCTATGTTTTCTCATTTTGCCTCTAATTTATTTTTAAAATACTCCACTGATAAAAATAAAGGGCTTCTCCCAGGGCTAATTTGGAGGCGCCGTTATTTATGTAAACTTAAAAACTATTCCCATCCAAGACCAGGGGTTCCTCTAAGACCCTAAGAATCACCATTTGTCTTTGTTTTTCTCGCTGTTACAGTTCTTCCTTGTCGATCATTCAGATACTACCTTTCAGCATTTCTCAACTCCTTTGTCTACACTTTTTCATCTTCCTTTCCTACTTGAACTTTTCTTACCTTCCCTTTCAGATTCAGCTTCCCCCTTGTTTTTTGAGGTTAAGTTATTCATTTTTTCTCCTTCATTAAGATCAAAGCATCACCATTGTTTTTTTCACTTTCCTTTTGCATTTGTCCTTAGTCCTTCACTTAAATGTATAAGACAAAAACATCCTATGGAAAATTGATCACGATAGATTCAAAACCAAATTAGCTCTTTTTTTTGATCAGGTAATTTATTTTTTAATTTTATTTTTATTTTTGATTGAAGTATAGTTGCTTTACAATGTTGTTAGTTGCAGGTGTACAGCGAAGTGATTCAGTTATACACACACATATATATTCTTTTTCAGATTCTTTTCCATTATAAGTTATTACAAAATGTTGAATATAGTTCCCTGTGCTATACGGTAGGTCCTTGTTGTTCATCTGTTCTCTATATAGTAGTGTCCATATGCCAATCGCCATCTCCTAATTTCTCTCTCCCTCCCCCACCCCTTTCCCCTCTGGTAACCATATGTTTGTTCTGTGAATCTCAAATTAGCACTCTTAATTTTCATATCAAAGATATCCTTATGTTCACCTTTCAATCGTTACCATATATATGGACCATTGACACTCCAAAAAAGCAACAACAAAAAAACAAAACAAAAAAATCCACCCTTAAGTGTGTGTTGGTGGGAGGAAGGAAGGAAGGGAAACTGGCCTTTTTTTCGTGTGTGTCTGTCTCTCTTATGTAGAGATACTGCAAATATCTCCCACTCTGTGGCTTGTCTTTTCGCTACCTCTTACTGTCAGTAAACAGAAGATTTTCACTATAGTGAAGTCAAACTTATTAATTCTTCAGTTTACTTTAGTGCTTTTTATTACCTAAGAAATCTTTCCCTAACCTACAGTTATGGAGATTTTTTCATGTGTGTGTGCGTGTGTATGTATGTATGCATATATATATATAGTCTTTAGAGATTTGCCCTTAATTGTTTAATTCACTTGTAGCTTATTAACAATGAGAGGTCCTTTTCACTATGTTCTATACGTATACTCAATTCCAACAATATTTATTGAACATTCTGTTCTTTCACCACTGCTCTGCTGGGCCAACTCTGTCATAAATCAAGTGCCCATATATGGTTGTGTTTGCTTCTGACTCCATTCCATCTTATGGTTCTGTCTATCTCTGCTTTATCAACAGACTGTATTAATTACTAGAGCTGTATAATACATTTTTTATGTCAAGTAGAATAGGTTTTCTTTGCATTTTCACATAAATTTTAGAACCACCTTGGCAAGCTACAAACACACACACACACACACACACACAACCAAGCTGAGAATTTGAACGGCACTGTATCTTTAGATATGTTTGGGAGACTTGGCATTTTTATAATTATGCTCTAATCTATTTAGGTCTTCTTTAATGTCTCTCTATTAAGCATCATTTTCCACAGAGATCTTAGACACTTTTTGTTAGATTTATTTCCATGCAGTTGGTATTTCTGATAATGGATAGTGTCTTTCTTTCCTAATTGCTTATGCTGGTATGTAGAAATATATTTGACCTTTATGTATTGATTTTGAATCCAGCAACTTGACTAAACTCTTAATAATTCTATTACTGTACTATAATATCTTTTATCAATTTTACTAAAAATTTATCTGCAGATTCTTTTGGATTTTCTGCAAACACAAGTCATATCTTATGTGAATACTGATAACATTTTTTCCCTTTTCATTCATCTAATTCCATCAAGATCTCACCTTTATCATATGCCTTGTTTAGAAATAAATTGGTTAATTTCTAAACATAGGGATTTTCTACTTATCCTTTTTCTTTTTTACTGATTTTTATCGATTTTAAAATTCTGATCAGAATAAATACTGTAAATGACTTTAATCACCTAAAACTTAGTAAGACTTCTTTGTGGCCCTGCATATGAACCTTTTGTAAATGTTCCACGTGAGCTGTAGAGAATGTGAATTCTGCACTTGTTGGGTACAAATGACTTATACAGGTTCATTAACCCAACTTTGTTCATTGTTTTGTTCAAATTTCTGAATCCTTGCTGATTTTTTTTGCCTGATTAATTTTATCAATTAGGCATGTTAAAATCTGTTTTGTGAATTTTTCTTCTTGTGGTTCTTTCACACACATTCAGACTTGTTATACATCACTAGTGAATCAAATCTTTCATTATTATGAATTGACCTTTATCTTTAATGATTTTTGCCTTGAAACTAAATTATGAACTATGACATAATGCTTATTATCACTTAGAATTTTTTATTCTTATTGAAATAACTCTTGATTTATTTCAACACAGATATATTTAAAATCACATATGGCATTGTGCATGTATGAAAGGATAAATATACAGGAAATAAATTGGTTAATGTATTCCTAAAACATCTTCACATATTTACAATTCAATTTTTGTGAATCTCTTTTTTCACCTTATATTCATTGGCATTCATGTTTTTTCCATAAAATAATGTCCTTTGGGCCATCAAGAAAGTCAGTGACACAACATTTCTTTAAAATGTGCATCACTATTATCTCCATTCTGTAAGTTTGGATGCTGGCAATTTTCCTGATCTTACCAGAAGTTCTCAATGGGAAGTTTTCAGACAAGAACCAGGACTCACTCACATTCCTTCTGCAAATGGTCCTGTAACTGACTGATGACTGCAGCACTGATGACTAGTGACCTAGTCATGCCACCATGATTGTCAACTACATCACTATTTTAGATGAAATGATTAGGTAACCATTCCGATACATCTCCATAAAGTCACTGAGAACTAAAATATATAGCAGGTTCCCAGATGTCTGTTCCAGAAGATGTCTAACCAGTCCTCTATCTGCTCAACCACCATCCGTACTACTCTCGTTCACTCCCAATAACATCTTTGAAGAAGTTCTTATAATTAGACATGGTTTACAGTTTAAATTAAATATGGTGGTAGCTTTAGCAATTGGCACTGAGGCATGAGATTACAGTGATACACTGCTTTTCATAATCCAGACTCATACACTTGATCCCTGTAAAGATCCATTTGCATTGACTGTAATTTTAAGTCTTGTCAAAGAAAAACACCCCCTCCTCCTTCCCAGCATTGCCTATTTGATTAAACACATATTTTAATTTGTCCTCAATGGCATCATGCTGGAAGTTAAGTGTATTCTGTTCAAAATCAGTGGGAAGTTTCTGATAAATGGATATTCTACATCTTAATGATAATCCTGTGCAATGTAGAATTCATTTATTCCAGCCTCCTATTGTGCTGAGATTTCATTCATCTACTCTGGGAATTTGGCGATTTCTCTTGCCACTGTTGCTTTGTTTATGATAGGCAATCCCTTTTCATGAATCTCAGTAATAAAATATAATACAACTTCTTCTACTTGTTGGCATCTTTCTTTCTTTTTTATATCCTGTAAAGCATTTTATTTTTGCTTTCCAAGAAAATATGGAATTTAGGGTCATCCATCCAGTGACAAATAACTTGCTTAACAAATAGTAAATTTATGCCCTACTGATTCGTCTGCATACATAAAACCTATTTGTTTCAATCCTAAATCATAGTGTTATATTGACAACACTTAGACAGCAATTAAATTTAATGTGTTGTACCTATAGTGCACATAATTCAACTGAAGCGACAACATGAATAGCTGTGACCCAATTTCACATCACAGGAAATGACAATGACATGGTGATTGCAACCTGACAATAGCAATTGAGATACTATTGATTGTAAGATGCATTTTGATTTCAGAGATGTTAAAATGCAGGGGGAAAGGTGTCTTAGAATCAACAAATATGCTGTTTTATTCTCTTTGCTACTTTATGCTAAATTCCTTGGCTTAATTTCAAATTCCTCTTCTATTGCCTTTCATCTAGTTTCTAAATTTGACTTGTCACTACTGATAAAGGTCATGAGAAGGCTTGCTCAAAATAATCTCCATTTGGGTGGCATGAAATCTGAGATCTAGAGTTTCATTCCTTTGAGTTATTTTCCCCGGGACCCCCTTTAAAATGTAAAGACAGGAGGGAGCATTAATACTACATTTAATTAGTTTTCTATGCATTGGGAGGGATTCACCAGATGTGTTCTATGGCTGCAGTGACCTGGCACCTGCAGGATGAGAGCAATGGGTCCGAGAGCAAATAAAAGGGGATGTTTCAGGAGAGCCTTGAAAGAGGGAGGCAGTAGTAGCTAAGGAGGGTGCAGGATTCTGAAGAAACACGTAACCAATAACTATCTGAGCTTGGATTCCTCTACAATCTAACCCCGAGAAGAGGATTCAAGTGCAAGAAGTATACTTTAGAGTAGATCCCCAAAAATCACAGTTATGGGAGTGGATAAGTGAGACAAGGAAGAGAAAGCATCCAGTAAAGGTGTGTTATCGAGCCATTGTCTCAGATGGGCTGGGAACCCTGGGGAGAGGGCAGAGCATGTGACTTTGAGTTATCTACCCAAGGTCTTTGGGAACCGGAGTATTTTTACATCAGCTCTTGTTATCATTAGAGCTAAAGCAAAAAGACACAGACGCTGGCATTTATAAATCCACTTGATTGAACTAAAACGATAAGGCTCAAGGAGATATAAGCAGGGCAGCCCTTGCCTCTGTTATACCAGCTCTCCTCCTAACTTCAATTTGAGAAATTTTTAACTTCTCTTTTTTTTAAAACTACCTGCAACCACACTGCACTCAAATGTTGACATTTCTTCTTCTATGGGATCTCTGGGATATGAAGCAGTTTTCTCCAATTATAGAGTAAAGTATTTTCATTCACATTTTTATTGGCAATCTGCAATCCACTGCACACTTCTGGTTGCCAGCTAGCTCTCTCACCTTTTTTTTAACTCCGAATATCTCTGTTAAATCCTTTTTATTCTTGCCACTTACTGATGTCAAACACACTGGCCAGTTTCTACATGACAGCATGCTCGCAGCTTTATCCTCCTGTGATTTCCTTCTCTTTGTTCTGAGCATATGATTTTTCTTAATGACTTCTACCTAATATTTCCTCACTAGAATCATAAGTGGAGATCCATGGTGAAAGAGAAATTATTAAATTGAAGAAGAGCTAATCTAGTTGTCTTCAAGCTGATTTAGATGTAGAATGGTCAGTCTACTAGATTTAAAAAGCAATTATTTTTCATGATAAGTAAAACAACATGAGGTACCACTAAGCACCTATTAGGTTAAAATTCAAAACACTGACCACACCAAATGCTTGTGACGATACAGAGCAACAGGGATTTACAAACAGCACAGCCACTTGGGAAGACAGATTGGCAGTGTCTTACAAAGCCGAAAATACTATTATTATATGATCCAGCAGTCATGTTCCTAGGTATTTACCCAAATGAATTAAAAGCTTATGTCCACATAGAAATCAGCATACTGATGTTTATAGCAACCTTATTAATAATTGTCAAAACTTGAAAGCAACCAAGTTGTCCTTGAATAGGTGAATGGATAAACAAACTGTGGTACATCTCTATGATGGAATATTATTCAGTAATAAAAAGAAATGAGCTATCAAGCTACATAAAGACACCAAGGAAACTTGTTGCTAAGTGAAAGTAGTCAACCTGAAAAGGCTACATACTGTAGGGCAAAACTATGGAGATGGTAAAAAGAGCAGTGGTTGCCAGAGGTTTGTGGAGAGGATGCAGGGACTAATAGGTGGAGTATGGGGGATTTTCAGGGCAGTGAAACTATTCTGTACAACTCTGTAATGGTGGATATATGACATTAGGCATTTGTTAAAACTCATAGAACCATGTAACACAAAGAATAAACCCTAACGGAAACTATGGACTTTATTCAATAATAATGTATTCTTGGTTCATCGACTGTAACAAATGTACCACACTAATGCGAGATGTTAATAATAGGGGAAACTCTGGCAGGGGGTGGGGAGAGGCTAAGGAGTATATGGGAACTCTCTGTACTTTCCACTCAATTTTTCTGTAAACCTAAGACAGCTCTAAAAAAAAAAAAAAAAACAAGCTTTTTTTTTTTAAATTGTCTTTCTGAAGTTACAGTTCTCAGATATCTTTACGCTATTCCTTTTGTCTGGAATTAACAAATTCAAATGAATAGAGTTGCCTGCCTTTGTTGTTCAGCTTTAAATTCTCTTGTCCCCACGAAGATTTTCTTGATAAAAGAGAACTGAGGTATAGATTCTTAATAGATATAAATTATTAATGCCCTATTTCTATTTATGCTAGAAATAATACATTCATCTTAAAACAACTAGCTAAAAAATTAGCTGCAGGTATAGTTTGTCTTGGTTTATTTTTTAAATTAAAAGAAAATACTTTTTAAAGACATCAAGTATGTCTTCTGCCTGGAAGCAACCTAAATGTCCATTGACAGATGACTGGATAAAGAAGTTACGGTGTATATAGAGAGAATGGAATACTACTCAGCCATAAAAAAGAATGAAATAATACCATTGGCAGCAACAGGGATGGACCTAGAGAGTATCATACTAAGTAAAGTAAGTCAGACAGAGAAAGACAAATATCACATATCACTTATATGTGGAATCAAAAAAATGATGCAAATGAACTTATTCACAAAATAGAAACAGACTCACAGACATAGAAAACAAAATTATGGCTACCAAAGAGGAAGGTGGAGGCGAGGGTAAATTAGGAGTTTAGGATTAGCAGGTACAAACGACTATACATAAAACATATAAAGAGCAAGGTCCTACTGTAGAGCACAGGGAACTATATTCAATATCTTGTAATAGCCTATAATGAAAAGAATATGAAAAAGTATATATATATATATGTATATATATATACATATATATATATGTAACTGAATCACTATGCTGTACACTAGAAATTAACACAATATTGTAAATCAAATATACTTCAATTTAAAAAATATATATATATGTCTTCTGTAAATTCTGAGTCTATTTCCTGCACCATGTGCTATCTCTGTGAAGCCTTAACTCATCCTAGACTGGCTCTGTGAAGCAGCTGGAGACTTCTCCATAATTAAAGTCAGGGGAACCTGAGTTTGTGGCTGTTACTAGCTGTGTGACCTTAGGCAAGTCATTTCAAAACCTTCATTACTTTAACTGCCCCTTAGTTGAGATAATAATACTTGTCATAGAGTCATCATGAAGAACATGCCAGACAACTGAGAAAGAGCTTTGTCACTTGGAAAGCACTCTAAAAATATAAGTTTTCTATATTGCCTCTTGGGGGTGTTGGGAGAGTTTAAAGCTATTATAACCGGTAAATCAACCAAAACAAAATAAAATCTTCCCATTAGTTACACAGAAATGACCAAAACTGATTAAAAAGCCAATGAAGACCGAACTGTGTTCTGGGAAATATATTGACATGAATACAAAAGCAACTCCAGAAAAAGGAAGACAACGTATTTGAAATTTTCACATCATTACACAGCAGGGGTTTTCCTGGCATTTCTCTGGGATTAACTCACACACTCACACAACTACACTAAAAGCTGCTTTAAGTAAAAAACCAACTCCCACAAGCTAGCAATTAGAAATAATAATACAGTGCTCTCAACTGTATTATATAATTCATATAATCGTTGTAAGAAAGTGATCAATACTACATTTTCTATGCAAAGTAAAAGGCCTGGGGAGGAACACAACAAACTCTCATTAATGATGCTCCTTGAGGAAATAGGGGGGCGGAGGATATTTTCATTTTTACCTCAATTCTTTGGTATTAAAAAATTTTTTAAAGTAACTAAGCATGTGTTAATTTTATGATTAAAACAAAACAAGAAGTGATAAATTACACAGATCCTTCTCTTCATTTGACCCAGATGTTTTTGTAAAAGATGAACGCTGGCTTTGAGTATTTGTCCTTCAGTTGAAGAGAGGGAAAAAAAGGAGTTGGAGCCTAGTTAGATCATTATGATGACTAAAATTCCACACTCCTGGGGAACTCACAGTCTTGTAATTAAGAGATAAGCGAATTGCTTAATTCAAAATGACAGGAAGAGAACAAGGTAGATGCTAACAAACCCTACTTATCATTTCTATGTTTGAACATAATAATAGAACCTGCCATTTACTGAGTACCTATTATATGTAGAGTGCAGATAAGCTTTGTTTTTAGTGCTGACAATAGTCTGCAAAGTACATATTGGGAAGCCCAGGGGTTCTGTCATTTGTGAAGAGTCAGGGAACTCAGAAGTTGCAAAGGAGCACTTCAAAAACGAGGTGTATCTCTTTACAAACTAAGACCTTTCCAAATCGTTACTGCCTTTAAAAAATGCATTCCGTCTTTAACCGGACTCCTTCAGCCACAGCTGCCTTTAATTCCATTTTCCCCAGAAATTATATTTCCTATGATAAATCTGTTCAAGGATTAACCATTCTTTATGGAAGCTCAAAATAGTTGCAGTGGTTAAACAAACAAATCGACAGAAAATGACCATGCATCTGATTATGAAATTATTAAGTCACCTTTCCTGAGATTTATATTTGCTGTTGGTAGAGGCAATCTGTCATGGACCTTGAGTGTCCCTGGGTAATCTTGCTGGGTATGCCAAGAACGCAAGGACCACTCTTCACTTGTCCAATTTTTGGGGTTGTAGTCACAGCAACAATCTTAAACGATGTGGTAACATCTCCCCCAAGCTAAAAAGCAGGCTTGCTTCCCCTGGCTGTAAAAGTGAATTCCTCAGGTTCAATGTTCCCGTCCTGTAGCTCAACCCACTCAGTGTGCTGACAGCCAAAATGCAATCGACATTAGACTCCTAAGAGCTGCTTTTGAAGGATCTGGATTGAAAGCAAGAGGTAATAAATTTCATATGTGAGAAATGTTGCACAAAAGTTAAGAAAATTATTATATATATATGTATAACTGAATCACTTTGTTGTACATTTGAAACTAACATTGTAAACCAACTACACCTCAATAAAATTAAAAAAAATAAAATAGAGGATAAAGACAAAAAAAAGAAAATTACAAAAGCTAATTAATTTTTCAGTGCTTAAAATACATCAGGGACTTTTCTAAGTGTTCTATGTTTTATTTCATTTAATCTTCACAACAACTGTTTGTGATCAATACTATCATCCTGATTTTACAGGTAGGTTTGCTGAGATAGAGAGGTGTTAAGCAACTTGAAGCCAGGACTCAATTTGACTCCAGAGTGTATGCTTTCAATCAATTAACCACCAGGTCATTGTCTCCAAGTTGGAGGGAGAAGGACTTGCCTTACAGGATACTGAAATATACTATGAAGTGTTGTCTATTCATAAAGTATATGTACACTATATATCATACAATATAATCAATAGTACTGACATGTAACTAGATTAGCAGAGCGTAACAGAGAGGTGGAGAATTATTACATAAGAAAATTAATATACAAAAAGATAGCATTTCAGGTTAGTGGGGAAAAAATGATTATTTAAAAAATCTTGCTGGTATAATTGTATATCAATCCAGAAGTAAAAGTTAATTCTCTATATAAAGAATTCCATGTAAAGGTAATTTTTAAAATTTTAGAATAAAATTCAGGAAAATGTGTATAATTTAAGGCTTGGGAGACTTTTAACTGTGGCCCAACCCCAGAAACTAGATAAAAACTTGGATTTTCACCACATTTAAATATTTTTGCATGGAGAAAGGTGTCATAAAGTGAAAAGACATATGATAGACTGAGGAAAATATTAGTAACTCATATGAAAGAGTCATTTACCATGAAAAATATCTTTCATTTAATATTTTTAATATATAAAGAATCCTTTGAAACTGAAGAGAAAATCCAGTAGATGAAAGTGAATGGGAAATTGACAAAAGAACACATCCAAATAACCAATAAATATGAGAAAGGATGCCCAGCCTCACGGATAGTCAGAGAAAAGCAAACTTAAAGTAAACAGAGAGATAGTACTTCCTAACGATCGGGTAGGCAAAAATGAAAAGGAATGAAAATTCCTACTGTTAATGGAGGGAGGGGGAAGACGGTTCTCACACACTTTTGTGGTGGAAATGTGCATTTTACAACCTATTTGGAAAGCAATCTGACGATACCTATTTAAAATTTTAAATATTTATGTCTTTGACTGGTAAGTCCATTTCTGGGACTCTGTCTCATAAAAATAAGAGCACCTGCACAGGGTTGTTTATTACAACACTACTTATGGTACAGAAAAACTGGAGGAGCTTGCTTCTTTATTGGGAATGACTCAATAAACTGTGGCACATCCACTCTGTGGACCATCTGCTGCCAATAAAATCTAGAGATTTCTGTGATATAAAATTTGGAAAGCGGAGAAATGAATAATAAAACTTCATTTTTGTTAATGACAAAATTCTGACTTCCCATTTACAAAATTCCATAAACACATACACAATATACATGGGGATAAATTGTACACTTTCCCATTTTATTTAAGAAATCAGATATAGGTATGGATGATTGCCCACTGGTTGTTAACACTGATGTCTTTGAGGGTGATGACATGGAAGGAGGTAAGGAAAAAAAAAAAAAGGAAAAAAAGAGTTTGTATTTTATAAAAGCAGCATGTATTATATCTAATTTATGGTAACTTAATTCCCATAAGTGTGCAGTAAAAACAAGAGAAGATAGTGACCAAAATAATAATGGTGGTTATCTTATTTTGGTGGAATTTCTGGGGGGTTTTTAGTTTCTTCTTATGCTTTTCATTATTGTTTGAATTTTTACAAAGATTTGTGTTATTTAAGAAAGCTATTTTCGTCCTATCAAAAATTCCATTAGTAAAAACTTTTAATTTACATATTGCACAAAAATTGGAAAATTAGAACTCCTAAATCAAGAAGTGGAAAAGTCATTCCAACCTGAAGAAATAAAACCGTTCTCTGAAGATTGTTGCCATTTACGAAGCAACCCTCAAAGTGTCCCTGTATATTTTCCACTGACCAAAAATCTGAAACATATTTGAATTGTAGTGGAAGTATTAATACCATCCAGCTCCTGAGAGAAATGGAAACTGAAGGAGTGCTAATAGCTCATTAATAATGGAAAGTGAGGGCCCAAATGAACTATTACTCAACTATGACCATGAGGCGAGGTCCCAGAGCCAGTTCTAAAACTAGGAATGCTACCAGTGGTTTACAGATACCCAGAGTGACATTTCAAAGTGGTCTTCAGGCCTAAAATGCAAGTCACACCAACATGTTTATATTTAGAGTGACGTTCTCTCTCAGGGCCATGCTAGAAAAGATGCTAACCAGGTGAAGTTTGTCCCGCAGGTGCCAGAGCCTTTTAAGCTGACCAGCTCTGGCTTCTATGACTGTATCTACTTTCAGCTCCCATCAAAATGTGTTCATCTCACTCTCTCATTCCATGCTCATGTAGAGCTAGTAATCAGATGTGGTCACCTCGTCCTCCTGTCTCTCACGATAGAAGAAAAATCTTATTAAGCTGTATGGCTTTATGTATTTTTCTACCTGGGGGCCTGGATCACTAGACGTGATCACTTGATAGGCCTTTGTGGAGACATAGTTCATCCAGAAGGCGGCATTGGAAAGGCCTCAGGATTTGAGGTCAGAAGTCAGGTTTTACCCTAGCCCTGCCATTAACTGTGACATTAAAAATAATGATAATAAAAAAAATTTTTTTAAGCTACTTTACCTCTCTGAGTCTTGATTTCCTCCCCTATAAATTCTGTACCTGCCTTTCTCTCCTAAGTTGTGAGAATTAAGTGGGATGTTTGTAAGATCACAGGCAATCATTAAACAAAGGTCAATTATGTTTTTCTGACTGCAGAAGCAAAAATATCCTTTGAAGAAAAAATTTAAAATACAAAAATCACTAATAAAAGACACTCTTGATCACAAGATCTGGAGATAACTGATGTCAACATTTGATGTGCCCATTTGGTTTACTTTCTCTATCTGTACATGTACGTATATTTACAGATGTTTTACAAAATAAAATTTAGAGCACACTCTTTATATTATTACGTATCTGCTTCTCCATTTAATTGATAATTAAATTACAATGTCATTGAAACATCTCTAATATCATTTCTAATAGCTGTTGAATGGTTATTTTAGCCCTAGTCTGATTTAGGCATTTAGATTTACAATTTTTCACCATTAAAATGCTGTGATATATTGTTGGTTAAACCAACCTCATTAAGTTACAGTACTTAGATCTTGTTCATTTATGGTTTTGCCTACTTGATATGTCAGAAACTAAGAAGAGTGTGTTAAAGTGCCCCACTCCTACTTAATTTCTCTCATTTCTTCTCATGTTTATAATTTTTACTTTATATATTGATTCAGTGCTATTTGGTACAAATTGATCTATGAATGTTATATGTTCATTTGAAATTGTCTCTTATAGTAACACAAGGTTTGTCCTCATTATTGCTTTTGTACTGGGATTTGACATTGTCTAACAACCTCATAACTACCCTGAGGATTAAATGAGACGTTACATGTCCTTAGCACTAAATAAATGTTAGCTATTACATTTCATTTCTGTTTTATTGTTGTTATTATAACATAATTATATAGTGACCATACTTCCTTTTGGTCTGCATTTGCCTGATATATTTTTGCCCAGTCTTTAACTTTTAATTCTTCTTATACCTCATTTAGGGATTGCTTGTAAACAGCAAGTCCTTAAATTTCCTGTTTTGATTCTAAGTGAGAATCTTCTTATTTTTAAGAAAAGATCTCAATTCGCTTCCATTCATTGCCATATTTAATATGTTTGGTTTTACTTCACCTGGTTTTCTCTTTCCTTTGCCCATATTTTGCTGTGTAATACATATGTCTTTTCTGTCACCTTCTCCACTATTTTGGAAGATATAAATACAGTTTTACATGCTTATAAACAATTATCATTGAATTTATCAAAAGTATTTTTGCACCCACTGGTTCACAGCCTTGTTTTCAACGCAACCACTTGGTGGATAACCTCACATTCACTGCATACTCCTCTATGGACTGCTGCAGTGACAGCACGGGCTGTGGATTATACACAGTCCCCGGCTGCTCCACCTCTAATTCTGCCATTTTCACTTGCACCAGTCACAAGATGCATGGCTGCACGACACTGCTGCTCAAACCTCATTTTAAGTGTCTGGGTACAAGCTAAGCCTTTGAAATTCCCGTGTCAAAATAAGGAATGTAGCAGACTTTCCACATCTAAGTGTTTTCTTTGTCATCCCAGGGACGTTTTCTTCTAGAATGTGTTTTCAATTGTTACTCTTGTTTCGTCTGTTCTGGTCTCTTCACTAACTGTATGTGTGTTGGCCCTTCTGTCTCTGATTTCCATTTTCCATTTTCCTTCACTTTACTACATTAGGTGCTGCAAGGGTACCTCCCACATCACCTAGTTATTCTCCAAAGTATCAATTCTAGCCTTTCCTGTGTCCAACACGGATTTAATTCTACTCCTGATTCTCTTTCTTCCCTCCTTAGAATCCCTTCCTATCTTACGTATATCTTCCTCTTTTCATAGGATTCTTTTGATGTATTCATTTAAATCTAGTTGCCTCTCTTAGATTTCTATTCCTATTTTATTACAGACAGCTTCCTGAAAAATTCTTCATAGGGCAGAGCAGATCATTCTCAGAAGTACGCTGGTTTTCTGATACATCAATTTGAGCTTACCAGCCTCTTGTTATGAGCATTTTTTCATAAGTCCCAGGCATGTATTTTCAGGCCATGTTTCATTAGATGAATGTGGGGCTGACTGTCCTGATTTTGTTTTATTTATTTGTATAATACTGGTATAGATTTCAATCACTCACTCATGTCCTGGTATTTAACTGTCTATTAATTTTAGGTTTTAATGTATGTGTATGTCTTTTTTTTCCTCTTATGTATTTTATCTGAAAGTTTGAAGAGTTTTCACATTCAACTGTAAATGAAGTTTTTGTTGCCAGAGTCAAAGGCATGATTTCCAGGCAGAGATCCTACTAGCAAAAGTAGAAAGCCCTGTTTCTCTTGCTCATAGGGTTGGCCCTTTTTCAAGCTTAAATTGATTTTTTACCATATTAGTCTCATTGAGATGCTAATACGTCTTTAATGTCTATTAATCTCTATTTTAACATGAAGGAAGTTTCTCAGACATTGGAGAATCTGTAGTTTTCCCCTAGTTTGCCTACATTTTTCATCACCCCAGCCTTTCAAATATATGTAGTTTCATTTGCACATTTCTGATGAGCAAACAACGTTTGGGACTATAAGTAATGGGTTGATAAGTTTTCAAGGTATCAGAGCCTTGGCGATAACTTTTTGATGTAACATACACTAAAGAAACAACCATATAATCTCCATTTTGTGGAATTATGCATGCATCCATCTATAATACATCTTCAAAGATATGAAGAAATATACTAAAGTATCAACAGTAGTTGAAATCTGGATGGTAGCATTATGGATAATTATCTTCTTTTTGTCTCTATTTTCCAAACTTCCTATAATTAATATGCATTAGTTATATAATCAAAGAAAACCCCACTCTGTTCTAACTGAACAAAGCTTTGTTGATAAAGGAGTTAAACCAATGGATTGTTTTTCCCCTGTGCGGTTTATTAACATTCGTTTTCTGAGAAAGAATGAGAGTGGATGGGCGATACAGTTTTAGAATTAGTGTTCATTTCTTATTCAGTTACCATAAAATAATAAAAAAAGACATTCACAACAAGCATATGTGAAGAAGATTTTGCCATATATACTAATGCTGTTTTCCAGACTTGAGGATTTCATGGACCAGAAAATAGTAGAAGTTTTGGGGATTGATATAAAGTTGTCAATTTTTTATTCTGCTTAAATGAGTATATATTCAAGAAAGCTCTACAAACACCACCATCATTTCATAAAAGACAGAGCATTCCTACCACAAGTGATTGGAAAGACTATGTCTTGTTATTGAATTAACACAAAAAAACACTTTAAAAGGAATAAATTTGACTTTGTAACTTTTCTTTACATGGTGGTAAACTGGTGATGACTTTATTGGGCATCTGGCTGGTGCTCAAGGCCCCCTGGACTAAGACTTGGTTCTTCTGGTGACTGGACCGAGAAGTCTCCAAGGCCCATCTGTCCTGGCTCCATAGAGACAGAGTAACTGTTGGTATAGAAGCAGGTGTTTGAGAAGGAAAGGAAAACATCAGACTTGGGGCTATTTTCATGGAGAAGACCTGCTCTACTCAATGTTTTTTCAGTTCATCACAGGTTCTATTGATGAAATAAAAATATATTTAAATTTAAATCTCTATGTAATAAATAATAGGTTGTGGGAAAAATAGTTTTCAAAATCTAACATTGTGATGGATAACCAGCTGGAACCCAAACCACCTCACCACCTCTCCTGTCATCCTTGTTTAGCCTGGCGAAACATGGCAGCCAGAGTGATCTTGTAAAAACCTAAGTGGGATCATGCCACTTCTCTACCAAAACCTCCCACTGGTTTCTCATTTCAAAATAAAAGCCACAGTCCTTACACTGTCCTAGCCAAGCCAAAGTCAGGAGTTGGTGGCACATACATTATTTATCATATTCATGCTGACGTCTTATTTTAAAAAGAGGATGGCCCCTGTAGTTACCAGTGCCTCTCTTCCAGTTGATTATGAATACGCTGATTGTTTGAAATGATAGTCGTCTTTCAGATTATAAATCTAATCCATGTCCACTGTAGGCAATACATAAAACACAGGAAAATTATACATAAAAAATTAAAATCACCCCCAATTTTACCCACTAAAGGTAAGCATCAGTAACATTTTTGTGTAATTTAATTCCAGGTGTTTAAAATGACTTTTTCCCTAATATATGTAGTATGATATAAACTGAGTTGCAAGTGTGTATTCTGTGATTTTCACTTAGTAAATAACACATCAGAAGTATTGCTCCACATCATTAGTCTCCAAACACATGGTGCTAAATAAATGTGTGCTGCTGAGTTATCTGGCGAGGCCACAGTTGTGGAACTAGTTTCCTATTATGATCCCTTAAGTTGTTCCTCATTTCTAAATACAGTATTTAACTATCCTTGCTAATAGGTATGAACAGAAAATGATTAACCCTGAACTTCTCAGCGTAAAGGCCTATGACAGCCTAAGACTGTGGGTGTATCACTGGGCTTTGCTGTGAGGACCACAGGAGAGACAGCAGGAGCGAGACCCTCGGTCAGCTTTTCTGTTGCTGAGGAATTTTGGTCACGTCATTATGGCCTCAACTGAATCATCAGCAACATTATGAGTTGGATTAAATGGTGTTAGAATTCCAGCTCTCCTAAATTTTGTTTTGTTGTTAACCAGTCTCAAGCCCCAGATAATTAGCCACCCCTTAGAACACAAATACTACAAAAGAGCTTGTAACCCTTGGGGTCTCATTTGTGTTTCTGTGGCTTTGCTGACAGATCAGTCACTTGGTACTGGGAATCTTTCCAACTTGGGGGAGCTGGAGACAAATCAAAACACATGCCTAATTCTGTTTAAGTTTCACGGTTTAAGACGGGTAACAGGCAGGACAAATACAATCTCAGTGATAGCTCTAGTTTTTCATGGTTTAGTGGCTGCTTAGGAAAAAAGAGTGAAAATGTGTCCAAGGAGCTTTCTGGAAAAAAAAATTGTGTATGAATCAACAAATCACTTTAGGAAAAGCAAACGCACATCCTTCAGGGGCAGGCAAGACTGCATCCCTGGGACAGCGCGCCTACGCCCAGCATTAGCATTCAGCCAGATCCCTTTGGAATGTTACAGTATGTGGAGAAACCTCTTATGAGAACATTCCTGGAATCCTCTAGGTGAGGAAGATATTGTAAAGCAAACTGCACAAGGATGCTGCTGTCTGAAAAGGTGGCAAATTAAGTGTTTGGTGATACACCTAGTGTGTCAGCCAAGTGGTACTGAACTTGATCCTGATAGGCGTATCTGTTGAATTCAAGTACTTCTACATATTTAACATCCTCAGCAGAAACTTGTGATTGCATGGAATACATATGGGTGCTTTTCATGCTGTGTCCAGGGAGGACAGTAAGATGAAATGATGACCTCAATATGTGCTGCAAGCATGTTTTATCAGCTGAAATCCCCAACCCATCATTATTTCTTCTTTGTAATTGTCCTGCCTGTTACCCGGCATTTACTCTCAGTTCTAGATAAAGTAATATTTATAAAATAACATCTATTGAGGGTTTTTGGAGTGCCAGGCACCATGCTAAGCTCTTCACATGATGATATCATCCAGTCCTCATAAGAGCCCTATGATAATGGGCACAGCACCACTGCTCTCCCCACTTGATTGGGAAGACAAGAATAATGAGGTGCAGAGGGATTAAGTAACTCATCAAAAGTCACAGAGCTAATAAATCAGAATGAAGATTCAACCCACGTAGTCTGGTTCATGAATGCATGTGCACTGAAACATTATGCTATCATTTTTAAATTGATTCCACGTTTTGGCTTTGATGTGGTGTTTTGTTTTGTCTTTTTAAGGTCAGTGAATATGGCTTCAGTTTAGCCAGGCTAAGTGGACATTTTCAAGGTGTAATCCTTTGTTTTTCATTGTTTCAGTCTGGATTGTTACTATCCCTTTGTGCTATCCTAATGTCTGGTCACAGGAAGAGAATCTCAATGATAGCGCTGGTGTTTTATCGAGTATTTATGACTTAGCAAAGTCCCAAATTCTCTACAGGCTGAAGGCGCCCAGTTTCTATAGAATGTTTCTTACTTGATCAATGCCCACATTTTACAAAATGAGGTAATTTCTATGATCTCTGAAAACTATTTTCATAATTTATGAAGCATACTAAGGATGAAATAGATTATGCATTGTTTCACTAATTGAGATGTAACAGAAAAAAAGGAACTTAATTATATATAAGTGTAATGAGGTAGAGTATTGTGCTAGATGAATATCATTTGGAAACAGATACTTTTTCACGTACACACAGTGATGCTTTGAGAAACAGATTCAGAAACTGACTTTGGAGTGTTCAAGACAAGTAAGTCAAATATGAGATAAGGAAGAGGAGGTGGCGAGGGAAGAAGAAAAAGGACAGATGAAATACTGCTTATTTCACTTCAGTATATGCGTGCAAGTTACACAAAGCTTAGCAGACGAATTTTTCTTACTTAGAAAAGGAAACCTTTTGGTCAGCATCAGCAAAACAGGAGTGAAGAATAGGTTAAAAGGAGAAAACAAGTTTGTGCCCTGGGACCATGATTCTGTGGTTGGACCTGACAGGTTTAAACCAGCCAAAAGGTCACAGCCAAAACAAGCGCTATTCACTAATGGAAACTCCCCTAAAATTCTAAAACTCTGGGTGCACGCCCTTAAAAATTTGATAGAGATTCACTAACAAAATAGTTTTTCTTAATTGAATTTTCCACGTCTAGAAAACTGCCTGAAAAATAAAACTGCGTGCGTGACAAATCTTTCCATTTGGCAAAAACAGAAACGTCTTGGTTTCTTAATGGAAAATTGCAAAATATTAGCTTTATTGACTTTCCTATTTATCAAAGACATTCTGTCCCTATCTGAATCGCTCACATACTGACGAGCGTTAGCAACCAGCAGTGCGTTTCTGCTCCTGCGCAAAAGAGCGTTTTCAGATGCTAGTTAAGTGGAGGTGCACCTGGCGTGCAGTAAGCACTTTCGCTGATTTCCTGTGGTTCTCACACACCCCTTGGGAGGCAGGTAGACTTATGCCCATTTTACAGATACAGAACAAAGGCAGAAAGGGAATTCTATTAATTCTGATGAAAATTCAGCTTTTCAGAGAAAACTATAAAGATATGATTAAATATGTTTAAAGAAAAGGAGCGAAGCCAGAATGATGCTTTCCATTTCTATAGCTAAGAAGAGGTGTCCTCCTTCAGGCACTCATGCAACAGGGATCTACTGAGCACCGACTGTGCTAAGGTCTGTGTTCCGTTTGCCTGTCCTCACTTTACTCTCATTTAGTCCTCTTCCAGGTAGTTCAGTAAGACAGATGCCATGAATCACTAGTTCACAGACAGGAAAAACGAGTATTCTCGAAGTGGAAGTGGCTTCCCTTGGTCATTTATCTTGTTAGAGGCTGACCTGAAGCTCAGACCAAGTTTTACTGCCCCTCCAGACATCCTTCTATCATGGCGGAGGGAGAAATTTAAATAGGTGATCCACTCTTCTCTAATTTTTAAGTTGCATTGAATTGATCTTGTTCCAGTGGTTCTTAACATGTTTCTGAGAACATTTTACTTCTCAGTGCTGATATTTCCCAGGCCCCACTCCATCTCTCAGAACAACCCCACTGCTGGGTTTTCTGTGGTCAGTTAGAGTTTGACGCTCACTTTCTTTTTTTGGAGCAGAAGAGAGCACAGACAATGGAGGCCCACGGCACACAGCGCATCTCTGTCTCACAGAACAAACCACTGGCAGAAAGCAGCCGCACTGCAGAGCCAGAAACGTTGTCTAAGCAAACCTGTCAATATCGGCAAGAATTTTGCCATTTTCTCATTCTTCCTCAACATGGTCAAGTTTCTAAGCTTTTAAAGTCTCACAAGCATCTCTTGATAGACGTCCAGACTCCCTGGAAGCTAATAATTGGACGTCTCACAATGCCAAGGTGCTTGGTTTATTAATCACTGGCTTTGAGTGTATGCCGACACTCGAGAAATGCTAAACGGCCCTTGATAAGCTGTTACATTTCCCAGGGGCCCCCATTCACAAACAAAGACCACAATTAGCAAACCTCTGGTTTCCAATCTTAGCTGTCACCTCCCACCCAAGATCCAACAACCGACGGCACTATCTGCAAGGCCCTGCAGCAAACGCCAGCCACACAATGGCCTCAGTCCCCCAGAGAGACACTCCTTCATGCCTTCCATGGGGACAAGGCCACAGAGAAATCCCTCCCATTCCTCAGTCTGCACAACCACAGACTGAGTGTGATGCGTGCTAGGATAAAAAGGTCCCCTTGGGGCCTTTATTCATCACATACTCAGTTCCAGCTACATCCCTACCTCTGCAATAGGTACTGGGAAGAAAGTACATGAAAAGTGCTAAAACAGGAATGGTAAAAGGAGTCCTCTGTACCTGGAAGCCTAAAGAAGTCCTCAGGAAAAAGGACTGGGGAAGGGCAGGGAGAGGGAAACACCATTCATCATTATCTTCTATGTGCCGTGTGCTCTCAGCACCTTCATCCTTAAAGCCCAATGCAGTCCTTCGAGAGAGCTTGTCCTTGTTTTACAAACAGGGAAACCAAGGAGCAGGGAAGCCAGATCCCAGCCTAAGATCCATGGGTCTTTTGAACCATGATATCTGGAGCCAGGTGTCATATTGATTTCAATCTGCAAGTCTGAGAAAAAGAGTCACCCCTCTTTCTTTAATGTGCTCTTTCATGGTGTGAGTGTATCTAATGTGGGAAGATTTACTGGCTACTTACAGTGATATCACTAAAGAAAAGATGTATGAATTTCAACGGATACAGCCGGAGCACTGTAACACTGAGTGAGTTTCTATAGTTTATAGCTCCACATTGGATTAATTTAATTGTAAACATAATATTTCAAATGTAGAACTTTATGTATAGAATACAAAAATATGGATTTTAGATGCATGCCTGCAAGGGTAAAATTTCAAAATTAACTTATGGTTTTGAAAGACCAGAGTGATATTACATTTGGGAGACATTCTATCTGTCCTCTCTTCTCTTCTCTCTTAACTCCCTACATCATTCTTTTTCAATTTAGACATCTACTTTCAGGGACACATGGTTCTAAGTATTAAAATACATATACATTAAGGAACAGAATACTATCAAGTTTAAGAATCTGAATTGCTTTTTTACTTCTTGCATATTTCAGAGTATAGAGAATTATTAAAAATTATCATAAACAACCATGTTACAGTAAGTCCATACAATGGAATACTACTCAGCAACAAAAAGGAATAAACTCAAAATAATTATGATGAGTGAAAGATGCCAGTTAGGACAGCATCAGTGAGATTCTATCTATATTATAGTGCTAGAAAATGTGAACTAATCTTTAGTAAGCAAAAGCAGATCAGTAGTTGCCTGGGTAGGGGACCCAGGACAGGAAGAACAGGAAGAAAGAACCCAAGGAAGCTGCTAGAGGTAATGGATATGTTCATTATCTTGACTGTAGTCATGGTTTCATGGGTGGATGCTTATGTCCAAACCTGTCAAATTACATACTTTAAAGATGTGTTTATTGTATGTCATTATATCTCAATAAATTTTTAAATTATCCTAAAGTGTATTTTCTCAGAGAAATCTAAAGACAAAATTTGGGGAAAGTACCTACACGTATATAATACTTTGGGCACAGGCTCTAAAATCAGAAAAACTGAGATTGTATCTTAGTTCTCTCACCTCCTACCTGTGTGACCTTTTCTAAACTTCAGTTCTCTCATCTAGAAAATGGGGGAAATAACAGTAGCTCCCTCACAGGGTTCTTAGGGGATTAAAAGAGCTAATGAAAGTAGGCACCGGAGTGCACCCAGCAAACATTAAGCATGCACCATTATTCTAAGAAGTATACATGCACATGTAGGACTATGTGTGGATAGGTGTATGCATATATTTTTTTCATACAAGCAGATATTGTGGCACAAACTATGTATAGTATAAGATAGTGATGAACCTGAAAGAAGCAACAAATCAATCTATGAAAAATGAAACTTTTGTTATTACTATTATTACTTTTCCAAACATCATCTTAGTTTTAACGGCTACGTGAGGTATGCCTTATGATTACCCCCATTCTGCAGCTCAGAAAACTGAATCAGAGGGAGGGTAAGTCAACCAGCTAATGAGTGGAACACAGACACTCCAGCTTCAGGTCTAGAGCTCTCAGGATAAATCATAGGAAGAGAATTCAAAGTCATTTCTCAAAAGGAGTTAATCATTATTCTGGGACTCAGATTAAACACACAATGTGCAGTCCTATGGTACAGCAACTATTAAGGAAAAGAATCTTTCTGCCCTGTATCCCACTGCCAGTTCACTGTGCTCCCTCAGATGAAGAGCACCCCCATTTTTCTGCATTGCTTGAGCACAGCTTCCCACAACTCAAGTGCGTGGGCTGGTGTCTACAAGTCACCATGTGTAGGTTCCCATGTCTCTCCCCATGGCTTTCCTATCTCTGGTGCCTTTGCACACATGGCTCTGTCTGTAACACCTGTCCACACTTCTGTTTACAAAGATTCTGCCAGGGTTTGGGGACATCAGTGATGCCACTTATTCCTTTATTCATTCATTTGTTCATTCCACAAATTGGTATTGAACACCAGTTATTGCCAGGCACTGATCTGGGTGCTGAGAAAACTGCACCAAACAAGTATCAGCTCCGCCATCTTTCCCTTCTTTGAATCTGACCTTCTTCCTCAGCACCTATACTGTGGTTGTTCCTGCACCTGCTTTGGCAGGTGTACGGTACAGGGCTTGAGATATGGGAGACAAACTCTTATTCAAAATTGATCAGTTAAAGAGAAGGGAACATGTTAAACTGGATCTAATGAAAAAGTGCCTGATGTAAGTAACAGAAACTCACACGAGGTAGCCAAACTTAAATAAGGCTGAATTGGTTTAAGAAACACTAGGAGACTTTGGGGCTTTCAGGGAGATCTAGGAAGGCAAATATGTGCCACCAGGGCCAACTTTCAGCATCTCTTGTCATTGGGAAGAGGGACTAATGGGTTAAAGATAAAATTTAGAGTGTGTTTCAAATGGGAGTTTCAGCAAAAGGACCAGGGAAATAGTATCAAGGAAAAGGAATTACAGAAATGAGTATAATGAAAATCTGCTGGAAACTTTAAATTTTTTTAAAAGTATGTTTTTTACAGTAGAAATTCTCAGAGGGCAGAAGAGAATGTTATATGAACATCATAGGTTTTTGAAATAGAGAAAGTGATTTATATAGAGAAAATGTTTTCATGCGTATTTTTTATGTGTTTTATCTTCTGCTCAAAGCTACCACAGACAGGAGGTTCCCCTAGAGTTTACAGCTGAGCAAATCTGATGTTTAAAATACATTGTTTCTTAAGAAAGCTGTGGTCTGAGCAAAGGTGTGATGCACAGGAAGCTGCTCTTAGAATTTAGTCTGGGCCACAGTTGTTTTACAGCGTAGGTAGCTTTTTAGACTTAATTTAAGCGACTAAGTTGCGATAGAGACAGGGAATAATTATCCACGAAATTAATGGCAAACCTCAAACCCTAAGTGTTGTTGTATGAAATGCTAAGCTGTTAATAACACTTTTAAAGCTGAACAAGACATAAACTTAACAAAAATTTATAGCCTGAAGTCTTATCAAAGTCATGATAATGAGACCATATATCAAGACAATGTTCCTTTCTCTAAAAGAGAAAAAAACATTTTGCTGGTTATTTTTGCATCATATTCATTACTTTTAAGGCCCCTTTCATATCCAAAATATTATTTTCCTAGGATGTTTATACATATAGTGTCATAAACAAATAATGTAGTATACTCTGTGTATAGTATAGACGGTGGGAAAAACTAAAGAAGAAACAGTATATCAAAAAAGAAGCATTTAAGAATAGTTTCTCTCTCACTGTTCTGTTCTCACCTCCTCCATAAAGTTCAACAGGAAGTCACAACTCTCAGTTGCATAATTTGTGTTTTCCACTCTGTATATTTTTCAGCTGAGCACTTATTAGAAATATTAAGTCAGTTCTAGCGAGAACACCGTCACAACACAACTTATCACATGTGATGTCACCTTCGTCTCAATCAAAGCCCCGGGGCTCTCTCACCGAAATATTTCACCTGCCAGGGGATAAGTCCTGCTGATCGTGACCCTTAGGGGCAGAGAGATTTGAGGACTCCTTTGGTGCGGGAGACAGCAAATATGAAAATGGAAGAGGATGGAATTCTGCTTCCAAATCAGTTTAGCAGCCACACTGTTTTGTTGGGTCCGGGAAAGGCATATTCCCATCCTCAATGGCAGAGTTTCACATGCCTTGGTTTCTGTGTTGCCATCATCATTACTGTTACTTTTTGGTTCTCAGAACTGATGTGCTGATGTACATTAATTTGGGTGCTTAAAAAGGTAAATTTCTTGATTTTCCCCTCTATATTTCGTATTTTGATTTTATTTTTTAAAATCATGGATGTGCACTACTTTTATAAACAGAAAAAAAATTAGTTATTTTTTTTTTCAATTCCACCAACACCTATGGAACATCTGCTATATGCCAAAGATTGTGTTAAGTAATGGGGAGCCAAAGTTGAATAGAATACAGCTCACCTCCAGGTCAGTTCATCAAAAACCAGGTCACTAAGAGCCCATTTGTCAAAGTGACTCCTGGCTGTTTGCTCTCAAAAACTCACAATCTAATAGAAAACACAGATATGTAAACAGCCATGACATGCCTTCTTTATTAGTGATGTGAAAGTTATTGTTCAAAGCTCAGAGGAGAAAATAATTCTTCTTTGGGGTCAGAGATCAGTTCAATGAGAAACTGTGATTTGATCTGAGCTCTGAAGGAGTTGGATTTAATGTGTATTGTGTCCTTTAGTTTCTCTTCACGATTTCAAGCAGAATGATGGAAAGGGTATTTTTAAAAGGCTACTTTGAACTTTAGGCTTTGGTCCAAACTAAGCACAAGGGAGGTCTTCCTTTTACTTTTGTGCTTTCGCCTTATGCTTATAATAATTCTTAAAAGTATTTGGACACAGCCTCCTCACCCATGCAGACTCACTGAAGCAAAAAGAGCAACTCCGTCCTCCCAGCTCCTGGTCTGTTGGCAAAGCCGTTTCCGAGTTAGGCATGTACACCCCTGAAGTTGGACGGGCTCATAAGCTCTGATCTCAGTGACGCCCTTCATCTGCCCCTGGAGTAGCCGTGTATGCACGGTTCTCCACTCTAGCTGGTGATCATGTCTTGCCTCATGATGTCAGACAGGTTCATAAACAATGCCAACGCAAGAGGACAAGAAACTGGATGTCTCAGCTGATGAAGGGCCAGGCTCACAGGCAGATGGGAAATTATAGAAACTAAGGCAGCTGTTGGTCCACAGGATGACTTGATGCACCTTCAATAAAGCAACCTAGGCAGTCTTGCACCAGGACACACAGCTTCATAAGGGGGGGGGGTGTCCCCGCTTGTCCCCAGCCTGATGCATTTGTACAGGGCATAACCTGTCAACTGTACACTTTGAATCTACTGTTTTGAAAACATCTGCATTGGTCTGTGCTTAATGCTACTTTATCAGACTCCCCAGAGGTCTATGCGCCATTTTTATTGTGTCCCATTAGGTCCTTGTTCACCTGTGCACAGTTGGACACAGTGGTGCTCCCACTGTAGCAAAATTGTAATAGCTTACAGCTCCATGTCTCCAATGAGGATCTTAAGCTACATTTTGCACTTTGGGGTCCAGGCAGGTGCATGACCTCAGTCCTTGGAAATACTGACTTCCTACCAATGCACAATGAAGAAGTCCTTAATAAATTAGGTATCTTCTTGTATATGCTATACCAGGAATACAGTAATCAATATACATCAGTCCTTGGGGGTCCAAAAATGTTCTCTGATTCTACATACTAGGTCCTTTGTTGCTTTTTCAAGCAGGCCTATGTGAAAAGGCCAGATAAGACTGTTTGTTGCAGAGTACTGCTTAATTCTTGTAGGAGTAAGAGATTAGTCAAATGGGACTAATGAACCTGTGGTCACAGAATCTACGCTTCAAATGAAGCATATGATCACAGGAAAAGCTCTGAATGCTGTTAGATTGTCAGAAAAACTGCATTTGCTTGGAATGTACTCTGCTTATTACATGAAGCACTTTGGTAAGGGCCATAACCAACAGACGGCAATTTCGATGCCCCCTTCCATTGTTTTCGTCCCCAATGTGAAACAAAGATCACATGCACCCTTTTTCCACTGGTGTTGACCAGAGGGAAACGGTCTGACAATGCAATACTTTTGGACCTACGATCTGGTACCCCCTCCTCTACAGGATCATACCACCCACTACATCCCAAACTCGACTCACGCCCTCACCAGCTGGCCTTGTGGTTATACAATTACTTTGCAATCTAAAGTTTAGATAAAGAAGAATCAGCTTAGTCGTAACAAAAAGCAGCCCAATGAAAATTAAGAAAGGTTAAAGTTGAGAAATGTTACTTCAAATTAAAAAGGAATACTCCTGAGTAGCATAGAAAAGTATCTTCTAATAAAACAACTGAATCTAAATTAAATTATGAAATAGTCTCAAAGAATTAGAAGATTTCTTAAAAAACACATTGCATTCACTTGAGACAAAAGTGGCATATTTTGGGAATGGTCTGTAATGGTTAACTTTTTTGGTTACAAGCAGGACACCCCTGATGACTACTCGTAGAGTCAGCTCTAGTATAATTGCTTGCAATTACTTATTTAATTTCCATCTGCCCTGGTAGTTTATATGCACCATGAAGTCAGCATCCCCAACGTCAGCAATTCTCCTGACAGAAAACCTCCTGAACACATACTTGTTGGTTGAATGAATGAATGAATGAATGTAAATGTACTCAAACTTCTCATAAATGACAATGGATTCGAGGGAGACAGTCAATAAATCTTTAAGATCCATCACTTCCACTAGAAAAGCAACTCATTTATTCTCTACATTTAAAGTGGCAAAAAAAATTCATTTCATCAAATTATACATCTGAAATATGTATAGTTTACTGTATATGAATCATAACACAATAAAGGTGTTAAAAAAATAAAGTGGCAAAAATAATGACATACATTATATGTGAGATCTACACATGACAAATTTATTTATTTATTTTGCATTACTTTGGGCAATGAGTCTCAGTCTTGGCTACACATTATAATCAACTGAGGAGCTTAAAAAAAAAGTCCCAGTTGAAACAGAATCTCTGGAGTAGGGCTGAGTATGGCTAATTTTCAAACGTTTCCAATGATTCTAATAAGCAGGCAATGTTGAGAATGCTGACTGAGGGGCACTCTTTCCCAAACTTGTCTGATCTTAAGAAGCACCTGGGTTGCTCAGTCCACAATCAGCCCTGAGTGCTATCTAGGGTTTTTTGTTTGTTTGTTTGTTTTGTTTTTGTTTTTTTGCCAATTTGGAAGATAAAAAGTGACCTCTGTTGTTTTGACAGAGGAGCACTCATTTCTAATTCTTCCAGGCTGTCTGAGTTCAAATTTCACCTTCCACAGAGTTGCCACTGCTTCTAATTTAGTGTCAACACTAAAGTAATTTATTGCAGGATTATTTTCCAGGCTATTCTGGGGCATTTCTTCTTGTCCAGAAATAATACTTCTACAACTTTCGTTAGACTATAGCTTTATTACTGTAAATCGATTTTCATCTATCTAAAGTAATTGCAGCATATGATTAAGTGTCAGGATGAGTTGTTTGGACATTTAGGGCCGTGGGACTGCAGCGGAGGGAAAAATCAATGTGGATTTTAATGACACAAAGAGAGGTCTTGGGCTGGAACCAGATGGATGGTGGGAGGAAAGGGGAACGGGGTCCTGGGCAGAGGGCATGGCAAGTCATGAGCAAAGGGTCTATCCTAGGGAAACAAAATACCCATAAACTAAATCCACCATTGCTTATTTTCTCTTCTGTTGCTTCTGCCTGTGATGCATCTCTCCTTTGTAGACTCTCTGAATCCTACCCCTTCCTATCCATATTCCCAAACCCCAGGCTCGACCTGCTCAATCAGAGTTGGAAGTGGGGGCTAGAAATCTACATTTTTAACAAGTTCCCCAAGAGTTTTTATAATGAAACGATTACTTAGGGTGATGAATCTATCTACACAATTTGAGAGGAAGATAGATGGAACAGAATATCCCTGAAAGGGAAACAAATGCAACAAACTAGAACCTTTGTCGAAATAAATCAGACATGCCATTTTTCATTTGTCAAAGTGGCAAAGATTAAAACACTTTGCACCACTCAGTGTTGAAGATGGAATGAGCTTTTACACACTGCTGGTGGGAATGTGAATCGGTACATTACTAAAGGACAATTTGGCAATTCTTATCAAGAGTCAACATTTTTCATACCCTTTGACATAGTAATTCCACTTTTAGAAAATTTATCCTAAGGCTGCGGTCGCAACCTTGGCAATTTGTCAGAATCACTTGGGAAACTTTTACAAACTACTGATTTCTGGGCCCCAGTCCCTGGAGATTCTGATTCTGTAGATTTGAGGCAAGGTTTGGGAATCTGGGTTTTAAAAATATTGATGTAATTTGGGCATATATATACTTTAATTTTAGGTCATAGAAAAGTTAAAAATTGCTGAGGAGTGATGGAAATGTTAGCTATCTTGATTGTGCTAGTGGTTTCATTGGTGTATCTAGCTATCAAAATTCATCAAATTGTATGTGTATTGAAATATGTGTAGTTTACTGTACAGGAACCATACCACAATAAACGTGTTAAAATAAACAAACAAACAACTAGGCATGCTGCTTTAAAAAAAAATTGCTGAGAGCCCCATCCTTCACTTCGTCCCCTCATTCCCTGTGGGTAATCCCACAGAACATGTTGCTCTATGTTTTTTCACTCCATAACATGGATTATAATCATTATTCTATTTCAGTATATTCAGATCTAATATTTTAATAGATGTTTCTGCATGGAAATAATTGCTTTAACCATTGTGATCATTTAAAGATGGACATTTGAGATCACTTTCAATGAATGTTCTTATACGGATATGCTTTTAACCTGTGTGAGAATTTTTGTAGAATAAATATCCAGAAATAGAATTGATGAGTCACATTAAACTTTGATATTGACAAACAAACAGCTTTCCAAAATGGTTTTACCAAATGTGGCAGACATACCTACCCGTTCCCCCAAATTTGCTTCCTCTCTGATAGGATGCAGTAAGTCCTTAGAACTGGGAAGTGGCAGCCCATTCAGAGATTACACTTCCTACCATTGTTTGCATGGTGTGGAAGGCATGTAACTAGTTCTTGCTAATGAGATGTAGATACAGTGTATCATTTCTAGGCCAAGAAATCTCACATATGGCTGTGACTTCACGCTCTTTCTCTTTCTCTAGCTCTTGTCTCCAAAGACATCCAGGTCCCTTCAGAATAGTCAAGCCACACTGTAGAGAGAACTTGGGTCTCTGAATTGCAATGAAAAGGAAAGCCACCCACTTAACTACAGAACAGCCAATATCAAACTATTATATACATGACAAATCCTATTGTCTGATAGTTTGTTTAATACAGTAACTGGTATTGTTCTCATTAATATATCAATTTACAGTCATGTCAACAGTGGGTATCTGTATTAAAAACAACTCTACAAGTGATTTTAATGCATAAAGTTAAAACCCACAATCCTAACATAATAACTATAAATATAAATAAACTTTTAACAATAGATATATGTACTTCACTTATATTAATGAAAAACAGGAAAAAGTAATAAATGTCTGATTAATAGGTGAATACAAATGATGCTGAAAAAGATTATTTAATGGCATGGAATGCCGTTCCGTGGTTGCTTGATTATTTAAGTGAATGTATGAAGCTTAGAAAGGATATAAAACAATATTGATTTTTAAAATAAGTTAAAAGATATATTTGAGTAGAAATATTGGCAGGAAATATAATATACTACAGCATAATACTAAAATGTTAACAATCGTTATCAGTTAAAGTTACATTTACAGATGATCTTTTTACTTATCTATGTTTTCTAAACTTTCATTATTGGATGTGTATCACCTTTGTAATAAGAAATAAAGTTCTTTAAAAATCAGTAGGTATAATATTGAACTACATCAGCAAAAAGATATAACCTACAGGAACTTAGAGATAAACCACCCACGAGGCTCTGGACTCTTGTTGTTTGAGGCTCAGTAAGTTATGAAAGTTGGCTGCCTCTGAGAGCAGACCTGAAACTCAAGTGTTCACATGATGATCAAAAGACTTCCTACGGGGCAGATTTCCAACAAGTACATGTTTATTAATTGATTAGCAAGGTTGGAGATTAGGACCTATATGTAGAGCTAAAAAGAGTTAGACACAGGAAATTAACAGCCTCCCCAAATACAGTTTCTGTTTTTCAATTCATGGAGAACTATTTTTAAAAAATAAGAACCTGATGTCCTTCCATTTGCTGATAAGTTCTTCCATTCACTGGTAAGTGAACAATGGGAAAATGGACTTAATTTATAACAGGTGACAAAAGAAGGCATTTTTTGATGACCATGTTGGTAAGGTAGTGATTGGAAGGCTACAAAGTCTGTTCGTGCAATACCCTTCACTAAAGATTTTAAATAACAGGAAACAGATTGAAGTGGTTCCACTGTGGTTTTAAAAACCAAAGGGTGGGACACCTAGGGTGATCCTTCTTTGCCCTTTGACTTCTTGCTTGTAGATAAGAATAAAGGAAGGAGAGAATGAGTGGTGTTAAACACCAATACAGCACTTTAAAATGATAGTGAAAAAGAATATGAAGACGAATATACGTATGTTCATGTATGACTGAAACATTATGCTGTACACCAGAAATTGACACAACATTGTAAACTGACTATACTTCAATAAAAATACATATATATCAAAAAAATGATAGTTATAGCACTAAAAATGACAAACAAAAATTAGATGTGAAGTTCTTAAATTTCATTGTGCTTATAAAGATATAATGGAGTGAAAAATGGAAAATAAACGCCTATTTTTAAAAGATTGAGTAAAGTATAGTACATTCATAAGATGTGAAAGACCTACAAAAGAACACTGTAAACACTGCTGAGAGAATTAATGACCTAAACATATGGATACTTCATGTGATTACCAGAAGCTTGGGGGAAGGAAAGAATTGGGAGATGTTGGTCCAAAGGTACAAATGGAGTCATGCAGGGTGAATAAACCTAGAGAGCTAATGCACAGCATGACAACTATGGTTAATTACACTATATTAAACAATGGAAATATGCAAAGAGAGTAGATTCCAGGTGATCCTGCCACACACACACAAATGATAACTATGAGGGGAGAGGGTATAACTCAGTGGTAGAGCACATGCCTACCATGCACAGGGTCCTGGGTTCAATTCTCAGTATCTCCACTAAAAAATGAATAAATAAACCTAATTTCCTCCCAGCCAAAAAGACAAACAAAAATGATAACTATGTGAGATGATAATATTAATTTGATTGTAGTAACCCTTTGATTATGTACATATATTTTAAATTATCATATTATACACATTAAATATATATAACTTTATAAAAATACATAAAATATATAAAAGAAAACAACCCTAGACTGTGGTTTTGTATCTCATCAAGTAATCTCTGCTTTGCAGAATAAAAGGAGAGGTAATATTTCCAATTCATTTTATAAGATTAGTGTAACATTGATGTTGAAACCAAGTAAGAACTGTAAAAGAAAAGGCTATATTTGCAAATAGATGCAAAATCCTATATAAAATGTTAGCAAATCAGTCAGCAGTGTATAAAAACCAAACAGTTTATCTCAGGAATGTAACAATGGTTCAATATAAAAAAATCTATATCATATATCTTAAGTATGTATTAAAGAAGATAAGTGTATAATTATCTCAAGAGATAAAGAAAAATCATTTGATAAAATTGATTCCTAAAAATATCTCTAAAAATATCTGTAAACTAGGATTATAAGAAAATTTCCTCAACACCATAGACCTACAGCAAGCATTATCTTAATAAAACACTTCACCTCCTATGACCGCTTCACTTCAATGTTGTAGTGAAATTCCTAACTGATAAGAGAAAGAAATAAGCATAAATCCTGCAAAGGAACAACCAAACCTCTCCTTATTTGCAGACGATATAATTGTCTACAGAAAATAAAAGAGAGTCTGCACAAAGCTAGAATCAGTAAGAGCATTCAGGAGAATTTGCATTCAAACATCAGTAGCATTCTATGGACTAGCAATAATCATATAGAAAATGCAATAGAAAAAAAGATACCACTCAAATATCAATAAATTGTTAAAAAAAAAAACACCTTAGGCATAAATCTAGGAAAAGACACACTATAACTTTACAGGGAAGGTTTAAAAATAGCACTAAAGAACATAGAAAACAACCTGAATAAGTGTAGTGACATACCATGTTCATTGATGGAAAGAATCAATATCATGAAGGGAGAATGGGCAGTGAAAGGAATGGCAGAGGCCCTCCCAAGTAATTTCTAGGTGAATCTCTAACAATTACTTTGCCATCGCACTGTTTTATTGTGTAAGGAACTTCAAAATCTTTTGTACTCTTGACCTAGCTCCTGGGGAGCTGGTATGGTTCAAAAAGCCCCCCCCCCAACTTCTCAGGTGAAGGCCAATGCTAGGATGGCTGTCTCTGGCTCCCTTTCACTTCAGCCTTTTTCCTCTCCCAAGTTAGCACATCTTCTCCAGGTTTCCAGATGCTTAGTGTTTCTTTCCTCTAAAAGGTGTTCTCAGCTCTTCCTGCTTCTCGTCCCAACCAGCTCGACCTTCTCTCACATGTGCCATACACTCTAAAAACACTTCTTCCCAAAGCCAGTTCCCTCCATCCTTAGAAATTGCTGGTTTCGGCAAGAAAATCTTATAATCCAAAGTGCTTGTGGTCTCAACACTGCATTTGCAATAATGACATGACATTTGCTCCATTTAGTTAGGGATAATCATTGCAATAAGGCGATATTCACGTGTTCAGCGTTAGCTCAACTCTTCATTTATTAAACACCACATTGAGCCCCTATGATGTGCTGGGCTCTATGTTAAGCTCTGAGGATGCAAGGATGAATGTGCCAAAGGGTTCGCAGTCTTGTGGAGGAGACAGGCAAGTATGTAGACACATTTGTTTCAGTTGCTCTCCATTAACTTCCTACTGCACTCCACTTAGAATTTATCAAACTAATCTTGTTAGCCCACTTCCTTCCCCAAACCTAATCTTCATTATGCAGCAACATTCATGTAATAATCCAAACTAAAACTCTCAGTCATCTCTTATTTCTTGCTCTCTCACACATTTCATATCTATTCACTCGTTATGCATCAATTCTTTTATCAAATTATCTCACAACTCCAGCACATTTTTCTCATCTTTGTTGTCACTGCCTAGCTCAGCATCCTATTTCCTTTCCCTTGGACAACTGCAATAATGTCCAAGAAAAAGGATAAATTAGGCATTTGGGATTAGCAGATACAAACTACTATATATAAAATAGATAAACAACAATGTTCTACTGTATAGCACAGGGAACTTTGTTCAGTGTCTTGTAGTAACCTACAATGAAAAGGAATATATATATATATATGTGTGTGTATATATATGTATAACTGAATCACTGTGCTGTACACCTGAAACACAACATTGTACATCAACTATACTTCAATTAAAAAATGTTTAAGTCCAAACAGGCCTCCATGCCCCTGTGTTCACATCTGCTGCGCTATCCTCCACACCGTCGTCATGAAGTCTTTGTCTCTGTCTATCTCTATCTCTATCATCTCTATCTCTACCTCTTTCTCTGGGAAGACTTTTTATTGTTCAGAAGAAGAAGTAGAAGAACCTAGCGGAGGAGATATGGTGAGTTGATGGTGTGCTGAACTACAGAGAACCAATGAGATATTAATTTTTCCCAAAATAAATCCCAACAGAGATGATGTAAGTTATGAAACCCTGGTAAGCATGAAAAACTAGTTGTTTTTTAAAAGTTGGATATGGTACTGCTCATTTTATCATTCCCCTATCTTTCGACTGAGGCAGAGATCACAGATTAAAGGACAGAAAATAGGCAGGTTCTTGACTCCACAGGCACACGGGAAGTTCTCATTTTTCAGGCACCAACAGAGTTCCTGGCTACCTGCAACACTTTCCCATCTCACTTGCACTTAGGAGTCCACTCAGCAGCTGGGAGTGACATCACTCCGTTCTTGACCAACGCAGCCAATCAGAGGATTATGGTAATAGCTGCTGCAGATCAACCATGGCTATAGAACCAGGTAGTAAATTGCAAGAGAAGATTTAATAAGGAGGAAGAACAATCCAGGCTTGGATAAGATGAAGGCTTGGAGGAATATGCACAAGATGATTCATGAACGAAGTTTCAGGTGGGTGGGATCTTAAGTCCATCACACTGGATTTCCAGTTTAGTGTGATGTGCACAGGACAAGGATTGCAATGCACACCATCCGCTTTCTGTTGGATGACCCAAGTTCTTAACAACTAATTCACATTTCATCTTGATGGCATACCATCCAGGTCTTAGCCCTTGAAATATGAGTGTTGTAATACTGGCATTAGGTAATAATCTCAGGGGATAACAGATTTGGTGGGGGGACTGCTGAGGACTTGGGGAAACAACGGTGGAGTGAAAATGACAAACCAGCTGCCGCTCATGTGCAGGAAACGACCTGAAAGGTTGAAGCCTCCATTTGGCTTTTTCAGAGTTAACACTAAGTGACTACACCGGGTTCTGTTCAGGTTGGAGGCTGAGGTCACCCCTTCGCCTCTCTCTGTGTGCGGTGAACAGAGGGGAAGGAAGAGGAGTGACCCGAGAAAGCAGCCTGCGTTAGAGGACAAGATCTGGCAGATTCACAGCCGCTCAGGAGTTAAAGCAACTTTTTCCTCCTTCATATTGCAAAAATGTGTTTCTAATCCTCCACCTTGTCATGTTAGAAATCTCACCTCACCTGATACTCAGAACCATCAACAGGAGTTTTACAGACTAGGCAAGAAGAAACCTCTGTTCGCTCAACTTTCAAGGAGCTTTCAGCTTCAGCAAGTACTTTGGTTCAGTCAAATCTCAATCCCCCTGAGAAAGAGGCCATGAGTGCAGAGAATAGAACACGTGTGGTGTGGGTTACACTTGCACGTGCCCCCTCACACACTGAGTTTAAAACTCTCACTAATAGACTCATTACCCTGGTGGGTGAAAAATGCTCTGTGGGTGGTGGGATTACTAACCACAGAGTTAACACCCAAACCCTAAACACAGGCTCCTAATTGATGGAGATTTTTTTTTCCCCCATTATCAGAGAAGTTTGCTGATGACTGTTTTCTCTGACTTCCCTAAAACTAATTTTTGAGTAATAGCCACAGAAGTTCCTACAAGTTAAAAACAAAAATGTAAGAGGTATGAATATTTTAGATTTCTTCCATGACTTCCTCCAATTGTATTCCTAGTGCTTAAAATGTGACTGATAACACAGTAAGAACTCATTAAATATTTGTTGATGAAATAAGATTTGTTATATAATATTTATAAAAGACTGTACAAAGTGATAGAGAAAGTATGAACATGATGAGATGGGTTCATTCTCCTATTAGCGAATGGTAACAAAAAGAAAGCCACACAATGAAATTTCAAAATGAAAAATTAATAAATATTCTTCAAAGAGAATATTTTATATTGATCTTTTTGAAAGTTTAATTCACCAATATTATCTTGTATGTAAAACGTTCCTCGCAACATAGTAACAAATACACAAAGCAAAAACTTCTAGAAGTTTGAGAGAGTTGATAAATCCACAGAAGTAGAAAAAGACTGACTTCAGAATGTGTACAAAAATCAACGGAATTGAATCACTCTGCTGTACACCAGAAATTAACACATTATACATTGTACACCAGAAATTAATGTAATGTTGTAAGCTGACTATACTTCAATTAAAAAATAATAAAAATCAATGAAAATTTCTAACAGGTATCCCTGATTCCTTCATAACTAACTACAATTTAATAGTCAGAGCAAGCTTTGAAAAATAGAAATCAGTTCATGTCACATTTCTGCTCAAACCTCTCAATGGCTTCCCATCATACACAGAATAAGACTCAGATTCCTGACCAAGGCCCACAAGCTTGTTCACAAGACAGCCCCAGCTCACCTCTTTGATCTCATCACTTTGTTATTTCATGTTTTTGATGCATTCTTGTAAAACCTGTAGTTTGCCTTAGAACTGCTGAGTTTTGTCCAGTTAATGGATATTTTTTTCTGATACTGTGTACTTCTAATCTCTTACACACTTTATTTTCACTTTTTGTAGCCATGCTTTTGAAATTTTAGCATGTGCACTTAACATCTGTGTCTGATTTCCTTTAGTATTTTGTTCAGTGAATGTGTCTTTGTAGTGAACTTTTAATTTTGTATAATAATTGAGCTGGGTATAGAATTTGAAGTTGATGGATATCATATTTCAGCTCTATGAAGAGATTGTTCTATTTTTTTCTCACTTGATATTGTTTTAAATTTGGCTTTCAGTTTCTCTCTCATTTCCATGTAGGTAATATATTTGTTCTCCCTGCTACTTTTAGGATCTTTTCTTTCTCTCTGGTGTCTTATAGTTTATTTTTATTTATCATGCTTGGGACCTGCATTTCTGGAATCTAAGAATATATGACAGCCACATACTTACAGCTCCTACTTATAGTTCTGTTTTACAGTTTTAAAATTTTTTGGTTCTGTAATTTCTCTCGATTTGTAATAAGTTTATCTATGCATTTAAAAAAGAAAGGCTGGAACTAAAGTAAGCACTTAAATAAAGAAGTTAGAAAGAGAACAAAAAATTAAACTGAAGAAATAAGATGGGTACAACACCAGACTGGTACATGATATATGTCCATTGCCAAGTACAGACAGGGATATGGAGCCAAAACTCTCACTCTACTGGGAGAATGTAAACTTGTATCACCATTTCAG
The DNA here is from genome assembly GCF_048773025.1 of Camelus bactrianus. Classification (NCBI taxonomy): domain Eukaryota; kingdom Metazoa; phylum Chordata; class Mammalia; order Artiodactyla; family Camelidae; genus Camelus; species Camelus bactrianus. The sequence continues at coordinate 85,805,571 of NC_133543.1, read as the reverse complement.
AAAACATTCTTGGCATTATCTAGTACAATTAAATATGTACATACTCCATGATTCAGTATTTCACTCCTAGGTATACATCCTAGAGAATTTCATGCATATGTGCACGATGGGGCACACACAAAAATATTCAGACTAACATTGTTTGAAACAGCAAAGAAATACTAGAAATAACCCAAGTGCCCATCAACAGTAAAATGGATAAACTATGATATATTCACACAATGGAATACTATGTAGCAATGAAAATAAATAAACTATAGGTTTACATATCAACATGGATGAATCTCAGGAACTATGCTGAGTGAAGAATAGTTGTGAAGAATATTGTGTGATCTCATTTACGTGAAATTTGGTAACCTGCAGACCTATATACTATATTGTCTAAGGATGCCAATATATATGGTGAACTCACAAAAAGGAAGAGGCTGATAAATGCAAAATTTAGATTAGTGGCTACTGTGGGTAGGGAAAGAGCAGAGTGGAGTTAAGTGTGGGGGGCACAGGAGGCTACAAAGATACTGATGGTAACTGGGTAAAAAATGTCAACAGCCTGACCATCTGCATATATATGTATAGATGTTTGGAATGATGCTCATCAAATACTAATATGGTTATATCTAGGCAGTAGATTTTGGATTATTTCTTATTTTCTTTACATACTTTTGTATTGCTTCAATTTTTAAAATTATTACTGTGCACCATTAAAATTTTTTAAAGTCATTCTGAGGGAGAGAGAAAAATGTTTGTTAGAGACTGAATATTTGTGCCTCCCTAAATTCCTGTGTTGAAGTCCTCACCCCTAATGTGATGGTATTGGGAGGTGGAGCCTCTGATAAGTGATTAGGTCATAAGGGCAGAGTCCTCTTGAATGAGACTAGTGTTCTTATAGAAAAGGACCTAGGGAGCTTCCGCCCACCCCACACTTCCGCCATGTGAGGTTACAGTGAAAAGACAGCCCTCTATGAACCAGGAAGCCGAATCTGACACTGAATACGGCAGTGCCTTGATCTTGGACTTTCTGTCCAGAACTGTGAAAAAGAAATGTCTGTTACTTAAAATCCACCCAATCAACTGTATTTTTGCTACAGTAGCCAGAACAGACTAAGACACAGACAGGAAGGTGAAAAAGGAAGAGATTTTCAATAGAAAATCTAAGAACAAAGATCTAGTAATCAAGCTCCTATGTATTTACCTAAATGGGTTGAAAACGCATGCCCACACAGATATCTACACATAAATGTTAATGTCAACTTTATTTACGATTGCCAAAAATGGATATACAAGGGAATATCACTCAGCGACAAAGAGAAATGAGCTACAAAGCTACAAAAAAGACACCGAGGAAATTTAAAAGCATATTACTAAGTAAAGGAAGCCAATCTGAAACGTCTACATACTGTATGATATCACCCATATGACATCCTGGAAAAGACAAAACTATAGAAAGAATAAAAAGATGAGTGGTTGCCAGGGGCTTGGGGGGAAGGAGGGGCAGATGAACTGGTAAAGCAGAGGAGATTTTTAGGGCAGTGAAACTGAAATGGTGGATACATGCCATCATGAATTTGTCAAAACCTACAGAATTGTATAATGGGAAGAGTAAACCCTGAGGGGAAGGTACAGCTCAGTGGTAGAACGCATGTTTGGCATGCATGGGGTCCTGGGTTCAATCCCCAGTTCCTCCATTAAAATAAATAAGTATATTTTTAAAAAATGAGTAAACCCTGATGAGTAAAGTCTCGGAGTTTTAGTAAATAATAATGTGTCACAACAGGTTCATCAACTGAAATAAATGTACAGTACCAATGCAAGGTAATCAGAGGAAAGTGGGGAAAGGCAGGTGGAGAGGGAGCATATGGGAACTTTCTGTACTTCCTGCTCAATTTTTCTGTAAACCTAAAACTGCTCTAAAAAAATAAAGTCTATTGGTTTAAAAATTTAAAAAAAATTTTTTTAAAGGATCAAGAACAGGGTGAAGGAATTCTTAAAATTTTGGGGACAGATATTTATTTTTAGCAAATCCTAGCATAGTCCTTGCCACAAGCATTACAGTTTTTTTTAATGCTTCTAACATCCCTGTAGGGTAGGTACCAGTGTGATTCCACTCAAACTGCTGAGGAAACCGAGGCCAGTGAGTGCAAGCATCTTGCCCTGGGCCACACAGCAAGCTGGTCACAGAGCCAGGATTCAAGGCCACGCAGTCCTTGCTCCTGGCCTTGACCTGAGGCTGCTTCCCCTTAAAGGAACTAAGGCAAGCTGGACATCAGTGTTCACTGCTTTCATCTCTGAGACTGCCTTTACTCTTGGTTCAGTGGTTTTGTTTAATTTGTCTTCTCTAGCAAGCCATTCCAAATTCTTATTGAAAGTAGGTGGGATATAAATAGTAAATTAAAATATTGGAACTAGGGACCTCAGCTGCTCTGTTAAGAGCTAAAATAAATTTACCTCATACCTGCTTAGTTCCCCCTGGTAGCTATTGTTTGCTCTTTTTTGCTGTGATAGTTAAAATGGATTGTACTTAAAATCCCAGAGGATGAAAATGTTCAAACCAGATAAGCACAGTGTCAATATTCCTTTGATGGGAGTTTTTTTCCTCCTTTTTGGGGAATGGGGATGTTGTGTTATCAAAAAGACCTGTCTTAACATAATTGGTGATGTTCTTTATTACTATTTTCTACTATGTTCTGAATTAACACAAATATCCAATAAGTATAGTTTATAAACCAAAGAAGCAAGTGTTTTGTTAATTCAAAATATCTTAACCAACCAAGCTGTGTTTTGAGTTTCTAGTTTGTAGTAGAACCATACTGGGTACTGGAGGGGAGACGGAGGTCACAAAAGGACTTTGACCTTCAAAGAGCTTGTGACCTGCTTAGACACATTCGGATGAGATGCCACTCGAGCCCTGGGAGCTGAGGAACGAGAGCGAGAGCAAGGGCGAGAGCACAAGTGAGAGTTTCCTTGCTGCCCTGGGGCCGCCCCGCAGGTCCTCTGGGGATGAATGGGAACTGGACTGGAGGAAGAGGGATGGCAGAGCATTCCTGGCCACAAGACTATCACGGACCATGACAGGTGCAGAGTCATTCAAGAGTGAGTCTGATGTGCTCAGGAAGAAAGAGCATATCTGATGTTCTGGGCGGGCATGCTGAGCTCCGGGCAGTTTATTGGAAAAGGTTAACAGAGACAAGGAGGGCCAGTGACACAGGCAGAGCAGTCTGTGCTTGAGATGAAATGCCATGGGTTCCTGAGCTTCCCCACAGTCTCATCCCCACCCAGAGAAAAGATGGGCTAGACACTTACTCTTGATTTATTGTTGAGTTAAGAAGATCCTGTGGTTTCCCCTATCAACACCAAGGTCCATTTTTTGAAAGCCTATTTTTTTTTTTTACCAGAATAGAAGTTCCAGTCTTCCTTACCATCCCCAAAGGGAAATAATCATCATCTTCATTTACATAAAAAGATATGGGAATTTAGAAAAATTAAGTGACTTGCCACATTTTGAGAGTCAGAATTTCCAAAGACCATGCATCACCCAAATTTTACCCACCCACATCCCTCCAGCATAGACCTGGAGGACCTTTGCTTCTAGGCGAGGGGTCAGCAAACTCTCCTATAAAGGGCCAGATAAATATGGTTGATACACACACACACACACACACACACACACACACACTCCATTTTAGGCTTTGGGTCCATACTAGTTTCTGTCACAACTCCTCAACTCTGCCGTTGCAGTACAAAGCCAGCCAGAGTCCATACATAACGGAATAAGCAAGCTCCGCTCCCCTAAAATATAGAACTTTGAATTTCCTATCATTTTCATGTCACAAACTTATTTATTTTTATTCTTTTTCAACCACTTCAAAATGTAAAAACCATTCTTCATCATGGACCATACAAACACAGGCGGCGACCTCACTGGACTTGTGGGTAACAGTATGCCAGCCCCGTTCTAGGTTTATCGATTAGAGCACTAGGTAACGAAGCCAAGGTTAAATGTCTTATCTCTGGAAGACACAGTTTGCTTTATGCTGGGAAAAATCCCGTTTTGTTGGCAACAAGTTCATTTACTACCCTGGCCAAGTGTCTTGCAAATTTGTAGGGGATTACAAGGGCAAAGATGGCTCAGTGCAATTCAAATAACAATATGTCCTCTCACATATGTCAGTAGCATCGAGCACATTTCTATTATGGTTTAGGTAAATTTTTCCCAAAAATGTACTAATTGTAACTTTGAGATGCTAAAGATGCCTCACTGAGACATGGCACTTGTATGTTTCATGTTCATCTGTTGAACAGACACTCAGTAAACAGCAGAGCAGTCCATGTTCAGAGTTTGTTTCATTAGCACCTCTGTGTTTAGGTCAATATCCACCTGCCCTTAATTCTTTAGATTTCTATTTTACTGACTTCATTCATTCATCCCTTTGATCAATGAATATCACACACCTACCATATGTCCAGCTTTGTAAGGACACTGGGAATTCAAAGCTCAATACCAAAGTCGTTGCCTTAAGTAATCCACTGTTTGGGGGAGAAGACAAACATATAGAAATAACACTAAAGTAGAATATACTAAATGCCATGATACAGATGCGTTGTAGGGGTTGTGGGAACACAGAGAGATGGTATTTGCCTGTGTGAACTTTTGGAATAGGAGGTTACAGGGCACCAGTCAATGCTTTTGAAGGAGGTGAAGTCTGAATCAAATCTGGAAAGATGCATACAACCATAATGCCTCCACACTGAATGAGAACACCACCAACTCTAAACTGTTACATAAGAGACAAAGGCAAGGGAGGACTGAGGGATCACTGTGAAACCTGTATCTTCCAGCCTTCTCAAATTTGATCATAACTAGTCAACAGTCACATGCAAATCATATACCCTCCCACTTGCAGCTTTTTTCAAAAGTTCATGAAAAACAAACACTGGGTAATGAAATAAAATTGGGCACAAAATGTAAAATGGTAAGAGAATTCCAATTTTTCCCTCTTAAATCTGGTTTGGAAATAATATCAGTCTATCTATTTGATTTTTTTAAACTGAATTTAAGACTCACAAATCCAAATATTTTGAAAAAATAGAATGTATTCTCACCTGAAGGACTTTCCTAATTCTTTTTAGATTGTGTATCAAAAGCAGGTTTTTCTCTTTGGAAACACGACCTAACTGTTCATCCAGTTGTATTAACAAGTTCTGAAGAAGAATTGTTGCCATGGTTTCATTGTTAGAAGCCGCCTCCCTAAAAAAAGCCGTAAGTGTTACTATACAGCAGGATACAGCTTAGTAAAATGCCTACTTTTTTTTTAAACACAATCATTTTAAAGTGATAAATATATTCCACCATGATAAGCATTTAGAGGTTTCTAAATTGTACACATGAAAGTATATGCAACATCACTAATCATTAGGGAAATGCAAACCAAAACATGAGACACCACTTCACACCTACTAGGAGAGCTGTTATTGAAAACACAAAATAACAATTTTTGGTGAGGATGTAAAATTAGGACCCTTGTGTGTTGCTGGTGAAAGTGGAAAATGGTTACAGCCACTGCAGAATACAGGATGGAGATTCCTCCAATTATAAACATACAATTACAAACAACAATTCTACTTCTGGGTAGACACTTAAAAGAATTGAAAGCAGGGACTTGAGTAGGTATTTACACACCAGCATTTATATCAGTTTTATTCGCAATAGCTGAAAGGCAGAAACAACCCAAATGTCTATTGAAGGATGACAGAATAAATAAACCGTGGTACATACATCCAATAGAATATTATTCAGCCTTAAAAAGGAAGGAAATTCTGATATGTGCTACATGAATGAACCTTGAAACACTATGTTAAGTAAAATGTCAGTCACAAAATAACAAATACAGTGTGATGACACTTATGTGAAATATGTAGTCAAATTCAGAGACAGAAAATAGAACAGTGGTTCCCAGGGGCTGGGATGGAGAGAATGAGGGGTTATTGTTTAATGAGTACACAGTTTCAGTTTGAGAAGATGACAAAGTTCTGGAGATGGATGGATTGTGGTGATGGATGCATAACAATATGAATAGACTTAATGTCACTAACCTATACACCTACAAATGATTAATTTTATGTTATGTGTATTTTATCACAATAAAAAAGTTAATGACTAAAGCAAAATAATTCTTAATTGGACAAGGTGAATAGAGCTTAAAAGAATTTTTGTAAAACATACTAAGAAAAAATACTTATTTATATTGAGTGTAATAGAGAATTGATAAAAACAATAGATTTACTTCCTGGCTTTTTAATATTTAGAAAATTGTTGGAGTTTGGCTTTTACAAAGCACTAAAACCATTAAGTTTTCATCTGCAATGGATGAAACCAGAAGGGACAATGATTCTCCCCCTTTGAGGAAATTTTCCAAATCCTTGAAGGAAGTTCTTTACCTGAAAAGAATGCATCTACAGAGTCAAAAGTGACCACAGAATAAATCCATGTGGACAGAGTATAAAGCATTTGTGCATCAATCCCTAGGGAAAATACAATAATGTTTGATCCTACCAGTCTTGATTTTCAATCCACTGGGCCAACAGATGTCGAATTTCCATAGGGAAGTTGTCATCATAGAATTGGTCAACTTGCTCCAAAAATTTTATTTCTAACTGTTGGACTTGATTCCACTGAGACATGCTATAAAAGAGGAAAAGTTAGAGTTTAAAAAGAATGTTAACAAATGACTGTGGTATATTTCTTTTTCTTGGATTTCAGACAATGTTGTCCATTATTTAGGTAACTGGAGGGAAAAAAATCCTCTTCTTTCATAGTTATCCAATCAAAGAAAACAGAGAAGAGAAAAATGCCTTCAATCCAAAGATGAAGCAATTCTCAGCTTTTTCCTAAAGTCATCCCTAATGAAGGAAACAGAATTCTTTCTCTGCCCCCAAACCATGTCCTTCTTTGTTCTAACAGAAACTCTTGTTCCACCTTCTCTAGAAAGCTTTCACTCCCCCTTGACACCCTCCCTCTGTTTACACAGATTTGTCTTCTCAATAAGCTCCTCCTCTACCCCTTGCTCCGTCTACACTATGACACTTTGAGCAACTTGAAGGCAAATAACAAACTCAGCTATACTTCCTAAGACCCTCTGAAAGGCTTCAGATGTGAGGAGCACCCAATAAACCTTCTTTTACATAAAATGACCCAATTCTTTTTTCTTTATTTCAGATTTGTCTGGCTCCTAGAGTCAGCCTTATATTTCCAGGCTTCTAGTCTAATTTGACAACCTCACTTTATGAAGTTTCATGTATGCACTTTCATGGGCTCTAATTCTTTCAGTTCAAAATGCCTCTGAGCAAATATTTTTATTTCTCTCTGTAATGATTCAATACAGCTGGGCAAAGCTTTTAAAGTCTACTTATAATTAGCCTCTGGTGTTCATCTGATGGTGGTTAAACCCTCAAGATACTTAAGGAGAAACCACACGGTATGTAGTTGGTAGCCTGTCATAAAACAAAAGTATGTGTTTCCCCAACATAATGCCATTCTGGCCAATTTAGAAGCTTTAGACATATTTCTTAATTCAGGGAAATTAATATGACGTCTCCCTGAAGTTATGTATTTTACTTTTTCCAGAGTCAAGTTTTTGATTGTTTTGTCAGTAATTCTAGATAAAAGAAAAAACTTTTACGTTGATTAATCACAACTTTCAAACTAACTCATAGGTAAGTGAAGATTTCCTTTTGCCTACAGAACATTATGATAATAAGTTTCACGTAGTTCATATGCATACTTCTCGGGTTTCAGATGGAGCCTTTTGGGGGCACCTTTTCCTTGATCTAAAGGTATAGAAGATTATTGCCAATGTTTTGCTAAAAGAAAGCAACTAGAAAAAGCAATGTTTCACTTTCCTACACTTTATATTTACACATATAATTACACATACTGTACGTCTCGATAAGTGCTTGTTAAGAGACGAATGTGTGGCACGCCTGATGTGAGCAGCGCAGGTGGACAGTATGACCCCAGCTTTAACACGAAAATAACTGAAGGACAAGCAGGCGAAATGATTCTCGCCCGAGATCCGCAGCGCCTAAGGACGGACCTGAGGTCTCCTGACACCACATATGGTGGTCTTTCCAGATGCTTGGGTGTATACATATTCCACCCAAAACTGGAACATCTGTCCCCGTGCCATTATTGACATTGTCCTATCAATTTATTCTAGTTGATGACAGAAAACACCAGCTGAAAATAGCATTACAATTGTAATTGCTACTATTGTTGAACCTTTGCTATGATTGGATGAAAACCTGTTTTCTAACTAAGAATTAACTGGACTGAACCCATCCTAAAGTTAGTTAGATCACTCCTAGGACCTGAGTTACCCTCCAGAGAGCTGAACCCACGGCTGAAAAAGGGAAGGATAGGTTATATTCTTAGGACATTCTTCTTTGTTGCAGCCTCTAGAAATGCCTTTAGAGGACTTTCAGTAAGTTTCTTTGCTTTCACTCTCTAAAGGCTATTTATCCCACTCCAAGAAAACTACGGAGCATTTCCTTTGAAAACTGAGTGCCTGCCCATGCTCTTTGAACGCCTGGCCCTAGAAGATCCCTATGAAGGGGCATTTCGTCCCACCGCCTGGGAGCTAATGGTGCCGTCTTGGCTCTGCGAGCCGCAGCTTGCAAAGGAGGCGACCTGCCCTAAAATATCTGCTCTCATCAAAGCCTCAATCACTAGCTACCTCAGCGGCGGACTTTCTGCTAAAATGCAGGCACGCAATCTAATGTCAGGCATCAGAGTTCAGAGAAGCTGGCTAAGAGAGTGAAGAGGGGCCCCCGCTCAGCGCTTGGCGAGGACACACCCCCCGCATCAGCCACGACGGTCCCACCCACCGTTCAGATCCGGGGGTCAGAGCGCCCAAGTCCCGCCGAGAGACCCGCGCCAGAGCGCACCTTTGACTCATGGAGTCGGACGCTTCTTTTTCAAATTACCCATCCTCGGCTAGGTTAACGTGAAGAAACTGTCAAAACAGCACGGAACTGCAAAAGCCTCCGCAGCGTCCTGCAGAAGCATTTCCTGGCCCGTGCGCCTCCAAAGAAGCCACGCGAAGGTGTGGTTGGCCCCTTACCTGGCTCTCTCAGCCCGGGTCCCAGGCGGTGCTCAAGACCAAAGTCGGAATCGCCCTTCACCGTCCCCAGGACCGAGCCGCTGACGCCATCGTCAGTAGGGGATTTGCATTTCTCCTCCCACTTGAGGCTTTCCTGTGCGTCAGTGTGCGAGTCTTTGGGACTTTACTTGGGTCGTTCACACCCACTCGCTATTCTAGAAACGCTAAAGAGCAGAAATAGGCTGAACCCCGTTTGCCAGGCGCCCCCCCCCCAGTCGGGCTACTGCCGGGGTCCCAAGGGTGTCGGGGGAGCCGGGTGGGTGGGGGTCACTCACACTCATTTTCTTCCTATTTTCCCAAACCATCTGAGACCCCCTGCAGACTTACTTGCCTGGAGCTAAATTCCTGGCTTCCGGACTTCCTCCTTTCAGACTCCACTCACCATGGAAGGTCTGCCCCTGGGCGGAAGAGGTGGGTAGCCAAGATGATAATATCAAATCAAAGACCTCCCTGTGCTCCGATTCCAGCAGGGTCTGCTCCCTGGGAGGAAGACAACCTCACCAAAAGGTCTGGACCACCTCACTAGCCCAGCGCCCACCTTCCCTCCCTAGTGGCTCTACACCTGGTTGCCGGGATACGCCCTTCTGTGACATAGGCGCCTTCTAGAATCACAGAGCTGGAGGGAGCCTTGGCCTCACCTGGTTCTAACTCCTCTTTCATATCTGAAGAGACTGAGCCCAGAGAGGTGATCTGAGTCCTTCCAGGAGTTAGCTGCGGGCCTGGATGAGACTCCAGGAGTTTCAGCTCCCTCCTTAGTAGTCTTTATATTTGGTCTCCTCCGAGCTCCTGACACACAGTAAGAGTTCCATAAATGTTCGGGAAAATTAAGACAAAAGTAAAGGGAGATAGACTAAAAGAGGTAAAAAGAATGACTCCATCTTCTTATACACATTCCTCAAGCAATATACCGAGGTTAACAGTCCTTGCTTCCCCTTTCACCCAGCCAGCCATCACACAGGTAGGGACGCTGGATTCTCCTCTTTCATGTGACATAATCATGTGATTAAATTTAACACCCCCTCCCTCCCTCACAAAAAATAAGTCAATCAATCCCAAAGTCACACATCTAATTCAAAGTCATCACCCTGAATTCCCTGGTCAGGCAGACCCGGTCCTGGCTGCCTGCTCACTGGGCGGTTTCCAGGAGCTTTTGCTGCTCTGTCCCCGACTGAAGGAAGTGCCTCAGCTGGGCTCTTCCATAAGCTGCGGGGCAAAGGCTGGGTTTCTTCTCAGGAAGCAGTCACTGCCCAAAGAATTGGAAAATGTCAAATTCTTGGCCCTCAAAGCTCTGGCCTATTTGGTCCTAACCTCTCCTTTTCTCCCCCCAACAAGAGCCCATGATCTCATGCAGACCAACCTCCACTGCTCCCCAGAGGAACCTCTCATGTCTCAGCCTTGATGCTCCCTTCAACGGCAGTTTCTTCCCCCAACTTGTCTACTTATTGAAATCCTTTCCTTTGCAGTGAAAATTTCACTGATGACCCCAATCCACAGCAACTTTTCCCTGCTCTGAATTCTCATCTCTCTTCCCATCCAAGCTAGTGCTGTCCAAGAGAAGTAAAATGCAAACCACATGTTTAAATGTTCTAGTAGCCACATTAAAAAAGGGGGGAAAAAAAAGGCAGGTGGAATCAATTTCAATACTATAAATAACACAATACATACAGCATATTATTTCAGCATATAGTCAATACAAAAAGTTATAATGAGAGACAGCATTCAGCATTCCTTATTTCACACCAAGCCTGTGGAGTCTGGTGTGTACTTGGCACTTTGAGAACATCTCAATTCAGATAAGTCACATTTCAAGTGCTTAGTAGCCACATCTGGCTAGCGGCTACCATATTGGACAGCACAGACCTAACTCACCCATTTAGCACTTTTCGCTTCCTGCCTTATAGTGTTAGTCACATTGGCAAAAGGTCTTTATCATCATTATATTCAACTGTTGAGTGACTGATGTACGAAGCAGAGGGTTTGTTCCCGTCTTAGTTTTAAGGACCTCACCTTGGGATGCTCCCAGCAGCTCTCAAACTATTTGGTCTCAAGATACTTTTATACTATTAAAAATTGTTGACAACTCCAAAGAATCTTCTGTATTAGAATTAATTATTTATTGCATCCAAACTTAAAACATTTATTCGTTTAAAATTATAGTCATAAACTCATTATGTGTTAAAATAAACATTTTTAAAAATGAAAAACAAGCGCATTTTCCAACACACAGAAAATAGAAGAGTTCCGTTGATGCACATTTTTGAAAATCTCTGATGTCTGGCTTGAAAGAAGATGGCTGGATTCTTATACCTGCTTCCATATTTGATTTACTGTAAAATATTATTTTGGTTGAAGTATTTGAAGAAAATTTGGACTCACACAGATATATAATTGGAAAAGGGAAGAGTATTTTAATAACCTTTTCAGATAATGTGAATATTCTTCTTTGATAGCTCACCAAAACTCAACAAATGGTAGCCCCTAAAGAGTTAGCTGTACTGTGGAATGTGAAATCCTATGAGCAAGTGCTATATATGCTGTTACGTTAAAATCCATTGGTATACCTTGTATTTTCAATTGAACTCTTACCCATACATAATTTTGTAATTTCTCACATTGGCCATTTGGAAAATATTGGTCTGCTGACTTATGCAGCTCTTCCAAATGTTGACACACTTCATTGTATGATATCAGAAAATCATATTTGTTAACATCACCATTGATCTCATTAGAAAAGTATTTTAAGTCTTGGGAAGCTGTTAAACACATGATGACAGACACAAGTTTTCCAAATTCTAGTTTTTGCTTAAAAGCTCCAATTTTATTATTGGCAACAGTTTTTGCCAACTGTTTTCCTTGAAGTGACTGTTCATTTTCAGGAAAATGTCTTCTGAATACCCAAGTCAGTACAACCATAGTTTGTCCATCATTCTTTCAAGGAAAAATGGCCAGGACAATGGGTGGGAAACTCAAACAATCACACAAGTGCTTTTCCTTGAGATGACTATCGTGTATTAATATGTATGTGTCCCATTTCATCACAGAGAATATTAAGGACACATGGATTTAAGGTCTGAGATTTAATAAAATTAACAAGTTTTCCTGTTTCACTGAGAAAATTCTTAAGTCAAACTAGCATTTAAAAATGTTGAGTGTGTATATGTGGAATCTAAAAAAGTGATTCAAATGAACTTATTTACAAAACAGAAGCAGACTCAGACATAGAAAACAAACTCTTAGTTACCAAAGGGGAAAGGCATGAAGGGGAGGAATAAATTTGGAATTTGGGATTAACAGATGCACACTACTATATACAAAACAGACAAACAACAAGGTCCTACTGCATAGCACAAGGAACTATATTCAATAGCTTATAACAATCTAAAATGAAAAAGAATATGAAAAAGAATATATATATGTATCTATAACTGAATTATTATGCTGAACACCAGAAACTAACACATTGCAAATCAACTACAATAAAATATTTTTTTTCAGTGTGTGGTAATGAAGAATGCAATGACTGCAGGACAATTTGGTACCACTGTCTTGGTTCATTCTGAGACACCTGCATTACCTGTCATTGCTTTGGTGCCAATGTCAACAGAGTGAAAAGGCAAAACAGTATTATTATGAAAAGCAGTTTTACCCTAGCAGATCCCCTGAAAAGACTTGGGGACTACCCACACTGATCCTTAGTCAACACTTTTGGAACCTCTGCTCCATCCACCATCTCCAATCCACTGTAGTCAGTTACCCAGAGATACGTATCATGACGGAACCTCTGCCAAAATGAACACTTTTTCTTGGTTAAAACATCTCCTAAAACCTGTTTCCCTTCTTATTTCATGAACTGAGCCAGGCTTCTAAGAAAGGGTATCTCTATATTCACTTTGCTTCTTTTTCTTAGAAACAAAGAATCAAGTCTAAAAAGCTGGGTTCTCAATTTCTTGGCCCCAACCCGACCTCATCAGTTCCTCAGAGGAAAGAAAAAAAAAAAAAAAAAAAGAAAAGAAAAGAAAGAAAGAAAAAGAAAAAAAAATCTAAAGCAAAATAAACCAAAACACTCTAAGGTGAAATCCCATAGAGTTTCCCAAACTCAAAGATCTTCAGAGACTCCTCTCTCCCCTATAAATGGTCCCTCAATTGCCCTGGTCATAAGTCCTATTGTTAGCTTTTTTTTTCGGCTTTATCTTAGGAAGGAAATACCAAATTTATTGACTTCCAGAAGAACAGATTCTAATTATGATTTGCCACTTTCTAGCAGTACAAAGACCCAACCTGAGTCCCAAACTCCGTGTAAAAATGGGGATATGATAGCCCACATGAAATTGCTGAGATTCAAAGAACTAATGCCAGAAATGAGAGAACGGAAAGCCCCACAGCTGTTATTAATAGAATAATAAACATAAGGTTGTGAGAAACGTTGGAGGTCACTAGGTTAACCCTCCACCTTCCCTTTCCCCTCGTACAGATGGAGTTTCAAACAGAGATGAAACGAAGAGAGGTGAAGTGAGGTAGGCTGGTAAATCGTAGACTGGAGGCAGAGAGGATTCAGTCAGTTCTGCTGATTGCTTTTTCCGCTGTGCAAAGTTCCTTATTTTGGAGGCAATGAGACTGGATGAGAAGGCATATCACTCTCCCTTGCTGTAGGGTGTAAGCCAGCTCCACCTTCTTCCAATTCTCATCAAAATAATATAAACATTTGTTTGCTTTCATTTTGTGGTAGCACCTTACCTCGCCTGTCCAAACTTCCTCTCTTGTGTGTTCCAAGGGAACGGGACTGAGTGAGAGTTGCTGGACAGATGGAAAACGTACATATAGAAAGATACCCTAGGTTCCGAGGTAGCTAGTATCAAATGAGCGGTAGTAGGATTACTGGGACAAGGCAGTCTGGTATGGGTCTCACCAGCTCACCTGTGTATAGATTGCTCAAGCTACACCAAAACAGGGAGATGAGTGCTTAATACCCATCTTAAATTAGTTCTCTCAGGTGCAGTTCCCAGTGACAGTGCTCCCTCTACTGGCCGCTCAGAAGCATTGCAATTTACAAATCAGCATTCTTTCCCATGATAGCACTTTTCCAGCTCTAATTCCATTCCAGGCATGGTGCTGAGAGCGTCACATGCATTGTTTTACCTAATCCTCACAACACACCCCTGGATTAAGTACCATTCTTATCTCCAACTGATGGATAAAGAGACTAGGCTTAAGGAAGCTAGAGAAACTGGTCACTGTTAATTCGATGGTAAGGGGTAGATTGAGGATTCAAACACAGGACCATCTGATTCCAGAAACAACACTTGTAACCAATCGACTTTACTAAAATCTTACCTGCTCTTATAAGAAAAGCAATAAACTGCTCAGAGAGCTATGGAAGAAGTAAGTTTAAGGCTCTAAACACAAAAGTCAAAATAGGCTCATTACATAGTTTGTTGGTTACAGGTGATGCATGGACTCTGATTCTCCAGTGTTCCTGTGGAGCATATGGACAATTAGCCATGCGTTTAAAAGTCCTTGATGTATCATGATGGTAGACACATTGCCAACAGAGTTCCAAAACATTTAGCAAGTCACATGCTTTTATGGCATCTCGTTTCTACTATACAAAAGGTGACTCTTTCTGCTGAGCTACAAATTAGAAAATGAGGTTTGACAGCAGGCTAGGATAGAGTTGTAGACTCTTCCAAAAAAATAAAAAACAAAACAATTCTGCTTGTCTGGCCAGTTAAATAGCCCTTAACTACTCTATTTTATGTATTTTTCATATGCTGTTATATCGCTCTGGACTGAATATTGGAGGATGAGAAATAAATGTTATTTTTCTTTGTGTTTCAGTGTTCAGCTCAGTGCCTGGTATAGAGCAGGTATTCAAGAAAATAAACAGACAGAAGACCTGATGAAAGGCTCCATTATCATAGTCTGTCCTGAGAAGAGCTCTTTCTGGTGACTTTCCTTGTCCAGTCCCTTTATCCCCACCAAGGTGGTTCAGCCTATTAATATGATGGATTACATTAATTTTCAAGTGTTAAACTACTCTTGCACTCCAGGAATAAACCCCATTTGGTGTGAGGTATATTCTTTTGCACATTTTGCTGGACTTAATTTGCTACTATTTAAAAAAGGTTTTTAGCATCTATTTTCATCAGAGATACCGGTCTGTAACTTTTTTTGTTTCTTATAATGTCTACGTTGGAATCTGTTGTTAGAGTAATGCTGGTTTCAGAATGTGTTGAGAAGAATTTCTTCAATTTTCTGGAAGAGATTTTATAGACTTGGTATTGTTTCTTTCCTAAATGTTTGAAATAATTCATCAATGACGTTATCTCTGTCTGGAGTTTTCTTAGCGGGAAATTTTTAAACTACAAATTCAATTTGTTTACTAAACATGAGTCTATTCTGGTTACTTATTTCCTCTTGAGTAAGCGTTGATGGTTTGTGTCATTCAAAGAATTTATTAGTGTTATTTAAATTATTGTATTTAAATTGTAAAGAATACTCTGTAAAGAAAACTAAAAAATTTAAATCATCTTTTGTTCAATAAAAAAGTTTAAAAATTGTTATATTTATTTATATAAAGTTGTTCATGTTACCTTTTTGTTCTTTTAACATCTGTAGAATCTGTAGTAACGTCATCTCTGTCAGTCCTGATATTGGTAAATTTGTGTCTTCTCTCTTTTTCAGGACAATCTGACTAGAAGTTTATCAATTTTATTGATTGCCTCAAAGAGCAAGCTTTTGGTTTCATTGATTTTTTCTCTGTTGCTTTTCCGTTATTTCATTGATTTCTGCCCTCGTTTTTATTATTTCCCTTCTTCCACTTGCTTTGGTTTCAATTTGCTTTTTTTCCCCATGTGTCTTAAAGTGGGTCCTTAGGTCATTGATCGGACTTTTCCACTTTTCTAAGATAAGCATGTAGGTATTCCCCCTATTCACTGCTTTAGCTGCATCCCACACATTTTGATATATTGTATTTTAAGTTTTATTCATTCTGTTTCAAATACTTTCTAATTTCCCTTGTGATTCTTTCTTTGACAGGTTTTTTGTTTTTTTTTAAGAAGTGTATCATTTAGTTTCCAAATACATAGAGATTTTCCAAATATCTTTCTGTTTTCTGTCTTATTTAATTCCATTGTGGTTAGAGAATATACTTTTTATTATCTGAATCATTTTAAATTTATTTGAATCTTGTTTTATGGCACAGCATATGATAGTCAACATGATAGTCTTGGTCAACATTTAGGATGCACTTAAAAGAATATGTTCTCTTCTGCTGTTGAGTGGTGTTCGCTCATATCAGTTAAATCAAGTTGGTTGATGACATTGTTCAAGTCTTCAGTATCATTCCTAATTTCCTGCCTATTTATTCAATCTATTGTTATCAGAGGAGTGTTGAAATCTTCCGTTATAATTCTGGATTTGTTTATTTCTCCTTCCAGTTTTGTCTTTTTTTCTGTTTCATGCATTCAGAAGCTCTACTATTAAGTGCATAAGCATTTAGGATTGCTTGGTCCTTTTGATAGTTTCCCCCTTGATAATTATGAAATCCCTCTTTATCTGTGATAATGTTTTTTGCTCCGAAGTCTGCTTTGTCTTGAATTTACGTCACCACTTCCGCTTTCTTTGATTCATGTTGGCGTGGCATATTATTTCCCTAATATTTTCCTTTTAACTTATGTATTTATATTTGAAGTGGGTTTCTTGCGGGTAGCCTATAATGGGGTCTTGCTTTTCTATCCAATTTGCTAATTTCTGTCTTCATCGTGTACTGCGTGTTGGGAGTATGAACTATGCATAGCCTTGTGTAAACTCTAGAAATTGTCCCACCCTCTCCTTTCTAGAGGTTTCATACCCCCCTTCCCCCAGCCCTGGGCAGTCCCTTCACACAGACGCACTAGTTGGAACTCAGCTGAAGAAACAAGGGGAGCCTTACGCCACCTCCTTTCTGGTGCTCTGCCCTGTGAACTCAGCCAGCTGGGCCTCCCCAGGCTCTCAGTTCCGTCTCCTCACCTCAGGGAAGCTGCCAGGCTCTGTGAGTTCCCTCTTACTGCACTGCAGTCTGGAAACTTCCTCCAGAAAATAAGCTAGGGCAATCATGAAAATCGCCTCATTTCTTCCCTTCTTGCATGGATCATTCTCTTGCACTGCCTGTTGACCATTGTCTGAAACACCAGTGTTTTATGTATCTTTCAACTGTTTTCAGAGTTGTTTAAGGCAGGAGGGTAAATCCATCCCTGGAAGTTTTGCCAGATTTAGCAAAAGACAAGACTCTCATCTAAAGCTGAATATCAGACCAACAACAAATACTTTTTACTATGACCATACGTATAGTATAAGTATATCTGAAAATCAGATTTAATGGACTTCTTGGATTTTATCTGGCAACCTTACTCCCTATTAACCCCTCATGTCCAAAGCACAGGTCCCCAGGGACTCTTGTAGATGCTGGAGCTGTTTGGAAATCCATTCACTTCAGTATGAAATATTTACTAAGCTCCTATGTTGTGCTCATCAGGATAAGGATGATTTAGGGAGGCTTCTCCTTGAGGAGACACCAAATTGATGGAGAAGAAAAAATCCGCACATAAGACAAACAAAATCCTCAGCTGACATACAATAATATGCCTAAATGCCACGGGAATTCAGAAGTGTTAAAGACCAAAATGAACTGAAGTAGTCGGAAAATCCAGGAGACGTGGTTAACAAGAAGTGAAGGATGAAAGAACCATATTCAGGCAGGGGCAGGGCAGTGATGTTCATCCTACCTGAAGACGTAAGACGCTGGTGCAGGACTAGGATGGCATCCTTGTGCACAGTGAAGAGAATAACCTGAACAAAAGATGCCATGGAAGAGTCATTAGAAACAAGGTGAGTTGGCACCAGGTCTTCTGAGAATAGCTCTTCAGTTTGTTCACTGCACAGGGCGACTAGGTGGCAGGATGAGTGAAATCTAAACTGTCCCAATTTCCAAGATGTGAACCTCAGTGCAGGTTCCAATCAGAGGAAAGGTGCTTTTTTCTAATTTTAAGGTTCCTCTTGGGGCATCCGAGGCCCTGGGTGGGAGCTTCTGTCTCCTCCCTCTGAGTAGTCACAGCACGTCACAGTAGTCACTCTGCACGTCCGACCCAGATTCTTCGGGGAGAGAACCACCGCGGGGAGAGGTGGGTGAAGACGCTTGAAGGTGCGTCACCTGTGAACCATCAGCGTTTCCCTCTTGGGCTACTGTGAAAAATGAGGGTAAAGGAAAGGGATGGAATTTGTCATTATGGTTGAGGGAGCAGTGTAGGTGAGGGAGATGGAGCTGGTAAGGCTTTGGGTGACCATTTTGCTGGAACCCCTCGGAAGTTCAGCCCTAGCACCCAGTGGTCTGTATATCAAAAAGCCACACATTGAAGAACGGCCCTAAATCCAGTGCTGAGACTTCAAAGGCCAACTGGGGCAGGAAGAGAATGAGCTTGCAGAGAACTTTTCTAACAAATACATGAAAACGTGTTTTCTCTTGGAAAATCTTTCAGGAGAAGCTGTAAATCTGGATTTTTAAGGAAAAAAAAAATCTCCTGAACTTTAATTGTTGGTGTAATTCAAAAAATTTAACCCCTTACATTTACACCCCCAAAACACAATGTGGATTTACAGTGTTCTAACCAAAGAACACACACCTGCAGGCCTGAATGCTACTAGCGTGCCTTCTCTGCTCTACAGCAGTATTTCCCAGCCCTAATCATGCTAAACACCAGTTTCATTATCTCCCCCAAAAAGGAAGAGAAAGGGAAGTGGGAGAAGAGGAGAGCCAAGGAAACACCACCCAATTTGGCAAGATGGACCAATGTCAGTGTTTTGGAAGACATGCACCGAAACGGCTACTTTCTCGCCCCTTCTCAATCATCAGGGTGATCTTAGAAGAATGAGGCAACCAGTGCAGATTTAACCAGTTGGAGCAACAGTTTTGTATGTAGTTTCACCATCAAAATTCCGGACCTGTATCCTTATTTGGAGATTTGGAGATTATGAGAGTTGTTATAACAAAAACCTCTATCATATCTTCACCAGCTTGGAATTCTTTGCTTAAAAAAAAAAAATCCCTAAAGCAAATAACCACCTGTAACAAATACCTGATTTGTGGGAAAAAACTGTCATGAGAAGGGTATAGCATTGTTCTTTTCTATATATAGAAAGTACCAATGCTCAGGCAGTCCCAAACCAGAGTAAGCTAGAGGAAACTAAACTAAATTAGATGCCTCCGTGGAAGGTGAACTGTGACTGTCTGTGGCTCCACTGGGTGTGAAAATAATGAACTAACTCTTAACAGCAAAGGGTTGCTCTGGGGCGGAAAGTCTAACACACAATTAAGAGCACAGTTTTTAATGGAAAAGCACTATTTTAAGGACAGCCAGTCCTATTACCTGTGTCTTTCTACTTGGTGAAATTGTAACGGTTTTCTCTTCCTTACCCAATGTGATGGCTAGGACATGAAAGAAGCACCAGGGGGCACTATTCTCACAGGGAAACCAACTCACAGAGCGACTGAAGATGGAGGCTTCATCTGAATTTACCCATGAGCGTTCCTTTTGCATTTAAATGAGACGAGTATTATTCTCTAGGCCTTTGTCACCTGTGATTGAATAAGAGCCTTGTCCCTGAGACATCACAGGGTATACAGAATTAATAAACCCGACCCACTGACTTGCTCTATGGCTACACAGAGTGTGTTGGATGGTACTTTATACCAGGCTGGTTGTGGGGGGAGGAAGCCGCAATGAGAACAGTAAGATGCAGGTCAAAGGGTTGTGGGGATTTATTCTTGGCTTTGCTTAACCTGAATACCTGAATGGTGACGCTGTCCGATTCATACCTAGGTGAAATCTGAGCCAGGAATGTGGTCAATTTAGATAAAAATCTTTGTTTGCTCTTTATTTACTTAGGTTTTCAAGCTTACATCATGGAGTGGTAATGCTGAGAGATCAGCAATCTCCTGCCTCTCCATGTCGCCACCCCAGAAGCATTT
Organism: Camelus bactrianus; assembly: GCF_048773025.1. Lineage (NCBI taxonomy): Eukaryota > Metazoa > Chordata > Mammalia > Artiodactyla > Camelidae > Camelus > Camelus bactrianus. Next base: position 85,785,414 of record NC_133543.1, on the reverse strand, counting down.
TATCTAAGTAAAGATGATGTACTTGCTTTGCAAAGGCACTTCCAAGAAAAGCCCTTTAGCTGTCCCTTCCAGGTAAGGTGCTGCTTTTAAGTTCTCTCTTTATGGGACTTCTAGAGCCACTCCTGCTTGTTGGCTGGTTGCTTGGCTTTTCCAGAGAACTTTCCCTAATAATCCAACTCACTTGTCATATAAAGGCAAGGCCCCTGCATTCATTTCCTCATTTGTTACAAGGGATAGTAAAAACCACAAGGAAATTACAGGGGTAGTAGTCATCTTTATCAAGTGTTGCTTGATATAAAAGATTAATTAATAAAAATAACATTCATGCTCATGAATACCGAGATCCGTGGTAATGTACCAAAGAGCTGTCTATTCAAACTCCCTTTTAGATGGCATTCAGCCCGAAGAGTCTCTCAGGTTAGAGAAGCTTGTCAGGTTTGGCCGTGTCAGAAGCAGCCAGTCAATCAGATGTAACAGGAAGCTTCGACATGATTGCACAGTGGTAACTTGTACCGTATGTGTATTGTCTGCTCGCCCGCACTCTGCCATGCTGCCCCATCGTAAACAAGGTGTCTGGCTTAACTGGGATATCCTCTAAAAATATTTCAACTGAAACAGAGGCTGACATCAGCAGGGAAAGCTGTGTTCCCTGTGTTTGTATTCCTAACTTCCTATGCCATTTGCAGAGAAAGCCACTGGATGCTGCTTAAGGGTGATGACAATGGATGGCATACAGTGGTTGGCAGAGAGTGAGAAAGTGATGAGATCACCCAGTCCACCCGTCTTTCCAGCAAAGGGCAGAGTCCCCAGGTGGAGAATCTAACACTTCATATAAGGCAAAGGGCCAAGTGGTAAGAACTACACTGGCTTCGTTGTGTTGTCGTCTCTGGCAATGCTGACAGCACCTGATGTGTTTTAGTTGGCTGTACTCATGCCCTACTTAATTCTTCAAATGGGAGCTTCCAACACAGTGCTGCTCTCTTCTTGGGAGATAACCAATGGAGGAAATGCTATCTGGTGAAAGGTAATTAACTCCTGTAAATGATGTCTGCGCAAAACTCAAGGTCAGGTTACACACAGAACACCTTGATCAGACCCGGCCAATGAGGGGAAAATCCTAGACAGTTCTCCCATCTACAGAGTCCTTCACCTTTGTGGACGGTGTTGTGTCAACTCCAGCTCAGAAAGGGCTATTGTTTCAGGCTTGTTTATTCACCTGGTTGAATTTACTCAATAGCACAGCTGAAATGCTTGATTTCTCACCCTCTAGGCTTTTGGTCTTTTTACTAACTGGAGAGTCTACCTTGTTCCTGAGTGTAAGTTCTTCTTACAGTCAAATACATATATGGCTAATTCAAACTCTCAAAATGCATTTTACGAGCTGGAGGTGGGAGGCTAGAGCCCTTGGGATTGGCTGTCAGATTCTCACTGCAGTTTGGGCTTTGTTGTGAAGAACGCAGTCCTCTCGATCCAGTCACTTTACTCCCCGTTAGTCACTCGTGCTTTTAGACTCATGGTGGGACCAGAATGGCCAGTCAGGACACTCCATCTCTCTGACTCTCTTTGGGATCGTGAATGGTAAGGACCATGTAAGCCTGGAACTTTCAGTGGCCTCTTCCCCTGTTTGTGGAAGATGTTACTCAGCAAAGCCAGCATGTGTCCCTGGATCTCGTTGTATCTGAAGCCCTGGACCCCTGGCCTTTTCAGTTAACCTAGGAAATGAATACCTTTTTTTTTCCCTTAAGCAACTTGGAGTTGAATTTCTATTAGAAGCAATGTGATTGATAGACCATCAAAATAGCACCACACTATGGATGAGAAATAAGGACAGAGCCCCAGAGAGAGAACAAGAGACTGACAGTATGTTGTTTATAATGAAGCTGTATTCAGACTTACAAGGAGTATGATTTACTTCACAGTGAACTCGCTGAATTGGTTGAAGTTTTGCAGGTTACATCTGTTATTCTTTAACATTTCATGGAGGACTGAGGAAGTGCCAGCACACTGGGAAAAGAGCCAACGTACAAAAAAGTTTAGTTTTGAAAATTAAAGACCTGTAAGCTCGACTTTTATAGCAAGGGGAAAAATTGCCACAGTGAATAATGTGTCTAGAACAAAATATTGACTTTACTTGAACTACATTTTCTCCAGACCTATCTAATATTTTAATCTATTGACAAATGATAGGTAAATTCTACCTGTGTGTCAGAGCTGGGATCACTGGTGCTAAGTATACAGCCAACCTGAAGAAGCCAGGACAAGACTAGGGGTGTCAAGGTGGGAGGAAGCAGGGTGGAGACCACAGCTGGGGACATACCTTGTACCAGGGTCTAAAACCAAGGGGATTAAGATAATCTAAGTTATTGTACCATTTTCTGTTCCTTAAAAAATTGAATTTCCAACCACAAACCTATAAAGACCTGTAAAGTTCCTTTGAGACCCTCTGCCCACTACGCAAAGAACTGTCACTAGATGACTGTTTGCACAGTATTATTGATTTATTCATTCTTCATTCATTCACTCACTCAGTCACCAACCACTTATTAAATGCCTTGTTTTTGCAAGGCACCTTATGAGGTGTGAAGAAAATAAAAATGATGAAGAGCTGGTGAAGTTTCTCCCCAATGAGAACAGCTGCATCCACGTCAGGGAGCAGTCTGATTCTGATCTAATCAGCACTGACTTTTCTATTTAAAAAATTATCAAAAGAATAACAATGAAGATGTAGCTAAGTCCTGGTTACTTTTTTCCATTACTTTGAAGATTTGGTGTAAACTAGGGCAAAAATTCCCCTGCCAATATTCTTAAAACAGCTTTTTAAATTATGACTTGGCTTCATTTTGACTTTTTAAGCTTACAGTTTACAGTACATTCTAGCTTTGTCTATAAATCCTGGATTTCTGACTGTTCTACATACTGTGTCATAGTTTCTATATATTGCTAACCACTGATCTGCTTTTACCAATGAAAAGGGCTGTTTTATCTGCAACTTTGTTTTTGTCACGGTCAAAAGTAAAACAAACATAAAACAAAACATATGGAGAAAAGATATTTCAGTCTTTTCACTATTTACTTCTATTTTTACTTCCCTTGTAAATTAGTAAAGTGTTATTCTTGGAAGCATGTTTCTACATCACTCCCACTTTCTGTGGCTTTCCATTATTACATATGTTCTTTTGCAAAATAACTCATTAAATAAGCTTCATTTAAAAATCTCTGACAAGCTTCTATCTCTTAAATGAACTCTCACTTTTCTCTTATGAACTTAATGTAAAACATCCAATTTGAATACATTTCAAGCAGTTACTAAATAACTTCCTCATACCTGTATAGAGATGTCTGTACAAGATGAATCAGTAGGTGGTTTATTTATTCATCTATTAATTCAGTAAATTACTGAGAACCAACACTGAACAATGAGCTGCAATAGGTTAAAGCCAGGTAAGATACCAACTTGTATAAAACTGTCCCTGCCATCAAATTCGATCCTAATTGCTGAAAGAGACAAATTATAGTATTGAATATCTCAACTCAAGGTGATTTGTGATTCAGATTGGGTCGTTTGAACAAACTAAGGAAGACTGGGTGGAGAATATGAACCTTAAGTGGTGTTTAGGATTCTTCATGAGGACTGGGAGAAGGCATTATAAATGATGAGAAAGGTGTGAATGAAGGCTGATTAGAGAGGAAAACACAGTATACTTAGGGAAAGTCAATCAAGGCTTATTGGCAGAAGCAGACACTTCATATTGGCAATAGAAATGAATGAAGCCAGTGAGTAGTGAAGGGGCTGAGGTGTTTTGAATGCCAGGCTCATGATTTGGAGTATTTCTCTGGCCCAGTTGGCCTCCCCAGACCAATTTTATTCTCAGTCACTCCAAGCCATCCTCAGAACTGTTGCCAAAATGATCTTCTTAAAAGATGCAGTTAACACATAACTCTGTTGAAGATTTCTCAGTGGATTTTAGAGGGGTGGGGATCCATAAGCCCACTCAAGTATGCGCGTCTATGCAACTAGCCACAAATGAGCACCGAGACTAAGCTTCCCTCTGGCTGAGTGTGACTCATTGGGGTCCCCAGTGACCCTTGTAGGTAGCTGGGTGAACAGAACCCCTCTTCAGCCCAAGCAATAGTCTCAGACAGAGGTAAAGAACTAGTGCCTGGAAACCCACTCTGCCATGGCCAGCAGGCTGAGAGATCTCTCTGGGGACGAGCTGAGTTCCTGGGTCACTTACAGAATGGAACTTGATGTTATAGGCTCACTGAACTCAAACGAACCTCCATACAAGTATGTCAAATTCACATTGTAAATGTATTTAACCCCAGCAAAATAACACCCATTGTATTACATTTATATTGTTAATTTGAATTTTATAGATTATATTTCCATTTGAATTCAATTTTTAAAATTTGCATTGTACGTGGTGGAAAGTAGGGATGGATATATAGCCTAAGGGATGTCTACCTGGTTTTATGTGTGTGTACTTAAGTAACCTTATGATAAAACTAATTTCAGTAAACACTGAATTTCACACAATTTTTTACTTTAAATGAGTTGTGTGCATTACCCAAGTAGGGGAAATAGTATTATCTCATTTAGTCTTAAAATTATCTCTGCAAGACACATTATTATTATAAATGAGGAGACTGAGAGTCAGAGGGTTCAAGTAACTTATGCAAAGTCAAACAGCAGTTAAGAGGCCGAGCTGAGATTGTAACCCAGCTCTGTTTGATGCCAATTCCTCTACACACGCAGATTCGAGAGTCACCTTCAGAGACGTGAGAGTACAATTTGTGAATGACGGTTGCGAGGCATAGAAGCAGAGAGGTACAAGGACCTAGACTCATCTGCAATACCTATTTCCAGGCTGCATCACTGCAAAAGAAAACTATGGATTATGGTCTTACTGAAGCAAAGAATTCTACTTGATGAATTTTTAAATCTCCTCTCATCCCCTTAAGTCCGTGTCCCTTACCGGATTTCCACTTCTCCCTGAACATTGCAATTTCAAGAGGTAAGTGGAAACAGTGAGGAGGTCTTTCACATTTTGAAGGAAATGTCTTTTATGGTGATAGGTGCCTGTTTCCCCAAACACCAAAAGCAAGTACCAGTTACCGTTTCCACTGCCGCCGCTTTCAAAAACAAATAACAGCAACAAAAGCCAACAAAATTTGGCTCTAGTCTGCTTGAAGTTTAAACCAGATCTGTGCTTGGTTTCCCAGGCCAAAGTGGGAGATGCAGTTAATTGGGTTTTTAAGTCCTTCATAGCGATAAAGAACAATGGAACAGAGCCCTTCAAAATTAAAACCATGCATTTGGTAGAAAACAGCTCCAGCTCCTGCTTGATTACTACTAGGCATTCTGCTTCTCACATGCTTGGGGCAAACACAGAAAACCCCACAGGCATGGATGGAGAGAGGCTTTCCCTTACAGGATGGAAAGGAGCAGCATCCAGTGGTGTTAGGATCCCCGTGATTCTGGACACCATCAAAAGCCAGGGCTATGGGGGTTCTCATTTCTATAGTCTCACAGGGAGCCCTTTTCTCTTCCAGGAATCCTCTGCAGAGGGAGAGGCTGTGTAGAACTTCCCTGAATGTAATGAATGTCAGCACATTCCCAGCTAGACCACGCGTTCCATTCTTATCAAACGAAACTGACCTTTGCTCCTGCTTGTTCTCTGTGTTCCTCACTGTGATTAATTTCAAGTTCTCAGTCATGCAGGTTTAAGATGGAGCGCCCAGGCCACTCCAGATGACAAATATGTACCTCTGGAATCTCCTCGCCCTTATGGAGAGGTTGTGCGCTAGCTTACAAGAATGAGGATTTTAAGAATAGTTGGCTGACTCTCAAGTCTGCATCCTACAAAATGCTCTGCCCAGGCTAGCCTCTACTTTCATTTGGCAGAGATCTGCCCCTTCCTACTCATTTTTCCATCTAATACCAAGTGACTCAAGTGGGAGTCAGGACCCAAATGAAAGTGTTTAGCACACAATTCAAGATTCTGAAGTATTCTTTCAGCCAACAGAAGCAACCAGAATTCATGAAAGTCCTCAGGTTGGCGTTCAGCGGGCCCCTGAGCCACGCTCAGCCACTAGGCACGCGCGCTAATTGCCCTGCTACACGCTGCTGAGCTTCCTCTAGTGAACAAAACCCTTGTTCCATTCGTCACCACTGTCGGAACGAACAAAGAATACAAACTAAAAGCTGGTCAGAAATTGCTCTTTGCATGTGTATTTCTGCATCAGAACGATTGTTTGAACTCAGATTTCCCCCAAGCTTTGTTAGAGGCTCTAAGCGGTTCAGGTCATGGAGAAGGGGTTAATTCACGTTTCCATCTTTTCCCTTTTCAAAATTAAGTCTCCTTGTGGAGGCACTTTCTTAGGATTCAAAGTAAAAAGGAAAGAAATTGTTCTTATGGGCAGCTGGGGATCCAAATACCCACATGGACAAGTGCTTCTCCCCATCTGCTTTTCTCTGCTTCCCAGGACTGTCATCTCCAGAAGCTTTGGGAGAAATCTCTTTGGAGCATCTGGAGGATCTGTGGATGAAAACATGGATGAAGACAAGACACTGAAAATCCAGGAGCAGAGTCTGGGAGTACAGAATCCTAAATATGGCTGGCTTTCTCCACCCAGCGATACCCTGGCTCTCAAATGATTGCTTTCTGATCACTGCAGTCCCCCAGGTCCAGTCAGTGACAGCACACTCCAGAGTGCCTTCTGCGTCCTGGGAAATCAGAAACAAACAGAAAGGAGCACTTCTCCTTGAGGAGCTCATGGTCTAGTGGGGTAGGAAGAAGCTAACACTGCCTGGAAGAGGTGAAAAAGCATCACTGAGGTGACTTTTTTAAGTTTTAAAATTTTTAATTTATTTTTTTTTTAACAGAGGTATGGGGGATTGAATCCGGGACCTCATGTATGCTAAGCAGGTGTTCTACCACTGAGCTATACCCACCCCCTCACCTCACTGAGGTGATTTTTGAGCTAGGTTTTCAAGGCTGAATAGGAGCTTGCCAAAAACAAAGGAGAAGGCTGAGAGAGCTTTTACAAAGGTAAGGGCTCTAGTCGCTGTGAGATCTGGAGGAGGCAGACGTCACAGATGAGGCCAGGCAGACAGGGTCAGGTCAGGAAGGCTATCGTCTCATAAACCGAGGGATGAGGTGGTGTGATGAACAGCAGTTGAGGGGGAAGTCTTGGGGTCGGAGGATTTCAGGGGGAGAGAGACGAGATGTGAGATTTGTGACTTAGTCTCAGCAAGCACTGATGAAGGCTGGGACAAAGGCAGTGACAACAGGATTGGAGGGGAAAAAGTCACATTTCAAAGATTTTTTTGAGGTGGAAATGACAAGACTGGATGTGGATGAGGAATGAGAAGTCCTCAGAGTTTCTAGTTTGGGGGACTAGGCTGATGATGGCATGGTGGCAGATCTGAAAGAAGTTCCTCTCTCCCTCTCTCTCTCTGTCTCTCTCTCTGTCTGTCTCTCTCTGTCTGCCTGTTCATCTCTCTTTGTCTCTCTCTTTTTCTGCCTCTGTCCTTTCTGCTGACCTGTATTTCTCTGTGACACTCTATCTCTGTCTTCCTCTCTTGTTTGCTCAGCTTCTCTCTACATGGCAGCTCCGTTCTCTCTCTCTCTAAGGACCAACTTCTTCACCACCCACATCTGCTCTGCTCCCTGGTCGCTTCAGAGAACAGGTGCCTTTGACTTTCCACAACCCTTGTTCAATCCCATGAAATTCCGTCACTTTCCATTACCTGCTCATGATAAAATTCGTCCCATGTTTCTTCATTCAAATAGGACCTAACTAGATGAGCTCTTCTTTCTGTGCTGGTTCAGAGAGTTATTTACCCTAGATACTTACCAGAATCAGCTGAAGAGCTTTTAAAAAAAACCCAAGCATGTGCCCACCCTGGACCCCTCGACTCAGAGTCTTTGGGGATAGAAAGCAAAGCATGTGTATTTGTTTTAAAATTCCAGTGGTGATACTGATTCCCAAAACGGACTGAACCCACTGCCATCGGTGACAAGTCACAGGTTATGGTTCAAAGTACAGACCTTGGGTCAGGTGCTCATACTTATTCCAGTTTTCAGCTGGAGAGGGAAGAGCTGGGGCGGAGAGGAGCAGGGCATACAAAGCATGACCTTCCAGGGGCTGAGAGTAGCAGGCTCCTCCCTGAACAGGCTGTGGTCATACAGGCACGGTGAACTGTGTTTGCTTCGGGAGTCTTGGGAGGGTAAAATGTTAAAGCATAGTTTACGGTGCCTTCTCATGGGTTCCGTGGTAGACGGCAGAGGAGGCCTCCTCTAATCTAAATGGGAGGAGTCGGTGAGGGAAAGCTTCCTGGCCAGGTGACACCAGAGCTGAACCTTGGGGGAGCATTAATGATCGTTCTGGTGACGAAGATGAGAAACAGGACCACAGGCAGAGGAGAACAGCATATTCAAGGCACAGAAGGAGATTTAGGGCCAGGATGGCATGATAAGCCCACACTTTGAGCATCCTCTGCCTCCCTTTCCCAAACCTGCAGAAATAGCTCAGAAAGGGCCTCAAATTCTTTATTCTGGAAGGGAGTTAAGTTTCTGGCGGAACTTGAAAGGGTGTTCAAGCCAGAACAGGATGAACTGTGAGAGGGCGCTGGGAGATGAAACTGGAGAGGTGTGCTGAGGCCTGATGTTGAAGCTTCGTGGTCAGTTCATTAGAATGGTGGTTTCCGTTTAGTAAGCAACTGCATGCCAGGCACTTCGTGTGCATTATTTCATTTAATCTTCACAGAACCTAGAAAGTCCATGTTACTGTACTCGTGTTGTACCCAAGGAAACAGAGCCTCAGTAAACTTTACTCACTTGTCACGGCCAGAAACCTAGAAAGTGGCAAAGCTGGATTTTGAACCTAATCATTCAAGTTTTCTGCCTTAAATTAAAAAAAAAAAAAAAAAAAAAAAAAAAAAAAAAAAAAAAAAGGAGGAGGAGGAGGGTGGGAGGAGTGCTATATTTGGAAATGAAAGAAAAGAAGAGACCAATGTTTATGTGGCTTATGATATTGCCTGTCAGGGTCATTTCAGCACTCAAGTAGTTTAAGGTATTCATAATCATATCTGTAGAGATAAATGCTATAAATATTCTGTATCCTGTATTTTTGTTCTTTTCAAACATTTTAGCTGTTTTCATTAAGCAGAAACTGGTGTGGATGCCCAGAATGTAAAATCAATGAAAGAGGGGCATCTCAGGGTGTTTGGAGGTGGCAGGTTGAAGAGTCATCAGCATCCTTCCGTCTTTCCTCTCAACCGTTTCCCCAAACCTCAGGGACTCTTCGGCTCTAGGCTATGGCCAAATAATTTTTAGAATCCTCAACATTTGTCTACATACTGCTCAAGCAAACAAACGCCATGTGTGGGTGACAGAGGTGCATCTTTGCCAAGGTGGGGTGCTGTGGCCATGCAGGAGGGCCCTGGCCACCTGGTGGACCCACTCTTGTGTTGTCCTGGGTGCTCCTGTGACCTAGAGGAGGACGGTACCAATCACATACCTAGTTTAATGCCTACCAGCAGGGCAGCCACCTACTTAGAGAGGTCCTGACTTTTTATCCTCAGAGTCACAGAAGCAAACAGTGAGGTTAAACCTTACTTTGGATCGGAGATTGCCAAAACTGTTTTGGGTGGAATCCCCAGTTTGTCACAGCAAATGATAAAGTCACCCAGGGATAATGCCCTGTTGCTGGCTCTCTTTGCTCATTTTAGGATTTTTTCCCAAGGGGTAGAGGGCAGAAAGCATCATAAAGTAATTCACACCTATTCAAACATAAATTACTTCATTGCCAGTACAAACCACTCTTAAATCCCTGCTCATTTGGGGGAATAAGGATGGTTTAGCACAGACCACTGTGGTGGCCAGTGGCCTGGTTTGCTGGGATGGAAGAGTCTCTGAGGAGTGGGATTTTCAGAAAGTCCTAGGAAAATCAAAACAAATTGGTCACCTTACCACAGCTCAACACATCACAAAACTTTAGGGTGTTAACTGACCACATTTAGGGCCAGATGCTTTGGAGTTCAAAGAGAACAGATCACTTTTACATTTATTTTAAATGTATGATTTCACAACTAAGTCAAAGAATTTATGTTGCAAACTCAATACACTCATTGTCTCAATGCAAAGAAACAATTTTATAATCCAATTAAATATGTATGAATATTCACTTACTGCTTGTGATTGTTAATTTTGTATGTTACATGGCTAGGTCATGGTACCCAGATATTTGGTCAAACATTATTCTGGATGCTTTCATGAAGGTATTTTTAGATAAGATTAACATTTAAATCAGTAGACTGAGTGATGCAGACCACCTGCCACGAGGTGGGTGGGCCTCACCCAATCAGTTGAAGGACTTAATAGAAAAAAGACAGATGTCCTCTGATGAGGAATAACTTCTGCCAGCAGACTGCCTTTGGACTCAAATTGCTACTGTTCCCTGGGTCTTCAACCTACCCTGCAGATCTTGAACTTGTATCTCCACAGTTGTGTGAGCCAATTCCTTAAAATAAATCTCTCATCTATATCTCTCCCTCATTCTCTCTCTCTCTCTCTCTCTCACACACACACACACACACACACACACACATCCTATTCTGTTTCTCTAGAGAAACCTAACAAATATACCGCTAATACACAATTTAAGTCCTATCTTCCAAATAACTAGTTTTATAATTACCAGGAATAAAAAAAAAAGTCTTATAAAAAAAAAAAAAGTCTTACTAGAAACTAATAACCTGATCAAGTTGCTTGTTTGGACCTTAGAAATTTAGAGGGATTTTCTAGCATAGACCTAGGATTCTGCAGTAACCATTTTTCATCCCATAGATATTTATTGAGTCCTCCTATAGTTCATCATACCCTTGTATATTTTGAATAAAAACTCATTTACTACATGAGCAGAAACTGCAGGAGTAGTGGGTAGGGAGATCTGTACAGGTATCCAGCTTAGTTCACTGAATCTTGACTTGTCACATAGACTGGATTTTTCTTGATTCTTTGGGTTCATTGTCTTTACTTTCTAAGCCTCAAGTACATCCCATTCCATGGCCACCTGAATGTCAATCCACTGACTTATCAGTATAGAGATCCCAAAGACAAAGTTCTAGTTTTCCTTTCTCTTTCTCTTCAATTCGGATTTAAACAAGCTAACAGGTATTTATTCTCCTCTTGGAAACTCCCCACATTGCTTTTGTGAGTTCTTCTGAGAAGAAAAGTTTAAGTTTTCTTCCTTTTACCCTGTACCACTGTCATTTGTGTGTTGTGTATGTACACACACACCCATTTGAGTTTTTATTTAACAGAAACAAAACGTACAGAAGTCCCCTTTTCTACATTCCACACCTTGGTTCTGAGGTGGCTGATCTAGTTGACAGGAAGTCTAGTCTTTCCTTGATGACTCTGTACTTCTTGTCTGTTTTTTTTGGGGGGGGGCGGTAATTAGGTTTTTATTTATTTATTTTTAAATGGAGGTACTGGGGATTGAACCCAGGGCTTTGTGCATGCTAAGCAGGCACTCTACCACTGAGCTATACCCTCCTCCTCTCAATTTTTTTTTTGGGGGGGGTGGATATTTAGGTTTATTTATTTATTTATTTGGAGGTTCTGGGGATTAAACTCAGGACCTCATGCATGCTAGGCATGTGCTAAACCACTGAATTATACCCTCCCCCTGTATTTCTTGGCAGAAACTTGATGGGCAAGACTCAGTTCTGCTGAACATCAAGGACGCTTTAGATTTTTAGCCAATTGATACCCCGGGGGCAGCAGGTGCAGGCTCTTCTTGCTGTTCCTAGAACCGACGTTGGAATCAAGAACTGGCTTTTGCACCCCTCCTCCCCGGCCTCCTCCCCTCCCCCACCCCAGGGCCTCCCTAGTTACACTTTATCATGACTTACTGTTGGGCTGGTTTCACAGAAACACCTTGATTCTTCCCTTGCTGATGAGAAGCATCATGACAGAGTCTGAGAGTGAGCACGATGCTGGCAACATGACATGTGTCACAGGCAGCCCAAAGAAGGGGGGAGGAGAGGTCTGTTGTGATCCCTCTCTAGGGCTACTCTGATCTGAAACCCTGACTTTATTATCCATATGATAATAAGAAGTTCTTACTTTCCCCAAAAGGGGAAATTCAAGTCAAGTCCTTTGAGGCAATGGTCAGTTGTAATCTCTTCAAAGGCTTAAAGAAGGTTAACAAACCCAGCTACAGCCCTTGCTGCCCCAGCTGATCCTGGTGCAGTGCTGGCACTCACCATTTCCGGACCACTCATTCTAGATTTTCCTTACCCTTGACCAACATTTTGGTCTGGTGTGCTTGCTTGCCTGGTGTGGTGACACAGACCTTCATTTCTGAAGGGTTTCGGCCCCTGGTTGCCTTATTCCTATCAAATCATTTTTGATGCATTGCCCTTTAAAAGCTCTTATTGGACTCACAAGGGCCAAGAGAAGTTCCAGGGAATCCCTTGGGCTCTAGACACACTCCTCTCTGTAGCAGCGACCCTCACTCCTCAAGGGGATCATCGATCCTATCTGCCCGTGTAGTAACTATTTTTTTGCCTAGGTTCATTAGCATATGGAGCCCCAAGTGGTCAGGTGGTAGCTGTAGCCCTCAGTTCAGTGGAATCCTTGGTAGAAGAGTTCCCACCCTGTGAGGTAGAACATCCAATTTAGCAGACTAAGTCTGTGGAGATGAGAAGCTCAAATTCTGTAAGTAGGTCACTTGAAGTTATGGTGGAACAGGGTCAACCCTATATCACATGGGATATCTGTCTGTCTGTCTATCTATCTGTCTATCTATCTAATCAATTACACCATGAAAGACAGCACCCTAGCCCCAACAGGTGTCGTCCCTTTGCTGGCACCTTAGCTGAGATTTCCAAAGGCCATTCCACTGCTCCGTCGAGCTAGTTGCTTCTGAGTGAGAGAATGCATTTTAAAACCAGTGAACTCTATGGCCACGAGCCTGTGGTTGCACTTCCTTCATTGTAAGATACGTCCTTTACTCTGAGGAAATGTCATATGTATAGTGTTAGTAGATCAGGCTTTCTGTGGGTCCTTAGGTGGTGTTGTTGGCACAGGTACTGAGGGCAGGGAGAGCAAATCCATCTCCAGAGTATCAATTTAGGAAAGTTTGAGTCACTGCTCTCTCTGAGGTAGAAGAGGTCTGATGTGACTGACTGGCCACCAGCTGACTGGCCAGTCTTATCAACACTGAGGCCACATCAGAGGCTCAGCTTCGGTCTCTATCCTGCAGGCAGGGAACTCAGCAGCAGCAGAGCTAGACCGGCCTTCTGGACAGGGAGCCCGGGTCTTTTTGATCCATGCTTAGTTTCCATTCTTACTGTTGGTTTCATGGCCCCTCTGCACGAGCACTGGATGACTCAGTAAGAAGCTGACTGACACTCATCGTCTCCTTGGTTGCTGAGAGCTTTGTATGAGAATGTTGTTCTCTGGTGGATATTAACGTGTGATAAAAGATCTGCATGCATTGTGTTCACTCCCATTAGTCTATGTACATACATTTCTGGTAGACATCCTTGTCTCATGTCTTGTTCCTTCTAAGTACTGACCATTTGATCAAATCATTTTCTGCTGCTCAGGACTCAATATATATACTTTCCTCAGGTTGCTTCTTCTTGAACAGGAAGTGGATAACCAATGCATTGCTCTTAATTCCGTCAAGTGGGAGGATTTCTCTTAACCATGCCCCTTCAGGGTCAGTCTCGCTTCTGGCTAGCACCAACATATTATATTTTCCCTCTTGTGAGCCAGGCCAAAGTCCTTTCTTCCTCTGACAGTGGCCACAGGGAATCCCCAACACTGCCGTAGGTGTAGCTGGAAGGAAGTTACTGGTACAAGAGAGTTAGGCAAAATGAGCCTCGGCCACCTGCCTATGTAATTTAGTCAGGTGCTCTAGGCTGACCTCAGTCTAACCCTGAATGTGCCCCTTCCATTAGGTCATAAATTTTGTCATCCCCACCTGGCCCAGTGACTTGGTGGATCTGATAACACTCAGCTCATGATGTGAAACAGCTGCTGTCTCACAGTCACTTGGTGTTCCATGATGATGACTATATTTTTATTTGTGACGAGTGTCATGCTATTTTTCCAAAGAGGGAGTTGTTCTAGGCCACAAAAAATGCAAGTGGGCTCCAAAATCTTAAGGGTCTGTCTGTGATACGATTCTTCTAATGAGAGTTTTCAGAGTCCCTGCAGTGTTATTACCCACAGGTCCCTTTAGGACCTTCAAAGCTGATGAATCACACAGCTCAAGTGGCAGGGCAGCTGTCACCGCAGAGACTGGCGCAGAGCCCTTTCTCCTCTGGGCCACATTTGAAACTGGCCCTTCTTTATATGGATCTGATTGATAAAGTGAGAGAGTGAGAACCCACACAGTATTCTAGCTGGCTGTCTCTCCGTCTCACTCCTAGCGTGGTCATGATCCATTACTCACCAGCAGCGATCCCTGTGGATCTGGGTGGCACATGAGCTGGGCCTCATACAGTCATCTCCCCTTCAACGAAATAAAGCTTGATGTTAAAGTTAAGCCTGCTTAAAAGTGCGGCAAGTTGGTACCCTACCTCTCTTAATGAGAACCTTTCCTCATTTCATAATTTCATAGACTCACAGGACTGGAAAGTTCTGTGCAAATCATTTGGTTCTGCTCCATATATTTCAGGTGAGATGAGAGCTTTACAAAGCTTAGGTGATCCTCTCCAGCCAGCAGTAAGTGGAGAAGAGGGACCACTTCCCTCCAGAACAGGCTTCATTCTGTGATACCACACTGATAAGGCGGTGAAGGGGGGTTAGCTGGCACCACTTTTGTCTTTATCAAAGTGTTTTGAAGGTATTGGTTTAGTGAGGTAACGTCTAGGAACTGTTTTAAGAACATTAGAGGAAAGATGTTATGTAATTTTGAAGTACTGCTGTTGGTTTTGGAACAAAAATTCTTTCCACAATACTAGCTTGCCTTGGTGGTGAATCGAAGTGTTACAAGAACCTATATTTCCAGAGGCGAGACCTCATCTTCGTATGTGAAATAGAGTGTAAGGCAGAGAAGGAGGTGCAATAAACAAAGGTGAGTATGTCACGTGGAGGTACTGCCTCCCCTGAATTCCAAATCTGTGTTAAACACCCTCAGGGATTGGCTGGGAGGTGTCCTCCCTATGTTCTAGGTCCACACCTAAGTGGAAACGTGGCATTCTGTGCCCTCTTGAGCAAAGCTATTGAAGAAGCATGCACAGCTGTCTTAAAGGTCAATATGCCCCTAGAATAGAAATCTTTGTTCCTTGAAAATAGCCTCATTTCTAACCAATCTACTTTCTTTGCCCTTGGTGGACACATTGACTTCAGTGACATCTGGAGTTGCCTCCTGACAGGCGCACTGACAGCATAAAGATCTGAACTCCACCTTCCAACACCTTCATTTCTGGAGCTACAGAAGCTGCGCGAGGGTGTACCAAACTTTCACTTTATGTTCCAAATAATATCCTGGGAAACTTCTTGTTTTTATTTCCTGCCTGAGAAAATTAAAAAAATAATCCTGGCTTGCTAAAATCTGTTTTCTATCATGTCTTAAATGAACCTGGCACCAATTTACTGGAATATCTGCCCCAGCTCTGTGGGAGGAAACTGATGAGCTGGCTTCGAATTTCCACGAGTGGATGCCAACCACGGTGCACTCTGGTGCTGCTTTCGGATGCTTTTTGGCAAGGGCAGAGTCTCGCTTCTGATTTCACAGCAAATCAAACCCTGAATGAGAAGACAGCTGTAGATAGAGGAAAACAGCATCTCTTCAACCTGTCAGCTCTTCTTCTATCTCTCCCCACCACAGAAGCATCCGTTGACATGCAAGAGGAATAATACAGATTAAATGCAATTCAGTGAAGTGTGAGAAAAAGCATAGGGAGTTTCCAGGCAGGCAAGACTGTCACATCAGCAGTGCAAGTAAAGCGTTTCAACTAGTGTTTCCATCGTAGAAAAGATGCTCACTTCCAGGGCCTGCCAGGTGCTACTTGGGCTCCTGAAAACCCCTCGTGGAATGGAAGTAATAGCACACATTTTTGTGCAGGTGGAATTTCCTTTTTTAAATCCCTTTTAGCTTGAGAAAGGCTATTGCCCTTCTGTGGCACCGTGATGCCGAAGCCTGAGTATACAATCACGCACTTCTTTGGTTGTTTCCTGAATTATGCAGGGTGTTCTTTCCAGTGAATTCTCCTTTGGAGGCTTTCTGAAATGTCAGGGTCTATTACCTGCTGCCTAGGAAAATCCATTATAGGCTTGCACACGTAGAGCCAAAAAATCAGACTTCACCCACTAACGGAGACCGGGCCAGGGCTGCAGAACTGGACCCCCTAGAAGTGTGCTTTTTTGTCTGTTTGTTTGTTTTTCTCCCTTTCTTTTTATATGAAGAAAGCTTGTTGAATGTACATGCCTCTCAGATCTGGCAGGTGCAGCAAAGCCTGCAGAAATCCAGGAGGGGCAATCCCAGAGCCTTTGATAGATATTCGAGGACTTTCTGCCTCTCCTTGAACCTGCGCCCTCATGTATGGTCAGGCCGGTCAAGACGGCTGCGCTCTTGCTCTCTGTATCCCTGCTCCACCAGCCTCTTGCTTCACTCACATGACTATTCAATCCTCTTGATTATTGGGCTTAATCAGTAGCTGCCTCCGTGCTTGCCCCGCCCCAGCCACTGGTTTCCCTGGTAACTGATGAGCCACCTGACATCAATTCCCCCTGTAAATGGTAGCCTCGTTCTCCCCGGAGTAGCAAAGATCGCCGCCACGTCCTGCCTGCCATCCGCTGTACCCGGTGCAGGTGTCGCTCCAGGATCCTTTGTCTCGGACTTGTAAGATCCCCTCCTTTCAGTAAACCATTGATGTCTCTGCCACTGTCTCCAGGCTCTTTCTCCAGTCTTGAGGCTGGGCATGCACAAGGCTGGCAGGCCTGCAAGGGGCAGCCCAACAGTCTGTGAACCAGCCAGGACACCGAGGAAACTCCCGTGAGTGCCGCAATGTTGGGAAATAGGACAGGGAAGGCAAAGTTGCGGGGATAATCATGGCTTCCCGCTGTCCCCTAACAGGTGGGGCCCTGTGGCAGCTGACCACCATGACAGACATCTTTCTCTTCCATTATATGGTTGATATCCTGTTAACCTTAGAGTCTCTCTCCAGTTTGAAAGTAGCCGCCCCACATTCATGGCTCTGACTCCATGGGGATGACTGGTGAGTATAGACAAAACGCAAGGGCCTGGATTATCTGTTAAATACTTGGGTGTTATCTGGTGGGTGAGACAAGTATACCCCCAACCCACCACATCGATAGCGACCAGTGACCATGAAGTTCAGGAATGGGCTGATAAAAATGACATATGCTGTCATTTCCACCTGTCTTACAACCCCACTGTTGCCGACCTATGAACAGACCACTGAACAATTGACGAGGGAAGCCGCTTTCTCAGCATGTGGACCAGGAGGCTAACTCAAGCCCTACGAACCAGGACTGCACATTCCAGGAGCAATTGTCCCAGTGCCTACGCCATGTTAACCCAGAGGCAACCAGTCAACCCAATCCAAGTTCAACTGTTGACCAGCAAAGGACTGTTGCCAACTATCAGTCAGAACAATTCACTTTTGCCCTTGTCACAGGATCGACCCCCAAGTGAACACATTATAGAATGGCCCTGGGACTGGCAGGTAAGTCCCCGGTGGTTTGGGTTTGCCACACTGTGGGGAGTAGGATTAGAAAGGGACTTACAGGTTTCCCTTGGCTTCTATCCGGCCGCACCTAGACTACCGGGCCCCCTGCTGGAGACAGACCCATTATGTTAACCCTACGGTCTGTTGTTAAACCACCTCTCCAGTCCTCAGTCCTCGGCATCAGCTGTGGGGACTGAGGGTGGACAGGCGGGAGGAACTGCAGGCTAGGATGAAAACCACAGGCAGGGGCGGTGTTATCTCAGAATGCTGGTACTGCTTGTATTTTGCTTAATGGTCACGAACTCACCTGTTTTGTGCCTCTTCAACATCTTACACTTTGTCCCTAGTCTGAGCAGCAGGAAGCTGTTCTAGGGCTGGGCGACAGTGGTGGCTTCACTGCGAGATGAGTCTGATTGCTGGGTCTACAGCGAGATGCCATTGTGGTCCTCCTCTGGATTGCCGTGAAAAATTGATCTGGTAAGCGCCTGACTCCAAAGTTTGCCCACCTCTTGGTGAACTACTACCTTTTGTACACTAGGTTTCTTACTCTTGATAATTGGCTGCGGGAGTCTCTCCTGCATTTGTAGTATTTGGTTGCACCACACTTCTACATTCCTGACCCCAGGGATATCATGGAAGGAGGGCAGACCCAGATTGTAAGGACTGTGCGGGGTGCGTAGGGGTGGAGCGTGTGGTCAGGCCACTCGAGATGGCTGTGCTCTTGATCTCTGTACACCCCTGCTCAGCCGACCCCTGCTTCACTCACATGACTATCCAATCTCTTAATTGTCGGGCTTCATCGATAACTGGCTTCCTGCTTGCCCCGCCCCAGCTGCTGGTTTCCCTGGTAACTGATGAGCCACCTGACATCAATTCCCCCTGTAAATGGTAGCCTCCTCCCCCAGGCAGCGAAGATGGCTGCCACGTCCTGCCTGCCGTCTGCTGTACACGGTGAGGTGTCACGCCAGGCTCCTTGGTCTCGGATGTGTAAGATCCCCCGTGCAGTAAATCATTGATGTCTCTGTCGCTGTCTCCTGGCTCTTTCTTCGGTCTTCAGGCTGGGTGACTACGAGGCTTGCAGACCTATAGGGTGCAGCCCAACACCTAAGTAGAGCAGTCTGAGTAACAGCACTAGCAGTATTCCTGGGGTGTCTCTGAGATTAGGTGTTGTCTCCAAGCACGCACTACAGGGCCTGACCTGCCACATGAGCACAGATGCGGAGTTATCTCCAAAACGAGGGGCAGGAGTGTTCATGGGTGCTATGCTAGAGCAGACAAACTGTCTTGGACACGTATGTACAAGTGCAAAACTGTAGTGTAGTATCAAAACCAGGATATTGGCCCTGATAATCTCTTCATCGCATGTATAGTAATGGTATCATTAATAAAACACAAATGTAAATATGTATATATTTTAAGAAATAAAGCTGTAGATATTTATGAATGCATATGCATGAGGGAATTAATCATAATAGTGAAATGGAAAAAACTAAAAATTATGGTGTATCTCTTAAAAACCAAAGCTCAAATGATTGTTGAGTGTTGGGATTAGAGGTGATTTTTAATTTTATTTTCCTGTTATGTCTATATTTTTTCTTTTCTACAATTTAATATTACCTTTATAATAAAAATTAAAGGTCAAAAAAAACCCTTTCCTTTGGGTATGATATGGATACAGCCTGAGAGTAAACATAAAAATATCTAGAATGGTCAGAATTACCTTCAAAAGGGCCTAGTTGAGTTTTCTGTCATGTGTTGTCAGTTGGAATAACAGTGTCTATGTATACACGTTTTTCTAGTTGAGTTAGTTACAGGCTCACAAGCACTTGTAAGGAACAGAGCAGAGATCCCTTGCACGCTGGACCCGGCTTCGCCCAGAGGTAACACTCTGCTAAACTGTCATCACAGCCAGCACACGGACATTGATGTGATCCACCGACCTTATTCAGATTTTCCCAGTTTTACTTGTGCTCATTTGTCTGTGTGCCTGTGGGTGCACACACACTCGTGTACTGAGTCCCACGTGATCTTATGACCTGTGTAGGGCTGTGACCACCGTGGGTAAGACACTGAACAGTTTCAGCACCAGAAGGACCCCTCACACTGTTGCCCTTCCGTCACTACACCCACCTTCCTCATGCCACCTCCCCAGTCTCTCCTCTCTGTCAACCGCTAACCTGCTGCTCCATTTCTAAAATTTCAAAATGTTATTTCAAAATGTTATACAGATTGGATTATATACGATGTAGCCTTTTGGAATTGGCTGTTTTCACTCAGCATAAATCCCTGGAGATTTGTCCAAGTTGCAGCCACGACAGCAGTCCATTCCCTTTCATTGGTTAGCAGTACTCCATGTTTACATGAGCCGCTGTGTAACCATTCACCTGTTGAAGGACACCGGGTTGATTCCTAGTTAGGGCCATTACAAGCAAAGCTGCTATGAACATGTGTGTACAGGTTTCTGTGTGACCGGACGTTTTCATTTTTTTGGAATAAATACTCTAGGAATGCAATTGTTGGGTGATATGATAGCTGCATGTAGTTTTATAAGAAACTTCCAAACTGTTCCAAAGTGGCTGTATCATTTTACATTCCCAACAGCAATGTATGAGTTATCCAGCTTCCCCTTATGCTCCCCAGCATTTGGTACTGTCACTTTTTTATTTCAGTCATTCTGATAGTTAAGTAGTGATAGCTCATTGTGGTTTCAGTGTGCACTTCCCTAACGGCCAATGATGTTGACCACCTTTTCAAGTGCTTGTTTGTTATCTGTATATACTCTTTGGTGAAATATCTATTTTATGTCTTTTTGCCCCTTTTAAAATTGGATTGTTTGCTTTAAGTTCTGAGTTTTGATTTCAAAATGTAGCATATTACAGATATTAGCCTTTTGCTACATAGATAATTGGCAGATATTTCCTCCGAGTTTATAACTTTTCATCCACTTCACATGCTTCACATGGGCTCTCACAGAGCAAGTTTTCAATTTTATAAAGTCCAATTTGTTGATTTTTCCTTTTATAGATCATGATTTTGGTACCAAGTCTAAAAACTCTACCTAGACTTAGGTCTCAAAGACTCTGTTTTTGCTAAAAGTCTTACAGTTTTATGCTTTACAGTTAAGTCTATGATCCATTTTGAGTTAATTTCTGAATGGTGTGTGAGACTTAGGTCAAGACTCATTTCTTTCTTTTCTTCTCTTCCCTTTCCCTTGCTCTCTCTCACTTTTCCTACGATGCCCAACTGCTCCAGCACCATTTATTGAAAGGCTGTCCTATCTCTATTGAATTGCTTTCTTACCTTTGTCAAAAATCATATAAAAATGTATGGGTCTATTTCAGGGTGTCAACACCATTTTGACACAGCACCCTCTTCACATGGAGAGGTAGAAAATGAGGACTTCCTGCTTTACTGTGCATGAAAGAAGAGGGGTCTCTGTGGGGTTATTGGTGTAAGGGAGCCAAATGGAGAATCAGTGACTGAGCACAGGATGGGACCCACAGAGGGAACATCTGCCTGGCTACTGTTGAAACATCAAACCTGAGCTTAAAAAAAAATCACTCTTGCTTAAGGCATACAGCAGAAGATTGTGGTCAGTTCTCTGCCTCTCTTTTGTCTCTTACTGTTTTAATTGCTTAAAACAGACGGGGCTCTTTGATTCCTCCACTATTTTCTGTTACAGATGATCAAAGACTAATTTTTAGGATATCTCTTTGAACTCTCAGTGTTTGCCAGAGGCTACAATTATCACCTTCAAAGTGTTTCCTTCCCCCTTACCCCCCTGCTGCCTGTGTATTTGCAAGTGTCCAGACACGTGGCTGATGGGGGTGCCTCTCGGCGGTTTTTCATGCGAAGGGGTTACCATGAATCTAGAGGACCCCATGAATCATCTTCAAGGAATTTGAAATATTTATGAGGACTAAGTATATGTTTCCATCATAGATCCTTAACATTTTAGCTTCCTAGACTACGTGAAAATAGTTTCAACATGCAGTTCAAATTAAAGCTTTGTAGTGGGAAAAAGGAAGGCTTCAGGTCTGGCATGACTGGAGGCTGTTGGCGGGAGGAAGCTGTAGGCAACTAACTAATCAGGGAATTGCAGTGTAAGTGGTTTGAGATGCATATTTGACTTTATCTGGTTGGTCCTAAGTTGGAAATGGGACGAAAAATTATGAAAGCTGCCGAAAGTTATTAATCAAATCCTGATTGTTTGGAGCCAGTTACTACAGGGGATTGTTTGGTTTCATGGACTGATTGCAAGAAATAGTAGTCTGACTTCCTGGACTGCATAGTAGGTTGGCTTTCTGGGCTGCTTGCTACAGATTGTGGATCAGAGTCCTATTTTTGTCTAGAGAATCTGGCCATTGTCTGTATAGTCAAGCTCTTTAGAGTTTAAGCAACTTGTCTGTGAACAGATAATAACAGAATTAAGATTCAGACTTGTGATGCAACGAGAATATGAATTTTATCACCTCAATATACTGCCTCTGTGGAAGGATTCCCAGAGAAAGGGTGGCAGAGATAACCAAGCTGGCAAATGAGGTTGCATTTTAGCCGATACCTGCTGCTGAACTTACCCATCTGACTCCTATCTTCCTTCTTAACTAAACTCTGATTTTATTCATGTAGCAAGACTGACTCAGGGGAAGCTGACTCTTTCTCCAGTTCCAACCCTGATTTTTCTAAGCCAACAGCATTTGGCATTGCTCTGGTCACATTTTCCCCTTGCCACCCCAGCCTAGGCATAAACATGTGAACTAATTTGGCCCAGAAAGAATGGAAAATGGAGGGAAGATTTTCTTTCTAACTGGCTGGCAACAAAGGCGCACATGTGCACCCTTTGCTACTGGTTGCCATCACCGACCACGAGGGCAAGAAACTTTTGGTGAAGTCGGTGCTGCTGGCACCAGAATTAAAAGGCAAAGAGCACCTGGATTCTTTATGACATCAACGAACCACTGATTTGACCAATTCTGCAGCCACCATTTCTATTGACTTCTGTTACATGAAATAACTTCTTCATCGCTTAAGCCAGGTTGAGTTAGGTTTCCTGATACACAGAGTGAAAGCATCCAAGCAAACACAGCAGACTAGCAAAGAGTCTTTGCCTTCACTCTCTATCCCAAGTCTGTTGGTAAACCTTTGAATATTCAATAGAGCAAAATGGTTAACAGCTATTGCCCTGGACCCCGAAGGCCTGCGTGCAAGACCAGCTCCACTTCTTTGTGATTGCTGACTTTGGGAAAGCTACTTAATTTCTCTGTGCTTCACCCTTTTTTTAAAACTGGAGATAATGATGGTACCTGACTCATAGGATCGTGATGATTTTAAGAGCTAACATATGTCAAGTGCTCAGAATAGTGTCTGGAACATTATAAGAGCTATGCGGGTGTTCATTGTTAGATTTAATATTTAAAACTTAGAAAGTATTCTCTAACCTTTCTTCCAGAATTTAAAAAACAAAAATCTTCTTACCATTTAAAACTTTAAATCATTTACATTACCAAAGCAGGTGAATCTAGTTCAGCTTTTCACCTCTGCTTCAAATGTGTAGCCAGGCTCCAGCATCCCAGGAGAAATCAGATGAAAGGGTCACTCTTAGTCTCCTTTCTTTGAATGCCTCGTGTCCTGACAATTGATGTTTGAATCCTATGTTCAATAGATTCATCTTTGCTTTCATTCTGCCTCTTCCAATGTTTCCTAAACATCTTAATAACTGTCCTGTTAACATCTTTCCTTTAAAAATTGTTAAAAACCCACCACTTTCAGACAACATTTTCTGAGCCAGCAATGTAGTCCATTCCTGATTGCATCAGCGTTCTGTCTCCTTTTTCAGTGGGGAATGTTCAACCAAGAAAAAACTACCCAAGTGCTTACTGTGTGCCAGGTACTGCACTAATTGTTTCTGCTATTTCTTGAATAATTTATTTCTATTAATGATGTACACACAAATTGGGTGATTTTTTTTTTTTTGAGTTTTGTATCAGTCAGAATAACCTAGGTTACGCATGAGTAACAAATAAGCCTCCAATTCTTGTTACTTTAAAATAACAAAGGCTTGTCTTTCCTTTCAACCGACATGTCCTTCTCAAGTATCTGGGTTGGCTGAACAGTGCTCTATCCTGAGTTGGCATACATTTCCTTAGAGGCTTATTTGGTGAACATTTTAGGTTTGCATATTATACAACAACCCAATTCCACCACTGTAGCTTGAAAGCATACATAGACAAGTGGCTTTATTCCAAGAAAACTTTATTTATAAAAGCAGGCAGCCAACCCAGGGGTTGTGGTTTGCCGATGCCCGTGCTACATCATCCTCACTCTGGCATGCAGGCTGGTGGAGGCTCCCTCATTTGGAATGCACCCATCATGCTGGCAAGGAGGAAAAAGATCATGAAGAATCCTGCACCAGGTCTTAAATGCTTCACTTGGAAGTGACTTGGCTCACTTGTACTCATGTTTTATTGACTGTAGAAAATCATACATGGCCACATCTAAGTTCAATCTATGGAGGCGGGGAAGCAGTCCCCTGTGGGCCTAGAAGAGGAAAACCAGAAACACCGACCAGCCCCAGTCATGTCTGTCGTCCTCTGCATCATTCTGTTGTTCAGCTCTTTTTGTGGCTATATTTTTGCTGAGCTTTATGTTCCTAGTTAAGGAAATGAGTTACAAAGCTGTGGTTTGCTCTATGTTCTTACCAATGTATTACTCAGTTTCTGGATAAACTAGGCCTCTTTTCCTGCTTTTCTGGTCTAGCTTCTAGGCTTGTTATTACTCACCAACCAGAGCACGAAAGAGCCAGAGGGAAAGTGAAGTAGAAAATGCAAATTCATCTACCTCACACATAGTTCCTGGATCTTGTCCCACTACCTAGGAAAGTCCCTTCTGAGGGCCCACTGTCAGGCTTGGGGTTGCAGAAATTTGCATATTATTATCTAATTTACACAATCTATTCAAAGTAACCATTCTTTGAGGGTAATTCTTTGGCCTGTGTTGAACAGCTATGTGTATAAGAAGTGTGTGTGTGTGTGTGAATATTACAAAAACAATTTGGTCAACTTCTCATGCCCATCTTCTTTCCCTTTATTTCCTCTCTACATTTCACTCCCTTTCTTCCTAATAAATCCTGATGTTTTCAAAGAGTCAAAGGTTGGATGGGATGGGAATTTAGGATAATTTTTTGATTAAATTTCCCTTGCCTGTGTGCCTGATCATACCTTCCTGCAAATTTCTCTCCCTCCTCCAGCCTTCCATCTTTTCTTTCATCCATTCATCTATCCATCCAACATCTAAGTGAGGCCCTACTATTTGCCAGGCTCTGTGCTAGGCAGGTAAAGGAGCTATAACTGTGAATAAGAGCAAGACAGTCTTTGCTCTCATGGAGCTAAAAACTTTTGTGGGGAAACAAAACAAAGCAAAACAAAAACTGTGATAATTGGTAAGAGACCTGAAGAATCCTAGAAGTTGGAGATTGTAAGGGAGCATGTGGTGTGAACATCTGTCTCCTGGAAGGTAAAGTATTAGAGGGGAGAGTTCCTGTTAGTCTGTGAATGAAGGCATTATTAAGGGATTTAATTCAAATGCTTTTGTTCTTTAACCTTCTGTTTCCACCGTTTATGCTACTGCTATCTTTAGCTGTGTTTGGAGAATGGCAAGGAGCCAGCAAGTTCTCAGTGGATTTCCCCCTTGTAATATGTTTCTCTCTATCTGGTTTTGGCTTAAAGATCAAATTGCCTTTAGGCCTACTTCTGATCCTTGCCAGAAAAAGCTGGCTCTTTCTCTACTCATCTGTGTGAAAACGTTGCTCAGGTGAGAATTTTCATATGATTTGAATAAAAGAAATAAAACTTTCCTGGAAAGGCATAACCTCTTACTTATTTTGCTGCTTCCAAGGCTCAAGATTGATTGTCTGGTTCTTTTGTTGTTGTTGTTTTTTGGTGGCGGGGGGGGTGTAATTAGGTTTACTTTATTTATTTGTTTATTTTAATGGAGGTACAGGGGATTGAACCCAGGACCTCGTGCATGCTAAATACACACTCTACCCCTGAGCTACACCTCCTACCTCCAAGGCTCAAGACTGAGATTTTGTGTTCTGTACTATTTTGTGGTTTTCTTTTGTTTTAACTTTATGGCAAAAATGTATATCTAGTTGAAATGCAAATCAAATAAAATGAATACAATATTTGAATGTTAAAGTATTTTGAGAAAATAATTCTTACATAAAACCAGCAGAATGTTCAAGACAACAGAACCATATACGGTGACAACAAATTTATCTTGCAACCTGGAAAAACGTGCCATTCCATATTACAGAATTTCCAGAAAACTTGCTCTTTTTACTTGCTCTTCTGTGAGCAAAATTTTTTTCAACTAATGTATTTTGAATTAAAATATTTCTGTGATATTTTCTATCTCTTAAACCAAATATAATTAATTGACTCGAAGCATCATTACACATTAACTCAGGTAATGCAATTTTCTGCAGCATATCGATGCCCTTGGAGCCTACCTAAGAGGTCTAGGACGATTGATCTCAATAGGTGTGACTAGAATGCTATGCTTTCAAGGTATTTACATGAAATTGTAAATTTGGCTTGGTTGTTTGTGTTTTCTGGGTTTCTTTTCTTTTCGTCTTTTTTGTTTCCTGGTGTCTCCTTAATTGTTAGGGGTGTCAGACATCCCTTCTCCCAGGTATCCTCTATCTGTTTCTAGTAACCACAAAACTAACAATTCATTACTTTTGATTTATGTTGAGCATATTTATTAGGATAAACTCGGATGCATATCACATTTAGAACAAAACTATAGCAGCTAAAACAAGATAGTGGCTTATTTCTGCCCCATGTGTAAGAATCCTAGAGATAGGCAGTCCCAGATGCATACGGCACGTCTTGAATTTCTTAGGGATTCAGTCTTCTTCTAGCTCTCCTAACATCCTTAGGCCATGTCCCACACCGCTACAGTCCAACATGGCTCCTAGAACCATCACTGCAGGGCAGCCCACAGATTGGAAGTCAGGGAGAGAGAAGGGCTAGGTCCCACCTTGGAGGGATGCTTCCTGGATGCCCTGCAAAACAGCACGACTGCTCATCTTTCACTGGTCAAAAGTTTGTCAAGCTTATAGTTGTAAGAAGACTGAGAAACACAGGTTTTTATTTGGCTGCATGACATCCCTGAACAAAATTGAGTTTCTGATACTAAGTAGAAATGGAAGAAGGGATGCTGGGGTCAGCCACTAGCAGCCTCTGCCATATTCCACTACCAAACAGCCACATCTCTTAGAAAATTGTGTAGAGATCTTGAAAGATGTGGGTTTCTCCAAGGAAGTGAAATGAATGGCATTGAACGCACAGACTTATATTCCTTAATCACTACAAGGCCTTTGAAAAAATTTCCAGATGCTCAGCTGGGTTCTGAATAACTAAATTTGTTACATAAATGGCATTTGAACAGTGGAGGTGCCATTGTGGCTGAAGTGAATAGTTACATATATAAAATCCTTCTCTAGAATTGAAGAAATTCTAGTTTGCCATATCACATAGATGCATTCCAAATATGGGAGTTTCCTCTCAAAGCACGTGCCTCAAGTATGTGCAAAAATTGTGTGTGGCCCTAACAATCTGGATTGGGTCCTTATATTTGGTTACATCTACTCCCTTGATCACTTTTTCTCAGCTTGCAGAATTTATGCCAAGACCTACTAGAAATAACTTTTTCACATACATAATTTCTAGAGTCTGAGTGAAATCTTGTATTTGGTTTGTTTTCTACATTTTGTCTTTTTAAATCTATTCCTTGCAATGTTTGAAACTTTGGAGTGAAGGAGAAGTACACATGAACCTAGGATGCCAACTTGTACATTTAATATATTTGTGTTTGGCAAGGATCACTGTGGGCATTATTTTTGGTTCTCTGGTATTTTGTTTAAAATGAAAAACCTTATTAGGGGAGGCTATAGCTCAGTGGTAGAGAATGCGCTTAGCATGCATGAGGTCCTGGGTTCAATCACCAGTAGCTCCATGAAAATAAATAAATAAACCAAATGCCCCCACACCCCCCTCAAAAAAGAAAACCATTTGCATGAGCAAGACAGGTATCCGATCTAGAACTGGGTCTCATGCCCCCATAACTTGAGTGACTTAGTTCTCTGGGTAAATGTCACGGCCGCACACATACTCTTCTGGTGAATTTTACAGGCTGGATCTTAACTGCCCTGATCTGGCTGTGCCCACACACGTGGCTTTTGTTTGTGAAGCAAATGTGGAAAGCAGAAACAGCGTTTAGCTTACTCCTGGGCTGATGAGCAGCTGCTCTGCACTCTTACAGCAGCACTGGGTGTTTACAACAGCCCTACCAGGTGTTAGATATTTTGAATATCTCCCCTAGTGAGGACTGGATAGATATCCTAGTTATATACCAAGGACACACCAATGCAAGATTTCCAGTCCTTCTAGGAGGAAGTCCACCCCACACAACATCTCCTGCACCTCATGCTGTCTACCAGGGCAGGATTCTGGCAATTCTCAGCCAAGGCCAGGGAGAGGTGCCTGTGCTGGGGCAGATGATGCAGAGTTCTTCATCTTCCATATATGACATAATGACCATGGTCTACTCTGCTCTTACTGCAGCATCTCAGCCATTCCTAGCCTCAACATGATCACACAAAGTTACAACAATGGAGGTAAATGCTTTCTTGATGTACCATTAAAAGTACAAGGTGAAATAACAAGATGGCATAGGCATATTCCTTCTGCACCCTCTGCAGGCATCCGCCTCCTCTGTGCATTCTGCCTGGACTCTCACATGTTACTGCAGGAGAAGAATCTGCTGGGGAGTTATGGAGTTCACTGCAAATCAGTCCCTGCCCTCAGGTGCTTACAATCCTGTAGTCGAAATGGTGAGCGGCCACAATGATGAAGATGATGGATCTTGACCCTATCCAGCCCTTCCTGTGAAGGAACTTGAAGTGAGGAGAGAAGAGAAAGAATGGGTATCTTAGTCTGCTCCGGCTGCCATAACACCATACCAGAGATGAGGTGGCTTGAACAACAGATATTTGTTTTTTTCATAATTCTGGAGACTAAAAGTCCATGATCAAGGTTCGTGTCTATTTAGTTTTTGGTGAGAGCTCTCTTCCTGGCTTGCAGACAGCTGTCTTCTTGCTTGTCTTCACATGGCATTTATTCAGTCTGTGCACTGGGGGTAGCAAGTTGCCAAGCTGTCTGGTGTCTCTTCTTATAAGAACACCCATCCTATTGGACCTGGATGACCTGATTTAACTCTAATTACTTCCTTAACCCTAATAAAGCCACACTTGGTGGGTAGGACTTCAACATAGGAATTTTGGGGAGACACAAACATTCAGTCCCTAACAATGGTTTGAGATGAAACACTTGGAAGGGGCAATAGATCTCCCCAATTTTACTCTTGTTCTCTGGAAGATTTACTTAAAAACCAATGACTTATTTCCTCGGATCATTCCCATTAGCATAACTCCCACCTCCTGGCTTAGATCCTCAGCCCTCAGAAGCTACTTCCATTTCAGGGGGATGGATGATGCTAGAAGTCCTAGAAAGAGCTGGAGTCGATGCCCAAGTCGGGAGCTGTGGTGGTAACATCCTGATAGTCCTCCAGACTGCAGTTCAGAGTAACCACATGTCCAGAGCTGAAGCCAGGGCAGCCCTCCAGACTGAGATAAAAATATTTAGAATTGGAATTTCTCCAGACAATACATAGAATATGGTTGCCTAGGGTGGGTGCAAAGACAGTAGGGGAAATAGAGGACTGTGTCAAGGTAAAGAAGTAAGAGGGGAGCAGGAAGGACCCTGGCTGAGGAGCAAGAGCTAACTGTTATCCATGGCTCTAAAAAGGATCTGAGGTTCACGGGCTTATACTCAGGCCCTGTGTGCTCAGGTCTACGCCTCACTCACAGACCTCTCTGTGCCGCCTCTGGCTCTCAAGGCTCCTGTCAGGGTCTCCCCAGCTAGATTTCCCAGGTCTCCCTCTATGCATGTGAACAGGTACTGTGGGAAATTCTTGTTCTCCCCACCCCTTCCCTGTGGGTCACCCAGAGCCAGTGCCTGGAAGCAGGAGAAGCAGGTGTGGTCAGGGAGGAGCAGTGCACTGAGTTTTGACCTCTGGGGCATGTGTTGTAACAGTTCCTGGGGGAGAGATTGCTAAGGTTTCTATAACTCCAGAAAATGTGGAGCTCTCTCCTGGGTCCGCCATGTAGCACAGTCCCAGAGGGTGTAATTCGCACCAGCTTCTCCACGAATGGTGCCCCAGAGTTGTGCAGCACACAGCCTGCAAGGGCACTCAAAGTGACCCTGCCCCTCCCCAGGGATCCCTAGTCCTGAAGGAACCAGTTACTGCACCCACCATCTCTAGCAACGGCAGGAATGGAAGCACAGCCAATAATGAATGAAAAGGCCAAAGTATTAAGCCATTGATAAGGGGTAGGCTCTCTGTGTGACTATGAATATGTCACTATTACAATGTTTTGACAAGATATGGATGCTCAAAAAAGCAGGGTTATGAATTCTGCATATGACATCTCAGTAACTGGTAGGGTTTAAATAAAAATAATTCTTTTACTTCAGAGAAAAATGACACGGTCAAGATTTATTCACGTGCTTGTGCAAAAAGTTTGATTTTCCTTACCGTTTTATTGCTCTAGTACGTACCTTGATATTGGAAGTGATCCATGCT
Source organism: Camelus bactrianus (assembly GCF_048773025.1). Taxonomy (NCBI): domain Eukaryota; kingdom Metazoa; phylum Chordata; class Mammalia; order Artiodactyla; family Camelidae; genus Camelus; species Camelus bactrianus. The sequence goes on along the minus strand of NC_133543.1, from coordinate 85,754,984 downwards.
TTCATAGATTCTGCTCATCAGATGTCTTCTAGCTTTGCAAGGGGCAACTTGCCCAAGAAATATAATTATCTACTGCAGATAAGTGCTGTTTCTACTCTCCTGACTGTCTAAATCTCCTCCGGGGAAAAACAAGTTAATAATTCTTCTATTTACAAAGCTGACTTGATCTAGTCTGTGGTAGACTGAATATACGCAATATTATTTAAATTAGGGCTGGAAAGTACAAGGTGTCCCTGAAGCTTTCAAAGCAGCAAAAAGATTTTTGTCTTAATTATTTAAAATCTAGCAGTGATGTATACTAATATCTAAGAATCTCTAAACCAGTGGCTCCCAATATATGGTTCCTGGAACAGCATCACCTGGGACCTTGTTAAAAATGCAACTTAACAGGTCCTACTCCAGACCTACTGAATCAAATTCTGAGGGGTGGGGCCCAGCAATCGGTGCTTTAACAAGCCCTCGAGGTGATCCTGACGCGTGTCCACACTTGAGAAGCAGTGTTCTGGGTCTAGAAAAGTGATTCTCAGTTTGGATTGTATATAAGAATCCCTTGGGGATCTCTTAAAAATCTGATGCCCATGGCTACACCCCAGACAAACAAACTAGAATCTTTGGAGGGGAACGCAGGCATAAATTCCCTCGGTGACTACAATGCGTATCCAAGGTTAAGAACCACTTATTGCTTCAGGAGCAATACTCAAATTTTAGCATGTATAAAAATGGCCAGGAGTACTTGTAAAATAGATAGATTACCCCCAGAGGTTTTGATTCAGTAGATTGGTAGTTAAGGCCCAGGAATTTACATTTTTAGCCAATATTTCAGGTGCTACTGTAGAAGGTCCAGGGACCACTCCTTAAGGAACATTACTTTACAGCCAGGACTACGTAAAGAATCTTAAGGGCTGTGCTTACCAGCAGGAATTAGGAAGGCAGCTCTGAAGATTTAAAATCGCAGGGTTCAGTTGTATGCGGACGAATAGTAACCTGACCTTTTGCGGTGATCACTTTGTAGTCTACAAAGATGTCGAATTATAATGTTACACACTCGAAACTCATACAATGTTATATACCATTTTTACTCAATTAAAAATAAATTTAAAAGTTACAATAAATAAAGTTGCAGGCCAACAGAATTCAACAGATAATTGCATGGAGAGGGTAGGGGATGGAACTGCAGAAAGGTGGTGAGGCTGTTTAATTATGATGTCCCAGTCAACCATTGACTTTAGTGACCTTCCAAGCTAATGAGCTCTCTTAGCAAAATAATGAAATCAGGAGACTGACCCTAACAACCCCTTCCGTCGCATGTTCCTATGTTGGGGGCTAGCACATTCTAACGAGGCATATTCCTACACTAAGAGCAGGGCAACGGCATGAAAACAACAGACTTTGGAATCAGGCAGACCTGGATGTGAGTCTGGATGTCACCACTTGCTAGCTCTGGGACCTGGGGCAAGTTACTCCGCTTTCCGACACTGGGCTCTGATCTGTCACGAGAGGACACTGAAACCTCCCTGCCAGGGCCGTCATGAAGACTAACATGAGAAGCCCTTGACACCCACCAGCCTCACACGGGACGACTATTGTTGCTCTGCTGTTTACTTACGAGAGCCTTTTTCTAATTTATCGTACCAAAAGCCGTTCAGCAGTTTTGACATCCTGAGACGTTCCTCCAGCTCCTCTGTATGGACACAGAATTCCCAACAAGCAGAGACATGAAAACCTGTCATTATCTTTAAAACTAAATAAAAGCAACAAAGAATGGATCATCGAGGGAGTGTTTTTTATGAGCCCCATGCTTGATTAAGTCATCCAAACAATTCTCCTTGAGTCTGTTGTGCAAAGTATACCCATCGCAATTTGGTGAAAAGTCAGCTTGGAAGAGAATCTTAAATACGTTCCCAGCTGTGTCCTAATTGTCTGATTAGAAAGAGTACACATGCATTTTTCACTGTGGTAACTTCAAGGACAGATGCTGCTAAAGAGAATTTTCAGTGATTCATACCATAGTTCCTCATTCGAGAAAGATTTTTCTGATAAACCTGCAGAAATAAAAGAGAATATGGTAGAGGAAGACATTAAGAATTAAAGTTGGGAAAGAATTCAAGGAGTCACTCAGCTTATTTTTTAAGTTTTAGACAGAAAAGTCTAGCCTGAGCCTCATGATGGCCTGAGGCAGACGGAGGCATCTATGAACCTCAGTTTTCACTAAAGTAAGAAGCTGTTGTTCCACTACATTCCTCCCGCCACAAGATAAATAGGGTTCCTCCGGTGGGTTTGGAATGGAGAGGAGCTGAGAATCACACCCATCATAATTACCCTCATACACTTAAGATGACAGTTAAGTCATCCTCAAGCCTCCTTTTTTCTAAGAAAAAATCCAGTTCCCTCCAACTTGCCTTATAGGCTCTGTTTTCCAACCTTTTAATCATGGTCTCCTTTGTGTGCTCTGGCCACGTGCACTGCCGCTCCTCTGAGCTGTGGCTCTCAGACCTGGGCCTGGTCCACGGGTGAGGATCTGACCCTACTGACCTGGACAGGAAAGCCCCTCTGTTTCCACACTCACTTTTAAGCCAAGAAAGTAGTTAGCAGTCATCATTGAGTATCTCCCAGGCTTTGTTCTAAAATGTGTGGGTAACTCTGCTGTCCACAGGGCCAGGCCGGAACACAGCGGGATGGGAGAGACTGCGAGACTGTGGTCCGGCCAAAGCAGGCAGCCGGCGTGGCTCCAGGGCTCTCTTGCCCTGAAGTTCAATGTTGCCAGGTCTTTTTCTTTCTTTCTCTTAGTTTACTTAATTTTCTTTTTTTGTTTGTTTGTTTTTTAAATTGAGGTATAATTGACACATAACATTGTATTTGTTTCAGGCATACAACATAATGATTCAATATTTGTACACATTGCAAAACTATCACCACAGTTAGTCTAGTTAACAACTGTCACTGTACATGTTACCAAAAAAATTCTTGTGATGAGAACTTTTAAGATCTACTCTCTTACCAATGTTCAGATATGTAATTAAAGTATTAACACCATGTTGTACATTGCATCCCTATGACTTATTTATTTTATAATCAGCAGTTTGTACCTTTTGACCCCCTTCACCCATTTCAACCACCCCCTACACCTAGCCTTTGGCAATCACCAATCCATTCTCTGTATCTCTGAACTTGTTTGTTTGTTTGTTTGCTTGCTTATTGTTTTTAGTTTCACATATAAGTGAGATCATGTAGTACTTGTCTTTCTCTGTCTGAGTTATCTGATTTAGCATGATGCCCTCACAGTCTATCCATGTTGTTGCAAATGGCATTATTTTGTTATTTTTTATGGCTGAGTAGTATTCCATTGTATAAATATACCACATCTTCTTTATCCATTCATCTATCAATGGACACTTAGGTTGTTTCCATCTCTTGGAGATTGTAAATAATGCTGCAGTGAACATGGTGGTGCTTATAGCTTTTCAAGGTGTTTTAGTGTTTTAGTTTTTCTTTGGATTAATGCCCACAAGAATTGCTGGGTCATATAGTAGTTCTATTTTTAACTGTTTGAGGAACCTCCATACTGTTCTACAAATTGTTGCCAGGTCTTCTGATTTTTCTAAAAAAGTAAAAAATGTAGACTTTAAAAGGTCCTGATTTAAAGAAAAAATGTCACTCATCTCAAAAATATTTGTCTGTGATAAATAAAACATGTTTGAAGGTTGAATCAAGTCCCTGGCCTTCCTGCTTATCTCTGTTCTAGTTAGTGGAATATAAACAAAAGACAGGTGTGGGTGGGGGCCTGGGGATGAGTTAAGGACACAGAAAATGGGTAAATCGATTTTTAGCAAAAAAACAACCATGGAAATTAACAATGATACACACGTACTTGTAACAGGTAAGACAAAGTATTAATAAAATACTAAAGTAATTACCATTTTAACTCAATGTCTGAAACATAATGTTCAAAAAATGTTTGTTGACTAAATATTCTAATACTCCTTTGCCATCATGAAGCATTTTGCAATTTCATGGAAAGGTAAGAATATTAGTCTTCCCCCTCTTATTACTTGTAGAACTCCCACCGCTAGGAGAAGCAGAACCAGAGCTTCGGGCCAGATGTCTTCCTTGGTCATTGTTTCTCCCTTCTGAACCTTGTCTTACCCATGTCTGGAGCCTGCCTTCTCAGGAGGTGTAAGTGGGCGCTCATACACGTAGAATGGTTCTGAGACCATCCTCCCTTCCTCCCTGAAAAGAACCCCTTCTCACACACAGTAAAAACAAACAAAAACCGTCAAAGCAAAGTAAGGGATAGACAATGAAGAGTAGGCTCTCCCTGTTCCACTCTCTCCCACAGCCCCTAGTGCTCCTCTCCAGGGGCAACTACGAGGTCCAGCTTATGCAAATCTGTGGAGGTATTTTGTATATTTGTGTGTGTGTGGCTATTCTCCCCGCGACTATCTTTTCACACAAATGGTAGTATTTCATAATGATGTTTATTCTTTGCTTTAAAAAAAAAAAGTCTTAAGACTGCATTCTGAATACCTTGAACATCTTTTTACCCAGAGCCCTCTTGATAAATGCTTAGGTTGTTTCCAGCTTTTTCCTACTTTAAATAATGCTGCAGTGAGTGACTCTGACTATGCGCCATTTCACACACGCAGAAGGAAATCTGTGGGGTGAATACAAGTGGAATTACTGGATCCAAGGGTGTATATATTTTTAATTTTTAAAGCTTGCCCAGTCACCCTCCATAAAGCCCAATTTATTCCCTCACCAGCGATGCATAGAATGCTATCATCCCATTTTGTAAAAATCTACCTTCCTGTTTATTCACTCACCCTTATGGACATACTCTGGACAATCCAAAACTTCAATTTCTGAAATTGAAAACTCAAATGTGCATCTCTGTCTTAAACTCTCCTCCAGCTACTGCCCCTCCCCTCCCCCGCTTTCCCCTTCCCAGCATCTGGCTTCTGTACCGCCTTCTTTTTCCCATCTAATCTAGCTCTGTGGGCTGTCACTTCAGCCTCTCTCTCAGAGGGCAAAGCTCTCCCCCTAGATCAGTCCAACTTTCTGCCCAGAATCTTCTTCTCAGCCCTCTTCCAGCTATATTCTACTCATCTATGAAGTCTCACCTCAGGCATACTGCTACCAGGAAGTCTTCCATGATTTCCACAAAGAACAGATCTTTCCTTTGTGCTCCTGTAGTGTCATGTGAGAATAGAAGTATGGAATGTAATTTACTTGATTGCAACCCCCGATTAGATTGTAATTCCTTGAGGGGAGGGGTCACGTTTAGCACCCAACTCTGTGCCTGGCACATAGTAATTGCTCATTAAGAACTTCTAAAATGAGTAAATGAATGAATAGTACTTTCGTTGATCTAACCATTTTTTTTTAATGCTGACAATATTTTCAAAGATTCATAGAAATGGGCATTACTCACGCACATGGGCTATGATGAAGTCTAAGTGGCAACTTGACAGTATGTTTTAGAATACCAGAAAAAAAAAAGCCCCAGAAATTCCACTTCTAAATTATTTATCGTCGCTAAAGAATCAGAGATAAACACAAAAATTTATCTATACTTCTGTGTGGTACTTTGTTATTTTTAATGGTGACTTATTGAAAACAACAGTAGAGTGAATTAGTTAAGTACATTAGAGTAATATGCAGCCAACAAATTTTAAATAAAACCTTTTCCTTTTTTTTTCTGGGGATGGGGAGGGGAGAAGTAATTAGGTTTATTTATTATTATTTTTTTTTTTAGAGAAGGTACTGGGGATTGAACTCTACCACTTGAACTATACCCTCCCCCTACAGCCAACAAAATTTGTGTTTTTGAAAAATATTTAATAATTTGGGAAAATATTTACATTGCATTGTTAAGTGAAAAAGCCATTTGACAATGGTTATGTATAATGTGGTCCCTAGTTTTTAAAAATATATGCACAAGGAAAAAAACTAAAAAGTATACACTAACATTTTAATAGTAATTATCTAAATAGTAGGATTGTGTATGATTTTAATTTCTTCATCCTGATTTTCTAAATTCTCAACAATAAATATGTGCTTTAAAAAGCAATGAAAATTAGTATTAAAAAAAGAGGAGAGAGAAAGGGAAGAAGGAAAAAGGGGGGCTGAGAGAGAAGAAAGAACAAAGGGAGTTAGCACATGGGACTGCCAGACGCAGAACTCTACTTGACAGCGTTTGCTTTTAGCATGTTAAAGCATGTCTTGCTTTTCAGGATGTTAGAAATGCTATCTTCTGGCTTATGTTATTTTTGACAAGAAATTATTATCTGTTTTCAATGAGTTACTTTTCTCCAGGTCATAGGTCACATTTCCATCCTTCTTCTCATGTCTAGTATTTCTTAAATGGATGCTGGATGTTGTAATTTTACAGACATACATTATTGTATGTCTGGATTTTGTTGTCTTTCTGATGTCTGTCTCCTCAATGCAGTGTCTTCTGTACTCTGCTTGGGTTCCTCTGCTGTGTGGTGTGGCCTGGAGAGAACCTCCACGGAGAAAGCCAGAGGGATCCTGGGACCAGTTTATCCTGAGACAGGATGGAAGGGGGCAGGGCGCAACCATTCAAAGAATACAGCAGTTAGTACCAAGATAGGGGAAGATTCAACTCCCCGTATATCCTGAGCCTCATTATACACTCATTGTAATGTATTAGCACGCTAAATGACACTACCACAGGCATCGCGACAGTTCTGAGGCTGACCATAAAAGGAGAAAAAGTGGGTGGCAGCCCAGTTCCTGGGAATCCCAGCCCTTTCCCCAAAGAAGTTGAACTCATCCTCCCAATTGTTAGCACATGAAGTTACTAAGCCCATAAAAACTAGCAACGCCACGCCTCTTGGCCCGCCACTCTCTCCTGCCTTCTGAGATGGCCTGCACTCTGTATGGAGTATGTATCTCTGAACAAAGCTACCTTCACTTTACTAAGGCTCACTCTTGAATTCTTCCCTGTGCCGAGGACCCTCACTTGGCCAGGCGGCTCCCAGGGACTCACCCAAGACCTGAGACACGACCATCCTCTCGCACCCCGTTTTCCCATATCAATTTGATTCCCTTTCCTCAGGGATCATTTATGTACCTGAAACTGCTTGTTTTCTAATACTTGAAAACTTGGAATTTTTGTCCTCTACGTTTTGTCCAGTTTTCTAGCTGTGTGAGTGATAGCGTAAGTCCAGTGCCAGTTACTCTGTTATTTTTGCCAAAAGCAGGAATTTTGTTACATTATTAAAAGTAACTATCTAATGGACAAGCACACAAATAAATAGGGGTTTTTGTGCATTAATCAAGGAAGGGTATCATGAACCATGCATTACAATTAGTCCAATCACATCCTTGAGGCCCTTTTCAAAATAAATTGAAAAAAAGAAAACAATTCCACATTTGTATTACCTATTATTGCATTCAATGCTGAAAGCCCACAACATCTAGCAATACATAATTTTTGCTATGGTGGACGACTTTTATTTTTCTCTGTTGTGGCCTAATTCTTCTATTATAAAGAGGTATTACGTGCTTTAGGAGTATTTGTTATTTGGGACAGACTCAAAGATTTCTTGACTAATTCTTCCAGAATGAAAAGGGTGTCCTACGCACTGGATTCTCAGAATTTACTCCATGCTCACATGATTCCTCCTCTCTTGCACATCTCTCCCCTGTCTGTATCTGTTAAAATTCGACTCCTTTAATATTCAATAGGAGACAATATGTCGCCTCTTTTATTTATTCTTTCCTTATCAGTGTCTTTAATTTGAGACTTAGATTCCTCTCCTCAGTGTCTCCACATTTCTCGGTTTCTACTTCACATAGGATAATTATTGATTCTAAATTATATTATAATTATTTGACCTGTGTCACATCTGCCCCCCAGTAGGCTGTGAGTTAACTGAAGGAAAGACTAAATCTTACTCATCTTTAGGATCTCCTACCACCTTGTAAATTCCTGTTAAAAAATTATGCTCAGTAAATCACTGTTGAATGCATGGTGAAGGGAAATGGAAGGGCTTCCAAGGCAGGCTGCACTTAACCTACTGTTTTTTAACCTAAACCCAACTCTACTCCTTGCAGTTTAATGATGCAGGCATCACCGTTCTCTGAACATGTGCTTAGAAGGCCAATAGTCCTGACGTGGCTACAGCTCGTGCCACCTTCTCCTCGTTCTGAGTTGCCATGGAGGCTGGAGGCTGGAGGGTGGAGTTTACTGGTTTGGTGGTAAGACTTTAAGTTTCTTCTCCTTTTCATTTGTTATGCTCCTCTGCCAATCCTCTAACCCATCATCAGTCTCCCTCAATCTCTGAGGCACTGGAAGCTTCCGTGAGCTGATGACAACAGGTCCTAGGAGGTGTGCCTGCCATGGAGCACAGGAGTGTGTGTTAAGTGACAGTGTCTCAGTCCCTCCCCAGTGCAGCTAACCTCATGGAGAGCACTCTGGGTTCAGTGGCTCTTTGCCTTTGCAAACTTTGCTCAGTATGTTGGCTTCTTTGTCTTTAACCATCCCTGACTCCAGAATTAGTCTTCAAACTGCTGTACTCTTTGGGAGTCTAAGTGCACCGGTGGTTACAGTGCAACTCAAGCAGGGGAAGGCTTACTGATGCACTTCTGGCTCTTCGCTGAGATCAGTCCTCCGGGGTTTATGGAGTAACAACTTCTGGGTGCCATGGACTACCCTAGGTACTGGAGGTGCAAAGCTGAGTAAGTTTTGGCCTCAAGGAACTTATTGTGTAGATGGAGAGATTGATAAACAATGAACAAACACACGATGCATGAGTGCAATCACAGAGGATGGGTGGAGGAAGTAAATGTAAAGAGGAGATAACTCTGCCTGAAGGCAGGAGTATGGCAGCGCAGTATCCCAGGGAAGGTATCATCTAAGCTGGGTCTTCTAGAACAAGTAGGGATTCATCCAACGGAGGGAGTAGGTCAAGAGTTCAGCAGGAGGAAATAGCATGTGCAAAGGCCCAGAAACATGAAAGATTATGGTTTGTTCAGTATGTAGGGAGGGAGGCAGTAGGAGGACATTGTTGGAAACATGCACTTGGACCCATCACACTTTTTATGATCTGCTAAGAAATATGGATCTGTTTCCACAGGCCTATGTTTCCTAAATTTTGCTTATGTTCCTCCCGCTTTCACATTATCACATAAAGCCTGTAACAATGTTGACTGAACATTTCCCTTTAAATCAGCTCTAACTCACCTCCAGCAGTTTACCATGTAATATTTAATTACTGTTAAAAGAATATATGGTACATATATAAATTGTGAATCAGAATAGAAGAATGGCTGCTTGTGAACTCATTAGCCAAGGTATGAAGTGAAATGTTATTATCCAACTTAAGGACTGAAACATTTCCAATTCCATTGCTCGACCAGTAAGCTGCTTTCCTGTGTCATCTCCTTGCCTCCCCTAAGAGGTCGCCACTGTCCTATACTTCGTGTTCATTATTCACTTGCTTTTTGAAGAATTGTTTCATCTCCAATGGACAGATCCCTAAACAACACATCACTTAGCTTTGTTTGGTTTTGAACTTTAGGTTTTGATTTATGACATCCTTGTGGAAGGAAGATTGATGCAGAAACAAGCCTGGAAGCAGGGAGACCATTTAGAGGTGCTGGTCAGAATCTAGGAAAGAACTGATGGGAAGCTGGGGCAAGAGGGAGGGGAAAGGATCAATATGAACTATTTCAAAGGCAGCGTTGCTGAAACCAAGGGAACACTTAAAAGAAACATAGAGTAAGAGCGTCTTTAGAAATCTGCCCTCTGTGATATTTCTAATACTAAAGCTGTTTAGTTTATTGATATACATAGTTTGTATTTAGACTCTTGATGTGTTGGTGGTTCCCTGTGGTTTCCAGAGAAGAAGGAAAAACAAACCTGTGTGTCTCCTTCCTAGAAGGTCTGTTCTGTGACTTTTAAAGATAAGGAAATAAAAGCCAGGTACTTTTGAGTGATGTTTAAGATGTGCTAGCTTATTATCTTTCTAGGCAGCTGAAACAATACTCAAATCTTGTTTTTTTACCCCAGAGTAAGTCCTTCCCTCTAGGGGAATTTGCTTTTTTAAATCTACCACACCTAGACTTTCCTCCAATTTTTTAAAACAAAAATGTCATCATCTTTTTGTAATTTGTCCGTACAATATCATTATTATTGTTTTCAGAGTAACTTTGGAAAGACCCAACAATTTGGGCAATATTCGCAAACTGTAGTTAATTTAAGGCTGTCTACACTACAGGAGCTTTTTAACTTTAAAATAAGAGGTTGAATTTGCCAGTTTTATTGAGACTAGAGCAATTAACTTGTGATTTGTGGTTGGCTGGGAACAGCCCCTCATTGGGAGGGGAGTCTGGGTACTCCCCAAGCCCTCACGTTGGGCAATTGGAGCAAAGCAGAATGGCTTGAAAGAGGCATTCTCCAGCCAGGAGACCATTCATGCTATACCAAGTAGACCTGGAAACTGATTCAACACACTGGATCAGAAAGCAACCACATAGCAGGAGTTAAAAAAAAAAAAGTGCTCACTTGTGAAAATATAGGTGAAATACAGTGATTGTCAGGCTAATTTCAGTTCTCTTTTGAGAGTCAGTGCTCCCCTCCCACCTCCCTAGTCATATAATTGAGCAATTTCCTTAGTTTGAGTCAGATTGGGTTGCTCAACACGCTCTTTGACAGACTAGGAAAGCCAGTTACTGGGAGATAAAACGTCTTAGGTAAACTAGCCATGTTCATTACCAGTAGAATTCAAATAGGCCCCAGTGGTTCCTCAGGCGTCTGCTTGGCTGTGTCCTCTTAGACTATTCAGTTCAAATAAACATTTAGTGTCTATTGTTCAAAAGCTCTGTGCTAGGTACCTGGCTAGTACTGTGTTATTTTCCTAATGCACTAGGCAGCTTGGGAAGATCTCGCTGGGTTATAACAGCGTCCCCTACCTTACTCTGAGGAGGAGATACTACTTGTCTCCAAAAAAATCGAACAGACTGGGAAGAGGAGTCGGGGTGTGAGTTGCAGTGAGTGGAGAATGAGACTGGAGCAGCTCTGTTGCTCTGTCTTCCCCAGTGGACATTCTGACGAACTCGCAGCAGGAAGCCTAGTGCAGAGGGGGATTTGGTGGTTTGGGGATCCGGGAGGGTAAGAACTTAGGATCTACTGTTCGATGCTAGATGAGTACCTGTGATTTAATGCTAACGGGACATGACTGATTCAGGATTTTGTGGCCACCTTGATGGCTTGACACACATTCCTTATGCATCGCTGTTCACCCAACCACCAGTTTTGACTATATACTTCTACTGTGGAGTTTTCCTCTCCGAATAGGAAAGCTTTGCCTTATTTTTATTTTTTAACCTCCTGATGATTGATGGTGGGATGGGGAAGGGTGAGACAGGAAGCAGAGAGATACACTGATAAAATGACAAAATATAATTTTATGTTTAAATCCAAAGAACAAAAGGCTGTTTATGAGTTGTGACGTGATTTGGTATGGAAGAGTAAAACAGATATAATTAAAGTATTTCAACCCAATGTTTTATCCAGAGAGATTTTTTTCACAAAGTCAGGCAGTATTTATCTCCTAAAAACAACTCTGGTTTATGGAGCTCATTTATATGACAGCGGTTACAACCATGATGTCTAGATCCAGGGGCCGGCAATGAGGTCCCAAATTGAACCTTTCACTACCCATGGCATGAAGGAGTGAGCATGCATATAGAGAGGAAAATAACATCTTATATTTGCATAGTGCTTTTCTCATCTTTCAAGGTACTCTCACATCTATTAGAAAATACAACGGTGTTGCTTACTAAATGAAAGTCATTGCTAATTATTTTTCCTAATGATCTTTTCGCCACCATTCTATAGACTATGTTGTTGAACTAAGTTTAACTAAGAATCTTAAGGTTGAAAAGGACATTTGGTGATCATTTCGTCTGAAGCTTGAATTGTGAGCAGCTCTAGAGTTCTTTCTTAAAATGCAAATACCCCTTGGAAGAGTTATGTTCCTAGGTAACAGCTTAAAATGTAATTGTTCACATATGAACAGTGATTGGCAGTTACCTGAAAAGAGAGAGGAGTTTTAAGGTGGTTAAAGGAAGTCAGCTAGAAGAGCAGGATGCCTCTGGGAGGGAGGGAGTATTCATGGGGCCACCAGAGACAAATTCCACCTCTCAAATTCCAACCTCATCTCTCACCAACCTTCCCCATAAAACTGAGTCAGGATTGTTTTCTTATTTTCTCTTTCTGGTAGGTCATTATTAGTGTATTGAAATGCAACAGATTTCTGTATATGAATTTTATATCTTGCAACTTTACTGAATTCATTTGGTAACACAAATAAATGAAAAGATACCCTGTGCTCATGAGTGAAGGAATTAATACTGTTAAAATGTCCATACTTCCCCAAACAATCTACAGATTCAGTACAATCTTTATCAAAATACCCATGACATTCTTCACAGAACTAGAACAAATAATCCTAAAATTTGTATGGAGCCACAAAAGCCAAAAGCACCTCAAATAGCCAAAGCAACCATGAGAAAGAAAAACAAAGCTGGAGGCATCACATTCCCTGGTATCAAACTATACTACAAAATTATGTCATCAAAACAGTATGATATTGGCATAAAAATAGACACATAGATCAATGAAACAGAATAGAAAGCCCAGAAATAAGCTCATGCTTATATGGTCAGTTAATCAATGACAAAGGAGGCAAGAATAAATAGTGAGGAAATGAGAATCTCTTTAATAAATGGTATTGGGATAATAGGCCAGCTACATACAAAATAATGAAACTAGACTACTTTCTTACACCATATACAAAAATAAACTCAAAATGGATAAAAACCTTTAGCTTAAGACCTGAAACCACAAAACTCTTGGAAGAAAATATGAGTATCATGCTCTTTAATATCAGTCTTGGTAATATTTTTCTGGATATGGCAAGGGAGACAAAAGCAAAAATAAATAGGACTGCATCAAACTGAAAAGCTTTTTTGCACAGTGAGAGAAACCATCAACAAAACAAAAGGACAGCCTACTGAATGGGAGAAGATGTTTGCAGATGATATGACTGATAAGGGGTTAATACCCAAAATATATAAAGAACTCATACAATTCAATATCACAAAATCACAAATAATTTGATTAAAAATGGACAGAGGACCTGAGTAGACATTTTTCCATAGAAGACATACAGATGGCCAACAGGCACATGAAAAGATGCTCAACATCACTAATCATCAGAGAAATGAAAATCAAAACCACAACGAGATACCACCTCACACCTGTCAGAATGGCTATCAGAAAAAAGACAACAAATAATAAGTGTTGGTGAGAATGTGAAGAAAGGGGAAGTGCCATGCACTGTTGGGGGGGATGTAAATTGGTGCAGCCACTATGGAAAACAGTATGGAGGTTCCTCGAAACACTAAAAATAGAACTACCATACCATCCAGCAATTCCATGTATAGGTATTTATCCAAAGAAAATGAACACCAATTTGAAAAGATACATGAACCCCAGTGTTCATTGCAGCATTATTTACAATAGCTAAGGTACAGAAGCAACATATGTGTCCACCAATAAATGAATGGCTAAAAAAGATAGATGGCTATATACATACATTTCACAGTGGAATATTACTCAGTGGTAAAATAATGAAAACTTGCCATTTGCTACAACACGAATAGACCTAGAGTGTGTTACACTAAGTGAAATATGTCAGATAAAGACAAATACTGTATGATTTCACTTATATGTAGAGTGTAAAAAACAAAACAAATGAAAAAAACCATAGCAAAAGAGAAACAGACTCATAGATACAAAGAACAATCTAGTGGTTGCCAGAAAGGGGGTGGGGGAAAGGGAGAGGATGGGAGAAATGGGGGGGATTAAGAGATACAAACTTCCAGTTACAAGTCATGAGGAGACAATAATATTGTAATAACCTTGTATGGTGACAAATGATAGCTAGACTTATGGTGATCATTTCATAATGTATAAAAGTACCAATTCACTCTGTGGTACACCTGAAGCTAATATAACATCTTAATTAATTAATTAATATAAGTCAGTTATGTTTCAATTAAAGAAAAACTGCATTAGTAGCCACAGTCAGCTGCTCGCAGGGCCCCTGTACTCCCCTGACAGAGCACATATCACCCCCTGGTTTATTTGCTCAGTCAACACACTAATTCTGTCCCTAGACTCTGAGTTCTTTGGGGTCAGGGGCTCTGGTTCCTCAGCGTTACTTTCCAGTATTATTCTGCGTATAGTAGAGACTCAGGAAATGATTATAGAATGAATGAACACTTTAATCCGTAATTTTATGCCTAGTTGTAATAGTTAAGCTTCTCTCTTATGCCATCTTTGTTTTCAAAAGGAGTGACTCTGCAGCATGCCAGAAAATGAAATGTTTATCTTTGGCTTAATCCTCTAGGAGAGAAATGTATCCAATTTCCTTGTGGAATAATACACATAATAGACAGGTAACCCTTGCTGAATGTTTATTGTGTGCTGGGTACTGTCATATCATTTTATGCAGATGAGTTTATTTCATTCTCATTACAACCCTCCGAGGTAAACGCTACTATTATTACCATTTTAAAAATAAAGAAACCGAGGCACAGAATTATTTTCTTGCATATAAATCTTGCCTTTCCTATGAGAAAGGAAAAAATGCTGAATGACAATGGCCAAAAAAACCCCCCAAACACACTTTTTTCTATTTGTATTTATCAAACTTCAGTGTAGACTCAACAAAAATTAAATGCAATTTAAAAAGGCAAAAGGAGGAATTCATCCCTGAGGAGTCTAGCATAGTGCCTAAGTATATCATTGCATAACAATCTATTAATGAGTTCCTGAAATCCACAGAGTGTGGAGCTGTGTTAGCAATAAATATGAAGTGGAGGATCCAAGATTACACAAAAACTATGTCCACCAGGTGGCACTAGTGCCTCTAAATGAGAAGCCTGGGTGGGAACACTTCTGATCACGTTGTCCATTTCCTTGACATAAAGATTCAAGTACTGACCCTCAGTTTCCTTGGCCTCAGCTCTGTGTCCAGAGGGGGCTGAGGAGCTGTCAGACACCCACCAGTGCACTCTGCCTATTCTTCGAGGCAGAATCACCATGGTGTAGCAGATAGAGGCAGGTCTGTTTCAAATTCAAATGCAAATGCAGGTTTCTTCACATCTCAGCCCTGTCAGTTACTAGTTGTATGACCTTGGGCAAGTGATGACTTTTCTGTGTTCCAGGATCCTTATCCGTGGAATGAGGACAGTCATTGAACCTACCTCATCCTGCATCACCTGTTTTAACTGTGCTCTGTTCACAGAAGATCTCAATAAAATGTTTTATGAAATGGAATTAATAGTTGACATTGTTACTGAACAAAAGGTCGTGTGCCCAAAGCACAGTGAGGCCAAACAAACCAAAAAGCTGGAGTTTGGAGCAGAGAAAGTTTTATTGAAGGGCCAAGCAAGGAGAACAGGTGGCTTGTGCTCAAAACCCCAAACTCTCTGATGGTTTGGGGGGAAAGGCTTTTATAGGAAAAACTGGGTGAAGGCTACAGGATGTGTGACCTTCTTCTGATTGGTTGGTGGTGGGATAACAGGGCAGTGTTCTAGGACTCTTGTGCTCAGCCTGGAGTTGTCATTCTTCACCTGGGTAGGGACCTTAATTCCTGCAGAACCACACAAAGATATTGTTAGATATATTTGGGGACCCTGCCCCAAGGCTGCACTACTATTTCTTGACTGTTCCTCCCTTGTTTCTGCATTCCCTTCCTTCTCTGGTTAGCAACTATTTGAATCTGCCCTTTGGAGCTCAGGGAAGGTCAAGGAGGCTGAATGAAGCCTATATCTCACTAACAAGAAAAGGAGGACACAGAAAGTACTTGTATCAAGGAGGACCCCACAGGGTCCCTGCTCCATTCCAACATTTCAGTAGGTGGGTAGTCAAACGCAGTCAACATTTTACTTGGCTCAGAATATGCCATCAAAGAGATGAACTTGAGTTTCAGCTTTAAATGCTAATGTAAAGCTCTGACTATTAGCTAGATGTAAGCTGGTTGTTGGAAGTATGGATTTAGCATCTGCAATGAACTATCTCTTCTCTAGGTGCTGCTGCTGCAAAGATGGGCAAGGCAGGTAGTACCTTCACCTCCATGAAGCTTGTGGTCTAGCCGGGAAGTTAAACATTAAATAATGACATAAAAGTGTGCAAAGTACCAGATCTCACAGGTATGTAAAACAGGTGGCTCTAACCTAGCCTGGGGTCAGGATAGGCTTCAAAGAGGAAGTGATGACGGAAAGTAATGAGGTGATTAGCCAAAAGGAGGGTAGATAAGCATTCTAGGCAGAAGAAATGGCATTTGCAAAAAACCCGTGGGAAGCTGAGAACTACAATGTATTCTTTGGATTTGGGGACCAGGATGTCACTGGTGATCTTGGTGGGATCAGTCTGTATGGCATGCTGAAGGATGGAGCCAGATTGCAGGGAGTTGAAAAGTTGAATGTGAAGTAAGGAAATGGTGATAAATAACACTGAAAATGTTACTGAATTGGTCAACTGGCCCTGTGCCGTGGTTGCAGCCTGGGCCTAACTCTTGTCTCCGCCAGGGGAGTTCTTTTTCTGATCAGATTCATGCATCCAATAACAAAACCAATGCTGAGACTGGAAAGCACAAGCTTTATTAATGACAAAGAATGGAGAAACGGGAACCCACTTCGCAAATCAACTTCTCAATGGGATTTGGGCAGAGACACTAAATATATAGGAGGGTCGAAGTAAAAGGGCAGGATTTGGAAAGAGTAGGAGGAATAGTCATGAATTATCTGAGAACAGAGGTGTGGTTTGGACCTGGGACTGATGCAGCTCTCCTTTTCAGTCCAGTTGTTGTCATGGCAACCATCTGTCAAGATGCTGGTGAGTGTGTCATTTAGTATGCTAATGCATTACAGTAAGCATATAACGAGGCTCAAGGTCTACTGGAAGTCAAATCCTCTGCCATCTTGGACCTCGCTGGTTTTAACCAGTTCTTGTTTTTTTCTTTTTGCAGCTTCCTCCTGAAACTTAGATAAGACTAATTGGTTTCTCTTCCAGGGAGGGGCATGGGTATGATTCTGGGGCAACAGTCTTGGTAACAAAAACATTATTTAGAAATTTGGCTGGGAAGGTGAGGTGGAGGGAGGGCTTTCTTAAGCGGGAAAACATGAGCAGTTTTAAATGTTGACACAACAAAGCCAGTAGAGAGAGAGAGTTGTTGAAAATATAGGCAAGAGAAAGATTCCTGAGGAGGCAGCAAGGGATAGGATCCAGAACACAGGAGAAAGGACAGCTTCCCCACGAGAAGGTCAAGGATGAGGCAACCTCAAGAATGTAGATTTGGTAGCTGGAAGTCGGTGTTGCAATGCAATGCTTGTGATTGCCTCTTAAATACAAAGAGTATTATCTGTTGAGACTGAGTGAGAGTGAGGTGAGATCAGAGGGAAGAGAG
This sequence comes from Camelus bactrianus, assembly GCF_048773025.1. Taxonomy (NCBI): domain Eukaryota; kingdom Metazoa; phylum Chordata; class Mammalia; order Artiodactyla; family Camelidae; genus Camelus; species Camelus bactrianus. Next base: position 85,737,477 of record NC_133543.1, on the reverse strand, counting down.
TCAAAATGCTTGCTAAGCAAATGAGGATCCAACTGAGGTTCGTGACCATTGACTTACAGTGATGCAAAGAGGAGAAGGTATGTGATTTTCGGCAGCTACATTCACGACCCAGAGGTTACTTGGAGATGGTGAACTGTTGGAATCATTCACTCACAGTTTTTATTGTGTATCTGCTCCATGCCAGATGCTATGCGCTGGGTTCTGTTGGGCAGATGTCATACAGGGAGCACTAGGATGAGGCAATTTTGGATATTAATAAGTAGGGTTTAAATGATGGACCGCTGCATCTTAGCTAGGTAAAGGAGAAAAGACTTTTCCTCTAGCCTCTTAGGTTCTGTGGCTGGGCCTGAGAATTAAACTGACAAAAGACAGATGAACAGGAGAAGAGCATACAAGTTGTATTTGGTGGTACTGTTTCCACGTGACACAGGAGCCTTTAAAGAAAAGAACTGAGGACCCAAAGAAGCAGAAGGGCCTGGGAGCTTAGGTACCTCCTCAATAAAGAACAATACATTATGGAGAGGTAGCAGGACAAAGGAGGAAGAGTGTGGGGCTAGGGACAGGAGACTGTGGGGAAATCATTAGGAAATACAAGGGAGCACCTGCTGAAAGACCAGGGCTATTTTAGTAGGTCTGTGTTGGGCTGCACCTCGCAGGCCTCCAAGGCCTGTGCTCACCCAGTTTCAAGACCAAGGGAAGAGCCCCGAGTCAGTGTCAGAGACGTCAGTGCTTAAATGGATGGGGGAGCTGACACGTCCGAAGCAAGGTCCGGGAGCGACTCCCCACCATGTCTGTCTGTATAGATTCATCCCTTTTCTAGTGATGAGAATGCTCCCCTTTTCCTGGTACACAGAAGGCACCTTTCTCACTGGAAATTTATGTCCTGCTTTTAGGTAGGAAGCAGGGAGGGCAGAGAACTCTTCCTGCATCTGCTCTTTCTTAAGTGCTTTAGGATCAAAATCTCCATTATGGCAATATTTTGAGGTGGCGGGTTCTGATCCCCTTCAGCTAGACAGAGAGGAAAGTGAAGGAATGAGAGGGCAGATGGCTATGTAGACAGCAGAGTGAGAAAGCCACTGGTGGTCTCCACGAAATAAAAGAACGGGGGTTCTGGGGTATCTGCTACAGCCTTGGGAGAATAGGATGTGGCCAGAGACTGAGGTTTCTAAGTTACTTTTCTGGTCTGTTGCTGTGGCTCTGAGAGCTGACGGCTGAGGCAGAGATGATGTCACGGCGACTGTCACGGCGACCAGAGGGACCTTTTAGAAACGCACATTTGCGGGCATCATTCACACACACCGCCTTTGGTTGTGCTTAGGAAGAAGATTAAAAACCCTTAACACGGTCTGTGCAGCCCTGCTCACCCTTCCAGCGTCAGCTCCCCATTCCCCTCTCCAGCCACTCAGGCCTCCTACCTTTGCAAATGCTGGTTCCTTTACCTGAGATGCTATGCCCTCGCCCAGCCCTCAAAAGCTCTATCAAGTTATCCCCTCCTCAGCCTTTCACGTTTAGGTATCAGCTTCAAGTCGCTGCTTCAAAAAGAGTTCCTCGGCCCTCAGCCTAGTTCCATGAACTTTTCCTTCATTGTGATGATTACACGTTATCATATATTTGTATAATCTTTGAAAACTGTTTTTGTGCCTACCCCACAAATTGTAAGCCCCACAATAGTAGCAGCTACATGTGCTTTGTTTCTCGTTGTTTGTTTCTTGACAACAAATGCTGTGCCTAGCACAGATTAGGGGTTTAAAAATACTTGTTAAATGAGTGAATAAGCCAAGAGGTTAAGCAACTTGCCCAAGGTCATCGACGGGACTTGCTCAGAATAATGATACTAATATTTATAAACTGTGTTTATTGTATTTTATACCTTTGTGACATTTGCATGGATGCCATGATGGGTGAATGACACCAACAGACATGACTGATGGCAAAGAAGACAGAAACATAAAGGAAATAGTGACACAAAACAGGAAGTGACAAAGCATGGAGGTTTGCTGCCCAGAAACCTTCACTGGGGTTTCTCCTGTAGAATGAGGGTGGTAACAGGGCAAGATGGGCCCTTTTCCATAATCACAAGAGGCTTTATTCTATTCTGGTCTCTCCTCCTGTCTGACCACTGTGGAAATGGTAGCAACCTACATGCCTGTGCCCCAGGAGCAGGTAGCATGTGCGAAACCACACCAGCACATCCCTGAGTACTGGCTGCCTGACTGGGTGACCAGAAAGCCAGTTTCTCAGGAGCGTCTTCCAACAAGCTCCAGGCCAGTTTGAATTTAGATCCATCTCTTCCTTTATCATCTTGAGCCTGCATGTAAACAGTTGGTAGCAAGATACTTTGACCTATTACCTGAGGATTTTGTTCATGTATTTTCTTGTAAGCCTCTGGCTCTTCTCCCATTTTGTAGCCAGAGTATAAGCCATCCACTGACTCAGAGGATAAAGAAGTATTTTCCTGACTTGAGTTCAAATGTACAAACCCTACAGGGAACAAGTTAATGAATTTGAGAGAATGACGCAGGAGCAATATTTTCTGCCCCAAAGGATTGTTTGATGGGTCAAGAGTGGTAAGTTTCCCTGAGTGTCAGAAGGGAAACAGAGAAAATGAGCTGCTAGTTTGTTCCCAGAAAGAAAGACATCTCCCCACCCCAGCCCCTATCCAACCGTCAGAGAGGAAACCAGAGAAATCCCAGGTATGCAGAGGTAACTGCCCCTTGTTGCAGGTAGACCTTAAGGAAGCTTCAAGATGTCAGAATAAAAATGGCTACGGAATTTGTCTCTATTCATAGTCCTGAGGCTGCTTCATGGAGAGACCCCAGCCCAACTCAGTGTGGCTCTAGGGGCTGCTTCTAGTATGTTCACGAGGAGCACAAAACTGCCGATGGCCCTTGGACAGCCCCCCAGACCCCGCTGGCTGACATGCAGGGGCCTCAAGGAGAGCTTTGGTAGCAAGGACCCACCTTAAGGGGTCACTTGGATAGAAACAAGGTCCATCCAAGCAGCCGGCTGGTAGCGTAAGCCCTGAGGGCCAGGTAAGACAGCAGACCTCAGCGGGTGTCAGCTTGGGCACCTGCCCGTTCCCCATTCTTCCTCCCATCCTCTTTGACCCCTCAAAGCTAGAGCTGATACCATGGATGAGGAGAGAGAGGTCTCTGAATTGTTTACGATTACATTTGCGCTGCTTAGAAGAATCTAGACCTGATGTCTGTTGCAGACATTCATTATTTTATATCCCAAAGAAATGTACCTTTTTTATTTTGAGAAAACACACTTCTTCCACACTAGAGTTCGTGCCCAGAGACGCACGTGCTACACTGCTATCTTTTCCTGCACTGATGTCTGGCCTCCACGGCTGGACTGCAAGATTTTCAAGGCTGGAGAGTAGCCCCTTCCTGCCCTCTTTCTTCCTACTCAGCACCTTGTACATAACATGCCCCATTTTTGAGAGGAAACCTATGGAACAGGATGTACATGGTTGTTTTGTTTACTTGTTATTTGTCAGAGTATCATTTCAAGGGTCTCTCAGCTCTGACTTCACCTGTAAGTTGTAAAAGTTCTCACATGTATTCATTTTTCACATTAAGAGGTAAGAAATCTGTGCCAGGCTCCTACCATGCACAGAGCCTACTTCTGCCTCTTCCCGGGGACGCAGCCCTGTCATTAAGGAACTTGTTATCCGGAGATGTGGACGAGTGAGCTAAATGCGCATTGACTTTAGGACAACAGCTAGGAGGCTTTGTTGCCTGTTATTTTAAATACACATAGACTCTGATTGCCAAAGGGACACATATTTATTTAAGAAAACTCTCAAATTTAGAAGTAAACTAATTGCACCCATAAACTCAGAACTTGTAAAATTAGCAGTAGTCAATGTTGACATTCTGGTGTAAAAATTGTAAAAATGTATCATGATTTATTGGAGTTTATTATTTAAAGAAAACTGATATACTAGGGTGTGTGTGCGTGCATGTGTGTGAGATTTTTGCTTTCTCCTAAAAGGAGGATGGTGATATTTGAGCGTTTCAGTGACTAAATGTATTCAGTGACCAAATACAGTACATTGATGAAAGAAATTTGAAAATGTATTGCAGATTAGAAGAAGCTGAAAATTAGGCTTCTGGTAGCTGGGTGGAGTGGAGAACCAAACAAAATATATATTTGAATTTAATCCATGATGGATCCATGAAAATAGGCCTATTGATTAACTCAAATATCACCTCCTCACTGAAGCCCTCCTGTCTTCCCTCTGGCAGAGTCAGCCAGCTAGGCCTTCTGTGCTCGCAAATGTTTTTTACTATTTATATTTAGCAATATATTCATTATTTTAATAAAAATAATACACACTATTATTTCTATATTATATTTTAGGGAGGCAGTATAGTGTGGTGGTTAAAAATGTAGATTTTGGATTTAAACATACCCAGTTTGAATTCCAGCCTCACCATTTGCTAGCTGTGTGACCTTGGACAAGCTGTTCAGTTTCTCTGAACCTGTGTTCTCATTTGTAAAATGGGAATAATAACCACTGACTTCATAGAGTTGTTGTGAGGGAGAAGTAGGACAATATTTGCAACTTGCTGCCTCACCCAAAACACAGTCAATAAATAATAGGTATAATTATTTTTATTACAGAACTTGTCTTGTTGCGTTGCCATTACTGGTTTAGGAATGCATTCCTCGCTGGACTGTGAACACCTACCCAGAACACCTGGGTCCTGATCTCTCTCACCAACCTCTCTCCCTCTTAGCAGAGCAGCCCAGAAACAGGAAGCAATCCATAAGCATTTGCTAGAGAATAAAATAGCTATGGTACCAGGTCCAATGCTTTTCCCCTAGGTGTCCTTGTCCTTACTCAGATTTTTAGAACAAACTCCTAACTGCAAACCACTGACTTTTATAATCAATATTATACAGAGCTGTTTCTACTTTCATGCAAGCTAACATTTAGTGAGCACTTACTTTGTAGCAGCTTTTGTCCTAGTGCTTTACATGGTGTTTAAACCACTCTGTGAGGCGGATAGCGTTATCTTCTTTAACAAAGATGAAGGAACTGAGGCCCAGAGAGGGTGCTGTGAACACTGTGACTCCTGAGATTTTGCTAGGAGCCCCAAGGGAATTCACTGCTCTTTGTTCTTCCATTTAAGTATGTAGGCAGGAGGTGAGGAAAAGAAGTAACCATGTATTTTTCTTTCTCTTTAGTAAAACATTTTATTTATTTTGCAGTCTCTTTTCTCTTCTGGAAAAACAAACACAAGAAATTCTTGCTTCATTCATGATTTTACCCCTGCTGAGGTCCAGGGCAGGATGTCTCCGCTGCAGAGCCCTGTTCAGGGATGCAAATGAAATTTAGTTCCTGCCCTCCACCGAGAGTGCTAAGTAGCGCTTATTTTTTTGAGGGGTTTGAAATAGACGTTTAGTACATTAAGATGATAACAGTAATTCATATCCCACCTGTGTGGGTGAAAACAATAAAATTACCTGTGAAACCATGAAATATCAGTACACTAAATAAAATTGAGAGTGCAGGGCATTAAGAATTTATTTAAAAGCAACTTGTTCTCAAGGAGAATATTTTATCCCGTAAGACCCATGCTGTTACGTCAATAAAATTGATCAATTATTTGTTCGTGTTGCCTACATGAGTGAAAGCTATGTTTTAAAAATAAGAAAAACTTTGGGATGATTTTTACTTCAAGGAAGCTGATTGGAATCTTTCCAGATTCCACATTTTGTTCTTATTGACCAGAAGTCTTCTGACTTGGGAAAATATTTTTATTTCCCTCCCCCTTTTCTCAATGTCCTACAAAGACCTGCATTAGGGTGGGAAACATTTTCTGAGTCCCAAAGGACTCCTCCATTTGCCTGCAAGACAGTGTTGAGAGAAGCCGCTCAAAAGGAGGATGAAGATGCCTCAGAATAACTTTTTCGAACATTCTCGTCATACTTTCTTCATTCACAGTAACCTCTGTCGTAGGAGAGAGAAAATTTGATTCGAGAGAGCATTATATTATTTTTCTTTCACATACATCATAAAAGATGCAAAAAAAAAGGTCAACTTCAAGATTGGTGCCCAGCATGTTTATTGTTTAAAAAGTTTTTTTTTTTAACAATTTTTATTGATTTATAATCATTTTACAATGTTGTGTCAAATTCCAGTGTTCAGCACAATTTTTCAGTTATTCATGGACATATACACACTCATTGTCACATTTTTTTCTCTGTGAGTTATCATAACATTTTGTGTATATTTCCCTGTGCTATACAGTGTAGTCTATTCTACAATTTTGAAATCCCAGTCTATCCCTTCCCACCCTCTGCCCCCCTGGTAACCACAAGTCTGTATTCTCTGTCTGTGAGTCTATTTCTGTCCTTTATTTACATTTTGTTTTTGTTTGTTTGTTTTTGTTTTTGTTTTTTAGATTCCACATATGAGTGATCTCATATGGTATTTTTCTTTCTCTTTCTGGCTTACTTCACTTAGAATGACATTCTCCAGGAGCATCCATGTTGCTGCAAATGGCATTATGTTGTCGGTTTTTATGGCTGAGTAGTATTCCATTGTATAAATATACCACCTCTTCTTTATCCAGTCACCTGTTGATGGACATTTAGGCTGTTTCCATGTTTTGGCTATTGTAAATAGTGCTGCTATGAACATTGGGGTGCAGGTGTCATCCTGAAGTAGATTTCCTTCTGGATACAAGCCCAGGAGTGGGAATCCTGGGTCATATGGTAAGTCTATTCCTAGTCTTTTGAGGAATCTCCACACTGTTTTCCATAGTGGCTGCACCAAACTGCATTCCCACCAGCAGTGTAGGAGGGTTCCCCTTTCTCCACAGCCTCTCCAGCATTTGTCATTTGTGGATTTTTGAATGACGGCCATTCTGACTGGTGTGAGGTGATACCTCATTGTAGTTTTGATTTGCATTTCTCTGATAATTAGTGATATTGAGCATTTTTTCATGTGCTTTTTGATCATTTGTATGTCTTCCTTGGAGAATTGCTTGTTTAGGTCTTCTGCCCATTTTTGGATTGGGTTGTTTATTTTTTTCTTATTGAGTCGTATGAGCTGCTTATATATTCTGGAGATCAAGCCTTTGTCGGTTTCACTTGCAAAAATTTTCTCCCATTCTGTAGGTTTTCTTCTTGTTTTATTTCTGGTTTCCTTTGCTGTGCAGAAGCTTGTAAGTCTCATTAGGTTTATTCTTGCTTTTATTTCTTCTAGGAGAAAATTTTTTAAATGTATGTCAGATAATGTTTTGCCTATGTTTTCCTCTAGGAGGTTTATTGTATCTTGTCTTATGTTTAAGTCTTTAATCCATTTTGAGTTGATTTTTGTATATGGTGTAAGGGAGTGTTCTAGCTTCATTGTTTTACATGCTGCTGTCCAGTTTTCCCAACACCATTTGCTGAAGAGACTGTCTTTATTCCAATGTATATTCTTGCCTCCTTTGTCGAAGATGAGTTGACCAAAAGTTTGTGGGTTCATTTCTGGGCTCTCTATTCTGTTCCATTGGTCTATATGTCTGTTTTGGTACCAATACCATGCTGTCTTGATGACTGTAGCTCTATAGTATTGTCTGAAGTCTGGGAGAGTTATTCCTCCAGCCTCTTTCTTTCTCTTCAGTAATGCTTTGGCAATTCTAGGTCTTTGATGGTTCCATATGAATTTTATTATGATTTTTTCTAGTTCTGTGAAATATGTCCTGGGTAATTGGATAGCGATTGCATTAAATCTGTAGATTGCCTTGGGCAGTGTGACCATTTTAACAATATTGATTCTTCCAATCCAAGAGCATGGAATATCTTTCCACTTTTTAAAGTCTTCTTTAATTTCCTTCATCAATGGTTTATAGTTTTCTGTGTATAATTCTTTCACCTCCTTGGTTAGATTTATTCCCAGATATTTTATTACTTTGGGTGCTATTTTAAAGGGGATTGTTTCTTTACTTTCTTCTTCTGTTGATTTATCGTTAGTGTAAAGAAATGCAACTGATTTTTGAACGTTAATTTTGTAACCTGCTACCTTGCTGAATTCTTCAATCAGCTCTAGTAGCTTTTGTGTGGACCTTTTAGGGTTTTCTATATATAGTAACATGTCATCAGCATATAATGACACTTTTACCTCTTCTTTTCCAATTTGGATCCCTTTTATTTCTTTCTCTTGCCTGACGGCTGTGGCTAGGACTTCCAGGACTATGTTGAATAGGAGTGGTGATAGTGGGCATCCTTGTCTTGTCCCAGATTTTAGTGGGAAGCTTTTGAGTTTTTCACCGTTGAGTACTATGCTGGCTGTAGGTTTGCCATATATAGCTTTTATTATGTTAAGATATGTTCCCTCTATACCCACTTTGGCGAGAGTTTTTATCATAAATGGGTGTTGAATTTTATCAAATGCTTTTTCTGCATCGATTGAGATGATCATGTGGTTTTTGTCCTTTCTCTTGTTGATGTGATGTATTACACTGATTGATTTGCGTATGCGTTTAAAAAGTTTGTTTTGGTTTACTTCCAGAATTAGATAAACAGCAGAGGACACTATATTAGAGACAGGTCAACTGTTACTCTTCTCTAAGGAAATAAATTATAAGGAAGGGGAAAAATCAGTAAGGTCCCTCAAATTTGGATTTTACCTTATCTTTTGCTAACACTCCCATAATAATAATAATCTAAAACATGGTAAGCAGGAAAATTAATTCCATCTGAAGTCTAACGTACTAATGGAATTCTCATGGGAAATATGTAGTGAGTTTTTAAACCAATGTAATCATAAAGGTAGCTGGTGAGTGCTCAGCAGTACTTTCTGTAGTGAAACAGGTAGCCCTTCCTTGGAAATATACTTTGAAAAAGACTCTCCTTGTGGAGCTTGGTCCTGGAACTGAGGACGGGATTGCTTTGGGCTTTGACTCTTGGTGGGAGATGGTATTCTGAATGGAAGAAGTGAGAAGCGTTGAGTGCCAAGTTTGGCAGGTGATGCCTTTGCTCAAGGAACATAGTAGATACTCATTAAATGTTTGATGAGTAAATGATGGAGAATGCTGCTGGTTGTTAGGGGTCATACAGATTGTCATCTGGGACACTCCAGTAAGCCATGCATCTCGTTTACTTCCATTAGGTGTGAGTTTATTTCTTCCGTCCTTCTTCCTTCATCCATTGATGCCTACCACAGGTCAGGCTCTGTCCTTGTGACTGAAAATACAACTGTGAACATTGCAGACGCTGTTCTTACAGAGCTGACGTCCTACAAGATGGAGAGCAAAGCAGACAAGCAAAACCCCCGTAGGCCAGTCAATAACCTCAGGTGGTACGGTCGTGGTGGCTCTGGTCCTATCTGCATCGAGGTCAGGACATGCGTGGTGTGAGAAACAGCAAAGAGGGCCTCTCTTGGGACCTACTGTCCCTGTCCCCTGCCCTAAGGGCTAGATTGGCCCAGCCTTCATCTTCTGAAGCTCTCAATTAAAAAATAAGAATCAGAAAAGGGCCACTGCACTGGGAGGAAAAAAAAAACTTGTCAGGATAATAAACGAATCTCATATGACTTTTCTTTAAAAATGCTCATTGAGGCATATGAGGCTTTACTTAGCTGTATCTTTCATCAGAATAGGTGGACAATTTAAAGTGAAAAGACTTCCTTGAAAACAATGGCTATATGATCGGTTCTACAGAACAGTGACTGACGTGCATTCCCTGTCTTCCCTCACTGTCCCTCCTCATCTTTGTCACCACCACCCTCCCTTGTTTTCTCTCATATAACTGAGTAAAAAGCAGGATCTGGAGTCTAGCCCACATCATCCTCTGATCATTTGTGGCTCCGAAAGAGGGTGTTGTGTCCCTCTAACTTTCCATGTTAAAGGAGCCATAATTTGCTTTTTATGTATATGATTTCTCTACCAGGCAGAAAGATGGAGCTGGGGCCCTAGCCAAGAGATTGTTTGTTTTCCAGCATCAAATTGTAAACGTCTGGGCAGTTGAACTAGAATTCACACTTTAGGACTCTGACGCTCAGATGTCATGCACAGCCAGTGTTGAATCTGTTTTCCAAGTGGGTCTATTGTTGTCATGTGTGAACCACTGTCACCTGTCCTATGACCCAGCATGACTGGATCCTGAAGAACAAGGGCGTGAAATGGGGCCAGTCTGGCAGCACCTGGGGACCACTGACCCTCTCTTGGCTCCCCTGGCCGGGACCATGCAGAGTTGGATGACGGAAGGAAAGCCAGGCAGCTGCTGGAGGGCAAGCCCAGGTGGCCAAGTCCATGCCAGGCAGGTGGAATAAACGCTGTCAGAGCCCCTTGAGGTACAACCCCAGGCCACGTGGCACAGGTGTGGCAGGATCGGAGCAAGAACAAGAGACTTTCTCAATCAGAAGGAGGGGGCTCTTGAGGAAGGAAGGTGTTTCGTAGTCTGTGGGTTAACAATCAGCACAGGAGGTCAAGTGTTACAATCAAAAGCTGTGCCTTCAGATTAAAGGAAGACCTTCACACAGTGGCCATGTGGAAAGAAGCCTTCTGACATCCATCAAAGAGCATTATTACGTCCCTTAGAATAAAACACCTATACGCTCTGAGGAGACAGCAAAGTTAATTTTCGTGTTGCACCAAATGTTGGTGAATGTATTCACCTTTTAATCAAAGGTTCCTCTCATTTCCTGAGTTCCAGGGTTGCAGTGGTGTATTTGTTATTCTTAACTGCATGAAAGTTATCCCAGCTTAAACCCAGAAACTTATACAGTTTCTGAGGGTGAGAAATGAAGGAGTGGCCTGTCTGGATGGTTCTGTCTCAGAGTCTCTCTCATGAAGCTGCAGTGAGCTCTGGGTGGGGGCGGGACGGGACGCACAGTCATCTGAATTCTGGTCTCAATGCTTCCAAGATGGCTCACTCATGTGGCTGCTGGCAGGAGGCCTCAGTTCCTCACCACATGGGCCTCTCCAAGGGCTGCTTCAGTGTCCTCACAACACAGCAGCTGTCTTCTCCCAGGGACAAATGACCCAGGAACAGGGAAGAAGCCACATTGCCTTTTATTATTGATCACGAAGACACATACCATCATTGCTGCCATATTTCACTCAGTAGAAGTGAATCATTAAATCCAGCCCACAGTCATGCGGGCAGTGAGAATTTGATTCTACCTTTTATAGGAAAACTGCTGAAGAATTTTGAACTCCTACATATTGTATTCATTTAGGACATCAGGAAATGTATACTCAGGACTGTCTATAAAATTTGTGGGACCTAGTGCAAAATAAAAATGCAAAACCATTAAACCATTGTTTAAGAATTACTCAGAAGTTCAAGACAGTGACAGCGGAACATTAAACCAAGCATGGGCCCCTTCTAGGTGCCAGGCCCTTTGCTGCTGCCCAGGTCTCGCACCCAGGAAAGGCAGTCCCGACTAGAGTGGTTAAGAGCATGGACTTTGAAGTCAATAGTTTGAGGAGAGGGTATAGCTCAAATGGTAAAGTGTATGCTTAGCATGCATGAGATCATGGATTCAATCCCCAGTACCTCCTCTTAAAAAAAAAAAAAAGTAAATCTAATTACCTCCCCACCAAAAAATAAAATAACAGTGTGAATCCCAGCCCTACTGCTTTATAACTGTGTAACTCTTGGGAAAATGACTTAATATCTCTGAACCTCAACTTCCATTTCTCTAAAATGGGTATGATTAATTTAACTGCTACTTGGGATTTCTGTGAACATAAAATGAAGTAAGTATACTGCCTGGCTCATAATAGGCACTTGAAAACTTGTAGACATAATGATTTTTTTTTTAAGGAGTTTAGAAAAGAACCACTGAGCTGGTAACTCAGACTGATTACTTAGCTGATGATCACAAACTCCTTAAATTAGGACTAGTATCTCATACCCTCTGCAGTACCAGCTTCTGTTTTACGTGACAGGGACCCACATGTTCATGAGTTTGAAAAATGTGGCCTGTAAGCTGCAACAAGAATGGCTAAGAAGATGTGTTTCAGGAATGGCATGTTTTCAACATTCTAGAAGGTAGGACCAAAGCTACTATTTTAAGAAAACCCATATAAGATCAACATTTCATTGGCTTTTGTAATACCAAGCATTTATCAGCAGTTTAGAAATAGTTGCCATGAACTACTTTCTATGAATAACTCAGTTGATGAGACTGAATATTAAATGGGAACTTTCTCTAGCAGTACTCTTTCTCAGTGGCTCAAAAAACAAAAGCAAAAACTAAAACTATTCCTGGATAAGGACTTAATACGGGCAAAATGATTTTATGACACTTCAGAACTTCAAACAGGCTTTCTGCTTCCTTTCTTCTGCATCTGAGCGTGGCCCAATGAAGCTGACAACTGCGGACAGGCCTTCTTCAAAAGCTGTCAACTGTTTCCACGTGGACCTTCTATGAAGCTCTTAAGCAAAGCGTACTGTTGGGCCAAGACATCTTAGCTCATTTGACAAAAATCATGTGCGCCGGCCCCTGGAGTGGCGTCCACAGAACCCAGGAACACTGCACCAGGCTCTGAATCGCTGCTGAGTGATGCTTGAAAGAGCCGACGCGGGTTCCAGGGGTGCCTCTCTTGCCTCTTCTAAAAGGATGATCTCATCAAGGACCAGCATAAAGAAAGTAGGCAGAGGTCCTGGTTATTTGCATGAGCACTTAAATAGGAAACATTAGAAAAATAGTGCGAGCTGGAGTCTTTCTGCAAACACATTAACACCATAAAATAAATGAAGCAGGTATGAGTGGGAATAAACCCCCGCCCCAACTCCTCGCTTAACTACAGGCTGTTCTGTGTTCTTAGCAATAGTCTTCTATTTCTCAAGGAACTTCTTTATTTATTCCCCAGTCCAAAATTAGTTCCTTAATTTGAAACAGCCATAAACAAACATTACTAAAGCAATCCCTTGGGCTCTCTTCTCCCACACCCTCTCCCCCCACACACATATTTTCTGCTGCTTTGTTTGTTCTCAGCTCTTTTTGCCTTTGTGCTCAACACAAGGACCTGCAGTGGTCTGGCTTTCCGAAATCCCTTCATAAGTCTCTTGAAAGATATTTAAATTCCATTTTGACAGGAGAGAATTAAAGTCACATTAATTTCAATCAGTTATGTATTAAATACAAATAAACTTCAATAACACCCGAGTATGGGTTTTAGTACTCGCTGATTTCTGAGGTCGCCTGCAGCGCCGTGATTCTCCAGTGGGCCTGTTCTAGCTATCACTGTATGGGAGCATAAGTGGAGCCTCTGATCTCAGCAGCTGCTCCAGTAGTTTTGGAGTTAGATCCTCCCCGCACCCGCTTCTCTTCTAGCTTCTCTTGACTTGCAATCTTTGCCACTGTGTCTTCCTTTCCTACCTTTTCCCCCTTGCCTCCCTCCCCCTCTGCATATCAACAAAGAATTTCATAGCCATGTGGCTTTCCTCTTCAGATCCATCTCAATCCCATCTTCATAAAAAGGAATGTGCTGACCATTGCCCGATTGCTCTGGCCTTTCCCCTGCTTCGGTCTCTAGCGTAGGGGACTGCATTTTCCAGCTTCCATGCCCTCTGGCTTCCACATAAGCTGAGTCAATGGGAAGCAGAGGCAGAAGATTGGAGGGTGGGAGGAGGGGAGAAGCCAGGGAGTTTCTCCCCTTCTCTTCTGTTTTGGGTGGCTTCTCTGGCAGTGGCTGCTTCTCTTCCATGATTCCAGCTGCTGTCAGTTAGTCCCTCCCTTTGTGTCTCAGCATCTGCCAAGAATCCTCCCTCTGTGCTTCTGTGATGATCCCATCTTCCAGGCTCTGATAACACCACCTTCTCCCGGAGTCTCTCCAGCCTTGGGCAAGGAGGTGGGGAGGTTAATGGCTTCTGACTATTGTTAATCTTTGGGTTGCTCCCACCATCCTACTTAACGCCTTGCTTCTGACCCTTCCAGTTCTTCCATCACATGTATAACAAGTTCCTATATTAAATTCCCTCTGTTTGAAACACCTACAGTGGTTTGTTTTCTCATTTGGGCTCTGATTGAAGTAGGGAGCTCATGATTACAACAGCAACAACCAGGAGCTCCCGGCTGTGAACATGCGGAGGTGCTGGCTTGCTCAGAGATGGTGTGGAAGCTCTGTGCCTCTTCCCACATACCTGGTCCTATGCATCTCTTCCCTCTGGCTGCTCCTGAGTTACATCCTTTTATAGTAAACCAGCAATTTAAAATAAATTTAAAGACTTATAACCTCCTCCGAATCTCTCAAAATTCAAGTCTTATGATAAACCGAATCCAGATGACAACAAGTCCTCAGAGAACAGCAGAGCCATAAGATGGGATAAGTCTAGGTCCCTAAATCACCACGTGGAGGAAGACAGCCGACTGAACAGGATCGCCATCTTCAGACTGGCAAGTGCACAAGAAAGAAACTATAATTGCACGTGCACCATTATACATTTGGATCATTATTTGTTATAGTAGCTTATACCACTAGCAGAATTATAGGTAGAGAAGAGGATACTCAAGTAATAGCTTAAATCTTAAAAGAGTAACTTACATAAATAATACTCCTATAATAAATACACAAATTTTAATTGATTTTTGGACTGATAAGATGGTCAAATTTACACATGGTAATGGAATCTTCCTCATGTATAACTGAATCAGTCATGTAAACATGTTTAGACTAATATGCTAGTAGGTCTGCCAAGGTTGAAGAGACACAAAATCCCCAGGGTCACAGGGTTAACCATAATTTTGATGTAGTAAAGCAATAAAGATAAAAGGAGCAATTAGAAACAATTTAAAACAACAGCCACAGCAATAAACCACCACAGCAACAATTCAGACCAACAGTTCTGCAGAGTAGAATGTTGTTTTCCATGACCTGATTCTATGCTCCCTTTGGGCTTTTATGCACACGGTACACCTTAATGCACATGGTACACCTTATATGAGGAACAGCTCTCAAAACCCAATGTCAGGTAAGTTTGGGGTGTACATGTAGGGTGCACATGGAAAACAGATGGAGTGTCTTTTCCTCTCTGCACCCGGGCATCCTGTTGTTTCCTCTCTCCTAATCAGGGAGAGGAGGACTGTCTACCCTTGGCTTATAAGTATGGATTTTACAGCAAAATGTCAAGTGAGATTTGGGAATGACTTTCTTCTTATTTCCATCTGAGTGAATATGTCCCATCCGCTTTGCACCATGGCCTCAGGACTCCTGTGATGTGATTTTGATCATCCCTGTGTTCAATAATCTTGAATCTCACCTGACAGCAACACATCTTTGTTTATGAATCTGGGAAATGTTTGCTATAGAGCAGTGGTTGGCAACACTTTTTGAGTCAAGGGCCTCTTGGGAGAATCCTGGGGCTGGTCAGAATCCCCTCCGGTGCACATCTCAGGTGCGTGCGGACGCGCACACAAACACACACACACACACACACACACACAATTTGACATAAATTTCAGCAGGCTTGTTGATTCCAGATTGAGAACCTCCCACCCTCCTGCCCCGTCACATGGTCCTTGGTCAAATAGTACTCTTCTATCCATATCCAGGATGCCCTGGGTATTGTCTACGTATGTAACTATAGTTTTTTTATTTTGGGGGATATTTTTGGCCAGTTTGTTTTATTGACGCCTGGATGCTCAGGCCTGGACCGTGTACTTTGGCAGTGGGTACAGTCACTCCTTCAGCTGCTGCTGCTTGGTTTTCAGGGTCTCTTCGTGCCTGTTGAGCCGGCGGCGCATGGCACGCGTTTTCCCGGCCGCAGATCCAGGGGTTTGTAATTCTTTCCCTGATAGAATTTCCTGAGGTTCTCCTTCTGAGTCTGGTTAATGACGGTGAGAACTCGAGCAGTGGATTTGCCAACAACTGAGATCTTGGGGAGCTTGGAAGCCACGCCGCCTGTCACTTTCATGACGCGCTGCTGGGACAGGTCCACCTGCTGCTGCTTCTTGCCATAAAGGTCTGAAGCCCTAATCTTGGCCATGGCTGAATGAGCTGCCGCCGCCGCCGCCATCGCCGCCGTCGCCGCCTTGGAGGGAAAGAGGGAGAGGCGGACCCATAGTTCTATACGTAACATTTTCTTCCCATTCACCTCCTTTTAAATGACGGATTTAACTTCAAAATACAAAAGCTGTCAGATATTATTTGGAGAGATTCTTCCTTATTTTGGACCGATCCTAAGGCAGATAGTTCCATGTATTACTTGTGTTAAAAGATTTCTCTGTAGCAATATTAGATGTTTCTGCACATGAAACAGTAATTTCCTCCTGCTGTTTGGAGATGTCTCTTTTTCTTATTGGCACCACATGAGATGAAGCTCTGTAATTGGGACAGAGATTTATGTGGTGTTATTGTTGAATGTATGTGTACGCTGCCTTCCTGCGGTGAAAGGCCTATGACACAAGGCTTCCGTCTGGGGACTGATTTGGGGCCTAGTGAAACATACACGCTGTAATAAGTCACAGCAGATGCTGCCTATCGAGTCCTGCTATCCCATGTGGGTTCCAGGGTGGGTAATTTTGCTCATTCTTCTGGCCTTTGCTATGGCTTGTCAGTGACGGGACTCGTGTTCATAACTCTGAGAAGTGCTCAGCTGTGAAATAAGCACTGAAAAGATGAAATGCAATTGGTCCTGTGCCATTGTGATCTTTCAATCCCATGTAAGCCAAGAAATACGTATTACAAGTGGCCCAATAAATCTTTTTGAGTTTAAACGTTCATCGATTTAAAATATTTATGGGCTGACTTGGGCAGAAAGACCAGGAAAACCATATGCACTGTCTCGGAAGTAGAGATAGAAACCATTATGGAATATTAGTGACAAGCTGAGTGGGGGCAACCCAGAATATCTGTTTCTATAGAAATGATACTCCTTTAGCATCAAGGTATTAGTATGTATACCAGAAGTATAGGAAATGTCACTGCCAGGGTGGATTAAAAATGAAAAATTGGCTTTCTTTTAAACATTTGTAGCTATTGTTTGTGTTTGAGCTTATTAGAAGAGGATATTACACTACAATCTTTGAAGCTTTCTATAGGAGGAAAGGGGTAACCTTTCAAATTAAGTGATAAAAGCTATGTTGGGTTCATGAAAGACAATACTGGAAATGCTTGGTATTCATTCATTCATTCAACAAGCATTACTGAGTGCCTACTATATTCCAGGACTTATGTTAAACATAGGAATGAAAAAATGAATAAGACATGATTCTGCCCTTATGACTGTCTCAGGGTACTCAAAGAGACTGCTAAACGGGTGATTTAATCATGGTGTGATATATTCTACAACAGAGGTACAGACTGATATTGGAGCACTGAAGAAGTGTTTTTTTTTCTTGTTTTGAGAGATCAAGAGACCTTCTCAGAGAGGGTGTTTTCCAGAATGAGAAGGTGTTGGCCAGGGGGAAAAGGAGGAAGCGGCATCCCTGGCAGCAGAGATGCCATGTGAAAAGGCGAAGGTAGAGAACCCTGAGAGATCAGGCACTGGAATGACTCAGCGCAAAAAGTCCGGGTGGGGGCCCCGCGGGAGATGGGCTGGAAGGGGAGCGCAAGTCACATGTATGCCGTGTGCTAACACGGAGTAATCCAAGTCTGAGGCTTTAGGATAAGAAGGCAGAGGCAATGGGTATGGAGAAAAGAGCATGGATCTTTGAGTCAGCGAGGATGTAGAATAACAAAAGAGCTCCCAGACTGATAGGAATCAGAAGACGACAGAGAAAGAGGATTCTAGAAGGACATTTACATCCAGCTTGGGTGACTAGTTTGCTAATGGTGCCATTTACCACAATCAGGAGTAAAGGACAAGGAATGGGGTTGGGCTTGGGTGCAGATGATGGTTGGTTTCATTTTTCATATTGTGTCTGAGGTACCTATTAGTTGGTGTTCTGAATATATTGAGTTTGAGGCAGACGTTCAGTAGACACTTGACTGTATGGAATTTGAGCTTAAGAGACACAAATTTGAGAGTCATCGGTACTTGAAGCCTTGGGTGTGGATGAAATTAGAGAGAAGATAGGGCTGAAACAGAACACAAGGTAACATCAACATTTAAGGGGGAAAGCAGAGACAAAGGAATGCTAAGTAGTACTAAGAAAAGTCTGCAAGAGCATTAAGAGGAAAATAAGAGAGGGTGGGAAAGAGAAGCCAACAAAGAAGAGTGGTTCAAGAAGGCTGCAAGGTGTCATGTGGTAGAGGGGTCAAGTGATACAAGGACTTAAACCTGCCTTTAAGATGTGACAGCTGAAAGATCACTGAGGATATCAGCAAGATCAGCTTTAAGCTTTAAAATCAGCTCCCTTCTCTTTGAGGCTCAATCTTCTGAATATTTCTACCCACCAAGCACCTTTTACTCTAACTTTACTTACAGTAATATATATTATTAAAGAAATTTTTTTTTCCAAAAATGAATTTATAGTATAGTATAAAACATCATGCACTCCTCAAGACTTAGATATGTCCTAGCACCCATTGAGGTCACTAATGTAGAACTCACCTGGATACCTCAGCACAGTGATAGGGACTGGGGTTACAGTCATTAAGTTTCAAAAGCAAAGACTCATGGATGAATTATTATTGCGTGGAAAGCAGGTAGAACTACAGTGTCTGTGATAGCAACTGGTCTAGGAAACAGCTAGGTGGGAATGTGAAGATTCCAGATTTAAGGTCTAACATGAATGTAGTGGGCCAGCCATTGTTGAGGGTTCTAACAGAGCCCATTGGTCCAAGGATCCTGGATGCATTGCCCTTGGCAGACGTCTTCCCAGCTTTTCCTTTGGGCTGGCCATCATAGCCAACCCCCAGGCTGGCGATGGAGAGATCTCGCCCTGCACCCCTCACCGCGGATGCCTCCCACACACTGTTCACCACCTGTGGGCACAAGACTTCATGAAACCGGAAGAGGACGAGAAGGTCCTTTCCCATTAAAGAGTGTGTAATAAAGAAATACAAGAATCTTGCACTCAAAGTAAAAGCTTTCTGTGGGTTCTTAGCACAAACCTTCACTCAGCAGGAGCTGGTTATCAGATCTGCCAGTTTCTAACATATCCTGATGGAAAAGGTCACCAAGTACTGAAATCTTCTGATGGATAGGTATTAGAAAAAGTGTACGAGCAATCTTCATTATTATTTTTTCCCACTAGGCCCAATTCAGAAAAAACATCCCTTTAAAATTTACGGACCAGATGTTTTGTCCAAGATGAAAATAGCTTTATTATTTTTCCTGATTATAAAAATAATACATGTTTATTATGACAAAAACTTGAACATTGTTTATATGAAAAAGAAGTAAATAGAGCTTGAAATCCGAAAGCCCACATGCTTGCTTTAAGGGGGCCAACGGCTTAAAAAACAACTCAAGTAATCTCTTTAATATTAGATTTTATTGACTAGAAAAATGTCACTGAGTGTCTTTTAGCCACTAAATGAATATTTGAAATTTGATAATTAAATTTGTTTGGAATGAAGAAACAAAAAGGCATCTTTCTAATCTTCTACTCAGAATTGAAATCCTGGACTACACTGTAGCCCTTCGACCCCAGGTTACATATCACTGATCTAAAAACGCTTGGGGCAGAATCGGAAGGGCCAGATGGGACCCACGAGGCCTAGGGGAGCCACCTCAGGGCTCTCACTGCCTGCGGGCCTGGGAGGATGTTAAAAGGAAAAGGGAGTTAGAGCCACCTGAAGAAGGAGCCAAAGACATGAAGCTTACATTCTGGAAGGTCACAGATGGTCATGTTCACTGTCCCACCCTAGCGACAGGGCCAGCATAAGACTGGACAGACACTCAATGAACACTTCCTGATGTAGGACAGTTTCCATCTACCTCGCTGTTTGGCCCTGGAGTAGTGGTGCAAAACCACAGGCACTAGAATGGAAGGAGTCTCCAAGGTTGAGGGTTTACGGCCACTAATCTGGAGCAATTACAGTGCTGATCAAAATCACCAGCACCAGTGGGACCAAAAGCATGAAAAGAAGTCAGGTAACAGGAAATAAAGAGACTCTTTCTCCTGTGCCCAGGCTCCACCTGGGTGGGGCTAGTTGCTTTAGGCTGATAACAATTCATAAAGAAAAATGAAAAGTTTTAAGCATGTTTTACAATTTAACGAAACTGTGGACTTGTAGAAGTGTGCAGGAAACTGCGGGATCCCTCAGGGAGCAGATAATGCGTCTCGGGAGACTTCAGGAGAGTAGGAATTTTTGAAGCAATTTGTAGACCCAATGCCCAAGAGGAGAAAACATTTGAATTCTCAGAGCTGGATCAAGATAACCTCAGGTCCAGACTCAGAATGTGGGGAGAACTTGTCAAAATCCGCTGGCCAAGAGGGTGGGGCAGGTGAGTCCTGGCAAGAGGGGACCAGAGAGTCTAGGACAGAAGTGTCTGCTCCCCTTTCTTAGTAACAGGAACATGAAGAATTTCAGGTGAAACAAACACATTTCAGCATAGCTGGTGGGAAAGGAGGTTACAGGTCTTTTCGGTCGAAGTCATGCTTGCTCTAAGAGCTGGGTTGCTTTTTCCAGGCTGGGGCTCTCGCGGTCTGCTTCCTCCTCCGCAGGGGGTGGGCAGTGCTCTGGTGCTACTCTCTTGAAGGTGTTCCAGCATTATTCAGAGTTGAAGGAGATCACCAGTGTGAACTCTTCTGCATCAAAGGACCTGCTTTTTTTCTGTCTTGCTGTGGGAAGTTTTAAAATTGGTCTAAGACCCATCTGGAAATATTGGCTGAGATTATGGGCCAGTTCAATTTACCTCAAGTAAAAATAATTTATGGGATTCATTTATCAGTTCAACAATATGTACTGAGTACCTTGTATGTTGCTAGGCTCTGGAGACACAACAGTGCCAGAGAGACAAAAATCCAGCATTCACAGTTTTTTGCCTTGCCCAGAAGATGTCAAGATTGCAATGCTGCTGAAAGAATGAACAAACTGGCTACTAAGCCTTGGTTTTGATTTCCAGTTAAATTTTGGTTTATTTAGTCAACAGTCTCTACACCTGGATTAGATGTTGACTTGGTTGTTAATAAACTAAAATGTTTTTGTTACACAATTATCTTTCACTGTCAGTATTTTCATATGCTAGCACCTGTGATGAATGTATGTATACACCAGACTCAAATAGATGGACATTTAGTTTTAGGGTCTGAAGCAGAAACAGAATATTACTTCATCTGTTTGCTAAATTGCTCTTCATCTCGTATAGACAGTTAATATTTTTTTCCTTTGCCATATTTGATTTTCCTTATAGTCCTCCTCAGGTCACCTCAGCAACGAGATGACAAGCTCCCCAGTTATCATTAGAAAAATGGAAATGCCTTTTTAAAAAGATTGGAAAAAAGTCTAGTCATTTTTCAGACTGATTTATTGTTTAACAGCAAGGTTTTGCCATAATGGTACTAACTTGCTACAGCTTGAGAGGAAATAAAAAAGACAAGTATTTTACTAGTTGAAATGACAACATGCTAAATTATAAAACGTTGAGGGAAAAATTCAGGCAATTTAAATTTCCTGGTAATGGATCTATAATTTATTTGAGGGATCAGAGTATTCTGGGCTATAGACAAATGTATTTTGTGGAAAAAAAAATTACACTTTGAGTTTCACCACCCAATTTTAGTGCTCAACTACACTGTTACGTTTTTATAAAGAATAGTTGTTTTTTGATTTTCATGTAGTACCTGTGAGAAACCCTCTTTCTTAGTTTTGAATTCTCCCTTCCTGCCTAGGAGACATTCCATCAGTCTTTTTACCCTCTAGTATTCCTGCTGTCATTTACCTCCAGTTTTTAATTTTTTAAATTAATTTTATTTTTTATTGACGCATAATTGACATACTATTAATTTCAGGCATACAATGTAATGATTTGATATTTGTATATTTTGCAAAATAATCACCACAATAAGACCAGTTAACATTCATCATCGTGCATAGTTACAAAATTTTTAATTTTTTTCTTATGATGAAGACTTTCAAGATCTACTCTCCTAGCTGCTTTCTATCTATAGCTTTTTAAATACTTAGAGTAAGAGTTGTATTTCCCTGCTGAGTCCTGGATGCTGAAAATGCTATAGAAATATTTTTTACAGTATCTAATCTGAATTTCAAATAATACTTTAAGCATTAAGCATTTATTTTCAAAGCATTCTTTAAATATATAAAAAAGATTTTCTTCTGCATGAAACTATTTAAGAAGTACTAATTCAGTGCTTATGCATTTAGAGCACTATTCTAAACTACGAGATACATAAATTAAAGAAATGAGACAGCACTTATTTTCAGAGATAAAACAAAAAAGATTAAATGCCCACAGGTTAAATGCTCACAGATGTGAGAGGAAGTATATATACAGCCCTGAAGCTAGACTGACTAGATTCATATTCTGGCTGTAATGTTATTACTGTATAACCTCAGGCCAGTAATTAACTTTTCTCTGCCTCAGTTTCACCATCTGTAAAATGGGATAATAATAACAATAACCTACTTTATTGGGCTGTTGTGAGGGTTAAATGAATTAACACACAAGCAGAGCAGTTAGATTACTTTCTAGAGCGAAGTTAGCTCCCTATGATTGTTCTTACTGTTACAGGCCTGGTCATTTCAAACTGAATTACTCCTTTTATCTATAGATTAACCATCTAGTTGGAAATGCCAAACATTTAGAAGAGAACAACTAGAAAGCTTTCACAACCTGGAGCAAATCAGTAAATATGGAGAGGATGTGGCATCAAGATGTCATCAGAGCAAAGGAAGCAAGATCCAGTTCAAGAAGATGGTCACAAACAGGTGAGAACTGAGTTTGATCTCAGAGGATAAGAAAAGTGGGTGAAAACTAAGTGTTTAGACAGGTAGACGAGGACAGAAAATATGGCAAAAATAAAGACTCAGATTTTTTAGAACCAGAGGCCCCTTAACACAGTCAGGATGATGTAAAATAACTAAGGACAGAGAGCATGAGCTTTCTGGCTAAAATTCTGAAGCTAGTTGCAGACAGGGCCAGGGAGAAAATCTAAAACTGCGACTTCCAGTCCACTGTTTCTCTTGCTACACCAATATGAGGCAGAATCAGGTCGTGTGGTCCTTTCGTTGGTCCATCTTCCAACGTTGAATTCTTTAAAAAAAATTCTTTTAAAGGGCTCCAGGTAAAACAAGTAAGGAAAAACCAACTCTACACATTTAGGTGATTCCGAAGCATTTTCCTGAGACCTGTACAACTGCTCTTTTATTTCTAAATTTTCCCACAAAGATGGTAGGATTTCCCTTGTTTCAGTTTAAATCATTGCATGTTTTCATTGAGGTAAAGCACACTTACATTCTTTTACTCCTATAATTTGATAATTTATGTTTATCACCTAAAATCTTAATGATAGTCTTCCTGCTTCTTCATATACTCTACCTCCTCCAAACAGACTGAGGGGAAGGTAAAAAAATGCTTTTGTACTTGGTGGATTTACTATCTATTCTTGACAGTTATTAGAACAACTGTAATCTGCTTCTTTTAAATTCAAAGGTTGTTGATTGATTGACTTTTGAAAAGAATGGTCAGGAAGGTAAAAGTATGTAAAAACCTCATGGTATGGCTTCAGAGTTTGGATTTTGAGATTTATGAAAACTAGGTTAATGGTATTTTTTAAAAAGAAGCATAGCTTTGCTCTAGAAACATTTCTGGCTTTCTAATAGCTTCTTGGTTCATTTTCTCAGTCTTATTATGATGAGTTTAACAGTTTCTACTATTTTCTTTTCTGAACTTGCTGAAAAACAAGAGAGAAGGCCTCAAGTTTCCCACCATGCTAGATCCTTCTAGAGGCAGAACTGTTCCTACATAACTCAGTTCCCTATTTCTTTCTTGGGGCAGGAGCTCCAAAACCTTCCAAAGAGAAGCTCTCTTAATTGTCCTACTCAGCACATACTTGTCTTAAACCTACTTTTTACTAAAACTTGGCCTTCTTCCAAGTTCAAAAGTTTACAGAATTCCCCCCACTCTTTCA
Source organism: Camelus bactrianus (assembly GCF_048773025.1). Lineage (NCBI taxonomy): Eukaryota > Metazoa > Chordata > Mammalia > Artiodactyla > Camelidae > Camelus > Camelus bactrianus. The sequence goes on along the minus strand of NC_133543.1, from coordinate 85,713,539 downwards.
AACCATTTGTTTACACTTTGTATTTGTGAACCTGCTGTTTGAATTTCTGTAATTTTTAAAAAGCTGGCCTGGACAGCAGAGGTCAGAGGCTCCTTTGCTGCCAAATGGCTGTAAGCAGTCACTTTGGAACCTCAAGTCAGATGGGCAAAATGGAGAAATGAGTCTAAAACGTGTCATCGGGTAGCAGGTCCTTATGCTGTCTGTTGCGAAAGCAGAGATCTTCATGGTGTTCATCAGGCTAGGTTATCATGGTCTGAGGAAGTGTGCTTGATTGTGGTGAAGACTGTGGAGTCAGACTGCCTGGGTTCAAATCCCAGCTCTGCTGCTGTTTCCAGTGTCTATTGCTACGCAATGACCACCCTCAAGACAATCTTGTATTATTGTTCTCTCTCCTGTTTCTGGGCACTGACTAGGCTCAAGTAGGGTTCCTCTCTAGATCTATCAGGCAATGTGGTCAGTCAGTGACTGGGGTGGGAGTTATCTCAAAGGCTTACTAACTCACGTGTCTGGCAGTTCATCTGGCTGTAGGCTGGGTCCTTGGTTGGCAGAATCAGCCAGAACACGTGTACATGAACTTCCGGGTGGCTTGAGCTTTCTCATAGCATGGCAGCTGAGTTCCAAGGGTGAGTGTCCCAAGAGAGAGCCAGGTGAAAGCTGTAGCTCCTTTTACAAGCTAGAATCAGAAGTCATCACTTCTGCTACATTCTATTACTTAGAATCAAGTCACTAAGTCTAGCCTGTATGCAAGAGGCAGGCAACTAGACTCCATTCCTTAACGGGAAGACTGTCAAAGAATCTGTAGACATGTCTTCAAACCAGTATTCGCTAGAAGAACACTCTATTCTTGGCTTTCCTGGTTTGTAAAACAAGGACAATGAGAGTAATTTACCTCCCAGGTTTTTGTGAAGGTTAAGCAAGAAAAGAACAGTACCTGGTACTCAATATGTTTAAGTTTAGACCATTACCATGCCTTCTGTAGATCAGAACTGATGCTGATGGTGTCATCAATAATGGTACACTGCTGAGCAGATACAGCCTGGGGAATTGCTACCTTTCAATCTCTGTTGGTAGCATTTGACAAATACCATTGCCTGTGGTTCTTATGCCTGTGGGAACAGAATTTCTATACATGGTCTGAATTCTTTGGTTCACCTCATTTCAGTAACAGTTTCCAGATATAGGTCAGTCCATTTAAACCTGGCCCCATTTATGGCAATTAATTTCATTATCAGATGAAGTATTTAGAACCATGAGTAATAATTACTATGCCTACATTGCTTTCACCACCTTTGTCAAGTAATCCTCACCTCACCCAATGAGTAAGTATGGATGAGCACCCTTCCCTCCTCCAGGTTGAGGAAACCAGGACATGGGTCAAGTGACTTGCTCTAAATTCCAAAAGAGACAAGAAGCCAGCTGGAGTGAGAAGCTGGAGGTCCTAATTCTCTGCACCCCTACAGCATGCCTAAATAATGTACAGATTAACACCCATCATTAATCATTACCCAGTGCGAGTCAATGCGCTGAAATTTCTTTCAAACTATCTTTAATTTTCTGTAATAGAGAACTGGCCAGTGTCTATTTAGCATAATGTGAAATTAAGTGGGTTAATAGTATTAAAAATCTTCTAAGTAAAGACACACTTTGCCACAATACACTTTTTTCTGTTTAGGTCAAATTAATATTTTCTGATATTCTTGGGTACCCAAACTTTTTATCTAGGGGAGAAGGAACACTCCCACTCTTTGCCAACATTTGCCCCCAGTCGGCCTTCTAGTTGTCATCCCCCAGGTCCCATCCCCACTCCCCGTCTGCCTCCCCAGTTATTTTATTTCTCGTTTGATGTTAGTAATTCCGGGAGTGAAAAAGGTAGCAGGGCGGTGCCTTCCGCGGTGCTGGGAGGGACGCCTCTTCGTCCTCTCTTTCCCACTCCTAGCCCCAACCAGGCCGGCCCCCGGACGCGGAGGCTGCCGCCCGCGCTCACCCGGGGGCGCTGTGCCGCCGGCACCGGGCGGCCGGAGGTGAGTCGGCTGGGAGGCGGCCGCTCCCGGTCCTGCCAGCGCGCGGAGGGGCGAATCCCAGGCTGCGAGGTCGCCGCCCCCGCCCCTCGGCCGGCCCCTCCGCCCGCGGGGGAGAGGGGAGTGGCCGGGCGCCTCCCGCCGCAGCGCAGCCCTCCGCAGCGGCCGCGCACTCTGCAGCCGGACGCGCACGGGAGCCCCGGTCGCGGCGCGTGGAGGCGGTGTGGGAGCGCGGGCGCGCGAGGAGCCGGCAGCCGCGGGGCAGCGTCCGCCAGCAGCGTCCGCCGAGCAGCCGCGCGGGAGCCCCGCAGCCTCGCGGAGGGCCCGCGTCCCGGAGCGCCGCCGGAGAGGGACGACGACGAGGAGGAGGAGTGCCGCCTGGCGAGGTAGCGCGAGCGCTTTCCCTCTCTCCCCTGCCTTGCCCTCTCGGTCCTTTGTGCTCGAGGTCTTCCTGGCCCCGCCGCAGCCCGCGGGGCACGGGTCAGCGTGGTCTGCGGTCTCTCCTCGGGGCGAGGCGGCGCTGCGGCGAGAACCGCGCACGGTGGAGGTCGCGCAGGGTGGTCGCGACTCCGCAGTTGCTTCGGGGGAGGATGGGAGAGAAGAGGGCGCTAAACTAAGTTGCTCTTACTTTGCCCCAGCTCAGTACCTGTGGGCACAGTGAAATCCGGCTCTCCCTGGTGTTCACCCACACCCCCTCCATCTCTCTGGCCCACAGCTGTTTCCTGACTCCCTGGTTCTGTGGAAGGACACGGGGTGGCCTCCTCTGGGAAGGAAAGCGGGGGAGAACAATGGGGCGTCCTGGGGAATGGGGTTCAGGTGCGGCGTGCCCCGGCGGCGGGGGGGGGGGGAGGTGCCCAGGACCCGATGGGGCGTCCAGCGCGTGCAGCTGCGCTCTGCTCCTTTGTTCCGCCGCAGCGGAGGGGCTGCCCTGGGTCTCGTTTCCTGCCCGGGATGGGATTGATTCACGGTCCCAGGGAGGGGAGGGGGCGGGGCTGGAATGGAAACCAGATTGGGAACGGGAGTCCTGGAGGGTGCTTGTTGGGGCTGGGAAGAGGGTTGGGGAGGGGGTGGTGGGAGTGCACTGGAGAGGTGATTACAGACACACAACATTTTGTCCAACGGTTTGCTGTGTGGGTTTCTGGAGTTTATTTGTAATGCTTTGTTCAGGCTGTGGCCGAGCGTTTATTGCTGCAACAAGTTGTGTACTTCCCTGAGTTCTAGGCGCTCCGAATGTTAGTTTGCTGAAATCAAATCTTAATTACAATGGAAGAAGACTTTGTTGTTGTTATGAATCAGGGTATTTGTGTGTGTATATGTGTCTGTGGATCTGTGTTTGTAGCTAGTGGAGGTTGGCTTGAATGGGTAGGAGGCAAATTTTACAGCATTGATTTTGACATAAAATAATTTTTCCGTTGTATTATAGTATAACAATTTTCCAGGAATATTTGAGGGGAAACCACCAGAAAATTAGACGTTGCTGAATAAATGAATCAGATTATGTAACACTGAATTGAAAAACCCTTTACAGTCCCAGAAAACACACCACACATCACTTTTTGGGTTTTGAGTTGAGGAGTCTGTGACTTCTGTGCTTGCACTCGCCTGGTGTGGGTCACCTGGACTAAGAAACAGAACAATTACCATTATGGTGAATGGGAATTTTTTTTTTTTTTTTTTTTTTTTAGGTGGAGGTAGAATTGAATGTAATGTGTTGGGCATATGTTAATTGACCCTTTCCTAGATTGGAATCAAGAAGCCCAAGAGGATTGGCTGACCTCGGGAGTGGAGCCAGCGGGGATTGAATGATGAGTGTGTTTTGAATGGAGTATTCCAAGCAAAACTATTTTGGGAGGAGGCTGACATTTCCAGGCATTCATGGTTTGTGCCTATGGGACACTGGTAGAAGGATCCCAAAGTTGGACTGAAGGTTAGAATTACTGTGGTGATAATTTAGGAGACATTCAGTTATAGTCAGCTGGCTGCAGCAGGGCTGGGAAATGACCCAGAGCTGCTGCTTTGACAAGTCTGAGGGCCCACCGGTAAACCATGCTATTGGCTATTCATTTTAAGACAACCAAGTTTGAAAGCCCCTTAACCTTAGAAGGAGAGTGAGGAACTTACTCCGGGGGAAAAAATGTTTCCTGCCCACTAAGTGGTAATGGAAAAGAGCTGTACAAGCTACTTGGGAGGGTTTGTTTTTTTCGTGGGGGATGTGGTCAGATTTTCAGGCCAGGCTGAAACGCAGTGGGACTTGTCCTCAGGAGCCATTATGATGTTCAGTTTAAGTGGGATGTTGTCCAGCCGTCAAGCTTTTTGTCGTTATAACTAACATACCGCCTGGCAAAACACTGTGCCATGGGCAGTGAACAGAGTTACTGTTGTCTTGTCATCTTGGACTTCTCGTTTATGTTGTGGATTGTTTTGTAAATTACAGCGCAATTGGACTTCTCCGAAGTACTCGTTGGAATATACATTAACAAAATGCGAAGCCTAAGACTGTTACTGCTACTGGAGATACAGATGAGGGGTCCTCTTAAATAGCTGGGCTCTGGCCACAGCCCATCCTGATGGATTCCCCACTGTGTGGTGAGGCGGGCTGCAGACTGCACCCTCTTCACAGGATAGGGTGAATCATCACTTTGTCAAGCCTGGAGTTAAAGGCTGACTCTCTCTGGTTGCTGCACAGTTATGCAAAGCTATGGGGAGCTTTTGACATCAGTGGGGGAGGAGTGGGGTTGGGGGTGGTCCCTGGTCTAGAAGGAATCCTCAAGAGTGTAGGATCCATGTTTTTAACATTTGTCCTCTTTTTGGATGAAATTCTCTCTTCCTCCTCCCTTCTATTTTCAGTAGCTGGACATTTGGATTTTAATTAAGCAACCTAACAATAGTTAGAGCTATCATTTAGTGTTTACCCTGTGCAAAGGGTTTTTACATGCTTTCCTATTAGTCCTCACAACACCTTGATACAGTGGGGATTATCTCCTTTTACAGTTGGAACTGAGGTCCAGGGAGTTTGGTAACTTGCCTCTTACACTCTAGTTGAGTAGGTAACTAGTAAGTGCTGGAGGTGAGATTTGATTCTGATCTCCAGTTCCAAAGCCCACACGGTATGGTATGATACCTTTTAATAATAGGAATGACAACAATTTGTTTTTCTGTTTGATTAGCCCTTTGTAGATTTCAAATCACTTTCACATACATATATTATCATAATTGATTCTTTTTAAAAACCACTGAGATAGGTTTGGAAGGCTGGATTAGTGACGTCACAGCTTTTCAAACTGTGTTGTTCAAAAGCTTTATGCTGTTTGACAGCCTTTGTGAATACACTTTAAGTGAATGAAACTTTATTTTTAAAAAATTAGGCTGCCAACGTTTAAAAGTAAGTTATTTGGGGAAACATTTAAAAGTGGTGGAATGGAATAGAACTTATATTCATTTGATATTTATTGAAATCTATTTTAGTCCTTTTTATCTTTCAACCTTTATTAGAACACTGCGCTTTGCTTCTTTACTGGGACCCACTGTCAGAGTGTCTTTTTAGAAGAGGAACAAGAAGGGAAGGAATGTGATTGTAGAGAGGAAGTGGGACATCAGAATTGGAATCACACATAGCAGCAGGCAGTAGATTTTCCCAGCACATGCTTTTTGTCCTGGCAGTCGCCTTTTACAGAAGACATTCTTCCTTGGGGAAGTGTCAAGGGTCTTTCTTTACAATATCCTCTGAGGTCATCACATTTCTGAGCTCTGTGGAAACACACATTCCACAGGATTTCTGGGCTCATCCTTTCCCTACAGGGGAAGTGAACAAGCTTTGGCATCCACGTGGAAGGGGAATGAAAGTGGTATCTGTCCTTGGGGTGGACTGGAAAGTGGTGCTGGGCAGGACGCACCTGACCTTGACCCAAGAGTGACCACCAAGTACAGGAGCCGAATGGATTCGAACTCTGGGCGCCATCAGTTGTTTATGGATTTCTCTGAATGCTCCTGGGCAAATGGAAAAGTCAATATTGGATTTTTTGGGTTTGTTTGTTTTGTTCCTAGGTAAAACTTTAAAGACTGAAAGTTCCACCTCTACTTGCTTAATTATTTCAAACTAGGACATCATTTGGGGTCTTCAGGGACTGTGGTGTGGGTACAGTAACTTTTGTCTCCTCATGCCATTAAATTCCCATCTCCTGGGTATTTAGAGGGGATGCACACATGTGGTCTACTGAGTTCTACGATCTGAGATGGATAAAGGATGCTCTTATAACTGTTGTAGGTTTCTTTTCACTTGCTAGTGCCTTCATCAATTCATGTTTTATTAAGCACACAGTTTGATGCAAGGCTATGCATTAAGCAGCAAAGGAAATCCATTGTGCATCAAAGGATGTATGTAGCAGGGCAGCTCAGTGTGCCCGGAGAGTAGATGTTGGTGAGATGAAGAAAATGACTGTGACAGCTGTGGTGACCAAGGCCATGCCAACACATGCTGCTGAGACAAAAGCGGAACACAAACAAGAGCATGAGAGTGGGAGGAAACCGAACACAGTGCCTGCTCCTCCTTTGTCCTCAATTTTATCTCCAACAATCTCTAATGGTTTGAAAGACGTAGGGTCTCTGAACACCTGCCTCTAAAGGTTGGATTGATGGGGATGCTAGGAAGCATCTTGGTGAATTTGCTGTCCGACGAGAGAGCGGAGGATCCTTTATTTGGGGTCCTGAGGATGTATAAAGTACCATTCTTTGGGAGAAGGTGTGGAATATCATGCCTTGCTTCTTTTATCCCCCTGAGTAAGTGTTCTTGGCTGGTCCAGAGCTGGGAGAATTGGTTGACACGCTTCTGAGTTTCTCCGTTTTTGGTTCTCGTGCTTGGCTCGCCTGACTTATTTTCCTCTCCGAAGTGAGGGAGACTTGGTGAAACAAGATTCACCTGCTAGTGAGAAGGTGAGGAGCTTTCTCACCCTCTCCTGGTCACCTCCTTCTGTGCAAGAACCAGATGATCTTCTGGGAGTTTTCAGGGGCTTTGTCTGATCCCTGGTCTCCAGACTTTCTGAGCACAGTATGCTGCTGGGCATCAATTTGGAGCTCAGGGTCTGATCCACATGGATGAAATGGTGGGAGCACCATTGACAGAGCTGGAACTTAGGGAATAAGACTTTGAACAAGGTGGGGAAGAAAATAATTGGTGTAGAATTTATACTCATCCAAGATAGGCAGTTTTTGAAACTGAGGCCTGGAGATAAGTGAAAATTGACATTCTTCCTTTGCCTGTCAGGTAAACAACAATGCTAAGCTTCTGAAAATACCAGGTACCTGGCTTTCCTTGATAGCATGGAGAGGCCAAGAGGGGACAAGGTCTGTGCTTTCCAGGTACTTTTGAATCAATCCTGTGTGGACTCATGGTGCTTTGAAATTGCGGAGGTGACTTCATTTTGCTGTGTTAAAATGAAAATGCAATTTAGAATGATACATTGCAAGTTTTAAAACTTGGTTAAAAAAAAGAATTCAACATTTTAAAGAGACATTAGAAAACTGAATTGAAAGGACAGTGGAAAGGAACAGGTTACTCATGATTGGTTTTGTTGTAGCATGTGTGCGTATTATTTGCCTGCTCATTTTCCACTGGTTTCATGAAAGCATTTTCCCGCACACTTCAACTAAAAAAGAAAAAAAAAATCTTAACTGAAAAATTCGTGCAGGCCCCAGTTGCTCTTGCCAGTGGACACCTTCTCTGTCCTCCCTCAGTGCAGCTTCCTTTTACTCTGCGTTACTAGATGCCGAAGTGCTATTTGCAATGTTCAGATTGCAAATATACACAGTTCCTAGCCGATCATTTCTTCCTTGAAAATTTGCATGGCTCGTGTTCTCTTTCTTTTTTTTCCCCTCAGTCCTCATGTGGTCTGCTTCCAGTTGGAATAAGTTGACCACAGTTTTGATCTACCCCTGATGTGGTGAGCCATCTAGGAAAAAGCTCTAACTTGCCCAAGGGTGTTGAGAGGTATTCATAAAAATATATGAACTGTCACGTTGGGTCAGATTCAGGAATCTGCTTTCTGCAGAAGCAAAATACTAAGTATTCGTGACATTGGAGGAGGGGGCTGGAGTTAGACTTTCTGGCTTTAATAGGTTTGGGGGCTATCCCTTCAACATCTGTAATTGCATAAGCTTTTAAAAACCTCTCATCCATATATTTAAATTCATGTATTCAGATTCTTGTATTGTTAATTTGTATCCTGTATTCTAAACATTTCACACCTACTGTAAAGGTAAGAATTTGACTGTATTGGCATTTTGACTTCAAATGTTGAATTTTGGAATGATAGACTGTTAAGTTGAAAGGGACTTTAGGTCACCATTGTAACCCTTTCATTGTATCTGAGACCTGCTCAGGCTCATAAAGTTAACCCGGGACAGATCTGGGCACTGGCCTCCAAGTCTTTTAACTTCTTGTTCACACAAAATAAATTAAAACAAAAAACAAAAAACTGAAAAACTTCCTGTTCAGTTTTCTTTCTGGGGGACTCTATCTTACTGTCCCCAGACCCATCGAAGTCCAAGCTTAGTGTCCGTTACCTAATAGTCGATCCTCTTTGACTTCATTGTCAGTGCTAATAGCATTCCTCTCATCACCCTGACTTCGGACTTCAGAAGCGTCACCTACTTCTCTATTTTCTGTGATTCTTACATCCATCCAAGCAGTTACAGTGTTTGGTTGATTGTTGACTCTTTATTTTCAAATCCTTGAGCCTCTATTCTGGTTCAGACTTTAAAAGGCTGGGTTACTAGAATGCAGCATTTCCCAAAGTGGGTTGTTCCATGAAAAGTTAGTCAATGTTAGTGTTAAAAAGGGTTTCATGGCCTTGTTTAAACAACGCTTTAAATAAACTTAAAAAGAAATATGTTTCTCCTTTGCAGAAGGCTGTATCAGGAACTTTTATTTGTAACTGCACTGTGGATCTCGGAGAAAGAGTATAGAGGTGTCCCAACTTGGGTGCCCATTGTCCCATTTTGTGGCGGGATCATTATGTAGATAACAGTGCTGTAGCCACTTCATTGTACCATTTCTAGATCCATCACTGCCTGGCTTTCAATGGGAATATGTATTCTCTGTGAGGCACTCTTGGTTCTCCCCCAAATATGTCAGATTTTGTCTTGTGCTTTTTTACCTTGTTCTCTTGGATCCTTCCTTCACCCTGGAAGCCCCTCTCCACGTGTCACACCTACACATCTCTCACAACCCAGCTTTTCTGAACTTGTAGTGGTTACTATTTCACAGCTTAAAAAAGGGAAAATATTTGAAACAATCAGAATATTGGAAGTAACACTGCACAACTGTAATAGTTAAATGATTGGAATTCACACAAAAGCCATTTTACATATTTGTGTCAGTTGACGTGTCAAACACACATCACATTCTTCTCTCTCCATACAGGTTAACTTGCACGTGTGTTCTCCAAGCATGTGGCTTGTATATATAAAAAAATTTTGCGTTATTGGCATTGCATTGCATTTATATAAAAATTTAGGAAGAACTGACATCTTTATGGTCTCATGGCTTTCCAACTGCAACCTGATTTACCTCTGTGTTTATTTAGGTCTTTTATGCCCTTCAGTGAAATTGTACAATTTTATGTGTAAAATTCTTTCACATCATCTGTTAGGTTTGTGCCAAGGTGCTCCGTGGTTTTTGTGGTCATTGTGAATGGAGTTGTTTAACAGATTTCTGATAGATGTCGCTGGTATACAAGAATGGGATTGATTTTGTTGTTTATTGATGGATTCTTTTTTTAAATTAAAAAAATGCTTTATTTTGGAGGGAGGTAATTAGGTTTATTTATTTATTTATTTAAATGGCGGTACGGGGGATTGAACCCAGGACCTCGTGCATGCTAAGCATGTGCTCTACCACTGAGCTATACCTTTCCCCATTGATGGATTCTTGATTTACATTTAAACTCGTGTTTGCTGTGGGAGCCTGAAGTCGGGTGGCTTGTCTGATAAGAGCGTGAAATATGGAAATGGAATAGTTCACATTAAAATTATATAGGACACTTTATATAGTAAGGGGAGGTCATTTTTGGTTCTTTTAATGCATTCATGTATTCATTCATCAAATGTTTGGGTGCCTGGTTTGTGTCAGGCACTGTACTAGGCAATGAGTCTTTAACGAGGACCAGAGCTGTCGTGGTTTCTGCTCTCATGGAATATGAGGGGAGAGAGACATTGCAGAAATGAGCACAGCTGTGTGTGACATGCTTATGAATTGTGATATGTGCTGTGAAAGAAAAGGACAGGAGGCTGTGAGCATGAGAAAGATGGGGAGGGGAGACTTTGCTTGGGTAGGGGGAGAGCCTGTGCAAGGAAATGGGCATCCATGCAGCTGCATGAAGGAAGGGTTGTATTAGAGGAAGAGAAGTTTGGTAGAGCTTTCCTGACAGTGAAAAACCAGCCCAGAAGTGCTGAGGTAGAGTTCTGCTCTTAATGGTAGACTGATGGAAATTTTGGTAATCGGTGACTTAAATCAAGTTTTCCCTTAGATCATCATAACAGTGGTATTTAATAGTGCTTAAGTTATGATGACATAGAAGTATTTATTTTTGGTCAGTATGTTCCCTTTCCTCCCCGAGTGAAACTGCCTGGGTGAAGGAAGCCCTGCCTCTGTGCTGTGGCTTGAACAGGGCTCCTGCACGCCCCCAGCCCCCCTCTGCCTGGGGAGAGCTGCCGTGGTCTTGAGTACTTGCTCGCCACATCCGGGTCCTGGCTCTGCACTTGGCACTACAGGACTGGGGTCTTGCTCCGAGGTCTGGAGAAGCCCTCTCTCCCCTCCTGGGAGGGCTCTGGAGCAGGTCCACCTTTGGCTTTTCCAGTCTCTCAGCCCCCTCTCTTATCTCCCTCTGGCACCTGCTCTAGACAAGCATTGAGGGCTCTGATGTGAGCAGGGTGGGGTGGGTAGAGGGATCTAGTCTGAGTCACACACACCTCATTCCACCTAGAATCTCTTCTTATGGGTCATCAAGGCTTTGCACCTGGGGCAAGCACGTCAAAGCCCGGTTCTCTCTTGCCGTGGTCGTGGCCATGGCCGTGAGCCCTTGCTCAGTGGGAGGCAGCATGGTGTAATGGTTATGGGCTGGGCTCTGGGGGAAGTACTGGGTTTGAAGGTTGGCTCTTCTGCTCAGTAGCCCGTGTAGCTTTATCTGTCTCTGCCTTTCATCTGCAAAATTTGGGTAATAACAGAGCCTTCTTCTTGGGGTTTTAATAAGGATTAGATGCATGGACACACGTGTGTCCCTAGAATACATAGTGTCAGGCACAGAGCAAGCACTCAGTGGAAATGTAAGTTGCTACTCCTCAGTCCTTCCTGAAAATGGATTCCTGGGCTTCCTCCTCCCCCTCCCCCACCAGATATTCAGATCTGCTTGAATCCTAGCCATGCATATAATTTATGATTTGATACGGAACTCCAGTTACGCCCTTAGAGAATATGTAGGAAGAAAGACAGCAAAGAAATAAACCAAAATGTTGACAGGGATTGTGTTCGTGTAGTAGACCGGGATGACTTACTTTTACACCCCTGTTATTTTCCACATTATCTGTAATCTGGTTATGTTACCTCTGAACTAATAATAATAAGAAATCTAATGAAGAAAGGTCATTAAAGTGGGGCCGAAGAGGGTGGGGCGCCCGAGTCTGCTGGCTCTGATGGCCTCGACAGGTGGAGTGGTTTCCCATTTATGCTGATAGTTGCAGGAATGCAACAGTATTTAAAGTCTTCAGCACCAGTATCCCCAAAAGTTAGAAGAGCCGGGGGATGTGGATCCTTGTGAAACTCTTCTTGCTCTGAATGTTTCCTTTTCTGTCATTATTTTCCCTTTTTGTTTCTTGCTGCTCCCTGAGCGGGCCTCTGGCCATCTGCTACTCTCTGTGGTCTCCTCTAACTCCCCTCCCTTTGAAAACCGCTCCTTTCAATACCCCATGTTTCTCCTTTACTTGCTGTCACATAAAAATGATGCGCACATTTCTACAATTCAGAGTGAAGAGTAAATTTTATTTTTAACTGTAAAAATAGATGTGACTTTTCACCCTCAGAGATCTAAATTAAGTTGCCTTTTATTTACTCATACCTTGAGTTAATTGATTAACTTACTACTAACTAATCACTAAAGCCTGGGGGTCTGACTGCCTGAAAGCACTTGGAATCTTGAGGGACTTGGGAAGCAGAAAGGAAGAGAAGACTGAGGGAATGCTGAAGTTGAATTTTTCCTCTTTCTGTATTTTGTTTAGGGTTATCTGTGTTGCTACCATTTTGTTATGTCTCAGAATTTTTAAAGTTTTCCAAACTGGAAGAACAGAATTCTGGAAAATTACCAAAAATACATGTTTAGAAAGGAAACTTTGCCAAATTTGACACATTTCCTCAAAAGCCTGTAGATCTTAATTACTTCTTAAAAAGTTCAGTGAGCTTTCTAGCTTTCCTTTCATGTGCCTCTTTTTGTATAATTGTGAGTGGAGAAATGGGCTTTCCTACTATGTTTGTTTCATCTACAGGACTTTATTTTTAAGCAGTGGCATTCTGTAAGTATCTCAAAATAATACTGACACGGATTTCAAAGAAAGTACGACAGCGATGTCATCTGGCATCAGCAGAGGAGCTGTTTACTTGAGAAATATTGCTAATATTGCTAATTTCAGTGCGATTTCTCAGTTGAATGCAAAATCTCACTGTGGGGATTTAAATTAGGTGATGCTTTCCTCCACCTTATTCCACAATTTATAATGTTTTTCATCTCTACCCACAGATGCCTGATTTGAACGTAACATAAATATCGATGCATGTTCTTTCTCTGCTGAAAGGAAGTCTAGTTCAGTTACACTAAAGTCTGGATTTGTAGAATGGGTGTAACCAGGAGTTAGTATTTACTTTTCAAAAGGATTCATGAGAGGAATTCTTTAAATTAGAAACAACATGTGTACTTTCGAGTAGGGTAGAAGGTGTAGAAGGTTTGTCTACCCTCTGCTGCCTGTCAGGCTTTATCACGGACCCACTAGGTGTGGACATGACCTTGTATCTTGTCTGTTTTACTTCATCTACACCAATGCATGGAGGAAGGGAAATCTGTTGGATTTAGCTGACTCATGCCAAGGGTACGACCTGAGTGTTTAAGAAATAGTGGTAAAACTGTTGGCCCAACATGAATACCTGCCATTGTTGCTAATTTAAACAGCAAACAGGAAAGTGTAGGTAAGATGCTAAAGGAAACTTTTGCCATTTTACATCCTTAGGGGTGACCTGTTTCGTGCCTCTTGGACTCTGGGATGGAATAGTGGACGGCATCTCTCCTGGGATGGGGGAGGATGCCCCTTCCTCACCTGGTGGTCAGCAAGCCTGTTGGACGCTTGGTGCAGAGATGGCTTCACCTTCTGTGATGCCGTCCCAGCTTTGCACTTGGCCTCTTGGCAGCAGCTTGTGTGTGGTGAGCTTTTCTTGCTAGAACAGTTAATAACTGTGGCAGATGTTGGGAGCCCAGTTCCACAGTGGTGCAGCTGTTTGTGTCCAGTTGGATTTCTTGAAAGAATAAATTTTTAGGCTCTCATGCTGAGGGCTACAAGTAAAATAGGATTTTAGGGGGCAACGCTATTTTTGGGGGGAGTTTGCACTGGGTATTGCCACAGATGTAACATGCAGGTGGTGCAGCAGCCGAAGGGAATGCTGTAGGAAAATTTCCATTTATCCTGAAACCAAGCACCTCAGAAAGTCTCAGGTTACTAGAACTCTCTTTTGGATATTTTGTACTAAAAAATCATCTTAAGAACATTACAGAAAATTGGGAAATTGGAGCTAAAAGTTGGTTCTTGAGTCAGATCACTCTAAAATATCAGCTATGGTCATTTCTGAATATTCTCTCCAAGTTTTCTTTGTGTGCTTTAGAATGCTTGTAATCAGAGTTCATATATTTTCTATATTGCTGCAGGCTTTGAAATAAATTTTACAGTTGTGTATTCCACAGAGTACCATCATTTCCTGAAACATCTCGTTTTATTGGGCGTTTGGGTTGCTTCCACCGCTTTGCTGCTGTAAATAATAATACTGTGATGAACATTGTTGTACATGTGACTTTTTCTATATTTTTGGTGGTTCATTGGCGGTAGATGTTGAGAATGATCTGATTGGGTCCGAGCTTGTGAACGTTTTGATGTACCCATCTTTAATCAGCAGGGTGATGTGGCGACTGGGTTGGAAAGGGCAGGGAAAGTTGGAATCTGGGATGACTCCCGAGTTTCTGGCTTGTTTGATGCTGGGCATGGTTGGCACCGACAGACCTGAAGGGGTCAGGTTTGATGTGGGATATGGGGCTTCCAGACAGAGAGTGAGGTTCAGCCAACCCTAGGGCTCAGGGGCAAGCTGGGGCCCGAGGCCTGGAGGGAAGGCTCACTGGCATCTCGGTGCGGTGCATGTTGTAGCTATTGTGGGGACCCCTTAGAGGCAGAGTGAGAAGAGAGGGAGGTGGGTGACAGGAGTCCAAGGGATGTTATTTTGTGACAAGTAGATGAAGGAGAAGCACTGAGGAGCATGAGGAGGGATGGGGTGGGAAGAAATGGCCAAATGGCAGCCGGGGCAGGAGAGAGTTTTAAGGAGAGGATGCAGTGGGCAGCCAACAGATGATTTTCTGACATTATGCTCGAAGATGTTTCAGTGGCACGTGCCGAGAAAGCTCTGGGTGCCTAGAAAGGTGGCAGCTGTCAGGGGTGGGGGCTGTGCCAGAGACCTTTGCTGTGGAGGAGGGGAGAAGTAGGCTGTTGTACAAGGGGTTACAGCATAGTGCCGCAGACTGTGAGGGCACCCGGAACAGGGGGCCATGGCTGGGTATTGTAAACAACGGAAATACATTGTGTCACAGTTCTGGAGGCTAGAAGTCCAAGATAAGGCGGGATCAGGATTGGTTTCTTCTGAGGCCTCTCCTTGGCCCACAGATGGCCACCTTCTCACCGAGCCTCTTATGGGCAGACGTCCCTTAGCCTGTGTTGGCTGGGTCTCTGTCTCCTCTTCTTGTAAGGACATGAGCTGTGTTGGATTAGGGCCACCCTAATGGCCTCGTTTGAACTAAATCACCTCTTTAAAGGCCCTGTCTCCAAAGACAGTCCCACTCTGAGTTCCTGGGGGTAGGGCATCAACATAGGAATTTTGAGGGGGTCACAGTTTAGCTCCTAACAGATGGATTCTAGGCCTGATGACACACTTACCCTTTCTCCTTGCTCCGTGCCCTTGGTGTCCAGGTTCTGCAGGGTTTGGGCCTTGGCTTTCTTCTCCTAGAATCACGTCCATTTATTTGTCTTCAGCTCATTCTCAACTATAACTCAGTCTCATGTAGCAAAGTATTCACTCTCTCAGGCATAAAGGTTGTGTCAGGTTAACTTTGGAGTAAAATTTTACTTGATGGTAAGTCTAAACCATTTTGTAATCTTGTCCTCCTGGTTGTGTTTATGTCACTGTTTAAAAAAAAATAGAGGGAACATTGAGTTAGGTCAGGGTTCACTCAAAATTTGTATTTGAGTTTGCCTCATATTTTACAAATTAATGTGCCCTCTCCACCCCTAGAGTTTGGTTTTGGATTCCTTTTTTTCCCCAAGAGCCTATCTTGGTTAAAATAAGACTGAGTGGGTAGCTATCCGGGTAGAGCCTCGGGGCAGAATTATTTGGGTAGGTATGGTAATACTGCCTTTCCCCTCCAGATGTGCTTTTATTTTATTTTTTTTTAATATAAAGCTATACAGACATTAAGGTTATCCTATTTGATGCTGAGGAGGGAGCCTTTACATACATGGTGTTGGTGAGGGAGTTGGGGTCGAATTGTGAGTTTATGTTTAAACTGTGGTTGGTTGCTTTTGGGTTTCTGGTGTATATGCATTTACATAGTGTTTCTCTCAATAGTCTATTGAAATATATCAGTATAATTTTTCTATGCAAGTTCATATTTTTATTGAAAAAACTTGACTGTCAGATTTCTGAAAGTATACAAGTTATAGAAGATTTCCTGTTGGCTACCTAAAATAGAAGCACCCAGATTTTGCTGGGCAACCTTGAGGGGAACATTTATCTCTGTCGACAATTTTAAAAGAAGTATATGATTTTCAAGTATGAAACTCAAATTTAGTTTTTAATAGTAACTTCTGTGTTTATTCTTTCTGTCTTTAAGAGGCAGGTTATTGGAGTGACATGTGACCTGGTACTCTTGACTCTATGTCTGGCTGTGGGTTTGAAGTGTTATTTTTGTGCATTCTTACATGACTTAGGCATTTCTGACTGTACATTTGGGACAGAATAAATGTGGTAGTTGGATATAGTTTTGAAAAAGCAATCAGATTTTTAGCCTGGTAACATGATAGTACTATTCATTCTTATAATTGTCTAGGCTCATGGAAAACTCTATAAGCTCTTAGTGACCTCCAGATCTGCTGAATTAGTTGGTGTTCTTTTCCTCTATAAAATGTATCAACTGATGCCCATAACACCGTAGACGCCCAAAGTTAGAGGGTTACCCCATAGTGTGGTCTTGAGTTTGCATTCCCACCGGTGCAACACATGCTTATCTGGACTCAGCTGTTTATTCCCAAACCTGTGTTTGCCAGTTGTACTTATTGCTATATTTAATATAATGATTTAAAAATACATGTGCAAAAAGAATTGTTTCTGTAAAAATTCATTTGAACATTTTAAAAACCACCTAATAAGGTTTCTAAGAATGATCACAGCTGAGTTAGTAGTAGGTGAGATAGTTAGAGGTTTTGGGAGATCATAAAATAAAAGTATTTCCACTAATACTGTCAGTCGTTCAGGATAGATAAAGTTATGGTTATGTAAAACCTAAGACTGTTAGTGACTCAAGGCAATAATGCCCACTTGCTGGGATGGCCACTGCAGGTCAGGTGGGCGCTCTGCTCCATGTTGCCCTGGTCCTCACTCTGGGCCACAGTCTAACTGAGCAGTGCTGTCTGGAACGATGCTGATCCGGGCAGCACAGGGAGGGGCTGACGTGAAGCCTTTATGGCTGTACGACTGAAGTCAGCCAAGTGGGGATGTATACCTTCCTGTAAAGGGAGTATTGAGCATTTGTCAGGAGTAATGCCATCTACCCAACATTGCTTCCCAGCTGTCTTTACAAAGACATGAGACCTGGAGGTTGATGCCATGAGGATGGTTTTTAAGAGAAAGACCACAGTGGACTAATATACTTAGAAGGCTTCATCACTACGGCAAATAGATTGGCAAAGAAACATATATTTTTATAGGGTTTATTTAAAATTACATGTTTAGGGATGTATCATTTACTTATGACTTCCAACTTTAACTGACTTAAAAAAAAAAAAAAAAACAACCAGCTAAACTGTCAAGTCTTTATGCATTTGGATGAGAGAGCCTCTACTTTAGTCCTAAATCCTCCTCTCCGTGTTGCATCCTCCATCAAATTAGTTTCCTACCTATCATGATAGATTCATCTGTTATTTCTCTTACACTTATCCTCTTGTTTCATTTCTGTTAGTTCTACCCTAGTTCTTATTCCTGAATGTCTAGATTTGTGCTCCAACTGGATTCCCTGCTCTTAGCTTGTATGGTGCATTTATGCAAATAGTAAAAGGTGCCCTTTAGGGCAAACACGATTCCACAGGAGCTTGACTTGATGTCAGTC
Source organism: Camelus bactrianus (assembly GCF_048773025.1). NCBI lineage: Eukaryota > Metazoa > Chordata > Mammalia > Artiodactyla > Camelidae > Camelus > Camelus bactrianus. Next base: position 85,695,853 of record NC_133543.1, on the reverse strand, counting down.
CCCATTTTCCCCCTTGGTTGGCTCACTTATACAGTGCACAAACTGCACAACTGCACGGAGCAATCCTACTCCCTGCTTCTAGTCACTCACACAACATTTCAGACTATTCCCTGATGAAACCTCCTTAAAATGTTTTGTTGTCTCTATCCCTGCTCACAAAATTGTGATGACCCCCTATCATCTATAATAACTGTCCTCAATTTTTTTCCCCATCAGACTATCACCAGTGACTGTTGATCACACTTGCTGCCCTCTGGATGCACCAGCATTCGTCATGACTGCTGCACAGACACAGGAGGGAGGCTGTGGGACGCTTCCCTCTCCTCTCTCACGACCCCTCTGCTCACTCTGTCTTGGCCTCAGCTGACCTTTCCCCTCAGCTTCATGGCCCAACAGGGCTCTACACCAGCTGTCTTCTGTTGCGCATTCTGTCTAGACACTATCTTCTGAACATGTTTGTACTTCAGCTTTAAAGTTCCTTTCTGCTTACCCACATCCTACTCATCCTCAAAAAGAACCCTCCAGATCATGTTTCACCTCTTCAGCCGTCCATCTGTGATCCTCTTGGGCCATGACAGTGGCTCACCTCTGACCCTAAATGGTAGTTTCTGTATTCTTTTTGCGATGAATTTTCTGCCCTATGTGTACATTTTGCCTTACTAGTTATACTGCTCTTAAGAATTTTTTCCCACCAACTAGAAGGCTCATGACAGGGAAGCCATGAGAGCCATGTCTCTAATTCCTTCTCCCAGTGCCTGTGCATCCTAGGTGCGCAGGTCAGAGCGGTAGGCTGTAAATGGAGGAGACTCCAGCCTGGTTAATCATATAATTCCGTTCTGGATGGAGGCTGGGGCCGCTTCCTGGCCACAGGATACTGACCTACTTTTCTCTTCTTATCTGTTTGCAAAATATTTGTTGTACTTAGTGTGTTCTCCCTGTCACAACGAATGTTTGTCTCTCCTTTTCATTATGAACTGAATGCTAAAGTGCTAGTTAAATCAGTGGAAACGACAATGGAGAAGAAAAGTTGGTAAGCAGTTTTAATTTCTAAACTTGGGGGCCTTATGGCTATGTCATCTAAAAATAGTTTTTATATCTATCTACCTAACCTGCCTACTGGGAGACGTGGTGAAGGGTAGATTGTAAATTTTAAGTTTTTATGCCTTTTGATTTGATGATTTAGAACATTATAATGTGGCATTTTGAAAACCTTTTTTTGTTCTTTTTGTTTTTTTGTTTTTTTTTTGAGGGGGAGAGGTAATTAGGTTTCTTTATTTATTTAATTTGTTTTTAATGGAGTTACTGGGGATTGAACCCAGGACCCTGTGGATGCTAAGCATGAGCTCTACCACTGAGCTATATACCCCCTGCCTTGAAAACCTTTTTTTGGTAAATTACTTATAGAAGGAAATACATTTTTTCTTAATCAGCCATTACAATTACAATGTAGTTCACTATTAAATATTTATTTCTTAACCAAAACTTCCCTTGGGAAAATTTATTATATGGCTCTATACATGGTCAAACTGATGAACGGTTGATTTTTGTATAGCTTTACAGGTTAAGTGCAGGCTGCATTCAAGGGAAAGAAATGTGTATGTATGTGTGTTTGGGGGGGCATTTGTATGTATGTATTCTTATGCAAATATAGGAAGTACTTGCTGTATCCTACAGAACTTCTGGAGAGTAACAGAAATATTAAAATTTAGTTAACATTAATCAATTTAAATTTAGTAAACACATTTCAATACGTATTTTAATTTGTGACTGAAAAAGGATTGTTTAGTTATGGCATGCCTCGTAGGTTGATTTGCTGTGTTGCGTATGTTTTAGTTCTTCATAAGTACTTTAGAATGTGTTTAGAGATACGGAAAAATGATGGTGCATTTGATTTTAAATTCAGTAATGCTTCCAACATAGAAAAACTAGAAAAAAATTAACCCAGAAAGTACTTCCAAATTCTAATCTGATTGCTGATTTTAATCAGCTTAAGTGAAGTAACCCACTGCAATTTAGCTATCTTTAAAAATTCTTTTTAAATGACTAAGTTGTTTCACCTTCTCAGTTTACATTATCAGTGTCTTTTGAGGAGCAGCTTAGCTATTTTTGTGTGATCAGTTCTCTACTGATAAACATTCATGAAGTCCTAATGTAAATGTATAAACATCTCTCTCTTTGATTACGTAGTGTATTAGACTTTATTTTCATGGGTAACTGCTTGGGGAAGCTTCTGAATATTTATTATCCCAAAGATGATTTTTCTTAACCCCAAGTACAGAGGCATTACTGAAGTTACACAGTTGAGTTCTGCATGCTTTTCTTTTACTGTATTGGCTTCTTAATTGTAGTTTTAGATTTGTTTCCATAACTGGGTGAATTTGTTAAAACAGCCAGTGCCATTTTGCAGCTAACCATGTAGCTGTAAACACAGAGAGAACACCTCCCCTGTGCCTCGATGCCTTTTCTAACGCTGGTCCTGTTGATTCTGTGCGTTTACTTCTGCACTGTGTATGGTTAGACCCTTAATACACTTTTGTGTGTGTGTGTGTGAGGTCAGAATAAAGAGCTGATTTCTTTTACCTCTGAGTAAATGCCATCGAGGAAGATTCTTGTGGACTGGCATTTTTGGTTTTAACATTCTTTGTAACCAGACTCAAATGCTCACCCCAAAATGAAGGAGTCAGTCTTTCCAGAGTTGAGCTTTTTTTTTTGTTGAGTCAGTAATGATGGCAGCTGCGACAGGATCTTAGGAGATGACGTATTTGACCCCTTGGTGAGGAAACTGAGGCTCAGAGTTGGCGGTGTGCCCAGAGCTGAGCCTGCAACTTGGAACTTGTGGCTTTTCTTCGGGAACCACCGTGGTGGTCATTCCACCCTCTGTGTTCTGTTGCAGAACGCAATAGCTGATGTTTCCCAGAGGGATAACTTGCTTCATTACCCCAAAGAGTGGACTGCATTCAGTACATTTCCTCCACTGTCACTGAAAAGAGCCTGAGTGATGAGTAGATGCCTTTATTAAAGAAAGGAGTTCTACTCTGGTGTACCTCAGGGTAGTTTATGTGAGTGTCTTTGTTCAGCCAAACGTCTTTAAAAACCAATTTATAGGGACCCTGCCAAACTGATGGGTACAACAAACCCAGTGTGTTTGGCTTGCAGGTGCAAAGCATCGTACTTTGAACTATAAGGGAGCACTTTGGTCTGATCAAGTGTAAAGAGAACAGGCAGAATCCGAGTGGTGTAAGCAGGGCACGGAGGCAAGAACAGAAGGGCTTGGGTGAGGGTGTTAGCATGTGGGGTGAGACTGGGACCCTCTGATTAACAAGCCAATTCATTTGGAAGGAAAGTTGGTTTTCCCTGGTGGCTGTATTCAGTTTAATAACCACTGGTCATATTCGGTGTCTGTGCCTCGGCCAGGAGCCAGTCAGAGCTGACAGGTGTGCCAGTTATATTTGAGCTGTTTTACATTCACCTAGGGGTCTCGGGGGCTCAGGTTTGCCAATCTAAACACATTGGACTTCTTGGAATTTTAAAAAATCCGCCTTGAGGGAACACATTGAGAAGCCTATGAGTTATAATTAGCATGTCCCAGTGCAGCTGAGTTTGTGTTTCTGGCTGTAATACTGGTTTATAGTTTTTGGCCACCTTGTCTTGCAGGAACTCATAGGCCTTTTCAGACGTTAGCTCATTAATGCTCATAACATCCAGTGTGAGTAGGATACCATGACCACGGTTTCCCCTAAAGCCAGGACTGCTCGCCCTCCATTCTAGACCTTCTAGGATTTTGGGTGGTGGTGGTGGGGTGGGGTGGGGGGTGGTGTGCCACGCTGTGAGGTGAGAGAGAGAGAGGGCTGACTTTCAGACCCAGTCCTGGGGGTGGGTGGCATTCTCTGAGGTTGCCTTGCCCTTTGGCAGTCGTTCCTGCCATGACTCTGCAGAGTTTCCTCCGGGAAGTGACGGTGGGGACAGTGGTGTTGGCTGCATTCCTCCTCAGGGTACTGAACTCCATGGAGTGCCTATTGCAAATGAGGCAACTCTCGAGGTTATCTACATGGACGCATCTGCCAGAAGACAGCACCAGAGGAGTGGCGGGAGGTCTTCAGGATCCCAACAAATGGGATTGGGAGGGGACTGGCATCTGGTGAGAGTCAGGGGCTTTGCTTTCTCAAAAGAGAAAGTGGGGTGGATGTTGTCATCCCTGAATTTTTAGATCAGAAATTTGAATTCTAGAGATAGAGTCCCTTGGATTCAAACTTGTATGCGTGATCCAAAGTCTGTGCTGTTCCATATTGGGGTGGATCAAAAGGAAATTCTCAGTTTTGGTAAACTCTTGCTACAAAACTTCTGTAGAAAGTTACACTTTCCCAGGTAAAGCTTCTTTTTAAACAACTGTGGGGTATTGTGAAGTTTGATGACTTAGACATTAGATCGGAGGGTGTGTGTAATATAAAAAGTGTGAAAGACTACTCTCAGATTAGTTAGGAGAGCTTCTTCCTCACCCTGGCCCTTCCAGAATCCAGATGTACAGCACCACCTGGGTCCATTTCTCTCTCTGTTGAAAAAAGGTTTTACTTGGGATCCTAAGAAATTTTGCTCATACGTCAGAAGAGATAGTTTGTAGCTTGTAATCTAAAACCTTCAATGTTGTCATAGCAGCCAGTTATTTTTGACTCAAAAATCTTTCTAATTAGTCTAGATAATATATTTGTCATTTCCCCAGTTAGAAAAAAAATCTTTTTTTAAAAAAGCCTGTTACTTTATAAATTATAAAGTTTTATCTGGATGCTATCCTTCAACTCCTTAACAACCAGACTGTGCCCTGTGTTGAGGGTAGCCCAGCTCCTGGCTCCTGGCTTTGGTTGATAAGGCCAGCCTTTCTATACCCAGACAGAAACAAACCTTGACATTGACCAGGTAGTTCCTGGCTATCTCTGCCTATGCAGAGGTGCCCCTGGGGTGTGAACCGAGGATGTTGCCTTAATTGCCTTTCCCGTTCACAGAGCTTTTAAAGTTTGGAGTCTGGCTTTGTGGCTTATGGGCTTGCATATGCTTTTAGCTGTTTGTTTTCACTCCCAGTTCAGATCCATTCCACTTTATCATTGCCTGATTATTTAATGTCCTTTGTATTATCCAGACTTTGAACTTGAGACAACAGTTGTGATGTGGAAACTTCCCAGTGGTTGAGCTTATTTCTTCCGTAAATCCCAGATTCTAACAAAAGCCATCCTACTAGCAGTCTATTAAATATTCTTAATAAAAAGCTTTAGAGAAAGGTGGGTAAAACCTCATTGTGTTGTGACTTTAACAGTGGCATGTGGGATTGGAAAATCAGATAACTATGTGAAGTAAATGCCATGAATCAACATGTTATATAAGCTTCTCTAAGGAAGTGTGTTGACAGGACTGAAGATCAGCATCATCTGAGCCATTTCACAAATGCATGTCGCAGCCCACTTTCTCATACACTCTGGGGAACCCTGCACAGCACCCCCCACCATGTGATTTTGTGTGGCCCACCAACCCCTTCTTCTTTGACAATTACACTGCTTGAGCAAATTGTGCTTAAGAAGAGTGCAGTTTTCGTTCTTTTGCCCTTTAGCTTTGTAAATACTGAGGAAGCATCTTGCCATTTGGTTTCTCTAACCCAAGTTTTTCACGGTCTTTCATGTTCTTGGTGAATCACAAGAGGCTCTCTGATTATGCTTTCCCAGTTGTGACCCTGACAGGATGAACAGAGATGATGGAAGCAGCCTTGGAAGGAAGAATGGGTGGTGTCACTCCAAAGAGCACCCACTCGCCTGCTCCACTCGCCAGCGCTCTGTGCACCACCTTCTCTGCCAGGCGGTGGGGCCTTGGCACGTGGGGCACTCAGGCCTGGGGTAGCGGGTGGGGAGGAGACCCGCAGCTGTGCTGGAGGAGTCTGGGCTTGCCCAGGGCATGCTGCCTGTGAGGAAGGGCTGCTCACACTGGTTAAAGGCAGGGGGATTCATTTCAGACCAGCAGCTCAGCTGTACCTCTGGAGCAAGAGACCCAGCTAGAACCATTGTCAGGTTCGAAAGCAGCTTTTCCATCTGTCCCCTGTGGTTGGGGGGACTTGGTCAGGGAGAGATGAGGCCCAGGAAGAAGGCTGGAGTCAGGTTGTGGAGTCATGTGATCTCTGATAAGGATTTTTTTTTTTTACTGTGGTAAAACATACATAACATTTACCATTTTTACCTTTTTAAGTGTACAGTTCAGGGGCATTAAGTACATTTGCATTATTGTGCAGCCATCACCACCAGCGGTCTCTTTCATCTTCCCAAAGTGAAACTTTGTACCTGTTAAGCAACAGCTTTCTTTTGTTCCCTCCTCCCTCAGCCCCTGGTAACCACCATTCCACTGTCTTTATGAATTTGACTGCTCCAGTACCTCATGTAAGTGGGAGTGTACAATAATTGTCCTTTTGTGACTGGCTTATTTCAGTTAGCATAGTGTCCTCAAGTTTCATCTATGTTGTAGCATGGGTCAGATCTCCTTTTTTCTTAAGGTTGAATAATATTCCATCGTATGTATAGGTCACATCTTGTTTGGTGAGCGATGCTGCTTTGAGCATGGGTGTTTGAGTCCTTCCTTTCATGCCCTAAAGTAGAATTGCTGTGTCATGTGGTGATTCTCTGTCTCATTTTTTTGAGCATCTGTTAAGGAATTTGATTATTAGCTCAAAGACACTGGAGAGTTACTGAAGGATTTAAAGCAGGGCCTACCTGATCAGATTGGGATTTAGAAAGGCAACTTGGGTAGTGTGGCCCTTGGATGGGGTAAGAGAGGGCTGGCAGAGGCTGTGGTGGCAAGACAAGGTGGAGAGACCCCCTGAGGAGGCTTTTACCTTCAAGGTGAAAAATGATGAAGGCTGAGCTGGGACAGTCACAGTGGGGAAGGGAGGGGATGGGATGGAAGTGGGTGTGATTAAGGTGATATTATCAAGGAGATAGGTTGGCCATGGTGGGAGGAAGAGACAGGGAGAGGGAGGCCAAGGATGAGAAACTGGATCAATTGTGACTATAGAATTTAGGGGGAATAAGTGGGTTTTGTTTTGTTTTGTTTTCTTATATTTTGATGTGTGATGGTAGAAGAGATAAATTTTGGACATGTATTTGAGATAGGAGGAAAGAGGGCAGGGCACAGCCATTGAAGGAATGACACAGCAATTGAAGACAAACTGGTTAGAACCAAGATGGTGGAAGATTTGGCTTCCTTCCAGTTGACCTTGAACCTCATTATACGCTCATTGTGATATATTAGCATGCTAAATGGCACTCCCACAGGTGCCATGACAGCTCTGAGGATGTCCTGATCCATAAAAGGTCAAAAAGTGGGCAGTGGTCCCATTCCTGGGAATTCCGTCCCTTTCTTCAACACAATTTGAATAATTGTTGAACTTGTTAGCATATGAAATTACCCAGCCCATAAAAACTAACCACCCCCACGCCTTGTGACCACTCTTACTTCTGAGTAAGACTCTTGTCTATGGAGTGTGTATCTCCTAGGGTCTCTCTTGCCTTCTGAGATGACCACGCACTCTATAGAGTGTGTATCTTCCTGAATAAACCTACTTTTCACTTTACTATGCCTCGCTCTTGAATTCTTTCCTGTGTGAGACAAGAACCTGTATTCTCTCGCAACATATTAAGGTGTTAGACACAACCAAGTGCTCGAGCTGGTTGGTGGGCAGGCTGTTGGTAACAGGGGCTGCTAATCTGAGGGAGGGGACAAGGTCAAGAATAAAGGGGCAGATGGCCATGCAGTTTGACTGAGTTTAAAAGTGTTGGAGATACTATTTGTGTAGCTCTGGTTTCACAGCTCCTATGGAACTATTTCACATTCCTACCCTGAGGCAGATATACGTGTGTGTGTGTGTATGTATGTATGTGTTTGTGTGTGTGTGTGTGTGTGTGTGTGTATGTGTGTGTATATATATATATATATATATATATATATATATATATATATATATATATATATATAATTTTAAAACCAGAAATGATGGCCAATTTGTTATAAAAATTAGGTTTTGTAAGACTTCTCATGAATCCAAAAGGATCTAGGCTAAATCATGAGGGTGTTGGATTTGGCTCATACTCTTTTTGTTCATCTACATTTTTCTGATTTTTTTTTTTTTTTTTTTTTGCCTGTAGTGAACATGTATTGCTTTTAATCACTTAAAGGGTTATTTGAAATTTAAAAAGTGGTCTACTTTCTTGTTTTTACTCTCTCACTGGACTGTGAGCTCCTTGTGGGGTGTTTGGGGAAGGATCATGGTCATTCCCAGTGTGTCCCTAGCACTTCACAGGATGCCAGGGACCAGCAGGACTCAATACTGTGAACAGTGGTTGAAAGAAATTGAATGGAAATTTAATCAAACTTCTCTGATGAGATTTCGTGCTATTCGAAAGATCTGAGAAGGAAATTCCGTTTTTTCTCAGTCACTTAGCTCATTATATTAGGTACTGGACCACATCCTCTAGACTTGGCTTCTCTTGCCTTTGTTTTGCCATCAGGATTTGCTGAGGTTTATTTTGTTCATGAAATCTTGCCATGTTGGCCTTGCTTTCTTACTTAAATGTGTTTCTCACGTTATTCTTAAGAGCATTAGTGATCTCTTTGGGAGCCAAATGGCTCAATTCTGTTTCCTGTCCTTTGCTGATAGTGCTGTGTTTTCAGAGGAATGGATCAAAGTGGCTTGAAGCTGCAGTCATTATTCTACCTTCTGGTCGGCTGTGATGGAACCAGCCAGCCAAGGATGGCAGCTGTGAGAATGTGCGTTATTATTGAATGACTCAGTTGCCAACCGTAAATTTGCATCACTGTTTTCCCTTTGTGTTTCTCTGAATGCCTGCCGTGTGCCAGAGGCTGTGCACTGTGCCTTTGGGGAAATAAAGGTGAATAAGGGCACCAATTGACACCAAGGAGCTGACTGTCCAGAAAGGGGGCCATGAGGCACACGTGACCCCACACAGAGAGGTTAGCGAGGGGAACGCAAGTCGAATATGAACAATTGTTACGCGCTGAGAAGACTCCCTGAATGTGCTGCCTCTCGTGGGTATTGCTGATGACATCACAAAAGATGTGTTTCAAGCATCCTCATTTACAATTACCAAAGCAGTAGATAATCTGCTTTTATTAAGTTTTCCTGCAAGTGGCTTTGCTTTAAAAGTTCCTTCAAATTTAAAATATGTGTTGATGACAGTATTAATCCTTGTTAACCACTGTAGCCTCAGCTCTGATTTGTGGCTCTTTTTTCAATTTTTACAGTAAAACCTTTTCAACTTAAAAATACACATTTGTTTTCATCTGGGGTACTCTGAGACCTTTGAATAACATGGGAGACCACCAGATGCTATATTTCAGCTTATCCTGAATCTCTTCTTGGTTATTGTTAAACTGATGATTACTTTGGAATAGCTTTTCATCATTGCCGTTTTGGTATCGGGAGGTAGAATGGCCACGCACCTCATAAGGATGTGCCATCTGGTTTGGCCATGTCTGTGGGGCTGTTGGCGTGGGGAATTCTGGTCTTGACGTTCCCTAGCACGGATGACTTGAACCGGTTGGTGGCTTGTAATTTAAGGTCAGTGACTGGGTAGACTACTTATATTTAAATGTCAGGTTAAGGTGACATTTTAAGATGCTATAGGATGTTTATGTTTCATTCTCTTAGATTTTGAGGAATTTTTGAAATGATGCTTTCAATATTTAAAGTGGTATTTTTATACCATGAAAGATGCCAGTAAATGAATTGGCATACTTTGAAATACAGGTAGTAATTTGGAAAGCTTTTGAGATGCCAGTAGGTGGGGGAAGAATGGTTGTGATCATATGTTTTGTTTTTCTTCGATAGACAGACAGATGGAAAGAGCTTGGGCAGCCATCGAGTCCCCTGGCATCAGTTGGTGGGCTAGCGGCTGGGCTAAATCACCCCTTAGATACAGAGGCCCTGCTTCCAGGCTCCTCTGTGGGTCCTCCGAGGGCTCCCCCGCTGACTGTATCTTGTAGGTTGCTTTCACCAAGTTTGGGAGAAAAAAGTTTAGGTTTCACATAATATTGAAGATCTCAGAGTGGGTTAATGCTATATGTTGCCCATAGTACTTCGTGTCGTTGTCAGTTAGGGATCTGGTTGCTTGCAATGCAGGAGGGACATAGAGACTCAGAATTAGAGAGAGGTTGGAGGACCAGGAAAGATACAGGCTTGGAAGATAGGCAGGAACCTAGGTAAGACAGGAGGGCTGGGCAGCAGGATCTGTAGCAGAAGCCGGAACCACCTGGCTTTCATCCTGCTGCTGCTTCCACTGCAGTGAGTAATGAGCTAACCTCCAGTCATCACCCCCAGCTGTCCTGGGACTCCACATCCCAGGAGAATGTGATTGGCTGTGCATAAGCCATATTTCTTGAGGTGGAGAGAGCAGATCTGTCTCCTTCAGATTCTATAATGGGAGTTGGGCTTGACTTTTCACTAGATTCCTTGTCCTCACAAGGTAACTGGGACTCCCTCAGAGGGAGGTTAGGTACAAATAGGAATAGGATAGTATATTGGATAGTGTCCCCCTTAAAAAAAAAAAAGACAGATGTCTACTACGGCTCTCCCGTCGGCTGTGCAACATTCACATACACCTTCTTACCATACTTGTGCTTACGAAAATAAAGTGCTCCAGCCAACGTGCTGCAATTCTTCCCTTATGGCTGAAAATATAGCCACCCCTCTTTAGAGGTTCTTGAGAAAATCTTTGTCCGTTGTCTTCCATTGCCACGTCTAAGTGGAGCCTAGGGGACGATGGCTTTGTCATGCTTTAGCATGTCTTTTTTTTTGTTGTTGTTGTTCTTAGGAGTTGGAGGTCTTGGGGTTGATTGCCTTAGGATCAAGTACTTGTAAGTCACTGTCAGCCAGACTTCTTTGGCAGCATAGATCCCTTAATGTTGCTGGCTTTCAAGGTTTGTCCACTTCCATGGGCTAGTAACCAAAACAAGATAAACTGCCACCCCCTAAGGTTTTGAACCTAGAGCTTGGTCTGAAAACTTGTCTCTGGGCGATTGGACCAGGCCTTGGTGCTCTGCAGAGTGCCTTAGCTCTTATCAGTGCACCTGGGAACAGATAAGATGCCTAACAAACCCGCACAGTGGGTGGTCCCGCCCCTGCACTGCATCTTCATGGCGGGAGTGCTGTCCTTTTCTCAGGCTGTAGAGATGAAACAGATTCTAGGGACAGGTGACTTCTCTTCTGCGTCCCTCGGCTTCAAGCAGAGTGATTCCTCTTAGCAGCATCATATGTCCTCTCGGGCTTTCAGACAGGCCATTTCACAGCCGGCATGTCTTTTGCTTGTAGATCCTTAACGAGTAGCCAACACGTAATCTGGCATCTAAACTTTTCTCAAATTTTTTTAACATTGCGGACACAAGGTCTAAGTCTTAAGGCACAACAGACAGTGGTTTAATTAGCTGTTTCGCCATTAAGTACCAAAGATGATCTTGCCAGTCCAAGATAGTAAGAAGGTCCACATGCTTCCACTCTGTGTCCTTGGCTCAGCCAGTCCATGTTCTTTAGTTTGTTACTTAGAACACTCCACTTCCTTGTGCCAGCTTCCTTTATTGGGTAAGATGCTTTCTGTTGCAAATAGTAGAAAATCCAACTCAAATAGCTTAAATAATAGGGAGAATTAATTGGCCTCCTTGACTGAAAGCATGTTAGAGCAGTGGGGTAGGCTTCAGGTGCAGTTTGATCCAGAAATTTGTGATGTCATCAGGTGATTTTCTTTCCCTACCCTCCTCCATGTATTGTCTTCCTTCTCAGACTAACTGCCTCGTGAAAGCAGATGAGGCCGCAGCCGTTCCAGGTTTCACATCTGTAAATCATGTCAACCAGAGGTAGATGGAACCTTTGTTCTAATATTCCAAGCCAAGGCCTCAGGCTCAGTTATATGACCAGCCCTGAATCAGTTACAGTAGCTGGGAAATGGAAATGGTGTTGATGGCCTTAATCTAGATCACATGCTACATTCCTGGAACTTGGGGTAAAATTGGCTTCCCTGGAGTAACATGGATTCCCCTGGGGAGCTTGGGAAGGGGGCAGGTGGACCATCCATGTGTCAAACAAAAAGTATCCTCAGTGCTCTACACACGTTCCCATGCGAATTCTTCTGACAGTTCATGGAAACTTGAGTTAGCAAGTGATTCTGAAATTTCTTCCTGTAGTCAGCATTGCTCTTTCAGAGAAAAAAACAAATCACTTTCTTTTGGCGGAGCAAAGTATACTAACCACTGAGATGTCAAAGTGAACCAGCCAGGCCTGAAAATAGTAGTTACAGTAAGAGAAATCAGTCCATTTGTGCAAAGATAGAAAGTACCTCTGTGCCATTTTTTCCAGTGTCCCATTTTCACCGTGAGGATGAGGGGGAGGGTGTCACTGTTTCCTCCCCCAAAGTACCTAGATGCTAAAAAGTAAACAAAACAAAAAACCAAAACAATGAAATGAAACAAAACTGTGCTTGCATGACTAAATGAACTTTGGTGTCACCTTTTCAGTTGGTTTACTTTATTGTTGTATTTTGCTTTGCAAAAGTTGTGTTTTTCAGAGCTTTTCACTTTTACGCATTGCCTGTAACTGAGCATTTGTTTTGCCCTCTTCTGCCCTTTGGACTATGAAGTTGAGATAGAAGTGTAAAAATTAGAACCCATACGCTTGCTTGAAACTTGTACTTGAAAAGATGGTGAAGCAGGTGTAATTACAGGGGAAGATTGGCTGCTTAATTATTGTTACCTGCAGCTAAGCTGTTGTCTTTCTGCAGCTGTTTCCATAAATAGACTGTATATACAGGAATCTACCCCTGGGGCGAAGAGTTCCCATTCAGCCTCTTGACTTAATTTAAATTGCTGGTTTGAGGTGGTTATTTTTGAAACTCTTCTCAGGTTGACTTCCCCCTTAATCCCTAAGCCTTCTTCCCTCATCTGCCAAATTATATGTAATGCATCCCAGCTAGAGTGCTTTTGGCATTTCAAGAGTCTGAGAACTTGAAATTTGATTTAAATGTTAATTTATTGTGACAAAGGTTGGGCACTCACGTTCCTATTCCTGTACAAATCTTTCCACGGAGTTGGCGTGGGACCAGCTGTCTCCCTGGCTTCTGCTGCATCTCAAGAGAATGGCAAATGCCCCTAACTCCACCTGTTTTGTTTCAAAAGAGTCTGGCCTATTTCAAAGCACTCTTGGTGTTACTGTTATTGGGTTTTAGCAATACCTGGGGCTATTTATTCCAGGTGTAGTTGGCATGAAATCAAAAAAGACATATTAACAAAAAAGTTAACTGTTTTCTTCTTTTGAATATTAAATACTTCTTTATTGTTTGCTTTTGTTTTATGAGAGAACCTCCCTGCTGCTTCTTGGTCTTTTTTGACTTTTTAGTGCACACTTTAAGCAAGGTTTTAACAGGTCATAAATAAAGGATGCGTTTGGATTCATAGAAATCATGAGTAAAATTAATAGTAAAGAATTATGTAATTCCCTGCTCTTCCCAGTTGCCTTTAAAATAACCCAACTAAATATAGTTTCTCTTCCCTAAGAGACCTACTAGATATTCCTAGTAGAATAGTAGGACATTTATTTAAATTGCTAAGTCTTAAGCAAGAAGACCAACCTTTATAACATACAAGATGCCTGGGTGACTCCTTCATGAAAAGAAATGAATGTACTCCCCCCTCATATTAGGGGCATGAATATATGTTAAGTATTTCTTAGTATCCTGAAGTATTATTTAGTATTAGTATATTGAAGTTAAACAAAATTGACTTCCACATTGGAAGCATTTAGAAGGAATGGCCCAGATGAATTTAGTTCTACATCCTGGTAATAGTAGAGAAAGCAACATAACATAACATAACATCACACACACACACACACACACACACACACACACACACACTCCTACATTAATGTGGTTGCAAGGGTATTCAACTAACGTGTTCTTGACAGAGATCAGGTTTGAAGCCATGAGTATTTAACATCCCGCTGCTGTGTGGCACCATGTCGGGGTTGAGTGCTGTGCTTGCAGGGTCCCTCTGTTTCCTGGTGGGCTTTCTCCTTGAGCTAAAGGGAAACTAGTATTTCTGGTCTATTTGTTGCACGTTAATTTGGTTTTGCTGTCCTAGCAGCATGTCTGTTGGAGTGAGCACTAAGAATATTGAGGTCACTCTTGGCAGGTTATATTATACAGGCAACCTCTGATTTTTCAAGTGGATTGTATTCTTTTATAAGTCAGTGTTGAGTCCTGGAATGAAATTTCTCCCCGTAGGTATAGTGTTATAAGTGGTGACTGAGTTCTTTTAACACAAAATATAATACACTCTAAACCATAAGCAAAATTTCTTAATCTCTCTGAGCACCCTTACCTTAAAATGGTAATAACTTACCTCATGGAGTTGTGAGGATTAAATTAATTAAGGCATGGAAAGTTGTTGTTATAGGGTCTGATATGTGGCAAGTAGTCAATAAATGTTAGCATCATTTAAAAAACATTATTTCCTGGGAAAATGCATTCTGCATTTCATCATGGAGGACTGGGGGAATGCCATCTCGGGGCAGCGGGTTCCTGTGGATTCAAAGCTGACGTTGGTAGGAAAGGGCAGGTGGAGTGGGGTAGGTTGGGTTCTCTTGCTAGGGATTTTGCAGCTTCCTGCTGGGGAGAGGGGATGATTTAAAGGAGAAAATGGCGACCCTGGCTTCCTAGTGGCTCTTTCTGTCTGTGGACTTTGCTTGGGACGATGACTGGGAGGGAGGTTCTTTGGTGGCAGCAGGTTGGCAAATGGGACTTCATGGCTTGGCAGCGCCTGCAGCTTCTGACGTAGGTTGAGGGGAGGTGAGGTTGCGACATTGGTGAGGTGAGGGCCATTTGGAGCAATCCGTGTTTCATTTTTCCACTGATGCTAAGAATCCATCTGAAATAATTTTGCTCATATAAATTGTTTCCTTTTCCTTCTTTCCTGCAGCAAGAGAGTATGGCCAAGATGGAGGTGAAAACATCCCTCCTGGACAATATGATTGGAGTCGGAGACATGGTTCTTTTAGAACCTCTCAGTGAGGACACGGTCATCAACAACCTCAAGAAGCGCTTTGACCACAGTGAGATATATGTGAGTGTGCCCAGGAGGTCCTCTGTGGGCTTTAGACTTTGTGTTTTGTGGCAGAGAGCTGGCTTTTCTTCCTCAGACTCTTCTTTTTTCTGTTTGCTTACTGAAGTCCAGAGGTATTTGTTTATACCCTTGGAAAGAGTTTTGTGTTTGCTCATCTGGCACATGAGTTATATCGATTAGAGAGTCATGTGAGTCTGCTTTCCATACCGTGTTTGTAGAGGGCCGACTGTGTGCAGAGTATCGCACTGGATGTTGGGGGCATTTTAAAGCAAGTGGAAGACTTAGTTCTGCCCTCTGGGGAACATATATTCAGGAGGAAGTTTGAAATCCATATTCGTAAGATCAGCAGTCTAACCTTTGAGAAGCTACTCATTAAAATGTGACGCAGTGAACTGTCAAGAAAGACATGAACCTTCTTGACGTTTGTAGTTAATAGAGACAGGAGCAAATTACCAGCTACAAATATGTGTTTGGTCCCTGGAGATTTGGGAATAGTCATGTCCTGCGATACAAAAGTACAATGTCATACACAAAAATGAAAATGTATAAATATATACAATAATAGAAATTTTATGTTGTAAAAGTTCTCTGTAAAGGATTTCACAGTGTTAACTATCAGGTTTCTTAAATATACTTAAAACATGAGTTGAAAATACTTTTATATTCAGCTTCTCAAGAATTTGCATAAAGCACAGAAATTTGCATCTGGGCAGGTAGAAATGTATTTTGTTAACTAAGCCAAGGAGCTGAGGCATTGATTCACTGTACCAGCAGCTGAGAAGGAAACGGACGGATTGGGTGGAAATAATTTTCATAGATTATGCTTCGTTTCCGAGTTACTTTTCCCTCATTTTATAGCGTATCTGTGTCTGGATAGGAATTGCATTATTGGGACACGCTTCTTGTTTTTCTTTCTACCAGTGCAGGAGGAAATATAAGTCAGTAAAAGGAGAGAGCATTACTGTTTATCACTTTTGTGGAACTAGTATATTTTTAAAAATTATATGCAAAGCTATATTTTATGTTGCATACAGCTTTCCTTTCCAGTTAGGCAATAATCATGTTTCAAGGATAACTGTGGATAATTAATTTCTTAATGAAATAGGAGTCAACCATCTGGGAACTGAACTTTTCATCTTTCTTGATTTGATTGTTGGAGGCAGGGGGGAGTTGACAGTAACATGAGATATGTGGATACTGCTTTGGAATATTAATTTGATAACGGGACACTAAACTAAGTTCAGAGGTGTGGTTATATAAAATGCTTATGCAGATGGAAGAGGTATGAGGCGCTGCTGCAGAGCCCGAGAGAGGTGGTGTTTGGTCTGGCAGTGAGGCCCCGTGTCACCTCCCCTCAGAGTGTAGCAGTTCTCCTTTCAGGTGGGAAAACCCCATGGTTCTGCGGCTTTAATTGGAAGTATGATCTGATGTCAAATAAAAGACGGACTTTAAACATGGGTCTTTGAGTTGGAGATAGGAGGGGTCAGTTATATCGTTACCAGTGTTGGCTGATCATTTTTCTTCCTGGCTCTGAGAGGCACAGTTCACTCTTAGATGAACTGAGAATCGGATGGAGAGTAGTGCATTGCATTCAGTCAAATACCTGATCTGTTGTGCCCACTAAAAACAAAACAATCTCCTTTGTAACAAAATGCCGAGTGTTAACATTCATGAGTCTTTAGCAGACAAAATGTCTGGGTTTTAGTCCTACATAATCTTATTTTCTGACTATTTTAGGAATGCCCTTTCTGCTATAAAGCAAAAGCAGAAAATTGCTTTCTGCTTCCAGATATTCATATAATTAATGTTTTCCATGATACTTTGGGACTATCATTTCCACGAGATGTGTGCCTTCATTTTGTAACTTTAAACACACATCATGTTGGAGGGTTGGGCATTCTCTATTTTGAGCCAAAAAGAAAAAGAAAAAGAAAAAAAGGCAGTTTATAGGGTAATGTGTGTAGTGTGATCTTATTTTTTAAAGGGGGCTTATGGGTGTGTACATATGTTTGTATATTTGTATGAACACAGAGAAAGGCATGCTAACTGTAGGTACCACAATGGGGTAGGATGGTGTATAGGGACATGGAAGAGTTATTATTCTTTTAGACTTCCGTATTATAGGATTTGTTAAGTTAAGCGTGTAGGTTTTGGTAATAAGTTGGATTACTTATTACCCACCTCTGTAACCCCATAAGTCGTATATACACCACCCTTGGGAAATCTGTTTCTGGCTCTTGTTCTGATAATATTCCTGCTTTGCTTTTGTTCATGGGTTGCTACAAAATTGTTCAGTCTGATGCCAAAGGCCAAGTTAATATGACATGCAACATTTTACTATTTTGTTCTTCACTTTGTTTTTTTAATTCCTTTCCAGAAAATGAAGGGGCAGTTTGTTGTTGTTGTTGGTGGTGGTGGTGGTTTGTTTGTGTTTTAGTCCCTGTTCTCATAGCTTTATTTTATCCTGTGAAAGTGTGTGATGGTCTACCGTGACCTGTCGTGCACACGTATTAAACAGTCATCTGTGTGTTCAGAAGCCATGGTTGATAAGGGGCCCAGAGAACAGAGGGACGCCCGGCTCAGGCGGTAGAACTGCGGCTCTTCCCACAGCCTGGGCAGCCTCCTGTGTGAGCTAGCTCTAGGTTGGGGGACCTGGTTCTTCCATCCTGCCGTCCACCCTCCCTCCACCACCACCGTGTCTGGAGGTGAGAAATAGTCCTGACCTTCGCAGAGCTCTCACAAGATAAGAGCTATCAACTCTCTAGAGTATTTATAACCCCTGGTGATCCTGTGGATCTCCAGCCAGCTGAGTCTGGAAGTAGAGTCCCTTGTGATCTTGTCACACAAATCCTGAAGCTCTGGGTTGGCTGCTGGAGTCACACCTACTCCTCGTGCCACTGACTGTGGCCAGGTGACTGGAATGAGCTGAACGGCTTAAGAAAATGATGTCTTCTTCTCCTCGGGTTGGGGGAGGGTCAGTTTTTACCAAAGTAGATGGGTTGTGTGTAGCAGGTTGAGTACTAAATATATCTGCCGGCGTGTTAGGAAGAGGAAAGGGAATAGATGCTAACGAGACCCCCTGCTGCAACCCCCTCACAGCTTTGGTAGGGAATTCTGCAGTGCAGTGGCTTTGTTGGTATTGCTACCACCCTAAAGGATACGCCCCACGAGAAGCATTTATTATTGGTGCTCTGAGCTTCAAGTGTGCACCCAAAGGCACACTTCTCAGGACTTTTCTCCTGGAGAAAAGTGGCAGAGAAGAGTACACAGAGGTCCCAGGGAGGGGCATAGTTGAAGTCCGTCCACTTTGGGAAGTTTGTTGAAATCTTTGCTTCCAAAGTCATTCGGTGTTTTATTCTATTCTGTAATACGTATGGTTTTGCTTTAATCTAACATGTTCCTTAGAACCTTTCTTTGAGTAAGAACTATTTTTGGTGCTGACAAGTAGTTTTAGTTTGTTTTCTGTCTGAGTTGTCAGGTTGGGGACCATCTAGTTACAGAGATCTGAATTAATCCGATTTCAAGATCTCATGTTAAACTAATTATAGTTGTAAGAGGACTGCTTTGAAAGTCTGGTAAAAATTGTCTTGATTTTTAGAAGTTTGTACTCAAATTGGGATCCCCATAAAAATGAGACCTGATACTCTTATGAAAGATACTCAAGTGCATGCCTCAGGATTATCTGTTCTTCACTTTGAGGTGGGTTCACACACCTGTTTAAGAAGCCCTGAGTTGGCTCACAGCCTTCTCTGTAGCCGGGCAGAGGCTCTAAATCTGAGACAGTTCCTGATGTTGACAACGTGGTCCTTGCAGGAAGGCGGTTCCATTGGGGATGGAGGCGGGTCAGGTCAGAACAGGGAGAGGGCATGTTGGCCCACGGCGTAACAGGCAGGGTCTCAGACTGTATGCTTCGATTCCTCACCCTTGGCGGAGTGCGGTTCAAGCTGGGACCAGCTGCAGGACGTGCCATTGCTCTAGCAGCCTCTGTGGGGAAGTGGTGGGAGATGCTGGTTCTGACGCTCCCGAGTGCTGTGCTTCTGCGTTCTGTCTGGCCTTTGTCAGACCCCCTCCCTGCCTCCCCACCCCCGCCCCCAGCCAGGTGGAATGGTGGCAGGATTTTGCATGGTCTTGTAATATAGGAGACCCAGCCAGACGTGATTCTGTTTTTAGGGTGACTGGTCAGGACTGTGGTTCTGTTCAGGAACAGGAAAGCTGCAATTTAGGCAAGAACAAGGCCCAGGGCAAATTTGGAAACAAAAGAACCAAAGTGTCTGTTCTCTGACAGGAAGTATTTTTGGTGCTGACAAGTAGATGGAGTTTGTTTTCTCTCTGAATTGTTAGGTGCGGATCATCCAGATATAGAGGTCTGAATTAGTCCAGTTTTAGCATCTTAAGTAAACAAATTGTAGATGTAAGAGTGACTGCTTTGAAAGTTTAGTAGAAATTGTCTTAATGTTTAGAAGTTAGTAGTAGAATTAGAATCCCCATACAGATGTGATCAAAGACTCTTATGAAAGATACTCACATATAAGTATAATATATTTGGTTTAAAATAAGTCAATGAAAATAATACTATTTAGCATTTATATATTCATTTGAACTGTCAAAACCACTTTTCATTTGTACACAGGAAACTTCCTACCTTTATAGATACAACGTTTATTCCTGAGAATTTGGTGTACATGGTGTATTAGCTTTCTCTTGCTGCAGAATGGATTGCTACAAACTTAGTGGCTTAAAATAACATACATTTATTACCTGACTATTTCTGTGGGGCAAGAGTTCGGGCACGGCTTAGCTGGGTCCTCTGCTTAGCTGGGTCCTCTGCTTGGGGTCTCACCAGGCTGTCATCGAGGTGTCAGCCAGGACTGTAGCCTTGTCAGAGCCTTGGCCCTTTTCCAGGCTCTTGGGGTTGCTGGCAGAGAGCAGGGCTGGAGTGCAAACGTCTGGCTTAGTGCTATTCCTGCTACCCAATTTTTTTTTCTTTTTAAAATTTCCTTTAAAAAGCCTTCTTTAACAAAAATTATAGAAGTAACAAATGCTTTTGGGGAAAAAAAAATCATAGTACAGGGCTACATGACATAAAAATGTGATTTTCTTACCTTAGTACCCTAGGCCCTTTGCAGAAGTAATGGTAGTTAAGGTAGGTCACCTTCCAGGTTATGTAAGTTTGATTAAAAATCAAATTTTTTTGTTTGTTGTTTTAGAGTTGGAAGTAGGAGGTTCTTCATCTAGATGGCTGAGCCTTTGCCCAGAGACCCCAGACCCAGCAGATTTGAGGGAGACAAGAACCTTCTTTAATGCCACCTGCCCTCCCACCTTGACCAAGCAGGTGAAGGAGGAGGGGGTCTGAGCTGGCAAAGTGAAATGCCTGGACTTGACTGTGTATGAGGGATTCCCCATGAGCAGACAGCCTGCTCGGCTCATGGGGAAGGTAGACTATGGAGGAACCATGGAGAACAAATCGTGCGTGTTTTCAAGAGTATAAACAGCTTTGGTGTTTGGAAGGGAGAACACCACATGAGAAGGCTGGATAAAGCTGGTGAAAAACAGCAGATCACAAAGCTGAAGAAGTGTTGTGTCTAGTTTCTGAGCACAGTCTGTCTCTTGGACAGTTTTATAATACTTTTCAAAACAATCATTTTTGGTACTAACTTGCCAGTTTCAACCTGTCCACGCTCTTCTGAAACCTTCAGTGATTGGCACGTCTCTTCCTCTTAGAGCTTGCAAGATGGCTGCACATCTGTCTGTTATTTACCAAGCTCAGAGAGTTGTTTCATCATGCAGGCACTATATGGTACTTGATATATTTGTGTACTATTTATAATATATTAATTTAAATGCTCTGGTTGAAGTTACACTGAACTCCAATTTGGAGGAAATTAAGGCCCGACCTCAGGTCTGCAGAGGTTTCATCTTTTGGTAGCGGTGTGGTGGGTACTAAGGAGCCAAGACCCGAGCTCCAGTCCTGGCTCTGCCCCTTACCGTCTGTGAGACCTGGAACAGGTGCTTTAACTACTTGGGGACTGTTCCCTTATTGATAAAATGATATATGATAACAGCTAACGTGTGTCAAGTCCTTATTGGTACAGTATACTATTCTAAGCACCTTACGTGTATTTGTTTATTTAAGTATTACTAGAGGCCTGTACACTGTAGGTTTTAAAATTCATTTTACATGTGAGGCTACTAAGGCTCAGAAAGACTAAGTAGCTTGTCCAGGGTCACACAGTGAGTAGGTGATGGAGCTAGGATTCACACCCAGGATGTCTGGCTCCGGAGTTCATGCTCCAAATAATGGTCCTGCTGATTTTACACAGTTGCTATGAGTGTCAGTGATACCACTAATATGAAAGCGTTCTCAGTCCGCAAAGTGCTGTTCATCATAATTGACTATGATTTTGCAGAATGTGTAGGTTCGGAACAAGGCAGTCTCGATAAGCCAGACAAATACTTGAAGGGGATAAGCAGTATTCCTGCCGCGTGTTGAGTTAGCATTCAACAGTGCAGTGACATGAACTAGTGTGACATGGAACAAGTGTGCTCAGTTCTGAAGTCCTAGGCATTCCCTAGTCAAAGAAAAGTGCTCGCAACCGTTAGGCTGGTGTTTTCCTCTCTGGAAGGTGGGAGAAGATCTTGGGAGGAGATTGTTTCTCGTCATATTCACTGGATGGCAGGCGACTGACAACTGCACACAGTCCTTTACCTTTAAGAGCACAAGGTGGAGGGGGAGGAGGAATCAGTTCAGCACAAGGGCTGTGTGGCCAACCCATGTGGCCCTCGCAGCCCTCCCCTCCACGCATGCACCTTTCTCTCCTCTTACATGGATAGTACAGTTAAGTATTCATGGTAATCCTCATTTCTAAAGAGAGGCTATTTTGTTCCTCAACAAAGGGAGTGTAGGGTGAGACATTAGGTGGCATTACTGGGAAAGGCATGAACCTTTGGCAAACAGACCTGAGGTTGAATCTTGGCCACTCACAACCACTGTGACCATTGTAAATAACTGAAGGTTAGTTCTCTCGTCTATAAAGTCAGGTCTCGAGGCTTACCTTGTTGAGTTGTGTTTGAGACTAAGGGGCATTTTAGCCCAGTGCTTGGCACATACGTAGTAGGAGTGGAGTACCTGAGAGGGGCCATGACCATCTGGAAACCTTGGAAACTCAGAATGACTTTTCTTCAAGATTTTAGACACTGAGATTCTCTTGTAATTAGAATTTCTCTCTCTTTGCTTCCCTGACTCTCTCTTTGCCTCTCTCTTTTCCTCTCCTTCTTTGGCATTCTATAATGAATACCAGATTTCATTTTTGTTGGATTAGTGCTTTCATTTAGCCACATAGTATTATTTTCAAGACTTGTAGCTGGCAGTATACCTGTAACACAGGACCACTCTGTACCTTAGATAAGAGAGCTTCATTATTATTAGGGTCCGGAGAATGATATGTATTTGGAAAATACTTGTCTCATTACAGAGTTTATTTCAGTGAAGATAAGGTGGTGTTGTGTTATCCTGCTCTGAAGAAAGGCTGCCCGAGGTGATATTTTTAGCCAGTATTTTGGCGTGGCGTGGAACTCATATATAGTTCTTTAATTCGTAGTCTGAAATGACTGGCAGCACAGGAACCAAGGCTTATAGTATGATGGTAGTTAAGGCATGTCTCAGACTAGCCTGACAGTGACCGTGCCTGACAAGCCCGCCTGATCTAAGCCAGTGATTTATGGCACAGCAGAGGGCTTGACTCTTTCCTCAGACTCTGAGTTGAGAAATACTGTAAAAATGAAACATCAGTGGAAGCAGATGCTGGCAGTCACGTGGGAGGCTGTGATGCGTGGTGAGCGGGCAGGGACGATGCATAGGAGTCTCTGAAGCAGACCAGCTGTGGAGTAGAAAGTGAGAAGACCAGTTAGTGGCAGGAGCGAGAGCGGGGGATGAGCATGTGGATACTGGGACTGGAAAGGAAGACCTCACAGACTTGTGTTTCTTTGTCCTGTAATGCAGCCCCACACCCCCGCACGCTCACTCTTGGCGCCCAGCTCTTCTTGTAGCTCAGTGATGGGTTCCTTGAGGCTTCCTGGGTGTGTCATTATTACAGTAAAACTTTCAGCACTTGATGTATCTTGAGAACATCTCTGTGCCTGGCAGCTGAGAGAGCCTGTCCAAATCACACTTCTCTGTTCCAACATCACAGACCTTGGTGAAAAGCTTTGGCCCGAAACTGCCTCTTTCAGTAATGGTGAGGCCTGGGGCAAGTGTTTAAAACCTTCTAATGCCTTCAGTTTCTTTCTCAGTGAAAAAAATAGGCTGTTATTACTGGTTGTATATATATTCTGCATATGTATCACAAATACATTCTCAGACTGGGGGTGTGAGGTGTACATACTGAATTCCACTGTTGTAGATTGAAGACTCAGATAGAAGCTGAAATCAGTTTGTAATTTTTCACTTAGGCAGTTTTTCACAATTTTGAACTGTGTCTAAAAAACCAACCAAAGCATTTGGTAGACCAAACTGTGTCTTAAAAAAAAATTAAGACAAAAGCCCTCTTCAGGGGAAATTTGGGAAATCTTACAGACGTCTAATTAAAAACATTGTGGCCCATAATGTCCTGATGTCTTGTGATCAAATTCCCAGGATCCGAGATCCAAGAAGTGAATAGCATGTTGTCATTTCTGAAGATTCCACCAGCTCGTCTTGTAGAGTCATATTCTCAGCATCCTGGTTTTTCATACTAGTTTCATTAAGACCATGCGTACCTCATGTGGCTCCTCTGATAGCTTATCCATTCCCTGTATACAAAGGCCATTTTGTAAGACTTCAGCATTATAGGACTCCTCAGTGACTTTAGCTGTGGTATTAACATATGCTGTGGGCTTTTGAGTCCTGATTTGGCAACTTACAGTGGCCAGTAGATCCCAGTGGAGCCAAACTGTGAGCTTTGGGAATCACACAGGTAATATTTATGGAACACTTGCTGTGTGTCAGATGCTGTGGTTCTTGCTTTAACACACAATCTCATTTAATCCTCATATTAGGCAGAGGGAGGAACCAGTGTGATCCTCCTGGTCCAGATGACGAAACTGGGGCCTGGAGAAGTTAAGTAATGTACCCAAGTTCACACAAAACTAAGAAGCTTCGCCAAATAACTTGCAGTAAGATTTGCACAAGATCTCAGGTACATTTTGTGCATTATAATACTGTGTGATGTAGAATTGGCGCAAAGAGCTCAAAACACTTAAGTCAGAATGACCTAGGTTCAGATTCAATCTTATCATCCAACACTCTCACTCCATGCGCTGACTTCAAAACTGGTCTTAAACTGAAGCTCAGAGGCCTCTCCTTGACATTTGAGGCTCTGCAGTTCGACCCCAGTCTTATTCTCTGGGCTATTCCTCACAGGATGTCTTAGCTAGTGGCAAGCTGTCCTCTTCCGCGTGTCTGAAATGCAGTCAGGTGGGCCTTGATGCCATGCTTTAATCCATGTTATAGCAGATATCAGAATTCCCCTCCCCTTTTTAAAAGGCTAAATAATATTCCATTGTATCTATAAACCGCATTTTGTTTATCCATTCATCTGTCAGTGGACGCTTGGGTTACTTCCACTTTTTGGCTATTGTAAACAATGCTGCAGTTGAACTTGGGTGTACAGATATCTGTTTTGAGTCTCTAGCAATTCATACTTTAAAAAAATACATTTTGAAGAATGCAATTATCTTAGCAAAAAAATTTTTTTAAAAGGGTGGAGTTCACTTACGACCTAAAACCTAAAATCTCGTGTGCTACTCTTTGGGGGAACATTTCTTTATCTGAATCTTGCCCATCCTTTTAGACCTGCCCAAATCCTCTGACTTCTCTGGACCATTCTCGTATCTCTGCAGTTGGCAATGACCTTTCCTTCATTTAAACCCAAAGCACTCCTTTATACAGTAAGATAAGGAGACTAATATACTCGCTTAGCTAACAGTCACTTAAATCCTATTTCACCTGTTTTTGTGGCTACAGTGGTTAACTCTTTTTTTTTTAATTGAAGTATAGTCAGTTGCAATGTGTCAGTTTCTGCTGTACAGCATAATGTTTCAGTCATACGTATACACACATATATTCGTTTTCATATTCTTTTTCAATGTAAGTTACTGCAAGATACAGAGTAGTTAACTCTTAAATTTTGTATTTTATGATTATAAGAGTCTCACCTTCTAAGCTCTCTTATAAGTTCCTCAGGGGCACAGACCACGAGAGTGTCTTATCTTTTCACTATGCCCGACTGGATGCTTTTGCATAAAGAAGGCTCTTGATAAATGCGTTGCTTGCTTGTTAAATGGTTGTCAGCTAAATTCAGTCAAGGCAGTCAGTGTGGTTGTGCAGCCAGGTGAAGGGTTATCCTTACTTGAGTCCTGGATTTCAGCTGTTACTACTTTAGAGGTGAAGGTAACATGGCTTGGAGACTGGGACGTGAAGAACTCCAACGTAGTCTTCAGTATTTTTCTGATGCTGTTTTAGACTAAATAATTAACATCCGGTAAGATATTTAAATAAACATTACCTGTTGCATCCCCACTTTCCTGATTTATTTCTCTGCAGTTAAAGGATGGTGATGATTATGATACCATGTCTTGCATTTCTTCATGATACTGGGACAACTTTGCTGGGATAAACATAAAAAAAAAGCACTTTTCCGTTGAGATGAAAAATTTCCCCTGTAACTAGATCTTTTCTCCCTCTTCCTTTTTTGTTTACTCCTGGTAGTGTAAGGATTTCAACATTCCTCGGATTGTCCAATGGGAGGCTTCTGCCCAGCAGAGTAGCTCTCTGTTCTACAAAGGTGAACACACCATTGTAAGGCCTTGTACAACACAAATTCCTGTGATGAGGCCTTCTCGGCTGCTTCTGCCAAAGCTTCCCAGGCCTGACAGACAACATGGACTGTGTGCCCCAAGGAAGAGTGAGCAAATTCTTGGCTCCTTGTCCTGATTCCACTTCCATTAGGTAATGTGGTCATACCACTTAGCGTCTTTGTGCTCCATTGTTACGAACGTTGAAATGGAGAATTCATTTCTATCTCATGGTGATTTAGGAAGAGTTCAGTAGAAAGGTGCTTCGGTATACATTGTATACCAGCACTGTAATAAGTGTGGGGGACGAGTTTTTAAGAAACTGCAGAGACTGTAAACAAATAACTGGAATTCATTCTGAAGAAAATAAGGAAGCTGGTAGGTGGGCAGATGGGATGCCTGGTTAGAGCCTCAGCACAGCAGGGGCTTTAAAAATATTATTTTGGAAGAAGTTGATACTTGAAAAGAGGTCATCCTGGTGAAAAGGAGTCATTGTAGGATTTCTTTGCACAATATTTTATGGTTTAGTTATAACTTTATTTTTGGTTTCAGATGGTGAATTGAAATACAAACTTTCAGGGTTTAGGGCTTCTAAAGAAGAATGTTGCCCTGGGAAGAAGTATGATATGAAAGATGTGAAACTCTTCTGGCTTTTCTTTGTCTGTGTACTGACGTTTCGTTCACCTGGCATCGTGGTGATGTGTGTGGACAGTTCCACATAATTGAGACACACGAAATATGAAAACTGTGCTTCTCTGTTTAACTTGAGAAAAGTTTTTTTGATTAGATATCCATCCAAAATGTATTGCCTATGCCCTTGTCGTCGAAAACAGAATGCTCTCTCTCGTTTTGGCCCTTGATGGTTGGGCTGTGTTCTGACTCAGGGCCCGCGGATCCAAGCTGTTGGCTCTTGCTCTGGACAGCTCTTCTGTTTTTGTACTTTTAGAGTTATTTTGATCACTTCTTGCTCCTTTTCTCTTTTTCTTTGTTTGCTTTTCTTTCTCTTTTTCTTCCCTTCTGTCCTTTTCCTTTTTCCACTAGTGGCCATTATTTCTTCCCTTAGGGTGGGAGCTCTTAACCTGGAGGGAATGCACAAACTTTTATGTGCATATTATACGAGTGTTCTTGGAGGGGGAAGATTCTTGGCCTTCATTGGCATCTCAGCCAACAACAACTGCAAAAAAGGTAGGAGGTGCTCTGTAGCAGTAATTTTTGAACTACGAGTTTCATCCCATTAATGGGTGAGGAAAACCACCCACTGGGTTTAGGTTAGGATCAGCAGTTTTAAAATATTTTGTAGCGAATAGAATTGAACAAAGGGTATCAGTACATTGCATGTGATAAAGATATTAACGGTTTTGTGAACTTTTATTTCATATATATATATGTATGTGTATGTATATACACACTCAAACATACACGTACTTGGTTGTGGTGAAAATTTTACTTTTTGCAGTGAATCGTAGTTAGACGCTTGAAACACACCTCCGCAGGAAAGCTCTGATTTACAGATGTTGCCGTGGTTTCTCTGTAGTGTGCAGAGATGCTGTGTACCACGTTTCTTAGAAACGTGGCTAACATGAAAGTGATGCTAGAAGTTTTATTTTTTCCTTTTGAAATGTTTGCAGAATTAATTACATAGGACAATTTAAAGGGGAAGGTAAAATAGAAGGTAGGCCAGCAGCGGCACTGGCAGGGTTGCTGCATTTGAGAGTAGAACCTGGTCCTGTGAGCTCTGAAGGTGGAGGCCAAAAGCAGTTCTCAACTCTGGTTACCCATCCTTTCTCTGGGGAGACTGCAGAAGACGGGCCTGCCTGCCCCTGCCCCAGACCATTGAAATAGTCTTTGAGGAGGGAGTTCTGGAAGAACTTTCTCACAGAATAAAAGGCAGGGCCTTTGGGTTATGTATCCATCAGGGGACTTTTCCTCTGGGTTCTGAACTGTGGTCTGGAGAGTGGAGGTTGCTGGATGCCTGTCCTCCGGAAAAGACTTCAGTTTTCTCTGTAATCACAATAGGAGCACTCAAGTATTATTTGGTTATTCACAAGGCATCTGTGCTGGAATTCTAGAGATATCTGAAGTATGAAGACGGAGATTGTTTTGACTTAGGAATGTTTGTACATTCTTGATTTAATGTCTGCCCTTGAGTGAAAGATAAACCTGCTAATTGAGTTTGTAGAAAGGTAGAGCCTGTCCTCCTCTCTTAACCTTTTTCTTTTCTTTCCTTCTCGTTGCCTTCTCTCCCCTCCCCTCTCCCTTCCCTCCTGTTCCTTTCTCCCTTTGAGATGTCAGAAGATGGTTCCCCAGGGCAGTGGGAGTGGAGGGGGCTTTCTGTTATCATGGTGGTGGTGTGCATGCCTCAGGACTTGGGGTGCTGCAGGATGGGAGCATGGACGGGTGAGCCAGGAGGGCTGTGTGGCTAGGAGGTTGGTTACGCTGAGTAAACAAGTACATTGAGCACATCCATCCATCCATCTATTGAGGGTAATGAGAGCCAGACTTGTCTCTGTTGGAGAGGCCAGATGAGACCTAATTGATAGGTAGTCCATTCTAGGGGAAGGAGTGCTTTTTGTGTGATCAGCTTAGTAGAAGAACACGCCCTGGATTCCGGCCGGAGTTTCTCTGTGCGCCCTTTGGGCCGTAGGGACCAGGTGGAGTGTGAGCGCAGCCCAGAAGTGGCCTGGAGGGAATGAGCTGGGTGCTGGAGGCCTTTCGTGGGCTCTTTTGGCACTGGCACTGTCCGGTGGGTCCGGAGCTGCTTGGTGTTGGGCGCAGTGCGTGCCTACCTCTCATTTCCAGTCGAGTGAGTGAGTGGAGCTCTAGGGGGCAAGAGGTGGATCCTTTTTGCTGCTCCCCTTTGTCAAGGTTTACCACGCTTTTCTTCTTTTGTTTTTTTCTCCTTGGCATGTTCAAAATAAAAAGGACACATAGTACCCAGCTCTTTGACGCACATACTTGAGTTTAAAAAAACTGTGTCTTACCACCAACTTTTTAATTCCAGTGGTTACTTAATGAGTTAGTTTGCGATCCTTTTTAGAGCATGATGCAATATGAAAACACCAACTTCAATTTGTATACAGTTGCTTGTTAAAGGAAATAATGAAGTACAGTCAGCCCTTGGTATCTGTGGGTTTCTCATCTGCAGATTCAACCAATAGCAGGTTGAAAGTATTGGTTGTGGGGGGAGGTGGCGGAATTCCAGAAAGTTCCAAAAAGCAAAAAACTTTGCCATGAGCTGAAAACTATTTAGATAGCATTTACATTGTAAAAGGTTTTATGAGTAATCTAGAGGTAACTAAAAGTATTGGGGAGGATGCGTGTAAGTTATATGCAAATATTATGCCATTTTATAGAAGGGACTGGAGCATCCTTGGAGTTTGGTCTTTGCAGGCAGTCCTGGAACCAATTCCCCAGGGATACTGAGGGACAAATGTATATTGTTTGTAAGTCCAAATGTTAATTTATGTAAAAATAAACTGTCTGGTCACTATTGTTCTGCTCCCTGGAAAGGAGTTTTGATTTGTTATTGCAGCTACCTGAATGTAGAGTGGATAGCTGCCTGAATAGAGGAGGATTGTAAGCTCCACCCAGCTCATCTGCTGCTACCAGAGAGAGGAGGATTGTCACTAATGAACCTTTGAGTTATTCTGTTGGCAGATGTGGGAATATTTAAATCGTTAACTAATGCACGTAGAACCTTCAAGGAAGAAGTCATAAACAGCAAGGGCACGTATCACAGTAGAGGACAAGCCTAGGAGTTCAAGGTTAGAGGATACGTATCTGGAACGTATACTGTAAAGTGGAATAAAGAGAGCACAGTTTCTTTTACTGTTTGCTTGTTTAGGTTGATAGACGGGCTCTCTTTCTGACTAGTTGAGTCATGTTGGTGTATCGGTAAGGTCATTGTTGCTGTGTAACAACTTCCCCCACCGCCTCAGGTAATGGCATGAGACTGCAGTTATTTATTTGCGCACAGTTCCGCGATTCTCCGGCTAGCAGTTTAGGCTGAGTCCGGCTTGGTGCATCTTCTGGTCTCACCTAGAATCACGCATGTGGCTTTCAGCATCTGGTGGCCTAATAGGGGCTGGGTGGTTAGAATGTTCTTGCTCCTATGTCTGCCGGTTATCTACAGGTGCCTCAGTTTTCTCCGTGACCTCTCTGACAGGCTAGCTCAAGCTCACTAACATTATGGCTTCTACTCACAGTCATTAAAAAAGGGGGCACAACCTAATACATGAATGCTCAAGCCTCTGCTTGGATCTCATAATGTCCAGATTGAAGGGGTGGAGGGTAAACTCTATGTCTTATAGAACGAGTGGCAGAGTCCCATTTCAAAGGGTATGTGTACACACAGGGGTGGTAGGAATTGTTCCGGCCATCTTTGCAAACAGTCTACCACAGTAGGACAGGGGACTCGGTGGGGAAAGATATAGTTTAAGGATTTGTTCAGTGGCAATACGTGGCATACAAATTTAATAAAATATTAGGCACTGTATGGTAGTGTACTTGGTATTATATTTCAACAGAAGAATAATTGTATGAGAATGGTTTGTGCTGTCCACTCTCCTAGTGATGAACAAGCCCTGTGCGAATTAGTCATTCAGTTAAATATTTATGGGGCATCATTCATGGGCCAGACCTGTTCTAGGTGATAAGAAAACAGCTGGGGAAAAAAAAGCACACATAATTCTATATAATTCCGTATATATGAAAGTCACAAGTAATAAAGAAAAACTTGAAACATTAGGACTGTGGCTTTTGATTTTGGATTTGGGGCATCCAAGTTTGTTCTCCATGTAAGAATGCCACACAGGCAGATTTTTATCAGGAATTTAGCCACTGTGAAGTTTGT
Organism: Camelus bactrianus; assembly: GCF_048773025.1. NCBI lineage: Eukaryota > Metazoa > Chordata > Mammalia > Artiodactyla > Camelidae > Camelus > Camelus bactrianus. Next base: position 85,665,021 of record NC_133543.1, on the reverse strand, counting down.
TTTAAAGAGCAACTTAATCAGTTTCTCTGCTAAAGCAGTTACATTAAAAGGAGATTCATGTACTTTTCTACTAAAGAAAGCTGAACCTTTAATCAACAGATTTTAAAGGAATAAATTATTCTATTTTCATATCTATCAATCTTAGTAATTCTAGTATATTAGTTATAAGCTATTCAGACAATGATTCAGCGTCTAGCATCTCCCATCTTCTTGCCTGGGTGGGTTGGAATGTGAAGAGACCTTCCTGGAAAAGTCTTGTCTAAATGGGATATTAGTTAGGAACGTTGTTGGAGTCATCTCTTGTCCGGCCAGATTAATTGGATCCTAGTACTAGGATGTCAGAAATAAATGCTAAAAATTTCATGGAAACTGAGAGCTTTTCTTTCACAGCAGCAGTCTTGTCTATTCTGACAAGATTGTATTCTTATAGGTTGAAAGTAGGTGTAACAGTGACCTGTTCAGTTTTCCAGATTGGGGGAAAAGTCTTTTATAATTAAAATAATTGTGACCCATGTTTAAAAAAAATCAGAACGTTTGTACTGTTCTGTTTTCTGTTCTGTTTAATTTTCTAGAAAGATCTGAAAATCTCCTTGAGACCAATAGTGACAATACTGGAAAAACTTGTTGCTCTAAAAATGTCACCTTTTGTTGCATGACCCTGGAAAGGTAGGGAAGTTGGAGGTGACATTTTTCTTCCTTCCTTCCTTTCTTTCTTTTTTTCACGTTTTTCTTAAAAAAAAAATTTTTTTTTATCACTGGTATCTTTTTGTTAGCATCCCCCTACTCCTTGCTGCCAGCCATCTTTATCATGTTGAAACTGAAAGGAAAAATGGAGCTGCTAAGATGAGTTACAGTTAAGTGACTTTTGCTTACGGCATTGTGCTAGTCTTCGTACAAAACGACCTAAACCAACACTGCTCTTGCTGCCAAGAATTTAAGATCGTAATGGAAAGGAAGATAGTGTTCTGGTTTGCAGTGTGAGAGGGTTACTGTCTGCCAAAAAAGCATTGATCCCTCCAAAAGTACATTTAAATTCTGCATTAAATTTAAATTCAACATGAAAGGAACTCCCTTTCAGAAAGTACATTTAAATTCTGATCTTACAGTCCATTCGCTATAAAATTACTTTGTTTGACTGCCCGAGGGATAACTGTTGCTTTAATATTGAGCTGTATGTGGTCTGAGCCCATTGTAGAGACTGACCGTCCATGTAAGGGCAGTGCCAAAGTCAAGGCCCTGCTGGACAGGTATGGGTGTGAGTAGGGCCAAGGGGAAGCCCAGGCTACTGTAGACTGAAATAGGAGGATAAAGAAGAGAGAAGGAAACCCATTCTAAGTGGAGTCAGGGAAGGCATAGCTCTCGCTCACAATTAGCCATGGATGGATGACGAAAGTTTTGGCAAGTATGACAGGGCTTTGGAGAACTCTTATCCAGGATCATGAATTAAACTAGAGATTTACTTTGAAAGGCATTTTCAATGTATACATCTGTGTTTTCCATTTATCAGCAAAATGAATAACCATCATTGACCATCTGTCTTCAGTGATGTCAAATGTTCTTGAAAAGTATAAAATGAATGATCGGGCAGTAGAGCTAGTGTTTTTAACAGGATGAAACCATGCGACGCTAAGACTTAAGATGTTAAGATGGGTGTATTTTATTCTTTCTTTTGCAGACATACATTGGAAGTGTGGTTATATCCGTTAACCCATACCGATTACTGCCCATTTATTCACCAGAGAAAGTGGAAGATTACAGGAACAGAAATTTTTATGAACTGAGCCCTCACATGTAAGTATGGTATTAAACGTAAGTTTCTCTTTCACTCCAGAGATGTTTCGTTGACAGATGTGTCCAGCTGTTTCCTTGGAGTCTCAGGAAAATATTTTAGTCATTTTTTAAAAATTAGATGAAGGAATGTAGAAGTTAATTGTTATGCCTTATTTTAAATAATAAATAAAGGCAGAATGCTTCATTTGGCTTCAGGCTCTTTAAGTTCTGAAATATTTGGGTTCAGTATGTAAAATATTTTCTGTTAAAAATTCTGTGTAAGTAGCAGCTGCTGCTAATTATTTTTTGCAAATAAAACAGGAATGTGCATTGTTTATTATTATAAAGAGGCCAAGCAGCATTGTCACGTCCTTGTTGGGTCAAGAGAGATCCCATGTGTTGGGTTGTGTAATGGTTTTTGAAGAAAAGAAGTAAATAATACCTTCAGGTTCCACTTTTCATGGACATTGTTCACCAGATGTGTGCATTAGATCAATGATTTCACCTTTCCTGAAGTTAGTTGCTTATTTGATTTTTCTGAGAAGAATCACTTGTAAATAATTCTTGTAAGTAATAGCCTACAGTAACCACATAGTACTGAGGTTGAGAAACCCTGAACTCAAGTGAAAGAATCTGCAGAGTTTCAGTTGTGTCCTAGCAGGAAAGAATTTTCTCTACATGATTGAAGGCAGGCTCTATTAATTTTGGTAGAAAATAAATCTAATAAGTAAAGAACATATATGCTACTGTCCAGATGTTTAGTTTCTCTTGATAATGGTGCATGCAGTGACATACAAATAACTAGTGAAAATGCTTATTAAAAACTAAACACTATGTGTTTTACCATTCAAGCAAATTCTGATTATTCAGTTTTCTCCTAGAAGTAGATTTTGCAAGGGAACTTGTTTCATTTTGCCTTAGCAAAAATAAAATATGAAATTTGTTGTGTACACTTATTCCTATAGTTAAGTCTCTGCAGTGAAATACTTTATTTGATGCCTTCATATTTATTTTAAATTCTAGACCTTGAAGCCATGTTTCTCAAATGCTTAGATCAGATATGTCAGAATCTCCCAGGAGCTTAGGTAAAACCAATTTCCTAGGCCTTATCTCTTAATAAGCCTGGACTCTACATTTTGTACAAGATTTCCAGATGGTTCGTATTGTACATACAAGTCTGAGAACATGTTGTCTTAGATACATATTTGCAAATGTTTTTCCCTTTCTTAACTGCTTATCACAAATCCTGATCTTTTACAGTAATAGCAATAATGATGATATCAATAATAGCTTCTATTTATTGAATGCTTACTGTGTGCAGGAAAAAGAAAACTTCTCTAAGTACTTTGCATGTATTATAATTCACATCATTCTCAAAATCCTGTGAGGTAGGTATTATTAGAAATGGAGAAATTGTCTCAGAAAAACAAGTCATTTATCAAAGCCACACAGCTCATGGGTAGGAGCAGGGCTGTGAAAACAGTCATCTGCTGTGCCTTTCAGCTGGAAATGGGTTCCCCCATCTTCAGCTCAGGGCTTCTTACTGTGCCATTTCATCCCGCTACCCTTGGGGTTGCCTGTATTCCGTGCCCTGGGCCCTCCGAGATAACCTTAGCTGTGCCTCAGTTTACCTCCAGAGGCTGCATGCCATTCTTCCATTTGCAGCTTAAACTCCATTTTGGGGATGTTTAGATGTACAGTAGAAGTTCATGCTGTCCTCGCTCCTGAAAGATTCCTCTGAGAGGCTACACAGCACTGCTACCTGGCTTCACCCATTACCTCTAAGGGAGAAAACCATTCCAGCAATAAAATAAATTCCCAGTGTGCTTAAGATAAAGACAGAATCTTTTTACCATGGTCTATAAAACATTTGTATAGAGTGCAAGGTACAATTTCACCTGAATTTGCGGGATTCGTATCACACCTCCCTCCCCATTTTACTTTGTCCTTTCTGTCCTCAGCTCACTCCTTCTTGTCCTTCAAGTCAGTGTCATCTTTGCACATTCTGTGCCTTTTGCCTGGAATGCTTTTCCCTCCCTTCTCCCCAAGGCAACTCTTGTTCTTCCTTTAGATCTCAGATTGCATTAGACCTCCTCCCTCACCCCTCCTTGCCGAGATCTGCTGCTCCTATCACAGTTACAGTTAAACTTTTCTGTATGGGATTATTTGATTCATGTCACCTGCCACGGCAGCATTTGCTCACCATAATATTCTTAGCACCCGAAAGTGAGTGTTCAAAATATATTGAACAGGACTTGGGTTTGAGTCCCAGCTCTTCCATTTACAAACTATGAAATCTTGAGCAAATTACATGAAAAAACACTTCAACTCAGAAATTAAATAATTTGCTCTGTACAGTGGGAAAGTAATTATTAACTTCTAGGATTTTTGTGAGGAATAACTGTCTAGTAGATAATTAGATAATATAATTGTCTGGAATAAGTAAAGTGCTTAGCAGGAAATCTACCACAGCCCTGTTGTAATAGACAGCTGCTGTTATTAACAATGATAATTATAATAATTACTATAATAATGAGATCTGTGGGACACATTCCCAACATTTTAACAGGCTCTTTCTTACCACCTTCTCCTCCATGGTGGGACATTTCCCACTTCCTTTAATGCATTTTCCTGTATTATTCATCGTGAATGTCTGTCTTTGACGGCAACTGAAACAGGGTCAGTGCTAGCTAGCTTCCCTACTAAAACCAGCCTGACCTTCTCAGATAGGATCTTTGCGATATAACAGGGTAAGATGACTTTAGGCTTTTGATGCATTCTAACCATAATTATTTCAAGAATTTGCTTCCAATTTGAGTGAAAAAGAACTTAAGCAGCTGCTCGGATCATATACCTTGAAAATTGTCTGACTGATTTACCTCAGATTACATTTGGGATTTTATTTGACCTGTTGTTCACTGTTAGTCTGCAAAAGCATCCAGATATTTCCCTTACAGCTCATGTGTTTTCAAAGGTGTCCAGAAATTATCTTTCTTTATAATTTCAGACAATTGAAAAATATTTACATTCTGTGTAGATTTGTAACTTTCAGAAAGTGGAAATGTGTAAATGATAAAAGGAAAATAAACAGTGGTTTCTTACCTATATCCCTTTCCAAAAATAGTTTTATGTTGTCACACCTCGTCTGCACCCTTCTTCTCTCGGTTCTTATCCCCTCTGTGTTTGGGGCTGCACCTTGAGCGTGGTAACGTTGGGTGACTTGCCCAGGAGAAATGAGGGCCCTGCTGGGGGGCACAGATGTTACTGTGTGCTTTTCTAGTTGTTTAAGCCGTGTCTTTCCAACATGATTTAAAAAATTTTTGCACATAGGAATTCTTAAATATCATGGTAAGGACTTAATACATTTCAGACCGCTCAGTAACTGCGTTCGTGGAGAACTGCCCCAGATGCCAGACCTCGCAGATTGGAAGGAATGATAGGGGAGAGATAAGGGAGAGAACTGTTTCATCTCCCGCAGCTCAGTTAGACTAGCAGCACGACAGCCACCTTCTGGTATTAGAGTCACCAAATCCACTGGCCTTTCCTTGGGTGATTGCCTTTTCACCTTACAGCCCTAGATGCAGTTTATCACCCTCAGATGGATCTTCCTAAAATCAGATCGTGCTCCTCCCGAAAACCTTCCTGACCCCCCTGCCCCATTACTCTTTGACCAAACTCCAAGTCCCTTGTCTCACTGGTCAGACTCTCACAACGAGTCTTAGCTCTCCCCTCCAGCCCAGACTCTGCTACGCTCCTTCATGAAACTGCCTTTGGAGTCACAAACTTACCACGTCTTTTCCTTTCTACTTCTCCTACCCCAACTCTACTGTTAAAATCCTGCCAGGCTCCTAGGTTCTGTCTTAAAGGCTTGATCAGCCCCAGACTAACCCACCAGCGACTTTTCCTGCCTCCGAGTTATCAGAACCACTTATGCAGCCTTACACACCACCTCTTTCACTGTGGTTAATTGTGTTCAGTGTCATCCTCTTTAATGAGCTAGGAGTGTCTGTAGATCAGGAACTTTATTCTATATGTCTGTGGCGCTCTCGGTACTTTTCTTTAAGAGCTCAATAACTAGAGAACAAAAGAGGTTTTAAATAATTTTTCAATTTTTTTTCATTACATTTTACTTGTATTATCTCTGACAGTTCAGTGAAATCAAACTACTCTTGGTAGGCTATTTGCAGGGTTTATTCAAAACTTCATGTGGTATAATGAGAATTTTTTTCACTTTTATGAAAAAGTAGACTAAAATATTATTTTTATAGTGCTCTTCAACACTGAGTGCTCAGGTTCAATTTATTTCTGATGTAGAGCTCTTAGCATCTAATTATATCCAGTGTCTAGTGAAGGGAACGTGCCTCTTGGAAGAGTGTGTTGCGGCCCCACCCCCACCACACCCTCCCGGTGGTCACGGCCCAGGAGGGAGCTGAAGTGTGTCCTTCCCAGACTGAGACAGAGTGTGGTGGCCCTACTGCGTAGGTGTCGCAAGCACTGTTAGAAACAAGCAGTTTTCCCATTTCAGTAAATGAAAAACCTTGCAACAGATTCTAAAAACTGAGAACAGTGTCTTAAGGCCTTGAAAAATTTCTGGTTACTCTCACCTAAAAACGGGCAAGGCATGCACGGGAGGATTCTGATGTTGCTCCTGTCAGTTGTCCGGACGTGAGGACGTGAGCCCCCTGTCCCCAGGCAACCTCTCACCCCTAATTTTATGCCAGACTGATCTTGTAGGACCAGATGCTGTGGCCCACAGAGTGACGTTGCTGGAATGCTTGTGTGTTTTGAGTCCTTGTTAACCCTGTTGTCATTTTATTCTATTCAAGGTGAGCCAGGTACATGTTACAAAGAACTTTTCCGACCATATCTCAAAATGTGCCAGTGCTGTGGGTGGATAGTGATAGAGGATAAGGGTCTCAGGCAGAAGACCCAGGCACTGTCCCTTTTCCATTGTGTCTTTTTCTCTTTAGCAGAGTTGAAATTCTGTGAATAAAGTTTTATTTATTTTGAGAACTCTTATGACAGTTAAATCCTGAATTTGCATAGCGGTTGCTTGTATAACCGGATGTTAAATTACTTTCTCAAGGAGAGGGTGTGTGTGTGTGTGTGTGTGTGTGTGTGTGTGTGTGTGTGTGTGTGTGTGTGTGTGTGTGTGTTGATGTCATGTCATGTCCCTGAGGCTTTTGTATGATTTCTCTCATCTCTCTCTTTTGGAATAGTTGAGCCTCTCATCGATTCAGTACCTCCCAATAAACCCCTTGCAGAAAAGGGTTTTATGCTTTCCCATCTAGCATTCTTTCTATTTACTGCTTTAGAAAAGTTACTCATTTACTAAGCAAATATTTATCGAGAGCTTACCATATGCCAGGCTCTCTTTAAGGCGCTGGGATACCGCAGTGAACACAGCAGATAAGATTCCTGTCTTCGTTTCAGAGACAGTCCTCAAACTTAATTATGCAGAAACCGAGATTGTTCAAACCATCAGTTAGGGGGCAGAAGGGTAGAGCAGAGGGAGGTGTGCTTTTGTGAAAAACAAAATGAATTTAAATAATAATCTTATAAGGCACCGCTAAGCCATATTCTCCCAGGGAGTTTAAGTCAGTAGCTGATAGGTTGTGGTCTGGAAGGTTTGCATCTGCTTACGTCTCAAATACACATGAGTAACTTGTGCAGGAGGGAATCTGAGCTCTGTCTTACTCTCTTGTTTAGATACCTTAAATTGACATCTCATATGACGTCTTTTAAAAATAGTTAAAATTGCCCTCTTCCCTCTCTCTCTTCCTGGCTGTCATGGGTCAAAATAAGCAGAAGGCAGTCACCGTGTTTGCTTTCAGTCTTGGCACACACTTGTTTGATTCTGGACGTCTGTGGATTAGACAACTTCTTGATTTATAGAGACCAGTTCCTATTAGCAGCACAGTGCACTGTGGTAGTGAAGGACATGTGCTAAACTGCAAGTTTCCTGAGGCCGGTCCCTGGTGAGAAACATTTCTGGGCTTCGCACTGAATCAGCTTTTACAAAGCTCCTTGAACTGAATTTCCTGCTTTTAACTCTCAAAACTTTTATTCTCAGTCTGTTGCTTTATGGAGGTTATTTTCAAAACAGGTTTTTCAAGCTGTATGTTCTCAGTAGAAAGAGACCTCAGCTAATTTCCTTTCAGATTATGAACCTTTTAAAATTTAAGTTGTAGGGGAGGGTATAGCTCAGTGACAGAGTGCTTCCTTCGCATGCATGAGGTCCTGGGTTCAATCCCCAGCACCTCTATTACAAAAAAATAAACAATTAAATCTACCCCCCCCAAATTATAGTTGAAAGGTTGGTTCTTACACTACTGTGATGTTTTTACCATGAAAGTCACTGTAATAGAATAATAAGTTTGTTAATGAAAAGTATTTTGTATGTCTGAGATGTCTAGAAAGATCCCTAGTTAGAATTTATATTACCCACCCCCTCAGAACATGCACGTCTCAGAGTTGAAAGAAAGTTTCTGTTGAAAGGGTATTCATAAAGCCAAGCACACGTTCATATCAAAATGCATGATCATTTCAGTGGTATATAATCTTTTTTCTTTTATTTTAAACGAATTTTAAACACCTTTATTGTGGTATGGTTCCTGTACAAACTACACGTATTTCAGATGTACAATTTGTTGAATTTTGATAGATGTAATGGTATATAATCTTAAAGGGAAAGATTTGATTCTTAGCCAAAGAGGTTGCTTCCTGCCAGGTTTGAGGAATTTGACAGGCCCTGAGAGACTCCACAACGTTCTAGAAGAGATCCATTTCATCCAAAGGAGTGTCACTGAGGCCCCAGCCCTGAAAAGGTTTAGCCTGACACTTCATCACTGGCAAGGAGAGCTACCGTTGGGACCCAGGCGAGGAGCCCTGTCTAGAGAGGGTGTGTTCAGGGTGTGTGTGGGGAGGGGGGGGCACCCCGGGGGAGGGGCACCCCCTGTGTTGTTGACATAAGACTCATTGCCATGGTCTGTTGCTGGGAATAGGTTAGTAGGACTGGAGGGGTAGGGCAAAGGGAATGGTGTGGGAGCTGTCTGAATAGCGGCTGGCAAATACTGGGCCTGATCTAGTCCAGGGAAATCAGCAAAGCCAAGGATAACAGATACAGAGTTCAGAAGGCCCTTAGGGGGGCCCACACTTGGGAGACGAGGGAACCAAAAGGAGTGGGAACTGGGGCTGTCATAGGGCAGAAATCCGTGCCAGGGGAGCGGGTCCTTGAGGACCAGTTCCAGGAAGGGGGCTTGTTGCTGTCCCCACTGTCCAGGTATGCTTTCCTCCCCACTCTAGCCCGTCTCAGGGATCCAAATCCGTAAGCAGAAGGGATTGTTCATTCATCCGATCACAGTTAAGCACCCACAATATGTGTGAAGGGGTTGGGGATACAAAGATGATTTGTCCTTAAGGACTCACAGCCTGGTGCGGAAGACAGGGCAGTAAGTAAGCACCAGCAGAAGAGAGAGAACTGCCATGAAGGAGGCGAGGGGTCAGAGTGACCACGTGTTCTGGTCTGGCCTGGACAGCCCTGTCATTGCTGTTGTATCAGTAATTATTAATAGTGCCCTTGTCCTGGTGGGTGTCTGAGTGTGGGTCCCCCGTGGGTAAGGTGCTGGGGGGCATGCCGGGGAGAAGGTGGTCAGCCCTGCCTGAGGAGCTGCGGGATGGGACATTGGGAGTCTTGAAGGATGAGTTTGGCGCATAGATGAGGAATAGGATTTAGGTCCAGGCGATAATTGTCCCACCAAAGGGAACAGTGTTGACTCGGTCTTTCAGCAGATGACATCCGGCTGAGTTGGGGATCTGGACGCAATTCCTGGAAAGCTGGACAAGTCTGGAGACAGCCTTGTAAAGCCGTGCTGGACACTTAGAAGAGCATGGGCCTGGGGGTGGATGTGCACCTGGAATAGGGGGCTTCCCCCTCGGCACTTCTGTGTTCCCTAATTGCCAACGTGGGGACAGAGTGGCTTGTCTGAACTTAGAGAAGAGAAAGTGTGTGTAGACCCGCATTTCCTAATATTAGATCCTTTCCACTCATACTTAGTCAATCAGCATTTGCTCTCTTATAAATGTGCTTCTGAAAGGTGTTAAGTGAAATTTGAATTCCTCCTTAGTATATGGGTTCACCGTGTGGCTGTTTTATTTTTAAAGTAATTATTTCTTCCAAGTTCCGTTGTTTATAGCTCTTAACTCCTTGGCTCTGTGTTGCTCTGATCTGGTCTTTCGTTAGGTGATCATAAGGTTTGGGAAGCAAATAGACCAGCGTTGGCTGGGTGCTAACTCCCCGCCCCCATGTTTTGATGGTCCATGGTGCTAACTCCCCGCCCCCATGTTTTGATGTGTATTAAGAGGGTGTAATTTTGTAGTCCTTCCAGAGTTGAGACCATCACTGCTGTCATCCATTCCCATGGCCCCTTATCACTTGTTTGTTTCATCCCCCCATGGCCTAAGAGCAGGTGTTGTATACTTTCTGGTACAAATGTATGATTTTTTTCCAACACCAACCGTTCTCTGACACCAGCTGGGGATGTAACAATTCAATTCTGGCACTAACTGCCCAGAGTTACTGCAGATCCCCCAGGTCAAGGGCTCAGTCTCCTAAGACATCCCACACTTCAGATGCCAGCTGAAAATGGAGCACCCAGGCCACCCACATTTCTACCCAACTGACTACAAATTTGGGGGTGTCCACAACCCCCCTCAGATCCAGTAATTTGTTAGAGTGACTCATCGAAATCAGGAAAACAGTTCACTTATATGTATGGGTTTATGATAAAGGGTACAACGCAGGAACAGTCAAATGGAAAGAGGCAAAGTGTGGGAGAGAAGGGGTGCAGCATTTCCAGGCCCTCTCCTGGTGGGCTGGCTTCCCAGCACATCAGTGCCTTTACCAGCCCAGAAGCTCTGAATCTCCTTAGTCAAGAGTTTATAACCCAGTCTGCAGCCCCCATCCCCTTCCTGGAGGCTGAAGTTCCCACCCTCTCATCATGCATTTGGTCTTTCTGAGGACCAGCCCCTAGCCTGAAGCTATCTGACAGGGGTCCTACCATGAGTGAGTCACCTCATTAGTATAAATTCAGGTGGGGACAAAGGGGCTTGTTGTGAATAACAAAAGACATTGCTATTACTCAGGAAATCCCAAGGGTTTTAGGAGCTCTGTGCCAGGAACCAGAGACAAAGACCATATATTTAATATATTTCTTATTAGACCACAGATATGCACTTGTGGATACATCCTTCTTAAGGCATAGAAGGCTTGTCCTAAGATACTTGAATGTTAGCTTCCTGTAGCCAGGTTAATGTTGGAGTTTCTGTTATCCTAAGGGTAGTTCAACCCAAGGGTAGTTCAGTTCAATAAACATTGAATGTCCTAAAGACTAACTGTCCAGTCCCCTCTCAGGCATCCCTCAACGTGTGCCCGAAACCCCATGCAGCCCGACTTGTGTCCTTAAGGACATCGCTCTGAGATTATCCCCCTTTCCACTGTGTTATCAACTTTTTCTTCTCCCTTTACCAGTCCCACCAATGTATGTGCTTTTTTCCTCTTGATTTCCTGTCTCTGAACTATCACACCACTTGTTTCCCTTTATTACAAGGTTGAAAAACTTGTATATACTTGTTATCTCCAGTTTATCTCCTTTAAAAAACTCACCCTGATCAGACTTTAATGTCCCTACTTCATGAAAACTGTTCAAGATCATCTGTGACCTCCATGTTGTCAAATCCAGTAGTCAACTTTTGAATCCTCCTCTTCCCTTTATCAATAATTGACAGTGTGACCAAATCCTTCCTGAAACCCCTTTTTAAATTTGGCTTTCTGGCCTCCACGCTTCCCTGTTTCCCCCCTGGCACTCTGGCTGTTTCATCTCCATCCTCCACAGCAGGTACTTCTTCCTCTCTACCTCTGAGTGCTGGCAGGTCCCAGGGCTTGGCTTTGGGGCCTCTTCTTCTCTGCGGGCACTTCGATAAGCCCAAGTGGACTTCAGATATGTGCTGATGCCCCCCAGCTTCAGGTTTGCAGTTGGACCTCACCTTTGAGCTCCTGGTGACTCAGCTACGTTCAACCCTTCAGTATCTTCGGGGGTGTCTGAGAGGCACCTTGAACTACAGGCTTCAGACCGGAGGGCAAGTTGCCCTCCTCCCCTTCCTGTTTCTCATCTCAAAGGGCAGTGGCAGCACCATCCTTGGGCTCTTCATGCCACAAACCTCCTCTTCCTTTTCTCTCCCCGCCTGCATTCAGCCCACCAGCAGGTCTTGTTGGCACTGCCAGTTTGTCTCCCAGTCTCACCACCGATGCCACTGCTCATCCAAACCAGCATCCTTTTCCATTTAGATTGTCATGGTTGCCTCCTAGCTGATCTTCCTGTTCCAATGCTCCCATTGTCTCCTTCTCCTACACCTCACTCCCCAACCATCTTTCCCCCAAAAATGTTATGGCTGCCGGCTAAAGTGATCTTCTTAGAGATGCCCATTGGATGGTTTTTCTTTGCTGCTCAGAAGCCTGCAGGGCTTGCACGATGTGGCCACCTGACTGCATGTGTTACTTCTCACTCCCTTGCTCCAGCCACATTGCCCACCTTGCTGCTCCGCTCACATGCCACACTCTGCATCACTCTCCCCTCTTCAAGGAACTGCCTGGTTCTCTCACGTCAGTTAGGAAGCACCTTAAACATCAGTGATTCCTTAAAATACCTAACATAGCAGCCTCTGCCCCAGCCACTCCCTATCCCCTTATACTACTTTATTTATCTTCCTGCTTTCTTCCGTTATCATCTGACATTTCACCTGGTGTTCATTTGTGTATTTATTATCTGTCTGCTGTATTCAAATGTCATCTTTAGGAGAGCAGGGGCTTTGTTTATTCCACATATCCATGTACCCATAGCAATTTGAATGATGCCTGCCACCTAGCAGTGACTCCATAACTATTTGTTGAGGGAGCAAGTGAGTTAATGAATAGGGGGAGCTTGCTCTTTTTTAGAAACTGTGTGTAGGAGTTACACATGGTCTTTGTCTTTAAGAGTCTTAGGCTAGTTAGGAGGAGAGGGGATTGGCTACATAAATAGGTCATTTTAATATAATCGCAATGACAGGGAATAAGGTGGGAGCACAAAAAATTGGTGGGGTCAGAGATTTTGAAGGTGCCATCTGTGTTGAGTCTTCAAGAAGGGATTCTAGAAATAGGTGGCCACTGTAAAGTATAATAGCTAACTATATAGCAGATAAAGCAGAAGACCAGTTTCGGCCAAGGCACAGTGAACCAGGATTATATTATAGGAAGGGGGAAGGTATTTAAGTTGAGATGATAGTGACCTGTAGAGTTTTTTTTTTTTTTTTCCTTTTTAATAAAACATTCAAATACCAGTCTACTTGAATCACTGGAAGGATTGAGGAATTACGTTTGTTCCAAAGTAATAGGAGGAGAGTTTGGTTGAGGGTATTACTTAAAATTACAAGCTTATGTGTCTGGAAAAATTGCCATCTTGCATTTTTAGTCACCAACTGGAAAAAATTTTCAGAGTTGTTAAATATGCCTAAATGTGTATATGTATAAATGCAATGTTTTAATGAATGAGTGGTAAATGACTGAATGTTGAAATGAATTTTGTAAGTGTAAACAGATGTTAATTCATTATGTTTTATGACAGAACCCCCAGTTGCTCTTGGTGATAAATCATAATGTTATTCAGGAGGCAGAATGTTGGATATACATACAGAATTCTGATTCTCAGTCATTAGTGACTTCTACAAAGGAGGTGCTCTCCTTGGGGTATGGTACCTCCCCTTGGGACGTTTGTGTTTGGTGCCTCTGTGCATGGGTGGTCAGCTTGAGGTTTGAAAAGAATGTGCCCAGTTATCTTAGGAACATCCTAAGCCTTGTAGATGTGTTAGCCTAATTTCACAAAAATTTAGCAATTGAGGGATAAGTTAGAATGTATACATTTTCTTCTAATCTTTTTCCTTCAGTCCACCCCAAGAGCAAAACATGAGAAATCATCCAGAGGGAGAGAAGATCTGGCTTGTTTGCACCATGGACCTTTATCTTTGGGAAACAGGCATGTACCCTCGTAGGTTACCTACTTAAGACCTTAGATTGCCACCGGAGGGGTCCGTGTCCACTTTTATCTGTACTTTCATAAAGCGTGGGTTGCCAAGGGCTCTTGAATGTTTAAGATTTGCCAGTTTTTAAGTCATTGCTTTGTTTGCTTTCAAAAGACGTATTGTGACACTCACATACCCCACCTCACATTCCATCCTGCAATGTGGCTGCTGCTTCTTTCTGAATTTATTATTGCCTTGGCCATGGTTAATAGCAGAGGCTTGTACATAACTTACTCATGTCAATAGCATTATGGATAAAAATAAGGGTATTAAAAATGACAGAATCCCATCCATGATCAGAGAAAAATATTAAAGAGAAATGTTACTGGAGTATAAAGATGTTAGGCCATAAAGTATAAAATGAATCCGTGTAGCTATGTACGATTACATGATATGAGTGAGTCATTGCTGTCTGGTTACTCAGTACCTGGAACGTGGGTATGAGGAAGAAGGAAGTATGGAAATGTGTATGGGTGTTTCTTGGGCATTGTTCCTAAAACAAATGGAAAGTGGTGTATAATGCTTTGAACTTCTGCTTCCTTTTCGTCATGTAATGTAGTTTTCATTATAACAGTGTGCTGTCTGTGATTGTACAAGACAAAGGGTGCTTTGTCTTGCGGGCACAGATAAGGTAGCATACATGAATCTTAAAAGTTGAAAATCCTGTAATTTCCTATATTTAAAGATTTTGACTTTTCTTTGGTGTTTGCATATATCTGGCATTGATCTTGAACAGAACTTACAAAGTTAAAATCAGTGAACATTTTGGCTGTGAATATGGAGGTTGAGTTTGAGTGAATGTGTGGCTAGCGATCAGTTGGTTGTAGGTTCTCCTTGACTTGGCCTCTTCTGGCCTGTCCCACTGCTGCCTTCATTTCTCCTTTATTGTTGCATCCACTGCTCTCTTCTCCACGTGTTCAAATCCTACTCATCTTTCAAGATGTGCAAAATACACCTGCATTTTGAAGCCTCTTCCTAAAAGGCTATTTGGTAGTCCTAACACGTATTTTCCATAGCATGCATGATGTCACGGTCATATGGACTTTATTTATACCATCATATATCATTCATTGTTTCCTATGTAAGTATTGGACTTAGACAAGAGGAAGCATACAGAAAGTCCCTTTTGAGCAGGGACTATTCAGTTATACTTAACTTTCCTGCCTCAAGCTCATTGGTCTTAAAATCTATCCCGTTTGTTTGCTTATCTATCATTAACTTGAAGTCCTGCCATCCTAATGTACCATGGACATTCTAAACATACACAAGAATAGAAACTTAAAAAAAAATGATGAATAAAGACATGTAAATAGAAATGCTAATATTTTATGTCCACATTTCAGTGGCTTATCTTGGGCATGCCCTGAGATGCCCACACCTCACTTTGGAGTGTTGGGTACACATTAGGGACCCAGGAAGTATTTATTTTTAGCCTTCAGCTATTCTCCACTGGTTGCTAACCAATTTTCTATCCGTCCAAAATGAAACTCAAAGCAGTAGTCTAAGTATGTTTGACATGCAGTTAGGGAGTATCAGGGATCTATTAGAATAAGGTGGGTTATGCTTGGGCAGTAATTCTTCACACCTCAGGACTTAACACAGCAAAGGTTTGCGTCCTCCTGATGACACAGCCTGATGGGGGCCAGTGGCATTCCTCTGAGGCTCTCCTCTAAGTGGTCATGTCACTCCTGTTCAAGCTATGGTTGTAGTAACTAAACATGGCTTTTAAGGTTGCCGTGGGAGGTGACGAGAGAGCACGGTCAGGCCATCCTCACTGGTGGGTGTGCGGTCACACAGCCCGGCCTCACTGCATAGGAAGCTGGGAGCGCAGTCCCCTACTGTGTGCCCAGGGAGGGGAAACTGGACTGGGATTTAGTCAGAACAGGACACAGCCTCCTGTTTCCTAGGATCATCTGTTCATTTCATTCGGGTTGTTGCTCTTTGATAACTGAACTCTAGGTTACCATGGAAAGCAAGCTTCTGTGTGAATTTAAACATGAATTCAGTGGTATAATTTAGAAAGAAAACAAGTCTTCT
The DNA here is from genome assembly GCF_048773025.1 of Camelus bactrianus. Lineage (NCBI taxonomy): Eukaryota > Metazoa > Chordata > Mammalia > Artiodactyla > Camelidae > Camelus > Camelus bactrianus. The sequence goes on along the minus strand of NC_133543.1, from coordinate 85,649,100 downwards.
TAAAGTGCTTTCAGATATTTTCCCCTTAGCATTATAACCACCATACATTTCTACATTTCCATTTTAGTCTTACTTGAATGCATTTTAAACTACAAAAGTAAAACTGTTCACTCAGTTTTCATGCTTCTGTTGTTTTTCCATTTCTTTCACTCTGCTGTTCAGCACAGAGACTAGTGGCTTATTGGTTTATTATGAATAAAGACTTTCAGTAATGTCGCATTTTGCTGTTGTTTATAGAAGTAGTTAATATGTGAATGTTTGAAGATGTGTCTAAGTGCTTTGATAGTTTATGGTAATAGATCTGTCTTTGGTCCAGTTCCCATATTCTGGTTTTCTTGGAACCAGTATGTTTATTAGGAGTTTTAGAAAATTAGATGCTGATCTCGGCTTTATTAATTCACATATTCATCTATTGGGAGTTGTGGCAGAATGGTTCTAACCAGCTTTGAAACTTAAGCCAGTGCAATGTTAATTCTTTTGGATTCAACTCTTCCCAGATGGATTGTGAATGAATAAAAACCAATTTCCCCTACGCCAGGGAGTTTAATTTTTAGTTAAATTATTTTGCCAAATATGGATGTAGTCAAAATGGAAGGTAAAGAAATAATAAAATTTTAGAGATGATTACATAAGAATTTTAATATTACTTCTGACCAATAAATTTTAATTTTAAAGCAATAATCTTAATTTTCATGGTGGGAAAACAAAACCTACCCCTTCACTCCCAATAAATAATGTCATTCTGTATTTTCATTTAATCTAATGTAGATGATATATTACTTTTTAATTTTACTTCCAATTTTTACCAGTCATTCCTTGTTAATTTTGGTCATGATCAAGTACTTGGCAAAAATGCTTATAATACATCCTGTACCTACTTTTCTTGTATCCTCTTAATCTGGAAAAAATATACTTGTTTTCTTGGTAAACAGGTTTTACTGGATATAAAAAGCAAGTTCCAGTTTACACATCTCCATGTATTTATTAAAGAGCTAATTATCTTATGTGTTTATCTCTTCTTTTTCCTACAACACAGGATTTACTTTTGGGAATAGGCTAATAAGTTTTGTATTTTCTTTGAATGGTACCAGAGCACCAAACTGAATATCTTGCTCATTGTTATTATTCATATTTGTAAGTTGATGTCCCCAAAAGTATGATTAAAAATCATGGTCAACCAAGCCTTTGAAGACATGAAATAGAACATTAAAGTATCATATAGTTAAAATAGGATTCTGTTAAACCATTAAACTAGATGCACACTTGCATTTTGGGGCTTTTGTACTGACTGTTCTGTCTACTTGGAATTCCCCAACCCCGTAACGTGTGTGTGTGTGTGTGTGTGTGTGTGTCTGCCTGCCTGCCTGCCTGCCTGTCTCCCTCTGTGTGTCCTTCTCCATCACGTCTTTCAGGTCTTTGCTCACATGCCGCCGTCTTAGTGGGTCCTTCCAGTGTTATTCTTTCTAGCAGTTGGCTTTGCTCCCCTTTTCTGCCTGACCCCAGCACTCACCATCCCTCTTGCCCGCTTCATTCCCCTCTTTCACCAACTTCCTGCGTATTATACTCATTTTCTTTCTTGCCTGCCTTCCCCTCCATCCCGCCCGCAGAAGGTCAGGTCTGTCATGTTCACTTCGGTGTTCTCAGGGAACAGTGGCGGGCACAACAGTCCATAATATCGGTTAAATAGATTAAATAAACCTTTAATCACATGTTTGAAAATATCAGATTGTTCTAAGAATTCATATCAAAAGATGAAGACAGACTATGAGGACTTTGCTTGGGTTTCTTAGCTTGATATTTAGTGACTTCTGCAAAAAAAAAAAAAAAGGGAAAATTTTTCAAATGGTGTGATAATTTCTAAAATAGATGAATACTTCTTAAAGTATTCGTAATAGAGAACAGAAAACTGAAGTTGTTCAGGTATGAGATGTGAATATAACAAGGATAACGTTAAAGCTAAATATTCACAGATGAACTTGTGCTGTCAGTAGAATTATTGGTGATTTTAAGCTGTGAACGTCAAAAAATTTGTGAGTGGGAAATATGCAATTCTAAGATTCCTTTCAACTCTAAAATTCTGTGGGTGTATGATCCTCCTGTTTAAGAAATATGTGCTATATTTTAGGGAAAAAATGCATTAGAATTTTTTTTTAATGTGAGTGAATGACTGATTTGCTTCACAGAATGCCTAGGTAATAGGGTATATATGGGGCCATTTCATTCTTCAGAGTTCCTGAGGTCATAGTCAAAATTAGAGAAATCGAAGATGAGTTAACGTGTCTAGATTTAAAGCCTGGTTTTGTCCTTTTCCAACTTCATAGTCATCTGGGCACTTGTGATAGAAATTCTTCTTATCAATGTGGAGATGTAGCTGTGAGGTCTTGCTTACATGGAAAGGAGGCAGGTATTTTCCTGTTCTCTGTATAGAGGTAACTCTCAGGAAGTAAGTCTCATTAACTCTTTTTGAGTGACTGGTGACCAAGACTTGGCTTATTAACACTGGAGATCTTAGTGAATGGAACAATACATTTTTTGTTAAGCATATACCTCTTTTTTCCAGTATCCCCACAAAAGCATGTAAGGAAAGAGTCCCCGTGGAATTGGCTAGAAAGCAGAAGAATATTGGATTTTTCCAGAAGCAGTGGGGAGTTTTGAGGTGATTGGGTGATGGATTGGGGAAAGCATAGAGTTAGAACTGCACAAAAACATTTGAATAGACAGAGAATCCATGCCGACAGTCATGCCTTCAGAGTTCCTATTTCCATAACACGAGGCAGGGCAATAGCCTTTGGAAGTTTCTCTTGACTCAGTGTTGCTGTAATTTAAAATTGTAGTCTTTTGATTCTGGTAAATATAAGTATCTTCATGCATGCTGAAGATTTTTCTAGATTTGTGAATTTAGAATGTTGCAGTTTTAAGTGAATAAATGAAAATTTTATGAGAAATCATCATTCTTAGCTGTGCTTGTGGGGGCTCATGTATTTTGAGGCAGGTCTGTCTGTCTACTTATGTATCTATCCATCCATTTCCCCTTCCCCCTCAAAAATCCAAAGAAGAGCTGTATGTGTATATATGGACTTTAGTTGCTCCGATTGCATTTATTTGGTCTTTGATAGTTCAAAAGTAAGTGAGGAATATGAATGGGAGCTAATTATTCTATGTCCTCACATTGAAAATTGACTAGAGACAACTTACTATTTTACAGTCAGTACTATAAAGTAAATAGCTTTTAAAACGTTGGAGCAAAGGAAACAATATAAATGAGACGCAAGCACAAGTTAATAGCATGATGTCCTCTATGGTTGTTGAACTTGGAGTTTTCATTTCCTGGTCATCAAAAGAGGGAAATAATGATCGGTTACAAAATTATTTTTGCACATAAGATCAAAGCACTTGAGTTGCTCAAGAGGAGAAAAGTTTTTCTTACCAGTTAGGTTTAAAAGAGATTTTGAAGTCTTATGGGGCTTATGAAGTGAAGGATGTCATCTTGAGCAACACTTCCCAGAACTTCCCTGCAGAAAATTAAGTAGTGGATTTTATATGGCTGCTTTATTCGGCCACTTCACTAAGGAGAAGCAGAAGACATGACACCAAAGCACAGGTTAGGAATAGCAAGTCTATAAGACATGCAAGTTGGTGGTTGTCATCCTGGGCTGCTCAGTTCTGCTCACCACAGAATTCGGTCAAATCTGTAGAGTGTGGCGGAAAGGGTAGTGAGGCATCGGCTCCCCAGGTGATTCAAGTGTGTGTCCAAGATTGAGAACCACAAGCAAAAGTACCTAGCATATTGGTGGTTTGCCTTGATTCAGGAACACAAGGAACAGATAGATTGCTGTTTCTTCCTCAGGTTTTGTCTGTTCCTTTATTTGATTTCTGTTTCCGTATAACTGGGCTTTGAATTAATGGTGGTGTACTTAATTAATACAATTAGAGGTTATATTCTCTGGAAAGGGCCCGGAGTATACAGACTCTGTTGTCAGTGAAAGACAGAGCCTTTATTTTAAAACCAACTGAGTCATCATTTTATGAAAGTTGAGGAAGCAAACCGAGGCTTGTTTGAATAGATGGCCCCCTCCTCTCCGTAGGGATGTGGGCCATAGACAAAACAGATAGAAGATGCTCTGGACTGGAACTAGCTCATGATGGTGAGTAGGCAACCGTGTAGGGTATAGGGATGGTCCCAGTCTTTGGGCTGGGGAGTTACTGCAGAGATTGATGTTTCCTCAATCAGTGGGTATTTGAAGTACACATATCTGGAGAGAGCAGTTGTGTGTGTGTGTTTATGTGTGTGTTTGTGTGTGTGTGTTTGTGTGTGTGTGTGTTCTTCTTTTTAAAAAATGTGTTTTCTTCTTCTTTTTTTTAAACCTTAAGCAGTAAGGTTAGGGACCATAGAATATTTTTAGTAATTGGGATTCCATTTTTGAATGACTGTTTATACAAATTGCAGAGAAATCTCTACCAATAGTGTTCACAAGTCTGAAACCTCCTGAGAAATGTCACTTTGTTCCAAATCTTTGTAGATTTTCTTCTGTCACTAAGCCTGCTATTAGCATATGGAAAACTCCATTGAGGGTCATATGGCATCGGTCTAGGACATGTCACTAAATTGGTTCAGGAATTCATGTTGAAGATAGAAGCTTGTCTTGTGCTTATAGGCTATCATAAAAACACATCGGCACCATGAATAACTGCCAAGGACCCAGTCTCTGGCCAGAGGCCTCCGGGCATGGTCTGTTCTCATCCAGGATCTCCTGCCCTACCCTGCTGATCTAGGAGGATTATTGCTGGCCTTCAGGACTTTATTCTTTGTTTCTCAGAGTTTAGTCTTTGAGGGCAAAGTCTTTATCAGAAGACGCTTCCCCCTGCAGTCATGTAATCATACCAACTGCCTGCTCACAGATGCGAGTGGTTTTTTTTCCTCTCAGACATATGTGTTATCTGTGTATGTGATATTTCAACACAGTCATTTTCTTGTGGCTTCTTTGCAGACATCATGACCTGGCTTAAAAAAACTTGAAAGCAGATGTTTGCATGCTCTGTATTTAAGTCCATTTTGGGGCTGTGCTTTCTGTGTGCTGGAGTGACACGGGAGTTGTTTTGGGCCCCTTTGTGAGTGTCAGGGCACTTTCTGTGTATCAGCATTAAGTCTTCCTCCAATAGTAGCTCAAGGCGTTGTTGCTTCATCATCTCCTGCTTAAGTACGGGTCAAGTTCTGCCAGAGAGTGGTGGAGAGCCAGGGCGGCTTGTGGAAAGGGAGTGACCTGTTCCCATTTTAGAAGGAGGGGGGTTGCAATGAAGCCAGCCTGCAGACCTAGTGGCATATGGTATTTGTGGTTTACCCATTCTTACGTGGCCACTTTGAAGCCATTTTTAAAAGGCAGACATTTTAGCACCACACACACACATACACACACACACACGCACACACAATTGTAACCCAATATTGTACAGAACAGATCTCCTGGTATCTTGATCCTACCTTCCCTTCTTTATTGAAGCCCCTTCCTTATGAAGGGGACCAGGACTGGGGTAAAGGAGGGAGTGGGAGTGAGAACCACCTGGAGGACATACCCAAGAGAGGAACATTTAGATTGCTTTGGGTAGTGTAGCCATTTTGATAATGTTGTTTCTTCCAATCCGAGAGTACAGGGTATCTTTCCATTTCTTTGTATCATCTTCAATTTCCTTCATCAGTGTTTTACAGTTTTCAGAATATAGGTAGCCTCCTTAGTTAAATTTATTTCTAGGTATTTTGTTGTTTTTGATGCAATGGAAATGTTTATGTCATTTATAAAATTCTGGATTTTGAAGTGCCAAAAAAAAAAAAAGGTGAATGAAGGGCCATAAATGGCAGGATATCCTCCTTTTTTGTGGGTGAATTGTGTTCCATTGTATACATATATGCTACATCTTCTTTGTCTATTCATCTATTGATATGCACTTGGGATGCTTTCATATCTTGGCAATTATAAATAATACTGCTGTTGATAGCAGGGTGTATGTATCTTTCTGAATTAATGTTTTTGTTTTTCTCGGATATATGTCCAGGAGTGGAATTGCTGGGCCATATGGTGGTTCTATTTTTAGGTTTTTGAGAAACCTTCATATTGTTTTCCATAGTGGCTATAACAATTTACATTCCCACCAACATCCTTTGTTATTTGTGTTCTTTTTGATGGTAGCCATTCTGACAGGTGGGAGATGATGTCTCATAGTAATTTTGATTTGCATTTCCCTGATATTAGTGATGTTGAGCAGCTTTTCATGTTCCTGTTGGCCATCTGCATTTCCTCTTTTGGAAACATGTTTGTTCACTTCTCTGCCCATATTTTAAATGCATTATTTACTTGTTTGTTTGCTTTTTAATTGAAATATAGTTGATTTAAAATGTTGGGAAAAAAGATACATGCACCCCAATGTTCAGAGAAGTACTGCTTACAGTAGCCAAGACATGGAAGTGACCTCAGTGTCCATTGACAGATGACTGGATAGAGAGGGTGTGGTATATGTATATGCAATGAAATATTGCTCAGCCATTGGAAAGAATGAAGTCATGCCATTTGCAGCAAAATGGATGGACCTGGAGATTATCGTATTAAGTGAAGTCAGACAGAGAAAGACAAATATCATAAAATATCACTTATATGTGGAATCTAAAAAATAAAAAATATAATTTTTTCATTCATTTATGCAAATGAGTCTATATACAAAACAGAAACATTGAAAACAAACTTATGGCTACCAAAGAGGAAAGGGAGGGTGAGGGATTAATTAGGAGTTTGGGTGTAATAAATGCTAACTTCTAAACATAAAAGAGATAAGCAATAGCACAGGGAACAATACTCAATATCGTGTAATAACCTATAATGGAAAATAATCTGAAAAAAAATACATATATTCACACATAACTGAATCATTTTGCAGTATACCTGAAAACTAATACAGTGTTGTAAATCAACTATACTTCAATTAAAAAAAACAAAAAGACACCCAAGTGAGGAGCAGTCATCCTTGGTTTACCCCAGGAAGGGCTGTCATCCCCCAAGCTTAGAGCCTGCTTGGTTCTCCCAGGGGGCTTTGGTCTTGATGGTCTGATTCGTAATCCTCTGATTTCCTCCCTTTAGTCATTGAGTTTCTTTTTAAAACTGAGACATGGATTTGACTATGTAATTTTTTTTTTCCTGTTTGGAAATCCAGAGGAAAGGTTTCTGCATTTTATGTGTCCTGAATTTGTAAACCTTATTGGAATAGGTACATACTAAACCCTGGTGGTTTGCAGGGGAGGAGAGCCTCTGGGCCACATTTGGATCACGCCAGTTCAGTCTAGACGACTACGAAATCCTCCAGCATATGTCCAGCACTTCCGTCTGGTACCTGAGCAAAATGCATGTGTTACACATAAAATCAGAGTACTCCACAGAATCATAGTTTTGGAGGACAGGAATGATACAACCTTGTTTCGAGTTTAACAAATTTGGGGGGAAAACTTTGTTACAAAAGCACATAAAAGGAAGAAGTTAAATCTGGCTGTGGTGAGGACAGGATTAGGAATGGAGAAAGTCACGGTAATGAAAAATGATACCATATTTTGACAGCATTGTATCAAGATGGCTTGTGAAAGGGTCTTGCTTGGATAAAGCAAACCCCTTTAAGAGTTACTGAGGCTCAGGCCAGAAGTGAGGAACTCTTAAAGGCCAAGGCAATAGAAAACTAGTGATGGAGAGGCGAGGAAGGAGTTGATTTGGAAAGTATTGGGTACCTGGATGAAGAAGTCAAGCAAAATTTTAATTCGAAAAAATTTTTTTTCTGGTACCAGTGTCCCTCATGCTTTAGGGAAAAGTTGTTGTCTTTTAAGTAAGTCACATAGACCAAATGATTTGTCCTCAGATGACTAAATTATTACCTAGTTAGATAGTACATGATTTCTCTAAGCTGAGCACCTAAGGGTGGGGATGATATCATTTGGTATTCCTCTGCCTGACACTCTCCCTGGCACGTGGGATGTTGATTGAATTAATGAGTACTAAATTCTCTTAAAATGATTTCCAAAATGTTTCTTTCCTTATAATATCATGATTTGAATTTAACTACTGTCAGGAAGTCTCATTTATTTTTTTGCCAGTTCACTTTCCTTTCTGCCCAGTAATATACATAAATCCAGGCATTCTGTTGTATATACACAGTGGTCTCTGTGTGTGTCTGTTTATAATCAGACATCTTATTAATATTTGTTGATTTCATTCAATTTTGCATCCCCTCTAGGAAATGGTGGTAGATCTTGCTCTCCAAATGTGGATAGATGTGTGACCTTGATTCTGTAACATGCACACTTAGTCCCATGTGGCCTTTCAGTCTTTTCTTCAGTGCTTGCTCCGTTGCAGGCAGTGTACAGGAGGCATCCTCTGCACAGCTCTGTAAGGCTGGAAGCACAGCCCAGAGCTTAAGAAGTTGATAGCTTTCACTACTGTCCACTCCCTCTTGGTGCATTTTTGTTTTTTTAAATAAACCAAAGCATTGTGTACTTGGGATTCCCAGTCGGATACCATCCCCACCCAGCGCCTCCCTTGGTAACCACAGCCAGGTTTCTCAGCACTTTTTCAGCATGTTGTGCCGTGCAAGGTCCCCAGCACAGCACTCTGTCGTGGACGAGTGTCCCTGTGTCTCTCTCACTAGGGGGTCACTGGAACTCCATCTCATGTTGTTGCATCCTGTGTACCTGCAGGCACTGGGGGGCTCTCCTAGGGGGCTATGGATGACGCAGAGTGCTTGACATATGAATGTTGTAAACACGAAACATTCACTTTACTGCATAGTCTCAACTGTTTGGGATGTGGCGTGAAACACCTTAGATAGGAATGTGTGTTTCAACGCTACACAAAGACACACAAAGTAGCATACTATGTGGCACATTTTTAGGCTTTAAATCAGTAAGAAACGTCTATCGGAAAATCATTTAGCATTTTGAGGACTTGAAATCTTTCTATTTACATTAATGAATAAAACATCAAGTCCTGAGGACAGTTAGGATGGTCTTTGGAATAACTTCTCTTGGGATAGTTTTTTTTTTTCTCCCAGGATTGAGTTGCCTATAATAAAGTCATTAAAACTGATTATGAAATTGGTTGAAATAAGCAATTTTGCCAAAAAGCTTAGAAACAGTTGTCTTGGGAATTTGTTTAAATTGTATTTACCTCGAGCAGGAAAGGCTATTCTGTAGATAGTAACTGTGAAGTTACTTTTATGAGCACTGGGTAATAAAAGATGATTGTTAGTATTCTTTTGTTAAAAGAACTGCTAAAAATACACTGAGGGCTTATTGAATTTGAATTAAGAGCCTAGTTGTCTATTTGTTTTTTCCCCCAGATCAGGTGTGTTTTGTTAATTTCTGGAGAAGGGAAATAACATAATTTCCTCCTTGTTCTTCTGTTCCTCCCAGCCTCTGTCCTTGCACGTGCCTTGGGGTTCAGATTTTTGCAGCTTTCTGTGACACACCTTTCTCTGTAAGAGTCACTTTTTCCCTTTTTGAATGTTTTAAGGAGATGACTGATGTGTTTCTTACCTTCTCCCACACGGCCTTTTGGGGGGACTTCCTGTCTTTCCTGTTCAAGGACAGATTCTCTTAATCTTCGTTCTCGCACCCTCACAGTGAGGGAGGTCATGCCTCTCAGCTCAGCCTCCATCCTTGCGGATGCTCTGCTCCAGCCTCCACATACTGTTTCATTTTAGTTATTAGGGGACTGATTGAAGACAGGAGAAACCATCCACACACTTCATTAACTTGTGAGATAAGGCCTCTGCAGCCGCAGAGACTGATGATTGCTTGTAACTGCTTGCCAAGCCCAAGGCAGGATGCTGGCCTGTGGAGGTCTCTTCCCGTGGCCTCTCATGCTCAGGGCACCATTTTCAGAAGGAAGTCCTCAGCAGCGCAAGGAATTACTAAATTCCAAAGAGCAGCTTCCAGGCCCCAAAGGCAGATGTTTCCTCCTCACGGCCTTCAAGTCTTAAGTCCAGTCCTTTTCCTTCCTGGCATAAGTTAGTCTTTTGAAACTTCTTATCTACATCCTAATGCATGTCTTCAATACCTGGCTTTTGTAACCCACCTTTGGGAAAGAGTCACCCTTTGGCCCAGTCCACCTTCACATCAGTCTCCAGGAAAAAGGAAGGTGTCTGCTTTGTCCAGTGACATTCAGCTGGCTGATCCTAGACTGGGTAGATTTGAAGAGCTCCATTATGATGAATATGTCACCAAAGCTTCTTCATCACAGGAGAACTGTAAATACAATTTCTAAAATCTTGAAAGAAGATTACCCCTGAAGTGCTCTTTGCTGTTTGTTTTGGATTATATCCCATAACTAGCATGAGAACTTGTGAAATAAAGAGCTTTGTTTATAAATTCTAATACTGAGGTAGAAGAATTCCTTGTCTAATTACACAGGGATTTCTCTTATTCCTTAAAACATTTCTACACATGTGAACCGCTTTCATACACACAGACCATTCAAGTGCTGTGGCTTTGTCTCTAGAGTGGTTACATTTGACTGTCAAAGTCTTTTTGAGTGACCCATTAAAAAAAAATGAGAGACCTGGTGTACATTGAGGTTGACTCAGGCAATGTAAGAAGTTTTGCAGAAATACTGTGGAGTCTCTTTTTTGAAAGCCAGTGTAATTCTAGAAAAAAAGAGAAACTTTTGGTGCCTATTTGTCATGTCTTATTTTAAAGCTTATGACTTCTGAGCTTTATTTGATGCCTTAATTGTTGTCACTTCAGAACAGATGTCATCTTAAAACGATTCATCCCAGATGAGATTATTCCTGTTTTGTACTTAATAGAAACAAGCCTTTTCCAATTATGTTGCCTAAAGAAAGCAATGTAACTAATTATGTTTAGAACATAAGAATGCATATGAAGTTAGTAAGTATTGAGAAACTATTAGAAGCTATTAGAAAAAAGCTTGTAGCTAGTTTTTGAGGATAATTAAGTTTCACTGGTACTCTGCTGTATGTCATACCGTGGCTTAGCATCCTCCTTTTAATTGAGATGGCACCTAGGGACCTCTTTGAGTTTAGATGTATAAGGAGAAAAGTACAATGCACTTTTCTTTTTTTGGACTAGTTTTGGCATGGTATATCTTTTCCCATCTGACTTCCTTTTGGCCTATCTGTGTCTCGTATTTTAAATATGACTCGTGTAATTGAGTTTTGCTTTTATATCCATTTTAACATACTCTGCCTTTTAATTGGAGTATTTTGTCCATTAGTATTTAGTGTGATTATTGATATGGTTGAACTTAGGTTTACCATTTAATAATTTACTTTCTGTTTATTCCCTCTGTTTTTGTTCTTTTCTTGCCTTCTTTTGGCTAATTTGAAAAACCTTTTAAAAAATTCCATCTTAATTACTTTGTTATTTTGTAGCTCTTTGTGTTATTATTTTGTGTTTGTCCATGGTATAACAGACAACCTTAAAGTTTTCAAGATCTGTATAGATTTAATATTGTACCACTTTAAGTGAAATACAGAAATCTTGCAACCATTTAGGTCTTCTCTTCTCTGAGGCTTGGATAGTTGGGAATGCTTACCATTGTTGTGGTTATGTGAGGATAACTGTATTGTAGTAAATATGTTAATTTACCATGGGTCTAGAGGCACACCTCAGAGATATTGTAGGTTTGGTTCCAGACCACTGCAATAAAGCAAATATCTCAATGAAGTGAGTCGTGTGAGTTTTCTGGTTTCCTTGTGCAGATAAAAGATATGTTTACACTATATGGTAGTCTGTAATGTGTGCAATAACATTATGTCTTTAGGTAAGTAATATACATACATTAAATTAAAAATACAAAACAAAAAAGACATAGTACTAATGTCAAAGATCACGGGTCACAGATCACCATAACAAATATAATAATAATGAAAAAGTTTGAATTACAAAATGTGACAGGGATATGAAAGTGAACAAATGCTGTTGGAAAAATGGTGCCGATAGACATTTTCGATGCAAGGTTGCTAGAAACCTTTAATTTGTAAAAACACAGTATCTGTGAAGTGCAATGAAGTGGAGCATATTAAAATGACGTGTGCCTGCGCTGGCATAGGACAAGAATGCACTAGAGCGTTCCAGGATAAAAAACTATAGTTACTTGTCACAAATAAGTATAAAAACTTAATTTCCCCTTAAGATGTGATAGGAAGGGCATGGCACTAATGTAACAGCGTGATATTTTTCAATCGAGTGAACGTTTCTGAGTTAAGAATATGAGACAATTATAGACAGATATCGGTAACAGTATTTCCCAAGTAAGGCTAGCATTGTGACTCTCCTTAAAAACAAACAAGCAAATACACAGATAAACAGACCTCAAGATTACTGTGCAAAACACATGGCGCATAATTCCCTTCCTCCTTTTCCTTCTCTTCCATGTCCTTGTTGTGGACTGCTTAAGCCCTTAATCAGGTTCAGAATGAAGCTAGAAATTGGTGGAACACTTAGAAGTTAGGATTTTTTTTTTTAACTCTTATTATTTTGTTGCTTAATTAAAACACACAAAGTTTTTAGGACTGGACCAGAGCTAGATGAGAAAGAAATAATTAAGATTTGTGAATCTCAATGTGGATGTGAATTTGGAGACGGAGCTATTTTTGAGAGGGTTAAATTCAGAAGCAGAATTTCCCTAGTGTGATTTGAAAGTATTCTGGGGTTCAGAATGGAGTGCAAGGGAATACCGTTTTTGAGAGCTTTTCAAAAAACGGGTAGAAACGAAAAGGTGGCAATCATTATCTAAGTTCAGAAAGTTTCCTGAGACCAAATCCGTTGTGTTAAGCACTTTGGCTAACAGAGATGACAAACTGAAAATCCTCAGAAGGGATTAGACCACTTCAGAGAGCGATGCCTGGAGCATCTACCTCATTAGGGATGAGCCAGCGAGACTGAAGAGTAGGGCTCTGCTGGATGAACCCAAGCTTTAGGTGGTGGTGCGTGATATTTTGGGCGTCACATCGTCTTTTTTGCTTCGCACTGTAGGTGAAATAAACTTAGGAAACAGCAGGGTGGAGAGCATGGAGTTTTGGGAGACGGAGCCCCACCATCACCCTTGATGCCCACAAAAGCAGAACCACTGTGGGTAGTGACACGCTGAGCAGAAATAAGGGTGGAGAAGGAACAAATACGGGCTAGATCATTTTGAACATGCCACCCAATCTTCCGCTCTGACAGAAAATAACAGATGAGCCCCAAAGCAAACTTCCAAAAACTAAAAGCAATAGATAGATACAGCTGTTTGCAAACGTGCAGTCAGAATGCTTGGTATCGGGGAAGGATGGCTCTCAGCGCCCAGATGGCTCGCTGATCTGGAAGTGCAGCTGGGGGACTTGCATTCAAATGGCAGGCAGTCTCTATTCTTAGAGCTCAACCAGAGGACAGCAGTGGATGGACCCGCGCCCTTGATGTGGTGGGGTGAGAGCCACGCTCACCCCTTACGTTGTCGTCATTGTCCTGTAATGAACCGCCTGTTCTTGTGTGTGGTAAGTAACAGTGCTGACATGCTCACAAAATAATGCGAAGCATATGGGTCACAAGTGTTTTTAAGTAAAAACTTCTCTAAAGATTTATTTAGCTTCCTTAATTATAGGGTGGTTGGGAAGACGGGCATGTGGTTTCAGTTTGGTTATAAATGTTGGCCTGGGTGATGGCTACGTGCTAATGCTGCCAGAGAGAAAGAGAACATGGCTGGCAGGGGAGCTTGTGTTCTCCAGGGCCTCCCTTTTGTCCCTTTTTTTTTCCCCCAAAGTGAAGTCAAGATCTGTGTTTATGAATAAGTCTGATGACATCTAAGCTCTGCTTGACGTGGGTGTGCCCGTGGTCCAAGCCCAAGCCAACTGTCCCAGTGCCGAAGCACCTTAATTGGTAAATTTTCACTGCAGTTTGCAATCAGTGGCTCTCTGGAGTCCTGACAAAATAACTATCCCATTTAGCCTTTATCTTCAATTAAAATATCCTCCCCATGGGATTGAATCAAGCCCAGAGTCAGGGGCCGTCAGTTATGCATTGCTGTCTAGGTAGACAGAAGAAAAGTGTTCACTAGGTGTTTTGATTTGAAATAAACCTATGGCAGGGTCACCTGGTGATCTTCTGAAGCTCTGTGTGTGTGTGTGCGTGCACGCATATACATACGCACACACAGTTAGTCATACGTGGTGATTAATGTGAGAAGTAATTTTGCATCATTTGGGACCCGGTACTAGGATAACATGGAAAGCTAACTTGCAGTCCTAGGAGCAGAGGAAAAGGTCTGTGTTAACCCACGAAGAGGACGGCGAATATGTATGCTTGGAGAAGTTCATTTGTGTTTGCTGTAACATGCTTTCCTGCCTTTCTTGCCAATGGTGAAAATGATGGTGGCATCGCTGAGCTATTGTCTGAAGGTGGGAGGATGGGAGGGAGCAAGGTTAATAAGAAATCCAAGTAAAGCTTTGCTTCCCTGTGTGAAGGTCATAGAAGACATGAATTTCCTGTTTACCACTCTTCACGGAGCTCAGTCCAGTAGGGACTTTGTCAGGGACTTGGAGAGGATCCACTCATTCATTCGTTCATATTTTGATGTGGTTGGTGTCTTTGCTTATAGCTCTGTGGGATGCACTAAGGTTAATTCCATAGAAAGGCTATGCCCTGATAAGGGATAAGATGTTTGCATAAGCAATTATAATACAGAAAGACATCGGACATTTATCCAGGACTTGATTACTTTTCAGCTGCTTTCATAGTTTTTTTTTTTAAATAACATCACTTTATTTTTATTTTTGGTAATGGGGAGGTAATTAGGTTTATTTATTTTTTAACGCAGGTACTGGGGACCTTGTGTGTGCTAGGCGTGCACTCTACCACTTGAGCTATACCATCCCTCATGCTTTCATAGTTTTATTTAATCCTCTAAGCTAAAGTGTGTGGCTACATTTTTTATTTTGTACCCAAAGAAATCAAAGTTCAGCCTAGGGGGGAATGACTTTGCTTGAGGTCATGTAGGTGGTAAGTTGTGGGTCTGGGGCCCAGGAAATCCCATCCATCCTTGTTGCCTCCTGCCTCCATATCCACTGTTTAACACTGTCCCGGGCTGCAGTGGTACAGAGGGGGATGCTTGCATCCTCCTTGGGGAATCGGAGAATCCCGGAGAAGGATGAGGCCCCTGAGCGACCCTGGCCGGTGAGGAAGGCACTGGTTATTTAAGGAATAGCTGAAAGGGATTTGAGGGTGAGGAATACATGCTGGACGGAAAGAAATCAGTGTACACTGTTCCCATAAACAAGCTGAAGCAACAAGTTCCTTGAAAAAGTTCCCTGTGCAGATATTTCTATTATGTCTTCTTTCCTTTTCTATTATTTATATGTTCATTGATAAGTGCTTCTAGAGCATACTTATGTGCAAGATGTGGATCTATTGATATGACAGTTACAAATAAGGCTCGTGGTGACCCTCTCGTGGGGCCTCGGTAGTTCAGGCAGAGGATCAGATCACAGTTGATCACAGGAGAGTGGGTAAGAGGGGGAAGAATGGGTTACAAGGGGTTTCTGGGTTCAGGCTTTGACTGTCCTGGGACAGTCCTGGGACAGGGATCTTGGACATGTCCTGTCACCTCTCAGTCTCATTGGGTCCTTTTTCTTTAAGGATGCTAATAGCATTCACGTCACAGAGCTGTTGTGAGGATGAAATCTGATTACGAATATGAGAACACTTCATTCAGCTCCTGGCACTTTGAAAGTGCCTGGTAAACTGTCAGTATTAATGGCTCCACACACTTTCTGAAGAAAAGCCCAGGTCCTCAGTTGGAAGGCTGGCTGCGGTCTGGTCGGCTGCATTGACACCCTTCCTGCACCCCAGCCCTTCATCGGGCTCCTTCCTCCAGGCTGGTCTCTCTCACAGGCACTCTTGTGGCCCTGTGATCCGTCGGGAAGGCAGAGGCAGGGTGACCCAGGGTGTCCCAGGGTGTCCCCGGGTCAAGAGCTGGAGTCAGTTCTGGCTCCACTGCATCACGCTGCTGGTGTGACCTTGGCAAGCCCTGTCTTCACTTTGAGCTGCAGCCTTATCATCTAAAGTGGGATTAGTAGTGATTTATTCTTAGTGGTTCTGTTGTGAGACTTTATAAAATTACTCTATTGAAGGCCTGGGGACCCCTCCAGTACCTGGTAAATGTTGCTGTTTTAGCTCTGACTACTGTCCAGTTCTGCCACTGCCCTGCTTCCAGCCCGCTCTGCAGCTCCCTGTCACCTCTGTTCTGATTTGGAGCCTGCCCCCCTCTCTAGCACATCACTCCACTGTCCGTTCCTCCTGCTTTGCGTTTCGGCCACTGCTCCTACCCCCCACCCCGCCCCTAGGTTATTTTAGCCTTTGTTTTTGCCTAAAAACCCTTTGTCTGGCTAATGAATTCTTTAGGACTGTTATTTCCACCTCTTAAATTGCTCCCACCGCTTCCCATACCCCCTTGAGGTGTGGTCCCTGGCTTGTTCTGCACTTTATCATCGCATTTAACTGCCTTCTGTTTGTATCTCTCTCCCCTACTTTTGGCTGAGAACTCGGGGGAAAAGGGATTGAGTCTTAATTATCTTTACATTCCTAGCACGTGTCTTTAGATTTCTAGTTCTTCATGTAGGGTGGACTCACTAAGTACTTGTTCATAAATGAATTAAATGAGGAGCTTTCCCTATGTTAAGTACAGCATCATATTGTCAAAAATATTTTTCAGTTACCTGGAGGGAGCAAAATTTACCTGGTCAGTGAATGTTGAGGAGGGGAAGGTCAACATGAGGGCTGCGGGGCCGTGCTTGACAGGGGGACTGGACGAGAAGCACGGCGGACCTATTGCACCATTTTACAGTTCCCGTCATTAGTTGTGAAGGCAATAGCTCTGTATCTAGCCTGGTAAATAAAATATCAGCTATTTGGTATTCGATAGCATTTTTCTAATGTTTGAATTGTTTTTTCTCATTGTTTTGCAACTCCAGTGTCTTGTCCTGAAAATCTCAGCTTTATCCAGTTGTGGACGTGTACTGGAAAATGTTTTCCTTGGTTCTCTGAATTGCCTAGACTAAAAAAAAAAAAAAGAGCCATAAATACAAAACAAGTCCAGCACATCAGTACCATTTTAGTTAATAGAAAATGCATAGGAGAAGGTAACCCGAGCCACAAAAATGGATGGCTTTATTTATTTACTCTAAGAATTTGAAGGAAATAAAATGTGGTATCTCCGCTTTCTATCTAAAGCATATCAATAGCCTTTTAAAGAGCCTGTTATTGTATCTGATAAAAACATAATAAAGAGCTGAATTCTAAGGACTTTTTCCCCATTATCCCCTGCAGCTTTGCCCTGTCAGATGAAGCATACAGATCCCTAAGAGATCAAGATAAAGACCAGTGTATTCTGATTACTGGGGAAAGTGGAGCAGGAAAAACAGGTAAGGCCACCGGACAACCTTACTGTCTCCTCTGGGAGGTGAATGAAGGGTGACAGCAGAGGGCGCAGGTGGGGCCTCATTAGTGCGCAGCTCACAGGGCTCCTGTGCAGGAAGGGTGGTGCCTGGGATGGTGGACCAGCCCCTGGGAAGGACTCACCTCTCACATGAAGAAACAGGCACCTATCAGAGGGGTTCCAACCAATGTGGGAGTCTATTTCTAGATTCTAGGCTTTTCTGGTGCAGTTCCTGGTTACTTCAAGGTCTTTTACTTTTTCTCCAAGACACTGAAGTCTGGGAGGCCTCCCCACTTTGCTAAGGAACGCCAAATTATTTGGGTTTTGGGAGGCCACAACCACAGCCTAGCTCTGCTAAAAAGTGCGGGAGAGCACCAGGAAAATGCTGAGTTTCACTCCAGAGAAGTCTTCAAGTCTAAAGAATTGAGATTTTTATATATATTTCAGACAGACTGGCAACCTCCCCATAAAACAAACCCTCAAATGGATGGATCATGCCTCCCCCCCCCCCCCTGCTGCTTTTAATAAAAGCAATTTGACTGATGGTCTTGAGTGAGAAAGTGACTTTACACATGGTGCCCAGCTACCTGGAGAAGGTTCAGAAGAGCTGTGCTCTCTGAGTCCAGACGTGGACCGGTGAGAACTGCTGGTGTCAGTGGGTTTCTTTGATTAGAACTGATGAGTCCATGAAAGAGGAGGATGGTATTTTCATAACTTTCATCTGTAACACGTTCTTGTTTTGTAGATAGGACTCTGATCATTGCTAATTTCTGTTTGTAGCAATGTCTAATGGGTCTCTCCTTTTCCCCTTATGCCTGCCTACAATTCTTTTTCACAGACAACAGAATGATTTTTAAAACTAAAAACTGGATCATACTCTTGGCACATTTAAATTATTTTTTTTTCGAGTTACCTTTGTGTGTATAGTGAAAACTTTTAGGATCTACTGACTTAGCAACTTTTAAGTATACAATACAGTGTTAACTGTAGTCAGCATGCTGTACATTAGATCCCCAGAACTTCATCTTATAACTGGAAGCTGGTATCTTTGGACCACCTTCAACTACCTCCATTTCCCCCTTCTCCTCCCCAAACCAACAATCTACGTTTTGTTTCTATGAGTCTATATTTTTTTTAATTCCATATGTAAGTGAGATCATACAGTATTTGTCTTTCTGACATTTCAGTTGGTATAATGCCCTCAGGGTTCATCCATGTTGTCACAAATGGCAGGATTTCCTTCTCTTTTTTTTGGCTGAACAATATTCAATTGTATGTACACTCCACATTTTCTTTATTTATTCATTCATGGGCAGACACTTTGTTTCCGTTTCTTGACTGCTGTAAATAATGCTGCAGTGAACATGGGTAGGCAGATATCTCTTCAACATGGTAATTTTGTTCACTTTGGATATATATCTGGAAGTGATATTGCTGGATCATGTGGTAGTTCTATTTTTGATTTTTCTGAGGAACCTTCCTACTGTTTTCCATAGTGGCTGCACCAATTTACTTTCCCACCAATAGTGTACAAGGGTTCCCTTTTCTCCACATCCATTCCAACACTTGTCTCTTGTGTTTTTTTTCTATTAGCCATTCTGACAAATGTGAGGTGATATCTCACTGTGGCTTTGATTTGCATTTCTCTGATGATTAAGAATGCTGAGCATCTTTTCATATGCCTGTTGACCATCTGTATGTCTTTGGAAAAATGTCTGTTCAGGCCTTCTGCTCATTTTTTAATAGGGTTGTTTGTTTTTTGTTTGTTTGTTTTTGGTATTGAGTTGTATGAGCTGTTCATATGTTTTGGATATTAACCCCTTATCAGTTATATTACTTGCAGATAATTTCTCCCATTCAGTAGGTTGCCTTTCCATTTTGTTAATTATTTCTTTTGCTGTGCAGAAGTTTTTTAGTCTGATGTAATTCCGCTTGTTTATTTTTGCTTTTATTGTTTGTGTTTTGGGTGTCGTAGTCGAAACATCATTGCCAGACCAAGGTCTAAGAGTTTTTCTCCATGTTTTCTGCTAGAAGTTTTATGGTTTCAGGTCTTACATTTAAGTCTTTAATCTATTTTGAGTTAATTCTTGTGAATAGTATAAGATAGGGTTTATTATACACACACACACACACACACACACTTTTTTGTGTGTTTGGGGGGTAATTAGGTTTATTTATTTATTTATTTAGTGGAGGTACTGGGGATTGAACCCAGGACCTCATGCATGCTAGGCATGCAGTCTGCCACTGAGCTGTACCCTCCCCCCATCCAGAGATCTTTCTTTATTCTTAATGTTTGCATTTATAGCTATAAAATTTCCTCATGGAACTACTTTTGCTGCATCTCATAAGTTTTGGTATATTGATTTTTCCATGTTTGTTTGCCTTGAGTTTTTTTATATAAAGTTTTTTAGCAATTTCCTTTGCACAAAAATAGAAACCAAACACAGTGGGCCTGTTGCACAAGTTTCTGCTTAATCTCACCCTACCTTCTTCTGCACTTCCCTTCATGCTTTCCTCCCCTTCTAACGGCGGCTCATGTTACTTTTCATTAAAAGATTTGCTCTTTACTGTGTATAGTGTCCTTATATAGAGTTTCCCACCCCCTTTTGAACTCTGGGTATGGGCTCTTACCTGAATTTGCTCAGAAATTTGTGAACTCTTTGGCTGCTCAGAACTCTTTCTTTCCAGTAAGAACATTAAGAGGGCATTGGTGTCTTGGGGGAAAGTTTTTGCTCCTCTGTCACTGATCAGTTCTTTCTCGTGAAATAGAACTTAGTTCTTAGACTCAGTACAGCTTCTTGTTTGTTTCCAAGCTGATCAGTGAAAATGATAGCAAGCCAAGTTAAAAACTGTGTCCCTTGACAGTAATAGTTGGACTTGGTGGTGTATCTCATGCCACCTACCCCCACCCCAGTCCTTTTGACTGTATCTACAAGCCTGTTGACTTTGCACATCTTTTATTTAAGCATAAGGGAGGAAGAGATGAAAATACTCCTAACCCTATTAATTTTCTTAGGTTTTTACTCATTATTCATCACGACAAAAGATACATATTTTTTGAGAGTCTGATTTGTTCCTAAGTGAGTCATCAGAAGTGGGTTGTGGTCACTGGTTTGATTGATGTTGGCCAGTTCTCCATCTCCTCTGGAACATATGTTCCAAGCAGACAGCACAGCCACTAATTAGCCATGTTAGTTTATGACCTTCTCCTTCTCAGAGATTATAAACCATGCTGCTTCCTCCTGGAGCAAAATGGTGGGCTCGTGTGCCTGCCTTACTGAAAAACTCAGTGGAAGTTGCTGTTACAGCTTCACAGGGTGGGTGTTCATTCTTTTCTGAGAAAAACAAAAACACCTTATTCTTCTGGTGGAAAGCTGGTGGCATGGAGTTCATTCTTCTTTTCTAAATTTTTCTCTTCTCTTGATATTTTTCTACTCAGTAACTTGTCCTGTTGGTTTCAGTGACCTACTTGCCACTTGAAATCCTATCATCTTCCCTGGATTTAGTCCTTCCTGGGAGCCCTTTGCCCTTGTGAGGAGTGGACAGCTGCTCCGCAGGGTCATCGCCTTCTTCTCTGGTAGGCACTTCTGTTTCCAGCGCACAGGGTCAGGGGCTGCTGCTGGCAGGAGGCTGGAGGAGGGTGCCCCAGACACCCTAGAGCAGCGCTTCTCAGCTTTCCACCGGAAAGCACCAGATTCCTTCTCCCCTAGTCTGTTGCTGACCAGTACCAGGAAAATAGCAATTATGGGCCAGCCAGCTTTCTAGTGGTGCTGGTCCTCAGACCACACTTTGAGCAGCACTGTCTAGAAGCCACTTGAAACGTTTGTCTTGTTTTCCAGCTCCTGTGCTTCCTGTTATCTCGCGATATTTCAGTTGTCCATCATCACCAAAACTCCTAGTGCTGGGAGATGAACACTAATCTTGAGACCTGCTATTTTAACATCTTTTTGGGGGGGAGTGGATAGGTAATTAGGTTTATTTATTGAATTAATATAGGTACTGGGGATTGAACCCAGGACCTCATGCACGCTAGGCACTTGATCTACCACTGAGCTGTACCCTCCCCTGCTGTTGTAAAATATCCACTCAACTACACTCTTTGCCAGCTGCTGAGTCCTGCCTTTTCGTTTATAGATCCCAGCAGCATCTCCTGTCTCCTCGTCCCCATGGAGACATTTCGTGTTTCGCTTGTTGATTCCCATCTTTTTCTACTTTTCTTTCTTTTTGGAAGCAGTGGTACACAGATTGTTTCAAATTGTATGTGGTTTTAATTGTCACTAGACTATAGTTTTGAGTAAAATGTGGACTTTGTGTGTTGTTTAATGTCTCTGTTTCATGGAGATTACTTTCGGGAAAATAAAATGATGGAAAATAATACAGAGATTGCAGCACAGTGTGTGAAGAATTTCAAGACGGGGTTTAATCTCAGTTCTGTGGGGGAGAGGAATGCCAGGCCATTTTTGAGATGTTACATTATCTTATTAACTAAAATTGTTTATGGGTACATGTAGTTATTAAAATTCTTGTGTTAGTGAATAAATGAAGAAGAAAACTAACATTTACTGAGGGCCTAGAATGTGCTGTATACTTATAAACAGTATCTCTCTCCAGTGAGAGTCCTTACTCAACAGTGTGTGTAGAACCACCGTGTAGCATCAGAGGGCTCATTTTATAAGAAGTAATTAAGTTAACGAGGTTGTAAACCCCTCCTTGGCAGATGATGATGTTGTTGGCTTTAAACATTGGAGACACTCTTGCACTGCAGGGCTGGATCACATGGGCACTCAGGGAGAGGCGTGAACTCCTTGAGTCTTTTGGGGTCCTATTTAGTTCATTACTGCTGTGCTAAATAAAAATTTCATCATGTCTCATAAAAGTGCCCAACTATTTCTAGGCAATGAGCTCACAGCTCACTACCATGAATACAAATAGTTGGTGGAAAAGCATTCAAGCACTGATGGGGGCAGGGGGGGCAGAACGTGAGGGAATGGTCATAACCGCCTTTTTCCAAGGACATCAGAATAAACTGTGGGCCTGAGAAGCTGATCCTGATATAAGAAAGCATTATAAATGATTTGGTTTCTAATTTTACAGTTACATCAGTTTCTAGGAACTCTTCGGCCATCTGCTAGAAGAGTTACGAAGCCTGCCTTGCTCGTTAAGACCTTTGGTTCTGAACCCCGCATGACCTTGTGCTGCTTTACATCTGTGATAGTTTTCTGCCTCTGTCAGCGACAGAGATGTCACTGACTTACTGTAGCCTAAACATCCATGAGCGTTTTTACAGCACTGAATATAGCCACGCTGAAGCTGAATAGCTAAGCAAGTTCAAGGCCAAAATGTAGTGAGCTTTGTTTTGTTTCTTCCTCAGATGAGAAAGGCCTCTCTTGACCCACATGCTTTATCTGAATCATCAGAGACTTTGCGACCAACTTTCAGAGGCCAAGCGGCTTATGTATAGTTGTATTTCAGTGAAAACATCACCAGTCATGGCTCCTCTTGGAGCAGTGGCTGTGTTTCTCATGGCAAGACCCATGCTTTTTGTACCATGATGGGGGCAGTTCACAGCTGCCTGTCGGATCAGTTTGGATGTGCTGCAGCTGGGCTATTTTGCAGCGCCGCAGATTCGGGTTTGCTAGAAAAATGGTGTTCCTCTATGTTGCAGAGTCCTTGTTGCATTGTTCACAAGGATGGCTTCCTTGATTTAGGCAGTTTTACTCTCTAGGACCATCAGACCTATGTAAGCTCAGTCCCTAGAAAAACTTGGTATCTTAACTAAGGAGAAAGAGAGGTATAGGAGTAGGTAAATGTATCAATATTTGTGTGTGTGTGTGTGTAAAGGTATATGACATAGATGATGTATAATTTACATGATCTATATATGACTTATATGATCTATGAATGCACACATAGATACTTGTTAACTCCTGGATAAATTTATTAGATCAGGAAAAAACTCAAAATAAGCCTTGCTTATGTTCATACCTTTGTGTCCTGACACAGTGATTGACTCCACGCAGAGCCTGCTCAGTTACATGCATAGGTTTTGATATCTGCCCGTGAGATTCCCAACCTTTTGTCCTCATGGTTGCAAATGCCTTTCATTGCTTCCCCTTTCTCATTCAGCTTTTGCTCTTTCACAGTGCTTTCTTACATAATTAATATTATCGTATATGAACTTATATAATTATATTATTACATAATTATATAATAGATATTATTCACAACCCGGTGCTAGTTACCAGAGAATGCAGAGTTAAATTAGTTATCATTCTTACCTTAACGGGAATTTAAAATCCCCAGAATCATGAACTCTCATCTATAGCCCCTTTCCATTCTTTGTAGAAATGAATTCTGATATAGATACTTTGATCTAGAAGTATTTTCTTATAGGCCATGTGTTCATTAGTGCAGAACATCCGTTAAACCCTAAGTCTTCTACTATTTCCTGGTGAGAAGATATTTTGAAGACTTTATGTTTTGTTTGTCCAACTTGATGAATTTTAGGATTCACGTTACATTCAAACATATATATGTACATAAATTTACATATATAAGTTATGAAAGTACATAAAGTTACATATGTAAGTTTCTCTATGAGTTAGAGAAAATGATGAACTAAGAATCAGTTCTAAGCAATGCCGTTGTATTTTGCCAATTTTAAATGCCAGGGTTCTTGTGTCGAGAATGGCAGTGCTTTTTTTTTTTTTTTAAACTTTTTTTTATTGAGTTACAGTCATTTTACAATGTTGTATCAAATGAGAATGGCAGTGCTTCTGAGAATTTTGAGTACCCATGAAGAATATACCTTTTTGTCCTAAATAGAATCCTTTTAATTTTTAGAGCAAGCATTTAAGACATTGCCACCGAGAGTATGATTACTGGATTAATATATTCAGTCACTCAAAAGTACTGCTTTGGAAAATGCTCATGGTTTTATGCTGTGCTTGCCAAGGTCATGTTTAGTTGGTCCCCATGATAGTCAATGTGATTCAAAAACTAGACTTTGCACTATGGAGGATGAGAGTTTAATTCTTGATTCTCCTCAGAAATATGATAGTTTTCATTCATAGAGGTTATTATGTAAAGTTTTGATCTGGATAAATATCTAAACATTTGAATAAAGATCCAAATTTATTTGGACTTTAGCACAGAAGAGCCAAAGGAAATGAAGCAGAGGGCCTCATGAGATAACTATTATTTCCTGTTTCCAGCATGATGAAATATAATGAAAACAGTCCTCTAAACTATGTTGGACCTTGCAACTTGTCCTTGCTGGTTTACTTATTTTTCTCTAAAGTAATGACAATCTCATGAACTACTTGACTTAGAGATCAAGTATTATGTCAGGAGAAAAAATTCTAAGAGTTGTCTCTTTTAGACAATGAGACTTTGGAGAAAATCACCCTTAATCCCAGCTTCCAAAAATAAACTTTTTAACAACGTAGAAATAAGGATCTTTGAAGTATGCTTAAAAATTATATTTGAATTACTTAAATAGATTTTAAAGTTAATTAAAATGGTTCCTAATTTCATCTTAAGTTAGCCTATCTTTATATCTCAGTAGGTATAGTGAGTTTACATACAATTTAACAGCCATATGATGTAAGTCCAATCCAGATTCCAAGAGATCTGCCCCTGGTGCCATTTTTAAACAGATTTGACCCTGAGAGAATTTGATTCCATTTCGTTCAGGCCATTAAAAGGTCTCTGAGAGATCAAATCAATTCTAGCAGCCTCCAAAGGGTTCTCATTCTTTGTTGACCATCCTTGCCCCTACACACACACACACACCACAACACACACACACACACACCCCACTTTGTCCCTGGTATCTGTCCTGAGCAGGATTTTCCAGAGAACTTTGTATAGCCATGTATCTAGAGTTTGAGATTTGGCTGCAGTTAGGTCCATAATCACTGGAATAAGCAAAATAGCCTGGACTTTTAATATTTCTTGTCAATTTACCTAAAAGAAAACTTATTTTCATCTAAAATATGCATATATTTGTGTTTGTGTGCATATATGTGTACATGTGTGCTCCACTATTTGGAACAGTTATTTTGTCTGTAAATGCTTCTAGTCTTCTAATAATATAATGTGTAGAAAGACCAGAAATTTATGTCAAGGAAGAAGAATGTACATAATACATGTGAGAGTGTAGTTGAGGATGGGGAGCAGAGAATGCTGCTGAGAGAGCAGGGTGTTGAGAAAGAAAGCCTGGAGGTGAGTTGTGTCAGAGGCCAAACTGTATGGTGGAATGCATGGTCCATTCAGGAGAGTTGGCCCACAGTTGGAGACCAGACAGCAGAGGATGTCAGGAACTGGGAGGGCAGCCTCACCTGAACTTGAAAGCCAGAGAGCCGAGGAACAGAGTATCCCAAAGTCACAGAAGAAGAGTTCCAGTTTGGACTGGTGGGTAGAGGGAAATGTAGCACTAAGAAGTCAGATGAAATTTAGTAGTATATAAACTCTTTGTGCATGACTGAGGCCAGGTCAGCCTGATTGAGCAACAGGAGTGTGAACGTACGGTTCACCAGCCTTTAGGTAGTTATGCCCTGAGAACAATGCAGGATGTGTCACGGGACCATGGATGCCCTTTGGAGGAAGGGTATTGCAAAGATGAAATGACTGATGTTCTCAGTTACAGTCTTTAAAAGCAGACAACAGAAACCTGTCATCGCAGACCCCCAGGATCTATTTAGACCCATTTTCATAATCCAGAAAGCAAACTGAAAGGATACTTTAACCCCTGAAGAAGTACTCACCCTCCCATCACAGTTCTCAGGGCTCCATGAGATCTTCTGCTTCCCCTGCACCATGTTTGCTAGTACTCCCTGAGAACTTGATGGGACCTGCGTAGATTCTTGGTGCTTAGTGGCTTCTCTTATTAGTCTATGCTTTTGTGGTGTTCATAGGCTTTGAAGCACATGTTAGGCAATGCGCCCAAGGTCACATTTAAGTTGTTCATTTATTATTTCTTCAGTGGTGGGAAATGGGGCTGGGAGCCACCTGCATGTCTCCCCATGAGGAATGGCAGCATTGAGATGTGTCCCCTCACCCCCATAGGTAGGGGTACCGCCACTCACACCTGGGGAAGGCTCTCCTACCCTTGGACAGTCGCCCCAGGGCAAAGTCTTGCAAGAAGGCAAGATCTGACTGCCCAGATGTGGGTTCCTGTGTCACTCTGTTGTCATTTAATAGTTGAATATTTCCCAGATCCTGACTATGGAACATTAGAACTAGGATATTCAATGAGAAACAGATTCTGTGGCAAATAAATTTGGGAAATGCTGCTTTCTAGATCTTTTCTCCAGAGTTCCACAATGTCCATGCTCCTCTAAGAAGCCATTTAATAAGGGAACCTATTTCATGTCCTCTAACTCACTGTGGCCCCAAATTCATTTAGCTTTGGACTTTATTTCCCCTAAACATCTATTGTCATTCCTTGGGATTCACTATTAAAAGGATCAGGTTTTAGGAAGCAGATGCTGAGAGGAGACGTACTGATAGGGGAAGGAGAAATCCAGCAAAACCGGATTTGTCCCACCTTACCAGTGTGAGCTGAGAACCCCTCGTGTGCCTCAGGTGGCCTGCTTCTTTTAGCAGCATGCTTTCTACTAGCAAAGCCTAAGGAAGCAACCAGGACGTGACTTGGAAGGTCTGTATTTCTTGTATTCACATCCTTAGATTAGTTTCTTAGTTTTTTTTAATCAGGTTGCAGAGTAATTAATTTAATCTGATTGTAAGCAGACCAGTTCGATTTAGAAAATATTTTTGAGGACACACAGTTCTTTCAAATCTTAAAAACACATTTGGTAAAGACACGCAGGGTATCAAGTTCATTTTGACTTGAATCATCTGTGTATAATGTAGTAACTGTGCATAAACGATTGCTTTAGGAAGGTAGTTCTCCTGAGAGTTTGCTGACTATGTTTACTCATCCAACCCAGTGATAACCTTTAAGCGCAGTTCCTAGGATATCTGAATTAGTTGGCTTGTCTGAATAGAAAGCACTGAATATTTCAAAAGGTATCCAAAACATTGTTTGCTCCCAGGAGAAAAGGCATTTGAAAAACACTGTGGTCTTCTCCCCTAAAACTCTTCCCCCAAAATTAAAGACAAAAAAATTCTGCTTAACTTATTAGTATGACTTGTTTTCACCCACAGAGGCCAGCAAGCTTGTTATGTCCTACGTAGCAGCTGTGTGCGGAAAAGGAGCAGAAGTGAATCAAGTCAAAGAACAGCTTTTACAGTCCAACCCAGTCCTGGAAGGTAGGATTTGCTGTGTACATTGATCAGTGTGACTTGAACGGTGGGTTCAGTTTTCAGGGCCCTTTGGGTACCAGGTGTGCTGGGAGGTGGGAGGAGGAGAGTCAGGTCCAGACCTGCCCAGCCAGTTAGCGGCTCTTGGCTCTGCATGCCTGGAGAAGGGAAGAGTTTACTCATGCAAAGGGAGCCTCCCACTTGCAATCACTTTTTTCCCCTTCAATTTTTAGTTGAATTACTTATGTGTTACTTAATAATAATCAGCTGATAATTTGCATTTGACTTGACGGCTGGGAAAACTTGGTGGAAAAGAGCGATGTAACGTGCAGTGCTGTTCTGTCTGTCATTCAGGATAATACCTGTGGCTGGTTGTTTCTGTTGTCAGGGAAACCAAGACTATGCTAGAGAAACATTTGAGGACCAGTTTTTTCAGGGTTACAGAAAGCCTAAACGTGACTGTGGAGCTCAACTTCTGTGGTTGGCCGCTGTGTTTGTCAGCTTGGGCTGCCGTAACAAAATACCATAAACTGGGTGGCTTAATCAACAGAAATTAATTTTCTTACACTTGTGGAGGCTCAGAGTCTGAGATCACCTGCCGGTTTGGTAGGTTTCCTTCTGAGGCCTCTTGGCATGTAGGCAGCTGTCATCTAGCTGTGTGCTCACGTGACCTCTCCATGTGCGTGTGTGTGGAAGGGGGAGGCGGGTGATGGGTGGGAGCCAACTGGCTCATGGCCTCATCTGATTACCTCTCAAAGGCCCCGCCTTTAAATACCATTACATTGGGAGTTAGGGCTTTAATATATGCATTTGGTAGGGATACAGACATTCGGTTCATAATATCATCAGAAAACAAAGCCAGAGATAAGTCTTATTGCCATGGAGGTTGTCATAAACCATCAGTATAAGCCGTCCTTATGTTGCAAACAGTAAATCAAAGCCTTTCCCTGTTGATGGAAAGCCCTCTGCATTGCTTTGTATTGTAAGTGTGTCTTTCGTTGTCATTTAATGCAGTTGTTGGGGTAGCGTGCATTTCTCAGTCTTGGTGCTGTTGACATTTTGGACTGGATAAGTCTTTGCTGCGGGGGGCTGTCCTGTAGGGTGTTTAGCTGCGTCTCTAGCCTCTGCCCACTGGGCACCAGTCGCTACGCTGCCTCTAGTTGTTACCATTGAAAATGTCCCCAGACAATGCCAAATGTCTCCTGTGGGGGTCAGGACTGCCCCCTAATCAGAATCTCCAGTCTGGAAGAGTAGTTTGGTTCACCCCTTTGTTCGAAGTCATGGAAGGTCAAAATTTCACATGGATTAAAGCAGAGCTGCTTTGGGGTGGGAGGGGACCCCCAGTATAGAGGGACAGAACCCTGCCCGTTATCTTTGTGACTCAGGCCTAGCCCCTCCTTCCGCTTTACAACAAGGAGATAGCATTTATCTTTATCTCCTGGACAGTGGAACAAGATTCATGAAAATACTTTGCTTTTGAGAAGCGAAGGCTGAAACACCTATCGTACTGTTATTGATCTTTCTTCTCCTTCAGTACCTTAACTCGTAGAGAAAGTGCCGTATCTTCTTCATCTTGTTATTCCAGTATTTGACTTCCTGTTTAGTGTCTTTTGCTTGTGTTAGGATGCTGTACATGTGTTGTTCTGTAGATGCTTATTTGAAGAATGCGGTGATCTAAAGGAGGAACACTGTGGAATGCTATAGCTTGCATCTGTGATTAGAATCTGGCCCTTTTTTCGATGGTATTTGAAACTAGGCCCCGGTGCAGGAAATGAAAGAAATGTCTACTGTAGGCATGTATTATCTTTTATGGGAATGCTTACTTTTTAACTGGAGCTGCTACTGTAAATGAACATTCAGAACAATCAACTTAAAAAAAACAATTGAGGCATGTGTCTCAAGTCTTCTATAATGGAACGCTTGTTTTTGATTCTGTGGTTCACAATAAAAGACTTCAGTGTTTAGAGCTGCGTTGAGTAATGTGCAACTCAGACTTGTTTGATGAAAAGATGGTTTATGGCTTGCAAATGGCGCCCTGAATAAAGTTTTTTTGAAGCAATTCCTTCACTTGCCCTTGACCTTCAAGCCACAATAAACTCTCCTTTATGTATCAGCATCTCGAGCTGGACTCTGGGGCTGTGCAAATCAGTTAACTTGGCAGCCCTGCATGTTCACACCCACCACAAAGAACTAGCCTGTGAAAACACAAAAAGTGTCATGGTCTTCGTGATGACTAGGTCAACACTCAGCCTTATCAAGGCTGCTTTAGCTGGTGGTGGATGGAGGATAAGGCTGTGAACCTCTCCAGGAAGCATCCTTTTCTGAGTGTTTCCCGTGTTCAGGTTTCCTCACTCAGTGTAACATCTCAGCTTATTTTCTGTTAAAGAGAGAGTTTGGTGTCAGGGATGTACCAAACCGTATCCATTCCAAGTGGAATCTGAATCAAAGAACTTTCCCGGTGTTGACGCTGTAAATTTTGTCTTAACTGAGCAGGAACCTTTTTTTTTTTTTTATAAAACAATCAAAAATATAAAAATACCAGCTAATGTGAATAATGCCGCAGGTTTGGCTACTGAATATCCAAAGAGAGCCTCCCACACCTTGATCAGGTGATTGCTTTCAAAACTTGGACCAGCTTTTGGCCATTAGTAATCATTTGTGCTCTTATTACTCTAATCTTCTTCCTTCCGTTTAATTTAATGAAGCTGTGGAGGCTTCCAGAGATTTAATGCCTGGCCTTTTTGTCTAAAGATTGATTTCTGCTTGCCACATCACCACTCTTCAGTCCTTGCTGGCTGCATTGTGGCCCGTGGGTCCCAGTGATAACCTCAGGGAGGGGCGGGAGGGTATTGGTAGAAATGAAGAATTCATGCCCATCCATAGAATCATTGAACCAAAGTCTGCACTTGAGCAAGATCCTCAGGTGATTGGTTTACACATTGAAGTGCGAGGTGTGCTTCTGGGCTTCAGAACATGAAACAGGGATCCCCTCTGCTTATATGACTTACATTTATTCCACTTAATTCTGCTACCTGGTCCAGATTAATGCACAAGCTTGATGACACAGTCCTTTCACCTTATGACACTGAACTTCCTGTGACAGGAGCATCCTGTGCCTTGGGCAGTGTCACCCCTATGATTCTTATGTGCTCTCCTTTAAAAGGAAGTCCTTTGGGGGACTCTGGCTCCTCGCAGCAGCTAAGATTGGGACAAACTTGGATTTTGCGTTGTAGGTTGATTTGTTGTTTTTTTTTTTTTTTTTCTGGGAAGTTTCACTTAGGTCTGATGGACTTAAACTAATGAAACTATGTAGCATTTTTAGTCTATTGGAAATGACGTTCGTTTCCAAATCTCTTACTCTTTCTGTATTGTAGAGTTATGTATTTATATAGCTTTATTTCAGAGTTAATTGAACAATTTGAAGTTTCTCATGCCTTTTTCCATCTGGAAATCTCATCGATTGAGTTTCATAAAGCCTTTGATAATACTAAGTAGTTATCTCTGAAATAACCTTACTCACTGGTAATCATGGCAGAAGAGCTCGGAAGCCTTGCTTGCTAGCCACTCAGCTGACTACTGTCAGAACAGTTAAAAGATGTTGAATTAGACGAGTTTAAATTTAGAGCGGTACTTGAAAAACTTCCGTGAATCCTAGGAACGACTCTTTCTGTGAACTTAAGACACAGAAGCTTTAGCAACTTACCAAGGCTTGAGTTAAGAAGCTTCTGTGGACATTCTGGACAGACACGTCATTGCTGAAGATTGCATTTCTAGGATTTATAGATGTCAAATATTACAGTTGTTTTATCTTTTGGGTTGAAATTATTTTTCTGTCATGTTTGACCACACATCTGTTTCTTTCCTGCCAGCTTTTGGAAATGCCAAGACTGTAAGGAACGACAACTCCTCTAGATTTGTAAGTATTTATACAGAAGCATAAGTATTAATGCTAATATTTAGCTCATATATGTTTAAACAACCAATAGATGTTTAATATTTCTCAATATACACGTTTAAAAAATAAGAAACACCATCACTATTGAGAAACTGAAAGTTCTGTAAGGACTTTTTTCTTTTGCTTTCTGAAATTTTCCCTGTTAATTCTTCTTGGAGTGAAAAGCAATTTCTTCATGTTTTCTTGTCATCTATCATAAAATTCCATGAGCAATGTAAATGAGGCTATTTAAAATATCTTTTTACTAATGTGAGTTTTGGTATTTAGGAATCATAGTTAAGAGTCAGAAATTAAGTAGAAAGAAGGATAAACTAGATGTTACATTTGTATGCTTTCTAGCTCTTGTCCTTTCTTCAGTGGGGCGAGAAAGGATGGAGATGTAGCCTAAAAGTTCATAGAGGTAAAATCAGTAAGTTTGGCAACTAATGGGGGCTGGGAGGAGGGTTGCATAGTAAAAACCAAAGCTAATTGATGTTTTGAGTTTGGTTGAACTAGAAAATGCTAATTCCACTAACGGAGACCTTTCCAGCCTCATGTCCCATCACTCCCCAGCAGGCCCTCTGCAGGTCAGCCCCTGGGATCTCTCCAGTTGGGCTGCCTTCTTTCCCGCCTCTGGTCTTTACACACACTGCCTGGAGGCAGCTGGGGGAAATATGTTGAGTGTGTTGGGGCGTTTTGAAATTGACTCCTTTTTTCTATAGTTTAACCAGTTTTTTATAAATTTTATAATCAAAGCTCATTTACTTTCTAAGCTGTCTTCTCACATACATGACTGGGGACCATTGTTGGTGATCCTCTATGCCTCCCTGCCAAAGACTTTTCCTGCCCCCCAACCCCCAGCTTTTAGCCCCCTTTTTGCTTTTTCTCATTAGAGTTACTCAGTACTTAAGGCACAAGAATGACCTCAGGTGGAGATAGTTTTGATAGCTTGGCATGTGGAAGGCCAGGGTTCCTATTTCCAAGGCTATGAATTTTTTCCATTGGATTAGCCCCCTAAGTTGTTAAAGCTGATTTTAGCCCTGCCTTTTCCTGTTGTGGTAACGTGGCTAATCTCATTACATAAATCAAATTAGAAGCAAAGTGTGGGCAGATAGAGGTAATTCTAGTAGATCAAGCTTCTTTATGGGATGAGGTGGGTTTTTTGTTTTTGGGTTGGGTATTTGCAGATCACACACACACTTTAAAAAAATTGCAAATATATTTAGTCTATAGACCATAAGAATGCAGAAAACCATATTGCTTAAGGACTCATTAGTACTTAATGATACTGGAAAATCTAGTGAAAGGCTTGGCAGGTGGTTTGACTTGGTAAGTAACTTTCGAGAAATTCTATTATAACGTGGGTATTAGGATATGAGATTAATACTTGATTATAGGCTAAAGCATTTCATGCCCAGTTTTTGTAATTTCTCTGCTTTGTGGGCTGTGATTTTGACCAGTAATATACTCAAGTCCATGATGTAGCATTATAGTTGGACTCTACTGTATTTAAAGTTACTACTGTATACAACAGTGGTTTATGACTCCAGGGGAGATTATATTTCCTTCAGCTATGTTTGACTCGTTAACCCAGGATAAAGATAAACATTCTTTTTTTGGGGGGGGGTGGTAATTAGGTTTATTTATTTATTTATTTATTCTTGAAGTAGGTACTGGGGATTGAACCCAGGACCTCGTGCATGCTAAGCATGCACTCTACCACAGAGCTATACCCTCCCCCCAGGGTAAACTTCTTGATCTCTTTGCTGAGAAATCTGGTAGACCTTGCAGTGGTCTAGGTAAGCATTTCATTGTAGCTGGTGGTGTGGGCCAGTGTCCCCATGGAGGTGCCTCCATTTCCCCTGCCCCCAGCGCTCTAATTTTACATATTGAGCTTCTATTAAGAAAGGAACTCAATGTTTTGGTTGGAGGAGGGGACTTTTAAGGCTTTTGAAAATCACTTTTCTTGACTAAGGCTCTTGGAGGGGATTTTGTTGAGCATCTGCTGTGCACAGTGCCGAGAGAGGCCCTGGAGGACGCAGGAGAGAGCACCTGTAGGGTTAGGAGACTCATTATCACACCTCTCATTCAGTAAGAATGAAAAAGAACGTAGACAGTTTATTCACCGGTTTGAAAACTGTTGTTGAAACATACTTAAATTTAGGTTTCCTGGTGTGTCCTCTTGCAGCCCACAGCCCTTTCCCCACGAGTCGCCGGAGTGATCTTTACAAACTGCCATCCCCTGCCGGCTGACAGCCTCAGTGGTCCCCCTTGCACCTGGAATACAGTCCAGGCTCCCCGAGCCTCCCTGTGTGAGCTCCCAGCCTGCCCTCGCCTGGCTCACTGGGCTGCAGCCACACAAGCCTTTGTGACTGTCCAGCGTCCTGAGTGCCTCCCGGGCTTAGGCCTTTGCGTTGCTGGTCCTTCTGCATAATGTGCCCCATCCCCAGATCTTTGTGTGGCTGGCGTCTTGCATCATTTAGAGCTCACCTCCCATGTCACTTCCATGATGCCTTTCGTCAGCTCTGCGACTTCATCCTGTCTCTGCTTCTTAGGCATTCATCAGCCTCTGGAGTTACGGGGCTCTCCTGCACGGTTTGCATCGTCATTGCCCCTAGACAGTAGGCACTGTGGAAAGGAGCTTCCCAGCCTCTTATTCCCTGAGGTGGCCCTGGGAGCTGGAGCAGGCCTGGCGCCATTGTGGACACTTAGAAAACTTCTTGATGAGCAATTACCTATTTTTAAGGAGCTTATAGACTAGTCAGGAAAAATGGGCATGTCTAAAAATAATTATAACACAACACGTAAACTGGTAAGTTCTCCATGAGAAGTCGAGACGACGTGTGATGGAAGTTCAGAAGAGAGAAGCTGGAGGCGTCTGGGGCAGGACATTGGTCCCGAGTGGGCCGGTGAGACTTAAGGAGCCAAAATCAGATGGCGAGCAGCAAGAGCTGGCAGGACAGCATGAGGGGGCCGAGGGGAGAAGCCAGCGTGGACCTGTATTTGCCAGGCTTCATGGCTAGACTGGAGGGTCTGTGAATGGAGCCAGGGGCCAAAGGGCTGGAGAGAGGAGTCTGGGCCCCAACTGAAGGGCCTGGAGTAGCAGGTTCAGTGTCTCAGACTTTGTTTTGTGGGCAGTGAGGGGCCACTGGTTATTTCTGAGTAGGCTTGTGACAGAACCAAGCCTTTGGGGAGTCATTAGGATGAGTGTCAACCAAGTCCCCAGTTCTCCTTTTCCCTTCTCTGTAGCGTGTATTCGACTCTCTCCAGATGTCCTGTCCTCTTCCCTCAGCTGATGCCATTGTGCCCACTTCACAGAAACCAGCATCCTCCAAGCCCTCAAACCCAGCTAGCCTGCGTCTTGGCGCCTCACTGGTCCCTCTGTCAGTATGTACACTCTGGGCTCAGGGTGATCCCACCTGTGCAGCAGATCCTGTCTCAGGGACCTCCTACGTCCAGGGACCAGCTTCCATCAAAAGCATCCCCTCTCGTATGGTCACCTTCTGATTCTCGTTAAGTTACTCCTTCTTTCTCCTTCATAGCTGCTTCGCCTCCAGCATCCCCTCCTATCGTGGAGAGAGCATCACTGTCCACTCAGTTGCTTGCCACAAACCCGGCCTTTTAAAGTCTTGACCCTCCTCCTTTCTTACCTTCTGTGTCCAGCCACAGCCCGTCATTGTGACTCTTGGCACAGCTCTCAGCTCTGCTTACTTGTCTCTTCTGCTACTCTTGCTGAGAGCCACCAACATTTCTCTCCTATTGCTGCCACCTCTGTTGGCTACATCAGATAGATCCTTTCCAGTCCATTCAACACTAGCCAGAGTGATCCTGTGAAGACGCAAGTGTGATCGTGGCTTCCTTGCTGAGGGACCTTTAATGAAACAGCTTTGCTGTCAGGGGAGAAAAGTGATGTCATGTTGGGCTCCGAATTCCCTGACCATCCTCGTGGGTGCCTGCTCCTTCCTCCTTGCCTGCCTGACGTCTCCTGACACTTTCTTTGCATTTAAGCTAGGGCAGACTTACGGCTCCCCCCGCCCCCAGTCCCTTCTTCTTTGTGCACAGCCCCATGACCCTCTGTGGGAGGCATCGCAGTACACCTTTATGTCCTATTTATGTCTCAATTCCCCCCAGACTGTAAGTTCCTTGAGGGCAGGAGCTGTGCTTTGCTTTCCCTTGGGCCTACGTTAGTATCCAGGAAATGCTTGATAGACAGTTGTTTACTGAGTAAGTGAAGACTTAAAAAGGTCAGATGACCCAGGACAATGAAGAAGTTAATAAAAAGTTGCAAATTGCACTCTTGTTTGTGTGCCATGTGATTGTGCTGCTTCTCCCTCACCAGTATTTTGAAAATAGAAAGAATTAAAGTAATTCTCTGGGAGAATTATTGATGTGACTAAAGCAGAACTGGAAACAAAATCAAAAAATACTTATTAGATCAACACACCCTTTTCCAAACAAAAAACAGCTGTCAGGTTTGTTCTGTTACACTTGTTACTCTTTAACTAGACAGTGATGGACCAGTTCTCTAAAAAGCACGGTATGAGACTGTGTGTGTTTCTGTGTGTATAAGGTAACATTTATAAAGTGTGATATGAACATGGGTTATGTATTGCTGTATAGTCTAGATCAAAAGTCAAAGAGAGTAATAATGATCAGCCTTTGATTCTGAGTTGGTCACACCACATAATCATGCATTTGATTTGAGTAGATAGGAAGAACAGAATTTGATGTATTCTATTTAATCCACTGTCCAGTATGTTTGGAATTTCTAGCCATGGTTTTAAACATACTTAGTCTATGAAAATGAAATAATTTATATTCCCAGCTAGTGCATATGCAAGAAATACTTATTTTTCTGGTTTTTCATTCTTTTTTTGGCAGGGGGTGTGGGGAGGTAATTAGGTTTAATTTTTTAAAGGAGGTACTGGGGGTTGAACCCAGGACCTCATGCATGCTAAGCATGTGCTCTACAGAGGGATACCATCCCCCTTTCTGGTTGTTATTCTTGAATTGAATACACACACCCTTGAGAGTCTTGAAACACATGTAAAATGGAAAAATTGCATGATGGCTGGGAAGATCTATTCTTGAATGAGCAACGGGATATGTTCACTTCAAGCTAATGGGGTATTTAGTATGAATTATTTAGGGAGGCATTTTGTTTTAAGTCACGATTACTTAAAGTATGTCTTTCTTAATCACATTTAAACACATGTGTAACAGGTTTAGTATGCTATGCTTTAAAAAGATAAACTGACTGATTATTTTGAGGTGCACTTGGAAACTCACAAAATGTTTCTTTGGCAGGGCAAATATATGGATATTGAATTTGATTTTAAAGGCGATCCGCTAGGAGGAGTGATAAGTAACTGTGAGTATTTTGCTTGAATCTTTCTGAAGAAGTTCAGGATAGTAAAACATGTATTTATAATAGAATATTTTAAATATTTGAATCTTCAAGAGATAGGTATAAGAATACATTTCCTATTCTTATACTTAGATTTTTAACCTATGCTTTGCAGGTTGTTTTATAATATAATTTAATTTCTAAATCTTTTTAAAAGATCACTTAAAGTCTTTACTTTTGAAAAACTTTTTAAAAATCTGCTAAAGAAATAAGTATAAGCCAAAATGTATTTTATATTCTCTACATCTTCAAGCCAATCCAATAATAAAAAGATTCTCCAATGGCTATTTTCTGTAACAAAATTTCTCTGTGATTAAAAACAAAATATAAATAATTGATTTTAGTAACTTTTAGAGTAATTGTTAATCCAATAAAATGAGAAAAACCTGTGCTTCAGATTTTGCGGTGAGAAATGTTGTTTGTCTTCTAGTGTAGTTAGATAATTGAAATACGATACGCCTGTTAGGTAGAAACAGATTTCTTAGCTTCCTTTAGTCATGATTTCTGATTGTAGAAGTGAGATGCTCTCTGTCAAAGGTGAACAAAATGAACAAAACCAGGTGAGTTCTGCTTGATAGCCCAGGCCCAGAGTTTTCTCACACGGGCCCAATGGTTAGTCTCTGTTGCAAATGAGGCCCCGTCACCAGTGTTCTGGAGATGCAGGACATGTGGCCCTGCCCCCATGTCTCTGCTATGTTGATTTCAGAGGTGACTAGTTTGCAGAGTGTTAGATGACAACTCAGGGTTCATGGACCTCCATTTGGAGCCGAGGCCTGGTTACCCTCTTGCTTTTTGGAGCACTGCACTACCAAACCCCCTGCAACCCCAGTGTCCTCACCGCCCTGTGATGCTATTGGGATTGTTAGAATGAAAAAGTCCAGATTTGTACCAGATTAAGAAATGACAGATTGACTCAGGTATCCAAAGCGCTGCTCATTAGATTTGTTATAGTGGTGGCATTCCTTCTCCACATGAAATTTTATTGCAACTATGAAACAGATAAAACAAGGACTGATCTGGTTAAACAGGACATGAGTAGCCAGGACACCTAGACCCTCAGGTGGCCCCTGAGATCGTCCTACAAACTCTAGAACCAGAGGAATGCCATTGGAAAGCTAGTGTTTTCTGTAATTTGGGCACGATTCATAGAGTAAACAACTGGGGCTAGAGTTTCATCTTGGAAACGGTGAGATTGAACTGGATGAATTCCATGGTTCTTCCCATTTCTACCGTCTATAGTTTTTAAATAGTTTAATAGTTTTCCCTTTTACTTTGTGAGCCATGCATTGGGATTATCCATATTTGTAAAAATGAAATTGGCTAGGATGGTGTTCCTTATGTTAACTGGTTTTAAATGTCCAGTAAGGAAGCAGAAGTACTCCTGCAAACCATATATGATGCCACCAAGAGCAAATGCTTCCAACTCTGCCGTGCTTGTTAGGCAAGCTCCCTTCACATACAGGCAGCTGATGAGAGCTGGATGGGGAAAGGGGTGCCTCAGTTTTAAGACCATCATTTTAAGAGAAGATTAGCTTTTATTCTGAAAGGTATTTATAAATCTTTAGCACTTTTTACAAGAGAAATTAACTCTATTTGTTAGTTGAATAGTACACTGTTTTTTTAAATGAGGATAAACCTATTTTTATTATAGAACATTTAGGAGTGAATCAATTATTACTAGGAAAATATTTAAGTACGGCTTTTTTATACGTATTAGAAAATGGCTTAGGTTTTAGTTTTACATTTTGAAGTTTTAGGTTTCAAACAGAAATGTCTTCCTGCCCCTAATTCTTGCAGTATCCATGGAGAATAAATAGTCAACACTCAGTTCATTTCCAGTGAAGATTAATATATCACCATGAATGGGTTTCATATGGTATTTGTTACCGTTTGTTCCCACAATGAAATTATATTGAAGTTTGTGGTAGTGGGAACACCCTGGTATTTGAGAGTATCCTTTGCTTTGGAAAGGAAAGGAATACATTAGTGGTGAGAGCAGGAAATTTCACCCCCTATGGATAGAAGACTGACTCATAGGTGGCCGCTGGGAGCTGCTGCCTGCTGGCTTAAGGGGGTATAAAGCAACGGGTAAACCCACCCTTGTTCTCTCCAAGCCACCAAAAGTTAGCTTCCTGTAGCCTAGAAAAGAAGAAAAGTTTTACCATTTTGTAGGAAGTCTGTTTTGCCTCCTTTTCCAGCAGCCGCCATGTAAAAGCACAGGTCATCATTGACTGTAATTATTACCTTGAAAAAGTCACAGGATCACTCGAGCCCATTGTGTCCCCAGGAAGTAGAAAAGAAAACCTAGTAGCTTACTCTCTTTTCCAAAGAGAGGTTTGCTGTGAAACTTAAGTGTTGAACTCACTTTGTTACGGAAACGACAGGCCAGCCAAGAAACAAGCACCACTCAGAGGGCTGGAGTACTCAGATGTATTATGCTGGCAGGCTCAGAGGGGCTTCTGCTCCGAAGCTCTGAGCACCTCCAAGACGTGCGCACGAGGTTTTATAGGGTGAAGTACAAGCTTGGGGTATTCAGCCAATAGGCATGGAACAGCTTTAGCAGCATCATTATCACAAAAGTGGAGGCAGGGAGGCAGCAAACCAACATTCCAAAGCCAGATATGTATCTTTGAAAACCCAGCTGGCTAGCAAAAAAACATGAACAGCAAACCAACACTAATTAACTTAGATTTACAAGTTAGTCCAGCAGAACTCAGATCAGCATTCCGATACTTAGATTTGTGAGTTATCTTGTAAGCCCAGCCCAGCCTCTCCTTCACATTCCTAGACTTGTGAGTTATCTTGTTAGACCAACCCAGCTTTTCTGTCACAACCTGACAGCTGCCTATCTCTGAGGTTAGTCTCATTAGGAGAGAGATGTTACAAAAACAAAATGGCAGGCATTATTGAAGTAGAGGAGATAAAATATGGAAGCATATCCAGATGTTTGGCTGATGTAATTTTTCTCCTCGTTGGTCTCAGAAAGTTCACAGGATTTATATTTGAGGATTTTGGCTCTAGTGTTATGAACTTGAAACGTTTGGACACTGTTGCTTTTATTAATAGTTACAGACACTGTTATAGTTGTGACACTAAATGGCAGGTTGGACTGTGGAGAAGATGTGGAACAAGTCTCAAAAGATTTATCTTTATCCCCTAAAAGAAGAACAGCAGAGAGATGTATACTATGAGAAAGTCTTAAGATTTCAAGTGTGCATATGCCTGAGAAGACTGCAAGGACGGGAGAGATGTCACATGTCACATGGCCATCCTATTCATGGTAGTGTAGCAAGAGCGTGGTGTGATACCTGACACGCAGTAGGTGCTCAGTAAATGCTGGAGATAGGGGTGGAATTGGTTAAGTCTAGGCAGGCCCTACCTTCTCCTGCTTTATTATTTGGGGTATATCCATGAGCCTACTTATGCAGCTCTCAGTGATTAATCATGTGGTTTCCGTCTGAACAAAAAGATAGCAAGTTACCTAATTCTCTGTTCTTCCATTTCTTTATCTTTGAAGTGGGAATAATAGTCCTAGTGTCATAGGGTTGTGATGAGTTGTAAATAATTTCTTAACGTCTGAAGCCCTTGTGACCGTGCCTGGCCCATAGTAAGCACTCAACAGATGTTTGCGTCTTTTCATTATTGTATACATCTCTGTTTATTGTCTCTAGCCCCTAGCCAATTATATGCCCTGCAGTGACAGACTTAGTTTGTATGGTTCATTGTTGAATGACAACAGCTAGAATAGTGCCTGACATCTAATATATATATTTGTTGAATTAACTAATTAATAGTCACATCAGTACCTGCCTAATGTTCAAGTACAGTTTGACATAGAGAAATTTATTGAGTAATAAAACTTCTCTGTTGGATAATTTCATCTGAATAGTCTATGCTAGTTATTTTAAAAACCTTTTTCTAAATCCCAGAAAGGCCAACAAAGTTATTGGTCATCAGGCTTCGTCTGTTGCTGACTTCTTTGTTTCGCTTGAAAGAAGTAATATGACCTTGTGAGTGATGAAGGAAAAGTGAATTTTGAAATTGGTGTGTGGTCCTGTTATCATTACTGCCCAATAAACCACCCCAAACACAGTGGAGTAAAACGACAGCCTTTTTATTTGTAGCTCTTGGATTCTGTGGGTCAGGAATTCAGGTGGAGCCTGATCAGCAGGGCTGTCTTGTCTCCACAACATACGGGGCCTCAGCTGGGAAGACTCCAGTGGTTGGGGGTGATTTGTGTGAGTGGAGGTTGGAGTCCTCTAGAGGCTTTGTCACTCACATGTCAGGCTCCGGGGCTGGGATGATGCAAGGGCTGAGCTCAGCTCGAACTGTTAACTAGAGTCATCTACATGTAGTCTGCTGTGGTCTGGGCTTCTCTAGGTGGGGCGGCTGGGTCCTGAGAGGGAGTGTTCCAGGAGGGAGCATCCTGGCAGCAGGTGCTCCAAGAGGACCAGGAAGAAGCCTGGGAAATCGTACAGTGGCACTGCCGCTGTACGCGAAGTCAAAGTAAGCACAGGCGTCCTCTGTTTCAGGGGTGGGGGGGTGTAGATTCCACCTCCCAATGGGAAGAGTGTCAAAAGAATTTATGACCACTTAATTTTAAGCAGCTTAAAGCTGACCGATGGTTTTCAGAAGTGGCCACAGTAGTTTCTTAGCTTGTGTCCACACTCTTGGGTAGTCCCCTGTCTCAGTGACTCAAGGGTTGGCCATGAGATTTGTTTTGGTCATGGAATAATTCGCTAGTATGACACAAGGAGAAACTTGAAAATTGGTTCTGTATCAAGGCTTGCCTGCTGGATGATGAGAGATGCACGGAATGAACCACCCAGACATGAGTTGAGGGCATCGCAGGCCAGCCAGCTGCCAGCAGACCGCCAGCCCGTGAGCAATGCCAGTGCCACTCAAACACTTCTTTTATCTTGTGTATCTGAGCAATGGAGAGGAGCAGGGCCAATTGTGTCTGCATTGTGGGCTTTTATTGGCATTCTGGCCTTACTGGCAAAACTAAGACAAAGTTGATTCTTTTATGAGCTTTAATCAAGAACTTGGATCATTTCTTTTCTTTTCTTTCTTTTTTTTCAGGAAGGGAGATTATACATAAAATAAAGAAACTTTGATCATTGCTGTCTAATCCTTTATCTGCCATGTTTCAAAGTAGTATGTTTTTCTTCCCCTTCCAAACCACTACTTGTTCTTTTATTCCTTGGCTTGTTGCAAGTCTTCCTTCTCCAGCAGATGCAGACCTGGGCATTTTACTCTTTCACATCTTGTGCCACAAGGAGGTTGTCCTGTGATGTGCACAGGCATGCACATGTCATGGAGTAGCTGGTAATTAGTCAAAACTAAGAAAGCCCCTGAATGATGGTCTGCCTCTGTTACTAGTCAGGTGGCAGTGTCAGGGTGGAGTCAGTGGGGAAGTTCTGATTCCAGAGTTTCTCTGTCCCTGCTCACTGGTTTTCCCCTTTAGAATGGCTTAATGGGTTTATCTCTCCCCTTAAAACTTAAATTTTATTGAGCTTAATAGGAACTTAAATGTATGTCATGAGAGGGGAATGTACCTGCACTGGAATATATGGAAACTCTTAATCTCTTCTCTACTAAATATCTGGCACATCCTGTACTCTTTTATTTTTAAATTTATTATTTACAGTTCAAACTGTAACTGATTTAAAAAGCTGATAGGGCCATGAAATATTTTATCATTTAAAAAGTTTTTTTATTGAAATGTAGTTGATGACAATGTTAGTCTCAGGTATATAACAAAGTGATTCAGTTTTACATATACATACATATTCTTTTCCGTTATATATCCTGTCCTCCTTTTTATTAAGTCTTGTTAGCAGAGGCTCAGTCAGTGGTGGTAGAAGCATGTAAAGCAGAAGAGAATGTTGTGCCAGGGTTTTGCTTTGCCTTAATTCAGGGGCAGATTTCAATAAATTGAATTGTTCAGGTGGCAAGTCCTTATAGTGAATTGAATTTATGTTCTGTAATTTGGGTAATTATTTGATATGGCTTCATGCTGTTAGATTATGTCAGTGCATGCACATTAGAAAATAGATTAGGGAGTGGTTTTAAACACTAGTAAATTATCTGGGGGCAAACATTTTTCCTGATTACTTTTCTGCCTAGAAGCTTATAACTTACAAGCTTCTAAGTCATAAAGAAATAGGAGGCTCTGAGGTAATTGATGAAGCGTTTTAGGTGGTGAAACCCTCAATTGCTTTGTAATGAAAGGCTCCTTATTTTGTGATTGAGTTGCTTAGTTCGTGAAGTCATATGTTTTATGTAAAGGGTACAGCCTCAGCCTTTCCAAGTGTTTATGGACTTAGCCTTCTTTTTGCTGGAACGTTACAAAGACCATAAGCACAATACCTCAGTCCCCTAAAGCTTTGCTCTCTGGCTCTATTGCTTCGTAACAGTGTGATGGGAGCCTCATTTTCTACAAAATGGGGATTATGAAACCAACACCTCAGAGGAGGTGTTGAGGGTAGAACATGATAACAAATGAAAAGCAATGAATGCAGAGGGGAAGGTCAGCGACAGTTCCCTTGTACTTCCCCCTACACTTTTCCTTTTAAACA
Organism: Camelus bactrianus; assembly: GCF_048773025.1. NCBI lineage: Eukaryota > Metazoa > Chordata > Mammalia > Artiodactyla > Camelidae > Camelus > Camelus bactrianus. The sequence goes on along the minus strand of NC_133543.1, from coordinate 85,605,453 downwards.
CACGTTGCACTGTGTTCATACTTGAATTTGATAATGATCACTGATCATATCAGTGCACGTGGTTCAAGGAGTACCTTGGCCAGCATTTCTTTCCACACTGTACAAGCAAAAATTATTCTCTAACTTGGTGACTGTTATCAGCTGAATCTCACAGCCGTTGCTGTTTCTAAACTCCCCATTGTGTGTGAGTGTTTCTCCAAAAAGTGCCAAACGTTAGGCTGGCTGCTGTGTTGCGGTTGCACAGTGTGGCTGTGTCACGTGCGTTGGCTTTATTTCATGTCTTGGAGTACCATGAAGATTTCATATTTAGCCAAAAAAAGGAAAGAAGACAAGCACTGCTTGTCAGAGTGTGCCTGGATCAGTCACCAAAAAATTGTTTCTCGTCGTTATTAAGGTGGCCCTGTGAGGTGAGGGCAGGGTGCTGTGGGGAGAGCCTGAGTCTGTGGGCTTTGACAGGTGAAGGACACCTGGTCATTCTGTCTTTCTCACCCTTACCTGCTGCGTTCTCTTAAGGGTGTTGGCGTCCCCCCTTGGACAGAACTGCTGCTCCTGTTTGGGTGATGGGAGTAATTGGGAGCATGTGTGACAAGTATAGGACAAGACAAAGAAGGTCTCCAGGCTGAATCATTTGTTTATATTTTTCATGTAGTCGAGTTACTTTCTCCTAGGCTTGAGGAATTTCCGGTAAGGATTAGCTTTTCAATGAAGAGTCTGCCCATGCCCTGTGGGTTCGTTCTTCTAAGACTGTGCTGGTCCCCCTGGGACCCCGTAGGAACTTGGTCCATGATAAGTACAGTCATACTGAACTTTTATACTTACTTGTTTGTTCTGTCTTCTGCTCTGGATGTCAGTATTTATTAATTGATTGAAACGTTCAGTTCTCAGAGAAGATGAATATTATACGATCCTTTTCTAAATTTTGTCTCACTTGTACTCTTCATTGCCTGTCTTCTTTCTTTTTTTGGCTGAATATGAAATCTTCATTATTCTCCATCTATGATTTGAGGGCGTTGGCTGTCATCCAAGTCAAGTGAGAGCTGGAGATGAGAATGAAAATCACGTAGCATCCTGTTCCTGATAATTTTTGTATTTACATATTTTTGTTCACTTTCTGTCAGCTTAATTTTGTGTGTCCTTGCAACCCATCTCTTCATTCTTACAAATGGCCTTCTGTATTTGGAGCACCCGAGGCCTTCTCACCCTCAAATCTACACTCTTTAACTCTACCTACACTGCTCTTCACATGCTGGTGTGGATTCCAGAAACACAGATTAAGACGTTCAGTGACGATCCACTGTGAAATTGCACACCGTCCTCTCTCTTGCTCTTTTTTTTGGATAATGTCTGTTCTCTAGAACTAGTGTTCAATAGTGGGATCACTGATTCAGCATTTTATAACGAAATTTGGCTTTACCCACAGAATCCAGACTCTTTTATATCACTGGTCAGTCATAAGCAGGACTCCAGGCAGGGACGTTCTCTGCTGTTGTACTGGACCTTCCCCTGTGTACCGCCGCAGTGCCTTTCTGGTCGGCTTGCTTAATCCTTCCCTTCTTTCCTGGTCAAATAACCCCATTTCTATAAATGAGACTCCTCTCCTTTCATTCTTTAAAACTTCAGGGTATCAAGAAAGTTGGCCTCACTTATCCCAGGTAGCAGGGCACGTGGATATATGATGGGGTCTCACTTGGGTCAGGGGACCTGATTTCAAATCCTTCTTAAACTCTTGGACTGTCAGTATTTTCATCTGAAAAGTCATACCTTACAAAATGACAGGTAGGACTTAATGAGGTAATGTCTATAAAGCACTTAGCATGTAATAAGATATCAAAACTGTTAACTTGCTATCAATATAATTAAGTGAATTCCTCACTGAATGGCTGCATTTCCTTGCACAGATTTGTAATGCTACACATTGAAGAACTTAATGTCATCATATGTTATATAAAGCCAAGAGAGTATTAATCAGCTTGTTGAATGTATTGTTAAACTTTTTCTGCATGTTCACTGTTGCTCAGAAGGAACCTGGTTTGTTTAACTTGGTGACTTTAATTTTAGTTGTGCTTCTTCCTGAAAGTGTAACTGAAATGTAGCTTCTGTTATTATTTTATTAATATGTAACCGAAAATGGAAAAGAAAGTGAGGGGGAAAAGAAAGAAGCATGGTGGATTTGAAAGTAAAATTAATACTATACTATGATTTGGTTCTTTTTCTCTTTAGATCTTTTAGAGAAATCTCGAGTTGTTAAGCAGCCAAGAGGTGAAAGAAATTTCCATGTGTTCTATCAGCTGCTTTCTGGTGCCTCTGAGGAACTCCTTAGTAAGTCCTTGTTTCCATGTTTTAATTTTTACCGTTGCAGCGTTCTCCAAAGCAGAAATATCCTGTATGCTTTTCCCCTTCCTTCTTAAAGCTTTTCCGTGGTTCTGGTTGCCGTGAAGGACACGAAGGCTTCTGTTGCGCCGCAGCCATTGTTTGACATCTGTCTCTGTCGTGCCTCACCAGACACCATGGCGCGTCTCAGATGGTTTGCTAAAAGAGCTAAAAATTGGGGGAGGGGCTCATCACATTTAAAAAATAAAATGGAAGAATATAATTATTCCATTTGGGGAGAGGAAATGAACAGGGAGCATGAGGTGAATACAATTATATAAAAACAAATTGCTCTGTAATGATTCAGAAATAGTGGGAAGACATTTGCAACTAGTATGAGAGTTAAAAAAAATCTGACCTTTGGATATTTTAGAGAATTAATGTAAGTTCATCAGGATAGTATCTGGTAGTCAATAGCTAAGTGGTGAAGAGTTTTGAACAAATAGTTCAAACAAGAAGAGCTATGGAAAGTCAACACACTGGGGGCGGACATCATTCTCACTAATTATCAACAAATGTAAATTGAAACGGCGCTGAAGTATGACTACACATATATTAGCAAAAGTTATTAAAAAGGATAAAACTGGCAGAGTTGTCAGGTACTGATTACTTGGAGTTTGTGGGTGAAGACTCCTTCCTGGGGGACTAGTTGGCAAAGCAGAGTAAGTCATAAAATGATCAGAGCCCACTGCCCGGCACACCACTTTTTGGAATATATCCCAATGAAATAATTCAAAAGAATCTAAAAAAACTTTTTGTGTGAAGACATTTTTTACTGCCCTTTATTTATTATTATAAACTGGAGAAAATCCAAATGTCCAACAGTGGGGGAATCACTAGGCAGACGTCATATGTTATAAGGAATGGTACGTTGAGGACATTTTGCATCATCAGTCAAAATATGGAAAGGGCCTGTCTCGATAAATGTTTGAAAAGCAGGTTTTGAAATATGTACAGCAGTGATAAAGGTGATTTTAGAAAAATGCTGTGACTGATAGTTGAATATAAACTTCTGTTCTGTTGATTCAGTGTATCACATGAAAGTCATTTTATCTGAAGGGTTAAAGGAATGAGATATTAAAGATGATTAGATTTATTGAAGTAACTTACCAACTTGTGTGTGTGATTTGATAGGTAAGCTTAAACTTGAGCGGGATTTCAGCAGATACAACTACCTGAGTCTGGACTCTGCCAGGGTGAATGGAGTGGACGATGCAGCAAACTTCAGAACCGTCAGGGTAAGATGTAACCCTTTCATTACTCTTTAAAATGGGCAACACTGTATTGTTCAATCAGTGTTGGTAACTTGTCTTTGACATATAACTCTTGCTCCCTAAGGTTTTAGAATTATATAAGAATGTATTGTATTTTTATTAGTTTGATTTTTTTTTTTAACTAGCTCAAAACTCATGCAGTATTGAGAAGGCTGTTCTTCACTGGAACGTGTGATTTTACTTTTTATCAAAAGGAGCTTTCTTAGATTATCTCAAGTTTGACTCTTAATATTGTACCGAAATTCCAAACGTTTTTGTAGCCAAAGCTTTAAAAGTAGGTAATGTCTAAGTGTGAAAACTGTCTTACAATCATGTTGAGTCAAATCTATTTTTGAGACCATCATGTTTTTATATAGTTTTCAAAAAATCATGACTAAACCAGAATGATTAGCATTTGTGTTCATTAGAAAGTAAATCATTTAAAATTATATTGTATGTTCTTTGTTTATGTGGCACTTGGAAAATTACTAGGGCATGATCTGGTAACTTATTTACTTCCAAATGAGACAGCTGCGATTGGGGGTGGGTGGGGAATAGATTGGACTGTCGATAAAACAAGATTAGCATCAGTTCAGCTTTAAGGGTAAGTGAAAATGATATGGGGTTTTTTTCCTGCTCTATTTGAAGTTTTTCAGAACGAAAAAAACTTACAGCACTCCCATTGCTATGTCACCAAGTCAGTATTATATGGTTGTGTGTGTATCTATATGTATATATTTATATATAAAACTTGAGCTATTCTCAGAAAGCATTTCTTAGAGTGTCACTTTTGAAAATTATATAAACATCTTCATATGGAAGCCTGTTGATTCCTGGAAATGATTTTAATTAAGACTTGAGTTCAGGACCAGTTCTCTAACTGCTTTGTAAGACTTGAGTTCAGGACCAGTTCTCTAACTGCTTTGTCTGGCAGAACAATGGCACTCAGTAAAAATTTATGACTAGATGAACGTTCCTTGTTACCCAGAGTCCCTCAAATCAGGCACTTTACCTTTGCAAACCAGTTTTTCTCATACGTAAAGTAAATGAGGAGGGTCTTTTATAGGAGTTATGAAAGCTCTTTGTTGGGTTTTGTTTCTAGCAGCAGAACCCCAGTATCAAAAAAGACACACTGAGCTGCTGTGGTCAGAGTCAGGGTGGGACCCCAGGCTCACCTCTCAGCCTCCTCTCCTTCCATCTTCCTCTTCATGTGCCCTGCTCTGCCACAGCTTGTGAAATACCCCGGGGCTTCTTGAACTAGAGCTTAAAACCACTGAACAAGATAGAACCCCACATTGGTGCTACATCAGGTCGCTTAATAGGTTTGCTTTTTGGAAGGTTTATCCTGGGACACTTTTTCTTTTTCTGGTTGTAGTTATTTTTTTGTTTTTGTTTTTTTTTTTTCAGAAACAAATTGTTACATAGTTTATTTTTAAAAAGTAATAAAGAACTACAGAAAGTAAACTGGTGCTCTCCCCCTCCCCCTCCAGAATGCCATGCAGATTGTGGGTTTTATGGACCACGAGGCCGAGTCGGTCCTGGAGGTGGTGGCCGCGGTGCTGAAGCTGGGGAACATCGAGTTCAAGCCCGAGTCGCGAGTGAACGGCTTAGATGAGAGCAAGATCAAAGATAAAAACGGTAAGTCCGTGAAGAACCGACTCCACTTAGCGAAGCTTGCTTTGAACTTCTGCCCAGTTTTTAATATAGAAAGTAAAACTGGCTTTTTATTGCGTTGAAAAAACTTTCTAGTGAAACTGGGCAGAAATATATTTGCAGCTCACTTTGAAGTCTTTTGATTTACATATTTTACACTGTTCAGTTTGCAAGTGATTTGGAAAGAACAACGTTAAGCCTGGAAAGTGATTCTTAGCAGCAGATACGTAGTCACCCGTTGTGTCTTTCCCCCCGCAACAGAGTTGAAAGAAATTTGCGAGCTGACCGGCATCGATCAGTCAGTTCTGGAACGAGCCTTCAGTTTCCGAACGGTTGAGGCCAAGCAAGAGAAGGTTTCAACTACACTGAATGTGGCTCAGGTGGGTGAAACGTCATGTCCAGAAGGGACATTTTAATGTCTGCTATTTCTATGAGTGGGAACAGAGATTTTATTGTTCAGGCTTCTACCTTAACTGTCACGCCGTATTCAGACAGATAAACATCCCTGCCCCCATGGAGCCTAAAGTTTGGGCAGGAGCAGCCAGGCAAAGCAGTAGATGTAATCAATAAATGTATATATGAAGCTAGCAGGTGGTAAGTGCAGACAAAGAGAAGAAAGTAGAGCGAGTAAGAGAGATCTGTAGAGTTGGGGGCAGAGAAGGTGAGTGAGCTGGGAAGTGACTGGAGTGTTTTGAGCACTAGTGGTTTGATCTGCCTTGTCCTCTAGGGGGTCTCTCTGGCTGCAACGTGGAGAGCAGAGTGTGGGGGACAGAGGGGTGTCTTGGTCACTTAGGCTATTATAACAGAACACCACAGACTGGGTGGTTTAAATAAAAAACATTTGTTTCTCACAGCTCTGGAGGCTAGAAGTCTGAGGTCAGGGTGCCAGCACAGTCAAGTTCCTGATGAGGGCCGCCTTCCTGGTTTACAGAGAGCTGCCTCCTTACTGTGTCCTCACATGGCAGACAGAGGGAGACTGAGAGCAGGAGTGTGAGAGTGAACTTTGGTGTCTTCATTCACTTATAAGGGTACCAATCCCATCGTGGGACTCCATCCCCGTGACCACATCTACATCTGATTGCCTCCTAAAGGCCCCACCTCCAAATACCATCCCACCAGGGAGTAGGGCTTCCACATGTGGATCTGTGGGGATGTACACACACATTCAGTTCACAGCACAGGGGAGCACACAGTTGGGAGCTAACCCAGAAACGATGGTGGCTTTTGAACCAGGTGGTGGCAGTGGAACCATGGTGGCGACATCTGGTTATATATATATATTTTTTAATTTTTTAGCATTTTACTCATTTTATGGGGGTTTTTTGTTTGGGGGGGTTTGGGGGGGTAATTAGGTTTGTTTGTTTATTTATTTAATTATTTATTTATTTAATGGAGGTACTGGGGATTGAACCCAGAACCTCGTGCATGCTGAGCATGTGCTCTAACCACTTGGGTTATACCCTCCCATCCTGGTTATATTTTGAAAGCAGATGCAAGAAGATATGCCAATGGTTTGCTCTGTGTGGTAGGAAAGGAAGAGAAGAGTCAAGGATGACTCTTGACATTTTTGACCCAAGCAGCTAGGAGAATGGAATTGCCATTTATTGATTTGGAGAAGCCCACTTGTGGTCAGATGGCCAAACTGGCCTCCCTGCTGTTCTTACTGTTCCCTCCTCCCTCCACGTTTAGGCCAGTGAGGTCTTTGAGCAAGTCCTAGTTGCTTACATCTTCTCCCCTTTGGCTCAAGGATGGATGGATGGATAGATGTATACCTAGGAGCCTGTGGGCCCCCTTCCATGGAAACCCTTTGCTGCATGGTGTAGGTATTTTCCCACCAGTCATTGCTGATCTGGGCTAGAGTTAGATGACTCATTCAGGACTTTTCCACCCAGGCCAACTTTGTCCAACTCTATCCTCATTCTCCTTGCAAGTAGCCTGAGGCATCTGTAAGATGGTAGAGTGGGTTTAGTCTCTCTGCTGCTCTGAACTAGTCTCTCCAGCTAACCCAGGAACGCCTGCACATCTTCAGCTTTCTTTCAGTGTTGATTTCTTATTTTAGGTGAGCAATTTTGACTGTGGAAATGCTGTACCTTTGTGTGTATGTAGTTCGATGTGTAACAATCCTTTTCTAGCTACGGCTGTTGTGTGCCCTTCTTCCTAAGTCACTACTTCTGCCACCACATCTGTCCGAGTCAGTCTTACTCTTTCAGAGTCAGGTGATAAGGGACTTAACTTCATCAGGAGAAATTTGCTGAGAGCCTGTACAGCACAAGCCCCGTGTAGACCATTAGTAGACACAGAAGGGATTCAGGAGGACTTCCGGAGAAGACAGTTTCTGAGCCAGTCTTTGAAGGATTTAGAAGTATAAAGAATGGGCGAAAGGGCACTTCAAAAAGAAAACAGTGAGAGAAGCCAGGTTTGGAGTACAGATCAGGAAAGGGTTGATCAAGTGTGACTGTAGCTTTAGATATGTGAAGAGGATTCAAAGCAGGGTGGCTGGAAGGGTCGTGTTTGGAGTCAGAGAGTGGAGTGTCTGCAGCAGGGATTCTCAGACTGGAGGGTGCAACAGAATCACCTGGAGGGCTTCTTAAACACAGTTTTCAGCCTTGCGCGCAGAGCGTTCGGTTCAGTAGGTCTGCAGCAGGACCGGAGAATTTGCATTTCTAGCAAGTGCAGAGGTGCTGCGGCTGCTGTTCGACCCAGGGATCAGGCTTGGAGAACATTTCAATAGCCAGAGTGGGGACCGTGAGGTAGAAAGTGGTGCGATGAGGAAAGTCTATTTCAGAAGGCCCTGTAGGAATATTTCATATATATGTGGGATATATACGTGGACTATAAATATATGGAGTATATATATGGGTATATATGGAGCATATATATATTTTTGGTCTGTTTTTATTATGTGCCTTACTCATGCTTTTTAATCATCCTTTATAGAAACCAGGCCCAGGTGCCTCTTATTTTTATAAGCTTGGGTCACCTTGCATCACTGGGTAAAACTTTTCCACATTCTTTTAACCTTTGGCGTAAAAGAATTTGGCTTGAGATCTTTGATTATTCAGCTCCTTTTTCAAGTTTTTTTTTTTTTTAATTGTAGGGTTTAGAGTATTTGTTTCTACCAGTCTTACTGCCCAGAAGGTTTTGATTGCTGTGAGACATGATTTGATTTATTAACTTTTCCTCATAGCTTCAATTCCTGGGCCCTGTTATCATCTTTATTGCCCTATGCCTCATTTTCCCCAGGCATTTAGATCTTTCCCCAGATATAATAATTCAGCTAACACTGAGATAATAGAGACTCAAGACAGAGTTCTCATTCAGCGTCTACCTTATACTCGCTCCTTGGCTTCCAGGGGCCTCTGTAATCTGAATCTGCACAGCTTGTCTCCATTTATTCCCTGCGAGCTCTAAATGCCATACTGATCTTTCCCTGGGGCTTTTGCTCCTGCTTGCCCCTCACCCTCACGTCATTGCTGATTCCTCGTGCCTACCTAAATGGTCCTCTAATAGCACCTCAACCAGGGAGCCTTCCTGGATCACACAGGCCTCTGATTCTCTGTCTCTGAACTCCTTTTTCTTCTGCAAACTCCTTTGGAACCTGCACTCTAATTGTTAGGCTCACTGGTTTGAGCTCCCACGCTCCACTGTAAGCTCCCGGAGGATGGGCCCCATGTCCCTGCCCCTCTGTGTCACCACTTATCCTGCTGGCCTGGGTCACGCCTGATCCTGGTCATCACTGAAGTACATCCCACCTGGGATTCTTCTTGGTGAGCCTCATGCAGCTGCAGAAATGCGTAGTCTTTTCATTTGTGCTTAGAATCTGAGATGGTGAGTCAGCACACTCAGTGTCTTCTCTCATTCCTCCGCACCTTGTTAGTGATCCTTAAATGGAGCAAACCTTCATGCCCTTACTTTGGAGGATATTATAGTGGAAATTAGGTGACTTGAATCAGACTCAAGAAGTTACGGGTAGGGGGAGGGTATAGCTCAGAGTGGTAGAGGGCATGCCTAGCATGCGCGGGGTCCTGGGTTCAATCCCCAGTACCTTCATTCAAAAAATAAATAAGCCTAATTACCTTCCCCATTAAAAAAAATTGAAAGAGAAGTTACAGGTCGCACACTGACAGGACCTGGGGCCAGATACAGCTCAATGGGCATATTTTTTTTGATGAATATTTGAGGAAAGGGTAGTTTTTAATGTTTGTTTTGTTTTGTTGGCTTACTTTTTAATTTTTGAATTTGAATGCCTTTAACCTGGCCGGCATCTTCCAGCCCCCTCAGATCCCACTGCTTCCCGATCGTTTCTATCATGCAGTCCCTGGAAGCATCTGAATTTGAGACTCCTGGCCTAAGTATTTGTTTGAAGGAAACAAAGAAGGTTAATTCTGGCTGTGGATACACTTTAAAAACTATAGAGCAGTTTACCAGAATAAGTTGTCACTGTTAGTTCAACTGCATACTGAAATGGTGGTTTGCTGAAAGTAGATGGCATAGAATAAAGGAAGCTGGATGATGTGATGATGAAATAGGGTCTGTTTACAAATGAGTAGTGTTTGGAGATAACTTGAATGTATAAGAAGAAAGGAGAAAGGGTTAAGGATGAATTATACAGGCTCACGAGGCAGTCATAGAGGAAGAGGATACTTCAAAAATCATAATTATAAATACACCTATAGACTTACTATGTGCCAGGCACTTACATTACCTATTTTAAGAGAATAAAAAATAGAAGAAGAAAGGGTATTAAAGAAAGGGCATTCATTTAAATTAAGGTTTCTTTCTTTGTGTCAGCATTTTACATACATTTTTTGCTGTGGAATTATTACTTCTCCTCCCAGCACCGCACCTCCCACCCCATGAATAGTAGGCTTTATTTTTTGCCAACTTCTAGGTGAATTTTCTAACCCTCACTGGAGTAGCTGCCTGAGACCTAGGGAGAAATTCTGGGATTAGCATGGAGGTATCAGTTAAAGGGAAAAGGTACTCTCTTTCCAGCAGCAGTGCATTTCCAGGAGAGAAGTTTTTACTCTTCATTTAGGAAGAATTGCAGAGAAAGAATTTTTACATAATCTAATAAATTGTGTTCTTTATTAAAAAATAACGATGTAATGATTTACTTTAATACCCAACTTTCTACTTATAAACAATGAAACACACACACATATGGCCAGAGTGTTAAAAACAGCAGCAAAACCTCCAGCTTTCCTTCCCTGGGGCCCGTTTCTTCTTGGGCTGCTGCCGCCCATCTCTGGGCTTCCCGCCTCCCCGAGCACTGGTATCAAACATTACTTACTGCCCACTCGGCGCCCATATGTTTAAGGGTAGTTAGGTTTTTCCAACCAAACCCAACTTTCTCTGGCCTTTGTATTGTTAGTCAAGGTCAGAGAGACATAAGTGTCTTCTGCCTCTTTGTCGAGTAGCTGTGAACAGCTTTCAAACAAATAGATAAGCAAATAAAAGGGTTTTATTTTTATTATACGAAGTGTTATCCAACAACATGTTATACTGCTTATTATGAAAGATTTTTTTAAATGCTCAGAAGGTCGAATGAAGAAGAATATTTACAGATCAGTCAAAACCATTTTAATATATTTCCTTTGAGTTTCCTAAATGTAGTGGTTTAAGAAACAATAGTTGTCACTATATTAAATCTATAAGTTTTTTATTTTCACAAAACATAACTTTTTCATTTCATTATCTAATTTTCTTAATGATCATTCAAAATGACTGTAACTTCCCTTCCAGTGGGTGCTTACTTACTTATTTTACTATGCCCCTGTTGTTGGACTTCTAAATTGCTGTGGTTTTTCTCTGTTCCATAACATTGAGATGGATATCTTTGTGGAGAAAACCTAGCAATATTTAGAACTAGTTTTCTGGGATACGAAGAAGTGTAATAACCGGGTATAAACAATTTGCCCGATTTTCTTAATGGCCTAACTGTTCATCCAGAGTACAATAGAAATGCTCTGAAAGAGATTTGAAATAAAAGAGCTTTCATGTAATATATCCACTATCATATATATCAAATAAAAGATTTTTTTTAAATCTTCATTAATTTATTGAAATTAAGCATTGTGGTAATTGTGGTTATTGAGCTTTGCCTTTTCTTTTTAATAGGCTTATTATGCCCGTGATGCTCTGGCTAAAAACCTCTACAGCAGGTTGTTTTCCTGGTTGGTAAATCGAATCAATGAAAGCATTAAGGTACTGAATCTCTATACCAAATGAATCAGTTGTAATAAATGGTATTCAGAGTATAAACATTAAATTGAGTAAGGTATTTTCATTTTATAATTAGGTAATTGATTACCACCTGCAAAGAGTATTCCTTGGAAAGAATTTACCTTGTATGGTATTGAAATTTGTCAGCAGTTCTATTTTGTTTTGCCTTGTATTATAAGAAATCTCACCCGTGAATAGTCTGATGGTCTTTGCAGAGTTACTGTGAGAGGCAGCAGCCCAGGTCCTGGTTGCGGCTCTTCTACTGACTAGTTGTACACACTTTGCTGAAGAAGTCACTTGACCTCTCCAGCTACTAATATGTTCTTCAATAAAATGAGGGTACTGGACTCGGTGATTTTGAGGCACCCTGCCTGTTGTAAGATTCAATGATCTCTTTTTTTTTTTATAATTTAGCGTGTAATATAGCATCTAATAAAGAAGGCATGATAATACCTTCTTTAGAGAAGTCTGTTATTTAAATCATTGCTATATTAAAATTTTATTAATGATAGCTATTGTTAACAAATTGTTATTAAATTAGTAAATTAAAAAATAAACTATTATTAAAATTTCTGAAAGATTCCATACCAGTATCCTATCTCATATGTTGAACAAACCTAAATTATAATTTTTCTCCTAAGTTTTGAAACACAGTTAACTTGTAATAGATGTGTATATTCCTTGGTATACTTTTAGTGTTATATTTCGTGCTTCAACTAACCTATCAATCTGAAACTTTTCTTAAGGCACAGACAAAAGTGAGAAAGAAGGTCATGGGTGTTTTGGACATTTATGGCTTTGAAATTTTTGAGGTAAGCTTTTTTTTCTATTTTTGAAAATTATCATTATTAAGTGGAACAGTTGGAAATTTAAATCACATATTCTGTAGGTAGCATTTAATATGATTCATGTGACTTTGAATCTACAGATAACCTTTGTAAAGATGTAACAAAATGTTTGTGTGTGTGTGTGTTTGTGTTTTAAGTGCAGAGGTCCAGCATGCTGGAGAGGGTGCTGTTTAAAAAGACCTTCTTATATTAGTACTTGACTTTTGAAATTGCAGATTCCAAGTTCTTACTGTGAAATTTCCACCAGGTATATGGCCATTATGTCTATAGTCATTTGTTCATTTGTAGGTTGCTTGTAAGTGAGGTAGGATGGTGCTGTGAAAAAAGCCAGGAATGGCAGCGCCAGATGCTGGCCCCTTCATCTCCACTGGATTCAGGCAGAGCGGGTCTGGATTACATGATTTGTTAGGGTTTACCCAGGACTCATCCAGCTGTGCTCTTCCAGTATGAGTTCTGCTGCAAAGGTTGAAAAAAACTTCTACTGAAGTTCATAATGAATTTTTAAAAAAGACTTCATGCTTATTAAGAATTAAATATTTAAACATTATAGACTTATGCTAGAATTTCCTTTAGGAGCTGTTTTTAAAGGACCTTTTAAAATACGTACTCTCACTTTTGGGAGTAGTGTTTTAGTTGGTTCAGGAAAATAAGTAGGTCAGGCTCCACCTTTCTTAATTCTCCCCACAAGTGATGATTTGTGAATTCCTTTAAACAAGCAGGCCCTACTGAGAATGAAATGACCACCCAAAGAATTTACATGTTCCAAATTATCAGGTTCACGGAGTCAAGGGACAAACATCAGCCCATTCCCTGCAGCTAAGCCAAGCCTTTCTAGGAAACACCTTTTACTTACAACATTTATTTGGGGATAGTACCTCTCCTTGCTTTATCTAGTGTTGAATAATTACTGAGGACTGTCTTGCAAGGATTGTGGTAAGTGTGATGTACGTTGGCTGATTTAATTGTCACAACAGCCTCATGAAGTAGCTGCTACTATTATTTCTGTTTTACAGATGAGAAGGTGAGGCTCTGAAGGTCAAGTAACTATTCCAAGGTTACACGGCTACTAACTGGCAGGCTCAGGACCTAAATGTTAGGCTTCCTTGATAAATGGTGCAGGGCCTTCTACAGGGCTTTTCTTCCCTTTTCTCCAGAAACTCACACGGTTCCCAACATCTGGAAATAAGGAAGAGTCCCAAATGCTTTAAGTCTCTGATGCTCCCTGCTTCTGCGCCTTTGTCATCATTCCATGCTCCTGGCCAGTGTGGGGAAGCCTTCCTGGAGTCCCTCTGTGCGCTGGAGGCTGGGTGTGGGCCACTCATACTCTTTGCTGCCCTAGAAAACTGCCCTTCAGCACAGTGTCTGCTTATATAGGTGCCCCTTTAGCAGACTCTGCAGAGGAAGGCTTCCAGTTCCTTGTTTTTCGTTTTTGTTCTTTTAAAAAGGGAAGAATTCAAGATTTGTAAGAAAGGAGAATTGCTTGAGTCTACTCAGAAGTCTACTCTTTCTGGCAAGACAAGTTACTGTCACTAAGTGGATACTAAATCTCAAAGTCATTCTTCACAGTTTGCAGGGAAAAAGATTTCTTACCTGGCACACTGCTGATCTTTATTTAGATGGTCTCATTAACAGGGCAAAAACAGAGATCTCCTAGCAAGTTAGAAGAAAAAGTTATATTCAGTGATATTTCTAAAATCAAACTGATTTTATTTTTATTTTGCCAGAAAAAAAATTGTTAATCCTTAAATCAATGGGCAGGTGCTTAATGTCACATCACACAGTATATGGAAACTTTAAAAAAAAAATTGGATCGTGATGGGACATTGGCTTGGTTTCATCTTCCAACGTGTCCTAAGATCTAATTAGCCATGAGAAAAGAGAACCCCACAGTCCTCAGGGAACTGAGTGAACCCTCATGAGCAATTTGACCAAATAAGTAAGAGAATCATTTCTTCAGTATTTATTCAGTGCCTGGTACGAGCGAGATTCCAGCAGTAAACAAGGCAGAGGTGTTCTTGCCTGCATGGAGCTTATGATCTTGGTCCTAAAATTGAGGGTCTGTTGCTAGCTGAGGACAAATCCTATCTGGTAGGAAGATCTAATCAGGAAACTAGATTACTTTTTAGAAGTGTTTGCTACAGACCTAATCAGAACAGAATTTAGATGTTCCAAGTAGAAACATCCTGTAACTTGCCACTGAGTGAAACACCCTTTAGCAAACCAGTAATATTTTCCCCTTATGGTTAATTCAGGTTTCTCTATAAGCCCATCTTTCTGAGCATGCTTCACTTCTGCAAGTTGTATCACCATTTTTCTCAACAGTGTTGCAATTATGGACTTTATGAAAATGCCTGCATTGTGTTTCTAAACGGTCTTCTTCGTTTCTTTAGAGGAACATACTCCAGCTCAAGTTCTCAAACTTAGCTGCATGTTGGAATTACCTGGGGAGCTTTTGAAGATTCAAATGTCCAGGCTGCACCGAGGCCAGTAAATCAGAATCTCTGGGTGCAGAGTCCCAGCAGGAGTATTTTAAAGCTCCCGGGTAATCCCAGTGTACAGTCAAGGTTGAGACCAGCTGCTCTAGTAAACAGGAGTCTTCAGAGTGAACGGTAAATTCCAAGCGTATGTGGTCCTCTTGCTCTTTGACCTTTACACAAGATGCCCTTGTAAAACATCCCGCCTCACCTACAGTTCATCTTAACCTAAATGTAATCTATGTATATGTAATATTTCTAAAGCCAAACAGGATACATTTTTACTCTTTTTAAACAGACGTTTCAGCAAATACCAAATCCAACCAGTCATATGCCTATAGTAAATCTTATGATGGCCGTAAAATCTTTAGAACTTAATTTCCCTTCCCCATGCAGTAAATGCTTTTTCTTTCCAGTTTCTTGAGACAATGAAGATTTACTTTTCATTATAGTTAATTGTTCTCTTCATTTTCCTGCCTAAACCTTCTCAGATTAATCTCTCAAACATCTTGATTTTTAATAATCTATTTATGTATTTTTTATTTTATAAAAGATTTGGTTGGGCACTCTTAAGATACATTTACCTGCTTTCTGATACAGAATTAGAATTTTTTTTTTAATGTTTTCACATACGTACCCCAGATGCCATCATGTATTTGCTGGATTCTCAGCAAAATTGGAACACGTGGAAATGTCAGGGAGCTTCATGGGATTAACACTAAGCCAGATAATCGAGGACTTAAAAGCACCACAGGCCAGAGCACATGGGCTCAGAGTATGACTTAGGAAGAAGCATTCAGACTCCAACACATCAGTGCAAAAATGAAAATTTCTGAGATATTGTCTACTTGACTGGAAATAAACTGATAGAGTATAGAGGAAATTGTGCCTTGGTTCCTCAGTGAAAACTGACTGCAGAAATTAAGGTTCTGCCTTTTGGAAAGCCCTGGGCACCACTTTAAAAATTGGACAGGACACCAGAAAAAAATTTTTTTTGAATGTTTCTAATTCTGCCTCTTGACCCTACTGACAGTTCCCATGAGAACATTTTTCAGCTGAGCTGGTGGAACCTTTCATTTACTTTGGTCTGTCTCTAAATGGAAGAGGGAAACTGATGCATTAAACCATGGGATGATGACACACGGATTTGACTGCAAAACATTCCAGTGCCAGCCGGGTGAATAGCTCTGCCTGGCTGGCCACATGTGATCTGATGTCAGTTTGGAAAACAGATTAGTGGAATATTGATACTAAAAATAAGGTGAAGTGAATTAAAGTTCATTGAGGAGAAAAATCTAGCTATAAATCCTAGTAGAACATAACCAGTTTTGCAAAGGAAGGTAATTATAATCCACACACTCCAGGTCTACACAATGAAGTCTGGATATTCTTGCAACTGAAAACATGGCCCTAGATCTCTGAGGAATACTTAACGGCATCTACGTAAAGATAACAAATGCTGTTCTTTAAAAAAATGAAATGAAATTTAAAACAATGTTGGGCAATTTAAATTGATTCTTTTTTCTAAGTACTTTTCTAGGTCTTAAACTGGACAGGTAGTTTACTGTAGGGGGAAATCTGTCTGTGTCCTGTAGTCCAAAGCGGAACAGCAGTGGCTGAGTACTTCACTTTTCATATGATCTAGTTTGTTTTACAGGCAAAATGCTAGTTACTTTGAATCAGGCTCTCTTACTCATCTTGACCTTAGAGCCTCATTGAAAGTGGCCATGTATAGTAAGGGTCTGGTAGGCTGGGTGTAATGACTGTTTCAAGTAAAACAGTCTAATATTTGGGGAGGTGTCAGTGTCAGCAAGAGGAACTGGTAAGTTCGTCTCATGATTATAGGATTTGTTTTCTAAAATATTTTTAGAATATTGATTCCAGTTATAGGTGACACCTTTTGTTCCGGTTTTTTGCCTTTAACTTTTGTCCTTCATGTGCTAGAGAACTTAGAGTTGAAGAAGAAGGAGACAATTTAAAGTAGATTGTAAAACGGAAATGGTGAGAATTAATACTGTTCATCATGCAGATTGCTCATTCATCATTGCTCTTGCTTTAACTTTTTAAATCAAAGCCTATTTTAAAATATTAAGAGCACTGTAACCCTAAAAATTTCCTAAAATTGACCATATTTGGATGTGTACCTGGAAGAAAAATGTTTTATATTTAAAGGGAAGTTTTCTGTAACTTCTGCTAGTGTTCAATTTGGGGAATGTCTGAAAAGGAGAATACATAATGCTAAAATGTTTTTCTCTTATTTTGAGGATAATTTTTTCAAGTTTACTTTCTGGGGAAAAAAAGTAGTTCTTGGATTTGGGGTCCATTTCTTAACATGATTTTTAAAAATGGATTGCATAAAAATGGATTTTTAAAGTGCATCACGTTTTTCTGTAGGAACAGCATTGTAATTGGGACTGCCCAAGGGCTTTCCACCAAGCCAATCTTTGCTAGGACCTGCAGCACATTTTGAAGCAGTGATATAGCCCAGCTCCTCTAAGTGCTGTTACACTTAGAAAGTTATAACTTAGATAAATACACTATTTCACCCTCTATGCAGGAGACTTCATTGTATGTGAAATATGGAACCCCACCCAACTTGTTATATCCAAAATTTGACCTCAAATGAAAGTGATGAACTATGAGAAGTGTCAATTAAATATATAATTGATAGCAGTGTTTGCTTAAGTGAGTCATGGTCTTTGTGCTTGAACTGCCCACCCTCACCCCCCGCATCTTTCCTATCCACCATCCTAATGACAGAGATGACAGAGCTGCGTCCTTTACTTTACATTTTCCTTCCAATCTTTATTGTTTTTAAAGAGGATAAGATTTAAATATCTATCTTAAAGTGTATATCATTAACCTTATTTATTGCTGAGAATATACAAATGTGGTAACAGGCCAGTATTTCTGATCCATCTTTCAAAATCATCCCAAGTGGAAACTCATGGTTGATATTTAGGAGTATGAACTCTATTGGGAGTAAGATTTTCTGTGTCTTTGATGTTGGAAAGATAGATTCAAACTCTGGAATTCTTTTTTGTGGGGGGAGTGGGCAATTAGGTTTATTTATTTATTTATTTTTAAAGGAGGTCCTGGAGATTGAACTCAGGACCTCATGCATGCTAAGCATGCACTCTACCGTTTGAGTTATACCCTCCCCGCCAAACTCTAGAATTCTTGATAGAAGCCCTAGAGTTTAAAATTTTGGTGTGTTTATTAGTTATATACTTCTAAATATCATAAGTGCTTACTACCTCAATTTACATTTAGTGAATACAGCATCAAACCCAGATATCTCTCTGTTTCCCTGTGTTTTCTAGAACAGCCCAGCAGGGGTGGAGGCAGTTCTGAGCTTCATTTAAGGGTACTGTCTGATGGAAAGTTCAGGGTGTGCTTGTTGGAAGATGTTCCCCAGAGTTTCAGTGTTATCCCTCAGTCTTTAGGGATAAGTGTGCATTAGACAGTGGAGAAAAATTCCATGCATGGAGCCTGGGTAGAAAACTGGACGGAGAGGAGGTGAGTCATCCATGGGAGCAAACTCCTGCCCACTTCCTCTTTTGAAGACTGATTCATGAACTGACGTGTACAAGAGAGTGCCCGGCTTAGGGATTGCTGGCCACCCACATGCTTCTTGACGAACCAAAACTATATCCAAATACCGAGTTGCCTTGGAGTCTTCATATTCATGTGATGATTCCTAGACCCAGTTCAGCTATTTTATAAAGGGGAGCAGGAAAACCTGGTGATACTTAATGTCTGTATAAATGGAGAAATGCCTTGGACTTGTGCAAGCCGCAGCTATATGAACTGTTACCAGACTGTTCCTTAATTTCCTGCAAATTATACATTTGTGCAATTTATTTTTAACGATTTGTGAAACTTCCCCCAAATTTGGACAACGTCAACAACTTAAACATGGATCACAGGAAATGTGATTGCCTTCATTTTCAGCATTAACGAATCGCTCGGGCAATTCATGACTTGTTTTGGAGGCCGTGAGGTGGGTTTGTGATAGATGCTGATAATATTTCTGTGGGGAGGTAAGCTGGCTTGTGCCTTGATGGTTATGCTCTTTGATTTTGGGTTTTGCTCTTTATGCAGTGGAGTGAGGTCAGAGAGTGAAATTTTTGTCTCCAGAACACTCTCCGTACCCTCTTATTTGTATCTGAAGGGGAGACACAGCACGTGCAGCGCACAGTGGGTTGCCATGGTGGGAAAGGGGAGATGCTCTAGGTCTTTCTGAATCTCTTTACCCTTTCGGTGCCTCTGTCCCTGAGTCTTTGGGTTGATGTATCAGACACATCTGATTTTTCCTGATAATTTAAAAGTATTAGGTTCTGAAGCCTTAGGACTTGAAGCAAGTTATATTGTGAAACTATTTTATACGGTCAAACTGTTTTGTATCCTGAATAGCTCTCACCTAGCACAATCACAGTTCAGACACCACATGCAGGTATCATGGTCCTGTCTTTTGAGTTGATGGGACATGTGTCTTGATCTGAAGTTTTGTGCCAATCAGAAATCGAACCTGGGTGGTAAAATCTGTCATTTGCACTGATGAATAACTATCAGTGAGTGTTTACTTTTAGAAGTTCATTGCCAATTAAGAACTGACTGCATTTTGTGTAATCTGTCCCTTTGTGCACCAGAATGCAGTAAGTATGAACTGTTTGCAGTGCCAGTCTGTTGCATGCTCCTGTGTTAATAGCTTCTCCAACTGTGTGAACTTTGCAGTAAATGGCCATTGATTAATTGTGTGTGGATATGAAACGTGGAATTCGTACAAGGACTTACAAAATCAAGGAGACATTTATTTTAGCTCTAACTTACTCCTTAGGTTGTGTGGTAATTGTGAAGCTTTGCCTCTGGTTTCTAATCTGCTTGTGTGTATTTCATAGTGCTGTTCTGGGCATGTCCCTCCCACTGTTCACAGCCACGCAGTGTGTCTCAGGACACCGGTTGCTCTGCCCTTCCTTTTCCTCATTTGTTACCATTTGAAAATTTAGCAGAATTTTGTTTATATAGCTCTTGGGCACAGACTTGTTGAATAATAGAAAGGATTTACTCCATGAATTCATTTTCTCAAAAAACCAAAGATCTGCTCATACAAATCACTAAAATTTTAATTTTATTTGTAAGTTTTAATTTTGGGTAGTGGCAGTCTGTAAGGATATATTTTACCAAACTAAGAAAGTCAGACTTTCTCATAAAGAAATGGCCTCATACTGATTATAATAATAACAAGGCATCTATATCAGATCGACTTCAGCTGCTAAGGAACTTTGTTAAGCTCTAAGGATTGGAGCCCATGTTTTTTTAGTACTTGACGTGAAAATGAGTACTGGGAAGTGACCTTTGTGTCTAAGACTATCTTTGATGAATGTTTTGGTAGTAAATGTGGACCTTTTAAGCAAGAATCTTCAGTGTTTTAAAAAAAAAAACTTTTATCTTCAATTACATTTCACGTTAAAAGATTAGTTGGTGATAATGTGTATGTGTCATTTACGGCTTAGCGTTCACTGGTGATTTGAGTTCACTGACGATGAGACATTCTTAGCCAACTTGCAGGAAAGCGTGTGGTCAGATGCTGCATCCTAAGTATCGTGTTAAAATTTGTCCTGGGTGGGACCGAGGTTGATTTTGGAAGATCAACTTTCAGAAAACTCTGTGACTTTTTGCTTTCACCATTTATGGAAGGATCTGAAGGCCGTTGCTCTGCCTTCGCAGGGAGAGGCAAGGTTCAGTGCTGCCTCGCAGCCCATTAGGCCGGGACTGGCTGCCTCGGGGAGAGAGGAGTCTGGTTTATGAGTGGTAGGCTCGCCGTCTCTCACTCCCACTGCCACCCTCTCCTTTCTCTGCAAAGAGGAGGACAGAGGTGAAAATAAAAGTTTTGTCACCAGATCGGCCTCTTCCTGATGGTGCCGTTGTTGGTGAAGTGTATTTATCCTACAGACGTGCATTTTTGTGCCTTCGGTAGTACAACAATACATTAAGCCCTGAGGATTGTTCGGAAATGATGTAGACCTGAATCATAGGCGATAACTGATATGAAGAAGAAACTACTGAGAATCCTAAGGGTGATAAATGTGTGAACCTTCTGAGAGGGGAGATTTGCTTCTAGCTCAGAGGTGGTTTTGATGTGCTGACTCCTTTGAGTCTGTATTTTGTGGGCACTTCATTTGTTGGTTCACTCATCAGATATGCGTTGAGTGTTTGCTGGGTGCAAGGTGCTGCAGTTCACCCATTGGTGAACAAGAGGCCTAGAGTCAACCCTTGCCCTTAAGGGATGTCCTATCTAGTGAGACGTAAATATGAAACTGATCAGGACATGTGTGTACACTTGTATATGCATATATACAAATAAGAGCATGATTTTTCAAAAGTGCTCGTATGTAAGAGTCAGAGTGAGGGATCTGATCCTGGGTCGGGGAATAAGAGGTCAGATCAGGAAGACTTTGTTGAGCTCCAGAGTTTCACCTGAGAGTGGAAGACTGAACACTCAGGTGACAGATTATAAATCTCATTGTTTCTTTTCTGATTCTTCAGGGGAAAATATATTTCTTCTTTTCTTTTTCTTTCTTTCTTTCTCTCTCTCCCTCTCTCTTTTTTTTTTTTAACCACGTGTTGGGTGCTTATTTGTCAACTAAAATTCTTCATTCTCCAAATACTGCATAACTCGTGTATCCTCCATTCATTCACTTGACCCATGAATTGCTCTCCGAGTGCCTGCCACGTGCAAGCTTGTGTCCGGGAGCTGTGTGCTGGGCCGCAGTTAGATCTGCAAGATGGCGTGTGACGTTTCTCGTGGATGGAGGTGTTAGAGCAGCATTGCTGGGGGAGCACTGATGGCATGCTTTGTAAGACCGTCTTCATTTTTCTCCATTTAGGACAACAGCTTTGAGCAGTTCATTATTAATTATTGTAATGAGAAGCTGCAGCAAATCTTCATTGAACTGACTCTTAAAGAAGAACAGGAGGAGTATATACGAGAGGTAATGTTGAGAAAATTTTTTAAATATTCCTTTTTTACTCATAATACAAATTCTAGATTCAGAAGACTATAAACATAGTTTAGCCATACTGTGTCTTTTAAAAATTTGTTTGGTATGACATCTAACTGGAATTTTCTTTTCTACTCTGCTGCTAGTGCCCAGGACAATGCTTGGCATATAGTAGGTGCTCAGTGAACATCGGTTGACTGACGTGCCACTGGCTGCAGTGCAGTGAAGTAAAATAATATCCTGTTAAGGAACTAGTCCGAGATGAATGGACACATAACTGTGGTACATCCATACAAAGGCATACTACTCAGCAATAAGAAGGAACAAACAATTGATACAGTAACAAAGGAATCTCAGATGCATCAGGCTAAGTGAAAGAAGCCAAACTCAAAAGGCTACACATGCTTGATTCTATTTCTGTGTCATTCTATAAAAGGCAAAGCTATAGAGGCAAAGTGATGGGGACAGAACGATCAGTCGTTGCCAGGGGATCAGAGTGTGACCTCCAGGGGGCAGCACGGGGGGATTTTGGAGGCTGATTGTGGTGGTGGTTACCTGACACTACACATTTGCCAAAAACAAAGAGAACTGTATATCAAAAAAGTCAATTATCATGTATATAAATTTGAAAATATTTTGAAACTTTGTTCAGTCTTGAAAAGCATTAATTTTCTAAAATCTTACAATAAAAACAGGTATCATTTGTTGAGTGTTTACTATATGCCAAGTATTATACTAGTGTTGTGGGTGGATTATCTCAGTCAATATAGTTGGAAAATAATCAGAAGAAATATATACAAAGTCCTTACATCCTTAATTGTAAAATACATACTTGATTTTCACCTTTCATTTTTTAATAGAAAATGTTTTTCTAAGTATAAAACTTATTTATTTCAGAAAAAAAGAAATTTTGTTGTATCTATTATATTTTTGTTTCCTTTTCATTTATTTGCTTTAATATTTTAGTAATATTACCTATTTTTCTTCATTTTCTGTAGGGTCATTTTAAGTCATTAAGAACACCGAATCCTCTTTTTTGGCCTCTCCATATAGATTTTTCTAATGTGATTATTATCCCCAGCGATTTAGTAAAATAACTCATCTTCTCAAAAGCTAAATTATAAATATTTCATCTTTCATTAAGAATGATCATCATGCTTTAGAAAGGTTTTATACTTGAGTGGCACCTTTTTTAACGTAAACATCCTAAAAGCCAGATTCATTCTCTTCCTGTCTTCTCATTATAAAGAGACTGTCCAAACTTTGATCTGTAACTTAAAACAGTTTGTACAGATTGTCTGAAACACTTCTCAGAGTGTATAGGAAGATCCCTGGCGTGCCATATGAATTAACTTTCTTCCCCTTAGAAGAAAAATAAATGTTTACACTTACGGACAGAGTGTAAGCAGATACAGAATGATTACATTTGGCCTCCCAGCTTTGGCTTTGTAGCTAGTGTTGGAACCAGCGGAGAGGTTTCCATGTCTTTCCTTATGTTGAAAATACTTGGTCTTAGCACGGTTCTATTTTTACATTGGAAATAGTCAACAACCCTACAGCATGGGATTGACCCTAAAATTAATTTCTTCCTTGTGATACAAATTAGGAACAGAAGAATGTAGGCCTTAGATTCTTGGGATCAAGTTCTGACTTGTTTCCTTATAAACATCGTAAATATACACAAAGTGATACTGACTACTGACCCAAGGGCTTGTTGAGTAAATGGCGTGGGGCCAACACAGCGCATGGGAAATCGCCATGGATGGGAGAGTGGACGGGGAGGCTCTCCCAGCACAGGTCAAGGGCGTTGGTTCCAGTCAGATCGTGTCAGTGCTGAGCTGCTGCATTCCAGAAGTTTTGGGAACCAGAAGATGACATTTGCTGCGTTGATATTATAAAGGAAGTTTTCAGAGAGGAAGTGGGATATGGTGAGACAGGCGAAGTCCTGAGTTACAGATGGTAGTGTTGTGGCATCATCATATGGAGTTTGATTTTGTCCTGTTTTCTTTTTCAGGGCATAGAATGGACTCACATTGAGTACTTCAATAATGCTATCATTTGTGACCTAATAGAAAATGTGAGTATTGGGTAGTTTTCTAAGGAATTTCTTAGTAATATAATTCACTACTTATGAATGCTCTCACTGCCTTCAATGTTAAGCTTTCGTATTTTCACCTTTTCAACACTTTTCTTTAGAGAACTGCGAAGTCCTGGGGACTTTTATTATAACCTTAAGAGATCATACGTAGTTCTTAAACACGTACGTAGACAGCTGGACGTTTTGATACATAGCCGGGACACTCCCCCCCCCACCCCGTGCTCATCCTGTTGCCAGTGACAGAGCCCATCCGTGACGTTCCGATGCCCTGCCCTTGGATGCACCCTTCTTTCTTGTGTGCTGGGAACCTAGCTCCCATCCACAGCTCCTGGAAATAGGATCACTGATCAAAGGAGATTTCAGAAAAAGAGCTGTTTGCCAAATCAAAATTTCCATTTCATTTCTAAAATTCTAGTGATCTGTTAACAATATGTTCAGTGGTTTTTATCAATAATTGTTGGTGAGGATGTGGGGAAATGGTAGGTAACCCTTGTGCACTGATGGTAGGAATGTAAATTCATGTAACTGTTACAGAAAACAGTATAGAGGTTCCTCAGAAAATTAAAAATAGAACTAGTGTATGACCCGGGAATCCCACTCCTTGGGTATATATCCAAAAGAAACAGATTCAAGATCTCAAAGAGACATCTTCACTCCCATGTTCACTGCAGCTTTATTCACAATAGCCAAGATAGGGAAACCACCTAAGCGTCCGTCTACAGATGAATGGATAAAGAAGATGTGTATGTATACAATGGAATATTGTTCAGCCATGACAAAGAAGGAAATCCTGCCATTTGTGACAACAAGGATGGACTTTGAGGGCATTATGTTAAGTGAAATAAGTCGGAGAAAGACAAATACTAAAAGATGTCACTTATGTGTAGAATCTTAAAAAAAACAAACTTACAGAAACAGAGAATAAAATGAATGGTGATTGCCAGGGGCTGGGGGTAGGGGAAGGTGGGGAGATGGAGGCCAGAGGGTTCAAACTTCCAGTTACAAGATGAGTGAGTTCTGGAAATCTAATGTACTGCATGGTGATTATAGTTAACAATACCGTATTATATACTTGAAAGTGCTTAAGAGAGACTAGGTCTTAAGTGTTCTCACCACAAAAAAGAAATGGTAATTATGTGATGTGATGGAGGTAACTAACATTATGGTAGTGGTTGTTTTTCAGTAGATAAGCGTATTAAGTCGACATGTTGTATGCTTTAAATTTACAGTGTTTTATGCCAATTATATCTCAGTAAAGCTGGAAAAAAAGTTTTTGAATAAAAAACGACAAAAAACCTCCATGTTCAGGTTAAGATAAAGGAGGATAAAGGGACAACTTCAGGAGCTGAATTAGGTGGGCTCCAAGACCCAGGAGTGGCTGGTGTGGACCATGGCATTGCTTCAGGGAGATGAAGGGTTAGTGTGTGTGTGACTTCACTGGTGGCCAGGGGCCGTGGGTTTTTTCAGGTTACCAATGATGTATATGATAAGGCTTAAAGTGTGAAAAATTACTGTGTCATTTTTAGTCACCTTTCTGAATCTAAGATTTTTGTTTTTACATCATATTCTGTGGTTTATTATGAGTGGATTGCAGGAAAACTGATTTGTGTATAAAAACTGGGACTTACTTTATGCTTAGGGTTACTAGCACTCCTCCTGGTTTAATAACAAAGTATTTTGAAACAATGCATAAACTTCATTGTTCTAGTCTTTTCAGCTGTCAGTGTTAAGTGACTGCTGTGTTTCAGTGATAGAATCACAGGCTCTAAATGTCCAGCAAATCATTTTTTTTGTTCATCTTTAACAAGACCTTTTGGAAATTATATAATTAGTCGGTATCTTTTCCTTCAGTATTCAAAATATTCCTGAAAGCTGCATCTCTGATTAAATTGAACTTATAAAACAGTATTCTAAAGCATTACTGTTTTTCAGTTAAAAAATAATCTTTGTTTTGAAAAATTCAAACAACGTTGGAATGTGAACGCTAATATTCCACCTAAGCAATTCACAACTCTAGTCTAAAACCCCAGAAAATTGGTGGAATTCCTGAAAATTTTTTCTGGTAAATTTTGAGACCAAAGTAATTTGCTGTGGGAATTTTAACTTTCAGAAGTTGTGACTAGCACATTTTTCTTCATAAATTTGACGTTGTACTTAATTATTTTCCGTTAAGGAGGGAGGGGGGAAATGAGAACAGTGGTAATGCACTTAATTTAACTAGATTATCTCAGCCCAGAATTCCCTGGCATATATGATTAAAGAAACTCACGTTCACATAGGAGCCTGAGCACATAGAGGAAGTGTTTCCGTCCAGCATCACCTAACAATCATGTTTATTCTAAGGCTGTTAGGAGCACACTTGATTCCTGAGAGTCCACACTTCCCCCAGGTTTTGTGTGGAGTGAATAAATGCTGGTCAGAGGATGTCCCAGCCTTGTATGGAGAAGACGTGGAAGTGGGTGGGGCTGAGGGTCAGGGAATTGTTCTCTGTGGAATGGAGACGGATGGGCCTGGAGGGGCAGTCAAGGGACTTCAGCCTTTATTTAGCAAAGTAGAAGATTCCTGATTTTTCATTCAGTTTGGCTGGACTGACTGCTCTTGGGGTATATATGATCACAGGATCTGAATACCCAACAAGTTCTTACTCATGTTTAACATCCATTTCAAAATTTTATATGGAAGAAGAATTTTATTCTAAACAGGTATTCTTAAAACACAGCATTGATCGTTAAAAGCAGCATCCCAAATCACATCACTTCCCCCCACCCCCGAGAAAATAAACTTTATTTTGAACATAAGAACAGTTTGCAAACATGTGAAACCAATTTTCTTCTCAAGCTATGGATCGAATAATGATGGCCTTAGAAGACCATGGTTTGTGATTTATGGCCACACATTATAGAGGTAGTATTGTCACATTCGTTTTTGACTTTTAGATTTGTTTTTTAATCTTTGAGGTCTGACTTGTCTAAACAACGTGAATTTCAGTGATCAGCCAGTGAAGGTGGCTGAGGTGACTCCTCAGTCCTGTTCTGTGGGGGAGGCACCCTGGGGGAGGGGGAGATTCATAGAGACACTCCTCGCCTTCCCCTCACCCCCCACACCTGGGCCACTTTGGAGGAGGGCTGATTTCTGTGGCTTTTTGTTATTTGTTTTGATTCTCTGCTTCTTGTTGTGACTGAATGGAATTTTCTTGTGACTAAGTTGATTGTGTTCAATGGTATAATTAGGAATAATTATGAGAACAATACAGTGAGGAAGGAAGGAAACCTTTTTATTTCCTCTCTCCCAGAACACAAATGGAATCCTGGCCATGCTGGATGAGGAGTGCCTGAGGCCTGGCACGGTCACCGACGAGACCTTCTTGGAAAAGCTGAACCAAGTCTGCGCCACCCACCAGCACTTTGAGAGCAGGATGAGCAAGTGCTCCCGGTTCCTCAACGACACGTCCCTGCCTCACAGCTGTTTCAGGATACAGCATTATGCCGGCAAGGTATGGGCACTGCAAGACCCAGGCGGGCACCATGCCCCAGGGATGGCAGCCCCACCAGCGCCAAGAGTTTGCATGGAGCTGCTGGCATAGTAGAATCAGTAAATGTTGAGAAGAAATAGAATCTGGACCATGTTGAACAAAATCTTATGAGGACTGAGAGGTGGAAGGAAAGCCGGTAGACTTAATCAAGATTTCAGATTGATATTAAACATCGATTTTATTACTTTCAAGCTCCAAGCTATCCTGTAAGAAAGATTTATCAACACCAATAAAAGATTTGCCAGTAAAGATTAAGAGTCACTAAAGACTTAC
Organism: Camelus bactrianus; assembly: GCF_048773025.1. Lineage (NCBI taxonomy): Eukaryota > Metazoa > Chordata > Mammalia > Artiodactyla > Camelidae > Camelus > Camelus bactrianus. Next base: position 85,577,723 of record NC_133543.1, on the reverse strand, counting down.
AGTCAGATTTTAAAAGCACAAAAAAATAAATAAATAAAAATAAAAGCACAAAGCATTTAGTGAAAATCATGAATTTTTAGATTGAATTTGAAACGACACTGGAGAAAATATCTACTTGTTAAAAAAATCTACTCTTTTATTCACTTGCTTAATATTTGGGGGAATTAATTAACATAAAGATAATGTTAAAAATAAGCTTGCAAAACTTCAAAGGGGAAAAATTTGATTATATATTTAGTAAAAATCATGTGTATAGTATCTACCTTTAACTTCAAAATTCAAACATGGTACTTTTTCATCCTATGTTACTGAAAGATACTTTCCTGGTCAGTTTCTCTGCTGGCTTAAAGTGTCTATGAAAATATCAGTGTTATCTCTATTTTCCCCCGTCTCCTTTTAAACACGCTAGAATTGGTACATGTAAACTAAAAAATAGAGGTAAAACCTCAAAAATACGCTTGAACACACAAAAAAATCCTAAAATCCTTTGAAAATGTTATGATAATATTTTTGGAGTTTATTCTTGCAAATCCTGTAGGGTAACAGAATTTATTTTGAACTCTTCTGTGATTTAGACAGATGGAATTTAAACTTGGAGGCTAATTTGGTATTAGAGTGTGACTAATGTCTTGGGGATTTTTTGATGGAGAAAGAAGAGGCTGCAGTATAGATAGTCTCGGGTTATTTTTAACAGTTGTTTGATGCTGTAGCGTGCAGAATATCAGCCGCTGAGTACCATGTGCTGCTTGTAGGTGCTGTACCAGGTGGAAGGATTTGTGGACAAAAACAACGACCTTCTCTATCGAGACCTGTCCCAAGCCATGTGGAAGGCCGGCCACGCCCTCATCAAGTCTTTGTTCCCCGAGGGGAACCCCTCCAAGATCAACCTGAAAAGGCCTCCCACAGCAGGCTCGCAGTTCAAGGCATCTGTGGCCACTTTGATGAAAAACCTGCAGACCAAGAATCCAAACTACATTAGGTATTTCTCTCACATAGAGCTCTCTTTGACCGTTCAGTTACGAAGGCACTCTTAAGGAAGGTCATTTTCTTGTTTGTTTAAATCTGAGTGTAGTCCAAGCAGAGGATAAAAGTAAGGTATTTATAGGTTAAATAATATGATGTCTTAGGTTTGCTTTAAAAATACTCCAATGCCTCCAAAATGAGGAATTTTAAAAAGGAAAAAAAGAAGTTGGTGGAGTGAGACTAGATACTTAATGAAATAGGGTTCTTGACACATGGAAGTTCTCAACTTTCTGGGTCTTTTTTTTTAATTTAATGACAAGTTAAACAAAATGTTAATTTTTTTTTCTGGTAAGGGTTTTGCATAAACTCTTATTGGATTCATTTTGGATTCTTGTTATATTAACTTAGAAAGTGGGCTTTAGTTACAGGTCTGATATGAGGAAATATGTGCCTCTTTCTTTCTCGTGAGAGTTATCAGTGCGGAGAAAGTAATGATTTCTGAAGCAATCTGAAACTTTTCAAAGCAGCAGAAAGAACTTAAAAAGCATCTGGTCTCATTTTTCCACTTCTGGGGCATCTTAGATCTCAGGATTCAGTAAAGACCAACTAGTATTAGAGTTTGCAATGTGTGTATTTAGTGAACCAGGTAACAGAAGGTGTGTGTCTAACAGATCAGATTTCATACGGCACGTGGCCACCCACCTGTGCCTTCTACGGTTGTCTTTGAAAAATACAGTTGTGAGGAAGTTAGAGTGAAGAACGTTTTTGTGTTTGGCTTGTTGACCTAATATTTATATTCATAACAAATGTAAACAGGTAAAATCCCCTGGTTTGATTGCAACCAGCTTGGATCATATGTTAGGTAAAGATCTTAGTTTCAAGAAAAAATAACCAAGAAACTTTCTGTGATCAGTTGCTTTTGTTATTCTCAGTGGAATCAACTTTTTTTTTGAACCTTTAAAATTCTATTTTATTGAGGTATCATTTGCATGAAGTGATATGTACAGATCCTAGGTTAATGACTCAATTATTTTTTCACCTCTGTTTATATACTTTGGTAACCACCACCCAGGTCAAGACATGGAACATTCCATCACCCCAGAAAGTTCCTTTATTCTCCTTCCCTTTTAGTGGTTTTAATGTGTCTTTAAGAAGTCTTAACTAGTAAACGCCAAGGTTGTGAACATATTATTATATATTTTTACAGTCATTACAGTTTCAAATTTCATTTTAAGGTCTATATTTTTCCAAATAGATATTCTATAGCTTTGGGACTATATACTGAAAAGAAAAAAAAATCTCTATTTCTCATTCATTTGCCCTGATGTCTTTATTGAAAATCAATTGAATATATGTGTAGGAGTCTAGGTCTCAACTCACTAGTTTATTCCATGATCTGTTCCGTTGATTTGTCTATCCTTAAGCCAAAGAGTAGACATTATTTTTATAAATGTAAAAGGAAAACATAAAAAAAACCAAGGTCAAATTAGGTAAGGTTTAGTTGTCCATATATCATATGTGTGTGTGGAATTTATTTGACAGTTGTAGCTAGGCAGACATCACCATACATGTTTAACAGTATATTAACTAGGATACAGAGATTGCTACAGCAAGATTCAGAAAAAACAGGGGCTTAAACAAGATTGACTTTTTTTTTAATTGAAGTACCATCAGTTACAGTGTGTCAGTTTCTGGTGTCCAGCACAATGTCCCAGTCATGCATATACATACATATATTTGTTTTTTTTTTCTTTTTATTAAAGGTTATGAAAGGTTTTTTTTCATTAAAGGTTCCTTGTGCTACACAAGGTTATTAAAGATTTTTTTCATTAAAGGTTCCTTGTGCTACACAGCAGAAACTTTTTTTAAAATCTATTTTTGTATATAGTGGCTAACATTTGTAAATCTTAAAACTCCCAAATTTATCCCTTCCCACCCTCTTTTCCCGGTAACCATAAGATTTTTTACTATGTCTGTGAGTCTGTTTCTGTTTTGTAGATAAGTTCATAGTATCCTTTTTTTCCTTTCTTTCTTTTTTTTCAGATTCCACATATGAGTGATATCATATGGTTTTTCTTTCTCTTTCTGACTTACTTCACTTAGAATGACAATCTTTAGGTCCATCCATGTTGTTGCAATGGCATTATTTTGTTCTTTTTTATGGCTGAGTAGTATTGCATTGTATAAATATACTACAACTTCTTTATCCAGTCATAATGTTGACATTTATTTCTTATGTAACTTCTAAGTGTGTGGACTCCAGGGCCAGTAGAGCAACTCCCTCTGTGTTGTGGTCCTGCAGTTTCCAGGGTGTTTCCCCTAATCTGTGTAGTTTGCGATGGCTCACCACCGTGTCAGCATTCCCAGCCAGCAGCTTGCAGAAAAGCAAAGAGAGAACAAGTGCCTTCCTTTTAAGGCCACACCAGAGATGGCAAATGTTACTTCTGCTCTGGCTAAAATTTTGGTCACATGGCCACACCCACCTGCAAAGGAAGCTGGGAAATGTAGTCTTTCCTTGGGTAGCAATTTGCCCTACTGAAAATGAGGGAGATTAGGGATTTAGGGAGACAGCGGTGTTTTTAATCTTTTCATTGAGGTATATAATATACATACAGTACAGTAGGGTATGTGAATCTTAATTCTACTGCTTGTTGAATTTTTACATATGTCTACACCTGGGTAGTCCCATCCAGATCAAGATATAAAGCATTTCCATCAATTCAGAAGGGTCCCTTATGAAATTTTAAAGCATATAAGTACCATATTGTTTCCTTCTTGTGCTGTTTAGGCAAAACAGTTCCTTCCCTGTCATTCTCCACCCCAGCCGCTCCCCAGCGGTAACAGCAATACCGAGTTCTTACCAGGGATTAGTCTTTCTAGAACTTCATATAGATGGAATCATAAAATATGTCCTTTTTTACGTCAGACTTCTGTCATACGACAAAATGTCAGTGATATTCATCCATGGTATTATACACATTATTTTTTATTGCTGTGTATAAAGTGTATTTATTTTGAAGTTTTTATAAAATGATTTGAAATAACTTCAAAAGAAACAGCCAGGTTTTCCAGGAATAATAAATAATTATCTCACCGTGAAATACTTATATATGATATTTGTAAAATATGGACAGATACATCCATAGGCAACAGAGTTTAAAACCTAAAATCTGTGTGATCTTTTAGGTGTATCAAGCCGAATGATAAAAAAGCAGCACACATCTTCAACGAGGCTCTAGTATGTCATCAGATCAGGTACCTGGGTCTTTTGGAGAACGTCCGTGTGAGGAGGGCGGGCTACGCCTTCAGGCAGGCCTATGAACCTTGCCTAGAAAGATATAAAATGCTTTGTAAACAAACATGGCCTCATTGGAAAGGACCAGCAAGGTAAGACATTCATTGATCATATTTAATAATAAGTTTTAAAGTATATAGATACCGTGTTGTGTTCTTCACATGCAAAACAATTCTGTGAAAGGTTGGGTGTAGCCTCTGTTTTGGTCCATCTTCCATCAGATGTGTTTTTATTTGATGCTAATTCTTATTAATAATAAAAGTCTTGGTTTTCTTTAAGGTCAAAACAGAGCTTATCAAATCCACATTTAGAACTAGTATATCAATAGAACTAGTATATCAATAGAACTTTTAAAATACGCTGTGGCAAATTAGCAGGAGGGGAATTTTGTAATTGGTAAGTGTATTTGTGTAGAATCCTAGAAGGGTAGAGTTAGAGGCATCTTGGATCGCTGCTCGAAGCTTTTCCGGGGTTTTTTCTGGAGAATTAACTCCAGAGAAAGTAAGTGGGTGGGAATGGGGGTCCCAGTCTTTGCCCATATCTGTACCAGTGGAGAAATGGAGGTCACAGTGTCGGTGTAATTGCGAGTAAACCTGGATTGGAGAATATGGCAGAACTCAGGGCCTTATGGCTGTTAGCTCACCTGCCTTGAATTGCACTCACCCACCCAGTCCCAGACAGCACTGGACCACTGCAGACCCATCCAGTGCAGCCCCTGAGATCCCCCACATGCAGAGAAGCTGTATGCTGGCAAGTGGGGGCTGCAGGCGAGGACTCCGGCTGGCCTGCACAGTGACCTTTCTTCTGCTCTCACCAGTCACAGAAGTGGCCCTTCCTTAGAAGCTCGCCCAACCACTGCAGGAGGGCTGACGTGCCCATCTTATGGGGGTTTTCATTCCGCTATACTGGTGTTGCCTCCACGTTGTCACTGGACCTGGCCTTTCCCAGGGGCATCAGTAGGATTAGACACTCACCCTCTATTACAAGAAAAGAAACTCCACACATACGATGTTGTCTCTGGTACATAATTCAATCTCCAGATAATGTAGGATGTGAGTACTGTTTCATTTCCCTCTGCTGATTTCCAGAGTATTATGGTCAACGTCTACCATAATACACAGAACATGTATTCACTCCCTGCCTGGCATCTAGTCCACAAGTTGGTGGGGCGAAGTTTAGTATTAAAGACTGTTAAATCCAGTGTCCAGGATGGAAAGGTCACAGCCAAGTCCAGGCCTTGCTCCTACCCCGTAAGACCTTCATTCTGCTGTATGCAATGGGTCTGGCACTTAGCACTTTTGGGCCCTGCCTACAATCTGAGCAACAGGAGCAATGTCTAAAATGTTTTCAAAAATTAACTGAATGGGGTTCAAAATAGACTTGAGTTTCTTACATATCCTCTGGCCCCAGTTGGTGCATTGATACAAGTATTGCCTCTGCTAATGAAATCAAGAAATTGACTTTAATACCCTATTTTCTTAGAATTCATAGTTCTGAACCGAGAACACTTTTTAGCATTAACTGGATTCGGTTTAATTTGTGGAGTTCAGTCTGAAAATTCTTTGATTGAAGGATGCTTACTGAAAGAACAGTTATACTTGGAAATGAAGCTTTTTTTTTTTTAAATACTGCTGAGAACCTAATATCATGATTTAAGATGAGATAACCTATTTTTGTAACTCATGAAATTTACTGTTTTTATTTATTTTTATAGAGCTGGTGTGGAGGTTTTGTTTAATGAATTAGAGATTCCTGTGGAAGAATACTCCTTCGGTAGATCAAAGATATTCATTCGAAACCCAAGAACAGTATGTAATCAAAGCCTTACACTCTGAATTTATGTTATAATCATATAGGCAAGTTCCCAAAGGATGTTTAGCTCTATAATATCACCCAGGTTGCTACCAAGAATGCCACATTATTGTGTTTTTCTGCAAATGTCCAAGAGGATGGGTTAGTAAGAGGTAATGGAAGAATGTGTATTTTTTTTTTATAAAACATCAAAAGTTTTGAGCTGATAGATTGTATAGCATTTAAGAAATCATAAAGACACTGGTACTGCAACAGTAAAACCTCCCCAATTCATAAAAATTAGAGGTAAATTCTGTCTGTATTTGTAATATGTGAATTATATAGTAATTTTAGGAAAGATAACCCTACATAAGAGGTACGTGAAGGCACCCAAATTAAAAAAATTTTTTAAGTTAAAAAGAACACTTAAAATTCTATTTAGTAAAAACTCCAAGGGAGCCTTTTAAAAAGTGAATAGATTTCAAAGTTGTAGAATAGATAAACAAGATTATACTGTATAGCACAGGGAAATATATACAAGATCTTATGGTAGCTCACAGAAAAAAAAATGTGACAATGAATATATATATGTTCATGTATAACTGAAAAATTGTGCTCCACGCTGGAATTTGACACAACATTATAAAAAGATTATAAATCAATAAAAAATGTTAAAAAAAAAAAAAGAAAAGAAAAAAGAAAACCTTCCAAAAAAAAAAGTGAATAGACTAGCATGAAGTATAATTAACATAGCAGTTTATCGGTCATTTGGAGAATTTAGGAAGTGTTTAAATTGAGAGAACCCTTGCCAGCATTCTGTTAATAATTCCACCCTCACAGATAGTGTGAAGACACGTCTAGAGCTCAGTCCAGCCCTTACATGATTTGTCATAAGTTCTAAAGCACCGTCATCTAAATTGTGTATCTTGTGGTTCACTCCGACATCGCGACATTTTATTTCCTGAGAATGGCTTTCATGTATGCCGTGTGTCTTTTGGTGGGTTTTTGATAAATCTATCTATTATTTATTAGTTATTCAAATTAGAAGACCTGAGGAAGCAGCGTCTTGAGGACCTGGCCACTCTCATTCAGAAGATTTATCGGGGGTGGAGGTGCCGCACACACTTCCTGCTCATGAGGAAGAGCCAGACCGTGATTGCTGCCTGGTACAGGAGATACGCGGTGAGAGTCCCGGCGTGTTTGGTCTGTAACGACGAAGCTTATTGGCAACCGTTTGTTACGTACTTAACTATGTAGGTGATTTTTTTTTTTTTTACACATTTAATCCTCCTAGTGACCTTACGAAACGGGTGCTCTTCTGGTCCCTTTTTTAAAGATGAGAAAGCTAAGACATTGATCTGTTAAGTAACAGCTACTAAGTGGCAGAGATGGGATTTGAATCCAGGACAGCTTCAAAGCCCAAGTTTGGTTTATCACACTGTCTTCCACTGATACAGAGATCTGTAGTGGGAGACCTACACCTTGAATTTGGTGATCGGATTGGAAGAGGTAATGTCATTTAACCCTTTGAGTATGGTAGGGTCGGTTTTCCAAAATAATTGGCTCTTCTCCATTTATTGTAGGACACTGGGAATGGCTTTAATTCTAGAGAGCTAATGCCACATTTTAGTAGAATTTTGTGTTTGGGTGAAAAGTTGGATTTCCGTTAGTCCTCAATCTAGACCTTTGGGAAAGGACCTCAAAATAAAGGAAGGTTAATTGATAGAGAATTTCTTTTTTGGAATTTTCTTCCTCACTCGATTAGAGATGTTTCACTGGAGGCGTAACAGGTTTGAGGAGAACCTGAAGGTTTGCCTGTAGGCTGGCTTGAACTTGGCATTGTGTTCTTGCAAAATGAATTTTAGTGATAAGAGCACTGCTTCCAAATGCTTTTTCATTCTATGCTTTTTCACTAGAGAGTGAGTTGGAAAAGGAATTAAAATTGCAATCAAATCTCCGTTAGGGTATTCTTCCTCTTTTTCAGCTGTAGAGGAATTTTGCTGTAAAGGAGTGTATAATCAGAGCATAATTTATGCTGACCTATTCTCATGTAATACATTTTAGCGTATAATTTCCAAGTTTTAGAAATTAATGAGTTACTTAAATGATTAACTAAAGAAAAATTGCCTGATCTTTAAAAGAGTATCTTTAAAGTTGCTTCCTCTAGTCAAAAAAATATAACCAACAATACAAGTGTTAAAATTTGACCCTATCCAGCCATGTTAATGATACATTCATTCATATGTATTCTGCAAGTGCCTGGAGGACTTTGTCCCCAACCTGGCTGCACAGAGCCCTGGTGCTTTGCCTGCCTGCAGATTCATGATGCTCTGTTTTCTGTTTTCCTGAGAAGGGGAGGACCAAGAAATAGCCAGTCCTCAAGGAACCCTTTTCATTATTTCTTATTTTGAGATCATTAAGAAAATCCAAGTTTGGAAGGATTCTGATTTAATCTGTCTTGAATTCTGCAGATAGTTTTGAAACACCTCCTCTGCCAGACTCTGGGGATAGCAAGCTGAACCAAACAACCTGATTCCTGTCCTCAGAGAGTTTATATCTAGTGAAGGACGATATGCATTTAAGCAAGTAAATAATCAGAACAATGACAGATTGTACTAAGTGCTAGGAAGGAAATAGAGAACAGAGATAAAGAGGAGTAGGGAGACAGGATATAACGTTAGTAGGATGGTCAAGGAAGACCTCCTGGAAGGAGTCATTTCTCAGAAGAATGAGAAGAAACAGGCAGGGAACCAAGAATAGTAGGTGTTATTTACATCCCCTCCACCCCCTGCAGTATAGAGCTTTTGTGTCTCCAGATATTAAAAAAAGGCACCATATGTATCATTCATTCATGATGCTGGGAGTTAGAGTGAAAACCAGTAACAGCCCAATCTTTAGAGAAAGTACCAACTGTGCTCTGGCGTCATCTCTGTGTAAGCTGCAGGCATACCTGAGAGACATTGTGGGTTTGGTTCCACACTGCTCCAATAAAGCAAATACCACCATAAAGCGAGTCGCATGGATTTGTTTGTTTCCCAGTGCACAAAGAAGTTAATGTTTCCACTATACTATGGTCTGTTAGGTGTGCAATAACACTTTGTCTAAACAAAACTGTACATATCTTAATTAAAATTACTTATTGGCTAAAACATGCTAACCATAATTTAACAATGCACGGTTGCCACAAAACTTCAATTTCTAAAAAAACGAAATTACCTGAAAAGTGCAATAAAACAAGGTATGCTTGTAAATGTCTCAACCAGTGAACTACGTGTTATCCAAGCCAGTGATTTTGCCTTGACCAAATAACTCAAAAGATTTTCTGAATGTCCATTTTCGGTTACTGATAATGTTAAAGTCCATACTCTGTGATATTTCATGACTCTTTGAGATGAATTCTAAAGTGAGATAGTTATTTTCAAGCCACACAGGAATTTTAAAAGGAAAACATTGAGGTCTCAAATGGATGTCAGAAGTGATGGTCAGATGTTGTAGGTATAATTTGGGCCCTACAGCCGTGGAATATCAATCCGTGTGGAACCTTAGAGGTACAACTGATGTGGAAACTGAGGCCGAAAGAAGGTAGTGACTTGTCTGTCCATGGTCCCAGGTTCTCTTTGCCTGTGTCTCTGGCATCCTCTTTTGTTCTGCTGCACATACGTTTCTGACATCACCTTCCATTTCCTCTGATCGTCTAAAATGTAGCCCAGGGTCCTGGAGGCCTTGATCCCCTCAGAGAAAGGGAGCCGGGCAGGCCACCATCTCCAGAGTCAAAGACTCACAGCACGGCTTCAGGACTTTGTTTGCAAAGCTGTGGAATTTCATCTCAGATGCCCATGTTGTAGTGAATATTCCTCCCTAAGTACAGTAAGAACTCACTTGTCTAGGGCCAGTGTTCCAGCAGGCTCCACTCTCCAAGGCATCAGCCCTGGAAGTAAGGAGGGCCTCTGGGCATTGAGCTTACTGACTCTTGGCCCCAGGCATCACGGGGTCTTTCCAAACCTTTCCCACCTAGAAGTAACCTCTGCTGCATCTGAACCTGCCTGCTGTGCTCTCATTTTCCCCAGGACACTATTTTTCTTTTCTATTCCTGGCTGGTCCCCTCTGCGAGCCCTTGAATTCAGGGATGGAGTTGGATTCACATTTACATCCTCATAGTTCCATCGAAGGGCTGGATGCAGAGTTGGAGCTCGATAAATAAAGTTTAGTTGATTGGTAGAAGTTTACTAAAATTTGTTAGCTGATTTCCCAGCTTGAGGCAGGGTGAAAGCAGCAAACCTAAAAGGAACTGGGGGTGTTAGAGGCTGACTCAGTAAGCAGCATCAGAATGCTCGGATGCAGACGCAGAGCTCAGTGTGTCTCCATGTTCTGTGCATTTATTGGGTGTCTGCTGTGTGTTCCAACTCTGTATTATAGCAGCATGATGCAAAGAACAGATGTTAGTCATGGTGGATCCTGAGTTACATAGAAACCATTCAATTATATTTTCCATCCTTGAAGCAAACTTGAGATTAACTCAAGTTTGGATTTTTGGATAGTTTGATTTCTATACTTCTTGGTTCCCAGAAGGAATACGGGTGATCATGAGTTCGCTGCACTAAGTGAGCAAGTCTACTCTCTGTGAATGTGTATTTGGGTGTGTAAACAGAACGGCTAATATCTTCCCCTTTCATCCTACAGCAACAAAAGAGGTATCAACAGATAAAGAGCTCTGCCTTGGTAATTCAGTCTTACATACGGGGTTGGAAGGTGAGTTTAAAAGAAGTGACCCTTATTTATCTGGGGTTTCCATGTTCTTTACAAAGGATGATGTCTTTGGGCTCACCCTGCAGGGGAGGGCTCCTGGTCTCCTGCCTACCCTGTAAACAGTCAGATGGAAAGAATAAATATTATGGGCCAAGCTGGGGCCCTTGACTATGTCTTGGCTGCTTCCTGCTTTCTTTTCAAAAGCTTTGTTCTCTGAGCAGGAAGTCCTTGAAGTAATACTGTACATAATTTCAGTATCCTCTTGCCCTGTTTGCGAGGGAAGCTGTAGTCCAGGGGGCCATTTCTTACTGTTGCCTCCATACCTGTGAGTCCTGCCAGACCTCAGCTCCCCAGCCCAACAGTGCCTTCTGTAACTTCCCCGTGACCATCTTGCAGGCTGCCCCATAATGATCGAATGGTCTGGAGCTCTAACTGTCTTAGCAGGGGTCACAGTGCACACACTACCTGGTTCCAGGTCCTTCCTGCCAAGGCTTGGATCAGGGTCAGCAAACTACAGCCCATGGGCCAAATCTAACCTACTGCCTGTACAACCTGAGAGCTAAGAATGGTTTATATTTTTTAAGGCATTGTTAAATTTTAAAAAAAGAGGAATATTTTGTGACATAAAAATTATGCAGAATACAAATTTTATATAAATATATACGTACATGAAATACAAAGTTCATAGAAATAGTGTTTTCTAAAAAATTTTTTATTGAATGAAAGATTTTTAAAATTCTATAGTGCTTTACAGTTTTCAAAAGTTTCACGCATATGATTTCATACAATCCCATAATAACACTTGTTTTATCCCCTACTGCTGTTACCCTTTCCCCCTTCCCTTTCTGTACTGGTAATCTAGTTTGTCCTCTATATCTGTGAGTCTATTTCTTTTTTGTTTTATTCACTAATTTATTGTATTTTTTAGATTCCACATATAAGTGATACTGTATTTGTCTTTCTCTGTCTGACTTATTTCACTTAGCATAATGCCTGCCCTTCAAGTCCATTCATATTGTTGCAGATGGCAAAATTTCATTCTTTTTTATGGCTGAGTAATATTCCACACATATACATATACACACACCACATCTTCTTTAACCATTCATTTGTTGATGGACACTTAGGTTGTTTCCATATGTTGGCAACTATAAATAATGCCACCATGAACATTAGGGTGCCTATATCTTTTTGAATTTTTTTTATATATCCAGGTGTGGAATTGCTAGGTCATATGGTAGTTCTATTTTTACTTTTTTGAGAAACCTCCATACTATTTTCCACAGTGTCTGCACCAATTTACATTCCCATCAGTAGTGTGGGAGGGTTTCCTTTCTCCACATCCTCGCCAACATTTGTTATTTATGTTCTTTTTAATGATGACCGTTCCGACAGCTGAGAGGTGGTATCTCACTGTGGTTTTGATTTGCATTCTTCTGATGATAGTGCTGTTGAATATCTTTTCATGTGCCTGGTGGCTGTCTGCATTTCCTCTTTGGAAAAATTAATCCACAGAGGCATTGCAATCCCTATCAAAATACTAATGGCATTTTCCACAGAACTAGTACAAATAATTTCAAAATTTGTATGGAAACACAAAGATGCCAAATAACCAAAACAATCTTGAGAAAGAACAGAGCTGGAGAGGCCACACTCCCTGACTTCAGACTTAACTACAAAGCGACAGTAATTGAAACAGTACAGTACTGGTACTAGATGAATGGAACAGAATAGAGAGACGAGAAATAAACCCACACACTATGGTCAATTAATCTGTGACAAAGGAGGTAACTATATACAGAGGAGAAAAGATGGTCTCTTCAATAAGTGGTGCTGGGAGAACTAGAAAGCTTATGTAAAAAAATGAAATTAGAACATTCTCTAATGCCATATACCAAAATAAACTCAAAATGGATTAAAGACCTAAATGTAATAAGACCAGGTACCATAAAACTCCTAGAGGAAAAACAGGCAGAACACTCTTCCACACAAATGGCAGTGATGTCTTTTGGGTCTTTCTCCTAAAGCAAAGGACACAAAAGCAAAAATAGACAAATGGGTCCTAATTAAACTCAAAAGCCTTTGCACGACAGAAGAAATCACTGACAAATTGAAAAGACAACCTATTGAATGGGAGAAGATACTTGCAAATGATATGACTGACAAGGGGTTAATATCTGACGTACATCAACAGTTCATTAAATTTAGCATCAAAAAAATAAACAACCAATTAAAAAGTGGGTTGAAGAACTGAATGAAAGTTTTATAAGTACACAGCCATGCTCATTTATTTTATATCTTGTCTGTGGCTTCTCTAGCGCTACAAGGCAGAGTTGGTAGTTGTGGTAGAGAACTTGTGACCTGCAAAGCCAGAAGTACCATCTGCCCTTCTACAGAAAATGCTTATTGCCCCTGCTCAGGTTAAAGATGCTTCAAAGATACCACTTTCCTGTTGGGTGATTTTGTGGAGTGGGCTGGATCCAGAGGGTGGTTCTCAGGCCCAGAACCCCTTCAGAGGGTAGAGCCTTGGGCCAGGAGTCCGGCAGCTTCCACTGACCTTTGTCGAGGCCTGTGGTGACCCAAGGGTTCGGTTGTTGTCCCACAGCAATTGCCAAAATACAAGCCTGAGTACATGGAGTAAGTGAACTTACTATCCGCAGGTTTTTCTTGGACCTAATACAAGTCCTGGCTCCAGGTGTCCAGTCTAGAGACTTCAGAGTCAGGACTCGGGGTTCACCTCCAGACTGGCGGTCCTCCTGGCCCCCGCAAAATCAGTTTCCAGCAACTGCTGGAAAGAAGCCACTAGTTTTGAACCAGTGAGGAAACTTATTTTAGCAAATTTTTAGTTACCTCCTCTGGATAAAAAGTACAGCTCCAGCTACATTCCACACAATAATCATTAAAGGGAGCAAATGGATTTTGGTGGTTCACTGGAGATCCTTCAGCCACATTCTGAGAACTGTTCCTTCCATCTGCTGTGCACCAGTTTGTATCGCTGTGATCAGGTGTTTTCCCGTCACAGTGCAGGGCAGGGGAGGCTGCTGTCTCAGTCTGAGTGGGGACTACACTGTCACCTGTGACACCTTCATTTACCACCTTCTCAGGCCGTTTGGGGTAATAAGCTATTTCCCCTTTTCCTTTCTTTAAGCTACTGACCTTTGCCCTGAGAATCAGGATTATCACTGTCTCTTCCGGTGTTTGTTTTCAAGTCACTATGGATACAGTTTTTTTGTTGTCATTAACTTTCTGTTTTTCTGGGTCATTCTGTGCTTTAGGCCCGAAAACTCCTGCGGGAGCTGAAGCATCAGAAGCGCTGTGAGGAAGCAGCCACCACCATTGCAGCGTATTGGCATGGTACCCAGGTAGGCCAGAGACCCCCAGGAAGGCAGCGGGTCCGGAGTGCTGTGTGGAACCACCGACCCTCCATTCGGGTCTCACTCGCTTAAGCTCCTCGGCACGCGTTTGCCTCTTGCTCTTTGCAGCGTCCTGGTGGGGGGTGGTGGCACATGCTTTTGTGTTTACTATTTGACGGTGACCGGTGTCTGTCTTTCTCTTTCTCCGTTGGGAATCAGCAGTAACCTTTCTTGCCTTAAACTCTTCTGTGACTCCTTTTCAAATGCATCACAGGCGCGAAGGGAACTGAGCCGGCTGAAGGCGGAGGCTAGGAATAAACATGCTATTGCAGTTATCTGGGCTTACTGGCTTGGATCGAAGGTACTTGAAATGCACATCCCATCACTCCCATCCTGGAATCTGCAGTAATCAGTCCGTACCTCCAGCGTTTCAGGGGACGGAGGCCCACAGTTAACCGTGGCTCACACTGGTGCATGCTGTAGCCGCTAAATTTAATAAACCTGGAGATGTTAGTGCCAAGAGTGCCCTAGGAAGCTTAAAGCATGTGCAGGGAAAAAAAGACTAATTGCTCACTAATGAGACACTAGCATAGCTGTTTTTTGTTAAACTGTCAAATAACATGCATGTTTAGTTTCCTTTTTTTTTTCCCACCCCCCGATGTATCCTGGCAGTCTTAGAGGTGTTTTGGTGTGTTGGGGGTGGTGGGGGGCATGTTGGAAATGTTAAGGTTTGGGTTTCTTTGGTCTTCTGCAACATATTGACAGTAGAAACGCCTTTAACGCATGCTTTAAAAAAATATTAATCCATAAATGAAATTGTTTTTAGGCTCACTGTGGCAGCTATTGATTATTGTAAGCAAAATATTGTATGTGAAAAGAATTATCATCTGTGACTTAATAAAAGCTATGTTCATGCAAAGCTAGCTATAATTGCCCCTGAAGAATCCCAGGAATTTCAGCATCAGCTGTTTGTTTTCAGAAACAAAGGCCTCCTGAAATACTCTCACTAATCCCCAGGCAGAGTCGTGGGCTCTGTGAACATTTCACAAACCCCAAGGGACAAGCATTTTAGATGTTTTTGTTACTTAGAAAATCAAAGGTCATCTCTGCTAAAAATGTGTATTCCAGCTAGAAACTCAAATACCCATACAGTCCTATGTTTTCAAGTCTACCTTGTCAGCGTTATAAACCCATCTTGTGAGGAAAATGAGAAAAGTCAACATTTGCCGGCATAAAGATCTTAAAACTTGCCACAAACAAACCAGAGTTGTTCGTTTGTATTTTCCCCTGAGAAATCGGTGTGGAGCAAACCAGTTCTTTTAATAAACTGAGGGAACTGTCTTAGCAGAGGCAGAGGGTGTCTTAGTTATCCCTGGGACCTCTCCCCTGAGTGAGCTCATTTCCCAGTCTGAGTACGACAGTGTAATGAAGCATGAGTGCCTGTCTATTTCTGTCTTTTAAAACAACATACCTCAGATGAATTTTTCCCTAAGTTAGTTTTTAAACCTATGAGTTGTTTCACTTTTTATCTTGCTTCGGTATATTTCACTTTTGGAGCCTTCACTAATACTAAATTTTGATACGTGCCACTTCTAACTGGAAAGAATTGGGGGTTTTTTTGTTCTTGTTTTTTTGAACTACAGAGAAGCAGCCTTTATTCCTTCCAGTTTCTAAACGGTTGTTCACAAGAATTGTCTTCTTATGCACCCAAATGAACGAACTCAGGAATTCACGGCCTCTTTGGCCCCGTGGGCTGGCAGCAAGGGGAAGTCTACTGAAATTAGGTGCCACTCAGAGTTCTAAGGCTTCGATGGGGGAGGGCAGAAGGGAGAATGTGGTGAAGGAAAGGAAGAGGGAGAGAACCGGGGAGAAAAAGGAAAAGAATGGAAGTAAGGGAGTGGAGGGAGTGCTTCCCTTAGGTACCACACAGATGGCTGGCCATCTTCTGGGACAGGGCCTTAACGCATTGAAAACACGAGGGACCACACAGCCTTCCACTGATGCTTTGGGTTTAAATGATCACGCACCGTTTCTCTGTCATTCTGAAATCCTTATAAATTGGCTCTCCTGTTTGGTGGGGTGTCTTTTTTCTGGTCATTTGTGCTATCTGCATTGGGCCGTCTCTTTTATTTACCGTCTAAAACATTCTAGGCTCGAAGGGAATTGAAACGCTTGAAGGAGGAGGCTAGGCGTAAGCATGCAGTTGCTGTCATTTGGGCTTACTGGCTTGGACTGAAGGTACTTCCTCAACCCCTTCTTTCTGTCCACGGTGAACTCAATGAAGCCCAGCACCTACTAACCCCGATGAAACAATTACGCTTGCTCTTGGTCTGCACAGTCTTTTACAATGTCATCCTGCCTAATTTTGTTCCTTTTGAGAACAAACCTATACACTAATATTTTCTGATTTTATTGTGGTGTCTTTCTTTAAATCATAGATTTAAAGTAATAGCGTGTTACTTTAAATAGTAATATAGTATATTTTTCCCAAGATATTTGGTTATCCAAGTTCTATTTAATGCTATCTCTATGAGGATGAAGGTTTTTTTCTTTTCATTTATGAGACAGAGTTACAGTCGTTGAGCTAAAAGCTGACCCACCGTCTGCGGTGACCAGCCTGGGGATATTGGGCTATTGTTGCCCTTTATCCTCCTATTCTGTTCCATTGCTGGCTCCTGGGGCAGAGCTTTCTTCAAAGTGCCTGCCATTCTAATTGTTCAGCATAGAAACCAAAGGGTTTTGCATAAATGTACAGATTTTGACAAATAAGACCGGCAGTGGATCATTCAGGTTAAAGAGGACTTTTGATTTGAATGCCTTCTAATTTAGGGCAGGGTTTATTTCAAAGTGGTACTAACCATTTGAGGTGAGGATGCATATAAGTAAACATGGCTCCAAATTCTGAAAAACCCTGACAATAACCTTAGGCAATACAAGGATTTTGTGTTCCTAATATTCAATAACTCATCACTGCAGGGACCCAGCCACATTGCTGTTTTGGGATAATTAGGCCCCCTTTTGACACTTCCCCTTTGTTGTTTTACTTTAGTATTATAGTAATTCATTTTTTTCTAAATATTTGAATGTCATCCAGGAAACCATTGACTCTGAATCTGGACAGTGTTAGCAGTATCTATCTGTAAACTCTGCTTTGAACAACCTACATTTTTTTCCCTGAAAGTTTAGCCTATAAACTTTAGTAAATTAACTTTGTGATTATAATAAATATGCATCAAGTTATTTTTGAAGTAATTAAGTAACTTAAATATGAATTTAAGATGTTCTATCTCTAGAATTCTGAACAAGTTCTGTAACTACTTTTTCAAAGTCAAAACTAAGGATTTTATTTCCCATTTGATTCACATTCTAATTTTCATAAAGGGAGGAACAAACAACATTGAGTCAGGACTTTTACTCTCTATAATGATTTCTACCAGCAACATCAGATTTATCTTCAGCGTTCTGGATTTAACTAACTGCATATGATTTTAAAAGCACCTTCATATTAGAGTGTGTGCTAGCGTCCTATAAACCAAATTCACTGTTTTAGCCTAAGTTATTTGGGCTTATTCTCAACATAACTGTCTTTATTCTTCCAGTTTCCAACAGAACAGGATTATTTTAAAATGTTGCCATTATTACTGCTATGAGATAAGATTAAACTCCTTTGAAGACCAAGAATGTAATAATTTTGTATTTTTTTAAAAAGAATTATGTTAATAGGAACTGTAGTTTCACCCTTATAAATGATTTGATTGTGAAATTGATTATAAAGTTCAATGGGACCCTTTTTAGGACCCTTGGGGCCCATGAGGGGGACCCATTCTATATGCCAGCGTGTTGTCACCAGGCCTTCTCTGTCTGTAGCTGTATTTCAGGAGAAAGGGCCTGTCCTGTGAAGTATCAAAAAGCATGTTGCCTTGAGCTCAGTTACAGTGACGTTCAAGTGAATACAGGACTTCTAGTATATTTCTAAGGACATGTTTTCACGAAACCTCACTTTAACTTCTCTGCTTTCCTACACTATTACAATTTCAGGAACCAATGAATAGGTACCTTTTTTCTTTTTGTTACTTTTGACCTTGTAAGTTTGAGATTTGAAATAGTTACGAACAACTCCAAAGCTAAAAGAGAAATGAGCATCGGTAACATAGAGTATGAATTAAAGGAGAAACTGTCTATGTGGTGTATGGGAGAATTTTCAAACCTTAATAATCCACAGGTGTAGAAAATAACGCTGATGCTCACATGCCCAGAGGGACTAGGCAGGTCTTGTGTTGAGGGAAGTAGCAGATGGAAGGCGGGTTAGGAACAGCCGGCCTCATGTAGTTTGGAGCGTGCAGCTCTCTCCTAAGGCAGCAGCGGCCACTCTGGTGCACTTTGTCCTTGTCGTGTGGGACTGGAGCTCACTGTTGCTCGATACTAGAAAATGGTAAGAGAAACCCGTAGTCTGAATTCCTGTGTGAAGTTCGTAATTTGAAAATGGGCATATGAAACATTTGTCTACAAACTCAATTTGGTTACTAGGTTGCTAGTTTATGACCCCGAATGTATAAATATTTTGAAAATGTGCAGTTAAACCCAGGAAGCTAAAGATACAAGAAAAACATACATGATATCTGAATTACTCAAATAAGCTAATAAATTGCTGAATTCTAACTCTCCCGTTGATAGCTGGATGTTGATAAACGTTTTAAATATTTTCCCCTCAATTTCAAAATTTAACTATCATTCATTGATTTAGCAAGCACCTCGCTTATTTTATTTGTTAGACATTAGTATACAAAGTAGGGGAGGGTGTAGCTCAGTGGTAGAGTACATGCCTAGCATGTACGAGGTCCTGGGTTCAATCCCCAGTGCCGCCACTTAATAATAATAATAATAACAATAACAACAACAACAATAATAATAATAAACTGAGTACCTCCTCCCACCAACAACAACAAAAAAAAGCCAAAGTAGATACAACAATGCAGCAAGGAAGAAATAGGTAAACTAAAACTATAATATGATTATTTTAAGTGCTGTGTTAGTATTCAGTAGAAAGTTTGGTGGGAATAGGAGTGAGAGAAAAAGTAATGGGATTAAATGGAAGATAATGGTCATTCAGAAGCTTCTTTTTAAATTCTTATTTTCAGAAGCATTCAGTTCTCAGTGTGCAGCACTGAAGTCCTGTCTTCATATGCGAGGCTTTTGGAAACTGCAATATATTTCTTTAGGCATTTTTTGCCTTTTAAGAACAATTTGAAGTGAAAATTACCGTAGATAATTTTTCTCGGAATGTATTTTGATTTGTGATGGGTTTGCAGCTATGCCTGTCTCATCAGCAGGCTCTTTAAAAACTAGTTAAGAAGATTTAAAACATCAAAACATTCCGGTATTACCTTGCATCTCTTCATTTCTTTTCCTGTGACTTAAAATCCGCTGTCTCAGTACGGTCCACTTATTTTACTATATCCAGAAAGACACTTAGAAATTTACTTGTTCCGTCTGTTTTCATTTTTAATAGAGGTGTATCATCTTTGTGGGCATCTGTTGGCCACACGTTAACCTCCGCATTCTGGGGCTTCTTTTTAAAGGTTCGGAGGGAGTACAGGAAATTCTTCAGAGCCAATGCTGGAAAGAAAATTTATGAATTTACGCTTCAGAGAATTGTAAGTTTACACTTTATATGTGCATAATTCGCATTATTGGATTAACTAGTTAATAGCACCAACTCATATGTGACTTACTTGGTAGCAATTAAATCGTAACTATGACAGTTAGGATTTGTGAACTTTTTTAATTACCTCTCTTCAAATTCAGGTAGAGTGTGTCAGAAAGAGCTATTAGTGGTCTGTGCATGATTAATAAAATAGTCTTCTTTGACAGAGAGAACAGGCTGGTGAGAGTGAACCCCAAAAAGCCAGATGTAATTTTAGGTGCTGTAACAAAAACACATGGGCTATGTGGTCCAAACAATAAACATTCACTTCGCACAGTACTGGAGGCTGGGCAGCCCACAGTCAGGATGCCAGCGTGGTCTGGTTCTGAGAAGTGAGGGCCACTCCCTGGTCTCCTTGCCTGACAAAGACGAGGAGAAGCAGGCTCTTTCCTGTCTTTTCTTGTAAGGGCACTGATCCCACCCTGGGGGTTCTACCCTCACTCCCTCTTCTCAACCTCGTGACCTCCCCAAGGCCCCATCCCCTAATACCATTGCACTGGGGGTTAGGGTTTCCACAGAGGAATTGGAGGGGAATGCCAAGACCTTGATGAGCTGCTGCAAAGGCAGTTGGCAAACAAGTTAGAGGGTGGAGAAGTCAAGGAGAGTGAGGTGTGCTCCTCTCCCAGGATGGATTCCAAAGCTCTCCTCCGTCTCTCAGAGAAGTCGACGTAGTGGGGTGAGGAGCGCAAACTCTGGAGCCAGCTTGGCCACCACTTACAGGTGTGTCATCTGTAGAACAGGGGCAGTAATAGCACGGAACTCACAGAGGTACTGTGAAGATTATGACAAAGTCACGCTGTAGAGCTCTTACAGGGCCAGGCCCACGCCAGGTACTCCAGAGCCGTGCTGTCCCTGAGAACTTCCTGCAGTGACGGAAGTGTTCTGTACCCTGACGGTTCAGTAGAGTAGCCACAAGCCGCACGTAGGACTGATGAACCAGATTTTTAATTTTTTTAATTGCTTAAAATTTAAATAGAAATAGCGGCACATAGCTAGTGTGGGCTGCGTGTTAAACGTTGCAGCTCTCTCGTGTGGACTGGTGTTAGTATTAATGTTCACATTGAAATTAGTATGAGCTATTAGCGTTCGTATTCTGCTTTTCTCTTAACCATCTGGTGGTGCTCGGATTTCTCCAGCCAATATGGAGAGTAGAATAGGGACTTTCCAGAGGAGTCTTATGAACTTAAAAGTTTTATGGACTAAAACTTGCTAAATTGCACTGAAGACTGGTTTGTTTGAGTCTGGTTTATGTAAAACAATGTGCTTTCTGGTATATTTTACTCATCTGGTGTTTTCTGTCAAACCCAACACAGGTGCAAAAATACTTCTTGGAAATGAAAGCTAAGATGCCTTCCTTGTCTCCGATAGACAAGAATTGGCCACCAAGACCTTACCTATTCTTGGATTCTACTCACAAGGAGCTGAAAAGGATTTTCCATTTGTGGAGGGTAAAAAATGTCTTGTGATGTTTTCTCAGAGACGTCTTACCACGTATTTTGAGTGTCTGAGAGGTGCTAGGTAAAAGCAGAATTTTACCAGCTTTCTCCTCTGTCTCAGGGAGAATTAGTTTAAGACTTTGGAGTTTTTGAACCGTGCACTGGGCTGGACTCTCTGTGAGAATCCTAGAGCCTGAGGTGGCCTTTGGCGCCGCCTCTCCGTGGTTGGAAAGGAGAGCGTGTGGTTGCATTGTCTTTCCCTTCCAGATTCCAGTAGCTTTCAGGTGGTTCAGTTTTTGTTTTTGTCTTTCTTTTTGTTTTCATCTTTATTTGAAGAAATAACAACCAGGGGTAGAAATAATAAAATTTGAGCATCTTCATATGAATAGTAAATTCTCACAAATTGTATGATTTTACTTTCTACATAGACATACGTAGACGTACATGAGAACACACACATTGTGATGGACTTGGGGGGAAAAGCTCTAAAGTCCCCCCCAAAATTAGAGAAAATAAAACTTCCTTCTGCTTGAACTAAAGGGAAACTGAAAATCTATTTGATTTGGGCTTATATTTTGGTTCACTTAATTTTCAGTGAGAGCATAACATGTAATTTAGGTGGTGCTGAGTGTGGAGTACATGGGATGCTTGTGTAGATGTTGACTTTATTTCAGTAACGTAGTTGGTATATGGAATGCTAAGTATATATCATTCTGATAGAATGAAATCATTAGGTTGAAGGGCTCGTATTTAGTAAGTGAATGATTGATTGATGGATATGTCTCCTGGGAAACTCTTTCCTGCCCAGTACTGTAGGCTTGTTCCTTAGCAGAATCATGTATGTATAGAGAGTTATTATCACTACTCAGAGTAATGATTGGTACCAGCACACGCAACCACGTTCTATTCCCTAATATAGTGAGTTGATTTGGCAGGATTCGCCAACATCTCAATGTCCATCCCCTGCTTTGAGTCTGACATGGGAACTATTTCAGAAATAACGATCCAGCACTGCTGATGCTGGGCACCTGCCCTGCTCTCTCCCGGGCTCCTGAATCTTGTCCTTACCCCCCTTGGATTGGGGTGGAGAATGAGAGGGATAAGTGGATCCTGCAAGTGTGGGCAGCAATACTGACATTCCTTTATACGATTATGTGGGTGGTTCTCAACTGCCCCTGAACTGGGATTCTGAGAGAGTTCATCTAAAGAACCTGGTCCTGCACCTCCCACCACCCATTGCCTCCTTTTAGTGCAATCTCAGTATTGAGGTGAATGGGAGATTTCTTGGGTCCCATGTCCACATCATAAAATGGTAATGGGGGATTCGGAGCAGTGCTTTCCAAACTGTAGGTCAAAGCATATTTGTGGGTCATGAAATCAGTTTTGAGATTACTACCAACATGTTACAGTGAAATACAGTAGAACAGAAAATAACGGAATACATGATGTGCAAAAAGGATAAGCATTGTTTGTGACACTTCTATGTCAGTTGTCTACGTGTGTGGATGTAGGTGTGTGCACTGGGTTGTGATGTACCATGTCTATCCCACTGTGAGTCTCTGAAAGAGTGTGATAGCTCAGGACTAAGGATGTCCTGGGGCTGAGATCACAGCGGGAGGAAACCGTATTCCCAGGAGGCCCAGGCCAGCGAGGCCCTTGTATGTTTTGAAGAAGCATCACAAATTCTGCAACAAAAACAATAGTTTTTATAACATTTTCCAAGACCAGCCTTTTAAAACTCAGGAAGGAAAAGTGCTTTTGGCCTTTTAAATGAATATTTAATACACAGTTACTCCTATTCTTACTGCTGTTAAATTTGCTTAGCACATTTAAGGATGAGTTATGATTTATTTATATGAGTGACGTCTGTTTTCTCCCCTTTTCTTATCTCACAGTGTAAAAAATACAGGGACCAATTCACCGACCAACAGAAACTTATTTATGAAGAGAAACTAGAAGCCAGCGAACTCTTCAAAGACAAGAAGGCCTTATACCCATCTAGGTATTATGGTTTTGCTTTTACCTGTGTAGGTCTCTTCTAGTAGAGTTTGATTTTAGTAATACACAGATTTTTCATTTCATGAATTATTTTATGATCAGCTGGATGTGAACGTAACACCCTTGAGCCACGGCTTCCGTAGCACACGTATAGAAATGAGATCATCTGTATTGGCTTTACCCCATTGGCATTAGCCTGAATGCTTCCTCCATAATTAGAAGTCGCCATTTAAAATAAAAACCATTTAGGCTATTAAGATAAATTTACATTGTAGATTCCCATGCGGTCTCCGTAGTTCCATGGAGACTGGCTGGTTTCCAATCTTCCTACTTTAATGGCTGGGTCAGACTCTCCTGTGTAAGGTAAATGAAAAGAATGAGCCAGTCTCACTTGCCGAGTGGTGCCTACGCACTGGCCTGTGGTGGCCTCTGGTGTCCTAACTCGCTGGGCATGACTCCCCTGGCCTCTGCAGCAAGTTCATTTCCTTTCTCGTAGACACCAAGTACTCAGTAAAAGAAGGAACAGCAATTGCAAATTTGCCAACTGAAGCTCTTGGAAAACACTGCTTATTGGAATAGTCTTATATAATATCTCCCAAGTTTATCATTTCCCCCCAGAATTCCTCTCCCCTTTTCATCTGGTGTTTATAGAAAAGCAGCTTGTACAATTTAAAGCCAAATCTGTAACAACTTTTAGCTTTTCCTATAGAATAGCATAGAAATAAAAATGCATTATATGCTAAGTATATGTATCACGTGTGTGTATATTCTCTATGTCTTTACACACATTTGAAAGCTCTTCCTTTTAAAGGTTTAAGTGGACATAAGTTGCCAGACTCATTTGCTTTAGATATTTTTTTTAATTGAAATATTGTTGATTTACAATATGTTAGTTTCTGGGGTACAGCATAGTGATTCCATTATACACTTATATTCTTTTCCATTATAGGTTATTATAAGGTGTTGGATATAATTCCCTGTATTATACAGTAGGACTTGTTTTTTATCTACTTTAGATATAGTAGTTTGTATCTGCAAATCTCAAACTCCTAATTTATCCCTCCCCACTGCCCTCTTTTCCTTCAGTAACCATAAGTTTGTTTCCTATGTCTGTGAGTCCGTTTCTGTTTTGTAAATGAGTTTATTTCTGCGATTTTTTTAGATTCCACAATGACACAGCTTCTTTGGTCAGCTGATTTGGCTACTTGCACACCCCCCCAAATCAAAGACAATGAATAAATCCAGCGTTGTCCAAAGTGCCTGCAAATTACAGGAAATTATCTGTATGCTTTCTCTAGCAACTTATTTCATTCATCTTTTTCTTTCTTTATCTTTAAATTGTTTAGTAACCTTCTTAATTAACATTCCTAGTGGATGACTCTTTGGAAGCTGGAGGGAAGGAAAAAAATGCATTTTTGAAGAAACAAATTCAAAGGCTGTTAGCACTTTGTATTCTCAAAAACATGTTTGAATATGAACAACCACCAAAAAATGTTAACATCAGGCCAAGTCCTTTTGGGGTAGTTTTAATGGTTTTCTGGGATGGTGGCGTGCCCACCCTCCAGCACTGAGAGGTGGAATCACCTCCTCCCCCTGCTGTGTGAAGCGACAGCAGTTAGGGGTGCCGGCCTTTTCTGTCCTGGGAGCTGTGTAACGCTGACCACCTACGTGGATTTTCTCCCCTGATCCTCCACCCACAACACAAACGTTTAAAGTTGTATTTGCAAATTGCCAGAGCCTTACAGCTCAAAGTGAAGCTGCATTTTTTTTTCCTTGGTGTCTTTGAAGAAGCTGCCCTGAGTGTCACCCAACAAGTCTTGAGGGAAATCAACATCTCAGTGCTGTGTGCACATGCGTGCCACTTGCAAGAAGTGGTCTGTTTAGAAGAAAACTGTTCTGATTCTGAATGTTGGCCTCGGCCACCTCTGTCCGCTTTAGGGGCATATCCTAAGAGGAGAGAGGCCTGATTCTTCTTTCATGTATTACCTACTTGTAAGGAGCCAGAGTTACATGGTAGTATTAAGCGCTCTATAGTTTTCTTCTAAAGTGAGTAGTCTAGTCTGTTCTTCTCCAGAAAGCCTATTGGTTTTCTTACTCACTGTGAGAAAATGAAAATTTTCTTTGGAGCAGGTGATGGCGATGATTCGTGCTCTTTTTACCATTGCTACGTATTGTTTAGAGGCATTAGTGCATCCTGTGTAGGCAGCTGTTAACTTTTTAACAATGGATTAGAAGGAATTGCTCTTCCTTCTCATGAGACCATGCACATGGCTGCCCCTGTGAGTGATTTCTGTCTTGGTTGTTCCATGGGATAAGCTTTCTGTCAAAGTCCTACCAACCAAATGCCATGATCACATCAAAAATGTATTTGAAATATGTTTATGCAAGTAAAGTGTACACAATTTATAAAATACATCAACTTTTTTGAAGTTGTCCCTCTTCAGAATCCATTGACCTGTTGTTACCTTCTTCCAGTAGTACTTCCATTTGAAACCATTTCTAATGGGAGGGATTTTTTTTTTTTTTTTTTTTTTTTTTTTAGTGTTGGGCAACCATTCCAAGGGCCTTACCTGGAAATCAACAAGAATCCCAAGTATAAGAAACTCAAAGATGCCATTGAAGAAAAGATTATCATCGCTGAAGTTGTGAACAAAATTAACCGTGCTAATGGGAAGGTAAGAACGCCAGCCCTGAAGACCTATAGGAAGTGTTTATCGCTTGGGACAGTTTTCTGAATGTTAAAATTTGCATTTCATATTCCCAGCAGAGTTACTGTGAAGGTAACTATTTTCTCTTTATCTTTAAGCTTACATGGAATTTTGCTTGTTCTCTGAAATTTTTGCAGATTAAATAGGTTATCTATGTTCTTTGGTGTATTCTTGGTTAGCACAGGCATTCATGCTGAAAAAGATTGGAATAAAATGTGCATTTCTACAAAGAACTAATGCTTTAAATGCATGGACCATTTAGGGGTATTTTGATCATTGGTTTTATATCCTTGTTTTGTTTTGTTTTGTTGTAGAGTACATCCCGGATTTTCCTCTTAACAAATAACAACCTCCTTCTTGCTGATCAAAAGTCTGGACAGATCAAGTCAGAGGTTCCCCTGGTGGACGTGACCAAAGTATCGATGAGCTCACAAAACGATGGCTTCTTTGCCGTCCACCTCAAAGAGGTAAAGCTTCAACTGTTGATTTGACTGAAAGATTTCTGTGTTTGTCCAGTCTCTCAGCCATTGATTTAAGGTGTTCCACATCTGAATAATCCTATTACTTGAAGTTTATGTATCCTTCTTAATTGATCTGCAGATCTGGGCTGTACCTACTCCTATGTAAAATCTCAGACTTGGTTTTGCAATAATCGAATAAGATGGATGACTTTTATTGACTTGTTCACTTATGTTCTAATCTCACTGAGTAGCTTTTGTTTACACTTGCCATGATATGCATTATTTTAAGACTAAAGAATAGAAATATCAAGACATTTAAAATTATGCTTCCTTCTGTTGTTTCTTCTATGTACTGACTTAGTAAATGTCTTCTTGTTCATCATTCATTTGGGGGTTTCTAATTAAAGGATGCAACTGTAGTAAAACAACTGCCTAATAATTTTGACCTAAAGAAATTTTAATGTCAGCTTAGCCAGGACCTCCTGACTTGAGTGGAGTTGTTAAGAGTGTAGGCTCAGTGGTTGGTGTCACTAACTTTATGATGACCTTGGCCAAGTCATTTAACTTTAATATGCCTGCCTAATGTTTCTTCTTTTAAAATGGGGAGAATAACAGTACCTACTTCATAGTGTTGTTAAAGAGATTAAATGAAACAGTATGTAAAGTGCTTAGCACAATAACAGTCACTGAAGAAGCAGATGTCAGCAATTATCACATAGAGGGACATGACCTGGCTAATAGATAGTAGCCCATTTAAAATTAGTTCAGCCTTCTTTCCCCGTGTGGGAAGCATATCAAATCCTAGGATAGTCATTCTGAGCCTCGATTACATATTAAAATATGCCAGTGCCGAAGCCGTTGCCCCAGTCCAGCCAAGTCAGAGTTTCTTGAAATAGGGCCCAAACAGCCCATGTTTTGAAAGCTCCCTACATGAGTCCCTTGTGCAGCTAAGGTTCAGAGCTGCTGCCCTAGGATATTTGTTCGAAGTGTTGTTGTTGTTCTTACTTTTTTTTAACCAAGTCACGGAGGAGTTTTTAAAACAGCCCTTTCAGAATGAGTTATAGTTTAGGTCAGAGCTTCTCAAACCTGAATGTGCAAACAGATCACCCAGGGGGCTTGTTGGGGATTCGCGTGCGGTGGGCCTGCGGCAGGGCCCGAGCACCTGCTTTTCTAACAAGCTCCCAGGTGATGCTGAAGGTGCTTCTGGTCTATCGACCAGCTCTGGGTAGCACGGGGTTAGGTCACCTTACTAAAGTGCTCTGAGCAACTTGGAAGAAATACTGTTTTTGTTATTAATGCTTGCTGGGGAGAATGGACTCCAGTAGCTGATATTTTGAAGGGACTGTAAATATGTACTCAGCCAAACCTGTAAACAGGTACCTCCGAGCTGTGTTTAATTATGATGGCCTGACTCTTGTCTGTCCTTTCAGGGCTCTGAAGCAGCTAGTAAAGGAGACTTCCTCCTCAGCAGTGATCACCTGATTGAAATGGCCACCAAGCTCTATCGGACGACCCTCAGCCAAACCAAACAGAAGCTCAATATTGAAATTTCTGATGAGTATGTTCCTGAATTGTTTGAATATGCCTTTTCACTTTCAGCTTTATTATTTTAGTTGAGCGATAGGATCTCATTCACTTTTACAACTACTAACTACTAAGTACCGAATGTGCGTCTGGCCTGTGTTCTGGTGATGGATGAGTGATGCTGACCAAGTCCCCACTTTCCCGTACCTGACATCCTTGTGGAGGAGACAGATAGGCACAAACGAAATAATAAACAGGTGACATGACTGGTTAGTGACAAGTGCTTGTGGAGGACAAGAAACAGGTTAAAGGTCAGACGGTGCTATTTTTGATAGAGTGGGGACGCCTCTCTGATGTGGTGACACTTGAAATCTAGGGAGATGCCTGCTGGGTGAGGCAGCCGGTGCAGAGGCCCTGAGGCAGGAGTGAATGTGGTGCTGGAGTGAAGTGCTGGGGAAGGACCCTGGAGCGAGAGGCTGAGGGACCCGGCCGTGGAGAGCTTGGTAGCTGAGGTCCAGAGCTGAGATTTTACTGAGGCTGATGGAAAGCCATTATAGGTTTTGAGCAGGAGCGTGGCATGATCTGATTTCTGATTTTCAAAGATTGCTCTGGCTGCAGGGTGGAAAATAACTAGGGAGGCAAGAGTGAAAATAGTTATGAATCTCCCTGAGCTGTCGAGGGTGAGGACGAGGAGGCGTAGGCTGGGGTGTGAGTGGGAGGCAGTGAGAAGTTGTCAGATTCTGAAGGTAATTTGAAGGAAAACAAGAGAACCTGTTAACAGATTGGGCATTAGGTTTGGAGCCTGAGCCCAAATGGTACCATTTACTGAAGTAGTTGACACTGAAGAAAGAGGGGTTTGGGGGTGACTGGGTGGGATGGAATCAAGAGTGCCATTTCTGGATGTGTTATATTTGAGGTCCCTTTTTTCACATATAAACTGGAATTATAGAATAAGCATTCCGTGTTGACAAGGGTTCGCTAGTGCCAACACTACTAGAAATTTGAAATTTGCTTTTTCTGCTTCACATTAGGGCTCTAATTACAGACATATTATTTGCATGCAGGTTGGAGCACCCCCTGTATTTGTTACATCTATCAATATGAGATCATTTGAATGAATTTTCATTACTATGTTGATTGATACTTACTTGATTACTTTTTCAATAGAGTGTTTACTATCTGCTTACATACTTCCTTGCGTGTGAAGATTTGCATCACCTTATTGCTCAAGAAATCATTTTATTTTCTAATTAAGATTTTGCCAGCCTGTTCTGTTTCAACTCTTTCTAAAAGTCTTGCTAAATAAATTCATACCCTCTCCTGTCCCTTTGTAAGCCAAGCTAACTCTCTTGATGTGTTAGGATTTATAGACTAGGAGGTTCGTGGTTTATTCTCATGTACGCTAAGAACGCAGTTTAGATCTTGGGGGCAGGGTTGGCCTTTATGTATATTCTACTTTGGAAATTGCAATTTAGACAAAATAACTTTCCTTATTACTGAGTTCTTTCTCATAAGACAAAGAATATTAAGAAAAAAGAGAATGGCTTATTGGGTTCCAGTCAGTTAAGGTTTTAACCTCTTAGGGCTGTTAGATCTTTAAACTCCCTTTAGTTGAAATTTTTCATGACTGGGGAAGCTAGGCTTCTGTTTTGGCGGGACTGGTAATTCCCACTCATCGTGGAAAGGGAATGTGTACTCCAGATGCAGAAGCTCCTTGGTGTATGGATGAAGCAGCCTTGCAGTTGGTCCACTGCATTAGTAAGACCATCTTTACAGAGAAGGTCACACCAACATCCAGGCCACAAAGGATTGCTGCCTTTAAGCATCTCCCAGATTGGTGTTCTGAGAGCACTGCCTTTGCGGGCTGTTAGCAGTGATGGGCTGTGAAGAAAGTGTTCTCTGGTGGAAATGTCTAGTCCTTTTTTACAGCACTTCCCAGAGCCTCTTGCCGCCCAGTATATCTCTCCTGAGCAGCTTTTGGGGGATGCTGTGTGCTGTATCAGCCACAGAACCCCACCAGCGGCTCTCAAGGTTCTGTTCAAGGCACACGGTCTCAGAACACTGATGGGGATTGTTTGCTTCTGGGCCGCAGGGACACTGCCTTGTCACAGAAGAAGAGGGTGTGATGTTTTATTAGACGTGTAAGCTTTTGGTCAACATGCTTGTCTGAGTAAAGATTCTGTGTGGCCACGTGATGAAAACAAACATTTAGGAGCATGATAAACCAGCCCATAACACCTTTCCTTCTCCTATTCCTAATTACTAGTTGGGCCTATGAAAACAAAGTAGCTGATGGAACCTGGCGTGCACCGTGGTCCCTGCCCCAGCAGCACAGAAAGCTCCGGTGCAGAGCAGTCCTCCCTTGTGGCCTCTGTCTCGTAATCTCTGGGCAGTCTTACCCAGGGGTTCTACTCTTTTTTGGAGATCATGTTAAATTTAAACAAAGTTTTTTACAGTCACAGGCACCCCTGATGTATTTTTGCTGACTGTACAAACCAGTGTTGTAAACAGCATGCAGTTCAGTGACCAAAACCTTCCTCAGTGCACCCTTTTCAGAAGTGGAAGAAGTTATCCTGACAAACCCAGTCTCCAGAATCGTTATGGATGAGCTGGATGTCAGTTTATAGGAGGAGAGTCAGAGGCCTGTATCACCCTCAGAATGGTTTTAACCTGCGCATGTAGAAGTGGGAATTGGATTCACTGACTCATCTGCCTTGTAATCCCCAGTCCATAAACTCCCAAATTGTTCTATCTGCAAATAGGTTGCATTTTAAGGGTAACCTTAGATAAGATCTATAGTATTCCTAAAAATGAATCTATAGTGTTGAAATCTAAAGTGAGTTTTTCTATTAACTATTTTAAATATACATGTGTATATATGTACATGTGTATACATGCAGGTGTAATACACACACACACACGTGTATCTTTTAAGTTACACGGTTGTTTTTCTGAATATTTTAACCAAACAACCTGTGTCCCTTTTGCTCTGGAGCTCGAACTGGTAGTGATGCTGTGAAGTGATGCGTTCGACAGTATTGTTTGCTGCAGGAGGGTTCTCGGATCCTCCGTGTCTTTACTGTGGGCCATGCTTCGGTTTTCTCTTCTTGGAAATAGAGATAAGTAATAGTGCTTACCTCATAGGATTGTTTTAAAGTTGAGTTAATATATGTAACTTACTAAGAAGGACATAGTGCGTGGTGAGTTCCCAACAAGGTTTAGTTACTGTTACTTCTAGAGTGAATCACGGTCATGAATTGTGGATGTGGAGACAGCATATGCTAAAGTTATTGGGGAAGGAGCTCCCTGTACATTTATTACAATACAAGTGGCTTTTAAAAATGAAAATATAACAATATTTGATTTTTTAAATGTATGTATGTAGGTTGAACTTGATTTTTTTTTTCCTTTGAGGCCCATAGATATGAGTGTATACGCCGGAGAGAGATCTCAGGCGAAGGGAACTGTAGCTCCTTTTTTCAGTACTTACAAGTAGGAGAGCAGTAGCCCATTTAAAAGCTCAGAAGTACCACCAGTACGTACAAGCTTCTGTGTCACATTTCACTCCAGTGATGTGTTTGCAAAATGTGGGCTCCTTGGACCTTGAAACGGAGACTAAAGCACACAGAGCAGAGCTGTTGTCATGGAGGCCAGTGAGCATGTGCTCTGTCATGGTGTTTAGAGTGACTCACTGAGTTACATGCTGGCAACTCATTAAAGAGTTCCCTGGGAAACATTCTGAAAACATGGTAACATTATACTGATTCTGATGGTGGAAAGGAAAGAGTCCTGGCCTTGAGCTGGGAAAGCCTCAGTTCTGGTCCAGCCCTGCTGCTCTCACGCTGCCCCGGTGATGCCGTCTTTGAGGGCAGAGACCTCACTCATTTTATACATCCGAGTGGCCCTCGCGGCGCCCAGTCAAGGGGGAAGCCAGTCACGTGTTTGTTGTAGGAAGGTGTGACAAACACTCTGTGGACGAGCACCTGACTGCTGATGGTCTGTGAAAGGAAAGGTTTGAACTAGAATGTGGGTTCCCAGAGTGTGTTACATGTACCACTAGGAGAAGGGGAGGCTTTAGGTGTACACGCATAGACTTTTACAGTTTTTATATATTTAAATGGATATTAAAAATATAACTGGCAGATCAGACTCATGATGTCATCATTTTTATTCCGTAGGTCGCAGCTATTTTGAAATACATTTATTTAGGCTAGAAGTAACTATTAGCATAGTTTGTGGATATGAAAAAATGTGTAGGACGTATGTAAATAACCAGTGGTGTTTGAAAACTATAGTCTGGAATGCCTCTAGACCCCTTTTCTGAAATTCTGTATTTCATTTTCTTAGTTTGTTAATCATTTAATATTTTGGCTATGCAGAAATGGAGGCACATGGGAAAATAGCATGGTGGTCTTTCCACTTGAAATGTGGACATAATTATTCCTTAGCCCTTCTTACCATATAGGAATATGATGAGCTAATGAACTTGAGCTTACTTAGGCCTAAATGGTAGCCGCTGGAAGCAAAATGCAGTGTGATACCTGATGGTATGATCCTGTGTCTAGAAGGGCTGATGGAGAAGGGGAGTGAATACTTGTCGAGGTAAATAAACATCCATTAACAAAAGTCAGCGTTCGTGCAATCATCAGCTGCTTTGGGTGTGCTTTTCAATTTGTCTTCTTTCCTCCTAGGTTCCTGGTGCAGTTCAGACAGGACAAAGTATGCGTGAAGTTTATTCAGGGCAACCAGAAAAATGGGAGTGTCCCCACGTGCAAACGAAAAAACAACCGTCTCCTTGAAGTCGCTGTCCCTTAACTGGCGCCTCCTCTCTGCTTCATGGACTTGTTTCTTTGTAATAGTGCAATTTGGTTTGGTTTTGTTCGGGGTTCATTGTACGTTTGGGAATTGCCGAAGGCTAATACTGTTAGAGTCCCTTGGCAAAATAAAAATATTTGACTAATCAGTTTTTATTATTGAAATAGTTTTAACCCTTAAACTACATATTCTGTCCTGGGACAGGGTTGTAGAAACTAACAGTATCTAAGCCATGTCCTTTCGTGTTCTTTGTTTAGTCATTATGTTAGATCTGTGTACCCTAAAGCAACGTATTACTCATAAATCATTAATAACTCTAAGTATAGGAAACGGTCTTAAAAGATAGTGCATTTATTCATCCACTATTTATTGAATGCCTGCTCTGTGCTAGGCACTGTCCTAGGTGATATGAAAACTTATTAGGAACCTTTTTGTTTGTTTCAAAGCCATTGCGTTCAGGCTGGTTTGTGCTGGCTTTACCAGGGCTAAGAGAGTTTGAAAATGTTGAGACCAAAACAGAAACTGCTGATGACGGACAGCATCATTAGGAACCCTGTAGTGTGGTCTTTAACAATATGTACTTCAAGAAGGGCTGGTCCTAGGAAGTAGAAATATACGACGGTAAAGTGCCTCTACACGTGGTTCCTATTTGAAAAGAGAAAACTTGACATTTGAACAGGACTTTTAATTTGTTTGGATCTTTTGTAATTGCTTTTAACAGTGGAAAACAGTCGTTCTTATTTTAGAAAACAAGACAGAAGCAGATCCAGTAAGATTATATTTTCCTGTTCCTGGTAAACATACATGATCCTAGATATGCTAATATCTGCAGAGTGTTGTTTTCACCCAAATTCGAGTATTTTAGACAGCTGATACAGTGTAGGGCTGAAAGCCTTTCAGAGAGTGGCAAGAGTTCTGTATGATGTGCAATAAACATCCGAGATCTTTTTTGAAAGTTTTATTTATAATATACACTTTGTATGCGAGAGGTGATTAGTACAGGATGCGTATTTTAGTCAAGGATCAAAATGGTTTGTGTTAATTTACAGGACTTCCCTCTGTCCCCTAAATTTACAATCAGGATTCATTTTGGAAACTACATTTTAAACTTTGAAATCAAACTGTTTCTTATTTGGGAAGATAATGTATATACATTGGTATGTTAAATAATAAAACTGTTCTAATTTGGTGCCATTTCCTGGATCACAACTGTATTTTTGTATTTCAAGCTATTTTCTTATGTTGTGTGTCAATGTATTGTCCCACGGAAAGGCTTCACAATCCAGACATTGTATGTTCTCTGTGTAACTGAATTTCACTTAGCTTTTATAAATCAGAAACATTCATTGAAAGTATTTTCTGGGGATTTTCTTTTAATTTTTGAACTTAAAAAATTGCTCCCATAAAGAAATTCTCAGAAGCCTTTGTGTTTACTGGTTCGGGTAGAGGATATAATTACTTTCTTTCTGTCTTCTCCAACATGGATCTGAAGTGGTAAGACTGATGATTCCTGAAATAGGTGAGTAGAACTTTGGAACTGAGAGGTGTTTTGTTTTGTTTTGTTTTTTAATGTTTTTTAAAATATGTAATGTATTCACATTGTTCAACATACAAATAAATATAAAAAGATACATAATACAAATTCTCCATCCCATCAGTCACCCAGCTGCTCAGTTCCTCTGCTCCTCCCTAAAATTAACCATTGTTTTCAGTTGGTTTTACATTATTTTCTATATATGTTTACAAGAGCAAATAAAATAAGAGATCCTTACCTTCCTCCTGCTTTAGTTGACAAAAACTAATGTGTTATAGATACCTGTTCTTTACTTTGCCTTTTTCAGTCTCCATTCTTTTTACAGTGGTGCAGTCTCCTGTTGTGTGACGCACTGTAGTGTATTTATCAGGTCCCCTACTGATCATCACTGGTTGTTTCTTGAATGGAAGTTTAAGGCCAGGATGGAGAAGACCAGTATTCCATGGGTCTACTTATTAAATTTTCCCAAATGTTATTTTTCATGATTGTTCCTTATGATGATTAGCAATAATAACAATTAGCAACAATATATAGAGAAACCATTTCATCTCAAACTTTGTAGTAGGTGTTCTTCAAAGATTTGAAAACATCTCTACCAAGTAGTTTTAAATGAGAGTATTTTTGTATCTACATCCATCAATTATAGTCTTGGCTATAAATGAGATCTTCAATAATTTCTGGTCATGAAATTCACTCTAGGTGGGTTGTGAATTTACTTGGTAGAATTTATTTTTTGGACTTGAGCAAGAAAGCTTCCTTATGTACCAGGGTGACGTTTGCCTCCTTCGAGTTTCCTAAATCAAGCCAGCCATCCGTGAACAACACAGCTGGAAGTGAGAGTGCTTAGTGCTTTGAATGTCTGTAGTGATGCCTCCTTTCTTTTCCATAGGGAGCAGGCTGCTGGCTAAGGAACAGGTAATTGCTGAGATCAATTATTTAGAGATTTTCACCTTAGAAGTCAGATATTTAACCCTGGTTCTCAATCCTGAGTTTAGAATTAACTACCCCTAAGAGGAACCTAAACCATGTTTTTGTTGGAAGCCCCTTACATTCACCAGTGGGGAAAGCAGTGATACCTTGACCACACTGAAAATGAGGAGAGAGCCGCCACGGTCCTAGTGACCCTGTCTAGAGCAGTGTTTCCTAAAATGTGACCAAGTCAGCCTGAGTCAAAATCATAAGTAAAGCTTGTTTTAAAAACAAAACAAAACAAAACAAAACAAAAAAAACAAACCCATGCAGATTCCTGGGCTATATTCCTTCCCAACTGACTCAGAATTTCCAAAATAGAGTTTGAAAGTAGGCACTTTAAAGAAAATTTCTAAGTGATGAGGCACATGAAAGTTTGAGAACACCAAGACAAAATGAAGAGCTCCTCTGCAGTTAGACCCAGCCACCTGTCTTACCAGATGATTCTTATCACACCCAGGGGGATCAGGGCTGGCCTAGAGCATCCCTGTGGCTAAGCCCGGTGTTGTCAGCTGAGCTTTCGGCGCTGCCCACCCACCCCCATGCCTGAGTAGAGGTTACTGACCAGCTGTAGCATTGCCCTGTTATAGCAGGTAGGCATCCAGTACTTCTGTACATTTGGGTTTCTGTCACTGTCCTGCAGTGGCAAATTAAAGCATTGGTGACACTCCAGATTTCCTGTGTACCCTGGCCACACCACCAAAACTGTTCCCAACTACCACTTAGGTGCCCAGCTCCTGAAGTTACTTGTAGATGTTGGTGCTTGAAGAAGTAGCCAGGTAATGAGGACCAAACATCCAACCATGGTAGTTGTCAAGTTTGAGATGCAGTTGACATAGTTACTCTTTCTTGACATTAACATCCATCTACCAGGGAGCAAGAAAGGAACATGGGAAAGTTACTGTCTAAAAGACTGGTTACAGTTTTCTATTTCACCCTCTTGGAGTAATAACTTGGACCCAGGACTCAGACGTAAGACCTTCAGCTGTAGTATGAATACCTTTGCTCGTACCCCAGGGTGTGTCTGTGACGGCAAAGCACCAGGGCCAAGGGTTCTGAGAATCATAGACACATCCTTAGTGTTGAGGATTTGGCTGAAATCTAAGAGAATAAGCAGTTTTATTATCATGCCATTTCAATTAATATGCTGAATGAGAGAGCACTCAAGTTCATATAATTGAGTATAATTATGATAATTACAGCATAGTTTAAGATTCTCTGAGGCTAAATATAATAGACAACAGCATTTTTTTTCTTATATGCTATTTTTCATGGACTAGGTAAGGTAATTTAGGTTTTAAGAGTAAAAAGCACTTTTTGAAAAATGGTGTATATTGCTGGGGAAGGATTTAATAAATCCCATAATAGTCTATTATATCAGGTTTTTACCAGAAGACATTGTAGTAAGAGCCTTTGTTTTTAAGCTGGGCATTGATTCTCTATTAACACTACAGCACTCACATTCAGGAAAACGATTAAATGCAGCAGGAGAGGAAGGGACGAGAACGGATGACCATAGTCTCGCTCTTCTTTCCTCCCGGTGGGGAAAGCAGCTGTGGGTTTTCATTGTCCATCTGAAGATTCAATGTTGAGGAGTCAACACACCATCGTTGGAGGGGCTCTTTCTTTGGATCTCACTAACGATTCCACGTCTGTGCTCCTTCATCCTCAGGGTTTGCTTAGCTAAACCCTAGGAAGCCACGGCCTGGGCGAGCTGGCATTTGCTTTCTGGTCTCGTCAGCCTCTGTTCCAATAGACACTCAGTAGAAAATTAATCATTTTTGAGTTGTTTTCTTCCAAATCTTGGAATCGTTTGTTTCATTCTCTTTGGTTTGAAGATCATTTTCAAAATCTGGAGTTCATCACAGTACAGTGTAAACCACAATCTCTTCTTCATTACTTTTTTTTTTTTTTTTTTTTTTTGCTGCATGGTGGCCAGATCCCCTCTGCTGAGTTTCATAAAATTCAACAAAAATCTAACTTTGTAGGAAAATAGTCTCAGCTTCTCAGCGTTTAAGGAGGAAACTGGGAACAGGATTTAGTTCCATATTCACCAAAAGGCCTGGCAGTACTGAGAGAAATAATTATCATTTCACTTAGTTTTCTGATGTTTTTTTCAGTCTAGCTTTCAGATATGATTGACACTTTTACATGTACAGCATAGTGAGTTGCTATATGTGTGTAGTAGGAAATGAGTATCACAATAAATTTAGTTAACATTCATCCCCTCTCATAGTTGTTTTTTCTTGGGAGAAGAACTTTTAAAAGTACTTTCTTAGGTCGTTTTCGCTTATACCCCATCCCAGTTCTTTTCAGTATTGGTCATCTGCTTACCATCTTTTGGGAAGTGCCTGTTCAAGTCTTTTGCCTTGTTTTTTCTGTTGTGGTTGTCTTTCTTTTTGGTTTGCAGTTGTATTTAGGATAAGAGACCTTTATCAGATCTGTGTGTGGTCTGTATCTTCTCCCAGTCTGGTTTCCTTGTTACTCTCTTACTGGTGTCTTTTGATGAAGACATTCCATTGTAGTGTAATCCACTTTACCAGTTCTTTCCCTTATGGTTGGTACTTTTAGTTTCTTGTTTGTAAAATATTTGTTTACCCAAGGTTAGGAGTATGTTTGCCTATGATTTCTTTTAGGAGCTTTGTTGTTTTACCTTTCACAGTTAGTTCTTTGGTCTACTGGAATTTATTTTTTGTTTTGTGTTTGAATGGCATAAAGTAGGGAGTGAAGATTCTTTTCTTTTTTCCCCATATGGGCCCCCAGTGGACCTGGTGCCTTTTATTGAAAAGGCCACCTTTGCCCCTCTATTCTGGTACAGTGATGATGCACCTATGTGTCAGTACTGAACTGTGTGCATCATTACAGCTTTGTGACACGTTGGCATAATCATGTTGAAGTACAATCCATAACTCTCCGAAGTCCTATGCTCTTGTGATAGGAGAGGGAAAAGCATTAAAACGAATAAATACATACTTCCAGGTAGTTGGAGTAGAGGTAGTTGACTGGGATTCTAAAATAAGCCCTAAACATGAAATAAGCCCTTTTCTTTAGCCACAGGGATTGTGCATGGAGTTCCTAATGGGATCATATGGGGAAAGTAGTAAATGTTTCCTTGGAGTAAATTAACAGCTTCTCATTTTATGTGATACTTTGGTTTTCCATTAACTCAGTGTTTCCTATCCATATCACCATCATCCTCAGTTATAATTTTCCATAATCTTCATAAAATTACCATAGAAGTGCATGGGAATATTTTCTTTCATTTTAGGTTAAGACTGCCTGTCTCCCAGATTCAGT
Organism: Camelus bactrianus; assembly: GCF_048773025.1. NCBI lineage: Eukaryota > Metazoa > Chordata > Mammalia > Artiodactyla > Camelidae > Camelus > Camelus bactrianus. The sequence goes on along the minus strand of NC_133543.1, from coordinate 85,539,129 downwards.
CCTTTGGTGGTGGATAGTGAGCAACTTCCGCGGGTTTTTCTAACTCTTTAACAGTCTTTCTTACCTTATGTGATAACTGTAGGTGAGGCCACATGGTGCTACAGAGGTGGAGTCCACATCTTTGGCTCTTTTTGTACTTTTTTAATTAAAAAAATGATTTTTCTAAATAATTTCCTAGTAATCAGCCAATCCATTCTCTTGGATGCAGTTCTGAGCGAGTTAAATTCAGAACTGCCTAACTGCCTAAAATCAAAAATGATCACTGCAAACGCAGCTCCTTCCTGAAGTTGAGATTTTAATTAACAGAGAGGACCAGTAAAGGCGTGTGCATTTTTTTTTCTTTTTTTCATGAGGGGAAAATTGTAGGCAAAGGAAAACATGTTTAATATTGATTGTTATGTGCAACAGTAATTATCAATGTCTTGGAAAGGTACATGTGCCTGTAAGTCAGCTAGGAAAGAGGTTTGTCTGAGTCTAAGCTCATACACAGAAGGAAGAGGGATGGAGTTGTTGAGGCATCGCAGAGCAGAAAATTAAAATGTTCTTCCATTTAGAAACCTGGAAGTAGTCCTTCAGCTACAAACTCTCCTTTGTTTATTCAGTAATATACTGTATATGGTAATATTGCCATTCTCTTGACTCTCAAGTCCTAATGTCTAAGCGGGGACAGTGTCATATTTAAGCAGGGTAATCATCAGACTCGTTTTCCCTGTTAGACCCCCTAAAAATGACCTGAAATGGATTTTCTAAAATTTGAAGACAACTTTTAGGATAGACGCTCATGGAAGAAAGGACTGTGTCTCTTAAACAGGACTCAGGACTGTTTCATTCAAATGAAACTACCTAATCCTTCCCGATGGGGGAAATCAGTAATTTTCTATTCAGATAGCCAAGCTAGCATTTTTGAGATTCAAGTCCAAAAAGGGCTTGACAAGTTTAATGCTGCCCAAGCATACCATTTACGCAGGAGGGGAGAAAACTTATTTCTATCTGAGCACTATTTTATAGGATTGGGGTGACTATAAACAAAAATGAAAGATGTTCATAGGTATCTTTTTGTTGGAAAACACCTTCACTTTACTATAGCTTTGAATACAAATGGGGCAGACGTTCTTGCCCTGAGTGTTGTTATGGACAGACTTAGCACAAATTAAGGTGAGGACCCGGGAAATGTCAGTAATTGGACTCTAGACTTTCTGATCATCTCGGAGGCTGTCTGGTTAACAGCTGTCTTTACTTTCTTGCACAAGTCAGACTTGGATCTGAAAAAGAAATGGGATCCGGTAACATTAAAGGAAAAGCACTTGGGAGCTGTCGCTAAAAGATTATAAGAAGGGAAGGAAATCCACCCACCAATTTGTTCTTTCCACTAGAAAAAAATCCCCACAGATGAAGCTGCCATGCGGCGTCTTGAACTGCCCCCAAACCACACCAGACTCACAAAGTTTGTTTGAAAGAATTTATTTCAAAAGAGTGGTTTGATACGGATAGATGCAGATCGCTGTCCAGAGATGCCATTTCTGATGGGCACATGTGGCTAATTAGGAAGACTGGTACAAGGCTGCTCCAAAGTCACCGTTGGTCACATGGTTGCCGCTTACCTCCCAAACAAACCCATCTTTGAAGACTTCATCCTTGGGGCGACCCCTTCAGGACTTCATTATACAGTTGACCCTTGAACAACATGGGTTTGAACTTTTCACAGGTCCACTTACACACACATGCAGATGTTTTTCAATAGTAAATACTACAACACTACACGATCCACCATTGATTGAATCCCTAGGTGCTGAACTGTGGTTACAGAGGAACCACGTGTATGGACGGCAGCTGGAAGTTTTTTGTGGACTTTGAAATGTGCAGAGGGTTGGCACCCCTTACCCCGTGTGGTTAAAAGATCAACTGCATTTTCTGCGGAGACATAGTACATTCTAGTAATGAGAACTGCTCTATGTTGTGTGTAGATTTAAATTCTTAAAGTTCTGCCATTGAGTCCTATTTTGATGTGATCAAGTCACTTATTTTTCAATCACTGCATCACCACTTGTTCTTTTCATGAAGCTGATAAAATGCTTTTAAACTAAAATCAGGGTGCTGAATGGGCCATTTTGCTTTATCTTAGACTTCACCTCGAGTCTTGCCAAGTATGTATCATTAGACAAAAATACCAGTTGACGGCTTGGCAGAAACCTGACACTGCTGTTCAAATGAAGTTATATTGAGAGTGTCTCACAGGTTACCATCTTGATTTAGAATGTGGATGCTGAGGATTAAAAATGTTAGTGAAGGAAAAACACTTTCAACTCGTAACCTAAAAAGAAGAGAATTTTTCCTTTACACCATGGAATTTCAAAAATAGCAGTGAAACAATATTAAGAGATCATCCCTGTCATCTAGTTGGGTGGATCCCAACGTTTTCTAGTATGAAGACTCTTCCTTAATTTATTCATGAATGCCTGCATGATGCTGGCCTTGCTTTTAGCATCTTCTGATTGGGCAGATACATGATTTTTATAAGTTCATTGCTTAAGTAAATTTGCATTTTCTTAATCATAGAACATCTCACATTTGCAAAATGGAATTACGTATGTTTGCAGTCATTAATACAGTCAACAGATGACTTCATGTGGACTCATGGACCCCATGCAAAAACTCCATAGTTTGGGAATTGCCAATGTGTATCTTCCAATTCCTTTAATATCACAAATGAGAAAAATCAGGGCCCAGAGGGATTCAGTGATTGGTCCAGGGTTTTATGGTCTCTGATAGAACTAGCTTGCAATTCATGTCTCCTGATTTTTCCACTCTCCACCAGGCTCTCTCAGTTGGATTAAGAAATGATGCTCAAACTCCTGAATTTTCATTTATGGACTTGCAGTGGTGGATAGTAATGGAAGATACTACAGTACAAAACACATGCAGGAAAGATGAAACCTCAATATGGAAGCCCAAAACTGGCAGTCCCCAGCACATAGTAATTGTTCAATAAATAGAGCAGGTGGAAACTCAACTTCTCCGTATCTAACCCTCTGCCTTCCAACCCTGAGTGTTCCAGTTCCCTTAAATAGAAAGTTTTCACTGTTCTTAATTCACTCAAGTTATAGAATTAAATGTTCCAACTTGCTTTTCCCAAAGATATTTATTTACAATAATTCAGTTCCTGCCTCTGTCCACTCTCCCCACCACCAATAAATAATGTGGTATAATAACTTTGGAAGAGCTACCTTCCATTCCTGTGGACGATCCCTCTGGCAGGGAGTGGGCACAAGCTGATTGACTGTTCTCATTTCCCAGGCAAATGTGTCAGAAAGAAACTCTCTTCTGTGGTCCTAAGGAAAGTAACATTTATATGAACAACTAAATAAGTCTTCCCCTGGCCTGCATTCATTCTTTCCAGTATTATAGGAGCTATCTCTAAGCTAATTAAGATGGCTTATATTCCAAAACCAAATTTTATCTTCAATATCATAAGTATAAACTACCCTGTAGCAGGAACACTCATTTCAGGAATACATTTGCATCATCCCCACGTCCATGAAATTGTTACTTGAGTCCCACTGGACACACTTTTTGTAGAAGAGCTGGTGGAACTATCTAAGGGCGAGTGCTTTGTGTCAGGCAGAGTCCGGCACTAATTCAGATGATTCTGTCCTGAACTCAGAGCTCTTTCAGACAAGTCGAGAGTAGACTCTTCTGATTTCCCCTGAAAGGAAGAGGAGAGAACAGACACCCTCAGCTGTCTGAAAAGACATGGGGCATCTAAGTATTTTATCTCTTAGGAGGGGATTGTTATTTTAAGTTTGTTAGTGACCTTGTTTAAAGTAACAGCATTAAGTCTATATGAGACTTGCCACTTTATTTTTTATTTTTTTAGAACAATGCGGTTGCTTGCACATTTATTTAATTGGAAGGATCAGGAAAACAGATTGTTTCATGAGGCTGCCGTGCGCCATGCCTGCAATCTCTGATAAAGTAGTGATGGGTGTTGGTACCAATTTCGCACTACTTAATCCTGGGAGCCCTGACATCTTTTATCTTTTAGAAAGAGCCTTTTAGAGCAGATTGGAAGCTCCTTCCACAGTGGGTCAGCTCCATTAGATCTTAATCCTGGTTTACAAGCACACATAGTCCGGGGCTCCTGTAACACACGTTTTTTGGGGGTGGGGGATAAATCTTCACTAACACTCACTTTGCCCTGTTATTCCCCTTGCTTATCTCAGTCTCTCTAATCCCTCCATCTCTCCACCTTCTCGGGGCTCATGCAAGGCAGGAGCCCAAGTTATTGGCACTGGAGTTTGACCCTGAAGATAGCTGAGGAGAATTGTTCAGTCTTCGCATAGCACATAGTAACTCAAAATCAATACTTTCGATAAACTGATATTAAACTGATGAAAATGAAAACAGTCCACAGTCAGCTGTGTTACAGACTGAAATATGATTCACGAACTACTACATAAAAAAATGGGTTCTCTCCTGAAGCAGCTGTGGAGAAGTCTACTCTCTTGAACGTGACAACAGCATCATGTCCTCATTTTAAAAGTAGAGGCTTGACACCCTCCACCCTTACCTGCGTACTGATCCGCCCTGGGTGCCCTGCTCTCAGGGTCGTCAGCAACCCTGTAAAAACACAGCCACAGCGCGACACAAAGTGCGCTTCAAATGCGACAGCCTGGCGCTTCTCCAGCTGGGTGGGAGCTGACATGTTTGAAGCCATTTCCAGTTAGAGAAAAATCAAAAACAAGCTATCGAAAAGAAATGTAAAAAGTAAAACGATGAGAGAAAAAACTGCTAAACTGAGAAAAATGCTAAACTTCAGGATACGCCTAAGACTGAATTTTATTATTCCACTGGGGATAGATTTTGCTTTGACGAGTAGATTCTGTATAGCACATGGTTTAAAAAAAGACAGAGAAAGAAAGAAGTAAGCAATTACTTTTCCGTTGCCTCTCTTATTTCTAGGCCCCTGAATAAAATAATACTGTTACAGAAGAAAAGTAGACTAATGTGATCAGGTATGTTTTCTCCAAACGAAAATGGCCACAGCGTTGAAAGTATTTTTTCAGCTACTGAAGTGTGGAGTAGGAGGACAGTGGTTTCAGCATCACGGGCATGTCTGTCAGCACGCGGTGTGGATGGCAGCTAGTCGAGGAGAGGCAGACTGGCCAGCTGTGGCCTGAGCACCCAGTGGCTCTCGAACCTGCACAGCTGGTGCTCTGGCCCGCAGAGAAATGGCTGCCTTGGCAGAGGTTAGGCTTCATTGAAGTTTTGTAAGGAACAGCTCAGTACTACTCCCCTTGAAAACCTCAGGGCTCAGACGCTAAAGGAGTAACTGTATAGACGCTTCCTCCTCCTATTTCTGGCACGCATTCAACATGGGAAGACTTATTTGCATTTAAATTTTAGACATGGGGCCTCTCTTGACTTAACAGTCTTAAGATTTCCCTGCACTTAGGACTGACAGGTGGATATTTAAAACAATCAAACGTGTCTTATTCTCTGAAACCACTCCAAGATTCTGTCTCTCTTGTAGCTAAACTGTTTTCCAAAACAAAAAGTGTCCAGAATCCTCTGCTCTGAAGATTGTGTGTCTGCACGCATTTGTGATCAATGCATGTGGGTATGCATTAAAAAAGAAAAAAAGAAGGAAAAAATGCCACACTGTGTGCTTGCTTCTTTGAACTTTAACCTCATCTTGCAAACAAGCAGCTCTCCTTATCTGTGATGCATCTAATCAGGAAGTACTGGAGATATTTTTGTAAGTATTTTGCAACTTAACACTGCATCTTTGAGATTCTTCTTCCCTGATAAGCAGGGTCAACACCCCTACTCAGCCCAGAAGTAGTTTTGGAAGACGGACCATAGCCCCTCTGCACCCCTGTAAGATTATGGGAGTAAAATCTCTGAGTGGGGAATGAGACAGGACGGGGGCAGGGCACAGCCATTCAAGGAATAACACAGCAATTAACAACAGAATGGCGAAAGATTCAACCCCCAGTAGGCCTTGAGGATTAAGATGGTGGGAGGTTTGACTTCTAGTAGAACTTGAGCTTCATTAAACACCCACTGTAATATATTAGCATGGTGAATAACATGCCCCAGGTGCCATGACAGTCCCAAGGCTAGCCACAAAAGGTGAGTGAGCGGTGGCCCAATTCCTGGGAATTCCAGCCCCTTTCCCAGGGTAGTTGGAATGGTCCCACTTACAGGTATGTGAAGCTACCAAGCCCGTAAAAACTGGCAACAGCACGACCCGGGGCGCCTCTCTCACTCCCTCCTCTTCGGAGAGACCCGCACTCTATCTCTGGAGCGTGTACCTGCTTTTACTTTAACCTGAGCACCCAACCCCCACACCTCATGGCCTTTCTCTTGCCTTCTGAAACAGCCTGCACTCTATGCAGTACGTATCTCTCCAGGTAAATCTGCCTTTACACACACACACAAACAAAAACAAAAACCACTGCATCTTTCTGCCTCCCTTGGAAACAACACGTCCTGTCTCACAAAGACCGTAACACGTGGGTTAAAATTTCGAAAAAGCAAAAGAACAAAATAGAATTCCATGGACTGTATCTACCATACTCAACCAAGCAAAGACCCAGATGTCAGGCCCCTAAAAGCCACTGTTAATTCCTTCCCTACTAGAAAAGTGTTGCTTCATTTCATGCCATCAGGAAAATGTTCCATCCCTCTCTACAGGGTGGACGAGTGTGTTGGCTCTAGGCCATTCTGACAGTCTGATGGGGGAAGAGTGTGAGATGGGAGAACCAACGACGTGGAGATGGGGACGTGGCCAAGCTGTCTGAACAGAGGAGCTGGCGAGGCCCAGCCACCAGGGCTCAAAGCGAGGGTCTGGGCTGGATGGTAAGTGGAAGGAAGCATTGCTGTGATGGCAGAGGCAGTTTGAGTTGGATGCCTTAGCGCACTCTCTAATTAATAAAGCGTCAACTGGATCCTTAATTTTTCCTCTCAGTTAGTCTTCTAGAACTGAATTATAAAAATAATTTCATTAAATCAAAATTTATTTGTCTAAATCATCAAATTAACTTTTCAGAAAGACAGCATAGGAACTTTCTAAGGGATAAACCATCCTTTTTTTTTTTTTAATTTTGTTTGTTCTGGGGGATGTAATTAGGTTTGTTTGTTTGTTTGTTTAATGGAGGTATAGGGGATTGAACCCAGGACTGTCTTGTGTATCTGAATGGCATGCATTTTGGCCCTTCATCCCCCACCGCTTCACTCCCTCTAACCCACCGTGGACCGCATTGCTTCGTGCCTGGGGAGGACATCTCCCCACACTTCCTTCTGTTCACCCCACCTTCTCCTAGGGGCGTTGTGTGTGTGGCACTTCATTTCCGTCTTTCCATTCTCTCAGTGTGTTTCACTGCATCTCTGGGAGATTTATTCTCTTCTGCCTGCACACACTCTTATAATCTCCTTCCTTCTTGCCCATTAGCCTCTCGGTTTTCTCGCGAGAATTATATTTCTTCTTCATCTTCATGGCATTTTTTAAGCCCAAAAATGTGTGCTAATCATGGTAGAGAAATGCTTTAGAGCACTTGGCTAATTTTGACTGTTTACATTCATTAATGAGATTCTTTTGTGAGTTTCTCTCTCCCCTACAGGGCAATAACTCCATGAAGGTGGAGACTGGTTTTTCTCACTTCTTTTTATTATATTCCCAGCTTCTATATAGTGGCAGGCATCTGGCAGACATTCAAATATTTGCTGAATTACTGAATGAGTGAGTGAATGTAGTATTTATTGAGCACCTAATGTATGTCAGACACTATTCTAGATGCTAGAGATATAATGACAAATAAAAGTGACAAGTTCTGAGACTCCTGGAGCTTACATTCTAATCGATAAATGCATTAACTTAACCTCATTTAAGTAAAAGAAAAAGCAGAAAGTAGACATCATAAAAAACCAGTATGACCAGCTCTAAAATTCTAGCAAATAAACATTAGATTCTATCTCCTTGTCTTTTTCTAGTTAAAACTTCTTAAGAGCTACTTCCCAGTAGAAATACTTCTTATTTTACCTCATTATTTTTCTCTCTTAATGACCAATAGTATTATTTTCAATTGTGTGTCATTGCAAACATACTTCAGCCATATTATTGCCTGAATAGGCTATGGATATGAGAGCAGGATCCCAATTATCTTTTAGAACAATTTTTGTGGGTAAAGATATTCATGTGTCTAATAACGAACTTAACTCTTAAAATACAGCCTATCTGCATGGATAGAGGGGATTTCATTGTGTGCAAAGCCCAATGAAATGTTGAAAGAAGCATGCAGAATGTGAATAACCTTGCTTTTAAAAAGAACAGATGTAAATATTTTATCTGCTCATTACCCCAACAACATCATTAAGAGGAAGAACTTGATCGAGACCCTGCCATGTGGGTGTTGGTGCTGGTTCTCCTTTCCCAGGTTTCGGGCTATCCATCACCCAGACTTCTCTTCTTCCAAAGGGAAAAACCAAACAACAGAGTCTCTCCCTCTGTTGATGTGAGAGACCATTCACCAACTAGAAAATGTGGCAAACCTTTTCAACAAGTTGCATGAATTCTCATTAGGTATTAAAATTAGAAGGTATATTGTGAGAACATCCTCCCAAAGAAAACACTCTGGATTTTGCAGAATTTCTTTTATTTTCCGGAATTATTTCTTCCCTTTGGTTCATTTGCTCATTCATCCATTAAATATTCACAGAGAGGAATATTATGAAGACTATGTAGTGACATACAAAATGTGTAATTCTTCCTGTAAAAGTCTGGAAATAGAAATTGTGCCTTGAGGGGGAGGGTATAAATCAGCAGCAGAGTGTGTGCTTAGCACACACAAGTTTCTGGGTTCAATCCCCAGTACCTACACTAAAAAATTAAGTAAAAAATTAACTAAAAAATACATAAAGAAAACTGATTACCTCCCCCCCCAAAAAAATTGTGCCTTATGTACAAAATATATGCATACAAGTTACATCATCATTGCAATTAAAAGACTGAATTTAAAAAGCTATGGTAGCAGTGACTTTAATTTGAACCTAACTCAAGTTGAAACTTTTTGATATCCTCTGTCATTTGTTTCCTGCAATTATGAGTGTGGCAAAAAGGAATAAGCATGTTAATAACATTTAAAATAATGAAGGAATGGCATATATTCATTCAACTATAATCTTACAGTAAACTTTTTATTTATATCCATTCAGCTTAAATATTTTCAACTATGATAATGATCGTCTTAAAAATGAAATCTGTTTCCTGCTGAGGCAAATGCTTTTTTATCAGTCTTGTTATCATTGCCAAAAACACCTAAGTGTGTATTTTCTCATGTAAATCACATAGGGAGCGGTGTAGTGTGTCTACCTATTGAAGAGAGGTAAGCTGAAGAGAGTGACAGGCAAGCATTTACTTGTAAGTATGTACTGTTCTGAAGACTCGACCTCTTATATGAACTCGAATCTTCTATGTGTGCCCCTCATTTAAAGAAAAGCTGATATGGAGACCTATACTTGGAAAGCGTAATTTAGGGATAGTTTGCTTTGTTAGAGATTTCTTTCCTTTAGGAAAGAACTCACCATGGAATTTAGATAGCCAACAACATCAGTGAATTTTTAATGTTGAGTGTCAAACTTCAGAAAGACTGATACCGCTAAAGGGGAGGTGAGACCCCTGGGTTCCCTCTGCATAATTCTCCCCATCCACTAGATCACCCTCTTCTGGTGTCTTTGGTTGCCTCAGCGCCCCTAACTGAGTGAGCATGTTTTTCTTTTTCATTGTTCTAGTCATGAGCCTTTTTTTCACTATGTGAAGGTGTAGTCTCGAGAATTTGCACCTTCTGCTTGAGGCATTCTGCCCAAGGCAGGTGTGATGAACTCTTCACCTAGGTGGCGCTGGTGGGGTTTTTTTCCTAGGTCAAAGCTTTCGTCTTGATTTGTTAGGGAAAATGCCACGTAGATCAGTGAGTCAGTGATATCCCTGGAATGCAGCACTTAAAACCTCCAGCAGAAAGGGCCTGCAGTCCCAGGGAGGGGAAATACAAGCCCAGGACTCAGATTTGCTTAAGGCTGGTCCCTTGAACAAGGCTGGTCTGGTTTTCACCCTACCTCATGTCTAGTGTGGGAAGCAGGGCAAAGGATTTTAGGAGAATAAGAATCAAAGTCAGACCGGCACTCGCCTAATGTGGAGCAGGACAGATGTTCCAAGTCACATGTGGAGAAGTGTTTGTGGTTGGATTCTGTTTGAAACTGATTGTTGATACTCTCATGAGACAGCCTGTGACAAATTGTATAATAAAAATGTTAAAAATAGCATTTTTTCCCCTGGAAAAGCTGAGTTCCCACAATTCAGTGAGCTGGGAAAATTGCTAAACTTTTTGGACACAAAGTGCTGATTCTCTGTTCTTCTAACCCTTTCATTACACATAGGATTTTTCATTATAATTTTGTTTTTCTGAACTCTGAACAATGTTCCAGTTAGCCATTTTGAAAAAATAGTAAAACAACTAAGTCAACTTATATTTTTGTATAAAATTTAAAATCCATGTAAAATGCACATGCAGTATTGATAAATTACAAAATGACAGCAAATTTTTCAGAAAATTCTTTCTTTGTATAGACCATCCCTGCCCATTGAAATAAAATGTGAGCCACAAATGCAATTCACATATGTAATTTTAAATTTTCTAGTAGCCACATTAAAAAAGTAAAAAGAAATAAAATCAATTTTAATAATGCATTTAATATATTTTATTTGACCCCATATATCCAAAATTTTTTCAACATGAAATCAATGTAAAAAATATTGAGATAATTTTTTTTCTTGAATTAAATTTTCAATGTGTATTTTATACTTACTACACATCTCAATTCAAGCCACCCACATTTCAGATGTTCAGTTGCCACCTAGAGCTAGAGGCTACCATATTAGAGATCATACGTCTATACCATAACAAATGTTTGAACACAAATTTGAAAAAAAATTCTGTCTAAAATGTGTAGATATTTATCAGTGTTTCTTAGGATCTTTGATGTACAATGGAGTGGTAGGGTTTTCAGAGGCATCAATCTTGGCTGAGAATATAGGAGATGAAGAATAAGTAAAGACAGAGTAGGGAAATACTTTGTGTGGTTGTGACTGAGGTGAACTAGAAGAGAAATGTTGGAATATCCAATAGATTCATAGATTTCAAATAGCACTATGTACCAGAAATGCTTTTGGCTGCAAGTAATGCAGCCTGAATTATGGTGACTGTGAAGGTTAATCTTACGTGTCCGTGTGGTTGGGCCACGGTACTCAGACATTTGGTCAGATATTATTCTCAATGTATCTGTGAGGGTGTTTTGGATGAGATTAACATTTAAATTGGTGGACTTGGAGTAAAGCAGACTGCCCTTCATAATGTGGGGAAGCTTCATCCAGTCAGTTGAAAGCCTTAGTAGAGCAAAGATTGACCTCCCCCAAGCAAGAGGGAATTCTGCCAGCAGATGGCCTTTGGACTTAAACTCTAGCATCAGCTTTTTTTAGGTCTTCAGCCTCCTGGCCCACCCTGCAGTTTTACACTTGCCAACCTCTATAATTGTGTGAACCAGTTCCTTAGAATAAATCTTTCTCTATTTATATACATATCCTCTTGGTTCTGTTTCTCTGTACAATAAATTAAACTAAAAAGAATTTATTTTGTTACAGAAGAAGACGTCTGGAATCACATAGGTGCTGGTTTTGGCTCAGCAGCCTGTTGATGTTATGACAGCATCTCTGTGATTGTCTTGGTCTTTCCCTCATGCTTTCAAAATCTTCCCCTGTAACCTTCTATTTGTGTAATGTTGTATCACAAAGTCACTACTAACTGCAAAGGTGGCAGGAAAACCAAGTGCTCTGTTTTTCCCGTCTCTATAGTAGAAAGCAAGAGAGGAAAAGATGAAAGTTACTATTGGATCAGCCAATCTGTGGTGTCAAACACTTAGCAGAAATTAGTACAACTCTTTTGAAAGGGAGCGTAGAAATATATATAAGCCATAACAGTTCCAGACATTCTATAACAGATAAGCATTAAGATATTCATTTCATATTATCCATAATTTTGGATTATAGTCTTGTCAGTTTTGCTGCCCAGCCTCCAAACACCCTTTCTATTTAGAAGAGAATATAAGAAAGTAGTGAGGCAGGACCCCTATGGAAGATTAAAGCAGCAGATGTTTTTTCCTCCCTGGGAGCCTATTGTGGTAATGGGACCTTCACAGTGACTCAGACACTCATAGAATTTTGGGTCTTTGGGAAGTGATGCAAGGCTCAAGGTCCATTAGAGATTATTTGAATCTGCTGCTGCAGGAGGTCTAAAGTCCAGAGTGCATCTTTTTATTGACAGCCTAAAATTATTTCAAAATGAAAAATTTTTAAATAAAAAAATACTTCAGAATAAAAGAGAAAAAGGAAATGGAGCCAAAGAAAGAAGGACTTGAGAGAACACAATATATACTGAAGATAGATAGGCAAAGAAAATAGAACATACGGATAATGTGAGAACCCTTCCAAAATTAAAGAAAGATTTGAAGCTAAATATTTAAAGAGCACACCATTTACCCTGAGAATATCAACCCATAATGATCAATACCAAGACATATTGTAGCAAAGTCACTTAACTTTGAAGAAAAAGAAGATAGCTCTTGAGTATCTAGAAAAAAAGAGTACATGATTTATAAGGAAAAAATTTTTATACTTTTTGAAACTAATGCTCTATGTGAGAAAAATATGGAGTAACAGATTTAAGATCAAGGAACTATGTATCAATTTTTTTTAATCCAGAATAACTTTCACATATAGTGGGTACAGATCTCAGGGAATATTGTTCCCATGATTCCTTTCTGTGAAATCTAGAAAATTAGCTTCAGACAACAAAATAATTAGACAGATATTGACTGACCTAAGGACTGTTGGTGAACATTAAGAACAGAGATTCCCTAGAACTAAGACGATTGAAAGCTAAGAGAATGCTTGAAGCTATATCCTCTGATAGTGCAGATATTGTACAACTGTTTAAAAATGGAGGACAGAATATTTTCAGTAATCATATTGGTATGAATCCTATAATTGCTATCCTGAGTCTGTTATGTGTATCATATGAGATAAAACAAATGAGTAGTCTTGAGATATTCAATTCTAGCATCTTCTTTATCTCCGAGAAAAATTCTCTCATCTCCATTGTTTCTGGTTCCTTGAGAACCAGGATTCTTGATACGGAAGAAAAGAGATACTAAAGTAGGAGAGAAGAGGTTAAGTAAAAACTCTGTGATTTCAAAACTGAATTGAAACTGTCAATATAAGCCCATGAGGTACTTGATCTTATTTTATCCCCAGATACGTCCACTGAAAAGACATAGAAATGATAAACTAACTACACAATAGCAAGGAGCATCTCTAGTGCCCAGTTTGTGGTCTTGCAATACCTTTTTTCACTACAAGAAACCAGATTTTCTGGGAGAAATGACTGGTTCTAGGTGTAAGGCAGGAAATGAACACGATGTCCTTGAAACATCTCATTACACCAGATGACAAGGAAGCTATCAAAGACTAGTAGGGTGGTGTCTAAAGGCTCTGGAGTCAACCTGAAGAGGCTCTCACTGGCCAAAGATGGAAACTTTTGAGTTAATGATAATTGCAGTGAACTGAAATTCATCAAATATGTTTAAATCCGTGATTTCACAAAAGTACGGAAAGTAGTTACTACTTTCGGAGGACAATAGGAAACCAAATCATTATCTTGAAAATCAGCAAATGGAACTAAAGAACCAAGTATTTATCCTTCCTTTCTCATATGAACTGTATCACTTTGCAACAAAATAGAGGGTGAGGGGAAGTGTCTCTTTATGAAAGCATTCTAACTAATAAATGAAAAATACATAGAACCAGGATATCATCATTTTACAACCTATAATGAGTGGCTATAGGTAATAAGTATCAACAGTTTCTAAAATCACAGAATGACAACCAGATATTTTATGCCTCCATAGTCTTAAAAAAAACACCACCTACAGATTTGTCAAGGGGATGGAACCAGGTTCTGGATGTCCCTAGATTCATCTTCCAATTTGCAGGAAATATAAAGAACAGAATAATAAGTCAGGATAGTGGTTACCTATGGGGAGGGCAGGGAGGGGGATTGTGACTGGCTTGACGCACACTGAAGGGTTTCTAGGGTGACTGGTTATGTTAAAATAGAGTTATGTCTCATGACCTTGGAGGCATTTGCCTTATAATAATTCAATAAGCCATACATTTAACTTATGTGATTTTCTATATTAGTGTTTTATTTTACAGAAAAAAATTATAAAGGAGATGAAGAAAAAGAAAGAAGAGAAAACCACTAAAAAAAAAAATGAGTGCATTTTTCCGTAACCGTTAGTTTGGGAAGACAATGTCTCATAGAGGTCATGGGCTGATTTGAGATAGAAAACTTACTTCTAGGGAACATTGGGTTACGTTTCCTCCAGTTTATTGTAACCTTTCCTGAACAGTAGGTTTATTTTTAAAAAATAAGTAAACAAAACAGTGATAAGCTTTGTCTCTTGCTCTCCCAAAAGTGGTGAGAAAATAGGGTTATGTGTTTTCTCTTGCAAAAGCATTGCTTAATAGTACCTAAAACATCTTTGTAATTTATCAGGGCAATAAATTTCTATGAATCAGCTAGGTGGCATGACCAGATACTTGACTCTGGATTGTTTGTTTATGCTGCCTACTAAGTCCTGTTACCCAGGTGGAATCTTTTAGACGTGCTGGTGCTTGCACTACAGGCACATCAAGACAGCACCTTACGTACTGAAGATACTCAAGAAATGCTTGTTTTATAAAATTTAAGTGGATAAGTTAGGCAGAAAAACATATTAAATTACACCATGAGTATGAAAATAGCTAAATGTAGACTGAACCTATATGCTGTTTATAGATTTAGAGCAGGAAGGTCTTCATGAGGAATATCCCAGAATTCATTAGTTTATGTTAATTCCCTACATCCTCTCATGGTTTTAAATAAACAAATGCAGCCCAGACCTCTTCCCTGAACTCCAGATATCTATTCCAGTAGCTAAGTGAACAGCCCTACTTGGCTGACTAATAGGCATCTCAGGTTTATCATGTCCCAAACCAAATCCCTGGTTTCCACCTCCACAGATTTTCTCTACCCACAGTTTTCCCATCCCAATAAATGGCTACTTCCTCCTTCTACCTGCCTGAGTCCCAGATCTTGGGATCATCCTTGGTACCTCTGTCTTTCACACCCCACAGCCAATCCATCATCAAATCCTTTCGACTCTACTTTCAAAATATATTCAGAAATCTAACTTTTTTTATGACACGCACCACTACCACTGTGGTTCAAGCTGCCATCCTTTCCTTTTTAGTTCAATATAATTTCAAGCTTATAAAAAAGTTGCCAAAGTAGTATAGAGAATTCCCATATACCCGTTATCCAGATTTACCAGTGTTTCACATTTTTCTTCAATTTCTTTGTCATTCACTCATCTCTCTTTTCTTCCCTCTCAAACACACAAACATAAAACACACACAAATAATAATACATATATTTTATTCTGAACTTTGATCACTTGATTAAAGTGGTACCTACTTGGCTTCTCAGTGTTAAGTTTTAATTAACTTCATGATTAATAAAGAATTTCTCCCTTTATAATTAACAAATAATTTGTAGGGAGATGCTCTAAGAGTATGTAAAGATGCTATTCCTCATCAAATTTTCAAACACTAGTTTTAGTTTCCATCGATGATTTTCAAATTCCATCATTCCTTCTAAACGTATTAGTTGCCATTTGCTGTGAAAAAGAGATTTCCCATCTCCCATTTAGTTATGTATTATGCATTTGCTTGTATCGGTATGAACTCATGGACACATTTTAGTGAATGTGTTATATTCCATTACTTTTATTATATATTTTGATGCTCAATGGGACTATCTTCTTCTGTATTTTATATCTACATATGTACTACATATGTTATAAATCCCATAATTATAATAATATAATATTACACTCTTTGCTTTAAAAAATGAGCAATCTTTGAAATTAAGGGAGAAAAAAATAAAATCTTTAATTTTTACCATTTTGGTGCCCTTCATTTCTTCCTGTCAATCTGTGTTTCCATCTGGTGTCCTTTCTCTTCATTTTGAAAACTGATCTTCTCTCATCACTTCAGTGATTCAGGTCTGCTGTTCCATCCTCTCTCTGTTCCCCCTCTGGAACTCCAAGTCTACAGATATTACACCACTGGATATTGTCCCACAGGTCACTTAAACTCTATTCATTTATCTAAAAACTTTTATCTTTCTGTTCTTTGTATTAGATAATTTCTATTGCTGTATCTTGAAGGTCACAGATTCTTCCTTCTGCTATTTCCAGTCTGTTGTTAAACCCATCTAGTGATTTTTTTTCGTTTGTGATATTATACTTTCCAGTTCTAGAGCTTTAACCTTTTTTGTATTTTCCCTTTTTTTGTTGAGATTCCCATTACTTAGGGCTACATTTTCCTTTAAGTCATTGAACACATTTATAATAGCTACTATACAGTTCTTGCTCATTTGTCCACTCTCTGGTCATCTTGGGATTAGCTTCTATTGACTGCTTTTTCTCTTCACCATGAGTCACATTTTCCTCTTTCCTCACATGTCTAGTTATTTGCATTTCAAACTAGACATTATGAATGATATATTGTGGAGACTCTTGGATTCTGTTATCCGCTAGTCTAGCAAACAATTTATTTGGCTGAACTTAAAAACTCCAAATTCTGCTTCCCCTTCTGTGGGCAAGAGTTAAAAATTCTGGTCAGTTCTTACAGTCTTCTTCCTGTTGTTTTCCATTGGACATTTTTACACCAAGTGTTTGCAGTACGTGGGTTAACCAAGGAGTTGCATGGAATTTAGATGTAGAATTTTGGGCTCCCCACTCTATGGAGTCTTTTTTTCTGAAATTTCTCTGTTCAATTCCCAGCTGCTCTTATAGCCTCTAAATTCTGTCTGACTCTTCAAAGCAGTAAGACTGCTAAGTGAGTTCTGGTTGCCCCATGTTACATGGACTGGAGCCTGCTTTCCTGTGAAGACGCACAATCTCACATAGCGTGATCCCTTTCTTGAATTCTCTCCAGTTTCTGCCTACTTCTGATCACTTGACAGTGCCTTAAAATCTTTAAAAAAGCATTTTTTTTTCAGTTTCTAACTATTATACATGAGAAGTTTGGTCAGAACCAGAACTGCCATCATTCTTACCTATAGTAGAGCAGTTGTCACCTAATCGGTGTCCATGCTCCCGCTCTTGCCCCTTCAGTCTGCTTCCTACCCAGCAGTCCAAAGTATCCTTTTAACTCTGAAGTCATATCATCCCACTTTTCTGGTCAGAACCCTCTATTTATTTTTCACCTCATTTAGAATAAAAGCCAAATTCCTTGCAATGACCTACAAGACCCCTACCGCCTGGCCCCTCAGTATCTTTCTCACTATATCTCATGTTCTGCTCTAGGAAAACTTGTATCCTTGCTATGCTAACACGCAATGGATATACTCCTGGCTGTTCCCCCTGCCTAAAATGCTCCTCCTTCAGATATCCACCTTGCGCACCCTTCGCTTACTTCAGTTCAGCTCAAACATCACCTCAGTGAGGCCGTCCCTGACCATTCCACTAAAAATTCAACCATCCCTCCTCCCCTCTCCCCATTTCTTACCTCCTTTCCTTGATGTAGTTTTCTTCATCATACTTACTGCCATTTAAAATAGTATCATTTTATTCTTTTTAAAATTTTCTTTTTCTCCCAGGAAGAATGAGTCCACAAGGGCAGGAGTTTTTGTCTCTTTTGTTCATTGCTGTCTCCCCAGTGTCAGAACAGTATCTGGCTGTTAAGAGATGCTCATTGGACATTTGTTCACAGAAGACTGAATAAATCTGGATTGTCCTCTTGGTCAGTCAGGTCTATACTTAAACCATAGATACAAATTCAGTGATGAAATCTAACTTCTCCTAATTAGGGATCAGGCAATAAGACAGGTCTAACAAACTCTACTGTCAGATGAACCTATGTCCTTTCTGTTCCAGATATGAAAGAGCAGCAATAACAAGCTTCATTCTACCTGAAGACCTGTCTAAACTCTAAATTGATACAGTAGTTTTGATGCAGTATAATACAAAGCACGTGGGCTTTGGTGTTAGAGACAGAGCACTCTGAACGTTGGGTCATTTAACATTGAGCTTCAGTTTCCTCACCTGGAAAGGAGGATGTGGCCATTATCCAGGTTTATCAGTTGAGATTAGGTCAATGTGAGTGACCAAAAAGTCCGAAATAATCAAAGCTCAAACAAGACAGAAGTTTATTGATCTCTCATAGGTAAGGCTGAAGGCTGGTCCAGAGTGAATGTGGCACTCCACGCCATTAGGGACTCCTTTCACCCTATGGCTCTGCCCATAGTAGCTTCGTTACCAAGTTTGCCTGAAGTTCCAAGGCAGCTGCTCCTGCTCCAGCTTCTGTGTCTCCTCTCCACACAGCTGCAAGGAGGAAAGAAGCAGAGTCTCAAAGTCTCCCACAACACTGTTATCCCAAGAACCAGAACTTAGATAAATAGGCACATAATACAGTGCTTATTTTGGAGGCTATCAGCCCACTTGAAAATGTTATTACCACTGCCAAAGGGAAGAATGAACACTACGGGGCAAACAGGAGCCTCCCACTCTAGCTTATTGTAAAGATTAAATGACTCTAAGATTCATGATATCGAGGAAGCACTTAAAGTGTCTTCTCCCTTTTCTGCACTAAATCTTCCCTTGGCCTTTCCTTTTCAAGAAAACAAACAGTCTTTAATCATTTCCTTCTGGTTCTTATTTCTTACATATTTCCTTTTTTCTTCTTTATGAGTAACTGTTTATTTTTAATTGATGTATAGTTGATTTACAATGTTATATTAGTTTCAGGTGTACTATTTCTTCCACACTTCTGTGTTTTCCTAAACCTCAGTCTTCACCAACTCTCATGGGTAGAGATGAAATCTGATCATATCAAGCGAAATAGGACTATTCCAGGTCATGTTAAGCCATTGATGCCTATCCTTGGGTGGGCCTGTCATCACTGCAGAGGTTCCTTAACAGAGAAACCATCTTGATTGCTGGTTTTCAAAAGGTGTCCCTCAGATCCTCAGAATTCCTTGGAATAAGATGTAATAAGGCAGAAGTACGGTACTTCATTTGTGTCTGTTCTGATTCCCTTAGGTCTTTTCTCGGCACTCGAGGCAAAATGGAATTCTCGGATGTCACACACAGCCTCTAAATGATCAATGTTTTCATTTTAAGTGGAGGAATTCTTTCCTCAAATAAAACCTTATGAATACATCCCAAACAGATTAAAGCACAGTTGTACTGATGGAAGCAAGGGCGGGGCCATATACAAATTACTGGTCTAGATCATCTCGTAACTTGTTGAAAATCTGTTAGTAGGGGATGAGTGCTACTGGTTATGAAAGGAGGTTTGGCAAGGAAGTCAGGATTCTTGTTCACTTTGTTAACTCTAGCTATAAACTGAGGCCTGGTTGCCTAGCAACCCAACCCAATCCAGGACAAGCTTTGCCAATACTTCCCTGAGAATTTGCAGCAGAAAGAAGCAGAGCTAATGATTTAAAGCCTCAAGAAACAGATGCATAGAGTTATAAATAACACATAAGCATACAGACTGCCATCAGGCCCTCACTGTGTTGGGAGCCCAAGGGCAGAGGGGGCAGAATAGGTGAGGAGAGGAGATCAGCCAGCTGCTCTCCAGGACAAACAATAAATAGATCTCATTTCCCGACCATTCCCTTTCCCTTGCCCGCACAGAGCATTACCTTTTGCACTTCACTCTTCTCACTGTTGTTCTTCTGCATCCTGCCTTCTAGTTCCTAGACTTTCCTTGAGTTCTCTTTTTAAAAATTGTCTTTCCTGCATTTTGTGAAAAATGTTGTTCTGGCTTTTCCTACACATTGACATACCTCCTTCTTTATATATCTAATGCAGTGCTTCTCAAATGGGGGCAGTTTTGTCCCCCAGGGGACATTGGGCCAAGTCTTGAGATATTTTTGGTGGCCACACTGTGGCAGGGGAGTGGGGTGCCACTGGCATCTCGTGGGTAGAACCAGAGATGCTCTAAGCATCTTGCTGAGAACATCCTACTCTGTGTGGTGAGCCCCTGACAACAAAGGATTATCTGGCCCCAGTTGTCAATAGTGTCAAAGCTAGGAAACCCTGGTATCGTGCATATATTCTCAACAAGGACAGTAATTTAAATATTACAGTGGCTCAGCCCTGCCTGACAAGCTCTTATTCCTTAGTTACTTAATATGCAAGTACCCAGGGAAGGGGTAGCAGTTAATAATAATGTCTTAAAAGGACCCTTATGGGAACAATAATGGAAAAAAAAATTGAAAAACACTGACCTAAGCTTAGGAAGCTTTCAGGGTGAAGAATCAGTATATCAAGCCTTTATACAAAGCACACGGTTGCAATTCAGCAAAAGCTGGTTCCTGGCATTGATACATAACAACCTTTTAGAATTAAACATGAGTTTTGAGATAGATTGGTCCTGACTTTGCTGGGAAGACGGGCAAGGAGGCCAACTATTAGTGATCTAATCCTTCTTTGAGAAAAGCGCATGTTCTTTTAGGCCCCAAAAGCACCTTAAAATGTTTTGGGCCAGTAATTTACTTAATGACACCCAGTGACCTAGAAGAATTAGTGTGCCTTTAAGTGATGAGTTTTTATGACTTCCCCAAAGATCCTCATTTATTTGGTAGTTGAGCGTTGTAATGTAGGAAACAAAGGCAAGAGTTTTTTGGGTTTTTTAAAATTGAAGTATAGTCAGTTACAATGTGTCAATTTCTGGTGTACAGCATAGTGTTTCAGTCATACATATACATACATACTCAGTTCCATATTCTTTTTCATTATAGATTACTACAAGATATTGAATATAGTTCCCTGTGCTATATACAGTATAAACTTGTTGTTTATATCTATTTTATATATAGAAGTTAGTATCTGCAAATGTCGAACTCCCAATTTATCCCTCCACATCCCCTGTGCCTGCTGGTAACCTTAAGTTTGATTTCTATGTCTGTGAGTCTGTTTCTGTTTTGTAAATAAGTTCATTTGTGTCTTTTGTTTGTTTGTTTTAGATTCCACATATGAGTGATACCATCTGGTATTTTTCTTTCTCTCACTTAGAATGATGATCTCCAGGTCCATCATGTTGTTGCCAATGGCATTATTTTATTCTTTTTTATGGCTGAATAGTATTCCATTGATAAATACACCACATCTTCTTTATCCAATCATCTGCTGACGGACATTTAGGTTGTTTCCATGTCTTTGCTATTGTAAATAGTGCTGCTATGAACATTGGAGTGCATTTATCTTTTTGAATTAGAGTTCCCTCCAGATATATACCCAGGAATGGGATTGCTGGATCATATGATAAGTCTATTTTTAGTTTTCTGAGGCATCTCCATACTGTTTTCCATAATGGCTGCACCAAACTACATTCCCGCCAGCCATGTAGGAGGGTTCCCAAAGGCAAGTGTTTTCAGAGCATCCCTTTCCCACCACTGAAAAAATTCTGCTCCCTCAACTTGACATATTTCTTTTTGCTTAAAGGTATTTCAACTATTGAAAAGGCTTGAAATCAAATTTCTTCTTTGAAGGTCAAAAGCAAAATGTATCTGGCTGGGACATTTCTTTTCCTACCCAGGGTATTAGAAACGTCATAAAATAACTCATATATATAACTCCAGACTCTGGGCCAATAACTTCTTTTTCTTCTAGCCAGTTAATTTTTTAAAATTATTAATACAAAATTTTATCGAATTTGGTTGGAATCCCTCTGAGATATGGCACTTTTACTGACAAAAAAAGGAGGCTGTGTAAAATAAGGCAGAATTTCCGCTTGATATTCTTTCCTTCAAGGCTGTTTGATTTTACTGAGCTCTTGCACCTTGTGCCTGGGAACAGCCCCAGGAGATGCTTTACTCAAGGAGAGGAGGAGGCTCTGAGGGGCCCCAGGGGCTGCAGCCCACAGCAGTGGCTGGCCTAGGAGAGGTGGAGAGTCAAAAACCTTTTAAAATCAGAAAAATAGTCTTACAAGTTTGAGGACAAAGTCCGGGGCTTTGTCGGTCAAAGTAATTAAGTGGAGGTCGGTCCAGGAATGTGGCCTCCTTGATCCACACAGCTGCAGAAGACTCTGGGAAGAAAGGCTCCTTACTTCCTGTAACCGTGGGTTGTTCCGCTGGGACTTCCTGTCACAGGCTGTCCTCAGGGCTCCAACCATCCTGCCCTCACCCCCTAAGTTTTTCCTCCTACCAGTTTCTGTCATCTTTAAAGAAAAGAATAAGGGGGTGAGGGGGAAGTGAGCTCATTACAATTAATGCCAAAAAGATACTTTACAGCAGAACTACTTTATAAATGAATTCACATGTCTCCAAACATTTTTCTACTGAACAATTTTAGTTATAGTTTAAAAAATAAAATGAGGCAGGAATAGGAAAGAAAGAAAGGACTTTATGAAGCCAAAATAGAAGTTTTATTGGATTCAGTTCCAAAAATAGGGTCCCTGGGTTCGGCTCTGACTGTGACAATGTAGGGCAAAACCATTTAGTTTTACTTGTGTACAGTTATTTCATTTTTAACCTGGTCTGGTGTTCCAACAGAGGAAATTATCTTGACATTGTGAAAACTTGCTTTTCAGACTCCATTGAGAACAGTTTAATTGAGTTTCATGGCACGTTATATTTTTAATTTTGGTGTCACAATCATCAATGTTTATTTTGTAGTACATAGTACATGCATTGTCTTTGTTAAGCAAACAAATGATCTAAGGACCTAGAATGCGCACTCTACGAGCCGCATGCAATGGCGTAATTAAAGTGAGCGAAGTAAACATGCAGTGTTGTACGGTTAGTCCTCACTTCCAAGTAAAGTACAACCGAGTGAAATTTAATGTTTTATATGGATCACATGAATCATACACAAAAAGAAGTGTTCTGGCCCTAAAGCTCAAAGCTGTTGATAATAATGCCTCACACATGTGTGCATGCCACCGGTTTTCAAACGCTTTCCTCACATGTATGACCTCACTGGGTGTCCTCAGCGAGCCATCGGGTAGGCGTGGCACACATTATGCGACAGATAAGGACCTCATCCACAGCTCAGGTGTGGAAGAATAGAACTTTCTGGAAATCACATTAATTTCTGACTCTAGGTTGGTGGAAGTCACCTTTCAGT
This sequence comes from Camelus bactrianus, assembly GCF_048773025.1. Classification (NCBI taxonomy): domain Eukaryota; kingdom Metazoa; phylum Chordata; class Mammalia; order Artiodactyla; family Camelidae; genus Camelus; species Camelus bactrianus. Next base: position 85,515,840 of record NC_133543.1, on the reverse strand, counting down.
GCTCCACTAGCACCTAATTTCCAAAAAGCACCTCTTCCAGGTAAGTAGAATCACAAAACACACCCTAGCTGAGCAAATCACAAATCACCTTAGCGGAGCCTCTTCCTCCAGGTCCAGAGCTTGGGGCGCATGTGGATTTCACCCAGCCTGCCCCCTCACCCCTCGGCCAGGCGCTGCTGTGCAGGACACTAGCACACGCATGTGTGGTCGTCCCACAGCCTTCGTCTTCCCTGGGCTTCTCCCTGCTCCTGTCGGGGAAGGTGCCAGAACTCTCACATACTATGAATTTCTAAGACCTCGGGACAGGAGGTGGGAGAGCAGGAGATCAGCTGCTGGGTGTCCGCTGTGCCATCCGCTGTTTTTATCTGTGCCTCACCTGTGGCCGGTGGCTCTGTTGTTTGCATTACGTATTTGGAGTGTGGGGATGTTTGCTCAGAAGCCTGCAGTCCCTTCACCAGACACACTCTACAGCCACTTCCCCTCGGAGCTTCTACAGAGACCATCCCAGGATCCCTCGGCTTGAGACTCTGTCTCCATCTCTCACTCTCTCCTCTTCCTCTCCAAAAACCAGCCAAGAGATCCTCTTCCAGTGTGGAGAGAGAGAACACGAGAGAAGGGGCACTTCCTTGAGACTTGGGTTTTCTAATAGAAAGTCAGACCTTTCTGTAAGCTGCTTCTGCTCCAGCCCTGAGGCAGACCTACCCAGAGGTCATGAGAACAGGACTGACCTCCTGACCTCCTTGAATAGAAGGAAGGAAAAAGGAAAGAATACCAGGTGGAGAAAATTATCCACCCACAATGACTATTTTTTGAATGGAAAACTGGTGTAAAGAATGGAATCATGGTAAAATTGAGGCCAGACTCTGTTGGATCTTTTACATCAGAGCATGATAAAGCGAGCTAGGTATTAAATTACCTGAGAGAAGGGACGGGCCGAGCCGAGCCTGACTCTGTTTTGAATTGACTGTCAGATCAATGTGGTAAAAGGATAAGAACTAAGTTGCTCTGTTTTTTGTTCTCCATTCCATCGGGTAAAAGATCTTCTCTTGGGAGTAACGGAATCCAACACTTCACAAGATCTCGGACGGGCCGTCAGGCAGAGAGGGTCTCTGGGAGGGACCAAAGCTAGACAGCGGCCCTGGATTTGTAAACCCGGCTACCTCACTGTGCTTATCCCATATGCTGAGCATCCTGAAAGGTATGACGTCCTCGAAAGAGCCCCTTTGATATGCAGTTTTTCTTCTGCAGAGAATAGCACGTGCTTTGGAATTGATAGGATGGCTTTAAACCTGGAGGTGGTGGGAGCGAGCAGGAAAGTGACATCTTCAGGGGAGAAGTACCACTCTGGGGAGACAGAAGGTTGAATAGGAATTAACTAGGAGAAGAGTCTGAGGGAGAGAGAAGAAATCGAAGGAAGAGCATATAGAAGGCCTGTAGGTGAGAAGACATGGCTCGTTGAAGGAATGGAAAGCAGTTTGCTGCTGCTCCAGCAGCCAGTGTGAGGGCAGGGTAAGAAAGGGGCATGTGGGAAAACTGGAAATTTTAAATTGGAAAATTAAGGACAAGAAGTTAGCAAAGGTGAACTGGCTAGAGCAGAAAACCCAAGATAAGCCATCGTTTTTCTCATAGAACAATTAAGAGGTAAACAGTTATCTATCTGCCCATGGTCGTTGGGTGGAAGGTCTCAGTAAGACTCTGCCCTTTTTTCATGGCTCCAGTCAACATGTCCACTTTTCGGGAATTACGGAAAAAGCCAAAAAGGGAAAATGGTGCATGTTTACTGAATCTGACCGTGCAAGGAGATTTTCTGGAAGCCCCTCTCCAAAATTTCAACTTTTGTTTCATTGTCCAGAACTATTTCACAACAGAGGCCTGTTTGTCTTCCAGACATCACACCAAAATGTTGGTATTGACTTTAAATGGATAAATTTGATACATATTTTCACGTTCCTGAACCAGTTGCTGTGGCCAATGCACTGATTGTCCCAGTCCCCGCCCTTGTTTTGTTATTCCTGAGCTACAGCATGGGTTTCTTTCACAATGTCATCCTTCCAGGCCCCTGCTCAAGAGACTTCAAAGACTTTCCTCCAGCGTGCGAGCAATTAAATTTAACAAAAATATTTGGCAGGGGAGGGGTATAGTTCAGTGGTGAAGCACATGCTTAGCATGTGCTGGGTCCTGGGTTCAATTCCTAGTACCTCCTTTAAAAAAATTTTTTTTTTTTTAGGCAACTACCCTGGGTAGACAGGCTGGACTAGTCCATGAGGCTGAAGAAGCTTGGTCTTTCCCATGCCCTTGTCTTGTCCCACCTATTCCCTCAGTCATGCTGTGCATTTCATTTACTCGATTCCAGTGTACCCTTCAGGACCCAGCTCAGCTCCTAGCGGTCCTGGATGTCCTCCTGCACCTTTACTTAAGAGGATTCCTTCCTCCTTTTAATTTGCAATATTCATTGTCCAACACCACTTCACTAGCAATTAGAAATGGACTATCCTGTATGGGCAAACAGTGTTTGTTTATTAGTAGTATATTATTGTGAGTTTTAGTATAAACAGTATTAACATACTAACATACAAATGTTGCTTATATTAGTATAAATGATATTACTATATTGTTGGTTAATGTATAAATTGGTTCAACCTTTTTGGCAAGCTATTTGGGAGTATCTATTAGAGTTTCAAATATACACACCATTGCTTTAACTATAAAACTTCCAGAATTTACCACACAGATATACTCACAAATGTGCTCAGTGTCACAGGTACATGTTTGTGTGTGCATGCACTGGTGTATGTGTGGTTTTTTGGGGTTTTTTTTTTGTTTTTTTTTTTTTTGGTAAGAGAAAATATGTCCGTCAATGGGAGCTGGTTAAATGTGGTATATGCAGAAAATGAAAAAAAAAAAAAAAAAAAGAAAGAAATGGACTGTCCTGTTGCTACTTGGTTTTTATAACGTTATTGAGCACTTTTCTACATTTCCATACAAACATGTCCTATCTCATCTTTACATCTTTCACATAAAGCTTTCAGATATGTTTAATGTTGAAAGAAGAAAACCAATGAATGAATGAATGATTACAGCTTAACTGCTCCAAAAATATTCAGTTGAAGTTTTAAGGTCATTATGCAGTTTCCTTGCATTGAACTTGTCACTTGACCTCAGAACTATGTGGCCAGATTTCCACTGAGAAGTGAGTCCAAATACACTGGGGAGACTTAGTCTGTTACATCTCCGGATTCTTATATATATTTATTCCAACCACTTTCTTCTATAGATAGAGAACTTGATTTCACAGAGCCTTACATAAATTTTAGCCAGGGCACTAAACAGTGTAGGAGACTCAGCAGGCGAGTATCCAGCTAAGCAAATGAAGAACATGTCATTGCTGAACTGCTTGCAGTAAAAGAAATTCAGATCGCTCGGGTACTGTTTAATTCTGATGCACAGCGAGATGTCTTCAGAAAAGTCACGGTTGATTGCTAAGTGTAATTATACCTAAATAGTACTCAAATTGTCTAAGAAACCTCATGAAACTCTGGAGAATTCATTTTAAATATAATAAAAATTTCAAGTTAGGCTTTTGTTGTATCAGTAATCAGTTTAGCTTTATCCAGATACATAAAGGGGCCTTTGACTTTTCAGTAAAAGTGATGAGGACTTTAAAGCCTGTGATTGTATTTGATTTATCTGTGGAAACAATGACTAAGTGCAAGGTGTCTGCATGAGGTTTGCTCTTTTGATGCGGCATTTGAATTCTTTCCTAGGCCATCTGGCATTGAGTATATATGAACTTGTCTTTAAGTACAGAAAAATCTCAGCCATGAATAACCAAATGACCAGGCTGCTTCAGCAGCATGGACTAGTCCAGCCTGTCGACCCACAGTATTGACTGGGATAATTTTTTCAAAATAGAAAGTAATTTATTTTCCTACTTCGTATAAATTTGTTCCACGAAACTAGCCTACACACTAAAAATTAATGTCAGAATCTTTCACCATGAGAATTAATCTTAGCATCTCGACCTCTTTCTCAGATAGGGTTGAGATTCACCTTGAGGCTCCTCTGTATCCTCTGGCTCTGGAGAGCCGCTTAAGGCCCAGGATTAATCAGGCCCTGTTAGCAGCATAAAATGGTGCAGACAGCCCAGAGCCTCTCCCCCAGGGCAGTGCTCACCTCCACTCCTGCTCTTTGCTGGCATGACTTGTGAAGCCTGACTCTAGGCAGATCCACCTGTCTCCTCACCTCCCGTGTCTACATACGTGCCTGGAAACACTTCTCCTGCTTTTCTTGAATTTCCATAAACTGTTTTCTTTTCCATTTAGATCTGTGGGGGCATCAAGGAGCATCCCCAACACCAATTTAAACTGAATTCCTGATCAGACCTTGACCTAAGCCCCTCTCCCCCATTCAGTGCCTGTTCCTGCATGCCGTTTATTTCCTGGAACCCTCCACTGTCTATATTTGCCTTCTAGTGAATTTGGAACATAGAGCCTTTAAGGTCTGCTACGGAATTACTCTTATCCTATGGGATCAGGTCTTGGAGTTGGCTGGTAAGTTAAAAAAAATTGATCACAGCATAAAATCACAAAAATTATACACATTTATCTTAAACATTCTATTTTAACCTAAAACATTTTAATGTATATTTATTCACCAGGTTTTTGATGGAGGACCAAGTTTTCCCTGATTACAGTTCTGAGTGGCCTTTCTTGCATAAAGCATTTCAATGTGTATTATTTATCATTTCTATTTTTGGTTTCTTTATTGTAGAGGGAGAACCTAAAGATGCTTTTAAATCTAAATTTTTAAGATTCTTTCAATCTTTTAAAGTTTTCTTGCTCACACAAACTGATAGGGACTTTATTCTGTGTAGTGCTTTGCTTTTATCAAGTCTTTCAAAAGCCAGTGACTTTGCTTTCATAGGTACAACTCTCTTTACACACTCATGTATCATTGATTTATACAGCATACATTATGTTATATAATTCTAGTCAAATACAGGTGTTTTCAACAGGTTTGGGAACAAATGCAACCAACTCTTGGTAAGTATACAACTCAACCAATAAGAGCAGAAATGAGAAAACAAGAGAGTGCCTTAGAAGCAGTGAGTGAGCATTCAAGGTGCTGTGGGGATCATTCAGCGTGTTCTAAAGAAGGATTGGAGGTACACCAGCAATCAGCTGAAAGCGTCCAGCTGGACAGTGGTATAGAGCATCTGCCAGTTTAGGCAACCCAAGAGAAAGAAAATTCTTTCTCTGTCAACTCTGTGTAGCAATATAGGGAAAGAATCTGACTGGGTTACATGTTCCCATGTGATGTCTACTGTTACCAAAGGCTTAGGGGTAACTCAGGGATAGCTCAACTCAGGTCACATTTGGGAGTGAATGACACTCCCAGGGCTGCCTGCACAATTGGCACAGCAGCCCTAGAGTGAGTGACTAAATCAGTAGACAAATTTCTCTCCTTCCTTTTCTCCAGAACCCTCTGCAATTAAGCTTTAGCTCCTACCATTCCATCGGTTAACTCCCAGGACCATCTTATTTGATTTATCAGTAGAATTGAACAAAGCCAATCATTCTCTTCTCCTTGGAATGCATTCTTCTCTTTGTTTCTAGAACAATCTTTAGTTTTACTCTTCCTTAGGCTTCTTTGCTAGTCGCTCCTCATCTCTCTAACCCCTAAATGTTGGAATATCTTAGTCTGAGTTTCTTCTCTGTGTACACTCAATCCCTGAATGATCTCATGGATTTAAATATACGTATAAACTGATGGCTCCTTAGGGTGTATATTCAGCTTTTGTCTCTTCCTTGAATTCTCAGTAAGTGCTCCATTTGCCTGACAAAAGGCATTCCAAATTCAGTACACTCAGTTCTGCTATAATACTTATTTTGAAATTGTGAATTTGTTCTAACATGATTGATGCATTAGGCTATAATTTGAGCATAACACTAATTTTGCCTTTGCTTTTGTGCAATTTCATCTGTGAGAAACACTAGGTGAATGCAGAAAAGGGCACCCAGCTGAGCTCACAGGAACACACAAAATGCACACATGCACACATCACCTACTGGCTACCTCAGTGCACATTGTGTTGTCCTGCAAGGTTGTGTTTGACTATCCTTTCACCTTTGTGAACTTTTCTATCCTAGAAAACGCTCCTTCAACATCCCAAACATTTAAGTGTCCTGGATCAAAAATGCCAAGCAGTCCTTCCAAAGGAGAGGTATTTAAGTATTGAGGAGAGGCTTGAAATAATCATTTTTTCACAAATGAGAGAATACGGGCATTCTTTGCTTTGCATAGCACCATGTTAACTGAAACTCATGCAAATAGGGAGGGAGTGTGTGCTCCCTGCCATGGCTCCATGGTAACTGACACCTCTTAGCAAGGACACAGTTTTGAGATGCATGAGCTTCCATTTAAACAGTGTCATGCAGTGGAGAGGGAAACAGCTCAGAGGGAGAGCACATGCTTAGTGTGCACGAGGTCCTGGGTTCAATCCCCAGCACCTTTATTAAAAAAAAAAGATTAAACAACTGCTTGTATGTGATCTCTCTTGAGCAGTATGCAGAGGGAATCCACATTGCAGACTATGACAGACAATGCCATAAAAATTTAAAAGTCCATGGTGGGAACAACCTTTTGTGCTGTGAAGTCAATAAAAATAAGGCCTAAAGACATGGAAGGAATGAAAAGATAGTTAAACATATGGATTAAAGATCAAATAGTAAAAAATGTTTGCTTGAACACCGTCTTGTCAGGGAGACCTTCCCTGACCATCCTATCTAGAATTTCACTCCCAGTTCCTCAAATCACAGTACTTTCTAAATGTTATCCTTTTTTGATAACATTTATCACTGTTAGACATATTATATAGTATTTTATGTATTTTTTAGTTTATTTTCTGTCAACCTGTGGTAGTTTTAAAATATGACTGCAAATTCTTTGGCCCTCATAGAGAGGTAAGTTCTTATGCCCTCCTCTTGAATGTTGGCAGGCATGGTGGGAGTGACACTATGTGACTTCTGAAGAAAAGTCATAAAAGGCCATGCAGCTTCCGCCTTGTTCACTGGAACACTTGCTCTAGGAGCCTGACATCCCTGAGGTGATCATGCTGTGTGGAGGCCCTGGTCAGATGGCGAGCTCATACATGGGTGCTGGGTGACACTGTCAGCCAGGCTAGTCTTTGAGTCACACTGGACCAGATGCTCAGAATCTAGTGGAAAGATGAACGCCCACGTAATTGCAATACATAATTACAACTCAATGTGAAAGATGCCTCGGTGAGATGCTGACACAGAGCTGTGGGAAGTCAGCGGGGAGAGTAAGCCATTTTCAGGGGAGGACTGTAAGTGAGGGCTTGGCAGAGAGGTGACATTTGAGCTGTCCTGAAGGATGAGTAGGAATTTGCCCAGCAAAGGATGGAAGAAGAATCAGACTCTTGGTTTCCTCTTCTTTCCGACACTTTGAGAGCAGGGAAGGCTGATTCCTTCTGACAACAGGAATCAACCAACCGACCAGAAGCATAAACTGAGTCATACATAGCGTGAGTATTGGGATTAGGTAAACTGATGCTACGGGGTTACAACGGCCAGTGTAGGCAAGACTGAAGGTGGAGCCGAGCAAGGCATTCCCTTTTCTGGGCTTGGGCTTATTTTCTCATCTGTAAAAGACAGAGATGAGAGTGAAAGATGTAGCGTAGGCCATTCTTGCTCATGAATCTTGTGATTCGAGTTCTTTCCTAAATTGGATCTTTTCAAAGTTCAACAATCTCCATGCTGCCAGCTGTTCCTTGTATGATATTTTCCAAGCCCTTTAACCACACATATGCCTCCCTTTGCATGGATTCTACTTTGTCAGAATTTACCATAAAATGTAGTGTAGTGTACCGTAATGGGGGAGTAAATGTCCTACTCCAGACATGGTCCCACCAGAGAGGAGGCTCTGAGGCGACACCCCTTTTACCTATTGTAAAAGGTTTTGGACCTCAGTTGGAGCAGCGCAAGGCTTCATCAGCTTTTTCTAGTCGTATCAGAGGTTCAAGGGCTTTTTCAAATGAACTCTTGATTAATTCATCTGGGTACCATGTGTTGTGAACTCATGCATTGATTGAACCTCAATATTGGACTTGACATTCATTCATATTAAATGTGTTTTTGCAGTCCCAGAAGCATCTAGCATAGTTAGTCAATAAATACCTGTTGAACTGATTTTCATTTTGCTTTAAGCTGTCAACACAATTTAACAAAAGCTTTTTGAATTTTTATTAATTTTATAGTCTGTAACCCCTAAGTCTTTCTACTTTGAAGAATGGTTTGAGATGTGTTAAAAAAAAAAAAAGGTCTAAACCAAATCTTAATTTAATTACAGTCTCTCCCAGAAGCGGAATCTGAAACCAGTCAATCAGGAATCACCTGATCAGCTGGCTAGGTAATCTGTCTGACAGTCCCCTGCACTCCCCTAAAGGAAAGTGAGCTTGCAGTAACCAACCCACTTCTTTCGTGGTATAACTGCCTTGTTCCCTCTCCCTTCTGGCTATAAAAGTCTTTCTTTTTGTATGGCTCTTTGGAGGTCTTTTCTATCTACTAAATTGGATGCTGCCTAGTTTGAACTGATTTTTGCTCAAACTCTTTAAAATGTTTAATATGCCTCAGTTTATCTTATAACAAATGAGAATATTGATTCTGCATTTCCTCTCATCTGTGTGCTTTCTGTAAATCAGACAAAGATCCCATTTCTGCATCCATAATAAATGACCTAAAAAAGACATCAATCTGGTGTTTGCTCCCAGCCTTCTCCATTGAGTAAGATGTGTCCAGCTAACAACAGTGCTAACCATGTGACCATCACAAAGCACAAGAAAAGCAAAATACGCGGTCCTCAACGTGTAGATTTTAAAAACATGACAAATAATAACATAGACCTTTAAATGAAGAACTCAAGGGTGCAAATCCTTTGTAGAGCAGGATGTCAAATTCCTAAAGCTCCCTGTCCGTTACTCTTTGGCCCAGGACTCTACTGATTTAAAGTACAAGGTTGAATCTGAAATTTCAAATCAGGCCATCTTGCCTTTTGTAAAGAATTTGAGAAGTTGTTCTCAGTCAGATTATTGAAGACAGTTTCCATGAGCACAGGAGGAAAAGACCCTCAGATACAGCAGCAGCAGCAGAGTAGAAAAAGGTGAGAACCAGGAGCCTCTCAGTCTTCATTGGTCCTAACTGTCTTGTTCACCCCAGAAGCCACTCCCGCCCTCCCAAGGTCAATCCCAGACAACTTTATCTGGTGCCTTCCCCTCCTTCCCAGCCGATGGAGGGGGGATGAAGAAAAGGAACCAGGAGAGACAAAGGACCCTAATGATTGTATTTTCCAGCAATTTTTTTCTTTTAATTCTGTGCTTTTCAAAAACTGCCAGAGTGACTGCATGTAAATAGTCCTCTCTAATGGATGTCTGGTTGCCATTGACTCTTTTCAGATTTAATCCATTAAGTGCCTTCCATAGAAAAAGGGCACAATATCCCACAAAACACAAGGTCAACCAAAAACAGTAAAACACAACCTGAATGGGGCTGTGCAAGAAACTCACATAGCCTCCAACAGTAAGAGCTCTTTGTAATTCTTTTTTCTCCTCAGAAGGGAAGCTGTATCAGGGGCCTGATGCTTGTGCTAATCTTTTTCTTTCCTTTTTTTTCTCCTCCCTCAGGAAGGAAGCCATTCAGGCGACAAGCTGGCTCTTATTCCCTGGCTCTTATCATTAACCAGAGGAGCCTGTGCTGGAAATGAGATTCAGAGCCGCGACCAGGAAAGGCTGTTTCCCTAATTGAGGGCTCCCTTTTGAAGTCTCCCTGGCGGAGCCTGGAGCTGTCTGGGTCCCCCTGGCCGAGATCACTCATGTGTAATCTCTCGCACACCAGAGCAGATGCTCCATGACACGGGGCTTTTTGGAGAGGCCTTTAATACGATTTCTCAGTCCTGCACGTGTTGGGCAGGCGGAGGGAGGAGTGGTTTTCAGATAAGCCACTGATCAAAGGGTTGAAGATTTTAGGCATTCTGGGGCTTTCCTGCCAGATACACCTCTGTCAAGAATCTGCCCTTCTGGGGAATTCTCAGCACCTTGAGGTACTCCTATCCTGCCCCTTCCCCCACTTCCCAGGCCCCGTTCCCACGGGATTAAGGACCACTGGTCTTCCGGCTCCTTCAATCTATGGATGTTAAAATTAGTATTCTTTGAGATTTCTTTTTTTTCTTCATATATATATATATTTAATTGAAATATAATCAGTTTACAATGTTGTGTCAATTTCTGGTGTACAGCATAATGCTTCAGTCATACATGAACATACATATATATATTCATTTTCATATTCTTTTTCACCATAAGTTACTACAAGATATTGAATATAGTTCCCTGTGCTGTACAGAATAAACTTGTTGTTTATCTATTTTATGTATATTAGTATCTGCAAACTTCAAACTCCCAATTTATCCCTTGCCACACCCTTCCCACCCCTAGTAACCATAAGTTTGTTTCCTATGTCTGTAAGTCTGTTTCTGTTTTGTAAATGAGTTCATTTGTCTTTTTTTTTTTTTTTAAGATTCCACATATAAGTGATATCATATGGTATTTTTCTTTCTCTTTCTGGCTTACTTCACTTAGAATGACAATCTCCAGGTCCATCCATGTTGCTGCAAATGGCATTATTTTATTCTTTTTTATGTCTGAGTAGTATTCCATTGTATAAATATACCATAGCTTCTTTATCCATTCATCTGTCAATGGACATTTGGGTTGTTTCCATGTCTTGGCTATTGTAAATAGTGCTGCTGTGAACAGTGGGGTCTTTGAGATATCTTGCTCTACTTTGCGTTACTTGGACATACATGAGGCTGTCAGGAACTCTGGTAGAATGTTCAGTGGATGAAGCAAACACTCCATTTGGAGTTGATTTGGAGGAAGGGGCTATTTTTAAAAATCAGCCAAGGTTGAATGATATGGGAGGTAATTAAACTCTGAATCCAAATGTCCAGTGTACACGAGAGTGATACCAGACATAAGGGCCAGATTATCGTGGGAATCAGATAATGTAAAACTTGAGAAGCCGCTAGCACAGATGTTCTGAAGAGCTCAGAAATGTTTATTATTAGCTTATTATTAGTTTGTTATTACCCCATGGGTAGGAGAGCCCTTAGCTAAGGGCTCGGCTCTTTAAGCCTAAAACACTTCATCTTCCCATCTACCATTCTGTCCCTCACTTTCAGCAGAAACCCCAAACCAGATCAGGCTAATCATGTGCATTCTTTCCCTCTGCCTGGGCTGCGGAGGTTTGCAGAGAACTCCCCACTGCTCAGGCCAATGTCAGCACAGCATCGTGGATCCCAGTATCAGCAGGAAATTTCTCTCTGTGTCTCCAGTTCACACGGCAAAGAGTTAACACTCATCAAACCCTATCCCACCTCCTCCCACCTTCTCAGCACACTCATCAAACCCTATCCCACCTCCTCCCACCTTCTCAGCAGACGACCTGGAGAATGGCTGCCCCAGGCCAGGACCCCTGGCCGCTGCCCCTCTGTCCATACACCTACCACCACCCAGACCCCCCTCCGCTCTTCTGTCTATGCCCTGGAGACGTCTTTTCCTCTTGTCCTCAGGGTCCCATCTCTGGTGGCTCACTCTTCACTAGGCTTCCTAAATGCACTAGCCACATTCCTCTCTCCCTCTTTCTCTCTCACACACACTCCTCCCTCCACGTTCCTTTTATTCCAGCCTCTGCCCTTGCCTGCTCTTCTTCCCTTAATGGCCAAGCTCCCTGAAAGTCCTCACCCATCCTCTCCCTTCTCACTGTGTGCTCACTCCTGGGGTCTGGCCTTGCCCTCCACCACCCCTCCCTCCACTAAATCCCCCTCGCTCTCCAGACTCTGTGTGATTGACTCTGTCTGCAGCGTTGCCTTTTAGCTTTCCTGACGACACTCTGTGCTGATTTCCATGACAGCACTCCGTACTGATTCTCCCACCTCTCCCATAGCGCCTTCTCGGCCTCCTGACTGACCTGCCCCTTATCCATGAGCAGCCCTCCCTGTTCTGGTCTCAGCCTTCTTCTCACTCCACACATTCTCCCTGGTTATCTCATCCTCACCCCTGCCCAGAAACACCACCTCCTCACCCACCCCAACCCAGGTCACTCTCCTAAGCTCTGACTGCACACAGCTGCCCACGGGACACTTCTGCTTAGGCGTTCCACAGGCACCTCGAAATCATAACCTTGTTAACCAATCCTCACATCCTCTTACCTAAACCCACTCTCATCTCCCACATCAAATCACTCACCAAAGGCGGTTGGTTCTTCCTCCTAATTTCCTCCCAGTTCCTTCTCAGCTCTCCATCCCTCCTGGCTACAGGTGATTGGATCAAGGAACATATATGATCCAAGCTGAACCAATCAGTTTCTCCTAAGAATTTAGAATGAGGACCCAGAAGATTCTAGACAGGTGTGTCCGCACAAATGAAATGAGGATTCTCTTCATGATTTTTGCTTTCTTCTATTTTCTTCTCTGTGTTTTTTAAACTAAAAAACAAACAAAACACATGCACTATTTTTGTAAGAAGAAAACAAAAGACTTTCTGTTGGTTTTAAAATAAAAACTCTAGAATCTGAATTTGGTCTCCATACTCTGAAGGCAGTTCTCATGTGACTGCTTACTTCTGTGAAATAAGAAGAACAGATTGACCATAAGCAATAATATTTACTTATGTTGTCAAAACATTCTCAGGCCATAGGAACTGAGGAATTCTCCCTGTGAAGTTCCTTCACTGCTTTCCTTCTTTTCTTCCTCTTTTTTAAAATTGAAATAAAGTCGGTTTACAATGTTATGTTAATTTCTAGTGTACAGCACAGTGATTCAGTCATACATATATATATATTATATATATTCCTTTCATATTCTTTTTCATTATAGGCTATTACAAAGTATTGAATATAGTTCCCTGTGCTATAGAGCAGGACCTTGTTGTTTATCTATTTTATATGTAGTAGTTAGTATCTGCAAATCCTGAACTCCCAATTTATCTCTCCCCACTCCTTTGCCCCCCTGGTAACCCTAAGTTTGTTTTCTATGACTGTGAGTCTGTTTCTGTTTTGTAAATAAGATCATTTGTCTCATTTTTTTAGATTCCACATATAAGTGATATCATATGGTATTTTTCTTTCTCTTTCTGGCTTACTTCACTTAAAATGATGATCTCCAGCTCCATTCATGTTGCTGCAAATGGCTTCTTCTATTCTTTTTTTACGGCTGAGTAGTATTCCATTGTATATATATGATAACTTCTTTATCCAGTTGTCTGTTGATGGATGTTTAGGTTGCTTCCATGGCTTGGCTGTTGTAAATAGTGCTGCTATGACCTCCTCTTTTTCTGGTGGGCCCCCTGTTGAATGTTTGAGCTTCTACCAGGTAGTGGTTGTGGCTGGTTAAACGTCTGGGCTTTGGGACCAAATAGATGTAGATAAAAATCCTATCTTTACCTCCAGCAGAGTGACTGTGGACAACCTACTTAACATTTTTGTGTCTCAGTTTTTTTCTGTGTAAAATAGGATAACAATGCCTATGTCACAGGGTTGTGGTCAAGTTTATGTGGCATTGTGTAAAGAAAGGCCTTGAGACAAAGTGTGTGCAGTAAGTAGTATTATGATACCTCTATCTGTCGACTTGCTGGGGCCCTACCATTCTTAGTGATCATCTCTGATCTCTAACCCTCCCTCTGTTCCCCAGTCAGTCTGGCACTCACTCTTGGTTCTAACAGTTCTCAGTTTCAAGAACAAGAACTCTGAGGCCTACAGATAAAAACTGCCCTTCTAAAAGGCCACTATGAACTCATCTACAAAACAGAAACAGACTCGCAGACATAGTAAACAATCTTATGGGATTTTACCAGGGAAAGGGGGTGGGAAGGGATACATTTGGGAGTTTAAGATTTACAAACGTTAGCTACTATATATAAAAACAGATTTCAAAAAATTTCTTCTGCGTAACATAGGGAACTATGTTCAATATCTTATAATAACCTTCAATGGAAAAAATATGAAAATGAATACATGTATGTTTATGCATGACTAGGACATTGTGCTGTATGCCAGAAATTGACACATTGTAATTAACTGTGCTTCAATTAAAACAAAAACAAAAATAAAACAAAACAAAACAAAAAAACTGCCCTTTTTCACCAGAAAAATGGGGCCTGGGTAGAGAATGAGGTAGGACTTGGGTATTTCAAGTAGTGGCTTATACTCCCTGACTGACATCCCAAGAAGAGACAGGGCACACCAACATGGCCCCACGCAATGGAGACCCCCCCCAACCCCTCCAACCCCACCTCCCACTCTTTTCCTACTGGTTTACTGCTCTCCCACTGTCCTTTTTGTTCTTCTCCAGACTCACCGTGAACGTACTGCCTCATGGCTTCACCCCTGCTGTGTCTCTGGCCAGGAAAGTCCCTTTTCTCTGCTCTTTCCTGGCTGGCTCCTTCATTCAGTTCTCTGCTCAAATATCAGCCAGGACTTCTCTGGACACTGTCTAAAACAGCCCTCCTCCCCCAGGTAACCTGTGTCACCCTGCTTTATAGTCACATGGCACCTATTGCTATTGGAAATGACTATTTACTTACTTGTGTGTAGGCTAATGGAGGCAAGGTCTTTGTCTTGTTCTTTGCTAGTGCCAAGTAGGATGCCTGAAACACGATAGGCATTCCATAAATATTTGTCAGATATCTAAATAAAATATTAGAACAATGACCGAAAAAAACATGTTAGCCATATATGTAATTAGATAAAAATGTATAGGCTTGGGGACTTGAGAGAAATGGTGGGTTTGTAACTGATAAAGATACCAAGAGGGTGAGCCAAAAATAGGAGATGTCAAGGGGAAACACACATGTGTGAACAAGACAAGTTTAGGTGACATCTCCAGAGACTGACCTGACTAGAGCAGAACTGCTCTTTTGAAGAAGGAAAAGGGACGAGGAGATGGTGGTGGTGACTGCGGTGGTACGCTCAGACTGCCATGCCCCACCAAAACCATCACGTCTGAAGTGTTGTCATCCACAGTGGGAAGCTGTCAGCCATTGTTTCTTCTGCTCCGTTTTCTCTCCTCTCTTTGTGGTCCTCCAGCTCTGAGGATGGTGCTGCACTGAAAGGTGTGTCATGCTCTTTGAGGCTCTGTCAGGTTTTTTTGCATTTTCTGTCTTCTTCGGATTGTAGAGTCTCCATCCATTTATCTTCAAGTTTGTGGACTCATTACTCTGCCAGCTCAAATCTATTGCTCACCCCTCTAGTAAGTTTTTCATTTCAGTTATTGTATTTTCAACTGAGAATTTCCATTTAGTTTTTTCTTAAAAAAATAATTCCTATCCCTTTATTAATATTCTCTATTTGATGAGACATTGTCATCACGTCTTCCTTTTCTTTCTGAAGTATGGTTTCCTTGAGTTCTTTGCATATCTTTATAATGGTTGCTTTGAAGTCTTTGTTAAATCCAACATCTGGGCCCTATCAAGGCAGTTCTTGTTGCCTGCTCTTTTTTTTCCAGATGTATGGGTCACACTTTCCTCTTTCTATGCCTGTCTTGTAATCTTTTTTTGAAAATTGTATATTTTAGGTAACATATTGTAGCAACTCTGGATTCTGAGTTTCCTCCCTCGTCTCTGGAACTGATTCTTGTAGTTCACTTGTTCACTTATTTAGTGACTCGGTTGGACGATTTTAGGGAAGCCTGTTACCGCCTCTGTCTCACCCTCTGGTAGTGTGGCTCCTCAGAGGTGAAAACCTGGGCACGTACAGAACCCCCCTGGAGTGACAGGGTGTGAGCAGGGCCCTCTTGGTCTCTTTCCCTGAGCTCTCTGTGAAGCTGGCTGCCCCGTTTGGTACCACATTCAGCTGTTAGGCCCACTTTTTACAGGCTGGTGGCTCTATTGCTTTCTGACAGTGCTCAACAAATAAATTACCCAGCGGCTGATTCAGTTAAAGTTGGGCCCTTTTGCGGGGTCGGCCTGTGAGCTTTCTCCTAGTCCCAGGAGGGCTCCTCTGAGTTGTCCTTCCCCGATCCTCTCTGGTGAACTGCGTGACCTACAGTTCAGCCTGCTGCTCTTAATTAAAGGGTGCTATCGTTGCCAAGGGCACCCTTAGAGTTGAACTTCTCCACATTTTGTTTTAAATAAAGTCAATTTCTTCAGGGAGAGCCTTGGAGCTCCCTTTTCTTACAGACTTTGTCTCCCCCTAATTAAAATCTCTCAGCCGCTGTTCCGGGTGCCGAGCAGGGCAGTAGCCTCTCGTCTTCTCAGCTTGCCTCCTCTGGGTAGAACCGTGGACCTGTGAGTGGGTTGGGGTGAAGGTGATCAGATTCCAGGATTCTTGTTCCATGCCTGGGGTAAAGCCCGCTCTTATAGGTGGTAGTTGAGTTGCAGAAGAATCCCCTAACCCCTCAGCCACACTTGCAGGAATTTAGCATCTTCAACTCAGAGTTGGAGGGAGTAAGAAAAGCTGCTGGCCTGCATCTCCTGGTGAGATGGTACCTCTTGATAGGGAGCTGAGGGGAGATGGAGCCCTGAATTCTTCGCCACTCCTGCCCAGAGTGGAGTTTCCATCCAGCTGAGCTGCAGGGGGAGTGAGGGGGAGAAAGAAAATGGGTTGTGGTTCAAATGCCACTGGCTCTCTCTGATTTTGAATTAAAATTTTGGTAGATTTTCTTGAATATAGCTTTCTTCATTTGTCATATGCCCTTAGGACAGTTTCCAGGGACTTTAAATGTTGTCTCTGTGGGAGGAGGTCTGTGGAGTTCCTCATGCTGCCATGCCAAAGTCAGAGACCTCATTCACATTGCAGACTTGTATCTTTATGATAATAAACACTTTCTGACAGACAGATGACTGTAAGATAGTCTAACAAACTCACTATGTTTCAAGTTCTTTCCATCAAACAAAAGTCTAGTGTCTTGGGGAATGGGGACCTTTTCCTAATTTGTACAGAGTTTCCTTTGGGTCAAGCCTTGGCCTTGGTGCTGAGGGTTGGGGGGGAGTAACGTGGTTGGAGGCAGAGGTAGTTCTGGTCATTGTGTGGTGTCCGGGCTGCTGCATTGGGCTGTGTGGATTATTTATTGTGCAACGGTAGGGTCGTCAAGGATTTATATTTGCTATTGCAGTTCTGTTCAGTGTCTCCCATTTGCTCCTCCTGGTCTACCCTTCCCACTTCTTCACCTTGCTCTGCGTCCAAGAAATTGACTTGTATAAACTATATCAATGGGCTATTCTGCTCTCTGGTTTCTGATTGGATTCAGAGAAAATCAGAGGTTAAAAGGGATCTGAGATGGGAGCATTTCTTCCCTCGATTCTCTTTTCTGGGTCACCATAGGTACCACACCCCTCTGCTGAAGGTCAGCATTCTTGTCAAACAGCCCTTTCCTTAGGGTTACCTCTCTCTGGGCTGTGATGGCTACACCCTGCCCTTGAACCTCCAGGTCTGGTGGGTGTTAGTGGCTCCCAACTGTTGCAAGCCCTCGGGTACTACACTCTCTGTTATTTGTTTCCTTAAATCCTACCCATAGCTTTAGAAATAGTCCTGTTATTAAACTTTACCTAAATTATCCAATTTGAATATACCATCTGTTTCCTGATGAGACCCTGCCTGATAGCAACAATTTTGCTGCAGATGGCAGGCAAATATCTTGAGGACAGGGTGTCTGTTCCTACTGTGCACCTGAGCTGGCCATCCTGGAGACAGGGGACGTGTGGGGTAGTGGCAGTGGTGGTTGAGGGTGGCAGGGCTTGTAAAATTATTCTGAACGCTGGGATAAGGCCAAGATGTGCAATAGACAATATAGATTCATGAACATGGGGATGATGCTCTTTAAGGAGGATTATCCCGGCAGCTTTGTGAAAAAACAGATTGAGATAAAAGACAGCTTCAGAAAGAGAGGCCAGCTGGAAAACTACAGCTCTATCCTTGGAGCAAAGCAGTAAGTGCCTAGACTAGAAAAGAAGCCTTGGGAGATGGAGGGGTGGGGGGGTGATGGTGGTGGTAATAGCTCAGTGGTAGAGACCATGCTTGGCATACACGAGGTCCTGAGTTCAATCCCCAGTACCTCCATTAAAAAAAAAAAAAAAGAAAGACAGAAGGAAAAAGAAGCCATTGGAAAGCAAGAAAGCTTTCCAGAGACCAAAAGAAGGGGAAAGGCAGGGATTCCTGGCAAGTTATCTTGGAGATTGAAGGAAAGAAAAACAAAGAACAAGAATAAAATATGACAGTAGCACATATAGGTAAACTAGAGAGTTGAGAAAGGTAATAGAAAAATAATAAAGAGAAGGACAAATTGTAGCTTAGATTTACTAAATGCTTCCTGAGTTATGATAGCAAGGTTTTAAGAGCTTAACAAGTATTAACTTCCTTAATCCTCCATCAACTTTGTAAAATAGATCCCATTTTACCCTTGAGGAAACAGAGGTACAGAGAGCTCCAGTTACTCATCCAAGGTCACATAGTAAGTGAGTTGGTGGGTAACTGAGCTGAGATTCAAACTCGAGAGCCTGGACCGTACTGCCTTTGAAGATATGTAGAAAGTGCTGTGGAGCTGTGGTCCCAAATCAACTCTCCAGCTTTATCTTTACCCACAGTTCCCACCAAGGTGGCTATAATTAATTCTTGCTGTGTCCATATTCACCACATCCTTTCCCACCTCTGACTGGAATGGCCTCCCCTTTTTTTGCCCACCTAACAATTAAAATAATAATAATAACGTTGTTGAGCATCTGTTGTATGCTGTCACCGTTTTGTGTGTTTGATATGTGTTTGCCCCTTAATCTTCATGACAACCCCATGAGGTGGATGGTGTGTTGTTGTTGTTATTATTACTATTCTCATCCTCTAAATGGTGAGCAGTAAGGAGCAGGGGTTTCTGACTGTTTTATTCACCCGAATGCTGCCTAGTACACTGTCCTGCTCAGCAAAGAACTGTTGAATGAATGAACTTAACAGATGAGGGAACGGAGGCACAGCTGGGCTTAAGATGACCAAGGAGTATGCGGTGGGGCCAGACTGGAGCCCAGTTGTCTGGCTTCCTCGTCTGGGTGGTGTCACTAACTCACTCCAAGCCCGCCTTTAAGACCAGCACAGATGTCACCTCCGCTGGAAGTGGGAAGGGAAGTGGATCTTCTGGGAAGCCTTTCCCACTCCCCTCCCCTTCCCCTGGGGGGTCTTAGGAGAAACAGCGCGCCGTGGGCTTTGAGCAAGTGCACCGATCATGTACCACCTTGCTCGGTCTTTAACTCCTGTGCTGCTTCTTTGTGGTCATCCTCACTTCTCCCTGGCCTCTTCCCTTGTTCTTTTCTGTGCTTCTATCCTCTTGTGTACTCATTTTGGGTTCCCAGGATCACACTCCCACCCTCAGCCTTGCCCTTTATCTCCCTTGGCCAAATTCTGGCGGCCCCACTGTCCACGCAGTCACTCCCCGCCATTCCCTGGGGCCCACTGTGCTGGCTCTGCAGAAGACACCACTTGGGTTTCCGTTTCTATCCAACCTTTGATCCTCTCCAAAGCTCTTTTTATAGCCTGTAAATTGCATTTCCTGTTTCCTCTCAAACTTTGAAATTAGGCAGTGTAGGCTGCCCTGGGTGTGGTGCTCTGAAAGCAGGGCTGCCACGACTGCCTGTTCCTACTCCTCCTGCCATACAGCAGGGAGGGACAATCAAGGTTTCTTAGACACCTAGAAGCCCCGCAAGGAGCTCGGGTGAACACAACTGTGGGGAGCGGGATGCGCCGTGTGGCCTTAGAAGTACACGGCCATCGCAAAGTCTTGCTTTGAACCCACGCTCTAAAATTTAAGCAAAGGGAAAATGCCAAAAGAACAAGCAGCCTCACCAGACTTCCCGGCTGGGAGCAGACGGTGTCAATGACTGTCCCCTGTTCAGCACTGCATTGGCCGTGACCTAATGCCCCGCAAAGAAACCCTGAATCCAGTGCCCAATAATGGTAATGAAAAAGAAAATCTCGGTTTCCCCAATTAGAGGTTAAAACTCGGATCTGGAGCCATGAGTTCAGGAGGAAATATGACATGATATTTCATGAGCCACAGAGATTATTTTTTTCTTCTGGGAAGAAACCAGTTCTTCGGAAACCAGCTATGGGAGGCAAATTGCCTTTTGAGGTCTTGTTTCAATTCCTGGCTCTGAGAGTCTGTGACTCATAACCACAGTCTTCGGCCTGAGCCCGGGCAGCAGCTTGGAGCTGGGAAGGGAGGTTAGTGCTGGAGGTGAGTAACCAGCATCCAGCTGAGGTAGCGGAATCTGGTGCTGCTAATGAGAAAACATGACTCCTGCCTTTTCTTTTCCACAAGCGTGAGGTTTTCTTTGGCAGATTTTCATCCTCTGCATGAAATGGTAGACTCGCCTCCCCAGACGTCAAGTTTCCACAGATGCAGAATTATAGAATGTTAGAACTAAAATAATAGAAATCTAGAACTAAAAATTTCCTTAGGGATCATCTCCATCTTCTCAAGTTATATATAGAGAAATTAAGGCAGAGAGACCAGGTAACTTACTTTGTTAATAAAAGCCTGGGTTTAGGTCTGAGTCCAGGGTTTTTGCCGTGGAAACCACAAGGATGTCTCCATGGGCTGCTGGGTGGGGTGGAGTAGAGTAGAATATTCTTTTGTGGACGACACTTTGTTGACACTTCTTTTGAGGTTTGGCAACGTTCTGATAATCAGTGACATTGAGCAAAGACAATGTCTTCAGTGCCATCCTGGAAAAAATAGGAGAGTGAAGACCAGTGAACAGAGACGCTTGTGGAGTGATTCAGAACTTGAGCTTGACCGGGGCACAGATTTCACATTCTCAGCCTACACGAGATTTGAAAGGCACAGGAGAGGCAGTGGCTCTTACTTTCTGAGGGTCTTTCAGGGTCACACGTGGTGACAGACAGACAAAGCTTGTCCTCGCTCTGCTCTGCATCTTGGCCCTGCTGACCGACAGCCCCAAGCCCACCGCCAGATGCCAGACAGCAGACCCACAGCAGTAGCAGAGGCAGAGTTCCCAGCCACTTTGTCACAGCCCCACCTCACAGTCCCCTTCCAGCCCCTGGAGCATGATTAACCCCTCTGACTAGTCAGTGATGACTCAGCCTCCAACTCGCCCTTCCACACCTTCGCTTCCCCAGCTGCTCCCACACCTGCGTGAGGTCTAAGTCCTAGAAGAGGTCCTCTATCCTGGAGCACACAGAGTGACTCTGCCCCTCTGAGGGAACCCAGAGTGATTCACGCTGGATCTCCAGGAAGGATGAGCCTGGGGTGCCACTGCCTTTCCTGCTTTGGTAATCCGCCACGAAACCCAGGTGGCAAAGGAGGAAGCAGGAAGCGCTCTTACTGTATGCAGGCAGATAGACGTCAGCACATCCCTGTAAGACTCCTCAAGTGTTGAAAGAATTTCCCTGACTGTCAGCGAAGGACTGCCAAGGAGGATGGAGGAAACTGAGAGCTGCACATCCTAGTGGGCCCTCCACGAGGACAGTGGTTTCGGGCGAAAGTCCTTCCTAAGCCTTTGCAATGCCTCCAGCCCTCTCCCGTCCCTGTTCTCCCCCAAGGAACTGAGCTGTACTGTAAGATTTTTGATATCCTTTTTGTCTAATTGTTCTACAGAGCTGAAGACTGGCTTCCTTAATCTATTCTGACAGTTCCCATTTCCAGAGCCTTTGGGGGCCAGATAAGTTGTGAAAGTCAATCTTAAAAGGTCTATGATTAACTGAACTTTTTCAACCCCTATGAAATACATAATCTGTAGATTCTCACATTATTGTTTTTCACCCTATCATTCAAAAACGACATGATAGTGGTAAAAAGTCAGAGTATCATTTGAATAAACATCCTGAGGCCTAAGCAAAAAGTCCCCAAATTTGAAAACTACTCAGCTCACCACATATCAGCTGAACTCTAAATGGTAAAGGAAGGATGTGACTACATCTGACAGTAGGACAACTGATTTTTTAATAAAAATTTCCCTCTTTTCTCCTTTATTGGGCAATGCAAATGTTCCTTTTAAATTTGTGCATTGATTTCTTTTTTAATAGCTAACTTGGCAGTTCCTGAAAACACTGATGGGCAGGTTGTTAAACAGATGTTACAGGAGAAACAATTCTCTGGTCAAATACAGCGTGGGAAATACTGGCTTCATTCAAAAAAAAGGGACACAGAGTAGCTCCTTGTCTCCAGAGCTGTGCTGAACACGAGCAAAATGCACCCGGTCCCAGCAGTTAATTTGCTCAATGACTAATCTTTACACATCTCTCCATGTGCTTGTGTGTCACTCATATGTCTTTTTTGGTGAAGTGTCCAAATCTTCTGTCCATTTCTAAAAGTTAAGTAGTTTGTTTTCTTAATATTGCATTTTTAAGGTTCTTTATAAATTCTGGATGTAAGTGCTTCGTCAGACATGTTTTGCAAATATTTCTCCCAGTCAGTGGTTTATGTTTATGAATTTCCTTAATTATGTCTCTCAAACAGAAGTTTTAAATTTGGATTAATTCCGGTTGATCATTTTTTTTCTTTTATGGATCATGCTTTTAATATGGTATATAAAGATGTTTTGCCTAATTCGAGGTCAGAAAGATCTTTCTCTGACATTTTCTTCTAAGAAATTGATAGTTTTAGATTTAACATTTAGATTTATTAGATCCATATTTTTATATGGTGCATGATATGGGTCAAAGTTTTTCTTTTCCCCCCATATAAATGTCCAATTGTACATCACAATTTGTTGAAAATGCTATTCTTTCCCAATTAAATCACTGTATTAGGGTTTTCCAGAGACATAGAACTGACAGGGTATATGTATATGTTATATATATTTATATGTTTGTATTACATATAAAATACATATCATTATTTATTATAAAGAATTGGCTAGTGTAATTATGGAAGCTGAGAAGTACTACATCTGCAGTCCATAAGCTAAAGCCTCAGGGAAGCTGTGGTGTCATTCCAGTCCGAGTCCAAAGGCCTGAGAACCAGGAGCACAGGTGTGTTAAGCCCCATTCCAAGAGCAGAAGACCAGTGTTTTCACTCAAGCAATCAGGCAAAGAGAGAAAATTCTCCCTTCCTCTGCCTTTTTGTTCTTTTTCAGTCCCTGAATAGACTGGCTGATGCCCACCTACACTGAGGAGGGCCATCTGCTTATCAGTCTACCCATATAAATGTCATCTCTTTGAGAAATGTTCTCATAGACGCACCTAGAAATGATGTTTAACCAGATTTCTGCACTCTCTGTTCTGTTCCATTGATCTCTCCTTTCACTAATACCACCTAATCTTGGTTAATGTTGCTTTATAGGAATTCTTAAAATCAGATAGTATAAGGTCTCAAAACCTTGTTCTTTTGCAAAATTGTTTTGGCTTTTCTAGTTTCTTGGCTTTTCCATATAAAGTTTAGTATCAGCTTCTCTATTTCTACAAAATATCCTGCTATGATTTTGATTTAGCTTAAACCTTTAGATCAATTTGGGGAGAATTAATAATATTGAGTCTTTGAATCTATGAGCACAATAATATCTTCATTTAGGTCTTTTTGTTCTTTCATCAGCATTTTGTGGTTTTGACTATACAAATATTCCACATATTTTATTAAATTTATACCTAAGTATTTTTGGCTTTCAATGCTATTAAAAATGGTACCTTTAAAAAGTTCAATTTCCAATTGTTCATTGTTGGTATACAAATACATTGATTTTTTTGATATTGACTTTGTATAAAATGCAAACTTGCTAAATTCGTTCATTATTTCTAATACATATTTGGAGAATTTCGGGGGGCTTTCTATGTAGATAATCATGTCTGCAAATAGAGACAGCTTTATTTTTTCCTTTCTAATCTACATGCCCCCTTTCCCCTTGCCTTATTACAGTGGCTGGAACCTCCAGTAGGACGCTGGTAGGAGTGGTGAGAGCAAATATGCTTGCCTTAGTTATGATCTTAGGGGGAAAGAAATCAGTCTGTCACCGTTAAGTATGATGTTAGCTATAGGTTTTTAAATGATGTCCTTCATCAGATTAAGAAGTTTCCCTTAGTTCCTAGCTTGCTGAGAGTTTTTAACATGAATAGTAATTTTGTCTAATGCTTTTTCTGAATTTATTAAAATGACCACAGAATTTTTCTTCCTTAGTCTTTTGATGTGATGAATAATATGATTGGTTTTCAAATATTGAACCAACATTGTATTCCTGGGATTAATCCCATTTGATATGACGTATTATTCTCATTACTGGATTTAATTTTCTGATGTTGTTTTGAGGATTCTTATACCCATGTTTATGTGGGATATTGATCTGTAATTTCCTTGTCTCATGATGTCTTTGTCTGGTTTTGGTATCAGGCAATGCTTGCTTCAGAAAATTATTCGGGAAGTATTCTATTCTATTTTCTGGAAGAATTATCGAATTATTGGAATTATTTCTTCTTTAAGTATTTGGTAGAACTTGACAGTAAAGACATATGGACCTCAAGTTATCTTGGTGGAAAGTACTTAACTGCGAATTCGTTTTCTTTACTAGATACAGAATTATTCATGTTATCTATAATTTTTCAAGCAAGCTTTGGTCCATATCTTCTTAATTGTCAAATTTATGGGCACAAAATTGTTGGTAATATTTCCTAGTTATCCTTATAATATCTAAAAGATCTGTAGCAAGGTCCCATAATTCATTCCAGACATTAGTATATTGTGTTTACTCTTTTTTCTTTATTTTTGTTGATCTTTTCAAAGAATCAGCTTTTGATTTCATTGGCTTTCTTTATTGTTTTCCTTTAACTTTTCTTGTGGACAGTGCTGCTAGTCACAAATTCTCTAAGCTCTTTTATCTAAAAACATTTTATTTCACCTTCGTTTTTCATTGGGTGTGGAATTCTGTGTTAATAGTTTCTCTTTTGGAACATTTAAAAATGTCACTTCATTTTCTTCTGGTTTGTATAACTGTCTTCAAGATTTTCTCTTTACCTTTGGATTTTAGCTGTTTGAATGGTTTTCTTGTTGCTATTTATTGGAGTTTTCTAAGATCCTGGATCTGTGGTTGATGTGTTTTATTATTTAAAAAAATTTTCATCCTTAATCTCTTCAAATATTTCTTCTTCCTGGCTTGTAGTCTCTTCTTCTGGGATTCCAAAGACATGTTTTTTATGTCCATTTAGATTGGCGCATAACTCCTGCATGTTCTGTTTTTTTTTTTTTTCAGTCTTTTTGTGTTTCAGTTTGGGTAATTTCTGTTGATCCCTCTTCAAATTTACCGATTCTTTCCTTGAGTCTACTGACAGCCCACTAAAGTTACTTCCATTTCTGATACTGTGTTTTCTATTTCTAGTATTTCCATTTGAGTCTTTCAAATAGTTTTCTCCTCTCTACTGAAATTCTATAGATTTATTCACATTCTCCACTTTTACCGCTACGTGTTGACATATTGATTACAGTTATTTTAAGTTCCCTGTCTGATATTCTGCCATCTCTGAGTCTGGCTTTGTTGATTACTTTGCCTTGCAGTTTGTTTTCTCTTGCCTTTTTCTTCCCCTCTTTGTAATTTTTGCTTGAATTCTAGATATAAAGTATAGAACAGGAGATGCTGAGGTAAATTGAATTCATCCCTCAAAATGAACATGCCTCTTCTGCTAGGCCATTAATGTAGGGAGCTGACGCATTCTAGTCCATATTTGACTGGGGTTGGATTGTATCGTTGCTGTGGTTACTAACTTTAAATTTATTTAGCATTATCCTGTGCTTAGGGTGGAGACTGGGTGGCTGGCAGACATTTCTCAATGCTCTTTTTTTTTTGCCCTCAACTTCTGTCTTCGTGTATCTGTACCTCAGGGTGGATCTATCTCCATGCCCTTATCCCCCATCAGTAAATGGCTGGTTACTAGGTACTCGATAGCCTGGTGGAGGTGGGGATCAGTGGGTGATTCTCTACTGTCTTGATCGAACCTCAGTCTTATATAAACTTTGTCTCACTGGATCTTTTGTTTCATTTTTTGATTAAGAAAATGACCCCCAAGCAGGCCTGGATGTGTGAAGATGGGACAGAAAAGCAGCTGGATTTCTCTGCCTAATGAAATTGGAAGGACCTGATATTCCTGTTAGTAGCTTAGAGTGAGAGATGTGTGGAGATAATAGAAAGAGAAAGACGATGGCACTTTTAGCTAGATTACATAAAGCTAAGGAAAGCGTCACTCCCACCATAATAACAAGAAAAAGCTTTCATGAAGGCGAGTTCAGGGAAGGTGTGGGGGGCTAGACTGTGTGGGGACTGTGGCCATTTTGAGGACTGGTTTCTAGACGAGAGAGTTTTGAGCAGAGGAGGAACAGGATCTGAGTCACAAGAGGATCACCCTGACTGCTGTGTTGAGAATAGACTGCTGGGGGCGAGGGAGAAGCAGGAGCACCTATTGGCAGCCTAACGCAGAGACACAGGTGAGAGGACCAGGTGCTACGCGGGGCGGGGCGGGAGCAGTGATGCAGCCTGGCACCAGTGGTTAAGGCTGAGCCAGTGTGACGTCATGAAGGAAGGGATGTGAAATGGGAAAGAGAGAGCGCAGTAATGATGACTCCAAGGTTTTTGTTCTGAGCAGCTGGAAGGACGGAGTTGTCATCAACTGGGATGGGAAGGCTGTGGGTGGAACGAACTGGGGGCCAGGGTGCAGAGGATCAGTAGTTCAGTTTTGGAGAGGAAAGCTGGAGATGCCTTTAAGACACCAAGAAGAGCTATCTTGTCGCAGCTGGGCGTGTAAGCCTACAATTCAGGTGAAAAGTATGGGTTGCAGATATAAATGGTCTCTAGAGGAAGCAGCAGCTGGCAACAACTTGCTTTAAATAGGAGTTTGGGGGATCTTTTTTTCCCACTTCCTGGTATAAGGCCTCCAAATTAATAAAATCTTTTGATGCTTTCCAAAAGCAAATGTAATTTCACACATAAAAACACATTTTTTTTTTCCCTGAGAGATTTAATCAAGATAAAGCAGCTTAGTTAAGAAAAAGAATTGCTAACAGAATTAAGGATCCTTAATACATTTGTTCATTAACCTTCTGTCTTCCTGGCTGAGTTGTGAAGGTAGGCAGGATGTTGAAATATTAAGGGTGTGAGTTCTGACATGAGACCAGGGTTTGAGTCTAGGTTCCACCACTTCTTAGCTGTGTGGAACTGGCAAATTATTTAATCTCCGTGAATCTCACGGTCAGGAGTAATTATAGCACCAACTGTCAGTAAAATTAAAAAACAAAACAAAACACTTTAACCTAGCATCTATCTGGGTGCTTGGTCATTCATTCATTCATTCATTCAGCAAATAGCTATGATGGCTGTTATGTGCTAGGTTATGAGCATTCAACTAGGAACACTATAGACTGTCTTTGGACCTTGTGGAATTTTCAGTATAGGAAGCAAATAGTTTATAAAAGAAGAAGTTAGAATGTCCAGAAACTTGTGAAAACCTGCTCCATCTCCCTTATGGGGGGAAATGCAATTTAAACTCACAAGGAGATATCACTTCAAACCCACTAGACTGAGAGGGGAAAAAAAAAGTAATAATACCCAGGTTTGGTGAGGGCAATGGGAAAAACAAAAAAGTCTTTCTTCAGTGAAGGTGTGAATTCAATTGTACAATCATTCTAGAGATCAACTTAACAGTATCCAATGAAGTGGAAAACGCACATCCCCTCCAACCCCAAGGCTCCACCGCTAGGACTGCGCACCAGGGGAACTCTTACACATGTGCTCGGGGCGGCGTGCTCAGGATAGTCCCTGCAGCACTTGTTGTGACAGCCAAAAAGTGGAAGCAACCTAAATGTCCATCAGTGGAGGATGCAATCAACCCAATAATATTCGGGATTTTTAAATGCACAGACTCCCTAGGTCAATGTGCATAAATCTCCCAGAAAAGATGGGTAAAAAGCAAGTTCCAAAGACATTATCCTTTGTCAAATTTAAATACCACACAAAACCATATTATATGTTCTTATGTAATAAGATGTTAAAATATACACGGAAGGATACATGCAAGTCTGCTCCCTCTAAGGAGGAGAAAGAGGGGAGATTTAGCTGCATCCGTGGTCATTTATCTCCTGGAAATAAAAAAGAAGCAAACAGGACAAAATTATCAAATCCAGGAGCTTACACAATTGGCTGTTATTGTAGGTTCTTTTTGGTATTTTTGAAATACCTCATAGATAAACATTTTAAAAATGTTACTATGGTAAAAGATATACTATGTAAAATTTACCATTGTAACCATTTTTAAGTGTACAGTTCAGTGGTATTAAGTCCATTCACATTGTTCTACATTCATTACCATCATCCATCTCCAGAACTTCTTCCATATTCCCAAACTGAAACTCTGTAGCCGTTAAACCCTAACTCCTCATCTCCCATCCCCTCAGCTCCCGGCAGCCACCAACTTTCTGCTTTTATGAATTTGACCACTCTAGGTACCTTGTATCAGTGGAATCATACTGTCTTTGTCCTTTTGTGACTGGCTTAAAATAACATCCTCAAGGTTCATCCGCATTGTAACACACATCAGAATGTCCTTCCTTTTTCAGGATGAAAACTATTCCATAGTGTGTTTGTACCACAATTTGTTTATCCATTCATCTCTCATTAGACACTTGGGTTGATTCCACCTTTTGACATTTGAGACATAATTGAACACTTTAAATCAAAACAAAAAATATAAATTAATAAATAACAGGGATGTTATAGACAGAGAAGGTAAAAATAAAACAAATTTTTACTCAGTAATAATACCTGGAGATAAGCTTTTACCACATTGAGTCTATATCCACTGATCGAGGTGCAGACATGAGGGGAAGGGTATAGCTCAGTGGTAGAGTGAATGCTTAGCATGCACAAGGTCCTGGGTCAATCCCCTGTACCTCCATTAAAAAAATAAGATATACCCATGGGAACAGTGACACATGTGAACGTTGTGTGAGTGCCGCTGGTTTCAGAGTTGAGGAGGAGCCTCTGTCATTCACAGGGCAGGGTGGCAAGGACAGTCCACACCAGCCGCTGTCTCCGGAGTCAGAGGCAGGGCTGGCCACTCTAAACCCCGGCTCCTGCATCTGCCCCTCCTGGCGCTGCTTCTCCCTCCACATATGATGTTCTGGCTCAAGCCGAACAGCTTTCTTCTCCTTGAAGCTGCTACAAGCCAAGAAAAATATCAGTCCCAGGCAGTTGGCAAATGGTAAGTACTCTGACTGAGGCACATTTTGTACCCCTGTGCCAGTGAGCAGATTGCAATTGAGGCAGTCCCAGACCCACCCAATCCTTGTTCCCAGCCCTCGTGCCTTTTGGGCATCACACCCCATCACTGCTGCCCAGCTGTGTGGTTCCAGGTGCCCTCCACCAGGGGTTTTTCACACTGTTTGAAAGCATTCGACTGCTCCCTCTCCACCAATGTTACTCAGAATTGCTTTAAATTACCTAGAAAAGAAAAAAATGGAGCTGCTCTGTCTGAATAAGGGGTAGGGACTGGGTAGGTGTGAACCTGGGGGACCCAAATTTCAGTGCATTTGCAGGGAAGCCCTGCATAAGACTAGTGATTGGAAACTCCAGCCTGAAAGCCCACTGGCATATGGGGACACAGGAAAGGAAGAGGATTCTAATCTTACTCTTGTATGTAAGGACAACTAGCTATTCTGGTTGATGTGTGTAAATGTGTGTGCGTGTGCCTGCGTGTGTGAGCATGTGCCTGCTTGCATAAGAGGGTGAGATCTGACTGCCAGAGCCCACTCGACACTTGCATTGTGGTCTCTTAGATATGTCCTCTACACACTTAGGGCTCCTCAGGGAAGATTTGAAAATCCCTGACTTACCTGACCTCACTTATCCCTGATGACACTCTGCAGTCCGAGTGTCATCCTTCCCACATAACAAAGGGTAAGATCCCACAGCTTGGAAGTGATGGAGCTAGACAGGTTCCTTCCTGAGACCTGAACTGATGTCTTTCGTCGGAGACACAGGCACAGCAGTAGCATGAAGGGTGGAGGTTTCTGGGAACCGTGAGAACTGCCCCCAAGCGAATCGTCCCTCGTGCTGGGGAAGCCCACTCTGGCGTGCAGAAACAAAGCCAAGCGTAGCTGCTGGGGAAGCAGGTCATGCCAGGATTAGTGCTCAGTTCCTGGGGAATCGCTCTGTGTTTAGATCTCTCCTCCTCCAGTTCCTGATCCCCTGGGCTCCTCACCCTCTTCCAGCACAGGCTGCCAGAAGTCTGGTAGAAAACCCAGGATAGAGGGCTGAGCACCAGTACCTGGCTTCCACCCCCCCAACCCCCATCCCTGCTGCCCTCCAGGTGCCAGGTTGAGCTCGGGCCCCGGGGTGATAGGGAGGGGCTGGCTGTATGGGTACTCAGGAGAGAGCTGGAGAGCAGGAAGGAGTAAGAAAAATCGAAACTGTGCTATAGCAGAACGAGGGCGATTGGTGGGATGGGGGTGCCATGTGCCAAGCTGGGAGATGCTTTTGGCTTTTGCTAAAAGGTCTTGCTAAAAGGTATTGTCTGCTTGGGAGCCAGGTTTCAATTTAAGTCTCTCTCTCTAGACAGAACCCTTTTCTTTAGCAGCAAGGTGACCAATAAAGGTAAGAGCATGCAAACGGACCTCCAGGAAAAGGCCAGAAAGAAAAACAGGAACTTTCTCAGACCCAGAGGTAACGACTCCAGCTGGGTGAGGAGGCCAGCAGAAGGGGAGACCCTGTAGAGTAGCCCAGGGGAATGGAGCGGAAGAAAGGAAGACATCCAAGGTCCAGAATCTCCTGAGTGAGCGCTAAGCCAGTTAAACACAGGCCCTAGCAGAGCTCCCTGCCAGGTCTGGCCAGAAACGGGCCAGGTTGCAGGTTCTGCAGGGTGGAGGCAACGCCCACCTGGGACTACAGCTCATCAACCCCGTACACTGGGGTTGTGAAAGTCCTTTCACCTTCTCCTTTTTTTTTGTATATTTTGTTTGTCTTGGGGGGAGGTAATTAGGTTTGCCTATTTTATTTTTTTTATTGGAGGTACTGGGAACTGAACCCAGGACCTCAGGCGTGCTAAGCACTCGCTCTACCACTGAGCTGTGCCTTCTCCATCTTACCCCTCCTCCGCTTTCTTCTTTTTTTCCTCTTGTCACCCTCTTCTCTTTTGTAAATTGAATCACCCAGTGGACATTTGAGTGTGTACGCATCTACCTTACACACATTTAAAGATTTGCCAAGTTGTTTTAAGATATTATTTTACCTCGTGAAATAGAAAACTGCACCCTTAAAAAAATGACTAAACCTAAAATGTCTTTGGAAATTGCATGAAGTCCTTGAATAGAATTAAAGTTTTACTCTTTTTTCTTCTTCTTCTTCTTCTTTTTTTTTTTTTTTGTTTGCTGTCCCTGAGGAAATTTAGCATGAACCTGTCTCCCTCTTGTGGATTTAATCTTATCTCTTTGTTGTGCAGTATGTAGTAAAATCAGAGTGTCAGAGTGAAATTTGGGGGGAAATTCTTGTTGCCTTGTCTTCTGTTGTCTTTCTCTGCAAAAGAAGAAGAAGCATTTTTATAGTTATCAAAGAAAAATCTTTACTTTTCTGAATTGATAAGTGTTTTGAAATACATTTTCAATCTAACATATTCTACTGCTAAAATTCTGCCTGTAAAATCTATTGCTTAAAGATTTAACATGAGTTTTAAATTACTTAATACTTCAATATTAGGCTGAATTTATTCTCCATTTTATGGTTAAGGAAGGGAAAGAAAGACCATCATAAAACTAAATTTATGCCTCCTAAGCCAAACTCTAAAGTTTTTGCAGAATTATTAGCAACAATGACACAATACAATAATACTTGATATTTTATTTATTGATCATTTGCTTCTTGCCAAATATTAGGCACAGCACTTCACCTATATGAAATTGTTAGTCTAATTTTACTAGGAAACTGAAGCTTAAAGAGGCTAAACAAACAAACAAACAATCAAACAAAAAAAGAGGCTAAACATTTGCTTAAGATCACACAGCCAGTTGCTGAGGTCTAAACTGGATTGATACCAATAATCCTAAATGGAGAAAGCAGAACGAAGAATAACAGAAACACGCATTAAATCCTCTCCCAAATTTTGGCTTTTGGGAGATGAGCTGAAAGATCTGTAAATAATCCATAGGTTTTTTTTTTTCTTCCCTCTGAAATATTTTAAAGGATAGTGGGCTTGTAAATAATGTGGGTTGATCATATTTCATAATGATTTGCAAGATTAAACTTTAAAACATGGAATATTTATGATTAATTACAGAAAGACAGTACTCAGGCCACAAAGGGGGCTTGAGACCCAGATGTCGGGAGGTGGAGATGGCTGCCTCCTGTCATTATCGCTCCATTAACGATGCCTCCAGCCACACCCACCCCATTGATTGTGTGAGACAGAGATGACAAACCAGCACGAACATGACGGGACACGGCTGCATTGCTGATCCGGAAACCCCTGGGGCTGGACAGCAAGAAAGGGGAGGGTAACAGAGGCTCTTTTGAAACAAGTCAGTCTTTTAAATATTCACTATGGTGTCTTTGTCAATTCCTATGAAATGTCATGCTGCTATCTTTGAACCGAATTTAGGTCTATATACAAGAGACAGAATAGATAGATGCTGTTAGTGGCCTCCATCGAATTATGGAATCTCAATTGCCTTGGTGACTCCTTTTCTCATAAATTTGGCTGTGAGTGAAGAGAGGCCACTCCTGTGATGGGAGTAACCTATCACCTCGACAGCACCCTTCTCCTTCCTGAGCCCATATGGAATAAAGGGAAGACCTCCCAGGGGGTCCAATAGTCCTGTTTCTGAGCAGAAACAGCTGGTATTAATTGCCAAAGGCAACGTAAACACAGAGTAATTCTAGAGTGGCTGGTGAATGAGATCAGGCATCTTTAAACACGAAAATGAAAACGTCAGCCCTTGAGATAGCAGCTCCCATTGACTTACTGTAAATATTGTGTTCACAGGGGCTCCGTGTTAGTCAATGGGCTTGAGCACAGTGTACCGGATGCTTTCTGCACTAGAAGCCAGAAAACCTAAACTCAACTGGCTAAATAAGGGGGCAATTCATTTTTTCTCAGAAAAAAATAAATGCCAAGGCAGCTCAAGGTTGGTTAATGATAAAGGTAAAAAGATATCATCAGGGATTCAGGCCCTTTCTGTTTTCACTCTGCCCTCTTACCCAGTCACACTGATCCTCTAGCTCACTGTGCTCATAGTCACAAGATGGCTGCTGCAGCTCCGGGTATTACATGTGGACCTGAAAACATCCAGTAGAAGAAGAGAGTATCTCTTCCTTGGGTTTTTGGCTTTTTTAAGAGTGAAAGGAAGGGGAAAGTGTAGTTCAGTGTAGCATGAATGAGGTCCTAGGTTTGATCTCCAGTACCTCCATTAAAAAAAAATGAATAAATAAACCTAATTACCACCCCCCCAAATTAAAAATAAAAAAAGAGTGAAGAGAACACTGCCCAACATCCCCCAGTAGGTATTTGCTTGTTATTATATATTGTCCAGGACTAGATCACATGTCCATGTTTAAAATAATCACTGGCAAGAGAAATTTTGCCACCACATTTGGCTTAGACCAATCAAGATGTATCCTTGAGTCACATGGGAGAGGAATCAGCTCTGAGATGAAACAGGGGTTCTGCTATTGTAAAGAAAAGGAAAGGGGGGTGGCGGTTGTGTAGGCAACCAACGTCACTACACATGGTTTGGAGCATGTGAGTACATGTACATATGTTTTCTTTTTGAACACCATTTAAAGATTTATAGCCTAGACCCCATTTCAACCATCTGGAATATAACTCGGTAGAAGTAATCACACCCAATACCTATAGGAATTTTGAGAGAAAGAAAGATAGAGAGAGAGACAGAGAGAAAAATAAGGAGAGAAAAAGAAAGGAAGGAAGGAAGGAAGGAAGGAAGGAAGGAAGGAAGGAAGGAAGGAAGGAAGGAAGGAAGGAAGGAAAGAGAGAGGCTGGGAGGGAGGAAGAGAAGCCTTCTGAGTTCAACTCTCTTACTAGTAGGGGATTATAAAGCCTAAACAATGTTTAGTACTGTCACCTTATGTTTCAGTCTGACAGTGGGCATTTCCCAAGCACCTTTGCCAGCAGATTCCAGACCAACACAGAGAAGAAAGCCTGTGAAGTCGTTATTTCTTCATGTTTTCTAACTATGGAAGTAATTTAATATAATAAAAATTTTTAATATTTACCACACTACATACTTGTGTGTGTGCACATGTGTGTGTGTGTGAGAGAGAGAGGAGAGAGAGTGGTAGAATGAAATTGTGGTTGTAGTTGTTTAGGAAAAGTGCTTAACAAGTTGCTCATATACAGAAAACGAGGCTCCAGGGCATATTTAGAAGGAATGGCAAAGAGATAGTGAGATTGCCTTGCATGTGAAATGAACAGAAGTGTAGTTATGGGAAAAGAAGAGAGAGGAGGAAAGAGAGGAAATGAAAAGTGAGCAGGCGGCAAGGAAGGAGGCTACAGCCTGAATTAAAACTGAGAAATTCCCATTGTAGGGCGATCAGAGGACTTTTACGCACAGGGATGTCTAAGACTTCATTAGAACTTGTGTGATATATGATCCTCTTTGGTCACCCCAAATCTGTGTCATCTCGCTTCACATCCTAATGCCTTGTGTGGGTTTTTTGGGGGGAAATCAAAATGGCTGCATCCCACCGATGGACCAGTGGAGGAAACGGTAGAGAAACACTTTAGCAGTGACTTTTGCATGAGACCCAGAATTTAGTAGAAGCTTGGCACCACGAGTGATTCAGAAAGTAGACCCCAGAATGCACAGAGATTTTGGAGATGGTCACAAACTTCAGCTGGGAATTAGAAAGGAGGCAAAAACGATTTTGTTTAAATCTTTATAGGAAGGATAGTGTCAGCTGACCCTTGGGTTGCATCAATATAATGAAAAATATTTGCAAAGACACTGGGCATATGTAGTTTTATGTCCTTGTCCCCACCATGTTTCATAAGCATTTCCATGTTTTTGAAAATATATTCCATCTAAATCTGAATTCTTAAAAATTTTATTATGAGTTATATCCTATTCCAATTCAAAATACATCAAATGTTATAGGTCTGATATTATTCCAGATGGCAGTGGAAGACATTTTCCCAGTCCTTATAAATTCATTTCTGTAGATTTGGGCAAGTATTTAATTTTTATTGTGTACCTGCAAGTAACTAAAATTGTTGAAATAGCCAATAACCTCTCCCCTTGAATTTTAGACAAGATCGGGCGTGTTCAGGGTGGTATGGCCGTAGACCTCCTTGAATTTTAAATAGTAAAATTGTGTAAAATGTCCTGAAGCCTCAAAATAGATGTATTAAGCTGAGTTTATCTGGTGCTAACAATTAAAGCAGATTTATATAGTTGTTTCTTCTTCAAAATCTTTTTTCCTCTTCTACATTACCCTTTAACTTTCAGCTGTAAGAATGAAGACACATGTTCAGAGTCTGCCTTAGGCCAGGGGTCTAGTTTAATGTTTTGTTGTTTTTTTTTTTTACTGGATATAGATGAATTTTCCTGGTAGATGCAAACCCTTTAGTTTTTTTTTTTTTTGGTGTAAAATATTGATCTTAAAGATCAGCTGCTAACACAAGCGGACACGTGAACCTGTGATAATACATGTGAAAGCGTCAGTCGGAGCACTTGGCTCAGAACCAGAGCTTAAGACTTGCTTCCTCCTTTCCTTCCTTCATGACATCTTGTTCCATGTGCCCAGTTTGAAATGACTTCTAACCCTGAGGTTTAAGGATGTTTCTTAAATATTACATAAAACAAATACAGACCACTGACAGCAAATTAACGCCTGCCTTTTATTTTAAGGAGCCTCAGTAACACTATGGTTCTAAAATCTGGGGAAATATTAGTGCCACTTGTCCATGCTGATTTCTGGAACATCCTCCCCAGATGAGTGCTGTAATCAAACCTTTCCCACCTGTGGGCCAGAGCCCCCGGTAAGCCTCTGTAATTTTATAGGATATTGGGAAATCATACTGGAATTGGATAGTTGTTTTTTTTTAACCTGTGTGCACCTATGACAGCTTATTAAATGTGCATAGATACTATTATAATTCATAAAATACAAATTCAGTGAAAAATACTGCTAAATTTATAGTCGCCTTCTGTTTTTAGAAATTTCTTCAGGGAGTTACTGCAAGTATGACTGTCGTCATGTCTATCTGCTAGTTTCTTTTTATGTTTAATAAAGTATTTGTACAATAGCCAAAAAAAAAAAAAAGGAAACTTTTTAAGAAAACATTTTGGGAAACAACCTAAAAGTCCAATATTTGTGGGGGGTGGTTAAATGAAAGATGATTCATTTTCATCATTGGAATATTAGGCAGCCATTTAAAATCATGTTGTAGAATGAAATATTGAATGGACAAGGGAGATATGTTAACAGAATATTATTATGTGGAAAAAAGAAAGCTAAAAACCAATATAATGGCATGGCATTACCATTGAACAAATTATAGGTAGATAAAATGTAGAATACAAAGGTATCATTGTAAGGTTATTTTTGTTTATTTCTTGGTAATGAAATTACAGGACTTTTTCCCTAAATGTTCTGTAAGTTCAGTTATAAGAAAATATTTTAATTTATTCTTAAGAATCTTCTTATTGAAGAGTTTGCTATTATCCCATAAATAAATAGTGTTGGTGACCCTTGGCTTTTCAACCTCTAGAAATGCTGAAGTTGTTTAATTTGGGGGTGGTGAGACAATGGCAGTTAGCTTTCGCTGGCAGCCCTCTGCTTCACGCGATCTCTATGGCAGTCCTGCTAATGATGTGACTTGATGCCTGTCACCGTTACTTGGGGAGAAAGCACAGCTGGGCACTTCTTTCTCAGGGGACAGGAGAGGCCAGAGGCCTTCCCTGACGACCAGGAGAAGAAGGGGCGTCACTTAAAAGATGTGTTGAGATTATAAAAAACAAATCCTCCTTATCTCTAAACAGAACTGTATGTGCATAGGGTACATAGGGGTGTGTGCAGCATATATGTACATAGTGTTTTTCAATAGGGGAAAATTGTCATTCAAACCAAGTGTCGCTCTGGGCTCTCGTGGGCCGTGACTGCCCTTTTTGCTGAGCTGCAGATGGACAGAATTATGTTGCCTTCACAACGTGCCTCTTAAGTGCCAGCTGTCATATAGCGCGGCAGCCCTCCACACTAACAAAGCCCTCATTAAATGGTTTGCTCGGAGTAATTTGCCTGCTCTCCCTGCCTTTCTAGTGACTGACAACTCTGCTCCCCCACCTCCCCAGGACCTTCAGTGGACACTGTTAATCACTGAAAGGGAAGTCTGTGCCATGTGTGATGGGATGGTAATTTTTTTTAATAGTACATGTCTTCATATTATTTTTATGCCCTGTTTCAAAAGTTTTTAAATGAGGTTGGTAGCTAACATCCTGTGCTATCATTCATTCTGTGGCAAAATAATAATTGCTAATTTTCTTCTTCAGAGAACCAGAGCTTTATCAGGAATAACATTATGCAAATGACTATGCAAATGACAACCAGAAGAGTATCTGGGAGGGAAAAAAAAGCTCAGATAAAACCTTCAGAACACATCCAACGTTGGCTGAAAAAAATAACTGAACATTTTAAACTGTAAGGTCACCATGGTAGCAAAGGGAATTTATTACTAATAAGAATTTTGCAGGAAAGCTGTGCACTCAGAATAAAAGAGGTATGGCATGCACTCGTATTTATTCCAGTTTAATTTATTTATAATATTATGGTTGTCCTTGTCAACTGTTAAGTCTCCTTGGAGTGGGTCTCTTTATCTTTTGTATGATGTCTAACAGTCCAAAATGCTTAATGTCCAGACTTCCATTAGCATTAAGAATTAAGCCTTTATTTTCTCTGCTATTTATATTTTTTCTTGTCATCAGTGTTTTTAGCTTTTTCTTGTTGAGTATTATTAGAAGAATGTGCATGGAAATATAGAGAAACATGCTCAAATCTTTCAAAACATAACTTCTAGGGTATTGGTAAAGACAGTGTGTCTTTAAAAACTTGACATTATTGCTCAGGATACACCCTTTGGAGCAGTGGGGAAAGAAGCCTGATTAAAAGGAAGGATGAACGCCAATGCTGTTTATTTCATATATGTGATGTACATACCTATTTCATTATCAAAAAGGGAAAATTGTTATTTAGTAAGTTTCATGGTAATAAACCTGAGGTTTTATTTTTGTTCTTTTTTTTAAAGACCTATTCTTTGCATTTGATATAAGAAGAATATTTGAAAGACCCTTGCTAAAAAATCTCTATAAATAAAAGCTAAACCAATAGTGACCTATATGATAGCAGGAGGAAAAAAACAAACAAACAAAGGCCTTTCTTCTCTAAAATATCTCAACCACCTCGGCCTAAAATTTCCACCAGAAAACCCCTTTCTACCATGCAAATCCGTTGCCAGAAAGTAGTGATGTGTTGGACCAGTGCAAATGAAGCCAGGCTGCCTGCGTCTGAATCATGGGATGCTCACTGGAAAGGCAGGTTGCTGGGCTGCACCCAGTTCTACCTCATCAGAGCCTGGCATTTACATTTTCAGCAGACTCAGCCCTCTAAAGCACTGCCTCAGACCATGAAAAATTAAAATGGGATAAATACGTGATTAGTTCTCTTATAGAGCCCTTCCTCCAAGGAGACAAAGGAGAGAAGTTTCATGGTGATGAGCTGGGGTTTGGTGGGCAAAGGGGTAGAAGGCAGAAGCTCTTTGAGAAAACCTCAGACAGCCACCTCAGGACAGATACTTCCAGAGCAGACACCCACAGAGATTTCTGGGGTAGTAGAGCTCTGTGCCCAGGAGCCAAGGCTTTAGGCCTGAGGGGACCCCAGTTACTACCTGTATGAATTAGCATCTCTGGACCTCAGTTTCCTCATCTGCTAACTGGGTGTAAAAGTAGAATTGTTACAAGGATTGAAAATAGCTGAACAGGGAAGATAAAATAACAGGATGGTTAAGGGTGTGGTTGTTGGAGCTTCCAGACGTCACGTCCCAGCTCCAGCACCTACTACTTGTGTGACCTCGACAGGTTATTTACTCTGTCTGTGCCTCAGTTTCCTCATACATCCACTGGTGTTAAAAATTTGTATCTATGTTGTACATGCATTTTCTTCTGTAAAGAATACATGTAAATGTAAATACATGTAAATTGCAGTCACATGTAAAGGATCTCTACATGTAAATATGTGTAAAGAAATACAAATATATGTAAAGAATCCATAACAGTACCCAGCATATAATAAGCAACTCGATAATTGTTACTTCTCATCATTATTTCAGATATAAAGCAGCTGGCACCGGGTGGGAATTTAATAAACGATAGCTATTATTAGTAATAATAGTCACTCTTGGCTTCCAGATGGGGTCTATTGCCAAAACCTTCTTGTGCAATCCTGGCTGAACCCCATGCCTGGTTCCCCGTTTATCATAATAGGGCTATTGAGGTTATTCCAGATAACATCTGGTGAGGCGAGTGATCATTGCACAGTGGTATATGCACATGTAATTGAGCAGAGAAATATCTGATTGCTTTATGAAGGTGTGTGGGTGGCAGGGCTTGGGATGAGATGCAAGAAAACTCCCCTCAGTTGTTCTGTAGGAAGAGCCCGGCATCTGCGTCAACAGCCACAGCGTCAGCTCGGTTGGTAACAGCTGATCTCTCAGAAGCTAACGGACACTCTTAAAAAAAAAAAAAAAAAGATTTGAAAATCTAAAAATTGTACTCACTTAAACTAAAAGCCTATCACATTCTCCAGGTTCTGTTGTTTGCTGCCTTGAGTTGACCTCCCCAACCATCCCTACAGTGATGGCTACTTCTTTTTCAAGGCTGGAAACAGTTGAAATACTTTTTTTCTTCTAGTGAATATGGTTATTTTAATCTCTTGTTCTCAAAATTTGAAATTGGTGCTCAGTTCAGCATCCTTTATGGCCACGTGAATCTTGAAATCTTTGTAGAAAAATTAAGAAGACAGGGGAGCCGTCTGGCCCTCGCTTCCTGCTGAGCATTGATGTAACTTATAGTTAAATGGACATCGGGGTGGTACTCATTGATGAGAGACAGAGACAGCGACAGAGAGGTAGAAGAACCCAGATAATTCCAAGAATCTCAAGTTGTGGATTCACTTTGGCCAAATGTGTCACTGGCGGTCCTCGTGGGGGCGCACTAAAAGGTACTCAGGTGAGAGATATCTCCATTGTAAACATGACAAGCTTGGGTGCCATGGGTCTACTAACTTGGTTTTGCAAAACTGAAATGACTGGGTGCTAGTCAATTGGTGTCTATTACATTTAAGGCTTTAAAAAGACGCATGGGTAACATTATTAGCTAGAGACACTTAAGGAAAAAGGTAAATTCCTCTCGTGGCTCAAGTTAAGTCCTGGAGTGGATAGAAATAGAATGCTTACAGCCTGAAAAGCAGGTCTCAGTGTTCCACTAGCTTAACCATTGATTTACCAGGGAATGGGGCTGGGAGCCTGTCTAAAAACCTCCCAAGCATGGTTCTCT
Organism: Camelus bactrianus; assembly: GCF_048773025.1. Taxonomy (NCBI): domain Eukaryota; kingdom Metazoa; phylum Chordata; class Mammalia; order Artiodactyla; family Camelidae; genus Camelus; species Camelus bactrianus. The sequence goes on along the minus strand of NC_133543.1, from coordinate 85,475,244 downwards.
TTTTATTAAAACCAACAGCTTGCTTGTTCTTGTGGAATAATGAAAAAGGTAAGCGAATAGGAAAATGCAGTCACGAGAAGTCTTCTAATTAATAAGAGAAGTGTAGAGAGAGGAAATAGGAGAGATCATTCTTTGCATGTGAATAATCTCAGAATTTAAGATATTTTTCAAGAATTGGTGACTAGGAAGATCATTTGAAGATGCATTTGAGTTGGACCTTAAAGGGTGCCCAATACTTTCATAACAACGTGGATGGAAAATTCTTCCCCAACGAGGCACAGCAATGGATGTAGGCTGGCTTAGCTGGGCTGAGCAGGACCCGTGTGTGAGAGAAGTGAGGTGTCAGCTGGTGTCATATTCAGAAGTCTGGACTTCATGGAGAAATGGTGAATCACCGACATGTTTGAGCAGGGGAGTGACATAAAGTGATAATTAAGGACGCATGATATGATGCCGTTGGGCAGGAAGGATTGCATCAGGAAGGGGCTGGAGGCTGGAGGGTGAGCAGAAGGATGTTGTAAGAAAGAGGTAAAGTGGGAAGGGATCCAGTCCAGAGCCAAGGTCTAATCCAAAGACAAAGAAAATTTTAAAAATTAGGAATAGCCAAGTATTATGGTTACTTTGGAAATGAACAGATTCATGAAAAATGTATTTGAGTACCAGCTAGAAAGCATCTACATAGCTTTGCTAGATTCTGAGGGGACACATTTGTTGCCTCAGTCACCTCAGTAAATACAATTGCACGCTCAGCGTTTTTATTGTTCTAGTTCCTTCTAGGAACAACATAAACTGAAACTTAAAAATACATACGTATCATTTAGTCTGTTTGTATGCTTATGTATTTGTGTGTGTGTTCATGCATTAATTTCTGGGTGGGAGGAGCTTTTGGTAGGGTAAGTTGGTTTGAAAATGGCACTTTTGGTCTTACAAAGGTTACAATTTAAAGGGAAATTATAAGCTATTATTTGGAACCTCCTTCCCTTTCCCCTTCTTCCCCTTCTCCTCCTCCTCCTCCTCCTCCTCATTCTCCTCCTTCTTCTCCTTCTTCTTCTTTTTTTTCCCCTGAAGTACAACTCCTTATTCCAGAGGAAAAAGATTAAAACTTTTGGTAATGACTTATGTGGCAGATGAGGCTTAGCAAGTTGTTCTTTCATAATTCCTGCCACATGAGAGCCCTGTTACTTGTGGCCAAGATGACATCCACTATAGAAAGAGATTTGCGTGAAGGCTCTCGGAGAAAGAGAAGTTGGAAAATTAGGTTTGATTATTGCCCTTAATTTTTGATAATAACGGGTACTCAAAGCTGAAAAGAAAACTTGGAATTTTGAAAGGTGTGGGAGGGAGAGGTTGAGCATATGATACAGATTATGTCAATATATAGCATTCCTTTTTTTCATAGGAGCTGTTTTCCACCCCCTCTTTCTTCTATAAAGAGTTACAAACAAGAGAAAAATAAAAGAATTGACAGCAAGGGCTTAGTTCTTGGTCATAATCCGTTGTGGAAGCATATGTTCCATGTAATATTTATGAGGGGTGATCCCTGTAATTGGATGGAAAGCGGTCTCTGGTGCTTTTATGAATTAGAAAGTGCATGTAATTATGGATCTACTTCCCTAAGCAATTACCATTTTATAGGTCTTGTGTGTAATCGAAGATCTTTAACCCTTAAGATGATGTTGTTGAAGAAGTTACAGAGCCTTCAGCTCTCAGAGACTGTTGGGTCTTTTATTTACATATGGTTCTCCTCTTGTTGCATTCTCATTCTCAGAAGACCTCTTATTTATACTATTTGCTTAACATTTCTCTCCTCCTATTAGTTGTTAAGTTTCAGGGGTATCTATATCTGGCCATCTAGCCCTGACCTTCTTTGAGCTTCAGTTCCCCATATGCAGTTACCAACTCAGTTTTTCTATTTGAAGAGTTAATAAACACCTCAACTTTATCACGGCCCAAACAACTCCCCTCCTCCCCAAGAAAATCTGCTTCTCACTCAGGCTTCCCCATCACTAGATTTCTCAGGCAAAAACCTGGGAGCCATTCTTGACGCTGCTCTCTCCCTCACATGTCGTGAGCAGTCCATCGACGGTCCCTGTCACCTCTAACTGTCAAATGTGTCCTGAGTCTGTCTGCTTCCCATCAGCTCCACTGCTACAATCCTAGTCCAGCCGCCCTCCTGCCTTTGTAATGGCCTCTGAACTTGCGTCCTTGACAGCACGCTACTTTCAAAGGGTACATCAGGTCGAATCATTTCCCTGCTTAAAACCCTCCCGCAACTTCCCATTGCAGCTAGAACAGATTCCAAGCCCCTTATCTGGCCTGCCAAGACCTTACGGCACCTGACAGCATTTATCAATTTCTCCTGTATTTACTTCAGTGGATCAGTTACAATGGTCTTCTTTGAGACTCTCAGAAAAACACAGAGACTTTTACTCTTTCCTCAGATCTAATCAGTCTTCTTTGCCTTGATATCTCCAGTACTAGAAAGGGTGACTAGGATGTGGCGGACACTCAACAGATACTTGTCGGCTGAAGGAATGAATACAGTTAGCATTACAGAAGTCAGATATTGTAGTCAAAGCATCATGAAAATCAGCAAATCCAGATCACCTAGAAAACTCAGCAAAATGGAGGAAGGAAATGTAGAAAACCAGCTCAGGTCTATTTATCTATAAGAAGGTTATTACATATAAGCCATCATTTTAACATATGATAGAAATACATTATCCTCCAGAGATCACATCACCCCTGAGAAGCTGTATAAGTTTTCACAACTCTTTTATGACAACACTGAAATATTACTAAAGATAAGAAGAGGTAATGTTTGAAAGTGCATTCCAAGAATATTTGTGCCCTGATTTTTTGCAAGGATAACTCATAATAGCAAGTGTTATACATATGAATTTGATTATGGAAAAATTACAGAGCTTTACAAATAGGAAATATAACTGTCTAGCTGATTTCTTTTTTAACATTTGCTGTGGTAAATAGTGCATACTAGACCATTTCCAAATGAAGCCCCGAATCAAATGCATTTTTTAATGAAATGAAACACATAAATAAAATATTAGTTTTGATATTGGACCATAAAATAATAAATCCTTTACCTTTGGCCATCTTTTTGTCAAGAACATAATTTTCCCCTCTTTCGCAAAGGGCTGACACTTCTTCCAAGGTTGAATGCAAATTACCAATGAACAAGACTGTTTATTTTATCATTTAATTCAACTTTCTCTCTTGCTTGTTTAAAGACACATACAAAAAACTTTTCAAAAGAAACCTTTTAGCTTTTCTTCCCTCAGGACTGCTATTAATAAGCACACCAAAAGCAAGGGAGATTTGAGCTATTTTAAAATATGCAACCCATAGTAATGAATTAATTACCATATAATACTTAAAGCTTTGATTATTCGTACATGAGCGCTTCCATTATTAATGATTGCTTATGAAATTAATCTTTCTAATTTCCATTATGATTCAAATTAACTTGATTAGTTGGTCTCATGATTCACATTTCTATCAACCTCTACTTTTAATTTCTGAAGCATGAAATGACATAAAATGTCTTTGGGGGAAAGCACTTAAAATTAAGATTTTACTTTGATGTACTAAGTAAATGAATTGAATTAGATGACTAGTAATTGAACTTTGTTTTCATTCACACACTGTCCTCTTGTGTTTAAATGTCTACATTGCATGTTAAAATGAAGATCCAAAATCAAATGCAAAGAGTTAATTGCTTCTTGCACTTGGGAAGCTACGTTTATCTTTATGTTTGGTCTAAAAATTATCTGCCTTATTGAGATTGTAAGTGAACGAATGAAAACGTCAAATAACATGATGAAAATTAAGTACTTTCTAAAAACACAAAGTAAAGGCTTCCAGAACGCATGTTTGTGTTGACAGGATATAGACTGTCTTTTTAAGAGCACACTTGGGGATTTCTTTTAAAGTAAAATCACTCAGTACTAAATAGTTCACTTCACTTCCTCCCCATCCCCTAGATTTTTCTTTTTAAGATGCTAGTGTTTTCCCTAGAGGTTTTGGCAAAGAAGAATTTAGTGATGATCTAGTGCAGACATGAGGAGCAATTAGGCCCTCAATCAGGGCTTTGTGCTTATTTAGGAATTATGCGATCCTAATAAATATCCCCCAACTGCTTTAGTTGAACATTCCCCACCCTTCCACCCCCCTACCCCTCGACATCTTTTCTCTCTTGATTTGAAGTGAAATCGGGGTGAAAACCTTCTAAATGCTGTCTTTTTGTTTCCGTTTATTTCAAGTATATTTTGGATTGGCTGGAGGGTCAACTTGTGGATTTAATTTCTTTACTGTTTCTTTTTATTTCTTGAATTGTCTTCCCCACCTCCCTCCCCATTTTCTTCTGAATAATGACTATTACATGCTGTGTTTTCAAATGCCATGAATCTAATTTTATTTGTTTGGTAGAGTTGATTGAGAAAGCTCGATGAGGTCTGTGACCATGATGTGGGAAATAATAAATGTCTGCCTAAGGGAATTGATCATTTTATTACAATATATTCACTAAGAGCTAGTCATTCCAAGTAATTAGCATGATGCCGTCAGGGAAAAGCTACTTTCTGGGAGCAATGTATTTGCGCAGGTAAATGTATTTCCCTGAAGCTAGAAGAACACTTCTTAGATATATCAGAGGGGGCGTTCTCTTAGTGTTCGTTGACACTAAGAACCTGTGACTGAGAACATCCTTTTGTAAATTTCCCACTGCAGGACAGTGATGGATGGCACCCAGCAAAACCCAATCTCCAAAACACAGGAAGCTTTTTCTTAAAGTGATTTATATCCGAAAGAATTAGGATAGCAATCATTTGATGCTATTTCTTTGAGGAACATAAAAGGATGTATATATTGAGAAAGGAATGCATCTTACAGATCACCTGCCTAGAGGTGTGACAGCCCTGCTGGGTACATTTTTGGAGGTTCATGAGGGCAGGGAGCATGCTTGGCTTTGCTCACTACGGAATCCTTTGCATATAGTGTAATATCTGGCATGTAATAAACGTTCATTAAATATTTGTTGGAGGGAATGAATGAGAGAAAGTTGGCATGGTAAAATCCAAGGCATCCAAATGACAGTATTTTTCACATTGTACCATTGATTATCTCTCTCTGTCCACCTCTCATATATCTGACCTATCTAAATCTTATAGCTAGGAAAAAGATGACCTTGAAATTTGTGAGGAACTAATAGTAATGGCTTAATTTTTACAACTGCTGAAGTCTTTAATGAGAGACTCATCAAAGGTGTTTAAGAGAGGAATCTGCTGACTGGCATGGCATGGTGGGGTCACTAGGGTTTGAGGTCTGGCCCTAAGCTTTACAACTTTCAGAATCTGGATAATGTAGCTCAATCATGGATGTTACTACTGTCTCAAAAATTACTTCTGCTACTACTACTACTATTAGCTAATAAAGGTTAATCATGTCTTAAATGCTTCATTTAATCCTCATAACAACTTCCTGAGGTCAGTACTACCATTGCTCCAATTTTTTTGGATGAAGAAAGTGACATTCAGAGTGGTTAAGTAGTTTGCTCTAAATCACACAGCCCTACTGAGATAAAAACAAGAATGTTAATTTCATAAGAAAGAAGAATAAAAACTTAGGTATTAAAATAATGACATTAAAAATGCTTTTGATGTATTAAGAAAAAAATGCCAATTCAGGCTTACAAAAATCGCCTTTTTGTTTAATATGCAATCTTGTCAGTGCATTTCTGTGACTACAAACCAAGTCTCCTTTATGAACAGGAAGCCCCAGTCCACTGACTCCCTCCTGCCCCACTGTGCCCCTTGATTGGCCATGGGATACAACTTTGTGTCTGCGAAGGGGGAGGTCTGAACTTTCCTTCTCTGCTGGAGTCTCTGGTTTCTTCCTCACCACTGTTGTAACTGGCCCTCACCCCTTCCTTCTGGGCCGAGAGGGTAACGAGCCTATCCTCAGCAACGCGGTGGAGAGTAGTTTGAGTTGGATAATTTGGATGACGTGACTTGCCAGATACTGCATGCAAGCCTCAGCTTGGAGTCCCCAGTAGGAATGTTGCGTGGCTTAAATCTGGGCCTGCCTTTGTCCTCTCTGATCGCCCGCCCACCACTCAGGAATGCCCCAGGCACACTCACCCCAGACCTACTGTGCCAGGATCTCCTCAATTTCTGGCCAGTAGCTTTAAAAAAAACTCCCCAAGTTTGGGAGGGTGCAGCTCAAGTGGTAGAGCTGAATGCTTAGTGTGCACGAGGTCCTGGGTTCAATCCCCATTACCTCTTCTAAAATAAATAAATAAATAAACCTAATTACCTCCCTCTCCTGCCAAAATAAAAAATTAAAATAAATACATTTTTGAAACAGATTTCCCAAATTTTCAGATCAACTAGATTGTGGAAACACAAATCAAAGTCCTTGAAATGCAGGCCTGAAAGGATGAGGTCAAGGAACTACTAGACTGTTTTCCAAAATGCCTGAAAATTTTTACAGTCCCATCTTGTTACTAGAGACTTGCTATTGGCTATCTTTTAAATTTTTTATTTTAGCCATTCTAGTGAGTGTGAAGTGGTATCTTACTGTGGCTTTAATTTACATTTCCCTAATGACTAGTGATGTTGAGCATCTTTTCATGGGCTTATTGGACATTTGTATGTCTTCTTTGGAGGAATGTCTATTAAATCCTTTATCCATTCATTTTCCATTTGGGTTATTTGTCTCTTTATTGTTGAGTTGTGAGTGCTCTTTTTATGTATTCTGAAGACAAGCTAGTTCCTTAGCAGATATATGATTTGCAAATATTTTTCCCATTTTGTACATTATCTTTTCACTTTCTTGGCGGTATCCTTTGAAGCACAAAAGTTTTAAATTTTGAAGATGTCCAGTTTATCAGGTTTTTCTTTTGTTGCTTGTACTTTTGGTGTTATATCTAAGAAACCTCTGCCTAATCCAAGGTCATGAAAATTTATGCTTGTTTTCTTCAAAGAGTTTTATCTCATATATTGAAGTCGATTTTATGATTGATTTTAAGTGAATTTTTATATAAGGTGTGAACCGAAGTGGTTTAACTCATAGAATTCTTTCTTTTTGAATCTTCTAGGCTCAAAGAAGACCATTCTTTTCAGTTTACATGATCTTTCTTCAGATATTGCAAAGGCTGCAATCTTTTTTATACAAAGCCCAAATTATTTGATGTCTGGGACCTGCTCTTCTGGTATGTTGACCACAGAGGTAAATTGTCTTTTAAAGTGACTTTTGTAGATTGATAATCATGTTCATCATGTGTTGACTCTTTGGAAGAAAATGAGGTTCAGGTTCTCTGGGGTGGGGAAAACATGGTTTCCTATATGCTGAACATATAGAATAGATTGTTCTGAACTTTTGGTCATGGTGTGAGTTTGTAATTGGTCATGGTAAAAGTTTACAATTTAGTAAAATATATAGCTTTGCCTGAACTCAACTGAAAATCAAAATTACTATTTTGGTAGCCCTTTACTTTTTAGGATCTTAGAAGAAAATTTTTTGCTAATGTTAACTCAAGTTTGTGGCTGATAGGGGTTTCACAGGACAACATTTACCTTGGCATTTGTGGAAATGTGTCTGATTTCTGACTAGGTTACAAATTTCCTCCTGAGGCTAACTCATGGTGATGTAATTAGCTGGTGAAAGCTTGCAGTTCTGGGCTTCCCAAGACCCCTGGTGGCAAAGATGGGCCACGTGTTCCTGTTAATTGCTCCCTGGGTTACAATCTGAAGAGCTAGAAGCTGACAGTTCATGGCAGACAAGTCTCATTTGGCAACTGAGTTTTCCCAAGTCAACAAAGCATAAGGTCGTTGATTCTCAGAGGATAGGAAAACGGGCCTTTTCAAAAGGAAATCTTATTTGTTGGGAGTGAGTAGGGATCACGGACCAAGTTAACTTATTTTTTAATTACTGTACTTGACTGATTTGCGTACACACTGGCATGGCGGTTTTGCCAGAAGCCTGAGGATCAATGAGAAGAATAAGTTTTCTTCAACTAGAGTTACAAGTAACTTCTAAATTTAGGACAAGCCTCCCATCATTATTATTTTATGTTCTGGTACCCATATTTGTGTTTATATTGAAAAAAATCATGTTGTCTTCTCTTATAGAAGTAGATATAAATAAATATTCAAAACAGAAGCATACGACATGATATATGACTCAGAAAATAGGAACTAAAAAATGCAGTTTTGATGGATTGTCCATCTGGTTATAGACAACTGATTCATGATTACTGAGCTAGAGAATAAAAGTGGGATTACATCTTTAAAATTCTCAATCCTTCTTTCAATTTGTCACCTGATTTAAAATATATATATATATATGGCTTGCATGTGGATTTTCCTTAAAGCTCATGAAGCTTAATATTTTCAGTCCTTCATTTGCCAGAGCCTTATCTAGGCCCTGTACCAAATTTGCTTGTGGAATTTTGCATTCTTTTCTTTTAAAAAAAAAAGTCTCCATAATGTTTGCTTCAGGTTTCACAAATCTGGTTCACCCTGGTCTGAGTTAACTATGTCTCCTGTCTTTATAGAGGCTATTTTTTTAATTGTAAAAACAAGTGGCTGAATGCAGGTTATTTCTAAAATGAATTATTTCTTCAAGTCATATAAAGAGATGGCAAAGGGAAAAACCCTGGACTCTTGTATCTTAAAAAGTTAATCTCTATTTATCCATTGACTTTTATTCTCTTTTGCTTCAAACCCACAATGTAACACTGAGTGAACAGCTGAGGTCTAATGTGTTTAGTGGCTGGGAGTTTGGTTCTGTTCCTGACTCGGTAGGACTTGTGGAAAAGCCAGTTCTACTTTTCTTGGTGGCTCCACAGACCTGCCGTGTAGGATGCTGTATTAGAGCGATCTGGATTTGGCTTACCCAAATGCTATGTCTGGGTTGTAGTTTTTATATGCGTAAAATAGGCCTAAATGGCTTTCCTACTTCAGAGATTTCAGGTGATGTTGAAGGGAACAGATACTATTAGGAAGACAAGATGACTGGAAAATTAAGGGACTTCTGTGTCAGCTCTGGGAGGTTTGGTACAGGGTCTGGTATATAGTAGGTGCTCAGTAAAGATTTGCAACATGTAGCAAGCTCTGATTATTTTCACTAATCTCATGCATTAAGATACCACTAGTTGTTTTAATAATGATCCCCCTAATCTCAATAGCACAACACAAAAGAAGTTTATTTTTGCTTATGGAAAAGTCAAGTCACCATATTTTTGCTTATGTGGAAGAAAGAAGGATAAGGGGAGATTCATGGAGGGGTCCAGGACATTAACATCCTGCAAGATGTTGAGAGCACAGAAGGTGTGATGGGCCAAGTCTGGAAGTAGAGTGCACCCTTCTCACGTTCAAGACAAGAAGAGCTCGGTCACTTGTATTCAGCTTACTGCAAGGGAGGCTGGGAAATGAGACCCTGGTTGGTGAGCTGCTTCCTGGGAACTTCTCTGCACCATGGGAGGGCAGCTTCCATGGCTGCTGCACTGTAATACCGGATCTGATGAGAGCAAGGACAGGTTATCCCAGGCAGCAGTGATGTGGCATGTGATGGAGGAGGAACAGGACAAAGAAAGTTTCCAGAACATCAGTTAGAGAGGATGAATGGAAGCACAATAAGGATACAAAGTAAAAATAGAAGCAATTAATGTGAGAAATGTCCTCTGATCCATTTGTATAAAAACAAAGCGGCATGCTTTGGGAAAAAAAAAACCTGCATGTATCTCTCACCTGCATTTTTCTCCTTGGACGAAACCTTCCATTAATTTTCCATGCTTCACTTTGCCAGAGAGACTCTGAAAGCCTTTCAACAGCAGTTTTCAGTCTTGACTTTGAGTAAGAATGCTACACAATACTAAATCTCCAACATTCGACTCACTCCAGTTTCACCTTAGTGAACTTACTCTGAAAAACTTTATGGTTATGAAAAAAAAAACCAGAAAAACACCATTTACTTTTTTTTTTTATTAAACAGTTTGTTGTCCATTAGCAATAGTTTTGTTTTGTTTTGTTTTGTTTTGTTTTGTTTTGTTTAGTGTTACTCTGCCAGTGACCTGGAAGTCTCTGAAATGAAACGAATTTCTAAAGAAGGAGGTCCACACACCAGAGTGAAGGTGGCAGTCTATATCTGGAAATCAAATTGTGCTGAAGTAGTTCCAAGTGAGTCATTCTCAGTGAGAAACAAATTGTTTGAACAATAGACTTAATTAACTTGTGTTTATGTCTTCCATCACAGCAGGTGTGAAGTCCCAGGGCATCTGCTGATACACCTGAGCTGAAGACCAAGTGCTGTTTCTAAGAGGGTGAGAAATGACTGAGGCATTAAATAAGGCTGTGCTGGTCCCAGTAGTCTCCCCCGTTGCCCTCGGGGAAGGCTCTGAAGGGAGGGGAGGTAGAGGGCTGTCTCCTGGAGCTTTGTCTCCTGTATTCCTTTTCATTTGAAAAGAGCATTTAACATTAATAGAAGTGCATTTTGGGTTGACTTTATAAGGAGAACTCTCAGATACATGCTACTTCCAGATGGTACAGGAAGTGCCAGGAAGGTGAGGGCCAACTGGTATGCATGGAAACCCAAATCACATCCGTCCCTTTCTCATTTCTAATCTGATTGAGAGAAATCCCTTCCTTGTACAATGAAGCGCATTTGGGAAAATGCCTCAAGAGCGTCATCGTAGTTTTAGTTCCCTGGTAAATGGAATTAAACACTTTTGTCTCTTTGGAAATTCTGTTTGAAGTTGGGCTTACCTTCATCAACGTTCTTTTTCTTAGACTTTTAAAGTGTTTATGTAATGTATATTAAGTATGGCAATAAGATGCCTGGGGACAGATACTACAGAGCACAAACATAACTTCTTGTCTTGTGTTTTCAAGCTTGGTTTCATCCACTACTGATTGGGTTATGAAATTCACTTGGGTTTCCTACACTTTAAAAAAAAATCCGGTCTACTTATTATTAATCTTACTGTTGAGATCAGCTGCATTCTAGGTCAATGATGTGACACTCAACTAGTAGAAAATAGCTCCCCTCCCCAATTTTTTTTTCTGTCAGAAATTTTGCTGCTAATTTATTTGTAACACAGTTTTGGAGAGAAAAATATAATTGATAGGTTGAATTTGTTTTTAAGATTCAGGTTAATTCTAGAAGAGAAAAATGGAGCATAGTGCAGCTGTCTTACTAAAGACTTGTTAAAATTCTGACATATAACATGTATTTTTGTGCATGATATATTCATTCATCAAATACACAATCGACAATTATTGCGAACTCACTCTATGACCAACAGTCTTCTGGGTGTCAACAATACAAAACTGAATAAGACAACCATGATGAGTTTGCAGCATAAGGAAGGACATCTGATCTAGTAAGTTTCTCAGTTCTATCATTTATGGAATATGTTCATAAAATGTGACCTCTGGAATAGATTTCATGAAGTTCCCTTAATTGTCCCAGGTAACTGTCTTGAAACTTTTGAAAGTCAAGAGGTATGTCACAGGTTAGTTTCTCCCAGAAGCAGATGCACAGATGGCGGTAGGAAGGCAAAGTTTTATTGGGCTGTAACGCCTGTGAAAGGAAACGGGAGGAAGCCAGTTGCGCAGGGCCTTCAGTCTGCAATACTGATCTGACAACACCTCTGCCAGCTCAGCCAGGCGCTCTGGGGAACAGACTGCCTGTTGGAGGAGCCCTGCATTGGGTAGAAATGGCTAAGCTTGAGGTTCTGGAGCGGTGCATGCAGATTCTCCAAGGTGCCATGGTGAACATACAGGAGTGCAGCAGGATGTTTTTAATTTTCCAGGGAAACATGGTAACATCTATCAGATACCATGCAAACTACTGCTCTTACCTTGTCTGGACCTAACTATTTGACAAAAGGAGCTGGCATGCAATTTCTTTTGGCTTAGGGTGTGCCATGAGAAAATTACATAGACACTGTGGGTGCCATGAATTGAGAAGGCTTGGGGATTTCTGGGCAAGACCGTGGTACCTTGGGACTCCAGAAGGATGTGCATGTGGCTATCACTGCCCTGCTGAGTCTGACTGGGGACCTGAGAAGAGTGTGACCTCAGTCTGAAGGCTGCGTGGTCCCTAGTAAAGCTGGTAGCTGGAGCCTGTCCCACTAACCACAGCTAAGCACACTTCCCACAAATAAAATGTTCCACAAATGTTGGGGAAATGAATGAAAATCCATTTGCATGGCCAGGGGATCACTGTCCGATGCTACACTGAAAGAACCAACCAGAACTGCTCCCTACGTGGGCGGGGGCTGTAGGAGGAGTCCCCCAGAGAAGTGGAGATTTTAGGGAAAAAACAACAGTCAGCTGGTTGTTCCAGGTGGGAGGCAACACTGTTGTAGTTCAGTTTGACTCAGGCTGGACCTCACCGTGGGAGGCGGCCCACACCTTTTCCAGCAGCCCAGCCATCCCGATTGGATTCGGTTCCTTTGATGTGAGCAGACATGGTCGTCAGCGGAATTATTGGAGAGCTGCAGTTAGTGATTCCAAACAATTTTATAGAGAATAAGGAGCCGTTATACAGTTCTGATATCTGTGACCCCCAAGAGCTCCCCCATTCTTTAACAACTCATTTCCCACTCACGGAAGTGTTCTGTGGGTCTTAGTGTGACTATTAGGTCACCAGGCCCAGGCTTATGAATAAGCTTTTATGTGTCAAGTGTTGTATCTCACTTGTGAACTGCTTCTTACCTAGATGATAAAAAGCAATTTCAGTAGCACTTAACTTAATTGGTTTGTGACCAGACAAGAACCCTGGGTCCCACTTACAGAGCTTGGGCTGCACGCCTTGGTAATTCTAGAAAGCACGGGTCCCGTGTGTTCAGCCATCACCTTCAATCACCTATTACTTCTGAGCATGAAGGTGGGCAAATTCCCTGAGCGGGAAATAAGGTTTGTGCAACTTAATCTAGTAAATAACTGAAAGAAATTTTAGACAACCAAAAGGTGGGGCTTTATTTGAAAAAGATGCCAGATTTCTCATCCGGCCTATGCATTCTTGAATTTTTATCCCCCCTACCTATGGAGCTGCTCATGTTTGCACTCTATTCCCAAGCTCATATTTGCAAATTTTTCAAAATATTATCCTTTTAAAAAAAAAGTAGGCATGTTTACTTGATTGTCAGCCTGGTCAGAGGAGACCTCATCCTCTCTTACTTTTGTGAACTGGGACGTGGGAAAAAGAGCCCCACACACATCACATAAGCTTTGTCATCAGCTCAGTGCATGATCTTGGAAGGTCCCTTCCTTCTTTAGCTCAGTTTCCCACCTGTAAAATGAGGAGCCAGGAAGGGAGTCTGTAAATCCCAGAAACCTGCCAAAGGTCTGCTTCTGGCTCCTGGGCACCTCTTCCTGCCCCTGCCTGGGCGGGGCTCCCTTCCCCAGGTTGCCCTCCTCATCAGACCTCCTGTCTCCATCCCCAGCTCTGGGCTCAGATAAAAGCTGCTCTGGAAGGTGTGCCAAGCACAGCCTCCTCTATGGAGGAGAAGAAATTTGCTTTTCTGTCACCCACGGGAATTTCTCATTCCCCCAAGAGAAGTGGCCGTGACAAGTGCAAAATAGCACAAGGGCCCTCTGCTCAGCTGGTGACACCTGACTGTGTTTTCTGTTGACTCGAGCCAGTGATACTCAAGCTGCCTGTGGAAAAAAAATACCTATTTTTATCTGAGATGATGGACAGTAAATCATATGCCTGGTTTACAATAGCTCAGGGCCAAGAGGAACCCTGCCACTTAATAGGAAATACAAACCTTGGGCACACACGCCAATCTTTTGAAACAACCCATACAAAAGATGGGCAGGGCAGAGTTTGTGACTGTGGTTAGCTTTCACTTGAATGAGAGGTTAATTAACATAAAAATTAATTTTATGTGGCTCTCAACCAGCCCACAGTTTATATGCTGTAAGAGAATTACAGTAATTAGTGCATCCAGCCAGCACAACAATACAAATAGTTGGTGGCATTTGTGATTTCCTGCAGTGCCGCTGCTACCTGGGTAATTCTCCTTTTGAGTATCTGTTTTTCAAGAACACGGTTTTTAATAGCTTTGACTTGACATTTATGTCTTGAGCAAAACTGAAATGGGCAGCTGAAGACTAATTATACTAAATAGTCCAACAAGCATAATTATCAGCAATCCGGCAGGGGGCACAGAAAGCAATGTTTCAGTGTTTCTTTTTTTCTTTCTTTCTTTTTTTTTTTTTAATTTATTGAAAAAAAAATTTTTTTTTACCCCCTACCCTCAGTTCCTTGTTTCAGGCTTGTTTAGTGGAAGCGGATTTCCCCATCCTACTGACTCCTCTTCTGCACACTCCACATCGTGGTAACCCTGGAGCATTTTTATTTCAGCATAATTTTAAATTTTGGTTTCTGCTCTGTTAGATTCCTTTCATTCACAGAAGAAGCAAAATCTTGGCCTGAGCTGCATCCCAGGAAGGTTTTGAGCGCAACCTCCTGACCTGGTTTAAGGGCTGCGGGGCTGCCTACCACCCGGCGCCTTGCTCGGTGCTGGAGTGAACTGCAGAGGGGAGGAGAGGGTGTGCAAATGTGGTTTCTATCAAGTCAAGAGCATAATTGAGAAATGAGCTTTTCACTAGCAAATGCTAATTATAACGCAAAACTCCCAACAGTATACACAGGGGAAAAACAGATATGTAAGTACTACACTGTAATTTCCTGCAGATCACAGTTGGCAGCATTCGACTGCACAAGTCAAGGACCTCATAGGCAAGATTATCTAGAAAATCCCTTGCTTCAGAAGCCAAAATCCTTTAAGTCTTCAGTATTTAAATGCAGCTGTACAGCTGATTAGATGTCAGAACTAGAGCACACTGAAGTGCCCTGTTTAGTGATTAACTCAATGGACCAATTTTGCTTTCAGATACTTCTACCAGAGGAAAAATTTGCATACAAATTTGGAAACGACTATCATCTTTCTGGGTTATGCAGGGACTGGGAGGTGCAAAATTTGTGAATGCCACCATAATCCTGTCCCACAATTATCTTCTCTCTAATTTAATCTCTTAGTGAATTATCTTTATCACCAAGAGTACCACACAGCCATGAGGGTATTGCTAGAATCAAATCTTTTCTCGCTTTTTTTCTCAGTGCTTTATCGATTAGTAATCCCACTCTGTCTGCTGTGTAGGAATCAGCACTCGGAGAGGACTTTCAACACTGCACCATGGATTAAAATCTTTGGCTATATGTGAGTGTTCCCTAGTACAGGTATGGACGTGAGTTTTCTGCTTTTGTGCTTATAATTAATCCACCTAATGCGCCATAAATTTGAGATATAATAATAGCATTTCCCATCATAGAAAGAAATTCCTGTGAGTCTCAGCTTAAATTCTCCCTTCTTTCTGGATCCCCAGGCACAGGCAGACAGGGCTTCCTCTGCCATCCCAAAGCACGTGGGCAGCTGAAGGCCGGAGTAGGTCATGCAGCGGTGTCACTGTGAAGCCAACGTGGGCATTCAATAACAACACTGGAATATGCTCCCATGACTTTAGAGGCTCAGACTCAACTTGGAAACTGCATTTCCCACTAAAAAGACTCAGTAGAAAATAGAAGGGACCAAGAAAGAGACTAAACTCTAAGCTCTAAGCCCCTGAACATATAAAAAGCCACAGTAAGTGATAAGCAGCAGATGCTTATGAGGGGTATTAGAGGGAGCAAATGCAGTTGATAAAGACTATACACAAAATCCGAACTGTGAGCAGCGCAGACACAGAGCATGTTCTGCAGTTAGTAACGAGGGATCTGATACAAGGAAATAATCATTTCCTTCACAGAGCAGCAGGCTCCCCGCTAACATTTGTAGGGTTGGGGACAAGAGTACGTAATGGGAAGCTCACATACTGTATGTCTAAATATTTTTAAACTGTTAAGCAGGTTTACAAGTTGGTAAGTAAAACACTTTAGCGCCTTACTTTGGTAAATATAATTTCATAAAGACCTGGAAGGTCAGGTTCAAGTCGAGACACCTCGTTGTCCTCAGACCTATGACCTACCTCCTTTTCTGATCACCCAGGATCCATCCCACGTAGCAAGAGCCTGCTGTACACACATGGCCAGCTTGAGTGTCCAAGTTCCGGACATATCCCCTGCCAACAGGCACCTGTTGAGCACACCACTGGCACTGGGGTTGTACACACCATTAACAAGGTCCCACCCTGGAGAGCGCAACCCAGGAAAGAAATATACACAGTTTGAAGTCAGCTCGGGGCTATTTGAGCAGGGAATTCCAGGGGCCTGGATACTGACAGGGGAACCACCTGTGCCCCGTGGGGAGGGAAGGATGGGCTTTTGTAAAGTGCGGAGTCCAAGGCAGGACCCTCGTGCCTGGGTCTAAAGCAGCACGTAGAAGATGATCTGTGGATCCTGGTGGTGAAAGAACAAAAAAGAATGTCTAGGCCATATCAGAGTAGGGACAGTTTCCTTAGTCACACCTGGTAAGGGTCCAGTGATTCCTGGTGAAAGGAAAATGGAATTTCATGCAATGATAGTTCTCTAAGCTATGTTATTTATAAATTGCTGTAGGTGGTTGCACATTAGTTACCTGTATATGGTCCTTACCCATAGTGTGGGTTCCATAATTGACACTTAATCTTACCTCCTTGAATCAACGTCTTGGGCAGATAGACTCCAGTTGACAATGGCTGTACACATTCTGGTACCCAGTGTGGCAAGACCAAGTAATCAGTCTTCTCTTGGGGATTTTAAATGTTTAATCCCATCTGGGTGTACTACAGTCACCACAGTTCTATCACAGTTTTGGGGTGGGAGAGGTGGTGGGAACAATGGGACCAAAACAATTATTCTATTAAATACAAACTAGGTTCTTCTTTTATCTCTTCAGTAAATCTAAGAGATGAGGTGTCATTATATCTGCCTGCCTCAGAGAGCCGGGACAGTGCCACACAGCTCATGTCTCCTGTGCTCTCTTATGACACTTAAACATTACTGTGTGTTTTTGTTTATTATTTTTTCCCTATGGAGTCCTTGTATGTAGGGTCCATGCTTCTACCTGGTACATTATAGCTACTCCACAAACATTATTAAATACACATTAATTTCTCAGGGATTTAATTTTAATTATGTCAGTCTTTGAAAGCCCAGAAGGTAATGTGGTACAAAGACCAAAGGATGAACTATTAGAGACTGAGGTGCCCAAGAAGTAGACATGCACGGGACTTGGGCCTGTTAACGATGTCGTTTCTAGTCTCTTGAGTAGTTTTGCAAGTTAGGCTTGCAAAGGGATTCACCCACGCTGTGTTCCTGAAAAGCAACTGAACTTTCAGATGGGAAGGGCTGCTTAGCACTGATCTGCATGGGACCACACGACCGAGAAGCACATGTTATCCAACTTTGTGCTGCATGGCAAACAAAAATGAACAGCAGCAAGGAGCCTGGGCAGAGGCGATGTTTTAAGTTGACCCAGGAAGGCACAGGCGTGGATAGATGGTGTGAACAACATGTGGCCCTCAGCGAGGGGGATGTCCTTTCTCAGCAGAGGACAAGGTGCAAAGGGCCACATCCTGGCTCATCTGTAGGGAGAGCAGTGACATCCAATTGCGCCATTTTGCCTCGGGAAAGACTGATGAAAACTATCTGCCTTTTCACAGGTAATGCTGAGCAGTAAACAAATGTAGATCTGTTGCCCAATGGGCTTCCTATTTCCTCATTTGAATTATAATTCCCAGCCCTTCTGGCAGGCTGGAGGCCCACAGAATGGCCAAGTAGGGGACAGCAGAGAACAGAGCTGCTCCTGAAAGTCTAAGCATAGTTGGGGCACAAGGTCCTCCCAAGCTCTCACAGATCTGTCACTTCTTGGGAGCAATAACTGAAGGGCACCAGGGTCTGGCATTGCTGGGGAATGGAAGGTACCCCCTCCACTCCCAATGGAAATGCCACCAGTGATCTCTAAGCTCTATCTTAACTGAACGACTGAAGATTTGAATGCAGTGAGTTAACCAATGGCTTTAAGAACCATGTGTAGCTCAGCCTACCTATTTTTGCCCTGCAACTGCAAACAAAATATTTAAGAAGCAACAATCTCTTTCTAATGGGTTGTGCTCCTTAGTACGATGATTTTAGGTCTTCTTTTTCATGACACTCTCCTTCTGCCACTTCCCTCATGGGTTTGATGCCATTTTTGCAGCAATTTGGGGCCCACCACCTGCTTCCAATTCTCACACTGTGTGTGATCACCTGATAGACTAAATAGAAACTTGCAAGAATAAAACTATACAGACTCATCACATAGGTCTTAACCATGAAACTAAATACAGCAGACGGTGCTGAAGTAGAACACAAAATATCAAACTTGCTTTACATTTTGAGCTTATTACCTATTGCTTTTCACTGAATGTTAAGTGGCCAGCAGTTTCTTCCTAGTTCTCTTGAGATGGCTTGTTACCCCTGCAACTCGGCGTAACAGGTGAAACACCTTCTCATGACATTTCTTTTTTGAGACGGTCTGGGAAGAGCCAAAGGGTCCCATTGGTGGGTAAGCACCCCAATGCCTTGTTAGAAAAATTGATATTAACCCTTACAGTTATTCAGTATTTTCCCATTATTTCCCCAGGAACAATGGTGCCCTGAGAAGAAACCAGTAATTTAGAAGGTAAGAATTTAAAATGAGATATCATTGACTTGAAAAAAGCTGGCATGCATTCCTGCTTGATTTTCTATCAAAAACAGCATAAAAGAAGTAAATTTTCCTTTCAGAGTTGATGTATAAATATGTCTTTCCTTTTGCTCATAGTGACCTAAGGTCTAAGGAGGACAAGTTCTCACTGTGGCAATACTTGGGGTAACAGCAGAGGCTGAAGATATTATTCCAGTTTTACACTTGGCTTAGGGCATTAGTGTGAGTCGCAGTTAAGTCATAAGATTCCCAGCTTTTATCTCTTTCAGATGTTTAGCAATGTTACACCTTATGCAAATGTGTCCCCGGGAGGGAAGCTGCTCTCTAGCAAACGCTCCCTTACAGTATCGGATTTGGCTTTGGCTCCCATGGAGCCGGTTTTTCACCAGCTTTACAAACAGATCAAAGCTCTTTAAGCCCAGGCTGCAGGCTTTTCTTCCTGTTTGTGATGCCTGCCCACCTCTCCCAACCAAAACACACCCTCAGCCCCTCGGTTAAGATCCACAAGTGATGCTCCAGTGTCCTTCCCTTCGCAGGGTCCCCAGCCGGCTCTGTCCTTGGGGTCCAGCGATGGGCATTGTGTGCCGCATACAGGCTTGGACTGAAAACCCAGTCTTGTTGGTTGGGCAGCAGGTCTTAAGGGGAATGTGAGAGTCAGGCATTCTTCTTTATCTGCTTTACATTGTGAGGGATTCCTAACTCCGAAGCACAGGATGTAGTTAGGTCAGTTCCTGGGTGTGCGACCTTCTCACAGGGAGGTTTCAGAAGGAGCAGCCAGGTTTGCAGGAGCGCTAAAGCTTCCGTTTTGCAAAGGCAGCTGTTTGTTCTCCCTCCTGCCTGTCATTCCTCCCCACCCCAACACCGTACGTCCAGTCCAGGTTCCTAGATGGAACTTCTCCAGAAGGAAAAGTGGGGAAGCACCAATTATCTAAGTTCATACTTGCTATGTGACCTCGGGCAAGATTCTCACCCTGTCCAAGTGTCCAGTTGCTTATCTGTAATTCCAGTGTCAGAGTGCTATTCATGGGGGTGGGTGTAGCTCGGTGGTAGAGTCTGTGTGTAGCAAGATGAGGTCCTGGGTTCAATCCCCAGTACCTCCATTAAAAAAAAAATAAACCTAATTATCTCCCTGTAAAACTTTTTAAAAATGCAGTTCATGGAATGATGATGCGGGTCCCATTAAATTAAGCATTGAATAAATGGTAGCTCTTGTTTTAATGAAAATAGTGAGCTCAGCCAGTAAGGTCTTAGTTTGCCCGTCTGCTGTTTAGCTGGTGTTTACCTGGTACGGGGCTCAGGAAAGGCCTTAGGAAGCGGGCCGTGGGGCTTCAGGGGATCGGACTCCTTGGCCAAGGGAGGTGGGCATACTCAGGCCTGGGAATCCGCCTCCTTTTCCATTGGTGTCTGTAGGAGGCTTGCTGTCAGCAGGTTCCTGAACCGGAGTCCAGGCCTCCAGGGCCCTTGGGCCCCCATCAGGCTGCTCCTCCCCAGGCCGTCTCCCTCCACTTTTCAATCCCACCCCGCCAGCAATGTTTCTGTCTCTTTCTGCAGCAAGGGAGCACCCGCCCTTGTTGCTCCATTGCCCTCCTACAACATTTAAAAAAATTCAGCTGAGGTTTTAACATTTGACCTGTTCTTTAGCTGCTTGGGAAGATGGTCCCTTTTCCTTCCTCCGCCGTGCACAGGGCTCGCGCCCTGGCTGCTGGGATGCTCCCTCATCTCCTTTGCTCTGCGTTGTGTCAGGAGTTCTCAAAGTGCGGTCCAGGGACTGGCAGTATCAGCACCACGTGGGATTGTGTTAAGTATGCAAGTCCTTGGGCCCCCCTCCCCCTCACCTAGTGAATTGGAAGCTCTTGGGTGGGGCCCACCAATCTGGGCTAGAACAAGCCCTCCAGGTGATTCCAGTGCTCATTTAATGTGAGAGAACCACTGCTGTAGGTCTTTAGATTCAGACTGTCTCCAAGGCACTTCTCAGGGAAGCCCCCGAGCGACAGATAAAGGCAAGGACTGTTGTGTCTGCCCAAAGCTCTGCTGTTTCACTTGCCAGGCTGAGGTGGAGAATCCTGCGTGGCAGGGTTCCCACAGGGCCACCATCCAAGCAGGCCTGGACCCTACTTATTTCTGTCTTAACAGGCTGCTTGTCTTCCTAACCAGCTACTCCCCCAAGTCTCCCCTCTCAGTAACCCCATCACCTCCAGATGAACCCAGGGGTGCTTTAAATGTGCTACGATGACTTTCTGGACTTTCCTGGTCAAACTTGTCCAGATTTTCTCTACATACTTGGAACAATACCCTAACCCTTTTTTTTCCCTCTCCAGTTTTTTGAGCTATTACTGACATACAGCACTGTGTAAGTTTAAGGTATACAGCATAATGACTTGATATACGTGTATTGTGAAATGGTGACCACAGTAAGTTTAGTTAACATCCATCACCTCATGTAGTTACAAAATATTTTTCCCTTATGGTGGGAACTTTTAGAATCTACCCTCTTAGCAACGTTCAAATACACCCTACCACAGTGCTAGCTGTAGTCACAAAGTTGTACATTCTATCCCTAGGACCCATGCATCTCGTAACAGGAGGCTTGTACCACAGCTTCCCAGCTCTTTAAGGTGATACCCCAATTGCTCCAAGTATGACACCGCCGGTAGCTTTAAGAAGTTCTTACCGGTATTTTCCAGAGTGCTGAGTCCTTTGCTCTGTGGGGGATCACTCTGGCAGCCCTGGAAATGTGGCTGTCTTTCTCTGTTAGGTATCCTCAGGTCCCAGGGAGCCCTCTTTCCTCGTCCCATCGCTACAAAGAGTGGGACTTGGGAGCATCTTTCTCTGGCCTTCTTATCTGTCTAGCCCGGCCTCCCTCCAAGATCTCGTTCTCCGTGTAGGTGCCCAAGACGTCAACCTCCCCCAAAGGAAGCGGTGCTTTCCTCCCCCCCCCCCAGCTCCCCGGACCCTGGCTTGCCTGTCTTCCCTCAGTTTCTTCCCGTCTTCCATGACACTGGCCCTGGTAGCAAGTCTGACACATGTTTTTTAATCCCCCAACTTTTAACTTTGGAAAATTTCAGACCCACGGAAAAGTCAATAGAATAGTCTAAAAAAAGCTTTTATACCCTCCTCTAGGCTTACCAGCTGCTGACATTTTGCCACATTTGTTTTATTCTCTCTCTATAAATACACACACACAGACACACACACTTGTTTTTCCTGAACCATTTGAAAGTAAGTTACAGACACCCATGACACTTTACCCCTAAATATTTCAGCTTGTATTTTCTAAGAACAAGGACACTCTCCTACATAACCACAATATCACTATTATATATGATGCAATAATGTAATTATTATTATATTATATATTGCATATATTTTATAATTATATTATATATTGCATACATTTTAACTAATACATAATTATATTATATATTACACATATTTTAAACTAATATATAGGGTCCCTAGTCAAATTAACCCAAGTATCCTAATAGTTGTATGTTATCATGTCTCTTTAGTCTCTTTTGGTCTGGAACAGTCCCTGTGACTTATTTTTAAATTTGTAAACTTTCTTCTTCCGCATGGTGGCATTTTTGGAGAGTGCAAGCCCGTTGTTTTGTAGACTATCTCACAACTGGAATTTATCTGATTATTTCCTCATGATTAGATCTAGGTTAAGGGTTTGGGGCCAGAATACCACCTAAGTCATACGGTGTTCATTTCATATCCCAGCACTGGTGAGATCTGGTGAAATTCAGGTTACACACATATGGGAATATATATATTATGATCCCAGAATCGCAGAGCAGAAAAGAACCTCACGGTCTCAGGCAACCACTTTCCATTACAAATGAATACACTGAGGCACAGGGAAGTCAAAAGCCAGTCCCACCACTCAGCTGGTGGCAGCTCGCTGTGGCTGGTACACCATGTGCTAAACGCTCCTAAAATGTTAGTGTTCACTGTCTTCAACTTTTCAGGACCCTAGTGAGTGTGAGATGACTCCCGGAGACACGGGGCAGCTGACATATTTATACACACGCCAGAGTGCATTATCGCCAAGTGTTTTTCTTTCCCCTGCTTTGAAGTCTGGCAAATCCCCTGAGTACCCTCTCTGAGAGATACTCAAGGAGTAACAAATACCTGTCTTCAACAGAAAAGACAAGTTTTTTGGCCTTCTACCGAGCTTCAGACCTGCTTCTAGGTTAAGAGCGGCAGCAGCCCAGCACTTCTGAGCTATTTGTGTCGATTTAAAAGGCAGGTGTCTTTCCGTTGACCTGTTTTCAGTGCTATAATCCCATTACCCGGCACTATCCTCTGGAGTTTTGCTTTGTTTGGGAATTTAAAATTCCTTTATTTGTAACAGATCAAAAGCTATCTGGCACACATACTGCATTCGGATGGTGGCTCTTTGACGGGTCCTCCTGCCTTCCTGAACGCACACGTCTGCATATTTTGCAGACAACCGTTCACGGTCTGTCCATCCCTCCCAATTTTAAGTAGCAACCCTGTTCTCAAACCTTTCAACTCCTCTCCCTGAGAGACTCACTAATAACTTTGTTATGAATAAAACACCAGGACTTTGTGTGAGACTTAGGCTGCTTTATGCCGTTGAGTGGGGTATCTCTGAAAGACCCTTCTGTTCGGGTTTCAGCAGAGATGTCTTGGTGCACTGGCATGGCAAATATCCTGTAACCTCACCTCACCCCTGGCCTTCCAGGTGGGACAGTGGAGACAGCACCCAGGCTGAGAACGGTGGTGGGTAGTTTGAAGGGTTCAGAACAGGTGCTAGCAAACCATGGCCTGTGGACCAAACTCGGCTGCTTCTTGTTCTTACCCAATTTGCTCTAACAATGGCTTTTAAATGGTTGGGGGGAGAAAAGTCAAAGGAAGAATAACATCTCTTGACATGGAAAATTAGGTGAAATTCAAATTTTATTGTCCACAAATAAAGTGTCATTAGAACACACCCATGATTACTCAGTTATGTATTGTTTGTGGCTGCTTTTGTATTACAAAGGCAGGGTTGAGCAGTTGTGAGAGACAGCATAGGCCCACAGAGCCTAGAATAGACACCATTCATTCATTCATCAAATAACCACTAGGCACTCTTCACGTGCTAGGTTCTCTGCTCAGCACTGATGGTTGAAAGATGTGAAAAAACATCTCTTCTTTTGGGGAGCTCAACCTGTCAGGCAAAACAAAGTAAAGAGAAAAATCACATAATGCGATAGCTGTTATAGCAGAGATGTGTGGAAAGTGTTACAGGAACACAGAGTTGGCCACCTTTCTTGGAGGAGAGGGAACGGAGCAGTGTTGACAGGCAAGCAGCTGCATTTTCAGCTGCTGGGGTAGAGGTGAGGTGCTCAGTGTTCCCACGGCCCCATGCAACCACTGTGCGGTATATCTTACCAGTCTCTCTCCTGCATGCTTTATTTGTTTGCATTCACAGCACAAATAGACTTTTGCATTCAGGTTACTTGTCACCTGCTATGAGTGGGAGGCAGTCCAGGGTTGGCATTAAGTGCCAGTGTTGGGATTAAACCGTGTGGAAAACCACTCAGCCTCTCAGCCTCAATTTCCTAATTTGTAAAACGAGAATACAGTGAAAATCTGAGGGTTTTTGGGAGGGTGCAGTGAGACAAAGCCTTGAGTACACCCAACACAGGACCTGATGGGTGACACATGCTCAGTGACGTTGGCTAGTACAGCCCTTCTTCTCAGCTGCTATCCATGGCCTGACTCTGGTCCTCCACGTAGGAATCTGCCAGGTGGATGGGAAGTGAGTGGAGGTGAAAGGCCAGGAATGGAGGTTAGCTCTGGGTAAAGGGTACTTTGGGAAATGAGAGCAGCATGTGCAAGGGCACCAAGGCATTGGACCACAGGGTGTCCAACGAATTCAATAGATTTTACAGATTTAGTTATTTTATTCACATTTCACTTTATTATCAAAAGAGTTGAGTCTGATTATATAGATAGATAAAAAAAAATGCACGATGGGACCAGGATTAAGGGCAGTTGACAAAGATGTTGTATTCCTGGCAACAGCTCGGAGCCTGTGACATAGCAGATGCTTCGTAAATGTTCTTTTAATGAAAACATGGAATGCTGTTTCGGGTAATGGAAAGTTTGACACAAAAAAAGCATGAGCAAATGATGTGAAAATACTGGGTTTAAACTGTGTTGTTGGTAAATCTGTGCCTTACTGAAGGGTCTCCAATGCCTATTCTGTCAGCAGTGATAAGTCAAAGGAATTGGACATATTTTATTTTAGGAAGAGATTTAAAAAGCATTCTGGAAAACAGAAGGAGAAAAATCCTGGAATGAAGGAGAACCAGGTAGAAAGTTACAGGAATCGCCCAAGTGAGGAACAATAAAGCATAGGGCTAGAAGGTAGAAGCAGAGATAGAGAAGACGGATCTGGAAGCAGTTCCTGTGGCGGCAGGGCTGGTATGACAAGCCAGGGAGAAGTTTCCTGATGGAGAAGGTGATGGCACAAGAAGGAACTGGGTAGATGGACAAAGTGGTGCAATCAATTCGGTCGCGTTTGCAGTTCGGTGGGATGTGGACCCAGCTGGACTCGTGGTCCTGGGACTTGGGAAAGGTTGGAACCGGGGATGCTGAAGTCATGGACACGTGGGCAGGAGCAGAAACAACAGGAGGGGAGGTGACCTGGGAGAGGATGGAGTGAGAACAGAAGAGGCACAGGACAGAACCTGGAGAAGAAAACTTTTGAGTTTCCAATTCATTGGGAACTGTTACAGAGAGTTGTTTCACCAGCCTGTTGAGGGCAGGGTTCAGTTTATGGTGCTGCAGTGACAGAATGGGTAAGAAGGAGGCGGGCCTGTTACCCACCTTCCTGGATTGTCGTGCTGGCCCAGACACTAGTCCCCCCTTAAACCCAGGAGGTGAATTCCAAGGCCCCCAGTGGATACCTGAATCTGTGGTTAGTACCGAACCCGGCATATACTGCAGGGGGGCGGCATGTCTCTTTGGCACGTGAATTATTTCAAGCCGAAAATAATCAAGGCACAAAAACTCAGGAAGAAACTTTGACCTTCCCCCCTAACTGCCTAAAGCATGTAGATAGAGGACCCATTGCAGGAATAGAGCTACCAGCAGAGGTAACGATAGTAGGAACCAGGCTGGGTAGACAAGGAGGCTCCCAGCAACCTCGATTTGTGAACATTCCTCTCTGTGTCCCACTGTCTCCGCATGGGCCAGCGAATGTTGCCAGTTGCTTTCCTTACCTTTCAGGTCCCAAACCTGTATCCCCAACATCCTCTTTCGTCTTTAGCTGAAGATGATATTTAAGGTGAAGGTTTCTGACATTTTGGCGAGTTACTCAGTTCTTCTGGGTCTCTTCCATGTATACATGTTACTACATTTTGTTGGATTTTCTCCTGTAAATCTGTCTCACGTCAATTTAATTCTTAGACCAGCCAGAAGAACCTAGAAGGGTAAAGGGAACTCTCTTCCTCCTGACAATACTGTTATAGACATGATAAAGACCTATGATAAAGTTTAATTTGTAAGATAGGGACAGTAAGATATTAACAAGAACTGATAATAAAATAGAATGATTATAATATATTGTAATAAAAATTATATGAATGCAGTCTCTCTCAAAACGCCTCGTACAAATTTAATTCCTTTTCCATCTTAACTAAGCACTTATCACTCACTGTGGCAGTAACTTGCAGATTGAGATACGACAGCAAAACTAGCATGAATTTTTCTCTTCTTCACAATTTCACGATAGAAGATTCATTCTTACTGTAGATCTTAGCACCCTCAGCATACGATTTTTTTTATTTTATTTTTAAGTCCAGAATGCTCACTTTTTCACTTGAGAGAAGCACTTTACGACTTCTCTTTGGCATATCCGAATTGCCAGCATCCCTACTCTTGTGCTTTGGGGACATAATTAAATAAAATAAGGGCGACATGAACACTAGCACTGTGGTGCTGTGACAGTCGATCTGACAGCCGAGATGGCTACTAAGCGACTAATGGGATACGCTGGACAAAGGGACGATTCACAACCCCGGGCGGGATGGAGCTGGAAGGCATGAGATTTCATCATGTTTCTCACTACAGTGTGCAATTTAAAACTTATTGTTTATCTCTGGAATTGTCTATTTAATATTTTCAGACTGAGGTTGACGTTGGGTAACTGAAAACCATGGGAAATGAAACCTTGGATGGTGGGGGTGGGGGTGGGGCTATTGTACCCATGCCTGAGGTTGGATTTAAACGGCGAGATCCACAAATCAGGACGAGCCTTCACCATAGCACCTTCTGCATCCTTGCTGGTCTGCTTACCCAGTGCCCCAGTTTGCAGTAAACTCCCCAGAGAGAAAGGCTTACTATTATACTGTAATGGGAAACCTAGACCAGGCTACTTCCAATATGAACCCTATTGATATATCACATTCGCCACCAGGAGAGGTTATACCACCAACATGAAATAAAGAGGAAATGAATGCTGCAGCCACTCCCTGTGTAATTCAGAGTTCAGCATCTTTCTGGCCTTACAGAAGGCACCACAAGCTAGATACACTCATGCCAGAATATCCCAGAGGCATGTTGTTTATTGGTTGGAGCAGCAAGAAATAAAGACGAAGAGAAATTTAATATTTAACTCTAAATCTTTAGTTTCCCTCATTAGGCTGACTTGCCCGCAGCCATATTGCTGTAAATTAAACAGCTGAAGCTGGTATCTTGCCAAAATGTACAGCCAGAGAAATGTTAACAGTGCTCTCCTGGTTCTTATGCCCCAACAAGTTAAAAACAAAAAAGGAATCTGTCTGCCATCCAGAGAGGTCATTGGAAAACTCTCAACTTATTTTTGAAGCTGGAAATAGAAAACTGGCTCTATCTTCAGCTCCAGGGTGGTCTTCGTAGAAAAGGGCTGATGCAGCTAAATACGGAAACTGCTTTCAGTGAAGCCTCATCACTGAAGAGTTTCAGAGATGTTTCCTCCAATCAAAATGTTGCCAAATTATCATTGCCCAGAGGAATCAGAAAATGCTACTGATTCGTGGAAGCAATGCAGTTACACTAATACCTGTGTGTGGAATGTCTTGGAAAAGATCTTGGAGGCTAGGTTTCTCTGATAAGGGAGTACTGTGTCAGACCAGAGATTGCTCAAGCAGCCTGAATCTGGTTTGGGGTAGAAGTAGGGAGTTTGGTCTTCTCTCCAGGTTTATACCATTTAACTGATCTTATTCAAGGATGGACAGTTAGTTGTCATACTGTCCTCCTACCATACTTGTGACAGAAAACAGAGTTCTGATTGAACAAATATTTACTGAAGAGCACAAACTGTTTATAACCAAAGAAGAAGAGAGGGGGACACATGCTAGCTTTACCCCTGCTTTCCCACTTCTAGCAGAATCGTGGTGCCTGAGACAAACACATTCTTTGATCCACCAGCCTCACCTGTTGTGATTTTGGAATTCTCAGTACGCACGTTCTTAAACCAGGTTTTCTCAACTGTGGTTACACATTTGAATCACCTGGAGAGCGCTAAAAGCTCACAGCCCACAAGCCAGACACACCCCAGACCAATTACATTATTAGCTCTGGGGGTGTGACCCAGGCATCAGTATTTTTTAAAATACTTTCCAAGTGATTCCAATAAGCTGCCAAGTTTGAGAATCATTACATTAAACCTCAACCCTGGCTACATGACAGATTCACTTGGGAACCAGTCCAGACCAAGCTACTTATAATCGGAATTTTTTTAACAAGAAGTTTCCCAGGTGATTTTTTAACATGTAACCAAGTCTGAGAACGTCTACCTTTAAGCGGTAATTCTCAAAGTGTGGTTACAGAGTCCGTGTTAGGATCAGCCACGTTCCTCATTAAACATGCCACCCCCCCAGCCCCCCCCCCCACCCCGGTCCTACTGAATCAGAAACAGGGCTGCACTGAGCTTACCAGCCCCGCAGGTGATTCACATCCTCACTAAGGTCGGAGACGTACTGCTCTCCCAGCCTGACGATCCCTCAACTTGTACAAAGACAGAGTTGCTCTTTTTGCCCTAGGAAGACAGTTCTAATTCCTGTTAAAGTGCAGATACCATGACATAATCTCCAAGGTACCTGAGGTGAAAAGAGCAAGATGCAGAATAGCTTAGACAGCATTTGCCTTTTAAGAAGAAGAAGAAGCGATATTTGTATGTGTACGTACGGGCGGAAAATCTCTGGAAGGATACAGGTAAACACGCCTCTGCAGAATGGGACTGCGTGGTTTGGCAGAGGGGGAGGAACTTTTGTCATCTGTACCATGTACAGGTAATGCCTCTATTGAAAACCAGCAACAAAAAATGCAAACCTTGCAGGGGGAGAAGGCACATTAAACCTGGTTAACCACTTATACCTCAAAGTGGATATTTTAGTCAGAATTATTTTTCTGAACGGATTTTGATTTGAGGAAGAACAACACGGCATATGCCATGAGGACCAGAGAAACCAAAAAAGTCTGGGGAAGGGGACTAGGAAAGAATCTCAGGTTCTCAGTCAGTCTTTGCCAACTTTACATAGTTACCCATGGTCAGTCTTGACATTGATTTGTAATCTAAAAGATGGAAACAGACTGGTAAGCATCTCCCTTTTCAGACACTGTTTAGAAAATAAACAGAGGCTTTTCACCTTCACCAAGCTCCCTCTTAACAGAGTGGGAGTGGGGGAGGGGCGGCCCTTTGGCCATTTGGACCTTAGCTCTTAAGTGTCTGTGAAATGCTGCCTCAAATTCCCCTTGTAACCACCAGGTGGCAGCAGCAATCCAGCTTCTGGGCTAGCCCGGGAGATGCTGAACTAGCATGACTCTCCTTTGTTCAATTAGCGTTCTGGTCATAGAGCTGTGGAAACTCAGACATGAAAGAACATTTCTTAAAAGTTCTACCAATGACCACAGATGTTTAAAAGGAGGTAAAAAGAAGAACAAGTATATTGAGAACACTTCATATTGAACACAATGAGTCTGATCTATGAGGGGAGGAAGCTAAATTGTTAACATTTCCTGACACCAGCTACATGCCAAGCACTTTACTAAACGCCTGCAGGTTATTTCATTTGATCATGAATACAGACTTGTCCGCGGGATACCAATGCCTCTGTTTTACAGATGGGGGGGGGGGGGCTAAAGTAGGGGTAGATTAAGTAACTTGCCTGATGTTTCAGAGAAGTAAGACAGAGGCAAAATATGAACCCAGTTTGATCACATAAATCCATGATCTTTCCATTACGTCAGACCATCTATCGCCTGCAGTTGGGAGTATCAGGCACTGGCCGAAACGGGCTTTAAACGATGGCGTGGAGTTGGACCACAGTATGCTTGGGGAGGGAGTTGGGTGGAGATTTCCCAGCCAAATAGCAGGATTCTGACAGTGAGAGACTGTGATTGCTGTTTGTGTGCTCTGTTTTATGTCCCAGCACTGGTGCTTGTCACAAGCGGTAAGAGATCAACAGCGCTTCCTAAACGTGCGCTGTCTGTACAATCAGGAGGAGCTTCTTAAAATCAGAGGAGTCCTAACCCGGAGGGAGAAATGTGTTCTCAAGAGGGATAGAATGCGTTTTTTCCCTAGGATAATATGAACCTGAAGTAAATGACAGACTTCAAACGTCAGGTCAAGTGGGAATATTTATTAGTGGGAGGTTCCTCTGTACTTGTTGCCTTTGTAACTGAAGAGGGCACTTAAATCTCTCCTTGGTAGCTCTTGACGCGCATTAGGTAAGAAGCAGAAATTATCTCCCTATGTATTCCTGTATCTCTCCTTCCCAGAAATTTTGCGGTTTTGGCTGGTTCAACCTTCATTTTTATGTCCTCGAGGTCAGTATTTTACATTCTGTCCTGCGACTGTAAATAAAAGCTCTCGTGATACAATTACATAAAGAGTATTTACCAGAGAACTGAGCAGTGTACGGTCGGTTGGTCGGGAATCCTCTATGACTAACCTTGAGTCTTTTAAGGGGGATTCTTGGATCATTAAGGTCACATGGATTCTCTTCTCTAAGATGCTCAGAATCACACCATGTTTGGTTTAATTGCATCTGGACCACAATTTTCATGTAAGTGGTTTTTTTTTTTTCTTTCTTTAAAGGTTTTGCTTGCTGCTTCTTATTCTGATTGTTAGAAGGAAATGGGCCTCGTTGGTCACATCTCTAGAACATAGCCCATACTAGCTACTGGGTGGGGCCGTGTCGACTCCCTGTGGGTCTGCTCCACATCTGTCCCTGTGGGCTTTCTTTGTAGTGCGCTGCTTGGCTGCTTTCCCTGTTTGTTGGATCTCGGGTTTCCTCCTTAATTGGATTTGCTTTTGTGTTTTGCTAAAATACATTCTTAATAATGACTTCAGAAATAGTGCATGAAGAATATATTTTCCAAGGCTTTGCATATTTGGGATGTCTTCTTGTCATTCTGTCTCACTCTGTTTTGTTTTGTTTTTTTAAATATATTTTTTTAAATGGAGGTGCTGGGGATTGAACCTAGGACCTCATGCATGCTAAACATATACTCTAACCACTGAGCTATACCCTCTCTCTTGATTAAAATTTCATAAGAAAAACGTTCTTGATTTCCTTCTTAACCGTTTTTTAGTATTTCTTTATTTTAATCTAATATTAAGTGACTAGAATTAATGTTGTATCTTATAATATATATAATTTCTATCAGAACCTTAAACCTTAATATTAACAAAAGAGATTATACAAGTAGATTATGGCCTTTAATGAGTCTTTTTGGCTGCATCCTGTAAGAAGAAACCAGCTTATTCCCTTACAACTTTGTAGCTCCAGCTGGGCATTTTTTCCCTCGTATATTCTATTTTGTTACCGTGAAGCTTCTGGAGGGGTTTTAAAAGCAATATTTCTGTCGTCATTTTGTAAGTCCCATTTTCACAACTCACTTAGAAGCAAAATATTTTATGAGAAGCTGTGTGGGGCCCAGAACGAGTGAAACACTGGTGGCCAGGCAAGATTTAGGAAACAGAAGCTTCCCGTAGATTTAGAGCGAGAAAGCCCATCTGCATAAAGAAAGTCCACGTAGCCCACCAAGAAGATGCCTGTGGGTTTCTGAAAGCCCTCTTTTCCCCTGACAAAAGGGAGACAACGGTTAAAGGTTTTTACTTGTGCCCCAGCCCACTGCTGCTCATAGCGCAGAAATCTGTAATTCTCCTGCCAGTAGAACTAAGTTGCTTATAAATGGCTACAGTCAAAAAATGCTCAAACCAAAATATTTACCACATTTTTCTTTCCAGTGATCTCAACAATACCTGAGTGGATATATAATTATTTCTTGGACTAATGGAATCAGAGGGGTGTGCTTAACGAGGTCTGTGGCCTTTTCCAGTGTAAACTGCTGAGCCCCCGAGGAATGGGGGACCATCGCCTCTGCTGTTGAATGTGTGTAAAATATACAAAATGGACATTCAGCAGGGAAAATCCAGGAAGATTTAAAAAGCTATGTATGTCCCTATGAGTTCGTGTTCTAAAGACTAGATGGAGAAGGGGATAAAAAGCTTAAATAGGGATCAAATCTTAATGTAGCATTTAAAAAATAGCATGGAAGTTATGGGGATGGTCAGGTTTTCTGCCATGGGTAGTTGAGGCAGATATGGAGACAGTGTCTAATGAATCTCCAGGTGTCTGTGCAATACCAGTAAGAGGGATAATGTCAGTTTCAAGGAGGAAAGCCCCCACTGGTCCATTGCCATCTGAACAGACAGATTAAAATTCTTATTGCATGGCCCTCTAAGCTCTCCTAAGAACCCCAACTTAAAAGCTGACATTACTGTGTGTTTAAACAATTACTTTGGGGATTATCTAAAATTCACTTGACCATGAGTTTTGATATCATTAAAATGGCTGACTGATTACTCATAGACTGATACAGTAGGCAAGTTTGGGTGATTCCCTTGAAAACAAGTATTTAAAAAGAGTTCTTATATCCATTTAGTTCTCTTTCTTCAGCTGAAATGAGCAAGGCTCAGCTATGCTTTGGCCTAGAAGCATAAAAGTTAAGGATAATGGTTTATCTCGGATGTTCCAATGACAGGCCTTGGCCTCTCAGCCAGGCGTGCAAGGAGTTCTTCAGTACAGACTGAAATGGTTGGTCATGCTGAACATTGTTGTGCCCTGGATGTAAAATGGAAGAGATGTTAGAAGAAAAACTACTTTTCTGGAATGTAAATATGTCTTTTTAGGGGTTGGAAAGTTGGAAATGATCTCATGATGTCCCTCTGACAAAACCTGGCCTGAGAAAGGACCGCACCAGGCCAACTGGGCCTTCAGATGCATCTGACACTGTTTGTTTCTTGAAGTAAAGCACTACAAACTCTTGTTTATCTACAAGTTAACCAACAGGAAGCTGGGGTAATCCCTTCTCCCTTAACTCTAGCTTTAAGAGAAAGAGAAAACCAAGGTTGTGTAGTTCTGGGGCTACATCAACACAATAGGATCACCCTGGCTTAAGCCCATTCTTAAGATGATGTCAGTTTTGTGTGCCATTCCTAGCAATGCCCCCAAAGCAATGCAGAAATGTGGGGTACTGGTGTCTCCTCAGAGGTTACGCTGCACCGTGTCAGTTTCCTGATTCTAACCATCTCTCATCTTTCCAAATATATTTATTTATGTACTTGTTTTATTTTGGGGGGTGAAATATGATTTTCTTTTCTTTCCTTCCTTCCTTCCTTCCTTCCTTCCTTCCTTCCTTCCTTTCTTTCTTTCTTTCTTTCTTTCTTTCTTTCTTTCTTTCTTTCTTTCTTTCTTTCTTTCTTTCTTTCTTTCTTTTTCTTTCTTTTTCTTTCTTTCTTTCTTTCTATTTTTTACTGAAGTATAGTCAGTTTACAATGTGTCAATTTCTGGTGTACCAAATTTAAAGCCAGAGGTCAATGTTGTGAGCCAAGCCCCTATATATGTTTAAAATAATCTCTAAGTGTGTAAAAGTTTTCCCTGATAAAACATGACATTTCAGTC
Source organism: Camelus bactrianus (assembly GCF_048773025.1). Classification (NCBI taxonomy): domain Eukaryota; kingdom Metazoa; phylum Chordata; class Mammalia; order Artiodactyla; family Camelidae; genus Camelus; species Camelus bactrianus. Next base: position 85,441,575 of record NC_133543.1, on the reverse strand, counting down.
TTCCCACCTTTCCTACACAACTTACTTTAAAAAAAATGGATAGATAAATAGATGGATGAATCAATCGATCTGGCTGGGCATGTTGATGAGAGAGAACACAGGAAAGAGGCAAGCTCAAGAAACCACTGAGATCTTTTTTTCTTAAAGCCACCACTACTTTGTGTTTCTAAACATCTTAGGAAAATAACTCAGTTTCTAGCAGCCACTTGTGCTGGCAGAGGCAAGCCCAGATATACACAGTAACTGCTGAGCCGGTGGTATGATTTGAGAGGTGTGGGAATTAAGTGAGATTTCATGTGCCTTGCCTATCACTGATACCCAGAAGGCATTCAACAAGTATTAGTTTCTTCAAAGTCCAGCATTAGAATCAATCTTGGGTTCTTTTTTTCAGTCCTCTTTAAATATTCTCAGCTCATTCTTTCATTCACATACAGATTTTGTGTGTGTGTGTTGGGTGGAGGAGTTACTTAGATTTATTTATTTGTTTTTAAAGGAGGTACTGGGGATTGAACCCAGGACCTTGTGCTTGCTAGGCATATGCTCTGCCACCTGAGCTTCACCCTCCCCACCTCCCACATATAGATTGTTTCACCTAATATACAATCACGGCTCCCCATGTGCCAAGGCCCGTGTTGGGCATGGGGATACGGTGGTGGATAATAAATCCCTGAACCCAGAGAGCAACAAGTCTAGTGTTAGTGACACAGCAGAGATTACTCCTCTGATAAGAGGTATGAAGTCAGGAACCTGTATGAAAGGGAGAGGGAGCCAGGAAAGTGTCCCAGATAAATAAAAGGGATTTCTGGGTCCCTCCAGCTACTTCCCATTGCAGTCCAGAGCTGGCCTCGATACCAGCCTTGACTCTGCGCCCGAAGACCAAGGTGAGAAGGACATCCCTTCCTTAGCTCTGGCTCAAATCCACGGGTAGAGATGCCAGAGGATCTGCTGCTTTAAAACAAAGAAAAAGAACAAAATAATAACCATAATGAAATAAAAGCCTTAGAGCTAAAGAAATATAAAATGTCATGATTTGTGCATTTTTTTTCCCTGCAAAACTGATTTGTTCTGTGGTGGAAGATGCAGGGTCTGCATTTGATTTCTGCGAGATATGCAGTAATGGGTTATGTACTCCAGGGAAAAGCTATTCTTCAGGGAGCACGAACGTGATGGATTCACTTCCTCGGTGAGGTTTATAATATGTGGCAGTTTTAGCGCGAGCAGGTATTTGGTCTATGAACTGGGAGAACACAGCATTAGCGGTGGCTCGTTCCTAAATGAAGAAGAATGCAGCTCTCCCACTCACTCTGGTTGTGAGTCCTTCTGGGGATAAACTGGCAGATTAAGTGTTTTCCCGATGTTGTGTTTGCCTGTCACGGTAATGTGCACACGCCCCACCGCCAGCACCTTTACACAGCCCCGCAGACCTGCTATTTTCGTCGGCAGGAGCTGTTCACGGAGAGACCCAGGTCTCATTCTGTGCTGAATGGAGTCAGGGTTATTTCCGCTTCTTGTTCAAACGCTCCCTCTCAAATAGATGCTCTACGATTAGCTGCTTCGCAATTAGACACCGGGTCTCTCAGTCTGGGAGCATCCAGTTTCTTGGTCCCCGGAGGCCATTTCATGTCCTCACTCCTCAAAGCCTGCTGTTCTGCCTGTTGCTGTTTAAATGGTGCTGAAGAGAGGCAGGCTGGCAGCCAGCTGGCTTCCCGGAGGGCCCCCGGTGCTGCTGGGCCGGGAGACCCAGGTCTGGTCCTCAGATGGGCGTGTGGGAACTCGAGCTGTCCACTCCGAAAGGGATTTCACTTCACAGCCCTGATTCACATAAACTCATCTCACGAGAGATGGGCTAATCCATTAAAATGCCAATTTATGTATTTACTATTAGAACTATACTTGCCAAGCAATAAATCTGTGTCGGCCACTCTGTTCGTTCTCTTTACACAATTCAAGTCCGTTTGGGAAACCAAATTATAGATCACAAGGTTTTCTGATGAGGGGAAAACAGACTCTCATACACTGCTCGTTGGAGACAAGTTTTCTGGAAGACAGTGTTTTATTGGATGCAGCCTTTACATTCAACAAGCGTGATGAGTTCTTTATTTGTGTCTCCTATCACCCCATGAAAATTTATTCAGTGGTGGAATCTTGCCCCGTCACTGGCTGAAAACTTGGCCGGCCCCCTGACTTTTCCACTTACTCATATGGAACAGATTGGCTGGTGATCAAAGTCACAAACACTGGCTCGATTCAGAAATGAAAACTATGTGCAAGCTATTAATCAAACTTCAGTCTTCATTCAGAGGTCAGACTTTTCCTCCCCTTCTCCCTGCCGAGGCCAGTGGGTGATGGGCCACCCATCTTTCCGACAATGGTTTTGATCACCTTATCACATTCTGTTCGTCTCTTTGTGCTTGTTAACTGCATCTTCTGGCCTCTCGGAAGAGGGAACACGGTGAAGGAAGAGGCTATTAAGCTTGAGATGAGGGTCACCATGCTCACCCCACCCCCACCCCTCCCCTACCCCTGTGACGGGGCTCCACATCTCAGCTCCACCGAAGACTTGATCCTCACAAATCCACTTCCCCTTCCAAACTTTCAGCCCTTTTTGCCTGTCGTCCAAGGGAGGAGGAATAGCCTTTATTTTCATTCTTTGAAATTTTATTCAGGCACTTAACTTTGGTGTAGAACATCATCATTGCAATTAAGATCCAAGCACTTTAGTTTGTGTGGGTCTGTGTACTTTCTCAGATGAAATGCCTAAAACTGGAAGTGTGTTCGTGGGTGCTCGTAACGTGGTGGGTGAGAGCGTGGGTTCTGGAGTCTGCTGTTTCCAAGTGACAGGGTCAAACTTCACTTTTACATCATGTTACATATGCACTGGAAGCCTTCAAGGTGTTCATAATAGTAGCAAATGCTTCTTCAGCACTTGCTGAATTGCACAGCCTATTCCAAGGGCTTTATCTGTGCTAATAAGTTCAGTTTCTCAACAATCTTGTGAGTTACATGTTATCATTATTATTTTGCAGAAAAGTAACTGGGGCAAAGAATATACTATTTGCCTAAAGTCACAAAATGATAAATTCTATCCAAACAGCCTGACTTCAGAACCCACACTCTTGATCGCCCTGCTTACTAATGCCCTTGAACTCAAGAATTCTAGTTCTAGGAATTTAGTCTCAGGAAATAGACACACAAAACCACGTGGCTTGATCTTAATTGCAATATCTCTAACAACTTGAAAAAACTGGGTATGACTTGTGTTTGCTAGTAGGAGATTGATTAAATAAATGATAGTATGTTAACACGTTAGCCTTTAAACATGTTTTTTTAGAGGACTATTCACACGTAAAAAATGCAAAACTGCACTAGTAGTCAGGGAAATGCAAATGAAAGTAAGAAGCAGATACCATTTTTCACCCAGCAGAATGGAAAAAATGGAAAGGTGCTGTAACGTTCAGTGCTGGCAAGGAAGCAAGAACACGCACTGCCCTTCACTGCTGATGAGATTGGAACTTGTTAGATATCTTTGCAAAGGAATTTGACAAAAACTTCTAAAATATTTAAAAATTAGAAATGTATAAGCCTTTGACTAACAATCTTCTTTATGAGCACCTATATTATAGAAAGTAAAGCATGTACATAAGGCAAAAAATCTGGAAATAACTGAATATCTGTCTATACGACAAGGATTGACTAATCACAGTACATCTGCACTATGTTATCTTAATGCAGGTCTTTAAAATGATTAATTAGACCTTGACTTATTGACCTGGAGGAATGTCCATGATACACTGTGTAAGAAAAGTTGCTTTCATAATAATGTGTAGAGCAAGATTCCATTTTGTGAAAACAAACAAGAATCTCTGTGTGCATGAAAGTTTGTATAAAGATGGAGAAAGGTCTGGATGTTTACAAATCAAGATACTCGGCTACCTCAGGTGGGTAGCATAAATGTGTGTGTGTGTGTGTGTGTGTGTGTGTGTGTGTGTGTGTGTGTGTGTGCATGCATGCATACGCCTGCACTTTTATGCATCTTTGCATAGTTTCACTGGTTGCAGCAAGCATTTATATTTAGAAATTTAAAAATTTTATTAACGAAAAAATAATATTAAATGATGTGAAAGTTATTTATGATCTATTATCAAATGAAAAGGAAAAATATATAAATTCCATTTGAAAAAAGCAATGCAGGATGATATATGTGTGTGTGTGTATGTGTGTTTATTTATGTGAGTGTAAAGAAAAAGACTGGAAGGATTATAAAGTTCAAAATGTTAATAGGAATTATTTCTGACTCGGAGTTTTCATTGCCTTTGATCTGTGTTTTATGAATATCAAGAAATTAGCATATATTAATTATATGAAGAAAAAATTTTGTTAGAAATAAAATAAGGAACTGGTTTGTAAGGAAAGATAAGGAGTTAGGATTGAGTCTGAAGTGAAATTTTTTTAAGAGAGTGATTGGTACAATGGAGTCAGAACGAAAAGTTGAGTTGGTGCATTTGAACAGTTCAGCTTCTGAAAACGTTTTCTGCATTAAAGGGTAACATCTCCTGTGTTGTTAGCCAATAACCTTGTCACAATATATGACCTAGAAAGATTAGGGTGAGACCCAATTTTGAGATTTCTTTTGGCAATATTTTCTATCTAAAATGCTCTGGCTTATTCCAGAGCATCTTTTATCTAGAAGGGGAAGATAAAGAATCTGGAATAGAAGCTTAATAAGAGATGAAGATGAATCCAGGGAGACTTGTGGACACAGGACATGCACGGAGCGCAGAGGTGGATGGCAGATGGCAGAGGAATCCTGACGCAGGATGACGCAGGGCTTAGGGCACTGTAGCCAGGAAGCCAGGAAACACATCCATGGGGAACAACAGAGACTGAAGTACACGTTTGTGTTAAGAACTGGGCTTTGCTCTTTCAGCCAAAGGCATGTGGCACTCGTGTGATTTGTCCCTTGCCATTTGCAGAACTTTATAAAGTATACGTGTTGGGGGTGGGTAGGGGGAGGTTATATACACCATTCATCCAAACTTCACAGAATTACAAGGGAAAATGGTTTAGGAGAAATGAATTCTTTTTATTTCTTCCTCCTCTAGATAATATCCAAACCAAAGTTTCAGTTACACAGAACCTCCGATCTAGTATCTTTTCAGGATAAGGTTAGTACTTGGAGAAAAGGATGAAGAATAGTTATTATGAAATTAGAGCAGGAAATTTAATGACAGTTAATAATCCTAAGCTTCTCTGCCATTTAAAATTGTGGTTAGTGGGGGAGATGGGTATAGCTCAGCAGTAGAGTGCATGCTTAGCAAGAATGCTCAAAAAATATAAATCAAAAATAAAATTGTGGTTGAAGTAAGCCCTCATTGAGCAGACTGTATAAAACTGAAGCTGTGAAGACCAAAGACCAGAATTCTTGCCTTTCTACAGGGATCTCATTCAGGAAGAGGACTGAGATGTGAAGAGAGAACAATTCATTTTTTACTGTCTGTGAGGCCAGTTGTGCAGTTTTGAACTCCATTGTTGTGGGGAATGTCAGTGGTGCCTAATCGGTCCAGCCTAACTGGGAGGTGACGAGTTTCGGTTAGGGGCTTCAGTGCTGTTTACTGCAGCTGTTGAGAGGCAGTGTTTCCTGCAAGGCTGAGTTAATGGTGAAATGGCATGCCTTTTCCTTTTATATCCCTTTTTGTCTGATACAGTATTTTCAGTTGTTAACTCAGGGCTGAAATAGACCAAAATAAAAACCTGAAAATAAGAGCTTCCAATAAAAGCCTCTTTTTGGCCTATGCCAAGTAGAACTGAAACCCAGACTTCTGGCTTTTCAACGTCAATTAGAGCAAGTGCCATGTGTCTTATTAGGCACTTCTGGAGAAATTCATGACATGTAACCAAGAAATAACCATAATCCTAGAAGCTGATTTTTAAGGAGAGCTTCCTTGTTTTTGCTTTCTTCTTCCCTCCTGTTTTCAAGGATTAGCTGTGAGTCTTCCTTCCAAAGTCATTCTACCACCTCTTCTCTTTAGCCGATCCTCTCATAATCCACTGACTTTCATCTCTGGCCTCTCTTTGTCCACCAGGGCTTTTCCCTTTGCCCATAAACCACACTCTGGTCTACTTCATTCTTTAAAACCAGCCATCCACCCAACCCAGAAGTCCTGCCCTCAACCTCCAACCCTTTTATCCTCCTCTCTAAGTCTGAATTCACTAGAAGTGGCGCCTGAATTTTCCTTTCCTATTACTTTACCTCTCATCCTCCCATCAATCATTTCCAAACTAGTTTCCATATTCATCTCCCTATTGAAGGAAAAAACAACCCTAGTTGCCAAATTCTCTTCCTCCCTGGGTTCTAAAGTTTCCACGCCTTCTCCTTTCTTGGAATTCTTCTTACTTGCATTTTGCAGTACCAGTCCCACTCCTCTCCCTCTGCCCCTTGCGGGCTCAGTCTCATTCTGCTTGTCCTCAGAATCTGGTGTTTTTTTTCCAGGTTTTGCCCTTCTCTCTCTCTCTCTGGCTTTAAAATAATCAAGTGACATTTATTCATTTCAGGTACCATGATAAAACCCAGGACTGCAAGATGACGAAGACATCACCACTCACTAGGAATCCCTGGACATTTATCAAATCCTCGGACACCTCCTAGCCTCTGTTTTCAGGTGTCATAAATCCCCGAGATCTGGATCTGCATTTCCAGCTCCCTACTGCACATCCCCAGCTGCAAGCACAACGTGACCGAAAGCAAATGACTCAGCACTCCTACCGTCACTTCCTCGCTCAACAGCCCCTCCCATGTTGGATGGCAGGAACATCCCTCTAGTGCAGACACAAGCTAGAAACCTGGGAATCAGCCTACATCCCTTTCCTTCAACATCCATGTCCAATAAATCTCCAAGTCCACCGCTTGTCTATCAGAAAGACTGCTTAAATACCTGCCATTCCTTCACCGCTTGGCCCAGACCTCCTTCTTTCTCACCTGGAAAATGCTATAGGAGACTTGGCTTTCATTTTTTCCAAGCTCTACATCAACCCCCCAATTCATCCTCCACAACGCTGCCAGAGTGACTACTTAAAAAGACGAATTTGATCACATTTTATCTGCTCTAAAAGACTTCAATGGCTCCCCATTGAATGAAGGGTAAAGTCCAAACCACTTATTAGACCCTTCCTCTTTTGTCTGTAACCTCCTTTCACAGTCTTGTATCTTGCCTCCTCCCCTTACCCAGTCACTCTTGTTTCAGGCACATGTGCTACTGGCTGTTCCCTGGGGGAGGGAGGTCTCTGTGTCTTGGTTTATGTTGTTCCCTCCCCTCAGGGTGCTTTTCTCCCACTCCCCAACATGGCTCCTACGTTTCAAGACACGGTCCAAAGGCTCCCTCCTCCTGAGGCTTTCCTTGATCTTCCTCAGGAACAAGATCTTTCTCTTGTTCTCACAGAACTTTATTCCCCCTTCTCTTTGCAGCCTTATCAAGTTGCATTCATAGATGTTTGAAAGTTTTCTTACCTGCTTGTAGAGTAAGAGCTGCTCTCCCGCATTTTGCCATCCTGATGGCTTATCACAGCACTCAGCAAACCTCCGTTCCAGGAAGGGAGGAATGAGGAAGCCTGCAGAACGCCACCAGGCCAGGGCTATGTGGAAAGCCAGTTTGTGTTGGTGTGAGCATGAAAGCAGCATCTGGTCCCTGTACCAGCAGATCTTAGAATATTCACCACTGCAACTAATCCTGAACCCTGTGACCCACAGGGACTGAGGAGCAAAACCACAAAGAGAACCATTTTGTCCACATGGGAGCAGCATGGTCACTTCTACAAGCTGCCCGAGGCACCAGGCCGAATCAGGTTTCTCACCCTGCAGGTCCATTTCTAGCCGCAACTGTGGACCCCACTTCTCCCTGAGTTGAGTTTCCAAAGATCACTCTAGAAGCTTGTCTCTTTCACCACCTTTTCCTGGGCTGCAGGTCCCAGGCCAATAGTAGAAGGCCTTAATTTCAAGGTGATTAAAAAAAAAGTCACATGTAGGGGTTACTTGTAAATTGCTTGCTTCCAAGCACTGGAGTAAGTTTAAATCACTCACTGTGTTCCTAAATAATGAAGCAGCTTCCCCACAGACACAGCACTGTCATGCACTCAGATGGCAAATGCTTTTTTGTGGGTTTTCAGATTTATAAGATGAGCCCTAAGGAGAACCACATCAATGCTCCCTCGGGTTTTACGCTGACATAAATAATTTATATTATATTTATGTAATATATTTATATAAATAATTTACATACTATATTTAAATTATGGCCTAATTTATGCTGACATAAATTTAAAGACAAGTGGGTGATTACTCCCAGACCCACGCACTGTACCCTCATCTGTAACGTCAACAGTAATACTAACTTTTCCACAAGAATTTTCTTTCTGCCACATTCCTACTTTTCAGAGCAGGCAGCCACAGCTGTGACCAGTATGACATTCCCTTCCACTTGTTTTTAATACCGCCTCTTGAGTTAGTTTGCGAAAAGATTCTCAACTGCGATTTTTCTTTTTTTCTATCTTCTAAAGTGTTTATTACTCAAAGATTCAGCTTTCAGATTCTCTGCAGAAAATGCTTTCCTGGGAAAGGTAAGAGGTTAAAGAAGATGGAGCTAAAATTAGTTTCTTTTTTGGCTCTGCAAAAGAAAGGACTGCAGCCATGGCAATCGTCAGAAGCAATAACTTAACGAATGGCTTCAGAAATGGGCTCTTCACTGTGATGTGAAAGAGCTCTCCGTGAATCCTATTTCATAATTACTGCTTGATTCTTACAAAGCATCTTAAAGCTTGTGTGAGTGTCTACCAGTTTCATTCCTCGGGTGAACCCTTTGGTTAGCTGTGTCCAATTTGGTGCACACACTGAACTCTGAACTTATAGTTTGTTTGCTGATGACAATTTAATTACACTTGCCAGCCTTCAGAAATCTCAGTGACTAACAATGATAATATTTTGTTTTATTGATCTGCCGGGATTCCTTTTCATTGGAGGAAATTAAGGTGTTTCTTGTTAATAATTTTCAATGTAACTAGAGGAATTTGGTAGTGAGGGTTGGAAGGAAACAGAATGAACAATGATGGGTAACTGACCTCCCCAAGGTCATTCTAAATCACCAAAATTGGGATAAGAATTTGGAGATTCAGGTGGCCTGGTTGCTTAGTTTTGACGAACTTTGACCATAACATGTAAACCCTATTGTCTGTTATCATATAGGCTCAACTGGTCCTTGCCTCTCCAAAGGGGAAACGCTATGTCTGTATATACAATGTGTGTCTGTGTGTATACAGGAAATACTCCACAGTGAGTGCTTCTCTCTAAAATGCAGAGAGGACAGTATAGCTGGGCCAGAGTTGGTCCACAAACTGCCAATTACTCTTTGAGATTCTCATGCTCCTTACCAAACAGCAGGACCCACTAAGATTTACAGAATAATCTGTGGCTAACATTTGGAATTTAGAGTGTTATCATCTCTACTTTTCCAGAGAAAGTCTTTGCTACATGAGTCTGCTTGTTCTGTTGAAATGAAAAGAATGGGGAAGGAATGAGAGGGACAGAGCTGATCTAGAGTCTAATTTAATGTTGCCACTGATTTCTGTGTAAATAGCAGTGAATTTCTGTTTTTTAGTAAAGGTGATAGGATTCCACCAAGTTGACTGTTTCTGGAGTCAGGTGATGGCATGCGATGGTAATGTGTGGAGGGGGAAGAAGGGTAATTATGCAAATCCAGGCCTCCCCATAATGGGTGGGTCAAGTGCACCTGCTTCTTGAGATAAATATCAGGAGCTGAGGGAAGAGAAGTAAATGTCTTCTCTAAAATCAGAAAAATCAGACTAGAGGCCATGAGCGAACTTGTTTCTAATATTTGCACTGTGATCGTCAAAGGTAGTTGGACTGACATCTAAAATGTGACACAAATCTGATCATCTAGGTAGTCTGAGGATAGTATGTATTTAAGGGAGACTTTGTTCCATTTTCAGTGCCCTGAAGGATCTCCAAAATTGTTCAGCTAAATTTAGGTTGTCCCTTTAATTATCTCTTTACCATCACTACCCCATTACTGCCTCTGAATGACGGCTTTGTGCATTTTTCACTTAAGGGTAATGAGCTGCTCTCTTAATCTCATCCCATCATTCAGCTTTGTTCCAGGGAGGTTCTTTATAGACAATTTCCATTTTAATCAGAAGTGAATGAGACTATTGCCTTTAAAGTGGACCATCTGTGGGTTTACCAGGAATTTTATCAACTTTGATCTTTATTCAATTTAACTTTCTGCCAGAGCTTCCAGTAAAGTTCTTTTAAGCCTGCAGAAAGCAGAGCTCAGAGCTCGGGTTGTAGGCAATTCCCTTGCACTCCCTGCGCCAGTGCACACGCTCCACTCAAAATGAGGCCATTTGTTGTTTTGAATCCCCATGTTGGGGGGGGGGGCCCGTTTGGAAGGTAAGGAAAGGGAATGTGTGAACACAGAGTACAATCCTGGTGTCAGTCCAGGCGAAAGTGGGAGCTGGGAGCCTTCCTCTGGAAGGTCCTGGAGCAAGTCCCCAACATGACTCCAGTTTAAGACTCCTTTGTGTTAACGAGGTCATCTTTAATGGATTCTGCTTTCCCCAGAGTCAGAGTCTCAAAAGCCCTGATGCCAGCCTGTGCTGAGTGTGACGGGCAGTGCAGTGATGTAACCATGTGGACAGGTCCAGGTGCTACCCACTTTGCAGCAGGACCAAGAGATGCATGGAGAGTACCCACAGTGGCTTTGGCCACTGGGGTCAAAGGAGTAGGCAGCAGGCAGCAGGCAGAGTCTTCTGGCACCCTGCTTGTACAAGCTTTGCTTTTATAGTTTCCAGATGACTCCTCTGGCCTTTGAAGGGGAGCAGTTTTGGATGTCTGCAGATCCCTCTGTGTTTAATGAATGCCCCCTGCCCTCTGTCCAGGGCCGTTGCTCTTCCTCTCCTCTAACTCAGGCATCCTTGACACTTGGATAGGATGTCCAAGCTCCTAGGCTCTGTTTCTTTTATTCTTTTTAAAACAACTTTATTGAGGCAATTGACATACAATCAACTGCACAGACTTACAGTGTACGATTTCACACATTTTACTTACGTATTTACCTGGGAAACTCCGACTTCAATCAAGACAATACACATACCCTTCACTGTAAGGTTTCATAGTGCCTCTTGGCAATCTGTCCTTTTTGTCCTTATCCCTAGACAATCACCGTTACTACAGACTATTTTGCATTTCTAGGATTTCATGTAAGTAGACTCAACTTTTTTCTTTTGGTCTGGTTTCTTTCACTCAGCATAATTATTCTGAGAGTCATCTATGTTGTTGCATGTATCAATAATCCCTTTTTATTGCTGAGTAGTAATCTATTGTATAGACATGTCACAATTTCTTAACTCATTGAGCCATCATTTCGTTTTATAAAATCACAAAGCATAAGAACTGTAAGGGGCTTTACAGATCACTTAATCTAAGAAAATCATTGCACGGATTAGATAACTGAAGCCAGGATACTACTTCAGAATTTTCTTGGAGATTATTTAAAATTCAGACTCTTCCTGCCATTCTTTTTTTTTTTTTTTAAAGTATTTATTATTGTATTATTTAATTATTTTTATTTTGGCAGGGCAGGGGCAGAGGTAATTGGGTTTATTTATTTTTAGAGGAGGTATTGGGGATTGAACCCAGGACCTCCTGCCTGCTAAGCAGGTGCTCCACCACTTGAGCTGTACCCTGCCCAGCCATTCAGTTCTATATGGTGGGGTGGGCCCAGGATTCTGCACCTTTAACAATATCCTCTGGTAATTCTAATCCAGATATGTGGTCCACTATACTTAAGACACTGAACCAAATGATTTAAATAATTTGTTCTAGGTCATAGACGATTAGGAGCAAAGGCTGGATTTAAATCCAGTTTCTGATTTTAAGTTCAAGGCCCCTTCCACTGTATCATGCCAGCACCAAATCACAGCTGACACACAGAAGCCTGACGCTGTCTGCGGGCATGAATCACTAGCTTTCTGATGAAAGAGGAGGCCACAGCTTTGGGATGTTGAGCTGCTCTCATCTGTTTCCAGGAGAGGGCACTGATGACAAATCCTTTATTTCATGTCTGTCTGCCTTCTTTTCTTTCTTTCCTTTCTCCCTTCCTTCCTTTCTTCTTTGCCATCAAATTTGAAACATGAAAAGCAATGACATGAGACAACCACAGTATGGGGAACTATTTTGCACCAGTAAAAAGACAAGGCCCCTGGAGGCATTTCTTGACTTCACTGCATTTTATCACAACCTTGCCCGGAGATGTTTTCACTTATTTGCTTCCTGTGTCTAATTCTGTGACTCAGCACTTTCTCCTGGTGGCTGTCTCAAAACTGTACAGGTACACAGGGCTGAGCAGAACATGCGAAGTCAAGGATGCTGAAAATGTAACCAGAGCTGAGGAAACTGACTTTAGGAATAACAACAGCAAAAACTGCCATGTAAGCCATCTTATCCCCTAGATCTTTCTCTTGAGTTTGTTAGGGAAGAAGCCATAAGGCCTCACTTGGTACATTTTCCCCTTTGATTATTATAATTTCAGTGACATTAGATCTTTCTCCGAATTGTGGAAATTTGAGCTCAGATAGAAAGGCCTGAACCATGACTTGATACCTGGTGGCTGAGGATGTCGCTTCTGTAATACAAAGCTAGCTAAACATAGATATCAAAATTATGAAATAATCAAGCAATAACATATCAGTTGAAAGAAAAAAGGAGTGTGTCTCAGTTTTTCAGGAAATTTTAATTTATCTTTGAGAGTGTTGGCTTTTTCCTGACAATACTGTTACGATGATTTGGGTAGTTCAAAAGTGCTTGCTAGTTTTGAAGGCCTAGAACGAAAGTGGGCTTTTTTCCTCAGTCAATGAGCTGAAGAAAAGAAGGGGCTTTGAAAACTCAAAAACTTCCTTGGGGAGAATTATGAGAAGGCACACTGTGTTCCCAGGTCCCCCAGACTCCGTTCCTCCTTTTCCAGAACCTGTTCCTGCCCCATCTTTGCCAGGTAAGGACATTCTATTGTTTTCCTTACCAGATCCTTGGTGTGAGTTATACAGAGTCTTAAGTATCCTGTCTGAACTACAGTTTCATTTTAGCATTAATTGTGGGCATGAAGGGCTTTGTCTTTGAGTCACAAGATTTGGTAATGAGACAGAAGATTGGTAATTAGGAGTTCTCATCTGTGTTCATCTATTTATCACTCGTAAGCCTGGAGGCAAGTCATTTAACCTTTATGAGTCTGTTTTCTCATCTGTAAAATGGTAATGATGATCATAATCTGCACATTTGCGAGTGGCTTTAGGGATTAGAGATAATATATATAGAGTGCCTGGCCCCTAAATGGTAGTTAAAGGAATGTCAGACGGACAACTGTCAGGCATGCAGGAGAGGAAATCTTTTGGGCTTTTCCTTTCCTTTTGACAAGAGGACTTTTCAAAAACAATTGAAACTGGATCACCAGGAGGGAGAGTGATGGTCCCCTACTCAATGAAGGTGGCTTTATGTGTTGGGTCCTACTGCTTTATGTCTACCTAATTTGCCTAGGTGTTCATTGTAATCATGGAGCTTGAGTGAGAGTCAGAAAGCTAACTGGGTGAGTGCTGGACTAAGGAAGGACTCCAACATACTTTTGAATTAAGCTATTTTAGTGTTGCTGCATTTGAAACACAGGTACTGAATACACACACGTATGATCGGGCCGTCCAGGATGGCTGTTCTCTTGCTCTCTGTACAGCCCCTGCTCAACCAGTCCCTGCTTCACCTACACCTGACTCACATGACTGACCTTCCCCCTAATCATAGAGCCTAATCCGTAAATGCCTACCCTCCAGCCTGTGATTGTTCTAATCTTTATATCAGAACATCTCCACTGAGATAGCTTATCAAAGGGGCGGTGAGGGACATGCCCCTCAGCTGGTTTCCCTGGTAATCAGTGAGCCAAACTGACATCACTTCTCCCCTAACACTGGTAACCTCCCCCACCTACCCCGCCCCTGCCCATAGCAATCTGCCACACACGAGGTCCTGGAGTGGGGTGTCGCTCCAGGACCTTGCTTCAGACATGTAAGACTCCCCCCCACCCCATCCATTAAGCCATTGATGTCTCTGTCACTGACTCTGGGCTGTCTCTTCAGTTGAGACTGGGCAAATACAGGGCTTGTGGGCCTGCAGGGTGCAGCCCAACAACACATACACAGAATGACAAATGCACTATTCCACGAGTCTGACAAGGAAACGAATCTTGTTACTTTATGGTCACACTTCTATGCCAGTACAGTTCTATTTTGTCAAGATGCATAGCTGTGTTTATGCATATATACATGCTCCTCGATGGCCGATTTCTATACCCAACCCAAAATAAATACAATAAAAACTGTCTCCTCACAATCCAGTTAGTTATTTCTTCCATGTGTTATGACAAGAGGCATTTTCACTGTGATTTCTCTTCTCGGGTAATGAGAAGCTGTGATAGACATTAACAGAAGAGGCTTCAAGTGGAAAGTTCCCCCAGATTTTCTCACCGCCTCCCTCCAAATTTGATATGCTGTGATGTTTTTAGTCTTATTATTACAGTGTCTGGGTGGAGATGTCGAGAAAGAAAAGATGAAGTGCTGGAATCTAAAAATGAGTAAACAGCTGTCAAGAGAAATTCTCAAGAAGTGTCCTAAAGCTTGGAGAAGGTTTAAAGAATTTATTCTTGGCATCATTGCCTATAATCAGTAATTAGTAACCCACTGAAATGATGTTTGTTAAATACCTACATTTTAGATAAAGACTATTGAGATTACATTAAGCCAGTGGGACAACATACTGCAATATTCACTCTGGAATAGATTTTGGTCTCTGGGAGTAGGTAGCTTCCTGAAGCCAAGTAGTTCTTTGGAGTTGACCTAATTAGCCCCAGGAGACTGGGATTTCTAGATTAGCAGAGTGGTACTGTAGCTGGAACATCTGCCAACGGGCATCCACCTTAGTGAGGAGATTTTGTTGTTGTTGTTGCAGGCTTTAAAGCTCAGAAAAATTCAGAAAACAGCTCTCCAGGTGCTGACAACTATTTATCAATATTACAGCTGGACTCGTTGCTGTCCTTGCCCTGAAGCTTTTGTTGATGTCTCCTTCCAATCAGTCAGCTCAGGGTTTAATCTGGTTAATCCCACTGAGCACTGGAGTCCTTTTTCTGCTGTAGCTTTTCCAGTCCAAGGAGAAGGGAGACATGTTCAGATTCACAAGAGGTCTGTGTTTTCCAGCACACTGCAGCAGTGTCAGACATACGTGGCAAAAAAGCAGCAAATTGTTTTCCTTCTCCCATGGTTGGATAAGAAATATTTGTAGTTTCTGGAACTCAGGTGAAGGTAAAGCTATGCCCGTCTCAGCGGCACAGCTGAGCTGACTGCCAGGCATGTTAAGCAAGTTCGCCAATGATGGCAATCAGGTATGTCGGCCTTTTCCCGTCTCCGGAAGTGCTCAGTTTGGGCAAGAGAGTGGGTACAAAGCACTGGGTGTATGAGCCCAGTCTCCGACATAACTAAGATCAGAAGGTTGACTTTGCCACTACCTGGTCACCTCTCTTCCTATCAATCAAAATATTTGTGGAAATTAATGGTAATCTGAATTACATCAGTGACACAAGACAGAGGTAAAGGACCGTCTCCAGAGGACGGGTGACTGTATTAGTTTCCTGGGACTGCTGCCACAAACTTGGTGACTTAAAACAACAGAAATTCATCCTCTCACAGTTCTGGAGGCCAAAAGTCTGAAATCAAGGTGTTGGCAAGACTGGAGTTATTCGGCCACAAGCCAAGGAATGCCTAGAGTCAACAGAAGCTGAGAGGCAAGGAAGAATTCTTGCCTAAAGCCTTTGGAGGGAAGGCAGTCTTGCCAACACCTTTTCTCTGTCCCGTCCCTGTCCCATCTTCTCCTTCTCGATCTTCTGTCTATGACAAATTTCCTTCCACCCTGCTCTTAGAAGGACACTTGTCATTGGATTTAGGGACCATTGAGATAATCCAGGACTACCTTATCTCAAAATCCTTAACTTAATTATATCTATAAAGCCCCCTTTTCCAAGTAAGGCCACACTCATATGTTTGGGGGTTAGGACATGGACATGTCTTTTTGGAGGCCACCATTCAACTTACCACGGTAACCACCTGAATATGTTAGTTTGATTGAGAAGGTTCCAGTGAAGATGAATTCCAAGTCCCTGGTCTGGACAGACAGGAAGATTGTGGTGGCAAATGCCCAGAGAGGGGAGATTAGAAGAGATGCTGTTTTTGTCATTTAGTTTTAGACGCCAACTTTAAGGTGAGGGATAGAGAAAGTAGAAACTTGACTTCACCATTTTGCCTCATATTAACACAGTCTTGAGATTTCAATAATGCTGTCAGTGTTACTCAATTAGGAGTCAAGAAAATAGATAAAAGGCTACAGTGTTCCTGATTATATTCGACTATTACATCATCTTTGTAAAACTTTAAAAATACTTCAGGATAAACAGGACGATGTAGGAATGAAATTAAGTTTTCATTTATGTCCTAGGAGCAGTTAGTTAGCATTTGAAGGATCCTGACCAGGAATCCACAATCCAGGCATGATTACCAGGCACTTCAAATATTGCTATGGAAATCTGCAGAGGAGTTTGCTAATTAGCATAAGAAATGTAAGAAATCATTTTTCATTGCTCAAATGGGTAATGTTCAACATGTATGCCGACTTTCAATTCCAACCACACACGCATGAAAACTTACAGGAGTCTGGCAAGCCCAGCCCCCCTGTTCCTTTGGAGAAGCCCTCAAGGGGAGAGCTCATTTAGTCCCAGGTCCCACACTTTACAGAGCACTGGCACATGATCAGGATGCTGCCATTCTCACCACCAGAACATCATGGCATCCACCTTGGAGTGAACTTTTCATGCAAAGTGCCTATTGTTGAGTCTGAGGGCAGAGAGTGGAATGTCTCCAAACTTACCAGTTCAGGTTGACTGCTTTTGCACCTGCTTGCTAATAAATGTTTGAGTATTTGGCAGAATTTGACTAGAGACTGACTTTCGTCTAGCCTGCTGCTTGTCGAGGAGGAGGCTATGGGGAAGCTAAGGTGGACTCACCTACCTCTGATCCCCGGAGGCTATCGGCCAAACGTTCTAGTTACCAAAAGTCTCAGGCATTTGTTAAGTATACACGTTAGTTTGGGTAAATTTGCAACAGGCTCCCTTGGCCCTTGAGCCCAAACTACCTCCCTTTAGATTTGATGGGGCCTGGTTCTGTCCTCTGGAATACATGGGGTAACTCTTCTCCCTCTGTGGCCTGACAACTTTTCAAATATTCAAAGACAGCTGCCATGTCCCTTCTCTGTCTGAAAATAAATGCATAATGAGGGACAGTTACACATGCCTAAGGTTTTGCATGGCAGGGACATTCTAGGGAATGTCACACCAGCCCTATTCAGCCGATCTATAGGGAACAACCTGGCAACCTACAGATGAGTCCCTAAGATAGATTTATTCACCCTCATCTCAGCTGGCTTGTCAAAAGACTTAAGAAAAAAAATTATAATGCTATTTTGAATGCCTTATTCTTTAGTGAAAACTGCATAAAGTCACGAATTGTGATATTATCTTTAAATTACTAGTTTCATTCATTATTAGCTCAATTTTATGTCCTCGGTTTTATGATGCAAAAAGAAGGAATTCAGTGCAAATAAAAGATTAACATAATGTTTTGGTAATGCTTAGACCAAACAACAAATGATATCTTATATTTAATTTTTTTCTTTAAGAATCTCAGGCACAGCCTAACAGGGACTTGCAGTTTGAAGGTTGGCAGGCATAGAAATCACCCAATCAACATTCTTTCAGACATTAACTAGTGTTGTGTTGCCCGTAATTTACTTTAAAACACTTGAACAGAGTCAATGATTTAGTTTCAGTGTACAGCAGCAGTTTCAAATTACATCCAGGTGATGGTTAGTTACCATTTGAAGTACCCTGTTTACAAATACACTACAGGAACAGCTACCCAATATTGGAGAGACAGGAATCAGAGGTCCACACTCCCAGAGGAGCCGCTCCAACACTTCAGCTAATTTTCTTCCTCATTTTTGATCAACACCAGCAATTTTTAATAGTTATGTTACTAGAAATATCTGGATGTTTATCAGAAATGATTTCTTTATTGATAAAATTAGTCATGATAAAGAAATGTGGATTTGCTAAACTATCATACAGGTAGTCTGGCTCTTGCATGCCCAGGGCATAACAATCTCACTGTCCCCGCCACTGTAGCCTCAGAAAGGCATTCTTGGTTTCTGCCTCTGGCCCAGTAGGTTCAGATTTGGAAGATTTTGGTTCTTTGACCTCTATTAAAAATTTAGATAAATCCTGCCGCTATAATGAACCTTTCCTTTCACTGAAGAGCCATCTCAGCACCTAACAGGGTAGAGCTCCGGGACTTTGTCAAGCTTACAGAACAGCTTCTATGACTGCTCTGTGCCTGCTTGCCTGTATGTCGGGCAGAACTCCATCTGAGACTGACTTACACTGTGTCACTCGCCCCGGAAGCAAGGATATAGGGGGAAAGACCTATGACCCTCATCCACTCTAGTTACTGAAGATGCGTTAGACTGGATTATTGTTCACAAACATTCACTCTGTCCCCATAACCTTCCCCACCCCCCTGTAAGGAATACGCTTTCCCATCTTTTGACACTGGAATGGCCACAGGACATGTTTTAGCCCATGTGATGTTAGTTTATGACACAAGCACGGGCTTGAAAGGTGCTTGTGCAGGAGGCTTGTCCGCTCACATTTCTGCCAAGACCGTGAGAGGAACATGCCCTAGGTGGCGCTCGGGGACAAGGAAGTGGAGAAACACAGGGAGCTGACCTGGTCTCAGCCGGCAGCACAGAGATGCCCAGACATCAGCAGAGCTGTGGCTGCAGACCCACAGAGAAACTTGAGTGTTTATTGTTGGATGCCACTGAGATACTTTGTTATGTGTCAGTTGCTGACGGGCACATGAAGCTACCAACATCTACCCCACACAAAACCTAATCATCATGAATGTCCAAATCAGATTAGGCTCTAGGCACTTTACAAATATTGCTTCATATGATTCTTATAACAAATCTGGGAAGTGGGTATTATTTCTCCCATTACACAGATGAAGCAATCATGGCCCGAGTTACACAACCAGGAGGAATATAATGAAAGTTAGCTCCAATCCAAACTGGAGAGCCCATCATCTCCCACTGCACTTCACTGCTCACTCTTACCAGCGTGCTTAGATTGACCTGAACCGTAACTGAAGCTGTGTCCATGCACCAGTGAGGGTCATTCATGAGCACATGCATTCATTACACATTTAATGAGCACCTGCTGTGTGCCAGTGCATTGTGGTATGTCCCAGGGATTCAGTGATAAGCATGACAGAGACTATGCCTGCCCTACAGGGCTTCCTCGCATCTTATTATAGATGTATCTGTTAAATACACGTTTAAGGTTTTTTTGTGTTTTTGTGGTGTAAGGATTATAGCCTCATTTTACACTGTGTCCATAAAGGAAACTCCCTGTCTTTGTCTGACTTCTAATGTGGTACACACTAACTAGTTGGCATGCAAGTAACAACTACTCTCAAAAATGCCTTCAACTACGAATGGTAAACCTACGTTGTTGTTCCACGGAGTTCTCCCATATGTTACAGGTCAAAGAGTTTGGGAAAAACAAAGTTACTCCTACTGTTCCACAGGGAGAGAAGAAAAGAAAGCAATGGGCTATTACAATTCTTATTAATAAACATTATTAAACCCAGACAAGTTCTGAATTTTAGAATAAAAATAATTAATCTACTGAAAGAATGGTAAACCAGGAAAGATTAAAAATTATAATTAAAGAATGGGAATGACATTTGGTATCAGAGGCATCTCAGCAGACTATCTGAATAGTACACTAAACAAAGTGAATTATTTCTACCATAATAATGGTATTTACTATAATACAATGGCATACTAGAAATCTAATTGCAATCTGCCAAGGATTTAAAAAAAACAGTTATAATATAAAAATACATGAAGAATAGATATGATCTGTATTTTTAAAAGAACATGGTAATGCTACTATATGGTTCAATTTTCAGATACCAGGATTTAATATAATAAGAAAAGAAAGAGAAAATGAAAATTGGGGAGATGTGAATAGGTGCTTTAAGAAGGGGATTTGCAGCCGAATGGAAACAGGCTGATTTTGATTACACTTTAATATGAGATAAAGTAGAGATGGGGTAAATCCAAAGTAAAACATAATTATAAGTTTCTGCATAATCCCTGGCAGAAATATTAAAGATTAGATTTCAGAATTGTGTTCGCAGCTCCATACAGCTTTTACCATTCATAGTTACCCACTGTACATTAAGCAGAGTCACAAAACAGATAATAATATATTCATAGATGGAAATAATCATAAAGGTATTTAATAAAACATCTGGATTTTAAAGTTTTGCTTTCCTCTTTCTGAAATAGAAAGAAATCATAAATACAACTTACAACAGAAAATAATCTTGTATAAACACCAGAGTGAGAGTGAGGAGACAGAATGCTATGAATTCACTTGTCAGTAGAAAAAAAATTAATTGCAAACTACTCTTGCTACAAAGAAAGCGTGAACACAGTATGCTTTATACTATCCCTTGATTTCTTTTCACCATATCTTTTGCATATATTGAGAAATCCCCATGTATGGGAACACAGATAATGAATCACAGAGGTTAATGGATGGAATATTGACTAGTGGTCCTTGCTCCACACAGGCTAAGAAAGACAGGCATTATTCATTCTAACATAAAAATAACCCTCAGGTGTGAACAGAGAAATCAACACCCCTTAACTTAAATGCTGACAATCGATAGATTTGCAGTGCTGCACATAGGTGAGAAGAATAGGTTCATTTTAGGCAAGTGTCGGACATTTGGGAACATCTGATTATGAAGAGTCTGAGATGGGCCAACTCAGTGCTAATAGAAACTGATCATGAAATGTGGCCACCATTCATTCTAAACTCTCAGAAACCAACAGCGTGGTAATAAATCCGATAATATTAGTGTCTTTTTTGGTCTGGCTTTTTGTCTGTCTACCTCCAATACAGAAGCAGGTGGACATGCACAAAATAAGCTTCTACTAAAAATCTTGATGGGTGACCAAACCATTTACCACCGCTAGATCAAACGTACTTTTAGTGGTTGTATATTGCAGGAGTGAAGAGAGAGGGGAAGGAGAGGGCGTGGGAGAGGGAGAGAGAGGGCATTACAAGGTATTCATTTTAAAGATGGATTTAGACATTTTTACAAATCAAATAAAAAAAAACCCCAAAAAACAGAAGGAATTGTAGGTAGGGAAATAAAAGTAAAAATTACATTCCTATAAGTAGTGTCATCTCTGAAGAAATTATTTTAACTTTATTCATTTCACAGAATTTTTTTCTGGAATATGTAATTAAATAATAATATTGACTTACATTTTAAAAAGGATAAAGTTTTTTTTTATTATTATATTACTTTCCTGAATTCATTATTAAAGATTTTGACATTTAAGGTGGTTGGAGCACTAGAAGCCCTTGATATGGCTGTGAGTTTATTACATTTTAGAAAAATGTGTATTTTATTTCTGATTATAATGGTATTACATTGTGGGCAGTATGGATAATGATAATCATAAAAAGAAGAAATTGACAAATCTATAATCCTTTCACACTGTTTGTAGGTGTTACCACTTTGGCACATTTTCTTCCATTTTTCTGCTCTCTTTAAAAAATATATATGTATTATATGTATAAATTTGTGTCCTACTTTCCCTTAATAGAACATCCGAAATATTTTCCTATGTGATTAAAAATTTTTAACAAGAATCATTCTAATTGCTGTGCAATATTCCATTGCATAAATGAGATCTAACTTTCACATTCTCTTTACTTATATATTTATATTTGCTATTTTCTTTTTAAAAATTTTTATATATATTTATTATTAAAGTATAGTCAGTTTACAATGTTGTGTTAATTTCTGGTGTACAGCATAACGCTTCAGTCATTCGTGGACATACATATATTCGTTTTCATATTCTATATTTGCTACTTTCAATGACCTCAGAATGAACAAACGTATTTGCATTTCAGAAAAAAATTAAGTGCCAATTTCATGAGCAAAGATCCTCAGAACTGGAAATATTGAGTCAAAGGCTAAGTGTTTTTTATAGTGCTATAGCTGTCTGCCAGATTTGTTTGATTTTCCTGCTGGGCACAGAGATAGAGTGCACTTCTCAGCCTCCCTTGCAGTGAGGTGCGCGCACACTCAAGAAGGAATTATTTCCAAAGGAATGTGAGCAAAAGTGATGAAATGATGTACAGTGCTTCTAAGTGTGGCCCGTAGTCACCTCTCACACAATGCTCAGCCTCTCTCGTCCCCGTCTGCTGGCTGTACGTCAATTCAAGGGGAGCGTGGATGGCTTTTGTTGAAGAGAGTAGAGCATCTGTCAGGCTGTTTCTGAAGAACTGTGGAGCAAAACAGCCCTAATTTCCACTGCCTCTAATTGATATTATATGAGTAAGAAGTAAAATTCTATTATGTTAAACTATTAAAATTGGGGGCTTTATTCATTTTACTGCTAGTGTAATCTTAACTAACAGGGATGTTGGCATGGGAAATGAGCTACAACTCTCTAATAAAAACCTAAAAGATGTGGAATCAGTATTTGGCAGTGAGGAAACTAATATCAGAGGATGGGGAGATGGAGACCCATGTGATACAGTCATAAAATTTGTGTTAAAACTGTCACTGGAGATAGCTTGAAGGGAGATCAAGCACTCATAAAGCCTGTAGCTCCAGGGTGAGAGACCAGAAAACAGAGTCATGTAATGGGTGTGGGTTGTTACTGGCTTCTATTAGGAAGATATTAGAGGGGAAAAGAGTCAGTAAATAGCTAGATGATTTTCAAGCAGAAATAAAACAAACAAAAAAAAAAAACAGAGAAGAAATTTGGGGCATTAAAGAATTGGAAAAGCTAACTGTTTCTAGACCCCGAACAGTGGGAAATAAGATTGAATGTGCTTTTAGTGGATGGCTCTGTGACAAAGACCAGGTTAAGGGCATAGCCTTCTCTCCCAAGACTCCCATATGTTGTATGACCTCAAGGATGCTGGCATAAAGTTGTGTATATGTGAGGGAGGCATGATGGAGAGGAAGCAAAGAGAGGAATCAGAGTCAGTAATTATACTTAGGGAAGAGTTTTGGGTGGTGTTTCTGGCATGTGAGACTGAGTGGAAGCAAATGGGTAGAAGTCTACTAAGTAAAAACATACTGCCAAAGACATCATAAGCCTGGATGGAAAAAGCCTTTGGCTGCTTGAGTCTTAAAATCATTCTTGGACCCCCAAATCTGCATGAGCAAGAAATAGGCTGAAAAAGCTGTTTGATCCCATGAGAGGAGGTCTCCCACTTCACTGGAATTATGACCAAAATGCAAATGGACAAGGAAGGATCTCCCAAAGGTCAATTCAAGAACTGTGGAGAAAAATGGACAGAGAAGTCTCCTGCAGAAAGTAGGATCAAGGTCAAGGCAAAGCACTTCTCCACCCTGGAGGTAGGAGTCTCCAGTCAGCATGAGTGCTATAGACCAGTGACTGCGTGTCCAGAATCTTCCCTTTTTTGAATGAGTGGATTTTTTTTTTGTAATTATCAAAAATGCTGTTGTGCAATTAAAAGAATGAAGTACTGATAATGCTACAGGATGAATGAAGGTCAAAAACATTATGCTAAGTGAAAGAAGTCAGACACAAAAGACAACATTGTGTGATGTCATTTTTATGACACATGGAAAAAATGCACATCTATTGATGTAGAAAATAGATTAGTGGTTGCCTGGTATTGGTGTGGAAGTGAGGAATGGTTACAAATGAGTCTGAGCGGCTTTTGGGGGATGCTGGAAATATTCTAAAGCTGGATTGTGGAGATGGTTGCACAACCGTTAATTTACTTAAAAATCACTGAATTGTGTACTTAAAACAAGTAAATTTTATGATATCTCAATAAACTTGTTTTTAAAAATCTGCTGGTGAATGTGGAGGAAAATGAGCACTTTAATACATGGTAAGAATGAAATTTGGCATAATCTTATGGGAGATATCCAGTAATATATATCAAAACTTCAAATGTTTGCACTCTCTTACCTAGCAATTCTACTCCTAGGAATTTGTTCCAAGGAAATATTTGGATACATGCTACAAGGTTATTTCTTGCAAAGTTGTTTACAATATTGAATAATTGAAATAACTTAAATGTCTGTCCATAGGGGACTGGTTAAATACACTAGAATATATCCAAACATTGAAATGGCCTACAAGTGTGCTACTACCGTGGAAATCTTAATGTATTTATGTGGAAAACTATCCAACAACAACAAAAATGCCATTAAAGTGTGCTGTCTATAGTATACACCCATTTATGTTAACTAGTTTAAACACAGGGGTATAAGGGTAGAGGACACCAATTTTTACTTTTCCTGAAATATGTGAATTCTTTTCAGCCACCATACTTTATTAGGAAAATAGCAACAAAACATTTACACTTTGGAAATAAGCTTGTGGTAAAGTAAAATAAAAATCAGATTATAATTTTATGCTTTTGATATGTCTGTATTGTAAATCCTATTTGACTAAATTCAGGGATATTCCTCCCTCCAGTTTGAAAATAGTTAAATTTATGTGCATGTGTTTAACTCCCTTAATGTTCAATAACTCATTTGACATACATTTTCATATTTGAATTTCTTTGACATTGATGAAGTAAATCTTACAATCCACCTTTATTTAATTTTTCCTATGGGCTGATTCTAATTAAAAAGTAGTACCATGAGTTAAATCTGGTCTGTGTTCTGGAGGAGATTTAATGCTGCCGTACAACACAGGGTCATTTTAACAAAACTAAAATAGCTAAACTAGGCAGACGTGGTTTGAAGTGAGGGTCACTTTTTCAGATCTTATCCTTCACAATCACCAAAGAAAACTGAAAAGGGGATGTTTAGAGGCTAGATTCCTATCAGGAAGTAAAGAATTTGTGAATTTACTTTATGTAAGAAAGTAAATATTTAAGGAGTTTTTCACGTGACTTTAACAGTTCTTTCGTACAGTATGTTACAAACACATTTGCTTAAGGGATTTATGACATTTGTTGATAGGTACTAAAATTCAAAGTAAAGTATCTTTCTGTTTGTCCCACACAAATCTAGGATGTAATTGAGTAAATACGTCAGATTATGTGTCAGAGTTTTCTGAACAGATTAGAACTGGTATTTGGGGCATTATCTCACACACACACACACACACACACACACACACACACACACACACACACGTCCCCGATTATTTCAGAGCTCCTCTGACATTAAGCATCAGGTAGAAAGCTGTGTGTTAGAAAGTAGTACTGCCTTGCTGTTTATTTCAAAAAGGAGCAAGAATAGTATATTGGTAGGTATTCTAAGTTCCAGCTCATTGACAGAAAACTGAATTTAAAACAATAAAGCCTGAATCGAGAGGGGACTCACAAATGAGTAATCAGACATTGTTTGAAACCAATGAATATCCATGACAGTAAAAACAGGGTGTGTGTATGAGCAGAAGAGAGAAATGTTTGGATATGAAGCACAGGACATTAACTGCTTGAAAAATGGAAAATCCTGGGGCTGTTTAAGAAATAAAGCACTGGACTTTTATTTTATTTAATATAAGAAACTACTGTTCCTTTGAGTCTTTCTGTAAAAATGAAAATTAAAGGCTTTTGGGGGCATTTACCACAAAACTATTATAAAATGTTAAACAGACAGTATTTAGATGTATTGGCACTTTCAACAGGTTACCATTTGCCCCCTAGCTTAAATATCTAATAGGAATGTCATAGGCTTTGACTGGGCAGTGGATTGTGGCATCACATTCTTATTCCTTTAGATCAGATGCTGTTTTTAAACTTTGACTCTTAATCGGGAGAAGAATTTGCTTGAGAGGGAACCCTAGGGCCCAGGGGCAGCCCAACGGCAGGGCATCTCTTGGTCAGTGTTACTGCCCAGTCTCCCTAACATCTACTTGCTTCCCTTCTTGACTGTTATTTTGGCCTCTAGGGCGGTGGTTCACAGCTTTGGCTGCACATTGGAATCACATGGTGGGCTCACCTTCAGGAAGTCAGACTTAATTGGCCTGGGGTGTGGCTCGGGCATCAGGGCTTGAACAAGCCTCCAGGTGATGCTAACATGCAGGTGATACTGAGAGCCATTGCTCTAGGCAGCATTTCAGAGTGTGATCCCGGGACAGGCAGCAGAGCAGTGCCGGGGAACATGTGAGAAATGCAGTCTTGGGCTCTACCTCAGACCTCCTGAGTCAGAAGCCCTGGGACCGGGACCCAACTATTTGTGTTCTACCAAGTTTTCCAGGTAATCCAATGACGCACACTCAAGTTTGAGAACCCTTGCTTAAAGAAACGAACCTTCTACTGGTAAGAGTGAAGCCAGTAAAGAGTGAATGAGAGAATGTGGCAGTTGGTCACCCATCTTTTTTTATCTTCAAAAGTGGCTGCTAATTTAAGAGAATTTTGAAGGCTTTTTCCCAGGGTTGTGTTCCTTCACAGGCGTTACTGTGTAGCAGATGACATCACAGTAAGTGTATCCATTATGAATGCTTTTCCTGACTCTTCCTCTGAATTGAGTATTTTTAGCCTTATCAGCTGTCTGGGAGTAGACATTAGTGAACACGATGTCTTTAGCTGTACACAATAGGTGACCTTCCATCTCTTCTGATAATATTGTGAAGACTGAGTCTGAAAAGGAAACCTTACTGCTGTCAAGCAACTGAGGCTTTTTGTTTTGGTTTGGTTTTGTATTTTAAGATCCTGGAATTGTTTACTATGATCATTGTAACTGTAGGTCTAATTAAGACCTCTAATCAAAGAAATTGATAAATATAAATCCTAACGGAACACTAAATATGCCATCTCTTATGTGGCAGATTCTCCAAATGAGGTAAGCTTCATCAGTATTAGCACTGCTTGTCTCCAAAATTTTTCTTTCTATGTCTTTTACATATTGTGTTCATTTCCTATTGCTTTTCTAACAGATGGCCACAAATTTGGGTCAGAATGTTGATATGAATTTATGGCGAGCTGAAGTCAAGGAGTCGGTAGGACTACATTCCTTCAGGAGGCTCTGGGGGAGAATGTTTCCTTGCCTTTTTCAGCTTCTACAGGCTGCTTACATGCCTTGGCTTGTGACCCCCTCCTCCATCTTCAAAACCAGCAGTGTATCATCTTTAAAGCTCTCTCTAACTCTGATTCTCTTTTTCCCATTGTCACATGTCTTTTCTGATCCATGAGCCTCCCTCGAGTAAGGCTGTGATTACACTGAGCTTGCCTGGACAATCCAGGAGCGTCACCCATCTTAAGCTCTTTAACTTCACCATGCCTGTAAAGTCCTTTTTGCCAGGGAGGATTCACAGATTCTGAGGATTAGGGTGTGGACATCTTTGAGAGGCCATTACTTATCCACCACACATGTCAAGAGACAAGAAAGGGTAGGGAACATGTTCTGATAAGATGCCCTTGGAGACTAGACTGCAGGGGAGAGTTGAAAAGTAGCTGCCTGGGGAGACCCACAAAGCAGTCAATTTCAAATTGTTGTGTGCTTCAGATCACCTGGGGATTTGTCAAACAATGCACATTCCTGAGCCCTGAGTGGTTCAGCCTGGGGTCTGCGCTTTAGCCGTGAGCACGCTCGCATCTCCCTTCACTAGCTGTGCGCCCAGAGGCGAGTGGGTGCAGGTAACCCCCAGAGCACAGGGAGAAGCTGCCAGCAGGGGGGTGGTGAAAAGCCCAGACCCCGGGACAACTCTGTAGCAGCAGCAGCCTTAGCTCCAGGGGATCCTCAGAATTCCTAGGGAACTGTTAAAAATAGTTTTCTTGCGCTCCACTCCAGGAGATAGTGATTTCAGAGGTCAGGGAAGGGCCAGAACCTGTGTTTTTGAAAAATGCTTTCAGGTGATTCTGGCTGAACACCCTTGCCCCCACCTTAGAATTCCTTGGGGCTCCTGGCAATTCTACCTGATCCAGCTGTAGCCAGAGGACTCTCCTATTTTCCTGTATTCAGAAAACAATCTTACCAGCTAATAGTCTTTTTCTTTGGGACGGATTCAACTATGGATCACGTTAAGTTTTTAATTTTTGTGTCTCCAGTGCCCTTCTCAGAGCCTGGCACAGAGTGGGTACACAGTAAATGTTTCTGGAGTAAATCAGTGATTCCCAGACACGACCCTGTGTCACAATCACCTGGAGGGCTTGGGAGAACACAGATGGCTGGGCCTCAGCCCCAGAGCTTCCAACTCAGCAGTCCTGGGTGGGGTCTAAGAAGGTGCATTTCAAACAAGTTCCCAGGTAATACTAGTCCTGTTGGTCCGGAATTACACTTTGAGATCACTGGGATAAACAGAGTTTGAATTGTTAAAAGTTCTAACTCGTTTACTACAAAATGAAAAAAAATCCCTTTTCAGTTTTTTTTTTGGGGGGGGAGGTAATTAGGTTTGATTAAAGAAAAAAAATTTTTTTTTGGTGGAGGTACTGGGGATGGAACTCAGGACCTGGTGCATGCTAAGCATGTGCTCTACCACTGAGCTATACCCTCCCCACCCTCCCCGCCCTCCCCACGAAAAATTTTATATATGGTTGAGAGACTTAAAACTTTTCCCAAGTTTTTGAACTGTCCTTATTTTTTTTTTTTATGATTTCTATTTTCTTCCCTTAAAAAATTTTATCCTCTCGAGATTGAAAAAGAAAATCCTATTTCTCCAGTAATAGCTGTCCTATCATGCTTTATTGTTTATTTCTTCTCTAGATGTGAATGCTCTAGAAACAAAACCATTGAAAATAGTTGCGGAGTTCCTACTGATGACAGATTTTTTTCAAACTTGTATCTTTAGCAATGGTGATGCATAACCTAACAGTAAATTATCTTTTAATCTGAAGCTTTAGTTTGATTTGCAGTTTTGCCTGTTTGGTTAGTTGATTTTTCTTTTGGTCATATTCCTCAAAGTGGGTGAAATTGTAAGGGAAGGTAGTCACACATGCATTATGAGGCCAGTCAGCACTAGAAATACAGCACAATTGAGAAAGAGAAGTACTGCCGAGTGATTTGTCCGATTTGCCTGAGACTTGGCAGTGCACACTTTTTTATCGTAGAAATAAATATAAAATTCATCCAGTATATGTTTTCATGAAATTTTATTTCTTTGGAAGAATATCTGACTTTTTCCCTTGTATTTATCCAGCTAGAGATCATACACAGGGGATTGATAGCTCTTAGATGTACTTTTTCAACCTAAGAAATCCTTTTTTAGGATTTTAAGGATAGCTTTCCTTATTTATACAAAACTGTAACAGCATGCTTTCCTCGTAAAATACTCCCTGCAGGTTGGATCAGCCTTGCAGATAGACTTATGCCTTTGAATCTGGGTGTACTAAGAGTTTCTGGTGATGAAGTAAAAAAACGTATTGATTTGATTTATTATACTCCCATGAAAAGGCTGTATAACCAGATTGATGGGATGGAGGATTACTACAAATATTTTTATAGGGCTAGGAAATTTGAATCTTGTATACAGTGCTGAATTTGAACATATTGCTGGGCTGAAAGCAGGCATCTCGTAAACAAACTCTTGCAATGAACCACTCTTGCATGGCTATTAGTAGTCAGTATGTTTTTACTGAGTGCATGCCATGTTTGCAGCCCTGTGTTAAATCATTTTCTGTCTTAAAAGTTTCCTTTTTTTGTCTTTTGCATATACATTTGCAAAAAAAAACTGGTAAGAAATTCTTATTAATACCCAAAAGAGGTATACTCAAGTTAAAAAATTGATATAATTTTGCATACAATGAAAAGCACAGTTCACAAATGTACACATAGGTAGCTTTTGACAAGGCATATACTTCTGTAATGCATACCCTTATCAATCAAGACGCAGACATTTTCATCACTAAGAAAGTCGCCTCGAATCGCTTCCCAATCAATCCCCCTCCCTCCCATCAACACTGATCCAATTTCTATCGCAGGCACTCATTTGTGTCTGGCTTCTTTCACTGAGTACAGTATTTTGAGCTTCATCCCCGGGGTGTGTATCAGCAGTTAGTTTCTTTTAATTGCTGACTAGTATTCTATTGTATGAGGCCTGGGCAAACTTCCTACATCCTGCTGAGTATTCCCTAATGGAGTGAGAGTGCAGACAGGATCTAAGGGCTATCCTTTGTTCCCTTCACTCCTCAATGTTTAAGCCATTTTTTCTGAAAGTGCAAACCTTGCCCTTCCTTCATCAGTATCACTAGGGCCCCACTATTATGTCTGATCTTACTAGATCAGAATTTATACACAGGGTAGAGGACCCAGTATTTCTAGCAAGCTCTCTATGGGATGCTGAACATCCCATATGAACATTAACGGTGGACACTTTAAGCAAATATTTTGCAAATATAAAGGATTAAGGAAAGAACTAGAAGAGTAAGAAACAAGGTGGCCAAACTGCTTCCAGTAATTCACGATGATGGACCAAACCAAGCAAATTTCTAAGAGTACACTAAGTCTCAGACGGTGAGAGGGGACGGGAGCAGGAGTCCCTGGTTGGGGGGAAGGTCTAATAATTAGAGGGGAGACAGAGAACGGGGCCTGAGTAAGTCAATCCTTTCTACATTTGAAAAGATGGGTTTGGGCAAAACAAAAGAGGAAAAGGTGAGAAGGGAAGCAAGTGAGACTGTTAGTGTGTGGTGTCTCCCAGGAATAAAAAACCAGATTTCAGTTTACCTAAAGCCTTTCCTGGCTTTCCTTCCCGATCACTCTCCTCCCACCTGCTGTCTCCCTGAAGGTTGCTAGCTCACCTGTTTTTTCCTTGTTGTTGCTTCCCAGCAGAAATGTGAGTACAGCTCAAAATTAAAAGAGCAAGTATATCGGTGCTCCTGAATCACGAGTTAAAAAACAGCCCAAAGAAATGGGATCTCTCCTCTCAAGTGTAGCGATAAGGCGTTTAAATGCCAACATGATAAGAACAAGATAAATAATAGCAACAAGCCCTGTGATGCACCCAAAATGTCAGGCTGGCGCCACATGCTGTCCAATGAAATGTTTTTGGATGATCTAGGGGCTGGGAGGAGAGTATATACTTTTCATTCATACAATTTATTCCTTGAAAATGCCAAACTGCTATGAAACATTTCTTTCGCTGAAGTGTCTGGCTATCTGGTGCTTGCAGTCTCGGCACAGACACTGCCCACGGATAAACAGACGTCTCGTATTTCATCTGTCTTTGTTCAGTGCTGCTTGGGGCATATCTCCTTGGCTGCCAGCATCACCAGCAGTCCTGGAGGGTGGGGCTCAGAGCATCTCTGGCTCCACTGTTATCAACAGGCTAAGGTAGCCCCACCCTCCACTCACCCGAGGTCTTTTCTCTTCTCTTCTCAAGACTCAGAGGGGAGATGAGATAACTGAAGTCATTCTGACCATTATCCTAGCCAGAATTTTCCTATTCCTCAAGGGAAAAGCTTTTGTCTATACGTAGCCCCATTAGGTATTTTTGAACATAGGCTGTGTGACACATCATTAGTGGAATATAGTCTAAACAGACATACAAAGCAATGTTGACTTCCATTTAGTGTCTTAGTGTTAGTAGTAATATTGACATATTTCATTATACTAGATTTTACTGATATTTGGAAGTTATATATTATACTTATAAATAAAGTGGTTATGTTAATGTTATAATTATCTTGATGACAATATTGTTAAGAACCATCATTTTCACTGTAAGAGAAAGATACCAGTATAAATTTTTTTTGAAAACTTAGTTACTTTTAATTAAATTTGAACTATTTGAATATTTGGAATTTGATATGTCAAATATTAAAATATATTTGAACTTGAGATATGAATATAAATTTGTTTTTAAAACATTTAAAAATTTGAAATGTTTTAAAAGTGAAAATGTTAACATACCCCCGTTTCATCCACTAAAAAGACCCAGTAGCAATGACAACTCGTGAGAATGTTAGCATGTTAGCATCAAACTATGGTCTCTGAATACTATTCCCTACTAAAAAGAACCAGTGATTCTTGGAGAGATCGCTGGTTCCAAATGTGAAGTGGCAAATGACAGGCAGAGACTAGATCATCTTGTTATGCTGGAAAGCAAGGAGGTTGGCCACTGGCTAAAGGTGCACAATTTTTCCATCAAAAGGAAGATGATGGCAACTGTTTGAAATACACAGCTAATAAATGTAGGAATGACAGAAGTAGAATAATTCATTATTCTGTAACATCTAATGAAATAACTGATTCAGGCAATAAACAGCTATGGATGTGAAACCTAAGAAGCCAAATATTAATGAGGAACTAGATATTCCAAGGGAGCCAAAAGGTCACCCTCCAACTTTGCACCTACTGATTAATCGATCAACTGGCATCTTTAAAAGGAGGGCAAACAAGTATTGCGTACTTTCTCATGAGGGGTCATATGAAGTATGGAGGATCACCTGTGAAGTACCCCTGCCAAAACTGTTAGCCCTGAATCTCAAGCCTTTATATCTAACTTCCAGTTATAGAAACATAGGAGATGGAAAACAAGTTGGAAAAAATTCAGCAAAATCCAGAATGTAATGGGACAATTGGCCCAGACTCTTTACGAGGCCACTGCTTGAGAAAAGGGTGATGGGGGAGATGACTGTGCCAGACAAAAAGAGGCTGAAGAGACCCATCAACTTCAACAGCAGCAGCAGCAACATTCCCTTATGTTAGTTAATTCTATGTCTTTAATTTGCATATGTGTTTCAACAAAGGACTGTGGTTGGCTTGCTGACTGACATAGTGTTTCTACTAACCTCTAGTGAAGAATGTAGCTGGCTAGGGTTTCCTGTGCTCCCTCCCAAAGTCTCTACCCCCTCCCAAAGTCTCTGCCTTCCACTCCCCACCCCTAACAGAATCCAGAGGGGTAAGTTCACAAAACTAATAGCAAGAAGAGGGGCATAAACAGACAGAAATAGTTCTTACTCAAAATAGTTTCTTGGAGGCGGTTTTGGATTCTGCGTTGCGGGCTTGGTCACAGAGTCAAATGCTGTAATAAAAACCAGATAATTTTGTGTTCAACAATAAGGTATAATTACATATGCTGAGATAAAAGCAATCAAATATCACGCTCTGTCTGTGATGGAAATCACTGCGTGCTGTGCAGGACTGTGCTGCAGGGGTCTAAAATGAAATTTCCCCTGAACTGTGTGTAGAATATTAATAGTTGATTAGAGTTCTCTGAGTGTCAAATATAGGTAGATCTAGTGGGAACAGTGGTCCAAAATACAAACCCCATTTAACCAGGCTATTCAGAAAGTACAACCAGTAATTCTTGTACCATGTCTGGTATCACTTTACATTTGATTTGAATGATTCTCTCATTAAATTTCTTCTCTCTTCCCTTCTGTTCCTCTGTCTCCCTTACCCACCTGTTCACATACATACAAAAACCACATATATTATTATATTCTTATGTCATATGTGGTCATTATCTCAAATCCTCATATCCCCAACCAACTGCCTAACACTGACTGCCTTAATTTTAATATGAGATTTAATACCAGATGACATTGAGAAGAAAAACCTTTTGTAAACAACCATTTCTATGCTTTAACCCAGAAATTCCACTAGTAGATATTTTTTCCTTAAAAATAAGTAGTTAATTTAGGTAAAGATTTAAGATGTTTATCACAACATTACACACAGTACAGGGAAAACTGGAAACCATCTAAATGCACATCAGTAAGGTGCTCCTATGCTGTGGGATATTGTGTGACAGTTAAAATGAGACAAAACTATTCATATTAATGTGGGAAAATGTTTGGGATATCCTGCTAAATGAAAAAAAGTAAACTGCTAAACACTAGGTATAATGAAATATTTTAATAAACAACAATAAAACACATATGTATATGTATAGAAAAAACTCTAGAATTACATACATGCTATTTACAGAGGATACCTCTGGGTGGCAGGACTGCAGGCTGACTTTTACTTTCTATTTTCAACATTTTTGTATTGTATGAGTTACTGTTGCAATACCAACTTGAATAATAAGTTTTATTTAAACGTTACATGAGAGGAAAAATTCATAAAACATACTGTAGACTAGAACCCCTTACTATTTCTAAAAGTTTTCTTTCTCAGTGTATGAAGAAAGAATGGGGTAGTCATTCAGTGAATCCATGTCCTTGTCTATAAAACTTACTTTTTCAAGGAATTCTGTCCTAATATATTATACCTGAATAATTTCTCCTTGGCCCCATTATCTCCTAACATTCGTGACTTTGGACTTTCATTCCTATATATATATTATTTTTCAAATATTCCTAAGTAGTTTTTACATGTATATGTTCTATATCCTCAACTGTATAAAATCCTTGGTTATTGCCTTTTCTTTCTATGGTATAGTTTTCTATGATCAATAAACGCTAAGGATTTTGTGATTAATGGGCTAATTCAGGGGTCATCAAATAATGGTCTGTGAGTGAAATCTGACCAACTACATGTTTTTGCACAGACCATGTGCTAAAAATAAGTTTTACATTTTCAAATGATTGGGGAAAAAAACCCAAAAGAACAATAACACTTTGTGACATATGAAAGTTATGTAAAATTCAAATTTCAGTGTCCAGACACAACGTTTTATTGGAACACAGACACATTTATTTGTTTACATATTTTCTGTGGCCGCTTTCATGCTATAATATAAAAGTTGTAATGAAGACTGTATGTCCCACAAAGCCCAAAATATTTACTAGCTGGTTTTCACAGAAAAAGTTTGCCAGCCCCTGAGTTAGCATAATGTGTGTAAATAGCATCAGAAAGGTCCTTTAAAAAAAAATCCGCTATTGTAGGACGCGTTTAGTAGTTTGCTGGATTGCATCATTGTTCTCAATTCTTCTCTGCTGCTTTCATAATAGGATTATACATCCATATTTTTATGCACATGACATTGCAATGTCTTCCCGTAAAGAAGACAGTATACACCCTTGCCCCAGTGTCTTTAAGCTTGGTCATGGTATGCTTTGGCCAGTGAAATATTAGCAGATATGATGTGAATGAGGCTTTAAACATGCTTGCATAGTTTGACATGGATTTTTGGGTGTCTGTGGTCTGCCAAGAGGTAGCAGCCATCCGTCCAGCTAACCACTGGTCCCAGAGTGAGAGACATGCAGAACATACCTGAACTTGAAGCAGAGTCAATTCAGTCAGGGCAAAGACTCGTGAGTGAGAAACGAATGCTGCTAAGAGTCATTGAGGTTTGCAGATTATTTATTATATGACAATCTGCCTGATACTCTGGGACTTACCACTTGTTAGTTATGGTGTAGTTCGTGTAGCTCTTCTATGCTAAACATATAGAAACTGGAAATCTCATTAGATTTAGGAAGAAGTAATATGGATTACACCAGGTAACCAGTAAATGTAACATACTTATACTGCTTTATGAGTATAGTTATAAGCTTGAGAAAAGTCTATTTTTTTTCACCAAGCTGTTCTAATGCCTTGGAATCACATTTTCAGTGGGCTATTGTCCAACAGTACGAAAGCCAGTTGGTTGCTGTTAAAATGAACAAGCTGAACTCCTATGCTTCTTTGTCCATTTCCCCACTCCTCTTGTTTGATGCGTGATGTGACGTGTGATTTTATGCATCTCTGTAGATCTGATTTCCAAGTCTTGAAATGCAACTATATTTTTACCTGTGAAATGGGACACTTTTTTTGATAAAAATTTTGCTCTATTCTAAACCTACACAAACTTGGTGCTCTTTCCCATAAGTATTTAGAATCTGGTTATATTACTGAAGATGTGTAGTGTTCGTAAGGCAAGGTTTCCTAACAGTGGCACTATTGACACTTGAGGCTGGAAAACTACTTGTTGTGGGTGGTTGTCCCGTGCGCGTTACTATTTTAGTAGCATCCCTGACCTCTATAAACACTGGATGCCAGCAGTGCCTCTCCGATCCACCCACTCTTCCCCATCCTGTGCAGTCACTGATGAGCAAACATGTCTTCAGACATTTCTGTATGTTTTCTGGGAGGTGAAACCACCCAGATGAGAACAGCTGCCCTAAAAGTAAATTTTAACGTGGTAGTTACACATTATAATAATCCAGTAAGTTTTCTTTTTTTACATCTTGTTTTGAAATAACTACAAATGTACAGAAAAATCCCAATTATAGTACAAAGAACGCTCATGTCCCACTTGCTAACATTTGCCAGGTGTACTTTTTCTTTTTCTTTCCCACTTTTTTTCTGAATCATTTGGGAATAAGTTGCAGGGAGGATACACTCTTACCCCTTAATACTAAGTATGTATTTCCTAAGAACAAAGCTATTCTCTTGCATAGTCACAGTATGAGTAACAAAAACAGGAACTTCAATATAATACAATATTATTATTCAATCCACAGTCCATATCCGACTTTTGCCAGTTGTTCCCCAAAATGACAATGCTTTTCACAGTCCAGACTCCAGTGAAGGACACACGTTGTATTATCATATTTCTTAGTCTCTCTCTTTTTTTTTTTTTTTTGTTTAGAGTTCTGCAGCTTGCTTTATCTACCTAGTGGTACATCCTACACACCTTTCCCTAATTCTTTACACCAGGTATGTATATATATCTCTTTGACTACCGCTGATTGATGTTTTGGTTGTTTTGTGGCTTCTTTAAAAATATCTTTGTTGTTACCAACAATGTTGAGATAGATATCTATGCACATTTATCCCAGGGCACGTGTGCTTGTGTATCTATAGGCTAACTTCCTAGCACTGAGACTAAATATCCTTTAAGAATTAATCTCCTTTAATCTAGAGCAGTTTCTCAGACTTTCACTGGTGTTTAAACCTCAGTATTTTTCAAGAGTACAGACTACTTTTTGTAGAATGGCTCTCAGTTTGGATGTGTCTGATGTCCCCATGATTAGATTTAGGTTGTGCAATTTTGGCAGAAACATTATGAGAGTAATGCTGTGAACTTCTCAGGGCATCTCGTCAGGAACCGTGAGATACAGGTTAAAGCCTTTATTGGTGATGTTAACTGGTCATCTGGTCAAGGTGGTGTATTAGTTTCCCAGGGCTAGCCTAACAAGTTAGCATGAATTTGGTGGCTTAAAACAGAAGAGCCTTCTCTCACAGTATGGAGGTCAGAGTTCAAAATCAAGGTGTAGTCAGGGCTGTACTCCTGGAGGGTCTAGGGTATAATCTTTCTTCTTTGCATCTTCCAGCTTCTAGTGGCTGTCTGCATTTCCCGTGGCTGTCTCATGCTAACCTCTGCCTCTATCTTCACATGGCCTTCTTTTACTTCTCTCTGTCCATGCCTTCTCCTCTTCTGGTCTCTTATAAAGACACTTGTCATTGGATTTAGAGCTTGAGTAATCCAAGATGATTTCATCTTGAGATCTTTAACTTAACTACATCTGCAAAGACCCTTTTTTTCCCCAAATAAGGTCACATTCACAGATCCTAGGGGTTAGAATGTGGAAAAATCTTTGGGGGGCACCATTTAAGCCAGTACAGGTGGTACCTGCCAGGCTTTTTCACTATTTTTCTTTTTTTTTTTTATTAACAAGGAATTAATGGGAAGATACTTTGAGACAATGAAAATATTCTATTCCTCATTAAGCTCTCACCCATTGGTTTTAGCATCTATTGATGATTCTTGCCCAACAGGTGATTTTTTAATTGCATTATTCCGTCTACATTTACTAGTTGGTGTTCTATTGAAAGACCCTTTCCTTCCTTCCTTCCTTTTTTATATCTATATAGACTTATTTTATTCAATGGGTTATAAGCTATCATTGTTCTTTTATTTTCATGCTCAAACTTTCCCAAATGTGGCCATCGAGAGCCCCATCAAGTCGGCTTCTGTGTTCCTGAACATGACCCCCACCATTCTTTGAGCAACTTTCTTTCTGGCACAAGAAAATGTTCTAAGCTCGTTTTATGTTTTTCCCATCTTGGCTCTAGAATCAGCCATTTCACCAAGGATCTTTAGTTTCTTTTGGTGGGGAATAATATTTAAAAGCCAAGATCTATGTCTGAGAAGCCTTTTTCAATACAAAAATTTGAGCCCTACTTTCGAAGACTGTAATTCACAAGTCCTTGGGTAGGGCCCAGAAATGTACATGTGTGTGTGTGTGTGTGTGTGTGTGTGTGTGTGTGTGTGTGTGTGTGTGTGTGTGTGTAAAGTTTCCAGTAGCTTTGCTACACGGCAGTGTGTGAGAACTACAGCTCTAATGCATTTGAGGCATGACTTAGTTTACACTACATTTTTCAAAGCACATTTTTTATCTTAAGGGACAAATAATTGCCTCATACCTTAATTACTGGATACCAGAAATCTAAGCAAGACAAAACCTACACTATCTGAAACATGTATCAGACATCAGATGTCAGTGATGGATGTCTAAGATAGAAAATGTGTTCCATAATGTAAAATAATTATTGATTACAAAATCAAGTCAACTTAGATTCAAGTCTAGATGTAATTATAATCTCAATTTAAAAAGAAAGTGGAAATTTTACTTTTAAATTGCATTCATCTGACTATAATCTCTCTCTCTCTCACACACACAAAAGAATACATCACTCTGTGGGAAGGGATGCAGGGAATACAAGAGTTTTCACAATGGAATAGAAAAATCATTTATTTCAATATCCGTTGCCTGACTATCTTCAATAATAGATAACTCACAGAAGGAACAAAATTACTTCAGTGAAGCCAGACTGTAGTGTTGAAAAGTTATATCACATTTTGGTATTGAACGTGAAAAAGCATTTTTCCCATATGAAATTTTGGGTTAATCTTTTTTTTTTTTCATTCCTTAAAAAAAATAAGTGCATTCCAGGAACTAACACTTATATTTTGAGGAAGAAGTTCTTGTTCTATCTACAGATAATCAGTGTATATATTGAGACTTGGAGTCTGTAACTTTGCCTTTGTGAAAAGGAACACAATATACCTCCTTTTTCAGATGGCAGCACTTTGATCGCCCACTGAGAATCACTGAGGTTAGTTAGAAGAAAATCCCCCATGGGAGTAAGAATGGTAATTCTTATTATCAACAAATAATGATCGTTGTCATTTTTGAGCTTGTACCAGGAATTGTACATATCATCTCTATTTTTGAATCAAGTAAGTATCGATAAATGAAGTAACTTGTTCAAGGTCACATAGATTGGAAACGGCTAAGGCAGGACTCAAGCCCAGTCAGGACAGACCAGGTTATGTTCAGTAACAAACAACTGGCAAATCTCAGCAGCTTGTAATGACAGAGATGCAGCTCAGGCTACACTGGCACCTTGGTTTGGCTGTGGCTCTATGAGTTTCATTTCCATCCTCAAGCCCTGGCTGACCATGAAGCCTCTGTTTGGAATACTGCCAGGAGCTGCAGCAGACGAGAAGGAGGACTGCAAACCACACAGTGGCTCTGAACCCTTCTACCTGACAGAGGAACAAAATGGTTTCAGTGCAGCCAACTGCAGCGTTCAACCACTATGTCACATTTTGGGTTTGAACATCGGTATTTGCATTTCAATGGCCAGAGCAAGTGAGGCCAAGTTTGATGTCAGTGAGGTGGGGAAGCAAAATCCTCTCACAGGTAGGGGCAGCAAATATTTGTGACTGTAACCAGCTTACCACACACTGGTATGCAGGTGGCATAATGTAACCTTAAGCCAGTGCAGCAGTGCCCGGTCTCAGCAACTGGTCCACAGTGTGAAGCAAAAACTTGTTCGATGGTTTGGAAAAGAGTTGACCTTGCTCTTTCTCTAATAAGGAGCTGCTGCGGCCATTTTTCTGCTGGGAGTAAGTGCGACAAAAAGTCTGCTGATTTGTGCAGGAAGGCAGTCAGGAGAAGCGGAACCCCAGCACCGAGGATCCCATGAATCTCTGGAACAGCTCACCCTGATGGTGGTCCCACCTCTGAACTTTCCAGTGATATATCCCAACAAATTCCCTTAGGTTGAACCAGTTTGAAGAAGAACTTCTATTACTTCTATTTCTAATTGATAATATTAAAATCCAAGACCTAGCAAAGTCCTAAACTTTGTCTTGGAAGAAGCACACATGTATATGTGTATGATACACTTAATTTTCTAAAAAAAGCAATGTAGTAATACTATGACAATTTTGAAACTAAGGAGGAAATTACCCATAACCATACTACCCTAGAACATGAACTACTCATCAGGTCTGGGTATGTTATTCCACTTCCCCCTCCCCACCATGTGCACTGACTTTTACATAAGTTGTGTTAAAGCATACAAATCATTTTGTGTCTTACCTTTTCACTTAAATGTACATTTGAATTCTTCTCCCACATTGCTACCTAATATTATATGGATTGCTGGAATAGCTACAAAATATTCCAGCACTTGGCTGTAACACAGTATCGATGAAAATTTCCCTAATCTTGGACATTTAGGTTGCTTCCAGTCTTTCACTTTACAGGTAACAGCGCCACATACAGAAATGCGGGTGCGTGGAGAACAATGGCAAGGGCACACACAAGGCGCTATGCCACTGGGCGCTTTTCTTTAGGTCTCTGTACAGCCCCCTGGACCATCAGGTGACGAAACGCACAGACTCGGGCAGGCGTTGGGCTCTGCCTACTGCATGTCACTGATCTAGATACCCGCAGATGCGGATCTGGTCTTATTGTGCTGTTAAAAGAAAAAAAAAAACTGGCATAAATATCTTGAAATTTTTCACCATAATAATGAATTCTGATTTGGAATAGTTGGTTAAAATTCAGAAGATAATAACTTATAGGTGGAAGCGAGTAGGAGAGGGAAACTTGCAAACGCATCAGTAATAAGTCAGAAATAAGTGCTACTGAGATATATCAACAAAGATTATAGGCAAAAACCAATCTTTTTTGTACTGAGGTCCTCAACTGGCATGAATTGCTCACATAAATCTGTTTGGCCACTGTCCTGAGGAGGTTATGCTGAAAGGGGCAGCTCTTTACTGTTTCCCGGGAGTCTGTGTACTGCCCTGTGCGGGTCACACAGCTCTGCCAGCCTGGCCTGCTCTCTGGCCTCTGAGGGCTCTTGTCTCTGGTCCAGAATCCTCCCGTAACAACATTCCTGTGCACTTTCCAGTGAACCTGAGATAGTATTTCCCTTGCTTGCTCGAGATTTATATTTATATCTATCTGTTATAAATAATTAAAAGGGGCTGACATGGTTATTCAAGAGTAGTGTCCAGGCAGTTCTCCAAGTCAATTTATCTTTCTCAGTCTCATTTAAAAACTGGAAGACTGGTGGACTCTTGATTAGATGTTGAACTTTATGGCTCTGCTAATCTTGGTCTGGAGGTACAGGGCCACAGCTGTTGATCTTGGCACCTGTTTCTCAGTCCAGGTCCCGAACATGATTTCTTGACAACTGTATTAGCAAAAGCATTTAGCCTGTACCTACAGGGCCATTAAAAGCAGAGCTGGATAGTTTGTTTAGTGGATCTGACTTCATAAATTAGGGAATCCTTCTTTGGCAGAGTGT
Source organism: Camelus bactrianus (assembly GCF_048773025.1). NCBI lineage: Eukaryota > Metazoa > Chordata > Mammalia > Artiodactyla > Camelidae > Camelus > Camelus bactrianus. Next base: position 85,399,905 of record NC_133543.1, on the reverse strand, counting down.
GGGCTGGCTCGGGACAAAGTGGTGGTATGTAGTGGAGCCAGAAGGATGTATATTAGTAACTTCTGAGCAGAGAACCAGAAATGGGCCTCGATCTTCAAAAGAAACCTAGTAAGAAAGTATCTCCCAAGAGTGAAGTTGGTCAAGCAGGGCCTCCCAGGGAGCGGTGACAGCATCTCCTCTGAGATGATGTGAGTGTAGTTGACCTAAAAGTGAGGGGATTTATAGTTCTCAGGAAGGGGGGAAAGGATGAGAACTACCAATAAAAATTAGGCCCTGGAAGACAGTCAGATAAAACGCAATCCCTACCTGCAACCTTTACATAATCACTGAGTGAATGAGCAGCTGGTGCAAGTCCTTTGACTGAAATGACTGATTACTTAACTTATATCTTTGGCTAAATTCTATTCAAAGAATACAGAGATATAACAATGTATCTTTTTATTGAGAAATTTTTAACGTTTTCATTTTCAACCAGTGATTTTAGTATTATTTTAGACAATGCCTTAGAGCTTCTTTTTTTTAAATACTTTTTTTCCGCAAAAAACTCCAGTATGATACCAAGAACATTTATCCCCCCATAATTCAAATTTGGGGTGATGCCAAAGCCTGTTATAGGATTTCATTGTGATACTCAATCCTGAATATTTAATGTAGACCAACATGTCTTTGTTCTTTTCCAACAACTGCCAAGCCTTCACAGCAGCACCACACAAGAGACTTGTTTACAAAGCCTTTGCTCCCAGCCTCTCTTAGGTCCCCAGAATGTAAGCTGCCTGAGGGCAGACCGCACCTATAGCATTCGCTGGCTTCTCCTCATGCTTAATAAACACCATGCTGGCTCAATGGATAATAAATGCTAATGAATGTTCCTATATCCTTATTGCTATGTTTACTGGGGGAAAAAAAATAGAGAGAAAGGTTAAGTGGAAGTAGATAGATAGACAGACAGACAGACAGACAAATAAATAAATAAATAAATAAATAAATAAATAAATAAATGTATGTTATGAGAGAACCTGAAGTTCTCATTTAGTGAAATCCATGCTTTAGCACAGTGACAAGGTGTGTAGCTGTTTGAAAAGACAGAGAAGCAGCAGAAGTCTGTAGCATGTTTTCGCTTTTCAGAATTTCCCCACTACAGCATATTATTTCAGATTTTCTTAAGGGTTTTTCTCTGTACTCTCCAATTATCCTTTGAGGACCATCACTAAGGGGTGAAGCTGGCACTACTGCTTTCTGAAATAGCCCTAGTGTCTCATGGAGATGAGATTCTCTGGCTTTCAGTTCCCATTTGGTGACAGCCCCATGCACATCTAGCCTGACAGGCCATTTATTGCTTTTGGCAGCAGAGTGAGCTCTGTGCACAAGCATGGTTGATGAGGGAAACTCCATGGAGAGACTGAGGAGTGAAAGCAGCCTGGACTGGCTGGGAAAGGGCAGCTCAGGGAGCCGGTGTCCTGGATGCTTGCTAACGAGGATGGCGGCTCAAAGAGAGCTACTGCTAACCCACAGGAGCCCCACTGGCACGTCCCCCTCCCCCAGTTTCTGCGGGAGCCATCACCCTGCTCATGCATTCATAGGTCCTCAACCCCACTGCTTGCCCAATATGTATTCTGTAGAGACAAAGGGCAGACTTGAGGATCATTAAGAATATGTGGAGAAAAGCAGTCATCACATAGCAATTACCCAGAGAGCAAAGAGTCTGAGATTTATTTCTGAATGAAAATTTAAGGTGGAAATATACTTGACATCTTTAATCAGTCCCTTAAAATCACTGCATTCATTTATGCCACACTGACGTTATAAAGATGAATTAATGACTTCAAGTGTGGACTTCAAATCAAAATTATTTCAACTTATGTAAATGGAAGGCTTTTAAAATAACAGGCACATACACCTGTGTATGTTAAACACTAAGGAATTTCCTTTTTTTAAAACCCTAAGCAATAGAATGTTTTCAACCTTACCACATCACTCTAGTTATTGACTGGTGAAACAGCGCTCATATAAATACTGTGAGACTTAGTGATTCCTTGCAGAATCTGATTCATTAGGGAGAAGTACTCTCTGCTATTTTAAGCACTTAGGTTACCTGTTCTCTGAGCCAGTCTACTGTCATAGCAACTGATCTACCACAGAAAAGCAAGGGAGTGCCCTCCAGAAGTGCTTTTCCTTCCCCTTCATTTGGGAATCTTTCCTTGGCTCTTAGAATTAAGTTTCATAACTCAGGTACCTATTATGGAAAATTTCACTTAATGAATGATAATTTTGTGGCAGCTTTTAAATTTCTGAAGTGTCAGATTTAAGGGATGTTCAGATGCTACAGGTTAGCACCAAAGGTTGGGAGAGCATATGCTGGAATACCAGGAAAATCATGTGACAGATGAATGGGAAAATGAACCCCGTGAGTTTGTATAAATATATCCAGAAAAACTGAGATCGAACAAACCCAGATCAGTCAGAAACTGAGGGCTTATCTGGATCTCCTTAATTTTAATCACATTATGGTTAATCTGATCCCACATGGGGTTATAAACTGCTTTACATATTCCAAAAATGTCAAACAAACAACTAACCAGTGGCCTGATAAGGCAGTCTCCCATATTTAGACACTGTCCAAGGAGGGAAAAAAAAGTAAAAGTAAGTCCATTGGGGGAAAATGTTTCAGTGGCTCAGAATCAATGAACAATGAAACCATCGAATATTCTAAAGTCATAAAGTGTTTGTATAACATGGCCGTAGATGTTCATTCACCAAGTCGAAGTATTAGACTTCAGAAAACACTTAATACTTTAACTCTTTTTAAAAAAGGTGTGTGTGTGGTGGGGGGGTAGTATAAGAAAGGAAACACATCTGAAATCACTTACCTGAAAACTTTGGGGTCCAGAAATACTTGTAATGTAGGACTTTTTAGCTCTTGGATAGGTAAAAATATAAGTATTCTATATCATACGTAAAACCCTGAGTGAGGCTTGGGCAGCTCCCTGTAATAAAACAAATTGACATTTCAGTGGTGAAATGTATAAACATTCATACTGATTGTGATCAACGAAGATTAAAAATAGCCTCAAGTCAGTTCAGGGCAGGTTTTGTTGCCAGATGAGTTCAGGTCTTGTCAGGCTTTGATGCCCCATGAGTTATGAAAAGTCTTTCATTTATCAAACCTCTTTGGACTTCAAAATTGGCAGATAAGGGATGGTGAACCTACACTGCTTTGTGCAGTGACTAACATTCTCTCTCCACTGAATAAAGCTGCATGGACTGTTCAAAAAGGAAAACAGGTGAGTTAAGGGCTGATGGAGCTGCAACAAGTTAACAAAGGAAAATAGTAATATTTGGGAATATCTGCCTTCAAGCAGAATGTTCTTTACATTTCTAATAAAAACAGGGAGCTAAGTAGATGGAAGAACTGATCTGAGATGTGTTTTGGTGATTCTTATGTTATGCTGGCAACACATGTGGGCAATTAGGACACACTTTCACACAACAGTGAGGCCAGAAAGTGAAATAAGGGATAATGGGATGTCTAATAGGTATGATTATGTGACAGACACACTTGTGGAGGCAAAGGGCAAGGGATTTGGCATCAATTGGCAGCCTTCCTGAGTTCAAACTTGACTCCATTACTTGCTTATCTAAGCCTCAGTTTCCCCATCTGTGAAATGGGGACAGTAGTATCCTAGGGTTGTGAGGAGGTACCAATACAATAAAACCTGTAAACACTTAGCACAGTGCCAGCTGTATGAATAGCAGTTAAGAAAATAAAACAAAAAAATTTCGAAGTTAATTGTTATCAAATGTACAGATACAAATATCTCACTCAGTGTGCTTAGTTAACATCAATGGTGTCATGAGATTACATATAAATACACAATCTTCTCTATTTGCACCAGGCCTCCGATGGGGGCACTCTTATGAAGAAAAAGACATTTGAGAGCTGTCTCTTGCACAGGAATCTTGCTTCAATTATACCTTAACATAAAGCAAGAGGCTTTTTTGCTAAAATAACTTGCTTCCCCACTGCCCTGTACTTTCCACTTTGTTCTGTGTGACAGTGGGTTTTAAATCAACCAATGTACTAGGCCTCAGAATTCTGCTACATCTGGGTTCAAAAAACCATTTTCTTCTATAGTTTTCTGAATTAATCTTATTTCTTGGTTGTCATATCTCATAACTCACAACTTTCTATGTACTGAATTTTGGGCTTTCTCTTCTTTTTCGCCATAAAGCTACATACCTGAAAGATAGCCAGCTCTTTCCTTCTCCCCACCTTAATGTTCACTGTGAAATATATACACATACTTTGTTAATTTAAAAAAAAAATTCCAAAGCCAAATAACATAGGAGAGTGTGTGTGTATGAAGCAAACAAGTAAAATGGGAAAATTTACCTTGAACTTTCATAATTTTATCACCTGCCTCCCACTTTGCAGAGATAATTGATGTTAACCATTAGGCCTATGTTCTTCCAAGTAACTTTTTTTTTAATTAAAAATTTTTTTTGGGGGGAGGGAAATTAGGTTTATTTAGTTATTTACTTATTTAATGGAGGTACTGGGGATTGAACCCAGGACCTCCTGCATGCTAAGCATGCACTCTACCACTGAGTTATACTCTCCTCCCACCCCAAACAACATTCTAACTACATACAAACATTTATATCCTGCATGTTAGGGAGGAATTTGTTGTTGATTTAGCAAAAATAAAATCATTCTATACATACTGTTCTGCAGCCTGCATTTTTCCTGTTTAACCATGTACGATGGCCATCTTCTCATATTGTTACTATTCCCATTCTTCTGTAATACGTTGTATTCCTTAAGCATAATTTGTATAGTTATTAACTTATTCCTTCATTCACCAAAGTAATAATTTTTAAAAAATTATTTGATTGAAGTGTAATTGACTTACAATATTAGTTTCAGTTGTACAGCAAAGCGATTCAGTTATACATATATATATACATATATATTTTTTATTTTCAGATTCTTTTCCATTATATGTTATTATAAGAAACTGAATATAGTTCTGTGTGCTATACAGTAGGACCTTGTTGTTTATTTACTTTATGTATAGTAGATTGTATCTGCTAATCCCAAACTCCTAATTTATCCCTACCTCCTCTTTCCCCTTTGGTAACCATAGTTTGTTTTCTATGTCCATGAGTCTGTTTTTTCACCGAAGTAATATTTATTAATCGTTCAAATGAGGAAAATATGTGCTAGTTGCTACAGAAAGTGCAATATTGTAAAAGACAGTTTTTGTTTTCTGGATGCTTATTATAATCTGAAAAGAGAAATAAGACAGGGACACATATAACTACAATATTAAGTAGAATAGAATATGCAAACCTAGATTTTAGTACCACTGTGGGTCAGAAGAAAGTGAATTAACCTTTGGAAGGGTTGATCAGAAGGTTTTTAAGGAGATTTTGGATTTAAATTGGGTCTGGAAAGATTGGCTGGATTTCAACTGATGTAAAAGAGGAACAAAAATATCTTTGGCCAAATTTCTGAGAGAAGATAGAGACCATGCCCCCCCCCCCACTAGATAGCCTTTATTTTAACACTTTTATTATGGTATGATTCCTGTAAACTACACACATTTCAGATGTACAATTTGATGAATTTTGATAGATGTATATACACTAATGAAACAACCACCACAATCAAGATAGCTAACATTTCCATCACTCCCCAAGAGGTGCAAATTTTGAACTCCTGAATTGTTCTTTTCAAACTCCTTCCTCCTGGTAACCATACGTTTGTTCTCTATGTCTATGAGTCTACTTCTGTTTTGTAAATAAGTTCATTCTTCTTTTTATTTTTTAGGCTCCATGAATACGTGATATTATATGGTATTTTTCTTTCTCTTTCTGGCTTACTTCACTTAGAATGACAATCTCCAGGTCCATCCATGTTGCTGCAAATGGCATTATTTTATTCTTTTTTATGGCTGAGTAATATTCCATTGTATAAATATATCACATCTTCTCGGACCAGTCATCTGTCTATAGACTTTGGGTTGTTTCCATGTCTTGGCTATTGTACTTACTGCTGCTGTGAACACTGGGGTGCAGGTGTCTTTTCAAATTATATTTTTCTCTGGATATATGCCCAGGAGTGGGATTGCTGGATCATATAGTAAGTTTGTTTTTAGTTTTTTAAGGAACCTTCACACTATCCTCCATAGTGGCTGAACCAATTCACATTCCCACCAACAGTGTAAGAGGGTTCCTTTTACTCCACACCTGATAGAGGATATGTTCAAAGGAGGGCCATAATCTAAATGGATTGATGTAAAACAATTTTTGACTTCAGAGATATTAAAAAGTGGGGAGAGATGTAAAAATTAAATCAAGAAGATAGCGTATTTGGTCAGTTTGATTGGAATGGAAGGTTTCCAGAAGGTAAATTGATTTTAAAAAATTCATAAAAGAAGTAGACATATCATGGAGAGTGTCGACTGCCATGGGACATCTGGAATCTGCCTCTTTTGACTCTTGCATTGAATTCTCTTCCAGATCTTTCTTTTCTTCTTATAACAAGCTGTTAGAATTTAGGAAGAGATCAGATAAACTGGTCTTGAAGCATAAAAGTCCGTATTCTGGAGTCCTTATCCTAATGATGTCTTGAAAGCTGCTGACCCATTTTGGCAGGCTCTCTCATTACACTTTTTTCCATAAAGAGATAAACATTTCATATTAGTTTATTAATATGCCCAGCAATGTACTAGGCACCAAGGTGTCAGTGGTGAACAAGTCTCATCCTCACATGCTCATGGCCTAGTTACTAGAATTTCCAGTGTCTTCTCCCCCTTTCCCAGACATCATCACTGTCAAATTTGCTGGCCTATTAACCATCAAAAATGTCCATCACCTCGACATCGCATTCTGCTGTCTTGGCATTGTTTCTCGTTAGTGGCTGTGATTTCCTCTTTGCCTTGCTGAACTCTGATTTCTTGAAATCTCCGTGCCCTTTCTTAACACCTAGGTGATTTTTTTTTCCTACTGAGCTTTACTTTAAGCAGAGCTATTTATAAATTAACTTTCATTTTCTTTTCATAGCATTTCCATAATTATTTCATAAAAGAAAAACACATTGGTTTTTGGGTTCCCTTGACATTGATGAGGACAATTATGATGATGATGATGAAGAAGCATGGGTGGACTCAGAAATATGCCAATATCTGCTACAGAAAATGCTTATAACAATAAACACAAGTGGGCTTTAGAATCAGGCATGAAGCTTAGTATACACATTTAGGATTTTTCATCTTTTTGAGGAAATTACTGTGATGAAATATTCCCCCTTATCTCTGATAATACTCCTTCTGGAATCTACCTGGTCTCTTGTTAACAGCTATTCTAGTAGCCTCCAACATGGTCTCCACCTCATGGTATGAACACCTTTGTGTAGTCCTCACACTGTGCCAAAATTGGTCTGTGTAACTAATAAAATATGGTAAAAGTAAAGTTATTTCACTTCTGAGACTAGATGATGAAAGACTGTGACTTCTCTCATAGGCCCTGTCTCTTTATTGGATCACTTCCTCTGGGGGGAGTCATGGCATGAGAAGCCCTGTGGAGAATCCAAGTGAAGGAGCTGAAGCCTCCTGCCAACCACCAGGGAAGTGGGCCTGGATGCTGGTCCTCCAGACCCAGCCAAGCCTGGCACCTAGACTGTGAGAGACCCTGAAAAAGAAAACCCGGAATCCCGATGCACAGAAATTGAGATAACAAATGTTCGTTGTTGCATCTGAGGTCACTTGTTATGCAGCAACGGATAACTTATACATCTAGCTTTCTTTTGATTAATACTTTCATCGTGTTTTGAGGGTCCCAAGCCACCCCTATTTCGGTGATTGGCCAAAAGGACTCACAAGACTCAAGAGAAGGGTTATATTTGCAACTAAAGTTCATTACAGCAGAGGATACAGAGCAAAGCAGCAGGAAAGGGGCTTTCATTGGGTAGAGTCCTGAGGGATCCAGCACAGGCTTCGGAGTCCCTCACCAGAGGCCACATAGGATGTGCTTTCTCTCTCGCAGCAAACTGTAGGACCACATGTGAAATGTCTCTACCCAGCGAGCTCTGCTGGAGTCTCAGGGTCCACAGCTTTTCTTTGGCGTGCTGGTCACGGAAGCATATCTTGCTACGCAACCAGCCATGGCAACTGAAACGCAGGGCAGTGAAACCAGGTGCATCTCGTTCATCCTGATACTTGTGCAAAGCAATCTGACAAGCTGACATAGCACAGCCCATTGCTCCAGGTGGACATAACAAAATCATCATGTTCCCAGCAGCTCCTCAAGGGTCATTCATGGTCCAGGTTCTCTTGGAAACATGCAAGGAACAAGCAGCCAGACCGGCTCTGTTAACTCTTTCCTTACAAAAGGTGGCCAACAGTTAGCATCAACTACCAAATATGTAGCTAAATGAGACTTCAGAAAATTCCAGCCTCCAGGCTTCAAGTCTTCCAGCTCAGGCCCTAGACATTGTGCAGCAGAATGAAGCATTCCCTGCTGTGCTCTGTCAGAATCGCTGACTCAAAGAAATGATAGGAAAGAATAAATGATTACTGTTTGAAGCCACCAAGCTTTGGAGGTGGTCTGTTCTACAGCAATAGATAGATAATACAGGGTAGTATTTTCTTGCTTCTTTACAAGCCTGGCAATTTTTTATTGAATGGATTTTATGTTGTGGGGCACTGAATTTTGTTGTGTTTCATTTAATAGTGTTAGATTTTGTTTACTGTTACTAGGAATTTGTAGGATCCTTTTAAGGGCTGCTTTTAAGTTTGCTAGGGTCCAGAGCAGCCTTTAGCTTGAAGTTAATTTATTGCCACTGCTAAGGTGACAGTATCAGGAACTAACAAACTTTCGGTAAGGGACACAAGGTAAAACCTGTAGGCTTTGCAGGCTGTATGTAGTCTCCGTTGCACGTTTCTCTTTGTGCACTTTTACAGTCCTTTAAAAATATAAAATCATTCTTAGTTTGCAAGCCACTCAAAAACAAATCTATGGGCTAGACATGGCCTGTGGGCTGTAGTCTGCCAACCCCTGCCCTGTGTGACGTCCTCTGCATGAAGAGGTCTTTCCAGAAACTGGCTGAAAGGAGTTCCAAGAACTTTTCTGCCCATTCATTCTCAGGGTTCTCTCCCCAGCCCTGGGTGGTTTCCTCTCATGCATGTGCAGATTAGCATTCAGCCAAAGACTTGAAGGGACCTTTCTCCAAATTCCTCTCGGCGCAGCCCCCTCCTCTCTGGCAGTCTTCTACAAACCCTAGCTGTCATGGCCTCTCTGAACTCCGGTCTCTCTCTTTTCCACGTTCTGTGTGGGTCCCCTTCCTGTGTCGCAGCCTGGAAACGGCCTCGAGGAAGTAAGCTGGTTTGATTGCAGGAGTCACCTTCTTTGTTTCCCTCCTCTCAGGGTCACAGCCCTGTGCTGTTTGGTTTTCAATATTTTCAAAACCATTGTTTCAAAAATGTTTTCTAGTTGCTTCAGGTGGGAGGTTAAATTCAATCCCTTTACTTTATCTTGGAAAGAATCTTTATATTTGAATTAAGTTAGTATTAACGGTCATGTTTCTGTTTGCTTACACATACTTACTTCTATGTGTTGGTTTCTACTTATATTGAACATAATTTCTAACAGGAACTATTTAGTTCTATTTAATGTCCTCCCTGTTAAACATAGCACCGTGTTCTCACACATGTAGATCATCATAAATGCCATTGATAAAAGCTGTATGTCAGGGACCACAGACTCACAAGGTTTCTAGTTGAGGCAACTCTTAAAGGATCAAGCTGATCCTAGTCCATCTCTAACCATCTACAGAATTTTCCTCTTTAACATCCTTAGAAGTAAACATGTGCTTCTGAGGGCCATACTCTACTTTTTAAGATAGCCTGTTTCATTCTTGGCCAGCAGAGAATTATTGTCAGAAAACATACATTTTAATGAGCTAAAATTTAATTCCTTATAACACTGACTTTTTAGCTCTTACTGATTTTGTGTTTAACCTAAGTCCAGGGGATCTTTTCTTACCAAGTCCTTTTAACTCTCATTGTGCGTTACTGATTCAGTCTACAAATATGTGCTGTGATGGGCTCTGTGCTGAGCTTGGGGTTGCAGGGGTGAGAAAAAGGAGGTCATGTCCAGGCCTCAGGCATCGTTCAGTCTGGTGGGACAGTTAGAGAGCAATCAAAGGAATAAACATGCACACGAGTGAAGTGACAGTGTGATATGTGCCAGTAGGCAGCATGCTGTGGTGACACTACATAGAGGAGGACCTGACCTGATCAGGGAAATTAGGGAGGACATCCTTGTAGACATGTGAGTTGGGATCTGAAAGCAAAGTAGGAGATAATCAGACAAAAGGGGTAAGAGCTTCCAGAAAGAGAGAACAGCCTGGGTAAAGGTACTGGGGCAAAAAAAGAGCAATTGGTGCTAAGTCTAAATGTAGGACTTTCAGATAACCCTCAAGTATTCTCCTCACTCACTGAATACACCCAATCTGAGAAAAAACACTGTATTACGGAAAACGTGTTTCTATCTTTTTTGGCAGGGAAAAAACACTGTATTATGGAAAACACGTTTCTGTCTTTATTCCAATGGGAGGAAGTACTTCAGATTGACCTTGCAAATATTATTGTCCCCACCTGAGCTTTTGTGAGCCCTGAAGCTTATAATACATTTTGGAATGTCCTCTTTAAGACAAAAAATACAACCGATGAATGCAAAGGTTAGTACAGGGCGTGGAAGAGGCCTCCCAAGTGAGAGGCCCTGATGCTGACGCCTCGTTAGTTTCCGAGTAAATAAATCTACCTTCTACCTTGCGGTATTCAGACAAAAGGTCCATGACCACTTACTGGTAACGTATCGTGGGAGTCCAGATGCTGTGTAAAATCTGGACTTGACAGATGGCTAAGTGTCCTCCAAATGCAAAGACTTTGTGTTTACTTGGCTTAAGTCTGAGAATTGAACAGGTCAAAGTTTGACTCTGTAACCTTCACCACAGCGGTGTGGTGTGTGGGGCTGAGTGGCTGAGCGCGGGTGTGTATCTTTCAGGTTCTCAAATGAATCTGAACGTTAAATGTCTAGTTTTAACCCCTAGCCGATTGTTTTGTTCTAGCACTCAAATCTCAAACCACAGATTCTGAGCTAAAAAGTCTTCTGAATAAGAGCTTGGGTTTCATGCCCATGCTAACCAGTGCGTGTCCACAGAGAACACGTCATGGACGGCCCCGAGGCAGCACCTCCACCCTCGACCCTCCTCTGTTCACGTCACAGCAAATTCCCCTGGTCAGAGGAGGCTCGAGGAGAGGAGATGGATGTCTTAGTGCAAGTCCCCCATCCCTGCTGCAATACACTGCCTGCTTCATTGTCAGAAAAAGAGGGCACAATACAAATAAAGACGCCCCCCAACCCTGGCTGCCACCCTTCAAACAAAAACAAAAACAACCCTCAGAGTCAGCTATGCTGTGGATCATTATTGTAAAGCAGGACTAATACTAACAACAACGAAGTAACAACAGCCGCACTGTGACCGAGGGCTTCTGCATTCCCAGGGTAGTTGTCTGGGCTCTTAGAAGACTTTAATTAGAGCTCAGAGGTAGGTGAGTTGCATGACTAAAGTTCCTGCCATTCTGGTCACCAGAGGAGTAAAATTAGGTGAGGTTAAGTGGTCAACTCATGGACACCTGGTCATGCTCGGCTGCAACTGCTTTTCCAGTCTGTCAGGTTTTTTGGAATCTGCCTCGTTAGCAGCTCTGCCAGGCCCTGTGCCCTTACTTACAGGTGCTGGGTTTGGCGCAAATGTGTTAATAATGTCAGCTGATTGCCCACGGGTTTGGCCACACCAAGTTTGAACCTGTTTGCTTTTTTTTAGAAGTAAGTCTACGTGGGACATCCCTGAGCCCAGAAATAACAGACCTGGGGCCAAGTAGAGTGAGTCTGAGTGCCTGCCAGGCATGGTGCAGAAACAAGAACAGGGCTTTTCCATAGGAGGTAAGTGACTGCAAGTGGCCCCAAGTTAGTTTAAGTTTTTCCTACTTTAATATTTAGGAACAGTTCAAAACCATATTTTTGCTACTTATGTAGTCATAGAACTACTTCTAAGAAGACAGGGAAATTTTAGATCTAGTAAGGAAATAAAAAATAAAGTCCTGCTGAAGGTAAGTGAAGACTTGGAACTTTCCTGTCCTGCGTGTCCCCTACCCACTCAGACTTCTGCAGTGTCTTTGTTTTGTGCCTGGTGAGGACAGAGCAGTTCTGTCTCGGACAGGGGCTCTGGGATCAGTGAGTTTGCTCACCCTGGATTCAACTGTGGCTGATTAGAAATTTCCCAGACTTCCACAGTTACCATTCGTATTGTCCAACCACACATACGTTGATACAAATCTGCTTCAAATCTACACACTTTTTTTTTATACCAACACCTGGAAGATAGGAGAATACTGTCTTTCACTTATAAGGCAGAGTGATTGCTTTTTATTTATCCTAAAACAACACTTTCCAAACTTCAATGGCTTTCATTAGGTCTGGCACCCTGGGGTTTGGAGAACCAGGCCCTGTCCACCCAGACTTCATGTTCATAATTTCAAGTGTAATTCTATTCCATCTCACTCTCTTTTTCCTGGTCCCACCTGTCCTCATTTCTAAGTCCCTCTTCCCCTTTAAATTGTCATTGTTTTTCTCTGGGCCTTTTCTCTTTCTTGGATGCCCCTTTTAAATTGAAATCAGAATTTCACACACTTGTCCATCTTTCACTGTGGTTTCTGTCTGAACACACTCTGATAATTTACTTTCATGCTTTGAAAAATTTTTGTGTGTATAAAATTTCCCAGTTTATGGGGTTTTTCGGTCTCAGTACCTATCAGACTAATATATTTGCTTAGAAAAGAGTTGACAATGACTTCTGGTGCTTTTCTTAGATTTTAATCGATAGCTCAGAAATAATCTTGTAGGTGAAACATTTTTTCCTCTTGAATTCGGCATTATTATTGCATACACAGAAACTCATTTCTCTTTCTGTTTGCAGTGCCCAATTCTCTTCTCCTTACTCTTTCATGAGTTGCCACTGCACTACCTGGAAAATCAATGGTAGCAATAATTTACCAATAGCTTAAGTAAAAGTGTTGTCCTGAGACATGGGCTTAGTGAGGGCAGCCTTCAGGACAGCTCCAGGTGGCACATCAGGACACTACACCACAGGGGCAGAAGCTGCTTGGTTAGTGTCTTAGTTTGCCAGGGCTGCCATATAAAGTACCACAGACTGGGTGGCTTAACCAACAGAAATTTATTTTCTAACAATTCTAAAGGCTAGAAGTCGAAGATCAAGGTGTTAGCAAGGTTGGTTTCTTTTGAGGCCTCTCTCCTTTCCTTGTAGATGGCCCTCCTCTCCCTGTGTCTTCACATGGTCTCCTCTGTGTGTGTCTGTGTCCTAATCTCTTTATAAAGATACTGGTCATTGCATTAGGGCCCATTCTAATGACTCATTTTAATCTAATCATCTCTTTAAAGACCGTATCTCCAAATACAATCACATCCTGAGGCACTGGGGATTAGGATTTGGGCATATAAATTTAGAGGGGGACACACTTTAGGCCACAACAGTATATTAACAATTCCTCATATAGCTACCGTATTTCTAGCAACAACGGTTAGCTCCACGTACAGCCTCTAAACCTCAAAGTCTGTGTAAAAGTTAGATTATGGAGCCCCATTGGGTTGAGATGTCACAGGCCCCTCCCTCCATTTTACAGACTCTCCATAACAAATGTAAACACACTGCTTATCTGACTCCCCAAACTGCAGCAGCCCAGGGTATAGAGTAACCACCAACCAGAAAAAAGACACACTGTGAGGGGCAGGTGTGCCAACCGCAGCAGGAAGTGACTTTGGCATCGAGACAGCAGCAGAAGAACCTTAAAAGGGCAAAACTGGATTGTCAGTTGCCACAGAGTGCGATGAGAGCAGACAGTAACAGTAGCCCTGACTGTCAAGAGTAGGAGATGTTACTTTCAAAAGCCTGTAGTAGAAGGCTGTGGAAATTTTCCCATAAAATATAGTGAAAACTGGGCATTTGAGGGAGATAAACTTCAGTTAGAGCAATTCACCTATGCAAAATTAAAATTTCCTAGTTCTACTGGATAAATACTTCTTTCTATAGATGACAGACAAGGTCCTGCCTGGATTTCATGAAGGTTTTGCTATAATCCCGAACACAAGCATGTGAAAGAAAGGCTCTGGGATCAGGGCCTTTCTGTCCTGATGGTCCTTGGGTTTAGGCTTAACTTCCCAGTGAGGCTTAACAGGCAGTCACTGAGATTAGCTAGCAGTTTTCAAAGATGTTTATCAGACAACTTTTAATTTAAACCATACCCCCTGTAGAGTGCAGTGAATTAATATTTTAATAACTCCTATAATGCTTTTATGAATACTGCAATTATATGGCATTGTGTTTCGTGTGTATGATGCTTAGTGAAAACATTTAAAACACACTACTATTTTTATAATGTTGTTTTGGCATTTCCTCATGTTTTAGTATACCAGGTGCCTCAAACCTGAGAGCAACCTGAGCATTTTCTGGTTCTAAGGCCTGTATTGCAATGCACTGGGTACTCAGCCTCAACCTCCCCTGAATCATCTCCAGTTTGCACTTGGTGCTTCTGACTACCTTCTGTCTCCTATTATAGTTATTTATGAAGCTGTTTTATATGTCTTACAAGATGTGAGCTTAATTTCCCAATGGCCAACCCCCAACCCCATGGTAAAAGTACCTAGTCTTTATTTTCTACTTGTTAAACCATTTGTAGCATTTGTTGCAGATGCCTTACAAGGTTACCCTCAGGTCCTGCCCTGTGCTCAGAGGAAGATCACCCATAATGCTCTGCTAGAGTTTGTACAGGTCATGGCCATGGTGTGCTGGGAAACACAGGTTTCTAGGGTGGGCAGTGAGAAGGAAGGCCTGATTCCTAGTGTTTGCTGGTTCTAGACCTCACTGAACGTGGATCTGGGAAGTGCACAAAATTGGCTCTTGCTGGCCAATCAGACTTCAGAAAGTCCCAGCGCATCACTGGCTCACACCTGAGGGACACTGAGAAATGCTATTCTGTAAGGAATGGAGAAGCACACTGAATCCTTCTCCCCCCGCACAAGGCAAGCCTGCAGTACATAGTCACAAGACTGTCTCCCTTTCCAGGTTTGCCTCCTCCCACCCCTCGCCAACTAACTGCACAAGATCTTGACCAACCTTGAAATAGCTTTAAAGTCATGGGCAATGAGTCATAAAATGGATCTACTTGGAAGTTTCTTAAGGGTCACTAAGAAGAAGGCAGTTCAAAACTCTCAGAATTAGTAATGTGTACATACAGGCTGACTTTGGGGTTATAGTCTTTAACCCTCCAAATTATCTTTTTCTAGTACTTACTCAATTTCCTACCCCTTTGCATGCATACACACTTACTTAGACACGTGCTAAGGTGTCTGTGACTCAGCAATTTTTATCAATGAGAGGCAGTGGTACCACTCCCTCCCCATCCTACCTCCTCTCTCCCACTTCCATACACCAGACTGAGCAGATTTCAAACTTCTTTAATCAGGGATTTTGGCTTACTCTTCTATCTCCCAATATGATGTTTTATTCTCAACAGATAGTCAAAAAGTATTTAAGTTAACTTTCATTTTATGTAGTATATGAGAAATACCTTTTTTCCTCTGACTACAGGTGCTCATAAATGTTTACTAATTCTTGCATGAGCAAGTTGAGATCATTTCTAATCTAAAGCGAACTTTCTGTTCTTAGGAGAACAAGTTTTTCTGACTTAGCCAATAAAGTCTAGCCTTGCTCTACCTCTTCTTTGTTACAATAACTAGCACGTAGCTGTCTGCCTCCCACAGCCGGACTTCCCTAAGTTGCCACAGTCTCAAAAGCCTTAGCCAGTGATGACCCAGATCCTAGGCTTAGCCGTGCTGGTTTCTGGGGCTTGAGGAGTGAGAAAAATCTGAGTCTTAAAAACAAACTCGCTAAAAAGATAGTGAAAAAAGACAGACAATAACAACTATTAGTGAGGAGATAGGGAAACTAGATGCCTCATAAATTGCAGGCAAGAATGTGAAATGGTACAACCGCTTTGGAAAATAGTTTGGCAGTTTCTAAAAAGTTAAACATAAACTTGCTATAGGACCCAGCAATCCTACTCCGACATACCTACCCAAGAGAAATGAAAATGTGTGTCTGTACAAAGGCATGTATAGAAATGTTCATAGCAGGTTTATTCTTAATAGTGCCACACTGCAAAAAATCCAAATGTCTATCAACTGGTGGATGACAATACAAAATGTGGTATTTCCATACAATGAGATACTCTGCAGTGACGAAAAGTAAAGACGTACCGATACATGCTACGAAGCTGAAGAGCCCCGTAACAGTAATGTTATGCTAAGTGAAAGATGCCAGACACAAAAAACTCCATGTGGGATGATTCCATTTATTTGAGAAGTTTGGGAAAGGCCAATGAATGAGACAGAGAGCAGAATGATGGCTGGCTGGGGGCAGGGGACAGGAACAAAGACTGACTACAAATGGACAAAGGATCTTTCTGGAGTGATAGAAAGTTTGCACATTTTGCACAACTGTAAATTTAGTAAAAATCATTAAATGTTATGCTTAAAAATGGGTGAATTTTATGCTGTTAATTATAATTCATTAAAGCTCTTAGAAAAACCAACACAACATAATAGAGGTCTTTGTTAATTCCATTTAACCACTGGTTTTCCTGGCCTGATTACGAATCCCAACATGGCTATGTGGGATCTACGTCACATCTTATTTTATTAGTAGATGAGGAGAGTGGCTAAATATGTTGCTGGAGGAGGCACGGAGTAGATCAGGCCCAACAAATCCACAGATGCACTGACAGATTTTTTTTTCGCTATGGGCATACTGGTCACATCGCCTGCAGGGAAGGACATGGCTGATTCATTGAGTAACCATCCTTCATTCCATGTAGCTGGCCATGGGAGGGATGAAGTTCTTGTGTGTCATCTGCATGCTGGGGAAACTGTATTGGATATGGGGTATTACACTATCTTAATCCCAGGAGACAAAAGATACGCCTTGTTAAACTGGAGCTAGTCTTGCTTTAAAGGATGAGATCATTTCTTTGACCACTAATCTTTTTCTTACCAAATGCCCTCTCTTTGGGCCACAACAGAATAGGAAGCCCATAGGGAACCTTCTGGTTTTAACTTGGGCTCTTGATGTGGCTTTTGAAGAATATCCTGGAGCTTGCTCCAAAATAGCCAAATATCAGATGGCAATTCCCATAAGGGGACCAGCTAAGAGTTGGGAGAGCAGGAACACTGGCAAGGAGTCTATAATACTGTTCCAGGCCCAGGGGGAAAACAATACACTATTTTTTTGTCCATCAAACGGGCAAACTGGAAAATTAGGAAGTATACACTGTCTAATTTGGAGTTCTTAGAAAAATAATTGGCCTGAGAGTATAGGCTGGGTGGCTTAATTTACTTCCAGCAATACCTCAAAGAGGGTTTCACCCTGGTGGTCCAGTTCCACTGCCCTGTGGCCCCAGCTACCTTTTCATTTTCATGTCCTTTGATTCTCTTGTGTGTAACTGATTTTTTAAGGTGTATTCACCACCTTTCTAAAATAAAAAAAACTTCATTTTTTTATTATGCTGCGAATACTTAACATGAGATCTACCTTTCTGAAAAGTTTTTAAGCACACAGTACAGTACTATTAACTGTAGGCATGATGTTGTACATAGATCACTAGCACTTTTTCTTTCGGCATGACTGAAACATTGAACAGCAACTCCCCATTTCTCCCTCTCCCAAGACCCTGGCAACCACCATTCTATTCTGTTTCTATGAATTTACTAGTTAAGATATTTCATGTAAGTGGAATCATCCATCGGTGTCAGGCTTATTTCATTTAGCATAATTTCCTTCTGGTTCATCCATGTCGTCACATTACCTTTTTATTTACGGCTGAATAATACTCCATTGTATGTATATACCACATATTCTTTATCCATTCATCTGTCCTGGACATTTAAGTTATTTCTGTATCTTGGCTATTAGGAATAATGCTGCAATAAACATGGGAAGGCAGATACCTCTTTGAGATCCCAATTTCAGTTATTTTGGACAAATACTGAGAAGCAAAGTTGCTAGATCGTGTGGCAGTTCTATTTTTAACTTTCTGAGGAACCTCCATACTGTTTTCTATGGCATTCGCATCATTTGACATTCCCACCAACACGGGTTCTCTTTTCTCTACATCCTCACCAGTTGTTATCTTTCGTTTTCTTGATAATGGCCATCCTAACAGGTGTGAGGCAATATCTTATTGTGGTTTTGATTTGCATTTCCCTAATGATTTGTATTTACCCTTCTATTACTAGTGCCTGCCCATGCCTGGAGCACAGCAGATGTTCAATAAATGTTTGTCCAATGAGTGAATTAGTTATAAATGAAGTCATCTTCAGTACAAGCACAAACACTCAATGTGAGAATGGTGGGGGAGGGGGGCAGTTGTGTCTGTGACACAAAATCAAAAGGTCCAGGCTGCTGGGATTCCTTCTGGCTTCATATTATGAGGCTGCCAAAAATGGCTGGGACCTGGGGACTTGAATAAGTTCACCACAGTGGAAAGAGGTAAGTGTTTTGTAGAAGGAGAAGAATGTAAATGTTTTGTAGAAGGAGAAGAACGTAAATGTCTTGTAAAAACCATGATCTTAAATATTTGCATATACTGAATGTTTGTGCTCTGGAGCAAAGCCCAGGAATGTTTTTTTTAATCTCTTCCATCCTTCAAGGCTTGCCTCAGAGCCTCTACCTCCACAGCTGCTTTCCCTAAACCTCCCATTTATTCTAGTACAAATTTCTGTTTCAGCAAATATTTGTGTTCCCACCGTCCCCTGAATGCCATGGCTCTTTGCATTCTTCGTGCCCAGTCATCCTATCCACTTTCGTCTCCAGGGACAGCTCTCTGCCTTGTCTCATCCTCCCTTCTCAACAGCAAGCTCAGTGGCAGCAGCAGCTCTGTGTGTCCCATATGGGAACACTAAATATTTGTCTGATTGGACTGATTAATCAAATCATTTGGTTGGTATCAGATTACTTTCTTAGGCAAGGGAGACAAGCCTGATGAAATGGCTTACAGACTCCCAGTACTGTTTCAAAATAGCTCCTCTTCTAGAAACTGATGTCTATCTGTAGGTGTTGTGACTCATTTTTTAAATAGAAAAACCAATATTTTTCCCTAAAAAGCATTTATCAACTCGACAGATATAGAGAGAATATTTTCAGTTGACCAAGTTTGTCAAAACAATACCTAATTTCAGAAAGGAAGGTAGAACTAGGGGTGAAATTCCATCTCTATATTTGATCGTTGCTATGAAAATATGTAAATAATATTCCACGCTAGTGAACGATATTTATAAAGTGTTTTGCCCTGTGTGGATATGCCCCTAATTAATATTATTTTATATGGACAAGGCAAGCCATTTAAAAAAATCAATTTATACTTTTGTTAGTTTCATAGTCCCTGTAAGTAGTTCTACTGTAAAGCTTTCCTGATAGCTTTCCCATACTCTTACTAGCATGGGCTTTCTGGAAAGACTACAGTTTCCCTTTCTGTCTCTATGTGGCATGAAGGAAGCAGCCACATCCTTTGGGTGACATCTCTGTGAGCTGAATTCTAGCCTTGACTTTGGCAAAGAATAAATGAGTCATCTGGATTAAGTCACTTGGGATCTCGACTTCCTTATCTGAATATGAATTATGAGGGAAGAGGACATCGGGATTTGCCATCATCAGCTCATAGGATTTCCTGTCCCCTCCTCACTCGCCAAGGCCCACAGCTGAGGCTCTTCGGTTCACTTCCTTTTCTCCCCCGTGCAGCTGCACTCAACCACTCTCAAAAGAACCAGAACCTCGGAGCTGATGGCTGGGTAATAACCTGTCCAGGACAGGCAGGCTATGTTGCCACACTTGGGATGGGTGAGGAGGGATGAGGTGGAGACCTAAACATGAATGGGGACAAAGGATGGAGAAGAAGCTGCAGTAAGAATGGCTCCTGCGTGCCCAGCATCTTAGGGCAGAGGGGAAGAGAAGACAAGGGGTGAGGACAGAGAGCACCAGCTGGGCTGGGAGACCTGTGCTCAGGCTGACTGGGCTCCACGTATCACTAGGAAGCCTGGGTCCTTGGACAATATACCCTCCCTCCCAATCCCTGTAAACTCCAGGACAGACTTCTGACAGCTTCATTAAGAACCAATGCTGGCTTAAAACCTCCCTCACGCTACAGGATAAGTAAATAGTAAAACTATGCGAGGATTAGATCTCTTGGGGAGAAAGGGCATGAGAATACTGTGAGTCTAAAGTGGGAACCGGCCTCCTCTCCATCTATTGCTCGCCAGGGGAAGTTCTCATGAATACAGGAAGCCCCTGGGATCTTCTTTCTCCTTCCCAGTCAGAGCTCATGCAAGCCCTCCAACGCTCCATTGGATTCTGGCCCCTTGAAGGTTCACCTCTGCCCCTGGGCGCCGCACTTCCCAGTGCCCTCATCCTTCTTCAGGACTGTATCCTGAACTCAAGGCTAGACCTCAGGAATGCAGGGCTACATGCTTTCATTCCTTTTTTTAGGCCCATTTGAAACGTTCTTTTAACTGGTAGAGGAAAGAGTCGTCAAGAGGAAGTAAACAAGAGACACAGCTTACGTACTTTCTGATTTTGCTTGAGATGGGCTGGGCCTCCAACAAGTAGACTTCTTCCCCACAGACTAAAGTAAAAAAGCTAACAAACAGCGCAGGCAGCATCTGGTGGCATGCAGCGCGTCATGTACTTAAGGGAACACGGTGCTGCTTCATTTCTTCTTAAAACTCATCTGCCTTGACTCTTGCTTTTCTGCCTTGGATAATAGCTGGGACTTTTGACCTGTACATCATGTCTCCTTGTCTTGTCTAGTATTTTTAATGTTATTTTTAAACCTTCCTGATAGGATAGGTATGCTAATGTTTCCTGAAGCATTCTTTACTCCACCCCTCCCCATAATTAGGCCTTTTTTTCCCTCTTAAAAATTGTTTAGAGTGTATTTCTAATATTTCAAATGACTATTAAAGACATCTAACTGCTTTGCCCTCTCTGCCTGTCAATCCAGATCCTACTCCTGCTTCTACAGGTATTTAGAGTTAAGAGTGCTGTTGAGAATGGTGACCCCTCTATTACTTTATCCTCACTCTGGAAAAGCCGGCAGAAAAATTCCTTTTAGACCTAATTTTCTAAGCAAAAGGAAACCTTTTGCCTCTCCTCTTTAACCAGTACGTTTTCACAGATAATAATGATTCTTGTAACAATCATGTTTCTTTTTTACTTTGGCACAGCTCAGCTCTAGTAACTGTAAAAACCTACAGCAGGTCTCCTGTCTACTAATTCTCGTATCCGGTCTTATCACTACCTGTCTTTGTGTGTGTGTTGGTGAGGGCTGATTTCTCCTAATTTTGGAAAAAGATTTTTCTCCAATCCATTTACATTTTAAGATTTAAAGAAATATTTTTATTTTGAGCAAATTTTAGGCTTGCAGAAAAGCTGCAAACATAGAAGAGAGTTCCTGTGTACCTTTCATCCACCTCATCTTACTTTTAATTTTGTTCTATTGGATGTATTTGTGAAAGTCACCTAAAATTCTTTTTGGAACAAGGCCCACAGGTGCGTCACTAATTTGGCCATCTGAAGTTGTACACCTCTGGTCAAATGAGTTGGAAATGACTGATGCAGACATCCCTGGCAGCTTTGACATGGGAAGGATGCCTAGCTTAAAAATGAACTGCACCTTCTGATAATTTGCTTAAAAGTGATTTGGCCCAAGCAAATAGGAACTAAAGAATATGATCCAAAGAAAACTGGCCAGTAGTACAATCTGGTTAAAATTCTGAATCTGTAAAAACCAAATTTTTAAAATATTAATAATCAATATTAATCATAAGGTGGTTTCATAACCTTTTATGTGGTTTTAAGCATTTGTGTCCACATATCATATTCTCCCTCTCCTATTTAGACTTAAAATAATTCCTAACTAGTTTTTGACCAATAGGATATCAGTTAAAATTACCTAGAGGTCTGACAGTTTGTGACCTTATACATAAGTTATATCGGAGATTATGAAATGTAGCATAATCCTATTTTTAAGGATTAGATCTGTGTGTGTGTGTGTGTGTGTGTGTGTGTGTGTGTGTGTGTGTCCTGGAAGGAAATATCTCAAGATTTCAAAGTTTCAACTAGATAGGTTGAATTTGTAACTGTTCATAGTGTCCCTTTTTGCATATCTATATTTTCTATTTTTTGTACTGAGTAATGTTGCTTTTATGCCAAGAGAAAATTAACCATAAAAACTTAAATAATAAAATAAAGCATAAAAGAAAACATGAAAATTCTGTTTTAATGAATTCCCTATTAATGTATGTTTAGGTTGTTTTAACCCATCTACTTTTGTTGGCCATTTAGGTTGTTCCATTGTTGTTGAATAATTCTTTTTTTCCAACTTTTCAGTATTGTAAGAAGCAAAGAGCATAAGTAGCTGGCAACAACAACAAAGTAGCCAATTTTAACAATCAGACAAAAATGCTTAAGATGCACAGAGACATCTCATGGTATACACACCACAATTACTAAAAGAAGCAGTGGTTGGGGTTACTCAGTTTCATGTAAGTATTATTTTACTAATTTTCCTATTGACCAAAGTACTTTTAAACTAAATACACATAAACACTTTATATTTGCTCAAAATTTATTTGGTGAAATTTCATTTAGCCAAATTGTTTTCAGTCAAATTACCTGCTGCAGTTTGTGAAATTTGAAACATCTTGGCTTTTCCCATCAGGACTTGATGTACTGATAATTCACCAGAGTCCTGAAATGTGGAGCAGAAAGGCAGTCCTGGAGCTAGTTTAGTCTACCTTCTGGAATGTGCCCACCATTCAATAAAATGAGTCATTCTAATTTTTCAGGGATAAGAAGAGACATGTTCTGCAGTGAGGAATACTCTCACAGGTTAGTGGCTTTGGTAGTATTTTGGTCAAGTGGAAAGTAGAACAAGAATAAGCTCTCCCCTCCTGTTGTTCCCTTAGGTGAACAGTTAGCCCATGACGAGCCTTAGGGCTGTAACTGAGTGAGGCTTTCTGCCTAGTTCGAGTCCAAGAAAATAGTGTGCTATGATCTTAATAAAATCTGAAGTTACACTGCAACTTTAAGGTAAAAAAATTTTTTTTCCCTCAAGATGTTGAGTTTCCAGGTGATCGTCCCCAAAGCTAAAATGAATAGGATGGATGCTTCTAGTGGCTGCTGTCCCCATGTTCACTTGCCTTTTGCACAAATTGGGATTGGGGGAGAGGGTAAGGGACAGGCTTATAAATCAGCCTCTTAAACAGCTGGTAACCAAAGGTTCCCTGGAGAAGAGAATTACAAGTCTTTGTTTCTCATATAAAGTCTTTTTTGGCAACACATTGCCATTCTTAAAACTCTATATATTCCGATGCTGTGATTTCAGAGCTTTTTTTTTTTTTTTCTTGCCTCCAGTTTCCCCAAACTCTACCTGCTCTAGCATAGTTTTAGAGAATTTAATTAAAAACAACAACAACAAAAAAAGCATCTGCATAGACTTAGAAAATTTGTGGATTGGAAAACAACCCTGAAATCTATGGTTCTTTCCCTAACTGTGCAGGTAACTTACTGAGAGGGCTGGAACAAATGATTGATGGCTTTGCTCCTTAGTTTCCCCATCCATCTACTCATCCATCCTTCTGACAGATAATCATTAAACACTATGACCCTATAGATACAAAAATAAGTAGAACCTGGTTCCTTTGTCAAGATGCTTGGAATTTAGGGGACAAGACAAGCAAAAATCAAAGATTATAATTCAGTGTGGTAAGTGTGATATTGGAAGTATGCAAAGTGTGCTAAAGGAGTAAAGGGAAGGAACCTCAAATCACACTCGGAGATGGAGTGTCAGGGACCACTTCGATGAAAAGGTGATGTCTTCTTGGAAACTTGTACTCTAGGAAATGAGAGGGGTCCATTAGTAGATCTAAAAGAACCATCCTACATCTATACTCTTACGTTAACTGAAGAAATGCAAACAATTGGGTCAGGATGGTGGAGTAGTAGGACCATGAGCTTGCTTCCCCTCACGACTCCAAGAAAACCACAACTAAAGAACAATTGGGAAAAAAAGACTGGGATCTAGCCAAAATGATCTTCTTCAACTGGAAACATAAAGAGGGAACCGTAGTGATATAATTGGGCCCATATTCTCCCGGAATGGGCGACCCACAAGCTGAAGAATAATTAAGTTGAAGAGGCCCTCTCATAGGAGTGAGAGTTCTAAGCACCATGTCAGGCTCCCCAGCCCAGGGTGCCAGCACTAGGGGGAGGAGATCCTAGAATATTTAGTTTTGAAGGCCAGTGGGGTTTAACTCCAGGAGCCCCATGGGACTGAGGGAAACAGAGATTTCACTCTCTTAGGAAGCACACAAAGAATCTCGCATGTGCCAGGACCAAGGGCAGAGGCAGTGATTTCATAAGAACCTGGGCCAGACCCGCCTGCTGGTTTTGGAAGGTCTCCTGGTGAGGTAGCGGGTGGCTGTGGCTCTCTCTTGGGACATAAAAGCTGGTGGCAGACATCTGGGGAGTGTTCATCTACACGAGGTTTCCTGGAGGCTGACATCTTGCTTGGGTCATTAATACGAAGACCGAGCCCCATGCATCAGCAGACTTCCTGAACTCAGAGTCACCTCTAGACACGCCCTTAGGCACAGCCCTACCCACCAGAGGGTCAAGACCAAGCTCCACCCAACAGTGGGCAGGCACTGACTCCTCTTGCCAGGAAACCTGCACAAGCCTCTAGTCCAGCCTCACCCACCAGGGGGAAGATACCAGAAGTAAGAAAACAACAATCCCAAAGCCTGTAGAAGGAATCTGCAAATGCAGCCCAGACTCTGCCCTGGGACCAGCTGGTCCCTGGCCCTTTGGTGACAAGAGAGGAGTGCACTGATGGGACGTATAGGACATATCCTACAGAGGGCCACTTCTCCAAGGTCAAGAAAAGTAACTAACCTACATAAACATACAAATAGAAATTTAGACAATGAGGCAGCAGAATATATTCCAGGCAAAGGCATAAGGTAAAATCCCAGAAGAAGAAATAAATGATGAGGAGGCAGGCAATTTATCTGAGGAAGGGTTTAGAGTTACGATCATGAAGATGTTCAGAGAACTCGGGAGAATAGATTCACAGAGCGAAGTTTTTAGCAGAGAGTTAGAAAATATAAAGAACACCCAAACAGAGTTGAGGAATACAGTTACTGAAAAGAATAATACACTAGAAGGAATCAAGGAGAGACTAAGTGAAGCAGAAGAATGGATCAGTGAGCCTGAAGACAGATTAGTGGAAATTGCAAAACAGAAAAAAGAAAAAAGAATGAAAAGAAATAAGGATAGTTTAAGAGATCTCTGGGACAACATTATCACATTATAGGGGTCCCAGAAAGAGAAGAGAGAACCTGAGAAAATTTCTGGAGAGATAATAACCAAAAACTTTCCCAAATTGGGAAAGGAAACAAGACCATGTGTGACAAACCCACAGCTAACATCATACTTAATGGTGAAAAGCTGAAAGCATTTCCTCTAAGATCAGGAATAAGACAAGACTGTCCACTCCCACAACTTTTATTCAACATAATTTTGCAAGTCCTAGCCATAGCAATCACAGAAGAAAAATAAATAAAAGGAATTTAAATTGGAAAAGAAGTAAAACTGTCAGTTTGCAGATGACAATGCAATCAAAAAATGGACAGAAGACCTAAATAGACATCTCTCCAAAGAAGACAGACAGATGGCCAACAAGCACATGAAAAGATGCTCAACATCACTAATTGTTAGAGAAATGCAAATCAAAACTACAATGAGATATCACTTCAAACCAGTCAAAATGGCCATCATTAAAAAGTCTACAAACAACAAATGCTGGAGAGGGTATGGAGAAAAAGGAAACTTTTATGCTGTTGGTGGGAATAAAAATTGGTGCAGCCACTATGGAAGACAGTATGGAGATTCCTTAAAAAACTAAAAATAGACTTACCATATGATCCAGAAATCCCACTTCTGGGCATATACCTGGAGAAAAATATAATTCAAAAAGACACATGCACCCCAGTGTTCACAGTAGCACTATTTACAATCATTCAAGTGCTATATAATATTCACAGAAAAGCAACCCCCAAACTTTGTCTCCATTTATGGGTACACATAGCCCCAAAGTTAGTTTTTCATTAAATTTTCTGGTTACCATTTGATTTTAAAACAATACCTCACTTTTCGAAAAGTTATCTGCTCCAAATCCAAACTAATTATAGATGCAGTTGCAAATCTACACAAATTGCTTAAAAAATCTGAAGCAAATTGTTTCAATTTCTAGCACACATTGTTGGTTCCCTTCCTACTGTTTACTTTTCCTTCTTCTTTTTCCCAAGAGAATTCCAATTTGGCCCATGGTGGATGCTAATTGGTCCAAATCAATCATGAGAATTCTATCCCCCTAGTCAGTGATTGGTTTAGGAAAGGGAAGTCAATTGGAGAAGGGGCAGTTCTGGAAAAGGTTCCTTTCTCCTGAAAAAGACATAGAAGGATATGTTCTCTTTCCTTCCCTGGAATGGATCAGGATGTGCCTCTAGAACCACTGCAGCCATATTGCCACCAGAGGACGAGGCCAAGCATGGAAGAAGGCAGAGTTGGTAGAATTACCCAGGAGTAAAACAGGGCCTGAAGTATCATGCTCCATCCTTCTTGGGCTCTCTTTGTTCTATGAGACAATAAATTGCCTTGCTGTTTGAGCCATGATGAGTCAGGATTTTCAATTAGCTGCAGTCAAAAACAGCCTAACTAATAGCCAAGTATGCACTGAAGTTTGTGCACTGTGTTTATAGGATATTATGTCAGGCATTTAGTTCTAGGAAACAGGCTTATCTGATTTCCCAGTTCATTGCAGATTAGAAACAGCACGTTAGAAGCAGAGAAAGGGCTGTCAGAGACAGGAAGCCAGACAGAGAAGGAAGAGACATAAAGGCAGAAATAAGAACTAAGGATGTAACAGTGGGGGATTATTTAATGTTGGAGCAAACAAATCCTCCCCCCTCCATAGACCTTGTGGGTATCAGTACATCTCAGTGACTAATCCATAATGATGGCCACATGTCATCAACGGAAGTTTGCTTTCTGTTTAGCATATTCTGTTTTAGGATGTTGAGGCTGATTAATATTTAAAAATATTTCTTCATAAACAAGGAAAAGGTTAAATGATTAAAGGGATAAGCTTATCTTAAAGGCACACAGAGAACGAACTCCCTTGTGATGCTCAATAAATGGGTGCTGTACAAATGTGCAAACAGAATCTGTTAGAAGTTGGCTTTGTTGAGAGAAAAGGGAGGAGGGGAAATGAAGCAGTATTTTGATTGCTCAGAGAGGCTCCTTTTAGTTTTTGGTTTCCAAGAGAAGACCCAGCAGAGGAGAAGCAAAGCTGGCAGATGAGGATGTGGTACTGCTCTTCTGCAAGTTACCTTATTTTGGTTCAATGGCTCAGCAAGCCTGGCTAAGCTGTTTCCTCAAAAGCCTGCCAGTAGGAAGTAAATAAGCTACTGGACTCTCCTCCTAGAGGAGGGTTGAGCACTTGTAATTAAAGTGTAAATAATTCTCAGGGCCAACAGCTTGTAGACAAAAATAACTGGAAAGATCATAGACACTGAAATTGCACCACACAAAACAGGTTCTAAGTCTTTGTCTTCACAAACGCTATGCCCACCAGTTGATTTAGTCACCTTGGTGAGAAATCACCCAAGCCGAGTCACTTGCAAGCATACACAGGAAACCAGCTGGTTGCTATATGCTGCTGATGACGCCAGGGACCTGATGACGCCAGGGACCAAAACTGAGGCAGGCTTGTTTACCAGGTTCCCAGGCCATGGGCAACTCAGAACACAAGCGTTACAATGAACTCAGGGCTTGTCTGCAATCAGCTGGTGAATCCATTGTCCCACACACCTCCCACCCCTTGGACTGGAAATGCTGCTGCAGGCTGCCCAGATTCAGGCCCCGCCTAGGCCCCCAGGGGCCTGCCCACGTCCTGCTGAGACTCGGGCTGTCTGTACAGGCTCCCGTTCACCAGGGTGTTACTTTGGTTTTAAAATTCCCCTTCATTTGAGGAGGATCCTAAAACTTAAATAATATGCAAATAAAAGCTAAACAAAATGGGAGCAAACCTAAGACCTTTTCTGTGCAATTACCAACAAATGTGCACGTGTGTGCCTTATACATAGCAGGTACTCATAATTTTTTAAATGAATAATAAATGATTTATTAATCTGTGTATGAGGGAAGTATATAAAGAATTAAGGAATTTCATGAATGTGAATATAGAAACAAATACGTATGTGTATGTATGACTGAAACATTATGCTGTACACCAGAAATTGACACACTGTAAACTGACTCTACTTCAATTAAAAAAAAGAAAAAAATTAATTAAAAATAAAGGATTTTATTAAGAATGAAACTTAAAGATTATTTCACTTAGTGGTTTTCAGTGGCCTTTTTTCCCTTCACACTAGTATGCTACCATCCATACTAAGATTGTTACTGGTAAGTTTTTGTTAATAGTAGCAGCCAACATTCTGGCATTACCCTAAAGGCTCTACATTCATTATTTCATTCTATTATCAGAACAGCAGGTATACAATACATTTTACACACAGAGAAAATGAAATTTAGAGACGTAAAGTAACTGCCGGGAGCACAGATTGAGGAAATGGTTGGATTATGAGTCAGACAGGCCCACTCCAATGACAAAGTCATTTCCCTAACCACTACGTCGTTATTGACAATAGTAGTATTGAAGGTTTCCAAGATTCCTCTAGGTTTTTAAATGAAGGGAACTCAAGAATCTCTCACTTGCACTCCAATATGTTGTTTTGAGGGAGAGAGGCCAGAATCATGGCTAATATGAGGAAAATGGTGAGAAACTATGTATGCTCATTAAGTCTCTAGTATGTTTGTCACAGTAAGATTGAGACCTGATTTAGACTTACTTAATCAGGCAATTCTAATTATTGAAACTGAGTTTAGTCCAACACTACAGTACTCTCCAATTCAAGGTTCTAAATATTTTTCATTCTAGTTTTTTCATAATCCTGAAATGCTTACTTGATGTTTTAGCTTCATTTAAAAAAACTAATTTAAAGTGTTTTTTTCACTCTACATTCATTCATGTTTTAGACTCGTTCATTCAAACAGCTACCATTTATTGCCTTCATAATGTCTAAACAGTGCCAAGTCTGTAGAAAAAGCTTATTGCATCAGTGGCTTGTTTTCATAGTCTTTCCTGGAAGGCCCCAATTTCCATCTTGATGACCTGGTTTGGGTTCACAAGCTATACTGGGTTTCACTTTGGTGGCCTCCAAGTGGGTCCTATTCACACGACCTTTAGGATATGTAAGCTAGTTCAGCTATTCATATTTTAGTGTACTGTTTTTCAATGTTAAATTAAACACATATTAATTATTATTTAATTTATTATTACCCTCTCTGCCTAAATTCAGAATAAACAGAGGTAGATGCAGAGGCTGGGTAAATGGAGATGAAATAGTTTTATTACTGAGAAGCTGACTGAGCTCATGGCTTTGGATTGCTGCCCAAAAGAACTTTCTAACACTCTGCTCCTTAGTTAATCTGATTTACAACCAGTCACTGGCATGGCTGTGATCTTTAGACTTTGCCCTCCAGTGCAGACTGGAAGGTAGGAGGGCAGACTGGAAGACAGACGGATCTGATCAGAGAAAATGAAGGGCACTGGGAAAGCTGAACCGTGCCCACATGCCAGATTTTCTCCCCCATTTCCTCAGCTGCGTAACTCTCTCCCAAGCCATGGCTCATGGTTTGGTGACCTGAGTTTCTACTAAATTTTAGCCCCCGCTTACCCCAACTGCACCAATGTACCTGCAGACCCAGGTCACTCCTCCTAGCCATGGGAGAAATGAATGAGGAGATGGAGGGTGCTGGAGTGCTTCTCATGCTTGCTCCTTCTGCGAGATTTACAACGGCTTGAACTCCTGGATCCAGCTGGATATAAAGCTACCTGTACTCCTGATTTTCCCAGTTGTGATCAAATATAAATTCTCTTTCTTTAAGCCAGTTTGACATAGGTTTTTGTCATTTCCAGACCTGAAGTTCTGATGATACTTTAGCTAATTTTCTTATGTTTAATAAAATCAATTTCAAGAAACATATTGTGTGGCTATAGGAAAATACCATCTTTGCCGGTACCAAAAATGAGCCTCCTTTGAGTGTACATTTAGGTTTCTATTGGATATGGAGATGACTGCCCTTGTGAAATCTTTATAACATGGTCTTATCGACAGGCTTTCCAAGTTCCCAACACAGCCCCTTTGCCCTCTCCCTTCGGATCTGGGGTGGTAAGTTTCAGTATTACTGATTCTAGCGAACTACACCACCCCTTGGAGTTCCTCTACCTACCCACACCTTTTGTAAACAGTCCTTTGATTAAACTCCTTGAGTTACTCTACTTGTTAAAGTATCACATAAAAAAAGGAATAAAGTGTTTTGTTTTGTTTTGTTTTTGCAGGGGAGGGGTAATGTGCTATGGCTTTTGGTGTACTATTCTCAGATGAATGTATTCTTTCTTTCTACACTTCCCCCCTTTTTTTTCTCTTTAACCAAGGAGAAAGAATCTAAAATGTTATTTCTAATCTTCATTTTTTTCTTATTTCCTATCTACTAACTTTATTTGATATTAAAAGAGTACTATACATAATTTAAATTTCTTCTTGGAGGGGTATTTTAAATGGTGCTGAAGTGATGCTGAGGTTCTTTTAGCTACTCAGCATAAACAAATCAATAGCTTTCACCACATTTCAAAATAACTAATGAGAAAACACAATGGAAAAAAGACACATCCCATGTACAATAATATGAAAGGCCATGAAAAGTTTATGAGCAGCCTTAACAAGAGCTGTGCATGACCTATATGAAGACAACCATATAACTTTATTCAATGTATGAAGAAGGTGAATAATAATATAAGCTAGCATTTCTATATACTTTGTGCTTTCCCTGTGTCACTTCCTTATCTATGAAGCCGAGAAGTACTACAGTAGCCAGCACACAGCACTTGAGCCTGACTCAGTTTACCTAACTTCTCTGCACTTCAGCTCCTCCATCTGTAAAACCAGGAGAGGTACAATACGTGTCTCACAGAATTGTTATAAGATTTAAATGTCACTACAAATAAAGTGCCTAGAACAGTGCCTGGCAAATAGCAAGCTATTCGTTGTTTTCACCACTTCTAACAACCACCTCATGACACAGGGATCATTATTCTAATCATGTTATAGAGGAAGAAATTGCTATCAGGGAGGCTAGGGGCTTGTCTCATGTCATCCAACAAGTAAATGACTGGGATTCCTATGCTGGCCTGTCCAACTCAAGAGCTAGGACTCTGTATTTATAACATTTTTGTTTCTAGATGAAAAGGCAATGGCATTTGTTTTGACACTCTGTGGAGTAATTCTAGAGTTCATCTGGTAGAATTAACAGGCAAAATATTTTAAAAATAGAGAACTAACAGATTAGTTATAGATGATTGCATCAAAATTTAAATATTTCTATGCTAAAATAGAAAATAATTAGGGTGATGGAAATGTTCTGTGTCTTCACTGTAGTAGTAGTTACCCAACTGTGATTTTAGTGAAAACTCTTAAAACTTTACACTTAACAAGGAGTGAATTTTATGTGTGAAAATTATTCTGCAATAAAACTTGGAGAAAAAGAAGATAATTATAAATAAAAAAATAAACAATCAAGTAGGGGGAAATTTACCCAGATATAACAGAGTTGATAAGTTTTCTATAGCACCAGCCAAAGCTAGTCAATCTAACCTATGACCTAGCAACTCTAGTCCTGTGTATACACCCAGAAATGAGTGCTTATATCTGCTAAAAGACATGTAAAGAATGTTAAAAGCAGCCTTATCCATAATAGCTCCAAACTGCAAACAACCAAATTTCCATCAACAATAGGATGGGTAAATAACTTTTAGTACATTCATACAGTGGAAAATAACACAGCAATGAAAAAGAATGAATGATATATGCAACATGGATGAATCTCCCAAACCTAATGTTGAATGAAAGAAGCCTGACACAAGAGTACATACAATATGTTTCCACTTATAAGTACAATACAGGCTAAATTTATCTATGATGGTAGAGATTAGAATAGTGGCTATCTGGGAGTGATGACTGCAGACTGGGAGGAGATACAGAGGAGATTCCAGGTAAAAATGATGTATATCCTTATGCACCCCAATGTTCACAGCAGCACTATTTACAATAGCCAAGATATGGAAGCAATCTAAGTGTTCATCCACAGATGCATGGATAAAGAGGCTGTGGTATATAGGTACATGTATGTATGTATGTACCCATCTATATATACATGCATACACACACACATACACACAATGGAATACTACTCAAACATAAAACAGAATGAAAATTTTGCCATTTGCGATGAACTTGGTGGGTATTATGCTTAGTGAAATAAGCCAGACAGAGAAAGACAAATACTATATATTATCACTTATTATGTGGAGTCTAAAGAAAAAAAAAAAGACAAACTAGTGACTAAACAAAAAAGACACAGACTCACAAATATAGAAAACAAACGAGTGGTTACCAGTGGGAAGAGGGAAGGGGGGAGAGGCAAGACAGGAGTAGGGGGTTAAGAGGTACAAACTACTATGTATAAAATAAATAAACTACAAAAATATAGACAGCAAACAGGGAATATAGCTAATATTTTATAATAACTATAAATGGAGTATAACCTTTAAAATTTGTGAATCACTGTGTTGTACACCTGAAACTTATAGAATATTGTAAATCAACTACACCTCAATAAATGATGTTTTGTATTTTGATCTGGGTGGTGGTTATATGGATGTGTACATATGTAAAAATTCGTTGAACTGTACACTGAGATTTGTTTGCTTTCCTGTATGTAAACTACACCTCAAAAAAAAGGATCTAATATGAATTAATACAATGGGCAAAGGGCTTGAGAACACAAAAGAAATCAACTGACAACAGTTAGGGACACAAAGATACATACTCTATCTCACTAATCAGACAAATGCAAATAAAGCTATTTTTAAGTTAAAATACCCACAGCTGAGCAAGATAGGAAGTTATAAGGAAGATGCCGAGATGACAGTTTGTGTGTAAATAATTATCAAGAAAGTTCTTAAAAGAGGAACCAGTAAGGGAGTGGAGGTAGAAGAACAGAGGAGGGAAACTCTGGAGTGTAAATGACACTGTGTAGTTTATTCTGTCTCAAGGCAAGTGATCTGCGCTTTCATACTCCTCTACTAGTCAAAGGTGGGCTTCCTGCTGCCCTGGGATGAGAGGATGGAACATCACTGCTCCCCCAACTCCACCCCATTTCTGGCTCCCAGTGCATCCTGCTTAAGGGGTTCCTGTAACCCATGGGTAATTCCCTGAAGAAGGCTGCCAGGAGTAACGTTAGAGTTAAGTGTGCAGAAGCTGGGGGATGGGCAGATACAATCAAACAATAAAGGAGATCCAGGGAATCTAGTGGAGTGTTGACGGTATCTGCAACAACTGTCTTCATGCCAGGTTAGGTTAGTAGCTTGAGGTATCATCTTGCATGAGATTGTAATGACCAATTACGACCAGTTAAGCGAGTAGACAAATAAAGTCAGGAATAAATGAGTGGTCCTTCTTCAAACTACTCTTTCTAATAAGCTTCCCATACTTTGTACATAAAATAAGGTGCTTTTTTTGCCAAGTTTAGCTAAAGGGAGATGGAGGAGATTTATAGGCAAAGAGGTGGAGTTGATTTGTTCAGAAAACCTTCAGATCTTATTCAAATCTTAGAATGTGATGAGTCATGTATAGGCCACTTGTGTTGTGAAACTGTGTGTGTTTGTTCTCTTGCAGGCCTACCTGGTCAGCCTCCATTCTTGTCCTACTCGTGCAGTCATACGCAGCCCCGCTTCTGCTAGACTACTTTGCAGTTTATCATATTTAATCTTAATAACATCCTGGGAGGCAGCAGAGCCAGATGTTTTCCAGATGAGGAAAGTAAGGTTAAATCCTTCCTTTGCAAACCTAGCAGCACACCACAGCCACTTGTGAGAGCTATGTAAACTACAGTTTGGAGTGCCTGGAGGTGGGGACAATCCCTGTTTTTTAAAAAGCTCCCAAAGTGATCCTGGAGTACAGCCAGATTTGGGAACACAGGGATTAAGTTACCTTCCCAGGGTCCTGAGGAAAGTAGGAAAACACACCCAGGCCATTACTGTATTTTTTCGTTCATCCCACCTACCTATTTATTGAACATTTACTTTGTGACAAGGATTCTGCTAAATATTGGGACTGCAACAGAGGAAAGACAGTCATAATCCCCTTGGCCTCATAAAAGGTTATGGTCTGGGGAAGGATTTAGGGTGTAAGTGGGAGGAGCTGGGTATCACATCACACAGGTCCCAGGACAGCATTCAAAAGCTGGGCAGACAAAGCCTGCAGTGAACTTGGGGACGAGATGCATATTGAACTATGAATTCCAAATATGCTAAGTCTCATTAAAATTAGAGCTTTGGTGTATTTGGGGAATGATAATGTCAATCATCTTCACATACAGGAGGGTCGCTGGTCATTTGGGGCCACTGGCAGTGTCCTGTGAAGACAATCAGAACTGCTAATTGGTTCTATTTATACCAAGTGCTCTCTTTTATTAAAACATTACAGAAGCCCATGGGTGGGCTGCCACACGGAGGGCCCCTGACCTTTTGATGTCAAATTCCACAAACCAGATTAAACTCCCTACTGTGGAATTTTTTTTTCTTTTCTTTTTTTTTTTTTTTTTTTTTTTTTTTACAGTTATCTAAGCCAAAGACAATCCTGCAGAGAACTTGCCTAGGGTCCAAACAGATATACAGTTTATCCTTTATTTCCCATCTTTTTGTAATGGTTCAGCAGAGGATTGGGGAGGTTTTTTAGATAAGACAGGCAGACATATGGCATTTGGTGAAGTTGAGCACACTGATTTTAAGATTTTAAGGCCTTTAGACCAGTATTCCCCCAAAGCAAGTGTGAGCCATTTGTCTGAGTCCTGCGGCATAGCACTTGGTGAGGGCAATGGGATGGGACCTCCCTCGCATGAGGATTGTAGAATAAAGGCTTTCCTGCATCAGGGTAGCTCCACGGAGAGTCCAGGGAAGAGATGTGGGAACTTGATTCCAGCATGCTTTCCTTTACACAGCAGCTGCCAACACACAGACCATGTGCCCCACAAAGTTGGGCTCTCTTGGTGTTTAAAAATATAATCTATTTCTTCAACGTATCCTTAGCAGATTTTTAGCAAGCCTCAAGATAATTTTAAAGAATGATTGAGTCTTCTTAATACTATTCTTATAGATTCTTGCTGTTCTGATTTATTGTCATACTGTCTTGTCATGTTGAATTCATCAAATTCCTCATGACAATCATGTCAATTTCTTTAAATTCTTCTCCTTTTTGCTCCTCTTTGGTATCATTTATGATCTCATTTGCGGGGGAGTGCTACTGGAGCTGGTTAAGTTTTGGATTTCAAAGTGTCTCTGTGAAGCCAGTACAACGTCAACAAAGCAAGTAATTAAACTGAGTAGGTGCTGACTGTGGATGAAGCGTATGCCAAGTTGTTAACAGAGCAAGTCATTAAGCAAAATGACTACTAAACTCAATAAAGCAAGATTTGCCCTGGATAAGCTACCCTGGGACCAGACAAGTTGACTATATTTGGCAAACTTTCAACCAGGGAGAAGGTTGAAGACAAAAGATAACTCAGCCCTAAACAACCTTTCAGAGTTTGGGGAACAACAGGCGATCTCAAAAGATCATTGGGTCCAAGCCCTGCTCTTAAAAACACATGATTAACTGATCCTTCTGGGCTATATTCCTGTCCACTCTAGTTTTCAAAGTTAATCAGAATAGACAAGCAACCTATTTATTAAAACCAGTTCCAGTGTTTAATGCTTCTAAATGGCTCTTCCTTATTCCAAATGAATGTTCTCCCATATTTAAGATGCTTTCCTTGGTCAAATTTCTGGCCTCTTGAAAGGAATTGCTCATCATCTTTTTCATTAAAGGGATTAAACTTACAGGCTCTAGACCCAGATTGCCTTGAACCTATGGCTTTTTAACCTCTTTCTTAGTCGGCCTGAGTTTCTTTATTGATAAAATGAAAATACTACCAGTTAGCTACCTCGGAGAGTTGCTGTGAGGATGAAATGAGGTAACGGTTTTACAGTTCTTGATTACTACTGGTACATGCTCAGTGTTCAGTAATGATCATAACAATATTAATAATTGTTATTAAATGCATCTTATATTTGAAGGTGGTAACTGAACCAATCTCTTAGTCTTCTGCTAAGCATTAAAGAAAAATCGAATTCCCTTCTGAAAACTTCAAAATTGCCCCACTTTTTTTCTGGAACAATCAGTCTGAAGCTCTTTAACATCATGGTTTATATCCTTACACAGTGTAAAGACTAAGAAGTTCACTATATTACACGATGTGTTTTTGTAACAATGACCTTGAATCTTTAAAGGAAAGATTGCATGACATTCAGTATATTGAAATTCTTCTTAATCTGAGGAAGATGTCTGCCAATATATATGTTACTTTTTCTTTTTTGAATGAACCCTTAAAAGAAGAATCAGCAATTCGCCAAGTCCTGAGAATATAGTGATGAAAAGTAATAGACATGCTCTTTGCTCTTATGGTGCTTACAATCTGGCAGGAGAGGCAGATGTTAATAAAGTCATAAAAAACGAGGGCCTAATTAATAAGTGAGATTAGTGCTATAAAGAATGAAACATGCTTCTGAGTGAACATATTAAATAGAAGCCTGACCTCATCAGGTTTCCCTGAGGAAGCACCTGTAGAACCGACACTAAGGAATGAGTAGGTGAGAACCCAGGGCCAAGTGAAGGGGGCCGTTAGGTTGTTAGGAGCAGCTGTAGGAGGGCGCTGTTCTGCCTAAAGGGGCCTGTGGTGGGGGGTTGCGGGCGGGCGGGCGGAAGAGCATGAGGAAGAAGGGGATCAGAAAGAAAGGCAGCGTGGCTGGGGAGCCGATGGCAAGGGCAGGAGTACCACTGGATATGATCAGAGAAGGAGACAGGCCAGCCCCTGAAGGCCCTTACTGGCCTTGCCAAGGATGCTGTCCTTATTTAAAGAGTAGTGGGAAATGACTGAAGATTTTAAGCAGGTCGTGTAGAACAAGATCTGACCTACATTTACAAAGGTGACTATGACTGAAGTGTGGGAAATGGACAGGTAAGGGGGCTGGAATGGTTCAGGGAGATCAGTTAGAAGGTAACTACAGAAGTGTGAGCGAGATGTATTGGTAACCTGAACTGGGGTCTTCACAGTGGAGACAGAAAGAAATGGACTCATGTCATACATATTCCTAGACAGGACTCGGTGATGTGTAGATAGCAGGGCTGAGGAGGAGAAAGGTGTTACAGTGACTCCTACGTTGTTGACATGAGTAATTAAAAGGATGAGGAACCACTTACTGAAATGAACACTGTAAGAGAACCTAGTTTGGGTGTTAGATTATGAATTTTACCTTGGACATGTTGAGTTTTATATAATTAGAAGATTTCCAGTGGGCATGGAGTGAAAACAAAAAAAGATAGTGTCCTGATGGACATTTCATTCAACTATGGTTATCACGGTTCTTCAGTGACTGTGTTTGTGTTTGCTAGATTTAGTATCTATCTTTCTAGAACAGTTAGAACAAACCTTGCAAACTTTTCTGTAACATATTGATAATGGCTTAGGATCTGGGTCAGTCCAGTTAAAGATGTCAGATTGAACATAAGCATTCAATTCCCTTCCTTTCTTCACCCAGCTAACAATAGAATGATTTTTAACAAAACATAAATGTACAAGGACAGATGGAATGGGATAGGAGACAACAACAATACAATTTTAGAAACTGGGAAGCAGAAAGACAAGCAGTAACTGAATTAGGACATTCAAGAAAGCTGAATCTTTCTACCGTATAACATGGAGAACTATATTCAATACCTTGTGATGGCCTATAATGAAAAAGAATATGAAAAGGAATATATATATATACGGATCACTATGCTGTACACCAGAAATTAACACAACATTGTAAACTGACTATACTTCAATTAAAAAAAAAAGCTGAATCTTAAACTTGATGATAACCAATCCAATTTACAATACAGGGCCCCCAAAAACTGAAGCAACAGGTAGGAAGTAGGAGTGAGGGTGGGATTACACAGGGGATTTGGTAGAAAGTCTTTTTAAGAAGGTGGTAGGTCCCTAATTCCCTACTCCTATTCCTTGCAGGCATTCGGCCTCTCCCTCATTCAGTATTAAACTGAAGGCTTATTCTCATGCAAGAACTAAGAGAGGGACTCTGGACTGAGATTATAGGGAAAGGAAGAGGGTTACAGTATTGAAGACTGGGGATTAAGAGTAAATTTATAAACTGTGTGTTAAGACTTTCTCAATCTTCTTCCTCCATTTAGTTTCCAGAACACTGTTAGCCAGGCTTATGTTTCCTTGGCAAAAGGCTGGAAGAATTCTCTGGGTAATCTAACCAGCCTAAGAGAAAAGATGCTGATGTGGGTCCAGAATGTTCATTGGCCTGTGTCACATCATCCTGTAGCAAACTCAATGAAGAGTCCCCTTCCCAAGAAGAGCATACTCTTCTTGGTGCCCTGTTCTTAAAATAGAACTAGACAGCCAGTGATCACCAGATATTTGAGGAATGCCTGTTAATGCAAGCTAGAGACCAAAACAAACAGAAGCAAGCAAGGAAACAAACTCTGCCAATAGAAAACTTAGAAAATCAGCTATCTTGTCTTCAGAGAGATAACAGAAGATACGAAATAACAAGACTTATCTATAAAAGGAATAATCAGTAAGCTCAGAAGAAACCTAGATATTAAAAATGTGACATCAGGAATGAGAAATTCAATGTAAGGGCTAAAAGACAAAGTTAAGGCAATCTCCCAAGAAGTAGAATAAAAAGACCAGCATACGTATAGTTAAAAAAAAAAAGATGAAATTTAGAAGAGCAGTTATAAAAGGTCCAACATCTAATAATAAGATTACTAAAAGAAAAGAACTGAAGATAGGAAATCACAGCAAAAAAATTAGTGAAAATACCCTACAATGCCAGTTTCCAGAGTTAAGGGCCCACCAACTGCCCAGAACAATGCGTAGAAATAGATGCCCACCTGAATATCATAATAAACTTTCATTGATATAATCCCAGCACCTATAATAGTGCCTGGCATATAATAAACACAATAAATTTGTATTGAAGAATAAACAAAAAAACTGAAAGGAGGGACAAGGAGATACAACTGCCAACTTCCAGGAAAAAAGAAAAAACAAGTTTAATATAATAAATTAATAATAAGAACTTGTCTGTCTTCTCAATAACAACAACTGAGTCCAGAAGGCAATGGAGAAAATGCTTTCAAAATTCAGAGGAAAACTGTATTTCTGTGCCCTGAAAAGTATTACATTTAGAATGAGATTATTTTCCAATGTGTAAGGTCTCACAAATTTTACTTCCTTTTCACTATTTCTCAGGAAGCTCCTGAGCTGTGGCTTTCAACACAAAAAGGAACAAATCAAGAAAGAGGCAGACATAGGAGTCAGGAAACAGGATCCAAGACTAGAGAGAGGTGAAGAGGATCCAGGAAATAAGGATGAAGCGGCCTCAATTTCCTCAATTTTCCAACTAGAGAGAATGCTGCAGGACATGTGACCCAGATTGGAGCAAGTCTGATTTCCCCCAGAAGATGAAATGGTTAGAGTCCTCAATGCAT
Organism: Camelus bactrianus; assembly: GCF_048773025.1. NCBI lineage: Eukaryota > Metazoa > Chordata > Mammalia > Artiodactyla > Camelidae > Camelus > Camelus bactrianus. The sequence continues at coordinate 85,359,870 of NC_133543.1, read as the reverse complement.
TTGAACATACTGGGCGGAGATTATACAATTGAGGGAGAGTTTGAATTTGTATTAAGTACAAAGAAAACTAAGTAAACAATAAAATAATTATGACAATAATTTCAGAGAAAATAGGAGGTTATATAGGAAGGGAAAAGTAGTCACAGTGGTCTACAGGTATTAGTTATGAATAGCATTTTCCTATTTATAATAATATGAACACTGCATATTAGATATAATGAAAACCACAGTAAGACTCTCTTAGTTTGTTCAAAAATACCCAGACTGGGGTGGCTTATAAACAACAGAAATTTATTTCTTGCATTTCTGGAGGCTAGGAAGTCCAAGACGAAGGCACTGGAAGATTTGGTGTCTGGTGAGAACCCACTTCCTGGTTCACAGACGATGCTTCTCACTGCAACCTCACAAGGCAGAAGGGGCAAGGGATCTCTTTGGGGTCTCTTTTATAAGGGCACTAGTGCCAGTCACGAGGGCTCCACCCTCAAGACCTAATCACTTCTGAAAGGCCTCACTTCCAAATATCATCACACTGGGGATTAGGTATCAACATATGAATTTTTTGGAGGCATAATCATTCAGACCACAGCAGACTCTATTGAAAGAGTGGGCAGAGGGGATGAGAGCTCATGATGGGGGTGGGGAATGGGGGAGACAGAGGGCTAACTTATCGTCTAGAGTGAGATGACAACAGAGAACACCTAAAATGGAAAATCCACAAAGTAACAATTCAAACATGTTATTTAGCAATATGGAGGTAAATGCCTTAAAATCAGCTTTTGAGGCGGGGAATGAAAATCGTTGCCTCTAGGTTGTGAGAAATGGGATAGGAAGGTAGGGACTAGGGCTGCTGTTTTCAAACAAACCTTGAAGAACTCTTTGATTTTATAAATTATGTGTATGTGTAACTTTAGTAAAAATAAAATATAATTAGAAAAATCAGGCTCTGGAAGGGTACTGCCTGGGTACAGATCCAATTCCTAACACTTACTAATTACATGATGTTAGGTAAATTATTTATTTTCTCTGACCATTAGTTTCTTCATGTGAAAAATGGGTACCTACTCTGCAGGGTAGTTGAGAGGATCAAATTAAATAAAGCTTCATAAGCTTTATGTGCCTGGTCTACAGTTTTGCATTTTGGGGCTTCCTTTTGCTTTGCTTCTTGTCAATCATTCTTATTTTATTCAGTTTTTCCTCAGATTATCATGTTACCATCACATTTCAGATCAGACTGGCTTCACAGATATTATACCCAATTCATTTTGCTTGAAATTCTGAATGCTCTCAAATACATTGAAAGGCTAAACCAGTATCTTGTTACGTGTCAAAATCATATATGGCATGATCCTATCCACATGTATATGAGGAATGCTTCCAGAATCTATTTGGAATGCATTCACCATGAATTATAAGTAATCTGCGTTTTTTCTTTAATATCTTTTTTTTAAAGTACAATGAACTCGTGGTACTCTAGAAAATCAGGGGGAAATATTTATTTTAAAAACAACTCTTCTGTCATAAATTTACAATTTCATGTGACTTTCTCATCTATTATGTGTGAATTTTATTAGTTTGACTCTGTAAGATCCAAATTGTTTCCAAGTTCCTAGTGGTACCTCATTGTTCCTACCCAACAAAGCAACATTCACAGCTGTCTGGAGCATAAGTTCCTCCAGTTTGCCAGAGTAGAAATTGAGGAACACTAGCTTGTCTGAAAACCACCATCAGAAAGGGGCAGAGAGTTAAGACTCAAGTTCGAGTTTTCTCATTCTAAGCTAAGTGTTCTTTCTACCATATGAACTGAATGCCCATCAATAAGTGACTTAATCTCTCTGGCCTAAAATTCATGACATGAAGGTAAAAAGTAGGTGACCTTCAAGTTCCTACCAGCCCTAACATTCCATGAATTACTGAGGTACACAAGAGTAAACCTGTGTCGTTAACAATATTTATTCCTTCCATATAGGGATTATAGATTCCACTAAGTGCCTGAAAATCCATGTGATCATGAAGTCCAGGTTACTTGTGTGCAGTTTTCACTCCCTGTCTTATTCATAAGTACCAAGGCTCAAAACAGCTTTGAGTTTTATTTTCACATTTGCAGTCACTTGGGAATTTTATCAAGGCTGAAGAGATGTGGAAACTCATAATGCGTTTCCCAAGAAGCTGCAAGGGTTGTGAAATTCACAGGGCTCTAGCTTTCCTGAGAGAACGGGAGCTGACTGGACAAGACAGCCCATTTCCAGTAATGTTCCTGGGTAATTCTCTGGAAATAATGGCGAGGGCATGGTAATTGCAGCCCAGTTGTGTGCTTTCAGTTAGGACACCCACAGGATTTTCTTCTCCCTCTGCCTCCGACATTCACTCAGCAAACTACACTCAGCCAGTCAGGAGAGGTCATCAATAATATAGCCCAGCCCAGCTCCCTGTGGGAACTCAAAGATACAAAAACCAACATAATGCCAGTGACAGTTTCAAACTGGATACAGATCAAAGAGATAGAATGAGACTGCGTTTTGCTTAACTGTTGGCTAAACTGTATGCAATTATCTGTGTGACCCACTTTTTCAGGCATTCCACTCCACTTGCCCCCCCAACCCAGCAATTAGTCAGAGGTCTTCCTCAGTCTGAGTGGCTTTACGTCTTGAGAAATTATGCCTCTGTGAGAGTTAACCTTCTGTCTATGCTTAAAGACCCACAATCAACTCTTCAGAAAATTATTTTGAGAAGCAAATTGTTATGAAACTGTTCTTAAAGGCACAGTCCCAAACACCTTTCGTAAGTACCCATAAGCAACTTCTGAAGATGGTCTACTGCATTGATTAGAAGTTACTGATCCTTGAGCAAGTCTATTCTTAGTGACCCATTAAATAAGGTTAATTATTATAACACTGCAGAGTCAAAAGATCCATCCTGGCCTTTGTTTTCCCACACATTCATAAGGGGGATTTAAAACTGGGAGAGAGGTGATGGTGGCAATTATATTCCAGAGACTACTCTGAGGCAAAGTAAGCTTTTACTGTGTTTCAGTGCCCCCTTGTCAGCACTCTGTCCCCACCCTATAACACATCTATAGAGCTCTCTCCCTCTCCCATTAAAATGTCCTGTAAAGAATATGATAAAATCAGGCAAAATGATGTGTAAAACCTGGCTCAGTTTACAGTGTTCCCCCTCGCAGAAATCCTTTCACTTTAGTACCTCTTAGGAAAAATGAGAGAGCCTAGGATCAGGGTTTACTCTGGAGGAGGGAGAAAATGGGGAAGGATTGAGTTTTCTAAACCCTCGCTTAAACCTGCAATGGACTAAACTCTAAAACACAAATACATCTGAAGCTCTTAGCACAGTGGTTGGCACATAGTGAATGCTCAGTAAACATTAGCTAGTATTTTTATTGTACTTTTATCATTATGGAAACTATCATTTAGCTTCTGAGGGCACTGACTGAATATTCATTGATAAGGGGCTGGTATAATCCACATTAAATGAACTGTTTGGGACTTGCTTAGAGTCTACTGGCTTCTAATTTTGGTAACTTGAAAACAATGGACTTAGCTTTCTTGACCCCTGCTAATAGGATCTGGTGAAATATCCAAGAGATGACAATTTTACAAACTCTGACAGGAAAAGTTTTCCAAGTTTTGGACATAAACAAGCTTCCCCAGAAGGGTCATAAACCTAGAGATTTTGCTGAGATGCCAACTTGAATGGAAATACTTCTGAAGCCTGTGAGTTAAGTTGCTATGTTGACGAGCAAGGCCAGAAAACTGCCTGGCATGTGTGTCTCAACTTCCTGGCATTGTTCTCAACTTGTTTCATAGGCAGTCAACAGTGTGATTATTTTGCGTATGTGTGTGTCTCTCAATTGCTAGTTCTGGTAATGCAAGTGAAGCTCTAAGAAAATGATTGTTCTTAGCCAGGCAACAGAGTTTTGGTGTAAGCTAGTATGTGAAATATGTAATTTGGAAGTAGGTTTCAGTCTATGACATGAATGAGCCTTTTATATCAAACAAAGAAAAGATTAAAGTGTTTCAGTGAGTATTCCCAGTGCAAAAACTGTTCATCAAGTGAAAATGAAATTTTGGTGAAAGATGAAAAGGCACTTATTCAATAGATATCTTCCCACATGTGCAAAATGACATATGTCTTGGCTTACACATTGCAACACTGTTTGTAATATCAAAAGATAGGCTATAACTCAAACGTCCATCAACAGGAGATCAGTCAAATAAATGACAGTACATCCATCAATGGAATATTATGAAGACCTATAAAAGAATAAACAAGCTGTGTATCACTGTGGAAAGATCGCTAAGCTGTATTATAAAGGAACAAAAGCAAAGGGCAGAATATTGTAAAAAGAGGTGGAGGGAAAGAATATATATACATACTTACCTATACAGGCACAGATTATCTCTGGAATGATGCACAAGATAACGGTAACTGGTGGTACAGGGGAATGGAAAACTGGGTGACGGGGGGAACAGAGATAGGAAAAATCTCTCACTAGGAACACTTTACCTTCAAAATTTCTAATCATGTAAATTTGTTATCATCTCAAAAATAAATTAGATTAATTTTTTTATTTAAAGGAGAAATAAAGAAAAGGCCGTAATTTGTAGGGTGCCAGTTCATGCATAGGGAATGACATGGCTATCAATAGAATAAGAAGCCAACAAACTATATAAAATTTTTTCTGTTTTTCTCACTTTTGGAAATTTTGAAAGTTTCTAGAAATACCCTTTAGAAATGTCAAGCAACTATTGTATGATGAACATTTTTGGTCATTTATGTTCAGTTAAATCTGTGAGTGTCTAATGGGAGAATAACAGTGACAAGCTGCACCACTTAATTAGGATTGAATTTTTTATGCTGTCTTAGTAGACCATAATAAAATCATGTTTATTGTAGTGAATATGGTGATTGGTCTGTCAACATCCATTTGACTCCACCTTTAAGATTAGCTGTCATATCCTTCAAGCCATAAAGCCCATAAGAGAAGATTACAAGGTTCAAGGCTTCATTATCCCTTGTATTTGTTTCTGCGATACTCTTGTTTTCCTAGAGAAAAAAATCTAAAGGCCGGGGTGGAGTTGTGTACATGACCTTGGATCAAAAACTGCATTGTAATATGGCTGAGTAATATTCCATTGTGTGTATGTACCACATCTTCTTTAAACAGAATGAAATAATGCCATTTGCAGTAACATGAATGGACCCAAGTATTATCATATTAAGTGAATTAAGTCAGACAGTGAAAGACAAATATATGATATCAATTATGTGTGGAATCTAAAAATATGATACAAATATTAATTAGAAACCAAAAATAGACTCACAAACATAGAAAACAAGCTATGGTTACCAAAGGGGGAAGGATCGGGGAGGGATAAATTCTGAGTCTGGCATTAACATATACACATTACTATACATTAAATGTATTAACAAGGACCTACTGTATAGCACAGGGAACTATATTCAATGTCTTGTAATAACATGTAATGGAAAAGAATCTGAAAACATATGAACTAACTGAATCACTTTGCTGTACACCAGGAACAAACACTGAAAATCAACTACTTCAATAAAAAAAAACAAAAACAAAAACAACCAAAAACGATTAGCTGTCATATTGCTGGGTTGCCAGTGGTGGCCCAGACTAGTTTAAACCAATCATCATAATCCCATCTCCTTTACCAAGTTAACTGGTTCAGGGACAGGAAGCCTAAACCAAACTTGAAAAGTCTTGCAGTATGTATTAGTTTTCTATGGTCTAGTCTACTAATTTATAGTTAGGCTATGTTTTTATAGCAACTATATTATTTTTTTCTTTATACACGTTTTCAGTTATTACAGTATTTAGGGAATGGTATTTGTAATGAGATCCTTTGATGTATAATAGGTCAGGCCAAGGGGAACTGACTCATGTTATAAAATACTTCCTTCAGGATGGGGCAGAGTTAGCAGATCCCCCAGCACCTTCCTGGCATTGTAGCTCTCCAGTATTTACCTGACACTGAACCTGTCCCTGGGATAGCACTGGATATTGATTGACAAAGGTTCTGTTCCAGAGGTTGCATAGTTTTTTTTGCCAAGGGTCAGACAGAAAATGCTTTGGGTTCTGCAAACCATGTGGTCTTTGTCACAACTACTCAACTCTGCCCTTGCAGCTTGGAAGCAGCCATTAGCAACATGAGCATGGCACCATTCTAATACATTTTCATTTACAAAAACAGGTTTGGAACCACAGTTTGCTCACCTCTGTTCTATTCCTTCCTTCCTTCCTTCCTTCCTTCCTCCCTCCCTCCCTTTTCTTTCTTTCTTTCTTTCTTTCTTTCTTTCTTTCTTCCTTTCTTCCTTTCTTCCTTTCTTCCTTTCTTCCTTTCTTCCTTTCTTCCTTTCTTCCTTTCTTCCTTTCTTCCTTTCTCTCTCTCTCTCTTTCTCTCTTTCTCTCTTTCTCTTTCTCTCTTTCATTCAATCTCCTAGCAGATCATTCCATTGGGGGGATGATATTTAGGATAGGTTACATTTAATTAGAGCTATTTGTATCTTGAGATGTGACAAACCTGGCCTCCTATATTGGGCAGTAGAGACACAAACTCTGGAGTCAGAGAAACTTAGGTGGAATTTCAGTTCTGCTCTGCAGTGGCTATGTGGCCTAAAGCCTCTCTCCTAGCTCCATTTTCCCATCTGTGGAATGTGGGTAAGAGTCTTATGTTAGGGGTGTGTTGTAATGATTAAATGAAAGTGTATGTTAACTGCCTGACACAAAGAAAATGATTAAAAAATATTAGTTTCCTCTCCACTCCCACAAAAACACAAGTGGGCAACGCCCCATCTCAACCATCCATATTTGGAAACCCTCTCTTGGATGGCTAATGTTGGAAATTAAAAATTAATCCTAATTAGCTTTAATTTCAGATGATGCTATTTTTAAAAATCTGCCCACAGTTTCTGGGAATTCATTTTGTTTAGCTCTTGCAGTCCTTTGCATGTTAACAACAGCCAACCACGATGCCACCAAACCATTTAAGCAAAGGCCTTAATTATGGTAACTCTGATAACCCTCTAGGAAAGTAAAGGAAAGCTATAAAATATACTATCAGATTTTAAAGGGCCACTATTGAAAAGAGATCTTGTGAAAAGACTAACAATTTAGATTCTATTTGATGTTTGCTATGACCATGACAAAGCTTTTTAGAACTGGTTTTACTAAAATTTATTAGGGAATTCACTTTCAGTGCCATAAGCAGTGGATTGTAAAAACAATATTACTTGATATTATTCCCCTTTGATAAGTTTAATTTTAAAAATATGCGTGCATATATGAGGCACTAGTGATAGGAAGTACTTTCACAGCAGGAGAGCAATTCTGTGTGTTTATTTACTTTAAAAAACATACTCAGATACTATAAAATAGAGTATATTTAGCACATGCATTTTTGGTTGGGGGATATTCAAGTCCTCCCATAATTAAAAAGCAAAAATAAAAAAAAATTCGCTCCCTCCCTAGAGAAATTATTAGAATCAAAGCTAACATGGCTATTTGACATTTGTAAAGCAATAATATCTTCAAAGAAATAATGTAGCGCAAAAGCAATATAATTTTGAAAAATAATAAGCATCCCAATAGACAAGAGATGTTATTGTTTCAAGCATGAGAAGTGAGAATTGGGTGTCTTGCTCAAGGAGCTTTGTCCTTGACTTCCAGAATCAGAACTCTTCAATACATGACTCAAGGCATTTGTTTCTTGGTTCACTCATTCATTCATTTACCAAACACATTTATTAAAGAATTACCATTTGTGAAGCACTGTGCTAGGTACTAAGAACATAAATTATTTTAGAATCAGATGTATAAGTAGTTGATTACAGTATGTTTTATAAGTGTTACTACAGAAATATGTACCAACAGCTGAGAGTGCTGTGCAGAGGGAAGACTTCATTTAAAGGATGGCAGACCGAGTGTGGGGAAAGAAGTGCTCAGAGACACTTCATAAAGAATGCAAACAGCATCTGGGCTAGGTATTTTCTGAGGATGAAAAGACCAGTAATTCTAGACAGAGTAAAGTGCATGATCAAAATTAAAAAAGCATAAAAGTGCACTTAGCATCTGAGCATAGTTGTGAGTACTTTGATATGACTAGAACATGCCTTCATGGTGGTGGGGGTGTGGGTTTCACACCATATTATAAATCTGGGTCCTTCAACCAGTTGGTCAGTGATCCCTTGGTCACCATATTTATTTTTCCTATGAAGTCTATGCTCTGAATGGCTGAAAACCCAGGTATATTATTGAGGAGAGTTCAGCTTGCAAGGAGCACAGACATGCCTCTGATCTTGGGTGATGGGAATTCACTATATGATATGGAGGAAATTAGGAGGCAAGTATGGGAAATCACTTTAATGGGACAATCAGGCCTCAGAAGAGCATTGTTTATTGGTCTCCAGGATCATCTAGTAATTCTAACATCTCAAAAGGAATATTGGGGTGGTCGTCACATAGAAGGGTGTTTGTTCTTTGTGCACAAGATTCCATTTACGTGATTTGGCTACTTTTGTTCTCTGCTTCTTCCTCCAGCTGTTGTTACTGCCCTCTGGCTATTTCTCAGTTTATTTATCTCATGAGTTCTATTTATTTATTGCTTCTACTAACTCATGGAGTCTGCTTAGTCTCTGTTTAGTTTCCTGGCTCATATATCCTGCTTTGCTTTAAACATCTCTCTTTGGGTGCTTTTATGTAAAAAAAAGAGTTAACCACAGGTCCAAGACTGCTATTCTTAGAAAGATCTGCTTTCAAGGTTGGCCCTGGACTGAAATCTGAGAATTTAGGTTTCAAGAGGGTTCTAGCCATTTACTAAATGACAACTTGGCTCACTGTGCCTAAATTGTTTGTACACACAATATGGTTTATGCTAAACACCTGCTTTCCTTCTCGCAGTCAGAAATTTAGTATGTGCCAGGAAAGGGTACCTATGTGACCAATACTCAGTAAAAATCTTGGGCATTGAGTCTGTAATGAGCTTCCTGGTAGCGAGCATTTCATACCTGTTGTCACAACCTGTTGCTGGAGGAATTAAGCACCTCCTGTGTGACTCTGCCAGAAGAGGACTCTTGGAAGCTTGCACCCTGTTTCCTCCAGACTTTACCCCATGCACCTTTTCCCCCTTGCTGATTTTGCCCTGTATCCTGTCACTGTCAATGCCTTAAGTATGACTGTAAGCTGAGTCTTGTGAGTCCTCCTAGCTGACTGTTGAACTTGGGGCTGATCTTGAGGAACCCTGACACAACCTTGTCTTCAGGCTCCTGAAGAAAGAATATCTTATTCACAATCCACTACTTGGTCCTTATTATGATCAGGCCCCTGGCTATCTCTTCCTCCTTATCTCCCATCACTCCTCCACCCCTTGTTCTAGTTATGCCAGATTCCTTTCTGTTCCTCAAGCATTCCAAGCATGCTCCTGCTTCAAAGCTTTTGTACTTACTTTGTTCCCTCTGCCTCTGCCTTTTCTTCCAAATATCTACATGGCTGTCCTCACTCATGACCCTGCTCACGTGTCACCCATCTAAAATAACTATCCCCTCCCACTCATATTCCTTAACTGTTTACTCCTTTATCTCGATGAATTATTCAGCGCAGTTATCGATATTTTACATTATATACTTTATTTGTTTAGTGTCTATCTTTCCTAACTAGAGTATAACTAAATGAAGGTAGTGACCTTGTCTGTTTTGTTTACTGCTCTATTTTTAGTAGCTAGAAAGGTGGCTGGCATACAGAAAGGGCTCAATAAATACTGCTTGCAGAAGGAATGAATTAATAATGCATCTGTTGGGCATATTTCTCATACCAGGCCACATTATATGCCCACGGAGAGTGTACAGATGTCTGCCTCTAGGTTGGGCATGTGGCAGAGACTGCTAATTATCTATCTGCTCTCTCCTTCTGTAGTGACAGAACCCCTGATTTTTGGCTGGGAATATAGCTACCAGGAATAAAGAGTACACTTCCCAGTCCCCTGTGCGGATAAGAGTGGCTGTGTGACTAAGTGCAGGCCAGCAGGATGTGAGTGGCAGCTGGATAGACAACACCTAGGAAGCATCCTCATAAGGGTGGATTCTATTTTTCCCTCCCTGTTTCCTTCTTGCTGGGTGAAACAGACTGCAAAGCTTGGAATTCGGGCAGCCATCTTGGATCACGAGGCAGCCCTGGTACTGGAAGGTACAGTCAATGGAGAAAAACAAGAAAGAAGAGGCCAGATAATATGGAGGCCAATACCAAGTCCAAAGAACCTACGTTTGGACTTGGACAAGAGTCAGCAATAAACTTCTATCTTCTTTAAACCCAGTCAAGTGCAGCTTTCTCTCACTTGAAGTTGTCTCTAATCGAAACTAATACAAGCACTAATCTCCAGTCTGACTTTTTGAAGTCAGGTGGCAGAGTTACAAAATACAAAGCATGATACCATATGAGCGATTCACTTTTCTAAAAGGAAGCTGTGGGCATGATAGGAAGGCCAGCAAGCAGAATGCTATCCTGTGGGAAATGTCAGCTGTGGAAAAGCATTATACAGTAATGCCCCATCATGACTTTCCTGCCTCCACATACCTGTTCGCAAAGTGATGTTGCTACTCCTTCCATCAAGAGGCAGGGGCTATGTCTCCACCCCCTTGAATCTAGGTTGGCCCATGACTGACTTGGACCAAAAGAATGTGACAAAAGTAACATAATGCCAGTTCCAGGATCTAATCTGTAAAAGACCCTGTAGCTACCGCTTTCGCCATTTGGAATCCTGAGATCACCAAGCTCTGAAGCCGGGTGTAGCTTACCAGAGGATGTGAAACCACGTGGAGGGCAACAGAAGCACCCCAGCGCAGAGCCAGCACCAACCGGCAGGCATGTGAATGAGGCCATATGAGTGACTGCAGGCAGGGCCATCCGAAGTCATTGCCAGATGGCCAGCCTACACAATCATAAAAGTGAAACAGCTGCTGTTTTAAGCCACTAAATTTTGACAAGGTTTGTTATGCGGTCATAGGCACCTGGAAACTAATCTAAGGGAATATCTGTTTCTTGCTGCAGAAAGATCCTATGACAAAGGTAGATATAAGTGAAAAGCACTTAAGTTTAGTAACTTTTAAAGAGAAATATAAAGTCTTCAGCTTACCCACTTTAACATTAAAAATAAGGAGCACAAGTCTTTACTTAAAAATGACGACAAATAGAAAAAAGGAGTAGCATAACATAGTAGAAGGAACTTTGGATGAGGAATTGGTAGAATTGGTGGGTATGGTTCTCTTTTCGTTAACCAGTTTTATGATCTAGAAAAAGTGGCTCAGCCTCTTAGTGCCTCATTTTTTTCAGATGTAAATGAAGCCCACCCCATGCTCACTCACTCATTCATTCAACACTGATTACCCCTGCTGGGAGACATTGTCATGCGGGGTGAGATGACAGTAGACTTTGACTTTCTACTTACACATTTCCGTATAATTTGATTTAAAAAATAATTACCTTTATAACCAGCAAAGATCATAAAGATGTTGTTATGGGCTGAATTTTGCTCCCTAACATTGGTATGTTGAAACCCTAACCCCCAGGACCTCAGAATGTGACTGATTTTGAAGATAGGGCCTTTAAAGAGGCAATTAAGTTAAAATAAGGTTGTTAGGGCCCTAATCCAATCTGACTGGTACATGATATTAATCCAATCTGATCAGTGTCCTTATTAGAAGAGGAAATCTGGATGCACAAGGAGACACCAGGGATCCATGTGCACAGAGGAAAGACCATATCAGGGCTTGGTGAGAAGGTGGCCCACCTACAAGCTAAGGAGAGAGGCCTCAGAAGGAACCAATCCTGCTCACATGTTTATCTTGGGTTTATAGACTCTATAGCAGTGAGAAAATAAACTTCTGTTGTTTAAACCACCCAGTCTGTAGTATATTGTTAGGGTAGCCCTAGCAGACTAACACAGATGTTTTCACCTCGAAAAAGCCCTAGTACCTTCAGGGAGCACATGGTCCTTATTCTTGAGGTGCTCATGTTCAAGTCGGAGGAGAGTGACAATAACTTTTGATACAATGCCACGTGATAAACAGTGCGGTGGAACCACGCAAAGAACAACACGGGAGTCCAGAGGAGGGGGACCCAACTGGCGGGAGAGGGAGACGGATGACGGTGGGTCCAGTGGGGAGGGTTTAGGAAACCTATGCTGGGGATGAAACGCCACTTTCAGTGTTGAAGAAGGAATAGGGGTAACAACTGTCCCATCTACTGGCCTTTCTGCTGACCCTCTGTGCTTGGTTGCCATATGCTGCATTGGTCTCAGATCAGGATTTCAAGAATCAGTAGAATCTCAACAAACACACACACAGAAGTTGGGGACTGGATATACCGATGCAGCGTTGCCAATGTTCCATTTTACTTTTTTTTTCCCCAAAAGGACATTTAAAATGCTAAGCAACACCATCACTGTATCATTAAAGATATTTAAACATTATCAAGGACAATCCCTTATGTTGAACACATTTAGCTTTAAGTTCCTTCCATTGTCCTTGGTTTTTGCACTGCACGTGCAGTAGTCGTACGTATTAGACCAGCATTTGATGGCCACTAGAGCTTCAAAGTAACTTTTATTAATCAGGTTATGAAAACAACATTTAACTTTTTATATGGCAAAAACTAGTTTTTCTCCAAAATCCATACCTCCCTTTCTCCATAGAAATAGAGATTATAGTCGGTAATGGTTACTCAGCTAGAGACTACAACTCCATCCTCTCTTCACAGTGACGTGGGATTGTGTGGCTAAGTTTTGGCTTATGGGATGTAAGCAGAAATAATGTGTAAATGGAAGTTATATGTAATTTCTGGGTCCTCTCTACCTTAAAACATAAGAGACTTGCCTTGGAGTTTCTCTCTTTTCCCTTTCCACAGGTTGGACCACTGAATGTGCCCACAACCTAACTCTGACCACGAGGATAAAGACATTACCTTAGGGAACAGTGAAGCAATAAATGAAAGGAATCTGGGTCCTTGAATGACTTTGTGGAGTAAAAATTCCCTGCCAAGCTGGACTGTTCTCCTTATGTAATGCGAGAAAAAAAAGAGCTTTTATGTTATTTAAGCTTCTGCACATAAATGTATACTTTTTTGGTGTTTCTTTTTGGGAACAGCTTAGTCTTTACTCTAGTAAGCAAGTCCTGCTTTCTCTTGCTTGATTTGATGGCCACAGTGATATCTGCCTTCTAACTTCCCCTTCAGAAGTCCCATGCTACTCCCATGCATTCGACCCACAGGGACAGATATTTACCTAATAGTCCCCTACCTAAGTGTGGAATTTCCCTGAAGGAGAAGCCAGTCACCTTCTTACTACTGTGCATGGTTTCTCCCACAAGTCTCTGCTTTGTTCCCTTTGATCTACTTACGGACTGTGGTTAAGGGAACCATTCCCCTAGTGGTTTGGCTGCTCAGCCAATGGACATGGTTCATCTTCAGGACTTTCCAACCTGCATCTATCACTTCCCTTTTTTACCTTCTGAGCGCTGCCTCTTTCATTTTCCAGAGAACCAGATAATATACGTCTCCTTTCAAATCACAGACACCTTGAACAGTCACTGAACTGGCACTCTGCAAGGTATAACATAAAATGATGAAATAGGGAAAGTATCTGACTTTTCAGTCTACATGGAAAAAATAGACAAATAGGCAATTATAAATTAAAGTGCAAAGCTCTATAATTGGGGTAAGTACAGTGTGTCATGGGAAGACTCAGAAGAGGCACCCAGCCCAGTGTTTGTACAGGAAGGAGTGTGGTCAACAGTGTTGAGTGAAACAGAGGTGTGGAAAAGGTCAAGTAAATGTGTATGTTAGCTGCATAAAGCTGTATGCCTGTTAATTAGTAATAAAACACCATTTTAAAACTTCAAATAATCTAGAGTATGTAAAATAAAAAGTGAAAGTTCTTCCTTCCACACATGCTAATCATAATAGCCATAGTGATTTGTTAATGTTTGGCATATGTTCTTCCAGATGTACAGATACAAAATTAGATATGCCAATATATATCCATGTAGGGTTTATTTTTCAAAAACCCTATCATAGTATACAAACTGCTAAGCAGACTCCCTTTTTCCACATGGACTTGTTTCCTTATCATGCATATATATTTACATAACTTAAAAAACAGTTCATAGATTTCCCTACTAATGATACATTATTTAATAAATCTCTACCTTTTTGACATTTAGGTTATTTCCCCCTTTTTTTTTTTTTTGCTTCTAACGGTAGTGTTTCAAGGAACATTCTATCCATTGGACTTAGTGACAAGTATTAAGTGAAAAGGATTACAATCTCAAAATTCTATACCTGCCCGAGATGGATGTATATGAGAAAAAAGTAGACATTTTTGGATATATGAAGTATCAGAAAGTTACTTGCTGGTTTTCTTTCTGGGGAATTTACTTGAGGAATCACTCTAGCAAAACAAAATCAAAGCTAAACTATATCTCAGGGAGATTTAAAATGTATAAAAACATGAATGAGTAATTAATATGGCAAAGTTAAAAGACCAGAATAGAGAATCATGCATGGTTTCTGAATGGGAAACTTAAAATTGTAAAGAAATCAGTATTTCCCACACTAATGTTTCAGCTGCTTTCAATTCCAAACAAACCCTGAAAGGGGCCTGTTTTTGAATGATGATAAAATTTTCTAGAAAAATAAGTAAGCAAGAATGGCTAAAAAATGTTTACAAAAAGGGGACGGGAGGTTGGTATTTGCCTTTTCAGATGCTGAAGAATTATAAACATACAATAGTTAGAGCATGTTAAGTACTGAAAATAGCCAGATAAATCAGTGACTCAGAAGTGACAACAGAGCTTATAAAATATAAGACGATAATAAGATAATATATTTTAAAGTTACAAAGTGAAGGGTGAGGAATTGTTTCTTTAATAATTAATGTGGGGGAAAAAGGGGTTTTTTGATGAATATTTTATTAGTACTTTGTACCACAGAATATAAACAAATAGATTAAAGAGTTAAAAATTCAGCCATAAAAAAATTGGAGAAGGTATAGAAGAAAGTTTATACCATCTCTTTATGAGGAAGGATTCCCTCGAGCCGAAAAGCAACGCAAGAAACCATAGGAAAAGATAATAGACTTGGCAACATAAAAGTATAAAATTTCTGTACTTAAGAAAAAATACAGAAAAAAGGAAAAAAGGAAAACACAAGCCACCAAATGGGAAAGATTTGTACAACATACGTTCCAAAAACCAGAGTTACTATCACTTGTCAAAACAGTATCACTCTGATACTGGTTAAATCCAATTCTGAGCCTAGTCTGTGCCTAAACCTTCACAGACGAATGTGTCCAAAGGAAAATACAAAACCATGTGTTCTGGCCTAACTTTAAATTTACTGTTAATTGCTTTCAAGTGAGACTTTAGCCCTGTTCTAAAATTGTTATACACTTCCCTAGTTCACTCACTCTCCCATGTTCCCTGACGACTATTTATTACCGTCTTCTCACACTCACACTTCAAACTTCCAGCACCTCTTCCCCATCCTCACTCAACTGATGATCTTGCTTATAGTAGTGATCAGAAGAGAATGTACACACACTCACACCACCATATCCCACCCACTAGCATCTCTCCTCCTGTTTCAGAAGAACCGTCTATGCTCCCCTCTGAACTATTTAAGGACAAGGATCTGTCTCCAGAAATCCCCTAGTTCACTCTCTCTCTACTAAAACAGTCCCTTCAGGCTACAGTCATGACATTATTTTTCACATCGAAAAAAAAATCTCTTTTGTCCCATTTCCCCTCAAATTATGCCATTTCTCACTTTTGCTTTCAACAATCCCTCTAGAAGGAGCTGTACACACCTGCTTTAACATTTCCAGTTCCTCAACTTCTGTTCTCTCTTGAACTCAATCCATTGGGCTTTTACCCCCACCAACTCTACTGCAACTGTTCTTGTTAGTGTCACCAATGACCTTCATTTTTGCTAAACCCAGTGATCAACTCAGTTTTATCTCACATGATCTATCAGCAGCTCTCGACACAAATATCAGCCCCTTTCCAGAAACATTTGGTTCACCTGGCATCCAGAACACCACTCTCCTGATTGTGTTCTTCCTGCCTCACTGTTTTTCATCACTAAAAGGGCCCTCCTGATGGCTCCACAACCTCCAAAAACTGTTCCACCTGTAGTCTTCCCCATTTCAGTGGATGACAACTCCATCTTTCCAGTTGCTCAGACCATAAATGTGAAAGTCATATTTAACTCATTTTCTCATACTCCACTTTCAACCAGACTGAGCTTGTTGGCTCAGTCTTCAGAACAGATCCAGATGCCAATCACACTTTACTATCGTCACTGCTACCAACCTGGTGCAAGGGATTAATACATAACCTCCTGACTGATTTCCCTGCTCCTTTTGTTCTGCACCAACTAGCCAGAGTGCTACTGTTCAGTCAGATTAGCATGTAAGGTCTTTACTGAAAACATTCAGACCCCAGTCTGAGGGTAAAAGCCAACGTCTTCACATATGGTCCACCCCCTCCTCATCCTCACGTCTGCACTCTCTCCTAGCTCACTCACCTTCAGTCATAACAGCCTGCTTACTGTTCCAGGAAAAAGCCAGGTAGCCTGAGCCTTTTCGATGGCTCCCTCCCCTCCTTTGTATCTTTGGTCAAATATCCCCTTCCTTGCCCACTCTCTGTAGCCTCTCCTGCTCAATCCCTTTCCCTCTTTTGCTTTTTTTTGCTTTATTTTTCACCTTCTCACTCATCGCCCTCTAATGTACTATATAATTTTACTGATTTATTTCGTCTATTGCTTGTCTACTTACGTTAGAATGTGAGCTCCACGAAGTCAGAGATTTTTGTTTGTATCATTTTTCACTGATGCAGTCCCAGTGCTGATACATAGCAGCTGTCCAAAAAAGATCTGCTGAATAAATAAATTAATTATGTTCAATGAATATACAAAGGACAAATGGGAGTGTAAATCTCTTCAAACTTTTTTTTTTTAATTGAAGTATAGTTGATTTACAATGTAGTGTTAGTTTCTGGTCTATAGCATAGTGATTTATGTATATATATATACATTCTTCTTCATTATAGGTTATTATAAGCTATTGAATACAGTTTCCTGTGCTATACAGTAGGAACTTGTTTATTCTGTATATAGAAGTTTGTATCTGCTAATCCCAGACTCCCAATTTATCCCTCCCTACCCCACAAACTTTTAAAATGTAACTTAACAATACAGTTGTCCCTTGGTATCTGCAGAGGACTGGTGCCAGGACCACCCCCATGGATACCAAAATTTGAGGATACACAAGTCCCTTATATAAAACGGTGTAGTATTTGTATATAACCTATGCACATCCTCCCATACACTTTAAATCATCTCTAGATTACTTATAATACCTAATACAATGTAACCACTATGTAAATAGCTGCCTACGCACAGCAAATTCAAGTTTTGCTTTTTTTGAACTTCCTGAAATTTTTAAAAAAATATTTTCCATCTAAGGTTGGTTGACTCCCCTGATACAGAACCTACAGATATGGAAAGCCAAGTGTTCATAACAGAAGTCTTAACTACATACTGAGTAATGTCACTTTTAGAAATTTTTCTTAATGACAAAAAAAAAAAAATCTCTAACCTGCTGTGGTTCTCAAATGTGACTGCACACTGTAATTACCGTAATTACCTGGGGGAGTGTTCTAAAATATATTGATTCCTGAGCCCCACGTCAGAGATTCTGATTTAACTGGTCTGGACTGGTGGTCATGATATTAGCACCCTAAGATGATTAGCACTGAGATCCATTCATTCATTAGAGGGTGTAGGTGGTAATCCTGTTTGTATCTTTGGGCCCATATTTTTCATATACAAAATGAAGGGGTTAGAGCACATTATCTGTAAGCATCCTTCCAACTGGGACACTCCATGTTCATATAGGAAAATCTCTTATTTAGGGATTTATAGGAAATATTGTTTCTTCCTGGTAATTTATTGGTATATGTGTGTGCGTGCATGTGTGTGAAAGAAGAGCACATGTATCAGCTTTGCAATGCCCTGAAATTTTTTAAAAAGGTACTTATTTTTTATCATAAAGAAACTGAGATAAATCAAAATTTCACAAAGTTATCAAGCCCTCCATTCCAACAGGTGTCAGGCATGAAGTTAGGAGAAACTGTCACATGCTTCTTGTAGGGCCGACTAGAGCAAGGAACAGGACTCTGAAACCAGGAGAGCTGTTTTTTTTTTTTTTTTAATTGTCATTTGTTTATTTATTTTCACATATGTCTTAGTTCACTGGGGCTGCTATAACAGAATACCATAAACTGGTGGCTTATAACAACAGATATTGAGAAAAACATGTATCTCATAATTTTGAGGCTGAGAAGGACAAGATCTGGTATCTGGTGGGAGCCCACAGCTTGGTTCACAGACATCTGTCTTTTTGCTGTGACCTCACATGGTGAAAGGGGTGAGAAGCTCCTGGGGGTCTTTTTTTTAAGGGAATTAAATCCATTTATAAGGGCTCCGTCTTGTACACCTAATCACCTCTCAAAGGCCCCACCTCCAAATACTACCACACTGGGGATTAGATTTTAACATACAAATTTTTGAGGGGACACAAACATTCAGTCTATAGCAACACAGGACACTGGAAAACATCAGCAAATAGCAAATACTCTTGTTGAAGCATGTAGGTATACAGGATAAAAAGACTTTTGATCCTACAGAAGCCTTCTTATGTTCACTTTGTATGAGTGATTTGCAGCATTTTCTACAATATTCTTTTAAGTACGATGTGTATGATATATACTGCAGTTAGACAAATCTTTCACCAATAAAGAAATAATTTTGTATTAGTTTTGAGTTAGGTCAGTTGCCAGTAATGTTTGGTTTTTCAGCTGAACGAACAATAAATTCAGGCAGCTATTTACATGTGTGGTACACTTGAAAAGAACTTTTTAGAACAGAGAAGCCGAAGTCATTTACTCTGTCATTAGAAAGATAATGTAGCTGAGCTGAATTACCCCATTTAGGGGTGCATTTCTTCCCAAGGGAAACTACAAAGTTATTCCTCACAAGCCGACTTCACTGCCCCCACATAATTAGACACTGGGGATCAGATAAAATGCTGCTGCACTTATCACTGTGAACTACAAACTTTCAAAAAAATCTAATTACTCACTTAGATAACCAAAAAAATGCACTTTTTTAGGGAAAATAACCTGTTTTGGAGAAAAGGTCATTGTATGTAACAGACAGAGGGCTTTATATCCCTGCTTTGTAACTGAGTATGAAATGAGAAAATTCACTTCATATGAATTAATTATTAAGTAATACGTAAATAAGTATAACGTGCTTATAAGTGTAAAATGCCTGGCACATAGCAAGTGCTCAGTGTGTGTTAGCATTTATCATTACAGGGATGATTTATGTGGTTGTTGTTGCAAATATTACTAAACATTACTTACGAGGCTTTGGTTAAATCTTTTTATGATTAACGTAAGACCTTTTATTTTTAACCTTGCCAGTTATGCTACAAAGTGGATTATCTCTGTGTGAACACTGTAGTTCTTGTTAAATTTTTTTTCTTGCTAGTTTCACCACGCAAGACGTCTAGTGTCAAACAGTATTTGGCCAGGTGTTTTACTGATGTTGTAATAGTTTCATTTTATTTTATTTTTAAAGATGCTTTTCTTTTTTTAATGGGTTCACGCAGGACCTCATGCTAAGCATGTGTTCTACCACTGAGCTATACACTCCACCCCTGTAATAGTTTTAAATAGATGGATAGTACAAAGAAAGTGAAATGACCATCGGAGTCCCAGAAACCAGAACCTGGTAGTGAACATGGGTAGTGGGT
The DNA here is from genome assembly GCF_048773025.1 of Camelus bactrianus. NCBI lineage: Eukaryota > Metazoa > Chordata > Mammalia > Artiodactyla > Camelidae > Camelus > Camelus bactrianus. The sequence goes on along the minus strand of NC_133543.1, from coordinate 85,339,966 downwards.
GGTGGGCAAACTTTACAGGAAAATATTTATCTGTGAGAACCCAGATAACCAGAACCTTATGCACAAGATTCTAATGGATGCCTTTCTGCATTGTACTGGATCTCACTAAGCAATATAATATGTTCTTCACACAGTAGTGGTGTTCAGGTTCTGGGCATAAACCACTTATCACCTCAGAATAAATTTATGTTTGGGCTATGAAAATGATGAAGGTCCATAGAACAACATCTTAGAAGACCATGAAGTCATCCTGCGAATATAGTAAAGAGTCAGCAGTATAATCATTATGACCTAACTGGCTGGGCAGAGTGATGGATCTTTGTTTATTTCACTGAATGCTAATATTAGGAAAGATTACCTGGGTGGCAATAGTTGCTCTTCTAGACACCTCCTTTTTTTTTTTTTTTTTTTAAATTAACCACCACCCTTGAGGGGTTGGAGGTAGTTGAAACCAACTGACCTGGGTTGAAGAGTTCCTGTGCTGCCCATGCCATCTTGTTTCTTAAGACTGTCTTTAATTTTGGTGAATGAGAAAGCACTTGCTGCCACTTTCTTTCTGAGAGCTGCTGAGTTAGTAGGGAAGGAAGTGAGGGATGTTCCGCTGAATTCTGTCCTGTGGGGGATGGGCAGAGCTGGGCTTTTCCTCTGAGCACCAGCTTCTGCTTTTGTGGGGTTTGGTTTCCCAAGTATCTGGTTCCTCTTTATAATAGTCAATAAAATTGGTTTGAGCAGCCCTATCTAATTCCTTTTCTGGGAACAATGACCCCAAGGTGCAGGGAGTGGCTAACTTTCCTCAAACGCTTGGCTACAATTCTGTTAAATGTTCTTAATTGGTTTCCTGTCTATTGATAATATCTTAAAGACTTCATCAAATCTTAAAAAAAAAAAGAGGGAGTCTGATTTAAATATTGCTTCTGAGATGATGCTTTTTTTGTCTGTGTTGAAGAATATAGCTTTGAGAAACATCTAGTTGAAGCATCCAGACACATCAGATAATAATGGTAGAATGAGAGCTTCTGATCCAGACTGGGAGTCTTTGGGAGCCCTGAGGTTGGATGTGGCTCTGCCATTAACTGACATGTTTCATCATTTGTTTTATTTGATGTTGAAAATCATGCTAATAATATTATTTTACACCATTTGCCAGCATTACATCAGTGTCTTTGGCACTCTGGACCTTATTTGTCTAAGAACTGGAAGCTTCTGCTTCTTTAAGAATGTCTTGACTCTCTTGCTAATTGTGATTATCTTTGAAACGCTTTTTTTGTGCTGTAATATATCTAGGCTATTTGTCTGTAGATGTCTGGGAAGTGGTGTGGTTGAGCTAAAAATATTCAGAAAGATTCAATGAAAAATTAAGTCTTCTGCCATACAAATTCTCTGATACTCTTCTCAACATATCTGTTACCATCTCAAATAGTTAGATGATCCTCTAAAGCCATATAAATATATCTTGCTGCTAATACTTTATTGCTTTAGTTTATTTTTGACTCATAATTCCACCACTGTAATTTAAGTCAAAAATCACCTTTAGGCTGGAGGGCTCTTGGATCAAGGTTGCCTAGATTCAAAACCCAGTTTGCCCTTCTCTGGCTGTGTGGTTTCTGGTGAGTTTCATCATCTGTAAAATGGGGATAAAAATTACTAGTCATCACACAGGATTGATGAAATGAATAAGTAATCACACCTTAAGCCATTATTGTTTTCCTTTTCTTTAATAACAGAAAATAGGCGAAGGGAAAATATTGTCTACTATTTGCTAGGCACTGGTTGGACAATTTATGAGCCCAGGTAATCCTTCATGAGGTAGGCACCCTTTTATTTTGGATGATTAAATTATGACTAGAAAGCTCAATCAATTGTCCTAAAGGTAACACAACTAGTAAACAGTTCAAACCCAGGTTTGTTTCTAAAGCATATGCCTTTTTCACTATACAACATAAAGAAAATTTTATTCATCTTTTCACCCCAGATTATAATGTTTCAGGGTTTCCCACTTGTTGTTACATGATTTTTTGGGGTGTATAAGGGCAAGTTCGTAACACTGTAAATCAACTATACTTAAATAAAAATTAAATTAAATTTAAAAAATAACAAAAAACAAGGGCATGATGACAGCTCATGAAAAGACATGGAGGAAACAAATGCATATTACTAAGTGAAAGAAGTCAACATGAAATGGCTAAATACTGTATGATTTCAACTATAGGACATACTGGAAAATGAAGACAGTAAAAATATCAGTGGCTGTCAAGGGTTAAGGGAGAAGGAACTATGAATAGGTGACACACAGATTTTTAGGGCAGTGAAACTCTATATGACACTATAATGGTGAATACAAGACATTATACATTTGTCCAAAACCATAAAATTTACAACACCAAGAGTGAATTCTAAGGTAAACTATGGACTTTGGATGACAATGTGTTAATGTAGGCTCATCAGCTGTAACAAATGTACCTCTCTAGTAGGGGTGGGATACTGATAATGCGGTAAGGTTACGCATGTGTTGGGGTAGAGAGTATGTGGGAAATCTCTGTACCTTCCTCTCTAAATTTTGCAGTGAATTCGAAACTTCTCTAAAAAATAGTTTATTTAAAAACAAGCACAGGGAATAAGAGCAAATGGGGAATGGGTGTAATATGAGAGAAGGCTAAGGAAAAATAATGTTTCCAAAGGAATTTAACTACTTGTCTGTCTACCTAGTATTACAGAGTGAAAAGCACCAAGACTAGGTCGGACAACTTGTGCTGACGCGCTGCTTGCTCACAAGCTGCTGGGTGACCTTCAGCAAACTACCTCACCTTTCTGGATCTCAATTCAGATATGCGTAAAATGAGGCGGTAGAGTTGATCCCTAAATTGCCCTCGGGTCCTAAAACTCCAGTCTTGCAGCTAAGGACCCATCCCTACCTTTTTCTTCTTTCAACCCAGACCAGCCTGAAACTTGTTCTTACGCTACTGCATACTTTCTGACGGACCCACTGGGTCCTAAAACACAACAACCGTTTCCCATGACCGTGAGACTAAAGGGCAAGGGTGGAGGACTGAACTCTGAGGGGAAAAAAAAGTGCAAGAAAACCCAGAAGTTGGACAGTGACGCGTACTAACCTGCATAAGAAAGGCTAGGCAAGGCAATGCTGACTCTGCGCAGCGACGGCGGAAGCGGGAGGAGGGTGGGGCCGAGAGCCGATTGGATGGCTGAGGGGGCGGGGCCTGCGCTGACAGTATTGGGGAGGAGTGAGGAAGGCTGCGCCGGCGTCTCTTGACGGTTTCCGTCCTTTGGCTTCCCCTCCCCAGTGCCTGGAGGGCGGGGCGTTGGGTGTGCCGACGCCATGTGACGTCACAAGGGGCGGGGCGTCCCGGGAGGGGTCCTGCCGGCGCGCGGGCGCGTTCCGCAGTCGCTGTTTGGGACGCTGGGTTCGTGGTAGCTGGTTTTCTGCTCCGGGTTTGCTGTCACAGCCTGTTCCTTCCTGGAGCCCGGGACAGACAGGGCACGCGCCCGTGTGTGTGTCTGTGTGTGAGCGGGACTCAGGGCGGAGGCGTCCTGTCGCTGCTTTTTTTTTCTTCCTTTTATCCAAAAAAGGGGGCAGTTCTCACGCTTGCCTTCCTGTCGCCCTATTGGGAGTGGGGTTGGTGTGCGGAGTTGTTCGTCTTTTTTTCTTTTAAATTTGTGAGCGCCCCCCCCCCCGTTTTTTTTAGGCTCAGTGCTCTCTGGGCTGGTTTCCTCGGTCCCTGACTAACCGCTTTCTGCCCCTTCTCTCGCCACCCCAGCCCAAGGTCGCCCATCCGCCCTCGCCCCTGGTCCGGGTGGGTGGGAAGCTTTGTCCCGCTCCCTGCCCACTCGAGTCTCCGCATCGTAGCCGCACCTGCCTCAATATGAACGGGGTTAACGACCCCCCTCTTTTTATAAAAGATATTAAGCCCGGACTGAAAAACTTAAATGTCGTCTTTATTGTCCTGGAGATAGGTAAGTGGGGTCCGCAGCCGCTCCGCCGCCCCCTGTGCTTCACGGGGCCGGAGGGAAGGGTGCTGCCGCCGCGAGCCGGGGGCTCCCCTCCCCCTCCCCTCCCTTCTCTCTCCCCTCCCCCACCCACGTGGCCCTGTTGGCCCCAGCCGGGGCTTCAGTCCTACCTGCGGCGAGAACCCGGGGCTAGACCTCTTCCCACCTTTCAGGTGCATTGTGATCCTGGAGGAGGAGTTAGCTTTTTGGAAATCCTCATTTTCTAATATACCCCTCCCCCTTTTGATTTTTAAATCTTCACAGGACGCGTGACCAAAACCAAAGACGGCCATGAAGTGAGATCATGCAAAGTAGCAGATAAAACGGGCAGCATCACTATTTCCGTGTGGGATGAAATCGGAGGTCTTATACAGCCAGGGGATATTATTCGGTTGACCAGAGGGTAGGTGTGCATAAAAGTGTTGGGGGGAGGGTGAGAGCGCCTTCTAAGTAGGAGTCTGCGGAATTGACTGACGCCGGGGACCTTGGCAAGTTCTGAAGTTCCACGTCTTTTCAGTGGGCTACTCCAAGGAGTTTGAGCCCCTGAATGTGGCTCAGATGGTGGACACCGTTGGGATGTAATACCCTTCCCTTTAAAAAGCAGTCAGTTTCAGCCGAGAATCTAACCCCCACCCACAAGTCCCTCTTTACAGATTAAGTAGATTTTTAAAACACTTTTCTGAGATTACTCAATCTTTTTAGTAGACTAAGTTAAGATTAACATCAATATGTTCTCTTTTTCGTAAATTAATTTAATATAGTTATCATTTAGTTTTTTTTCCCCAACCCTTTCCCCTTTTTCTTGACCTTTGAAATCCTGACAGTATTTTATTTGTACTCATTTAGACAGTGTGGACATAAATTAAGGTTGTAATTGGAGAATTTAGCAGTTTTGTGGTGTCAGATTTGTACTGGGTTGTAAAAGTTAAGAGGGCAAGTTTACGATATCTGGAAGCCACATTCTCGAAGACGATTTTTTGTGCCCACTGCTGTAAGGTCAGTGTTGTACACAAACCAAAATGATACGCAGAAAATGTTTGGCAGAAGGATGTCTATGATACCTCTGTCCAAAAGAGTTAGTTGACAGATTGGCTTTCAAAAACAAACTTTTTTTTTTAGTTAGTAGACTGCCTTTAAAGGCAAATCTTTATCTTAGGAAGGTGAAATGCCAGAAAGGGGTCTTAAAAATAGATCTTGGAAGCTTTGTGATCAATAGAATTGTAATAATTTATTGATTATAACTATAGGAAAGGTGGATGGAGACTGATGTTGGCATAGTAAACAATCTCAGAGAAGTGCAAGATCACCTTACAAGTAGGAGCTTAGAGCCCTTCTTTTGTATCTGACAAGTCTTACAACATCTTCAGGAAGTGAAGTGCAGAGTATTATCAAAGAAGGAAGTGAGAGTCAGGACTTAGACATTTTATTCTCATACACTGACTCATTATGACACTAGTTGTGTCTTTCAAACTTCCATATCTTTGATTTGTACAAAAGAGAATTCCTACCTGGGTGGGTATGGTGAAAACTAGCATAATTAAAGTTTTTTGGCTGCCAAAGTATCTCATCCAGTGATTAAAAGTATTTTATACAGCATCACATTTCAATTATTTCATAGTTTGTAGTCACAGAAAATACATAGATGTGTCCATCAAAAAAATTGTGGAAAAACTAAGTTCAGTAGCCATGCAGTGTATATAGGGTTTTAAGGAGTATAGTTACCGAAGAAAACCAAAGAAACTATTTTCTAACATCAGTGTGACCTTGAAGTTACTACATTTTATCAACTTCCTTTTTTGTAAAATGGGAATAATTATACTTTACTTACTAAAGTAACACATCTAGCAGAGTTTGGACCATAGTAAGGCCCTTTAATTCTGATTTAATCTAAAATCTAAAAATCACTTGAAGAAAGGCATACATCTCAATAATGGTAATTTGAATATTGACGTGTTTATGAGAAAACGCTGCAAACACTGATCTCATTCCGGAAATAAGTGAAAGTTAAATGTTTTAGTTACAGTAACTTTAAATTTTCTCTCAAAATAAGCTTTAATTTTTACTTTAGGAAGGTGAAATATTAGTGCACTGACTTCTAAGTCACTTTTTGTATAATTTAAAAGTGGTCAATGGAGTCTTTAATAAATAACCCTTACTGAATGAAGAGAAATATATAACATGGAGCTAGCAAATTTTTATTAATCTGTGTTAAAAGATGAACTATACCTAAGTTAAGCAATATTTGGTTATAATTTATCATTCTAAATCATGCCATTACCATAGTAGTTGTACAAAGAACTACTGAAAACCAAGCCTTGGGCTTATTTTATAATATTGATTAACTTACATTTTTCTTAGATTTGTGTGAATTATTTTACCTAATGATGCTGTCTGCATTCAGAATGGTTTAGAGTAAATAATAGGTTAGCCAAGTTGGTGCTAAAAATTGTCAATTTGGAAAAGCAGGTAGGTGAAAGATTTGTGATCTAAATTTTTTAGCCCATTGATTAAATTTTACTAAATTTTCAGTAGCTTAGGAACAACACATACTAGCCTATGTTGTTTTATGGAGGCAGGGGAAAAACCATATATCAGTATCTGATAAACCAAGCAAATGAGTGTGAAAGTAAACACTATGGTGTAAATTTTATATGTCCTATGACTAAAAAGTAATTTCTGCTTCAGCCTCTGCAATTTCAAAGTTCTCCCTTTGTTAACTGACTAAAGATGTGATCTTTAGAGAAAACAATGCTTGCTCTGCAGAAAGACTTCTATTTTTTAGAGTTATTTATTGTTTAGTTATGTCAAAATTTGGCAGTAGTGCTTTCTTTGTATTATTCCTTAGTAAGTAACAAGTTAATCAAAAATTAGCTTAACTGTATTTGATTTACTATGTAGACACACAGTTTGATCCCCACCTGCACCCGAATACAGAAAATACAGTATAAAGATTTACTTGATTTAAGTAGAAGGGAATATACATATTTCCAAAGAACTGATGTTTCTTTTCTTTCTAGGTATGCATCCATGTGGAAAGGATGTCTGACACTTTATACTGGAAGGGGTGGAGAACTTCAAAAAATTGGGGAGTAAGTATTAAGATGCATTTCATGTAATTGAATAAATTACAAACTATATCTACAGAATAACTGGTAGGTATCAACTATAAACCTCTTCCTTGGCTTTTTTTGGCTGGTAAACTGAATGCCTGCAGCAGGTTAACTATAAAAATAACTGCATGTATGTGCTAGTTTAACAGCTATCAATACTGTTCCCTATGGTTGAGAATGTCAGTTTTTCCTGGCAAAGAGCATTAAGAAACTGCACTTGAGACATTCCCCAGGGACCATTTCTGTAGGCTTTGGGAATGTGTATCTTTCAGGCATCACAACTGCCATTTGAAGTAAGTTCTGTCTTCAGGTGAATTGCCAAATAAGAAGCTGTGTATGGATTTTAAGCCATACATTTAATTTTTCTTTTTCTCTGTTTATGGGTGAGTATGTACCCATCTGTAAAAGGACTTGCAGCAATGACAGTTGAAGTCCTTTATTTATCTACAGTCTACGGGCCTTACAGGCAGCTGCAATGGACGCTTCCTTAAACCACTGGTAATCTCTACCCTGGGGGATCCATCCTCTGTAAGCCTCCATTCTGGTCTAGATGTTTGGGATGTTCTCATAAAGTGTGGTGTAGGCAACGAGAAATCATAAAGTTCATCCTATTTGGTTAATGCCTAAGACATCTACTTAATGCCTGTCAAAATAGAGGAGAAAGAAAAAAGGGAGGGAGGAAGGAAGGAAAGGAAGGAAGAAAGAAAGGAAGGAAGGAAGGAAGGAAGGAAGGAAGGAAGGAAGAAAGAAAGAAAGAAAGAAAGAAAGAAAGAAAGAAAGAAAGAAAGAAAAGAATCTCTTATACTGCAAGGATAAGATACGTGGGGAAAATACACAATCTTGCTAGCTTTCAAAGATCAGAAACTGGTAACACTGCCTTTGCTAAAAGGAAAACTAGGACTCAACTTATGTTCATATTTAGAGCAGTCTTAGAGCAATGTGTTCTGAGAGGTCTTAGCATCAATGTTACAGAAAGATTTAGGATCCTGTGCCGATCTTGTAGAGAAGTGTTTGTAATAATGGAGGTTGGTTATGTGAAGAACCACTGGAGGTTACTCAACACTTAGTGACTTTGTCAAAGTTAGTTTAGGATTTACCAAAACTGGTTCTAATTTATTTGTGGGGTCAGAAGCTAAGAAAATGCTTATGGGTAATGTTAATTAATATACACCATAGTCAGCTGATGAGAAGCATTAGGATAAACAGTTGCCTTGATAGCCAGTTGTTTTTATTCATGCCTGCAGCATCCACTTTTAACCTTGAATGATTATCTTTGCAGATTCACAGTGATTGGTCAAAGAGGGACTGGATGAGTGTGTGGGTGGATCAGTGCAAATCCATCACCACTGCTGGAAAAACCACTCTGGAACCCTAAACATGGTTCAGTGGCATCAGCCTATGTGGAAAAACAGGACAAAGATGTGTTTCTGAGTCCTTGATCTTTGACATTTATTTTTTGCAGTAGAGAAGAGTTAGAATACAAAATAGAATGTTCTAAACATTGTAGCGATCAGATATTTGATTTTCTTATGCAACATAAGCATTTAGGAAGTTTCTGTTGTAAATGAATTTAGTTAACATGTCGCAGTTTAATTCATTTGACATCTAAACTCTTCATTCCTGTAAGTTATGCATGTTATGTAAAGAAAGGTTGATTATTTCAGAAGTCATTCATATTGTCCTTTATTGTCTTTCAGATTTTGTATGGTTTATTCAGAAGTGCCAAATTTCAGTGAACCTAACCCAGATTACCGAGGACAACAGAACAAAGGGGTAATTAATCCAAATGTATTGTCTGTTTTTGTGGTTAGGCTAAATTTGACTGTGTACTATAATCCTATGGCTAGGATGCCAAACCTTTTATAACTTGGGTATAATGAAGATAGTTTTTAAAAAAAAATCCTTTTAAATAATTTCCATTCTGTATATCCTGTGAGTGTATATTAAATATACCATCAGCTCTCCGTATCCATGGATTATTCAGCCAACCAGGATTGGTTCTAGTGCAGAACCCTCCTATACAGAGGGCTGACTGTAGTGCACCATTTATACAAGGGGCTTGAACATCTTCTGATTTTGGTATCTAGGGGGTCCTGGAACCAATCCCCCGGTGTACTGAGGAACGCCTGTATATGCCATTTAGCAGTTAGCACTTTAGAGGAGTGGGGAGTAATATCAGGAAATACAGTAAGATGTAATAGAAGTTGTGAAAGGTCTGGGAACATTCCTGAATATTTTAACATGGAGAGGACTTGGATAAATCTTTTAAAAAATTATTTTTAAAAATCTTTGAAAGTTAAAAAAAGAATTGCTACATGTTGTTATAATAATATAAATGCTTTTTTTTTTTTGAATCTTCATTTGATTAAATGAAAACTTCTTTTTAGGCACACAGTGAACAGAAGAATAATTCCATGAATAGTAATATGGGTACAGGTACATTTGGACCAGTGGGTAAGATTTTCTTTTGCATATTTGTGATCAGGTGTAAGAATTAAGGGAATATATCTTATGAAAGGTTTAGAGGAAAAAAAATTGTCTTTAGGCATAAATTGGTGCTAAAGGGAACTACTGTGAAACAGGGAATTCTCAAGTAACTGATTTTCTAGAAAGCAGATACCCTCTTAAGCTAATTTATTGAGCACATTCTGTATTTAAACATTTGGGCTAGTTACTGGGAATGCAGTGATGAACATTGGCTAATAATAAGAAATCTAAGTTTTGGTGATGCATTATGTTGTTTCCCATTGAATTTTACAAAATTTCTGTAATCTAGTGATTGTTTATAATGCAGGATAACTGGTTATTTTTGTGTACTGAAAGCAGTTTATCTTCAGACGAATAGTTCACCTTAATTTTTCACATGCTGATAGCTGCCTCCTTAAAAGATTAGCCTTTACCCCTCAGATACCCTCAAATGTCAATGTCTTGCATCCCTGTTAAAAGTCTTTTGAAGTCTTTATTCTTAAAGGCCTGAGGAAAAGTCTTTTGTGATTGGCGTTCATTAGGGAGCTGAAGTTTTACCTGACCTGTTGGCTACACATTTTGGCACAGCTGATGATCATCACATTATGGGAAATTTTCTTTTCCTTAGAAAGTTAGAATCACATTGTCTCTTTTGAAACATTATTAACCTTATTTGAACCAAGTGCCAACACTTACATACCATTTTGCCCTTTCTTTGTTCTTTTTCTGTTACAATGTAGGTAGTGCATTATCTATGCTTTTTTTCTACTTTACTCATCTCATTCTGGTACCTAAGTTGCTCTTTTTTCCTCTCCCTAGCATCAAGTTAATGTACAATAATTTTACATTTGGAAAAACCTGGAACTCATGAGTTTTTTTCTAGTAGTTTAAAATTAAAAGTGTTTGTTTTCCTTAATATTACTTGTAAGCATTAATAGCATGGGTTAGAACTTCAAATAGATATACTTCTATAGATCAGTATCTGAAAATGGTGATGATTTTTTTATATTCTTTTTTAGGAAACGGGGTTCAAACTGGCCCAGAAGCAAGGGGATGCCAGTTTTCATATGCTGGTAGAAGCAATGGCCGGGGACCTATAAATCCACAGCTACCAGGAACAGCTGATAATCAAACAGTCATGACGACAATAAGTAATGGCAGGGACCCTCGGAGAGCCTTTAAAAGATGACCTATGCCAAATACTCACATGTGGTCTTTAAACTACGTGCCCTACTTGAACACTTACTGCACTTTTATTTATTGTTAACTGTGAAGACTGTCCTTTATCGGTTTCCTCTTACATTTTTGGTTTGTTAATGAGTGATTTGTTTTTTATAGCAAAACTATTAAGCTGCTCAAGTCTCCTATTGAAGAACAGGAACACTCTGAAGAATAGGGGCATTTATTTTTAGAGCAAAAAGATCTCTGGATATCCTCTAAAAAACCTGCACCCATTTCATGGGTGAGTTACTTAAGACATCAGCATTTTAGCCTCTATGAGTCTGTCTTCTGTATACATTTTGTAATATTTGAAATAAGGCTCAGTGGGACATATTCTATTGTCTTAAATTCAGATATTGCCAACTAAAGCAATAACCACCAAAAAAACAAAAACTTGGTCAATGCTAACAGCAATATGAGTGTTCATGACTCCAGGAATTCTTTATTGAGTGACTGCCATTGAGATTTTCCAAGGACTGAATCATCCTAAACTCTTTATTACCAAAAAATATGTTCTTTATTGGAATTATGGAACAGAATGTGATCTGCATTACAGCAAGACATTTTTAGAAGAAAGCTACATTTATTTTAGGGTAGTCCTACTAATATTAGCTTCGTGCATTACACTGAGTGAAAATTGAAAACTGAGGCCTTGAATGTTTATTTTTTGAAACTACTGTGTTAAATATTGCAGTTTAATTTGAGGGAGTTATGAAGTCATAATAAATATTAACCTAATTATTTTTACAAATTATGGTAGATAAATACAGTGAAGGCAGTTCAAATTGAATTCATGTAGAAATATGTAATCTTGATTTATAGAGTCCTGGGTATTTGCAGAAACTCAGCCTGGAGAGAAAATCCTAGGTATTTACTTTATTTGAAGGGGGGTGTATGTGTTTATTGTCAAAGTTTCTGAACACATTTCACAAAGCCTTATCAGCAAAAATTAAGAAATGGCTCTCTCAAAGAAGTGAATACAGCTTTATGTAGAAATGGAAAGGCAGAATGTATTTATGTGTTGTAAGTGGTCTCCAGTTCCACTTTTTACTGTAGAGTGGATAACTGGTAAATTTTTCCTTTGTTAGAATTCAGCTCTTCTTCAACATTATCTCTTGAATAAAACTTGCATTAATGTTAACAGACCTACCTTATTTTTACTCTTTTAATGATTTACAATGGAGAGCCAGTACATTTTACTCTAATTATGATGATGACTTCAGCCTGCTGACTACTTAGCTCTGTGTCACTTTGTTATTGTTTATAGTACTTCAGTAGCTGAAGATTAAGTTTTATAGAAGTAAGTTTTTCCTTTATTCATACACTGATGATTATAGTTAATTTGGCTTGTGACTAGTATTTTCTTAAGATGTTCACAAAATTACAGATGATTGGGGTAAAAAAAATATTATAAATTAGTACATAATTTAAAAAATCTAATTAGAGGTAGGAGCACTAGCACTGAGTTATTTGTGGGAGATTATAGTGTTAGAGGTGATTTTAAAAGAAAGGATTTTAGAGTTTTGGAAAATGAAAATATAAGATATGAGTTGCTGAGCTTCCAATCGTGGCCTAATTTTCTCTTCACCTGTGATGTTGGGCAAGTTATTCCACTTGAAACCTCTGTAAGCCTTAGGTTCCAAAACTATAAAAACAAGTAAGTAAGTAATATTACCACTCTGTAGAGTTATTTAAGATTTTCCATGTGAATGATTGGAATGATTTCTGGCACATAATAAGCAGTTAAATGTTTGTTGTCTAATCATACCTCAAGAATAGAAAAAAATGCAGGGTTAAGTGTGGAAGTACTGTTACCCTTTAGCATGTTGAGATTAACTAGAGAAAGACGTTCTGTTTTACTTTTGTAGTTGACACTTGCCTCAGTAATTTAATCTTCTTGTTCTGTGTTCTTTATCATTGATTAACAGATTTCTTTTTTCTTAAGGGAAGCCTTCAAAACCAAAGCAAAGTGAGTTACAATCCATAATGAATATTTGCCTTCCAGCCCACTTGGACAGTACTCATCAAGAAGTTAAGAGGAAGAAGTTTCCTGCCTTCCTCCTTCCTGGCACATTCAGCTATCGACTTTTAAACAAGTTTAAACACCTACAAAACACATAAGCCATTTAGTATAGAGATACACACTACTAAGTTTGGGTCCCATTTTATTTCTACAAAACAGTTTTGAAGTGGATTGAAATCTCATCAGGCAGGGGGCCTGTCTTATCTGCGTAGGTTCTTTGGGGAGTTGCTACAGTACAGAAATGGAAAGATGAAACCCACAGGGCCAGATAATGATGCGTAATAGTAAAGGCTGCATTATGCTTTCCTGTGAACATTTAGACACGTTTTCCTATGTTTTACCAGCTCACTCTTTGCTTTGTTCCTGTAGTTTTCGTATTCTATATTTGAGGACAGTTTAACTTGAGGATGCCCTAAATATTTGTTATCACTAAGTATTTGTCACTTGGCTTTTTATCATTTAACATTTTAAGAGAGTTTTCTGAGTTGAGTAATAATGCCAAGGGAATGATACTAAAAACACGTAGATGTGATGTTAGCAAAAAAAAACAAAAAAACAAAAAACAACAGTCTATGTTATCTAAAGAACATTTAAAGTATTGGAAGGTGGTTAACTGGCCCTAAAAAGTTTTCTCAGAAGGTACAAATTGAGAGTATTTTACATCAGTTTTAAGACACAGTGGCAGTTAGATTTTATGTGGCTCTAACATTCCAGTTCAGTTGCTGACATGACTTCCGTTTTCTTCTACCTCAATAATACCATTAAGTATCATAATGTACCTAATGGCTGTTTGCTCCAAGCAGTTTTAGGCTGCTGTGACTCTTAAGAGACATATATTTGAAAGGTTCTAGAGACAACTAACTGGAAAACTATGTGAAAGCAGTTTCCACATGGAACACTTTCCAAAGTCTGTTCTTACCTCTAGACTTGTTCTTGGGATAACTTGCCCTATGATGGCTTTTTGTTTGTTTAATCTAATTTTCCTTCTCTTGTTTTATCCCCTATCTGATGAGAATGAACATTTTTAGTAGGAAAAGAGGGTGACAGTTCTCTGGTATGGGTTTTATGACGGGAGTAAAGCAGATGTACTTAGCCATAGTGAAGACCTGTGAAGTATGCTTCTGAGGAAATCTAATTGTGACCTGTCATGAGTATGTTGTTAGGATTTGAGGGAGAAGCTAGAAAACACTTTAATTTCCAAGTATATTCAAGTTTTCCCCCAAATTCCTTGAGGTTTACTTTATTAGGGATGCCACCAAAATTTGTATTCGAATACCATGACACATTACTCCAGGTTTCAGAGCTAAAGAGTACAATGTTGTTTGTTAAAGCACCAATCACAGACTAAGGAACAGACAAGAGAATCAAGTCGAGCATGTTTCCAAAGGTGTTACTAAGAGCCATTTACCACTATGAGAATTTGTATGATGTAAAGAAAATGAACATTTCAACAAGTTTGACAAGTAGACATTTAAGCCTTTTGAAAGGACTTGATAGGTAATACACAATTTTATTGCGACTCTCCATAGTTTTAAGAACATGCCTACTGAGAGCTTGGAGACTAGCTGCTGAATTATATGAGAGCCCTGGTCTCTTAAGACTTGACACCACAGTCCTCATGGGCACATCATGCTTATTGTCTCACACCCTCAACTGAAGGAAGTACTGTTGATGAGTCTTTAAAAACCAGTTCTTTAACCATTTTCAACCAACAATTTAAGTACATTTTTTCTATTTCTTGTCACTAAAATTTATGCTACTGGACATGGAAGAGATAGTCCAATTTCTTAGTTCACATATTGAAAATATGTTGAATAAAATTCTCAAAGAATAGTTTATAAACGTCCTTGAGATTCTCCCCAGGAACTTGTTAGAGATACACATGACTTCTCTGCTCAGAAGGATAATTTATAAGTGGGAGAGGTGCAGTTGAAACAAAGACCTGGAAGATGTTTGTTTCCTGCCTTAATATCTCTCATTAATACAGAAGTAACTTTGTTTTGAAATATATATACACACATACACATACCAGTTTATCTTTATGGGGCTAGAATATACCAAGGTTCTGGATTATAAAACGTGGAAAAATTACTTAAAAGCATATAATTCCAGAGGTCAGAATTAATGGGTAAAGCATAGTAGTTTCAAGCAGAATAGAGTTTTGAGTATGGCCTCTGAATATGAGCACTGTAAGTTTTGACTTAGGTTCAAATAGAATATATTAAAATCAGATTATCCATAGTGGAGTTGCCTAGCTTCATCTGGACCTGTGTAGATCTAAGTGAAAATGAGCCTTTTCACTGAAGCTTTCTGTTTAAAAAATTAAAATAGATTTTACTACTGCTTATTTCAGCAAATGTTTGCAGCATCTTACACCTTCCTCATATCTCCCAGAGCATTCCTCAATTCCCTACTTTATTATGTGGAGATGCTGGCCAAACAAAAATGGGGCTGGAGGCAGGATAAACATTCCTGAGAATGCCTATAGAACCTGCCACTTACAGATCTCAATCCTGTTCTGTACAGAGGGGCAGATATCATTAAAATTTTCCATATATAAGTAACATACAAGACATGAATTTGACTGCCACATGGGACCTAGTCTTTTGTTTCAAATGTGTATAACCCCAGTCGGAAGCTGAGTAAGACCTCTGACCTAAGTCTGGACTGCTTAAGGATAGACCAAACCCAATGAAAACGGAGTCGTCAGCACAACTAGTGCCATCTACTGGGTGATTACTATATTGTTTCAGTAGTTTAGGAATCTGGCTTAATGTGGGGAAAAGTTTCCATTATTCAACTGGATAAAATTTTTTGATGGGTTAAGCATGATATAGAAGATCATTAAGGAGAAGTTGGGCTGTCTGTTTAGTTTTAGTTTATGAACAGGCAATACTGATGTCAAAAGTAAATTCCCCTTAGTTAAGCAGGTTTATTAAACAGCTGCCCCTAAAGTTACAGAAAATACGGGAATTGTTGCCAAGTTTTGTATTCTTGTTAGAGTTGTCAATAATACTGATGGGAAGTGTATAAACTGTTAAAAATATCTTTGGGTGGGTGGTGGTTGGGTAAGAACAGTTGAAGTAGAACACGAAA
This sequence comes from Camelus bactrianus, assembly GCF_048773025.1. NCBI lineage: Eukaryota > Metazoa > Chordata > Mammalia > Artiodactyla > Camelidae > Camelus > Camelus bactrianus. The sequence goes on along the minus strand of NC_133543.1, from coordinate 85,324,048 downwards.
AAGCCCTTAGAAATTGTATTCCTTTACTAAGTGGTATTTTGTCAAATCCTGGCCAAGTGACTGCTGCTGTTCTTGAAGTTATGTTAGCTTTGCAGAACATAACCTATTTTAAATGCCAGATACAATGTGCATTGCTGGAAAGAATATCATTTTGAGCTGAAGGGATCTTGGTTTCAGTCCTAGATCTAATATTTACTGGCTCTATGACCTTGAGCTTTGTTATAAAATGAGGATATTGGGGCTGTATACTGGCAGGGCTCTGAGAACTATGTGAGTCAATGTATGCAAAACATCTGTTCCATATCTAGGGCTCAGCAAATGCTATGCTCTTTCCCCATGAGCAATGGAAATGAGGCAAATACTGGTCATTTCTTCATGCCGTTATTAGGAGACAATCTTTTCCGTAATTAAAAATCTGAAATATACGCAATTTAAATAACTGCAATTAGGTTTTGTTTTTTAAAAACAAGCTTTTGCAGTCTTTTCTGGGTGCAGAAAAGTACATATGCTGACAATTTACCACAATTACCAAGACTGCATGTGTGGTTGAGTCTTCATCGAAAAGATCTGCCCAGTAGCTGAGGACCCTGTGCTGTTTTTCCATTCATCTTTGCCCAGAGGGTGAGGACATGATTATGAAAGTGCAGGGGAAAAGGGAGGACATGTGGGCCAGGTTTATGTCAGGCGGGAGGTCAGTGGCCAAGAGGAAAGCAGAGGACACTGGAAGGAATTCTATATTCGCAGGGACAGCCCTCAGGACTGCTGTGTATCCAGAATTTGCTTGTTTGCTTTTGATAAAGTATTGGGTAATTTTCCCCAAGGTTTTTTTTTGAAAAAAAATTAAAACATGCAGTGATGTTGAAAGAACTGTAGTGTAAACACCTGTGTCCTCACCAGCTAGATTTTACTGTTACCATCGGACGATACTTGTTTTTATTACATCCGTCCGTTCATCCTATTCTATCCATTAATCTATTTTCAATACATTTCAAGTAAACTGCAGACATCAGTGCACTAAATATTTCTCTGTTTCAGGACGCATGTTCACTGGAGTTTACTGTTTTGCAGTTTTTAGTGTAAAATTTACAAAGAAATGCACAAATCTCAGGTGTACATTCATGAGTTTTAATGAGTAACTCCAACCCCTATCAAGATACAGAACAGTATCATCACTCTAGAAACTTCCTTCATGCACCTTCCCAAGTCAATCCCCTTCCCCAAGTCCCCAGTAAAACTAAAGGTAACAGTTTCACACGTCAGCTTGAGATTGCCTTACTGAGTTACACAACTCGTTTCGATCATGCCAGAGCAGGGCCAAACCCAGCCTCGTCATACATCTCACAAGTATAATTCCAAGACCTTTTATTCTGTCTCCTTGTTTCAATTTAGCTCCAGTTTTGCTCCTACTAATAAATTTTTTTTCCCCCTCAAAATTGACATCTGACATACTAGACTCTTGGGGCAGAAACTGCTAGAATGAAGACCAGCTGAGCAGGAGGACTTGCAGTCCTAGGACTGTGGCTAGAAGGAGCTGGCTATCCAGGACATACCACTCTGCTCTAAGCAGCTCTGGGTCAGGGGTTGGAGGGGGAGCCTCTGGCAGGACATATGAAGTCCCCTGGGATGGAGTACCAGAAGTAGAAGAGGTACACCAAAATGTCAGCGTTTGTAGGTCAGGTGCTCAGCTATTCAGCAGATTTTGATTCTAAAACTCTGATTTGCTTAAGGTATGAGCTGACCAGAGTGTTTTCTGCTCCTTAGGGTTTTGCCTTTTCTTGTCATAGGCAGGGATTGAGAGTTGACATACTGAAGAGTGTAAAAGTTCTTTGCCAAAGAAAGAGCCCACCACTCTCAGTCTATAGGGGAGCACCCCTGAATGAAACACATGAAAGAAAACACAACTGTGTGTTCTTTCCCAGTCTGTGCACACAGGTAAGCACATACACATTAATCGCTGCCAACAAAGTCATTTCTGCCTTAAGCTCCACACTTCCCGGACTTAGATATTTTCCTTTTTTCATTACTTGGTCTTTCCACTTCTTTAATAGGCTTAAGTAACTTATTGAGCACTAACTATGTGCCAGAACTATGCTAGTGAGTTCCCTACATTATCTCACTGATTCTATTAAATGACCCTGTTATCGAGGTTTTGTTGTTCTCACAGATTTCAGATAAAAAAACTAAAAAGGATTGAGTGATTTACCTGAGATCACACAGACAGGAACCGACAAAGTCGCCCACACCAAAGCCTATACTTTCAGCTACCTAGCAGTATGGAAACCGGGAGGCTCCTGCTGACTCACTGGACAGTGTGGAAAGGAGATGGGGTTTGAGTTGGTTTTAAAAGGGAGTGTCAATTCAGCTATAGGCAGAGAGAGAGATGGAGAGCCCGAATACAGAATTTGACTAACACATTTTCACCTGGAATTAGTCATACTTTAAATGTCAACTGAATACAGGCTCAAAGAAATGTAGTCTACAATAAAGATGGTATCTTAATAGGGAAACTGGGATAATTAGATCCTCTCTTCCCAACACACACACACACACACACAAATATTAGAGAAACACAGGTGAATTCCCCTGTTACTCGGGAATGGAGAAAACTTTTCTAATAATGGCTCAAAATCCAGAAATATTAAAGATTGCATGATTTAAAAAATAAAGCATGAAGACAAATGATAAATTGGGGGAAATATTTGTAAGTTATATTACTGACAAAGGGCTAATAGTCCTAATATATAAAAAGCTTGTAAAAGTAGAGAAGGACAATCAATCTCTTAAAAAATGGGTAAGAAATATAGGCAGGTCACAGGAAAAAATTCAAATGACTCCTAAGCAAATGAAAGGAATACTCAACCTCACTCACACTGAGACACAAATTAAAATGCCACTCAGATACCATCACTCACTTTTAGATTGAAAAAAATGTAAAAGTTTGAAAACACACTCTATTGGTGACACTATAGGAAACAGGCACATTCATTTGTACTGGGAAGGAACGCAACTAGTCTAACCCCTAGGGTTGGGCGGTGGGGGAGGAGGGATTTGGAAATTTTACATTTAAATCTTCCCTGTGACCCAACAACCTTGCCTCTGGCGATCTGCCCTTGTAGCAGATTGTGAATACCTCTGCCTGTCTGCATGTCTTGTGCTAGTCACCCTCTTCCCAAAGCCAATGGGCCTGTCTGAGTGCTCCTAGGACAGGGGCAGACTTTATGCAAGCAGAAGGTTGAGAAGTACTTGTGCGCTGGGGCTTGAACTCTGTTGATGTGCCTGGAACCCTGAGAGAGACACAAGAACGCAGGATGAGGGCTGGCTGCCTCACCGGAGCGTGAGAGGCCGCTCAGGCACCTTGGGTGGCAGCTGACCGACCTCTCTAGAAGTCAACGAGCCTTCTTGGACTATCCAGTTCCAACTGACTTGACAGCTGACTTCAGTCACATGAATGCGAACAGCAGAAGGAAGGACAGGGCTGAGCCCTGCGAAAACTGCTGACCGTCAGAATCTTGAGCTGATAAGTGACGTTGTTGCTTTATGCCACTAAGTTTTGAGGTAATGTGCTATAGTTAGCAAAAGCTAACAGATGCAGTACTGAAGATACACTGGCCAAAAGATGAAAGGCATGTTTACAGAAGCACTGCCTATAGCAGCAAAAGACTGGAGGCAATTCAGAGGTCCACCAATTTGGGAATGGCTGAATATAACACAGGGCATTCCCTCGATGGAATACTAAGCAAATGCAATAGAGATTTCTGCACACACTTTTATGAAGTGATTTTTAGGATATATTTATGGAAAAAAGCAAAGCACAGAATCAGACATACGGTGTGCTACTTTTAAAGAAGGGGCGATGTGAGTATTTTTGCTTTTATTTTTAAAAATGGAAGAATTGATAAATTAATGAAAAATAATCTCTTAAAGGAAAAGGAGAGAGGCACAGATGGAAGCTAGACTTCACTAAATGTTCCTTATTTTGTAGACATAACTTTAGAATCATGGCAATGTTTTACATATAGATGTACACACACACACACATAAAATCATGAGAAGACACCAGCTGAGCACCTGTGAGACTCACTGGAAGCCTGGCTGAGATGCCAGCGGAGCTCATTGGGAAGCCATCCATTTGGGTGCTGCTGAAATTCGCTGGGAAGTGAGCGCCCCTGTGCAGCTCATAGCTGTGGCCGCTTTCAACTACAAGAACAAGCATGGGAGAGTACGGTGGAACCTGTGAGAAATGCCCCTTCCTCTTCCAGAGTCCCTCTGATAACGACAAAGCTCAATATCTTGCCAGTCGGCGAGAGAGAAACGTTCATAGGGTCCAGCTCCAGTATCACACAGCGGAACAAAGAAGGGTGAATTTGGAGCTGAAGAGTATTAAATTGCTAACTGGCACACATACTGAGATGTTTATAGATGAAATAAGAGGATATCTGCAATTTGCTTAAAAATAATCCTGTGGGTGGGGGTAGGGATGGAACAGAATTATTCCCATGTTAGTAACTGAAAAGATGGGGCTGGTATATAAGGGTTCATTAAACTCTTCTCTCTGCTTGTTACATGTATTTTTCTCATAGACAGGATATATGCATTTATATGTTTATCTCATATATATATGAGGTACATATTATATATGAGAAAACACATGTCTATATAAAGACAAATATAGGAGACGTTTGTTTTCTTATACGTCTCATATGTATCTCATGTATGAGATAAGCATGTAAATGCATATGCATATATGTATGTATATATAAAATTCCCTACTCATTTTCATTATAAAAGATGTTTTAAAATGTGAATGACACATTATCTGCTCCTAGAAAGCCCATACTGTATGTTATAACCTAGCAATCCAGGACTGCTCAGAATCTGGGAGGAGCCAGGCATCGGCCTTGTGCGATCTGGGGATGGCCTGACTGAACTGTCTCTCTGGGTGGTGATGGGAGAGAAAGGGAGTTCCCTCCTATTGGGAAGTTTGGGGTGGGGCCAGGAGGCCAATACCGGTAGGAATATGTTTCTGACATTGAAAGTAATTGCCTTAAGTGAGTTAGTGTGTGTCAAGCACTTAAAACAGTGCCTAGAATGTTCTAAGCTGTATGTGAGTGTTTGTTGTTGTTCGTATTTCATGTTCATGATTTGCCCAACCTGCAATACCCCCTCTGCTGATGAGGCCCCCGCTTCCTTCCTGAGGTAGTATCATCAAGACTTCCTATAACCCAGGAATTCAGACCTTGAACCCTTGAAGGAGAGCTGACCAGCATCTAACAGTGCCCTGTTTTTCTGTTTCTTGCCTTCCTAGGGGAGAAGCAGCAGTAACGGAGGTCTTAGTAAGGGCAACAAAGTAGAGCCTCTGCCAGCAGTGCTGGGGAGGTGGGGGCGGGCAGGCAGAAAGGCGGCCAGACGAAAGCAAACGTGCTGGTCATAGCGAGGGCAGCAGAGCCTGCAGCGCACAGCAGGGCCTGGACAGGGCAGGTGCTGATGCAGCCCTGGAGTTCAGTGCACAATGGGCACCACGTAGGTGCCTGCAGGGGCGCAGGGAAGTAGGTGAGACATCTGGCCACATGGGAGGGGAGGGTGCCAAGGAGTTCACCAGCTAGTGGGAGGAAGCTGATTAAACCTTGACTGGAGATTTTGGAGGGAGGTATTTCAGTCACTGTCCCCTAGGTGGTGGCAGTGTGTGTATGTGTGTAAGTGCGTGTGACACAAGCATGTGTATGTGCATGTATATATGGGCATGCAGAAGTGGCAACAGGAGACTCAATCCCCCAGTAAAAAGGAATCAAACTTCATATTCAGATTAAATAAATGAGTAAGTGAACATTCCTGGACAGTCAACCTGATATATATTTTCTTCTAGAGTAGAGCTGCATTTCTTACACATACACATTTAATTTATGGGAATTCACCTAAAAGTGCCTGGCTTAGCAAGCAAACAGCCTAAACAACCAGAAAAACAAGATAAAAGTTGGAGAAAGACAAAAATATTCATTCTAATAGTGCATCTACCGTGACACGAACAACTGGTGCTCCCCTGGGTTGTCGCAGCTCCGGTGCTTCTCACAGTGGAGCGTCTTGCTGCCTGTGAGAGTCTAGCCCTTAAAGACCTGATTTTCTTTTTTGCTATTTTTTTTTTAATAGAATATGCACTTTAAATGCCAACCAGCTACTTCATTCAGAACTCAATGAATAATACCAATGTCTCACTCTTCTTTCTTATGAAATTAAACATTTTTGGAAATTATGTTTCTCATGTCTCATATTAAGTGAAATCATTTGAAAGTGATCTATATTACTAAGTAGAGCTGTATACACAAAATTATGCCTTCCAAATTACTTTAAGTGAATAAAAAATTTAGCTGCTACATGGTTTTAGTTTACATGCTGCCTTTAGACCCTAACCCTGCATAAAACATGGTTTCTCTGTATGATTTCTGATACATATATTGAATCAAAACAAATGTCTCGTTTGTATGTGTTTATTAGCATTACACAGAGGATGTGTCAAAATTCAGTGTTTACCCTTTTGTTTCATACAAAATAATAATAGCTCCTTAAAAGAGCGGGGTGGAGTTGAACATTAAAAAATGAAGGCAAAGTTTGAATGTGTCATCTAGGGAAAGAAGGGCCAACGGATGCTGGAAAACAAACCTTTTTCATATCTCAAAGGGACTGGGTAGTAACAGGTAGAAGAGTGACAGAGCTGACACAAGGACGTGAACTTGGCTATATAGATTGCAAAACCCAAGTCTGGTTTCCCTGGTCTTATGTGACAGTGTGAATATTATAAATTGCTTATCATATCTGAGCCGTCGGTGCCCACCCCCACCTCTATGGTTTAGACACACTGTATGATGGCGAGAAGCACTCGTTGATCCAAAGCCATCTTGTGGCTACTGCTCTGTGGGACTGAAAGGGCCCTTGATTCTGCCTTATACCTTCCCTGTTCTTTTTCTGGACTCTTCCTTGGAATTATCAATACTTCTGGGGTTTCAGCTTGCCTGGAGTTTTTGTCGATTGGAGGCAGAAGAGCGTCCTGGGAAGTGAAGCCGAGCTGGCCTGCTGCTGGGGCTCAGCCTCACCAGCTTCCCTGCTAGCTGTCAGACTGCATGATGCTTGTGTTGAGGGGAGAGAAAGGGGGTGGGAAGGGGTGAGAAACTTCCTGGGAGGAAAGGATCTGAGCATGTGGAACGTGACCCAGAACAAAGTCATCAGGGCTAAGGGAGGAAGTTCTGAATACAATGCAGCGACTGTTCTCAGAATATGTCCTTGGTCCTGCAGTGCTGGCCGGATCCCGGGGAAGGAGAGAGCTGAGGAGATAAGGGGAAAGTGCTGATGCACTAAACTGCTAACATGTCAGGCACCAGACATTGCTGAGATTCCTCTGGCGTAGGGTCAGACACCACTCAGGCCAAAGGACAGACGAGATGTTCTTTTACCTGCACCTCAGGACTTACCTGAGGATTCAGGGGGTTGCCAACTGGCAGAGTGTTCGCTGCTGGGCTGTGGGGGAGCAGGTGCACACCCAGAGAAGTGGTGGCTCCTGGGTTGTGGCCAGGGGCAGGGGGTCCTAGAGCCCTTTGGTAGGGGAACACTTCCCAGGGACCTGGAGTACCTGCATCAATCCTCCAGTGTTGGTTAAACTCAGTATTAACTCTTCTGGTTTTAAGTCTTTCTAGGACTTCAAATTATCTCCTTACATATAGCATGGAATTATATGGCTTTACAGGGGGTAGTTTCAAATGTATTAATGTGAAATAAATTTATTATGCTCTAAAACTTTAACTTGTCTTATCTGTGAATGAATCAAGCCTCTTGTTATGGGGTATACATTTTTGGCTTTCCTGTTGTTTATTCTTTAGACTTTAGAATGTCAATAATGCAACTATTTTTTTAAAGTAAGAAAATATTTTAGAAGAGTTCCCAATACTTTTCAAGAATGGTTGGGGAAGAAAACTAGTTTTCTCAGTTTGTTTTATGTGATTTCCACACAAACCTCCTAAAGCAAAATCAATATGCAACAAAATCCTGGAGCTGGTGCTGTCAGCTTCTCACTCATAAGTATATTAGATTGAATCCCCTGTCCTACTCAGGTACTCTCCCTACATTTTGTATCCAGGTACACTTTGAGAAAACCAAATGCAAAAATGTCTTGTTAAGTGATAATTTCTATTTTGCACTCATCTTCCCTCTTGCACTTCCCCCCTCTGCTTCTAGCAGATGTTATGCAAAGCTGCATGGTAGGGTTTTTTTTTTTTTTTAACTTTACAGGAAGGAAGGAGAGAAATTCAATTTATAAGAATAATTGGCTGTTTTTCCCGATCATAGAGGAAGGAGAGAAAAAGACGTCAGCAGGCAGAGCTGTATCCTCTGCTGTTTAATTCTTACCTGCCTCCTCCCTCTTTCGGATTGGTGTCGGGGCTCACTGCAGTTCCAGAGGAGGCTGGCATGACCATCAGCAAGGCTACTTACAGGCCTGGGTCTTCTTCGCACCAATTGGGCTTGCAGCCAATTCTGAATCCTGCCACGCAAACACTGCCTGTGAATAAACGGCAGGTCAGTCCACTGGCTTCTTTTCCTTTCTTCTACAGTCACACACAGAGCCTTGCTTTAGGCTTCTAGGAATTAATAGAGGAAGAGACAAACATTAGACTACCGAGATTCTAATTAACTTTGATGTGGATTTATGTGTAAAGTTGGATGAGTCACTGATTTTTAATAAAGGGGAGAGAAAAATCTTAAAGATTAATGTAATAGCTGAGAACACAGGAGCGAGAACTTTGATGCTTGCTTAATTCTTTTTCCCAGCCCACATCATTTAGAGAAAAAAAAATACCAAAGTCCTTTACAAAGTGGGGAAAGGAAAGGGGATTATGCAAATTCAAAGTTCACAGGACTAAATCATTACTCTTGTGCAAATGAGCTTCTCCTTCATGTGCTTTTCAGGAGTGTTTTAGGGCTATATTTGCTGAGGATACATTCCTGAGGATAATGAGAAATGGAGGCATGATTAAAAAAAGAGACTGATTATGAACTAATTGCTCTTTCTGTACGTTACAGAGTTGTATGTATTGAGTTTTCCCCCTCCTCCCATCCAGTCCAGGCAGCATGTCGGGAGCCTGCACCAGTATGGCTACCTTTCCAGCTGTCCTTACAGTGGTCTAAGCGCTTCATTCGCTTCAGGACCATTGCTGTCCTGCCCCCTCTTTTGCCCTGATTTGAGGACTAGGGCAGAGCAAAGGTTTCTGATGGCCAGCAGAAGCTTCTCACTCTTGGGTGCACTGGTTAAAACCAGCAGCTCTGTGGGCTCCCAGGCCACTCACTTTCCCATCTGATGGAATGTTCCAGTGTTGAGTGTGATCAGGTTAAACAATTTAGCCTTAAGCTCCCTTTGGCCTGATAGTATACAGCTGCAATATATAAAGATATATTTTGAGTGGTTGTATAGATTAAGTATTCAACTTTTTCCTAAATGGTAAACTGGCAGGGTGATAGATAGGAAACAATGCACAAGGCCTTACTGTGTCTGATTAACCTTGACTGTGGATGGTTCTGTAGCTTACACAGCTGGTTTGAACAAAATTGTAATTTCGCAGCCTTACCAAAAAAGTCATTAATCTTTCATTATTTTATAAAGTAGGAATTTAGTATATATTTACTGATAATGAAGGGACATGTAGGGTGACATAATTTATTGATACCTTATTTCAGACTTGAGTTCTGTGGACAAATATTTATAAATAACCTCCTGGGATATATATCTTTTCTCACCTGCCATATTTTTTCTTAGAATAAATTTATGAGACTCTATGAGATTTCTGAGGGAAGTAACTAATAGTGGTGAAGACTGTGAAGGCTGACTTCAGGCTTTACCTCTTATGAGCTGTGCATCTTTATTTAAGTCACTTAACAGCTCAAAATCTTCAGCTCAAAAATAGAGATGATACCACTTCATTCTCGAGCTCTGTATTAAGTGAAATAACATCTGTAATGTACATAGGCCAGTGTTGGGCATGTAGGAAAACATTTATTAGCATAGCAATTATTCCTAGAAATAGAGTTGCTGGGTTAAGGGTAGGATGTTAAAAATATTAATACAAATTGCTAAAGTTAATCTTAAAATTTTGATTATAAAGTTGTGGGACTCATTATTGAATATATGATAGTAAGAGGTAATAGGCATGCCCGTGAATGTAAGAATCTGCCCCTAGTATTCACCTGTTTGTTTTTTATCTGTTCTCTCTTCTGATAACAGCACCTTGATTTTCCTTGGGAAAACCGTATTTCCTCCATTCTTAATCTTAGTTCACTGGTACTGACCCCATCCTGTGGCTTCAGCAGGGAGCAGGAGTATATGAGACAATCCTCAGTAATCAAGACAACATAACCTGCCACAGTGATTGGTTCAGTAATGGGCATATGATTGAACTGGGTCATCGAGTCCAGGATGCACATTGATATTATTGGGAAAGTGACACCATCTTTTTGCTGGGGTTGCTAAGACTTGAGTTGCTGGTGACTATCTTTGCTCCTATCTATAAAGAATCTACTGGGGAATGAAGCATGAAGAAATGCAAAGTTGAAATATGGAGATGTTTCCTGGTGACCATGTTTGAACTCTTGGATGTAACTATGTCACGTTTTGAGTTACATGAGTCAAAATATTCCCTTTATTGCTCAAATCACTTTGTGTTGGGTTCTTATTGAAAGGTGACCAAACCTGATAAATCACATTATGTCCTTCAAGGTCACATCCTGCATATGAAATAAGCAGAGTTTCTATCATATTAAATGTCAGAGACATTTATGTTCTGGGATATTTCTGAATGCGGGTAGGTCACAAGTCAATACGAGTTATGCGATGCATGTCTGAAGCTGTCATTGGATTAAGACTCACATTGGACAGGTTTAGGTTTCCTTCAAAAGCATTACTGCAACAATGGATATCTGTTGATTACTTGGTAACTAGCCGTGTTTCTATGAAAGTATGTATGAATGAAGGTAAATACAGGGAATTTTTAAAAAGCTGAATGAATTGTTAAAATGAAAACCTGCAGACTATATCTGTTGGTGTTAATTTCTAAGACTTCTTCCCTGTAAGTTTGCATTACAAAACATAAGCATTGTTTGTGTTTGACTTTTTCATTTGTCCACATTGAGACTACAAAGGCTAAAATAGAGGGTCACAGAAAACGAAGCCAAGCAGAACGTAAAGATCAAATTTAAGAGGGCTTTGAGCACTGGTCTAAGGCATTTGCACTTCATTCTTTGTGTAATGAGGCGTCCTTAAATATTTTGAGAAAGTTTCTAGAAGGTTAATAGGGCAATAATAGAGAAGAGACAGGAGGCAGCATTACCGGCCTATTGCAGTAATTCAGGCTGAGATTTAAAAAAGGGGGTGGGGGCTTTGGGAGTGGAAAGAAAACAATGGATGGGGGAGACATTGAGAACGAGGAATCAACAAGACTTGGCCACCACAAGAATAAGGGGCAACAGAGAGAAAGAGTCAAAGATGAGCTTTTGTCATTAAGATTTTTAAAAAGCCAAGTTATTTAGGGTAACTGGTTTGGCTTGGTGGAGAAGCGGTGGGGAAGATAATACATTTGGTTTTATATTTATCTGAACTTTTTTCTATTTGGATTTCAGTTCTCTTAAAAGTTGAATGTAGTATTTAGAGTGGAAGGTAACCATGAGGCAGCCCTGGAAGTTGAAAACTGCTCTCCTAGAGCTATATTTAAAGAGAAGTATAAAAAGTAACTTTATGTTTAAGTCTTTGATCCATTTTGAGTTGATTTTTGTATATGGTATAAGGGAGTGTTCTAGCTTCATTGTTTTACATGCTGCTGTCCAGTTTTCCCAACACCATTTGCTGAAGAGACTGTCTTTATTCCATTGTATATTCTTGCCTCCTTTGTCGAAGATTAGTTGACCAAAAGTTTGTGGGTTCATTTCTGGGCTCTCTATTCAGAAGATGTGGTGTATTTATACAATGAAATACTATTCAGCCATAAAAACTGACAACATAACGCCATTTGCAGCAACATGGATGCTCCTGGAGAATGTCATTCTAAGTGAAGTAAGCCAGAAAGAGACAGAAAAATACCATATGAGATCGCTCATATGTGGAATCTAAAAAACAACAACAACAACAACAACAACAACAACAACAAACAAGGCATAAATACAAAACAGAAATAGACTCATAGACATAGAATACAAACTTGTGGTTGCCAAGGGGGCGGAGCGTAGGGATAGACGGGATTTCAAAATTGTAGAATAGATAAACAAGATTACACTGTATAGCACAGGGAAATATACACAAAATCTTATGGTAGCTCACAGAGAAAAAAATGTGACAATGAACATATATATGTTCATGTATAACTGAAAAATTGTGCTGAACATTGGAATTTGATACAACATTGTAAAATGATTATAAATCAATAAAAAATGTTTTAAAAAAAGTAACTTTAAGAGTAATAATCTTTATCCATAGCTTGTGACCATATTAACTGATCTAAAGAAAGAATGGCTCATTAGAAAGGGGGTTGTTTGGTAATGAAGTACACAAAATGGTGAGTCATGGAGACAGTTTGGCAGTGCCCCAGAAACACTGTTTGGAGTGGTCTGAGGCCTTGGGCAGTCTGATGTGATTGGCAGCTGTGACCCAGCATGCTGATGGATGGATGTACCAGGCTATTTTAGCCTTATGGCACTTCCTAGTTTGTTCTAATTTTATACTCACCAAATCAACCTTCTAAATATAATTTGGCTCCTCATATGGTTCTATGCTAGAAGAAAAATTCCTTTTGAGTAGCAGTTCTTTTTCATTGTCTGTCATTAAATTGGTATTCTGGGTAAGAAGCACACATGTCAATTAATGACTGTCCACAGTGTTGAGTCATCATCTCCATGATGTGTCCCACCCTGAGGCACAGGCAAAACTGGCTTTCCCTGTGTACGGCTGAGGCCCAGTCTGCCTGGTGGTGAGCTACCGGGTCAAGGCCTCACAATAGGTAGGTAGCTGACTTGCCCCCTGGTATGTTTTGACTTTTCTATGATCTCTTCTCCTCAAGTGTATACACTCCATGATTCAGAACACACCAGGCAACAGAGAATCAGCAACAAGGCCTTGAATCTGATAGAAGATCTGTCACAGGCTGTGATAATTAACAGCTGGGGCATTTTTCCACTTGGGGAATTTTAAGGCACCACCCAAATCCTATTTACTTTGTTTAGTTTTTTTGCGTGTGTGTGTGCGTGTGTGTGTGTGTGTGTGTGTGTGTGTGTGTGAGTGATCATAAAAGTTACTCTTAGTCATTATAGAAAAGAAATAATGAGGAAACAAAGGTGAATAAAAGCAAGTTAATGCCCCTACCCAGAGGCAGCCACAGTTCGGTATACTTCCACCTAGGCAATTTCTTTTTACTTTTAATTTATACACAATTTAAAAAGCTTCATTACGTGGTTCCTAATTCCACTGTAAATGAGAAGTAGTAATTTAAATAAAGGGAAGAGAAAGAAAAGTCATAAAAAGTAGATACAATTTGTTGAAGCGCATAGTGTTCTGGATCATTTAATGGGCCACAGTCATGCACAGTTCAGTAACTCCTGGGTTCAGTCCCTGTATTGTAACTGATACAATAATAAATTTATAGCAGGATAATTTTAAATCATCATTAAATGGTTAACTTATGTTTATATACTTCTGTTAAAAGTAGATATAAAGAGCACACTTGAACTATGTTATTCAAATCAGTTAATATACATCAGGGGTGATGAACCCTTAGCTGTCTGGAAACTTGATTATACAGAATTCTTCTTTTTCAATGGGTTCCAAATAGACAAGCTGTAGCTGAAACTATTGGTTGCCTCTCTTGTGTCCATTCTACCCTTCTCCCATCATGTAGCAGCTGTGTTCTTGGTGGGACTCACACATCTCTTGCTCCAGAGAAAGGCTCTGCTTGGCCTAAGCTAATCATCACTTGCCCCAGCAACTGATTCAGGAATGACCCTGGAGCTGTCACCTAAACCAATGGCTCAAAGCATTTCTCGGGCCAGAGTGACCATTCAGAGGTAGATGCTGACCCCAATTCATCAGTCAGAATAAAGCCATTAGCTTCTGTTCAGTGGCCGTGGAAGAGAGACTCTCCTTTCCCATAATCTGAGATGTACATTTGAGCCCTGGAATTGCTGTAATCATTTGTTATCACAAGAAAGCCCACCTGAGAATTTTTTTTAAAGCAGCAGAAGAGATGATTTATTGTATATATGTTACACTCAACCACAACTGAGAACACAACTAGTCCAGAATGTCACTGGACGGAAAGAGTCTGTTTTGGTATGAGCATGGTGGGCCTCTCAGAGGTGGCTGTGGCAACTGGATGGCTACAGAAGTTCTAGAGCCACTGAAATAAATTCCAGGCAGTAGCATGCAGTCTAAAAACTTGTACCAGCATCCCCAGCCTCCAGCCTTCCATATTTCTGCTACTGTGGCTTCTATGGGTATATAAGACAGTGGCTTACTTGGACCTCTGACTCATCTTTATTTTCTTTTGGTCTTTGGCCTGCACATTTGCTTCTTTCTCTCCTTGGCTCTTATGATGCAGAGATTTCTAAGAAAAAAGTGCTGAGATCAATAGCCTTCCTGAGTATTAATGCAACCCATGGAAGAGGGCAGAGCTGAGAAAAAGAGAGAAAAGCCAGAATCCTGAAATTCACTCTTCACGTGGGCTTGAGTAAATGATTTTCATTTATATTTAGGCTATTTTGATTTGAATATCCTGTTGCTTGCAATAGAAAGTACACATGTTTTTACTGTGCTTCCTTGGAGGCAAAGGTAGGCCATCAACACATAAATGTCCATGAGTTCTGTGAAGGGCACACATCTAACGTTCTGGACAACAGTCAGGGCTGGGCTTGAGTCACAATTAGGAAGGTAGTAGCATATCACCCAGAAAAGGGGCTGCTCAATCCAAATATTGGTTGAGTGTGGTTGGAATAGTTAGAATGGATCAGTGCTCACTAGGAGGAAAGACATAAGAGTAGGTCAGAAGACCCAAACTCCAGTGAGCATAAGGAAGAGAAATTGGAATTAATGAAGGAGCCACTGAAGAGATCAGGAGACAGGCAGCATGTTGTTCCATTATTTTGCCTAATGAGAAAAAAGCTTCCATTAAGAGCTGGTGATCTACAATGTCATATGTTCCAGCAGCATCAAGATAATCAATGAACAAGATGAACTTAGTAATTTGGAGGTAATTGGTGACTTTGTGAGATGCAAAGAAACAAACAGTAAGTGACTTTGAATTTTATTAGATTTGGGATAAATATGGTGTAAAAAGAAGTTTCCCAGAGACGCTGGTCCAACAAAGTATAGGGTCATAATGACAGTCACAAAATGGATTTTCTTTGGTTTTGCTTTTATTTTCTTTGTAGAAAAATCCAGAGATTTAAAAATTCTTTATGCATTTTGGGGGACTCCGGAATTTTTTTTGTGTCAATTACAAACTCACTGGTTGCTAAGTGGTTTTTACCATTTTCCTCTTGTCCTTCTCTGGCTCTCTGCAGAGTCAGGTGATGTTAGCAAAGGCATAGGGCAAGGAAGAGAAGTCACTTCTAGAAGACCAGCCAGCCACCAACCACTTTCCATAGCTCATGGCTTTCACTCCGGGAGTTTGACTACCATCGGGGCATAGCTAGTCCTCAGCAGTGGGGTTCAGACATCTCATTCTGCCAGCACCCTGAGACAGTGCCATTAAGTCAGCTCTCAGAGACTTGTCTCCTGTGTATAAATTTGTCAATTTTAGGATGCATTATAACCCTCAAGAAATGAGAATGCCTGCATTGACAGAAGATTGGAGACAAGGAATCCAAATATTGGGAGTAATTTGATTCAAGAAGTATCCCCCAGCAGGGACAGATTAAGGTACTTCTAGGGATGATGCTGCCAAGAAATTCAAAATGTTTAGTGTTTGGTCAGAATTCCTTTTCCTCTCGGTAACACTGGCATAGTTACCTGTAAACATTTTCTTCCTCTGGGATCCTGTGTTTTACCCCTGTTCATGTGGCTGATCATCCTCTACTCATGTGGTTTTTCAAACACGGGTCTGATACACTTGATTAGGATTCTGCTTACAATCAAATGCCAGTTCTGCCTCCTTGAGACTGCTCTCAGTCATCTTGATTGGAGCTTTAAGTTTTCATAAACTTTCCCTTCAAACAGTTTTAAAGACAATTTTTGAAGTTTATTCCTATGGTTGAAAATGTATATCCAGTGACTTCAATATTTTCTAGTTTGTTCATTCATACATTTTTCATCCATTTATTCACTCATTCATCCCATGAATATTCAGTGTATGCCTACTAAGTGTCAGGTGCTGTGTTAGATGTTGGGATGGTAACGATTCGTAATACAGGCATAGTTTGGCTCTTTGCAGCTTTGATGATAAGTACTGGGAGACAGTTCACTCTAGACCCTGGGTGAGGTGATAGTTTCTGCTGCTATGGGAGCCCAAAACATTGATGCCTATGGGAGTGTCCATTGATGCCCCTCAGTGACAGTCAGTTTTCCTTGTTGATGACTCCACCGCCTTGGTACCTAGTACTGCCTTGTATTAGACGCTGCTCGAGGTGGTAGTAAGGCAGCTGAGTCTGCCCCTAAGGCTGGACTCAGGGCAGCCAGGGCTGTGAGAACATGAATAATAAATACTGAGGGTGCCGTCTTCTGACACTGATCAGGCTGATGGTTTCACTGCCAATCACTCTGCTCCCCTGAACTTCCGTCTGTTTTAGCATTTCTCACTCTTTCTACCCGCCTCCAGTTTTATTGAGATATAACTGACATGTTGTGTAAGTTTAAAAGGTACACTGTGATGATTTGATAGACATAATATATTGTGAAATGTTTACCATAATGTTAGTCAACACATCCTTCACCTTATGTAATTGCCATTTTGATGCCATTTTTGTGAGAACATTTAAAATCCTGTATAGCAACTTTCAAGCGTAAAATACAGTACTGTTAACTGTAGAGTCACCATGTCGTGCAGTAGATCCCTGGAACTTATTTCTCCTGTAACTGGAAATTTATATCCTTTGACCAACATCTCATTTTCCTCACCCTACTTACCCTGCTCCCCGCCCCGGGCCCCCGTCAGCCCCTGGGAACCACTGTTCTGCTCTCTACTTCTATGAATTTGGCTTTTTAAGATTCCACCTATAAGTGAGATCATACAGTATTTGTCTTTCTCTGAATTATTTCATTTAGCATAATGCCATCCTTGTCGCAAATGGTAAGATTTCCTTCTTTTTTATGGCTGAATAATATATATATATATATATGAATACAATATATATGAATATATATTCTTCTTTTTCCATTCATATATCTACACTTAGGTTGTTTCTATATCTTGACTACTGTGAATAATGCTGAATTGAACATGAGGGTGCAGATAGCTCTTTGAGACAGTGATTTCATTTCCTTTGGCTATAACCAGAGGTAGGACTGCTGGATCATATGGTTGTTCTATTTTTAATTTTGGGGGAACCTCCATACTGTTTTCTATGGTGGTTATACCAATTTACATTGCCACCAACAGTGCACAAGCATTCCCTTTTCTCTGTGTCCTCATCCACCTCTTGTCTTTTTGATAATAGTTATTATTACAGGTATGAAGAGATATCTCATTCTAGTTTTGATCTGCATTTCCCTTATGATTATTGTTGTTGAACATATTTTCATGTGCCTGTTGGTCATTTGTAAGTCTTCTTTGGAAAAATATCTATTCAGGTCCTTTGCCCACTTTTAATCAGATTATTTGTTGTTAATTTTTTTTTTTTGCTTTGATACATGAGTTCTATATATATTTTTTGATATTAACCCCTTATCAGATATATACAGTTTGTAAATATTTTTTCCCATTCAGTAGGTTGCCTTTTCATTCTGTTGATTGTTTCTTATGTTGTGCAGAAGCTTCCTAGTTTGATGTAGTCCCACTTGTTGATATTTTCTTTTGTTGTTTGTGCTTTTGGTGTCATAGCCAAAAAATACTTGGCAAGACCAAGGTCAAAGGGTATTTTCCCTTTTCTTTGTTTTAGGAGTTTTACTTTTCAGGTTTCAGGTCTTATGTTTAAGTTCTTAATCTATTTCAAGTTAATTTTTGTGAGAGGTGTAAGATAGGGGTCCAATTTTATCCTTTTGAATATAAATATCTAGTTTTCCCAACACCATTTATCAAAGACATTATCCTTTCCCCACTGAATTTTTTTTACTACTTTTTCAAATATTAGTTGACTGTATGTATGCCTGAGTTTATTTCTGAGCTCTTAATTCTGTTCCATTAATCAACATGTATGTTTTAATGCCAGTACCATATTGTTTTGATTACTATAGCTTTGTAATGTAGTTTGAAGTCAGGAACTGTAATGCCTCCAAGGTTGTTGTTTTTTTATCACGATTGCTTTGGCTATTTGGGGTCTTTACTGATTTCACTTAAATTTTAGGCTTATTTTTCTATTTCTGTGAAAAATGACTTTGAAATTCTGATAGCAATTGCAATAAATCTGTAGATTGCTTTGGGTAGTATGGACATTTTAACAATATTAACTCTTCTAATCCATGAACATAGTTATCTTTCCATTTATTTGTGTCTTCTTCAATTTCTTTCAACAATATCCTATAGTTTTTAGTATATAGATTTTTTACTTCCTTGGTTAAGTTTATTTATAGGTATTTTATTGTTTTTGATGCTACTGCGAATAAAACTGTTTTCTTTATTTCTTTTTCAGATAGTTTATTGTTAGTGTATAGAAATGCAACTGATTTTTGTATGTTGATTTTTGTGTCTTGAAACTACTGAATTTATTTATTAGTTCTAACATTTTTTTGGTGGAATGTTTAGTATTTTCTATATGCAAGATTATGTCAACCATAAACAGAGACATTTTACTTTTTTCCTTTCTGATTTGTATGCATTTCTTTTTTTTTTTTTTTTTTTTTTTAACTTAATTGCTCTGGCTAGGACTCCCAGTACTATATTGAATAGAAGTGGTGATACTGGGCACTCTTGTCATGTTTCTGATTTTGGGGGGGGGGGAGGTAATTAGGTTTGTTTACTTATTTATCCATTTATTTATTTATTATTTTAGTGGAGGTACTGTGGATTTTAGAGGGGAAGTTTTCAACTTTCCACCACTGAGTATGATGTTAGTTGTGGGCTTGTCATATGTGGCCTCTATTATGTTAAGGTATGTTCCTTTATACCTACTTTGTTGAGGTTTTTTATTATGAAAGGATGTTGAATTTTGTTAAATTTTTTTTTGCATTTATTGAAGTGATCATGATTTTTATCTTTCATTCTATAAATGTGACCTATTACATTTATTGATTTGCATATGTTGAACGATTCTTGCATCCTAGGGATGAATCCCACTTGATCATGGTGGATGGTGTATCCCTATCTGGCTTTGGTAGTAGGATAATGCTGGCCTCATAAAATGGGTTCGGAAGTGTTCCCTCTTCTTCAATTTTTTAGAAGAGTTTGAGAAGGATTGGTGTTAATTCTTTAAATGTGTGGTAGAATTCATTTTAGAAGCCATCTGGTCCTGGAGTTTTCTTCTTGGGAGGTTTTTGATTACTGACTCAGTCTCATTGCTTATTATTGGTCTATTTCTTCATGATTCAGTCTTGGTAGAGTGGATATTTCTAGGAATTTATCCATTTCTTCTAGCTTGTTCAATTTGTTGGTATATAATTATTCATAGTAGTCTCATAATACTTTGTATTTCTATGCTCAGTTTTAATGCCTTCTCTTTCATTTATAATTTTATTTATTTGAGGCCTCTCTTTTTCTTGGCTACTTTAACTAAAGGTTTGTCAATTTTGTTTATCTTTTCAAAAAATCAATTCTTAGTTTGTTTATCTTTTCCATTTTTTTCTATTCTTTATTTCATTTATTTCTACTCTGATCTTTATCTCCTTCCCTCTGCTAAATTTGGGCTTAGTTTTTTCTTTTTTCCTAGTCCTTAAGGTGTAAAATTAGGTTGTTTATTTAAGATTTTTCCCTTTTAAAATGTAGACGTTCATTGTTATAATCTTCCTACCTAGAACTGCTTTTGCTGTGACCCATAAGTTTTGATATGTTGTTTCCATTTTCATTTGTTTCAAGATATTTTTTCATTTCCTCTTTGATTTCTTCTTTGACTCATTGGTTGTTCAGTAGTGTGTTTAAATTCCACACATTAGTGAAATTTTCAATGTTTCTTTTATTTCTGATTTCTAACTTCATACCATGTGGTAAAAAATGTACTTGGTATGATATTAATATCTTTAAGTTTGCTAAGATTTGTCTTGTGACCTAATATATGGTGGAAAAGAATATGAAAATGAATATATGCATATTCATGTATGACTGAAGCATTATACTATACACCAGAAATTGACACATTGTAAACTGACTATACTTCAATAAAAAACATATATATATGATCTATTCTGGAGAATGTTCAGTGTGCATTTAAGAAGAATGTGTACTCTGCTGCTGTTGGATGGTCTGTTAGGTTTATTTGGTTTAAAGTATAGATCAAGTCCAATGTTTTCTTACTGATTTTCTGTCTGGATTATGGGTCCATTGTTGAAAGTGAGGTATTGAAGTCACCTACAATTATTGTATTATTTTCCATTATTCCTTTAAGATATTTTAGTATTTGCTTAATATATTCAGGTGATCTGATGTTGGTTGCATATATATTTATGTAACTTGTTATTATAAGTTTTATTTTGGGGGGGGAGGTGGTAATTAGGCTTATTTATTTATCTATTATTTTAGTGGAGGTAGTGGGGATTGAACCCAGGACCTCATGCATTCTACCACTGAGCTATATAATTTTTGATAAATTAACCCCTTTATCATTATATAATGATCTTCTTTTCTGTTATTACAGTTTTGGCTTAAGGTGTATTTTATCTAAGTATAGTTTTTGCTATACTTGCTCTTTTCTTGTTTCTATTTGCATGGAAAATAATTTTCCATCCCTTTACTTTGAGATATGTATGTTCTTAAAGCAGAAATGAGTCTCTTGTAGGCAGGAGATAATTTGGTCTTTTAAAAAAAATTCATTCAGACACTCAATACCTTTTGATTAGAGAATTGAATCAGTTTACATTTAAAGTAATTGTTGATAGGTAAGGACTTGCTAATGCCTCATTGTTTTCTAACTGGTTTTTAGTTCCTTTGTTCCTTTCTTCCTCTCTTACTGTCTTCCATTGTGAATTCATAATTTCTGTAGTGGTGTACTTTGATTCCCTTTCTTTGTTTTGCTTTTATAGACTATAGGTTTTTGTTTTGTGGTTACCTTGAAGCTTCTATGAAATATCTTACAGGTTTAATAGTCTATCCAAAGCTGATTGTAACTTAACTTCCATTGTATACAAAAATTCTACCCTTTTACTCCTTATCCACCTTTTGTTTTTAATGTCACAATGCACATGTGCTTATATTGTGTACCCACTGACAAATTATTGTAGCTAAAGCTATTTTTAATACTTATCCTTTACCTTTATACTAGAGTTAAGTGATCGACACACCACCATATTGCTGTATTGGAGTATTCTGAATTTGGTATATACTTACCTTTACTAGTATGTTTTATATGTCATACGTTTTCATGTTACTAATTAGCATCCTTTCATTACAACTTGAAGAACTCCTTTCAACATTTCTTGTAAGGTAGGTCTAGTGGTGATGAAGTCCCTTAGCTTTTGTTTGGGAGTCTTTATCTCTCATTCTAAAGATTCTGAATGACATATTTGCTAGGTATTCTTGATTCAAAAATTTTTTTCTTTTAGCACTTCGGAAATATAATGTTACTCTCTCTTGACCTGTAAGGTTTCTGCTGAGAAATTTGCTCAAAGCCTTATGGAGGTTCTTTTATAAGTGACAAGCTTCTATTCTCATGCTGCTTTCAAGGTTCTCTGTTAATCTTTGATTTTAGACAATTTTATTGTAATATATCTTGAAGCAGATCATTTTGGGTTTAAATTTTGGGGACATTTATGGGCTTTATGAACTTGTATGTCCAACTCTCTCTCCAGTTTTGGAAGTTCTCAGCTATTATTTCTTTAAATAGCTTTCTGTTCCTTTCTCTCTTCTACTGGCACTCCAATAATGCATAGATTGTTTCTCTTTATTGTGTCCCACGAGTTCTATTGCTTTCTTCATTCCTTTTTTTTTCTTTTTTCTCCTCTAACTGGATAATTTCAAATGATCTACTTTTGAATTTTTTTTTAATTCTTTCTTTTGCTTGGTCTAGTTAATTATTGAAGCTCTATATTGAATTCTTCAGTTCAGTCATTATATTCCTCAGCTGCTATATTTCTGTTTGGTTGTTTTTTATGTTTTCTATATTATTATTGAACTTTTCATTTTGTCTTTGCATTGTTTTCCTGATATTGTTAAATTGTTTATCTCTGTTCTTTTGTAGCTCTCTGAGCATTTTTACAATAATTATTTTGAATCTTGTCAGGAAATACATTTATCTCCATTTCTGTGGGGTCTGTTAGTAGAAGTTTACTGTGTTGCTTTGGTGGTGTCATGTTTCCCTAATTCTTCGTGATCCCCATAACCTTGCATAGGTATCTGCACATTTGAAGAAGCAGTCACCTCTTTCAGACTTTATGGACTGACTTTGGTATGGGAAGAATTTCACCTGATGGTGAGTGCACACTGTAGCACGCTACACATTTGGGTCTAGGGGTACAGGGCACCAAGTGCAGGAACTTGTGGTAACTCTGGGTCTGGGGGGCAGTGTGTGTGATGTCTTATTGACTTAGGCTGCTGGGGTCCATTGGCACTGACAACTGTGTGGTTCTTGGCAAGCACTGCAGGAGTTCCACGGTGGCTGCAAGGCCTGTTGAGGTTTTAGAAGAGCCTCCAGTCACCAGAACTGGGCAGCAGTGATGCTTTGAGTACACTTGGCTGTGGGGGCTGACTTCAGGTGCCTGTACCATAGCAGGGGCTAGATGCAGATATTTACGTAGTAGTCAGGGGCCAGGGCCAGTAGCTAGTGCTGGGGCCAACTGTGGGCATGCTAGCAGCCATGGGGGCCCTGGCTGCCAGTGTGTACTCATATGGCTACAGGGTATCCCCACAGGTGTGCATATGGTAGTGAGGGTCACTGATGGAAGTTGGGCCAGGAGGCATGCACATGCACAGCTAGCTAGGGGCTAGCTACAGGTGAGCCAGCAGTGTACGCCAGTGACAGACCAGGGACAGGTCTGGGCCCATAATCAGCTTTGGGGGGATCTGGCTATCAGTGTGTACTCCTGTGGTAGCAGCGTCTCCCCATGGGCGTGTGCATGTGCATGGCACTGAAGGCTGGTGACAGGTGCTGGGCCAGAGTCTTGCAGGTGCACAGCCAGAGGGGGTAGTCCTGGAAGCACACAGTGGTGGGGGCCAGCTGCTGGGAATCTAGGCTGGTGTCTTACACTCACACAGTAGCAGAGGCCAGTGCTAGCTACCTGTATTGATCCCAGCTCTTTCAGGGATGGGGAGGGCATGGCTGGGGAGGGCATGGCTGGGGAGTGAGCAGGGAGAGAGCTGGTGTCTGCAAATGGAAAAACCTGTAGAGGGGAAAACCTCAGTGGTGAGATCTGTAGGGGACTTGTGGCAGCTGTCCTGGCCCATGGTTTCCTCAGCAGTGAGAGCTGCTGGGGTCCTCTGTGGAGCCAGTCACTGGGAACCTGTTCTGATGGCTCCCACTGCTGCATAGCTCCTGCTTCATGGCTGATTCTGGTAGCCCCTGCCCTTCTTCTGTTTCTAGCTATCTCTAGGTGTCTCAGCTTTGTTGGTCTCTGGATAAGGTGAGGGTCATTCAAGAAGTACCCTGAAAGTCTGGTAAAGCTGGTCACTCACCTCGTTCTCCTCTCCCTGGTGAAGGGAACTCTTTTGAGCCAGGGAGTTCCCCCTTAGTGCTATGCAGTGTCACCCTGGAGGATGGAATAACACAGGGAAAGTGAAGCTATTCTTTCTTTTTTGTGGTTATTCTCAGGAGACAGTTGGTTGGGAAGATACACTGTGTTGCTGACGTTTTTAAAGGGGACTTCTAAGCCCTTCCAGAGCTGTTTTTGTTCATGGATAGCTGTCTAATTGCTGATCCTCGTTGGGAGGTGGAAGTTGGGGTCTCCTCCTCAACTGTTATGGTAACATCATCTGGCTTTCTCACTCTTTCATTGTAGCCCTTTTCTTCTAGGACTCACTACCCTTGCTCCTACAACTAACACGTGCATCTTGACTCTCTCCTTAGAATGAGTTCTTTCTGAAGAAACTTTTTTTTCCCTCCCCTGATGCAAATATACTCTTGATTTGCCTGCTCCATTAGTCCTCCAGATATATGAAGACATCCTAAATCCCTCAGTAAGCAAACCTTACGGTCAAGTCAATGTACCTAAAATAGATTCATTTAACTCCATCACCAATATACATGACTACATACATAGAGAACATTAACCCAGGGCCTAGCAAAGGAACTCACACAATAAGAAAGGATGAGAGGGAAGGAATTAAAAGGGGAGGAAAATAAAGGAAGAAGAATGAAATAAAGAATGAATTCTAGTGCAGAATTCAAGAAACTGAGCACATAATGAATCCTTAATAATTTAAGATAGGAAGAATAGTTGGATGTAACAGTTTTCTAGAGATTCTGATACTTTTTTTTAGAGAGTGTATGTTATATAATCTAGAATGTATAAAGAGAAACAAGGTTATGATTGCCAAGATATAATATATAACTGGAATATATAGCATAATATTTAAAGCAAAATTCTGAAATACATTTATACATTTACTTCATCTTTCCAAGGATAGAAACGTCATATCTTTGGAAATTTCAGATGACTAGGTAGTGCCAAATTCATATGAACTGTTTGTGAAATTCATGTGAGAAAATAACAGTATAGAAATTGCTTATCCAGAATGTAAGAAGACTGCAGCATCAGCTGGAAAGTCAGTCTGTGACAGGCTGTTCACATCACTGAGAGGCAGAGCCCCCTGCTGTGAGAGGCTGAGGCCCCTGCTGGGAAATGCTATCTGCACATTTGCTGGGTTTCTTGTATTGCTGGGCTCTTTGTGTTTTGTGGTAAGTCAGAAGCAGCGGAATATGTGAAATGAGGACAGGTATATTAAAGATCTCTTATAGCTTTTGGTTGCACATATTTAAACTGCTTAGAAACAGTAGCTCCAGGTTCATACCTTCTGTCCTGTATATGAGTTTAATCAGTTATAAAGCATATCTTCGCTTTGTAAAATGGTAACTGGAAGGCTGATTTTTATGTTCAGAAAAAAGGGCTGTATCAGAATCACTGGTATCAGGAGTCTTATGCATATGATACAGTATCTTGTGGCTGAAAAGGACCAGATCCAGAAAGGCTATTTCTTCCTGAACTGAAATCTTTACTATAAGTTTAACTGCTTTGTCTCTAAGCAAGGACCCTTTTGTTTAGCTATAGAGACAAAGGAGTTTGCAGAGAAAGTGATGTGTGTGGACTGCTCATCTTTCTCTAGGGAGAAAGGGACTTGGGCACCCCCACTACGTCCTTCCCTTACCTCAAGACTTTGATCCGGATAAAGGGAGATGAGAGTGACCAAGGTACAAGACAGAAATGATTTGATAACAATGGAGTCATGCTCTACAGGGAATTCCAAAATAATAAAAAAGTGTTATATTAGTTATGCTGTCTCTTTCAGTTGTATGCAATAAAAATTAAACTTGAACTAGTTTAAAGAAAATAAACGTATTGACTCCAAGGTACATGATCAGACAAGGCTGGATTCTGGTATACAAGGATTGCTGGCAGGCACCTGACTCATTCCACCCCTTGACTTATCTTTTTTCTTGGTGTTGGCTTTGTTCTTAGACTCTTTGCAAACAACCAAAGCCTTATGTTCTACTGCCTCAGCGACACCAGCAGAGTGTCTCTCTTTCCTTACAGATACAGAAACAGCTCTCCAGCTAATGCTCACTGGCCCAAGTCTGGTCATGTATCCATTCCTGAACCTAGTGTTTACTCTGATGGATAGAACGTGGGTCATGTGACCACTCTTTCCCTGCAATCAGGTTGGGCTCAACTCCACCCACATCAATGATCTGACAGTAAGAGAGGGATGGCTCTGCAAACTATATGAAAGGAAAAAACCCCAGAAAACTTAAACAAGCGGGAAAATATTCTCTGTTTTTGGATAGAATGGCTTAGCCTCATAGAAATATCAACTCTCTCAAGTTAGTATATTAAGTTTAAGGCAAGACCAATAAAGATACCAATGAACTTTTCCCCTAGAGCTAGACAAATTGATTCTAAAGATAATCTTAAAAATAAACAAGCAAGTACATCTAGGCAAACCTTAAAATGAAAAGCAATGAAAGAAACTATACTTTAATACCCTATTAAACTTTCCATTATTACCTGTTATAAACAATACAGCAAATAATATTCTCTACATGACTTCTTGTGCACATATACAAGATTTTTCTTTAAGGTATCTCCTTAGAAGGGAACTTAGGAGGTATAGGATAGGTGTATCTACTAAACAGTTCTTTTTAAAATTTTTTAGTTGTAAAGGTTTAAAAAATTAACTATAGTGTGACATACATATTTCTGTATAAATATTTTACAGGTACAGTTTATATTCTCAAAAGTACTGAGAATAATGGAACCCACCCCACAGAACGAGAGTTAATTGAGAATTGAGTTTACTCAACAACTAATATTGAAATTATATTAGAGAAAAATCTAAAACTAACAGGCATTGTGATGGTGTTGACTGAAACTCCAGTCTCTCTTCAGGCAGGAAATTACTTAACTCTTGGCTGGCCCTGACTTTATCTTTGTGACCCATGATTTTCATTTTGGTTCTTCTCCCATCCTTTTGAATTGATTAGCCCTTGTATCAATGCCTTTATTACTTAAAAGAGTTCTCAGAATCTTTGCATTTTTAAAAATTCACACTTGACTGAGTTTTCTGTTTCAAGCATCTAGCACAGTGCTTGGCAAACAGAAGAACTTCTGTTCAACCGAAGTCTTTTGTCAATTATAGTTCATAGCTCTAACTATCCCTGACCTTATTTGCATAGCTCCATGCAAAGTTCCATACTGGAACTCCTAATGCATGTTTGGAAATAGTATTGCCAGATGGTTCCAACAAGAATACTAAGATTGCTTGAGGAAAAAAAAAAATGACCACATACCAAAATTACACATGCCAGGAGGAGCAGTTTGCTGATGACAGTCTATGTTACATCTTGTGCTTTACATTAGATAGTACTTAATCAAATGTTTATTTTTCAAGAATACACTCTGTTTTCAAACAAGTGGATAATATATCCCAAGAAAGCAAGTTCATTTTTTTGAGCTAACACTTAATCCTCTGTGTTAATTGTTCCATATATTAAGCATGATCACTGCTGATTTTATAGAGGAACTTCTCTGAAGTTCATTCCAGAACACTCTTTTTCCTGAGAATTATGCAAACGAGAGTTGCATTTTATAGCTGAAGTTATATTTACCAGTGAATTTTAACATTCACATATCTTTATATGTCTATCAGTTATCCATCACTGTGGAACAAATTACTCCAAACCTTGGGGGCTTTACATGACATTTATTACCACTTGCAGCACTTATTACTCTTGCCGGTCGGGAATCCAGGAGTGTCTTGGGTGGGTGGTTCTGATTCAGGGTTTCTAATGAGGTTGTCAGTCATCAGCAGCCCTGTGAAGACCTCATGGGGGTTGGAAGATGCACTTCCAAGGTGGCGCACTCACATGATTGGCAAATTGGTGCTGGCTGTTGACTTCTCACCATGTGCGTATCTCCAAGAAACTGCCTGAGTGATGGTCTACAGGATCATGATTCCCTGTGGCAAGCAAACTGGAGTCTCTGTGTGGAATTTTCAAAATATCGCTCTTGTTCTGGGATTCTGATTACTTACACTAATAATGGTGGTGTGGGAACAATTTAGAACTAATACTGTATGTAAATAGGAAGAATAACATCTACGTCATGATTTTCTGAACTCAAAGTGAATGGCATTTTGTCTGCCAATTTTGGGGTGTTATCTCAAGGTCACCCTCAGCACAATCCAATGAGGTGGGTATTATTATTATTACTTCCAATTTAAAGGTGAGAAAACTGAGAAAGCGCCTGTTCAGGTAATAGCTCCATGGAGCTGAAATTTGAATTTGGGCAGTGGACTCTGAAACTTGTGCTCCTAAAAATCAAGCTGTAATGTCTCCTCTTTGGGTCTTATTTTTTTTATAAAATTAAAAACTCCATTTTATTCCAAGAATTTGAATATACAATAAAGTAGACAATGATTTTATGAACCTATATGTACTCAACACCCAACTCCACCAGTTATCAACTTATGTCCATTCATGGCTCATCTACACCTCTCTCTCCCTTATTTATTTTGAAGGGATTTCAGATATCATCTCATTTCATCCATAAATATTTCAGTATGACTCTCTGAAAGATAAGGATTTTTTAAAACATAAACATTATCAGACCAAAAAATTAACACTAATTCCTTATTATCAATATTCAGTGTTCAAATTTTGAATTGCTTTTATAAATATCATTCCTTTTTAGAAAAGATTTTCATTTGAGTCATCATTCAAATAATATCCACACACTGTGATCGGCTGATATAACTTTTAATTTTATTTTAATCTATATATTCCTCCCTTTTTTTTTTATCATTGATAAACATGTATTTGCAAGACTTGACTATACAAACAAAGCTGAAATAAATGTCCTTGTATTTATTTTTCTGGGAACCGATGCTTCATGTTTTCATCTATTTTTTATCGGAGTATTTAATGTTTTCAAACTGATTTTAAGAGCTCTTTAAATGTTAAAGAAATTATCTTATTTTTTATATTTATATTATACATATTTTTCCAGTTTGTTGTTTATATTTTGAAATCTTTTGTGGTGTTTAAGTTTAAAATTTGCGTGTTGTGAAATTTATCAAGTATCTGGGTCTCTTTCTCTCTCTCTTCTGTGATGCCACCAGCCATTTATAATTGATGGCTAGATTTTATAATTTATTAGATGTTGCAAAATTGTAATATTCGATTACTATTTCATCCTTTCTTAATTTACTCACTAGTTGTGATACTTGTATAAAGAGGGACACTCTTTATCTACTATTTGGCTACTCAGTGATCCAGTTTATATAAGAAAGAGAAAACAAGAAAAATCTCAGTCTAACCTTAAACCTAAAGGAACTAGAAAAAAGAAGAAGAAGAAAAAAAAGCCCAAGTTCGTAGAAGGAAATAATAAAGATCAGAGTGGAAATAATAAAGATCAGAGTGGAAATACATGAATAGAGACTGAAAAAATAATAGAAAAGATCCATGAAACTAACAGCTGGTTCTTTGAAAAGATAAATAAAATCCGTAAGCCTTTAGCCAGACTCATCAAGAAAAAGAGGGCCCAAATAAATAAAATGAGAAATGAAAAAAAAAACCAAACTATCAGGAAGAGAAATTAGGAAAACAATATCATTTACAATTGTATGAAAAAGAATAAAATATCTAGGAATAAACTTAAACAAGGAAGTAAAGGGCCTGTACTTTGAAACCTGTACGACACGGATGAAAGAAATTGAAAATGACACAAATGGACAGATATACCATGCTCATGGGTTGGAAATTAATGTTAAAATGTCTGTACTACACAAAGCAATCTACAGATTCAAAGCATTCCCTATCAAAGTACCAAAGGCATTTTCCGCAGAACTAGAACAAATAATCCTAAAATGTATAAGGAACCAGACAAGACCCCGAACTGCGAAAGCAATCTTGAGAAAGAAAAACAAAGTTGGAGGTATCATGCACTCTGATTTTAAGCCATACTACAAAGCTACAGTAATCAAAAGTATGACACTAACACAAAAACAGGCACATACGTCAATTAAACAGAATAGAGACACCAATCTATTAAAGATATTCTTATGCTCAAATTATCCCATTTTTGAGCAATGAGAACCTCTTTAAGTTGGCTCTAGAATCCTTTTAACATAACTCTAATAGCTTTTAAGAGTTTTTTTTTCATCCCCGTATGAATATGAGAAAATGTTCTAAACTTATCTTGTGGATCTCCTGCCCCAGTCTTGGACTTAGGCATTTTTTTGAAGGGTCTTGTACAGAGAGGCAGCAGGATATTTTAAACTTTGAGTGAAACACAGCAAAAATCAACAATTGTTGGATGGGATGTGAACTACCAGCACAGGTATATTCCATTTTCAACATTATGTAATGCTATAATAGTTTCAATGATGGCATCTATTTGCAGTTCTAGGTTTTTGGTGGTTGCTGGGATAAAAAGCAAGTGGCTCTGGAAATCAGTGCGGAACAGGAAATGAGGATGGTGTGTCCAATCTGACTCCAAGCTTTAAGAGTCTGTGCAGACCCCAACAGGTGCATATATCCTGTTAGTAAGTAACTGTCACTATTAAAAAAATGAAATAATTTTTTCAGTTTATGTGTATTATTTTTTTCAAATGACCACTAAGTTGTTAGAAAATAAACACTTAAATTCTTTGGACCTAACTACTCAATAAATGAAACTGTTTCATTTTTAAACATTTTAAAATCTAGGGCTACCAAGAAGAAACTACTGAGACATCAAGACACTGTGAACTGAGAAAGTTTGGGACCCTCTGGATTAAACTCTCCTTATTTTTTATCTGTGGCTAAAAGTTCTCTATAAGTGTCATCACTGCCACTTTAAAATTTACTTCTGTTTATTTTAGTAGTAGTATTTTTCATCTGTGTTTATTTTGTAGCAACTCCCTTATGTCACTTGCCCAACATTTGAAAGTTAATTTAGCTAAAACAAAATAATATAATAAAGTTGAAAGTGGTCACAGTGCTAGCCCAGTAAAATATTAGAATCAATCTGTTTGTTGAGACTTTAACTTGCTTTCTCTAACAACTGGTACACAGTGCTGCATTACTCCAGGGGCTGATTTTCTTATTGAAAAGCCACATCAGTGAATTTCATTTCAGATGAATCTGGCTGCTCCACTAGGCACAGGTTAACTATAATATATCATAATATACTGAAGGCAGGTGAACAAGCGCTGGTGCCATTGTTGACGTCCCGAAACTTCTGCTCTTCCCTCAAGACTGTTTAGGAAATTGATGTGCACATGACCACTTAACATACAGAATCAGGCAGGGTGCCAGGGTCAACTGGTATATGAGATAATGGCAAAGCTTAAATACTTTGTTATTTTTCTTCAGATAAAATAGAATTAATAGTTCTAATAATTTTTCTATGACTCCTGGACTATACTCCCTCTCTTTGGAGATTACTACTCCAGAGCAGTTACTCCATGATCACATTTTCCTTGCTACCTACATCTCTTCCTAAGCTAAGCCAATGAAGCTATTAACCGGCCATCAAGGACTTAGGCAAGTCAACTGGCGCCAGGTTTGCAGCATTTCCTGACACTTGCTTGGTACAGCTGACCTTGTCTGGTTTTGTTCAGAAGCAAGTTAGGTAGCCTGCATTTCCGAGTTTTCATAAAAATCGGAGCAGAATATTCCGCATGGCAGAATATATTTGAGAACTACTAGGGTAGGTTTTGTTTCCCTTCGTTTGCTCTACCTCCCAACCATTGAGTCTCCCACTGAGCTAACACCCTCTGTGGCCTCAGGAGGCGTTCATTTGTGCCAGGGATGGACAGACACAGAAGAGTTAAGAAAGAAGAAAATGTTATTTGCATTTCTAAATGCATTGAAAAACCCATAGTAGAACCAAATCTTGGAAGCCTGGGTGCTTTCAATTTGAAAGAACCTTTTGAGAGAGAACAGATTTTTTTTTTTAATTCCATAAGCTTCACTTTGAATATTAAAAGCCAAAGGTCTTAAATATTTGTATGTACAGTTTATCCATTAACTATAAGTGTGAGAGAATTCTGCCACCACCTCTGCCCACTCCTTCAACACACACAGAGAAGAAATATAAAAACCTTTTCTGCACTGAAAATGAAGACAAGAATTCTCAACAGTTGATTAGTCCTTAGCACTCCCATCCTCCAAGATAGGGAGGGTGAAAGCAACCCTACATAAAGTTTGGAGGATGCTGTGGAAAAGATCTGTGATTCATTTTAAAGAATGTAGCCCAAGGAGACTGTCAGCTTCTCCGGGAATCCACTGGCTTGCTTGGTTCTGGCATGGTGGATCAGCAGTGAGGTGGGCATAGACAAATGGGCTTGCAGGCAGCTTCACAGGTCTCAGGCAGCAGAGTATTCCAATCTCTGAGAAGGTGTCAGGAGTTTGGGTTGAGGGGGTGAGAGAACCCAAAGGGACATGACAGTGGGAATGAGGAGGATGCAGAGTTCAGGGGCCAGTCAACTGGAAATCTTGGTGGATATACAGACATTTCATATAATTTACTTCTGCTTGCTTTATTAATACCTTTAACAACTGCAGACCAGGCGCCTCATCCCCTGCTGCAATGACTCTACATACACCCAAGTAGAACAAAGATACAGGAAAAGTGAGGAAGGCCTAGAAGCTTGAAATGACTAAATTAAGATCCTGAAAAAAAGATACTGAAAAAAATGATTTCATTCAACATGCATTTCTGAATTTCTACAAATGAGCAGAGATAGTTCTAGGGATTGAGGAAACAGTAATCACCACAGGAGATTAAAAACTTTGCCTTTAGGAGCTTACATTCTCAAGGGGGAGTCTAGACAAAAAAAGATAAATTAAAAAAAATACATAGCATGTTTGACCTTGTGCTATGGAAAGATTAAATCAGGGAAATGGAATAAATAGTGCTGAGTAGGAAAGTGATGAGCAGTGATCAGGAGGGGAGGTTGAAATTTTAAATAACGTTGCCAAGAAAGTCCTCACTAAGATTGTAACATTTGAGTAAAAACCTGAAGGGAGTGAAGGCATGAGCTATGTGGACAAGTGGGGGAAAAGCATTCTAGGCAGAATAAACAGTAAAGTGCAAACTCCTTAGCTAAGGCTGGGGTATGCGTGGTGGGCTGATAAATAGCATAGAAGCCAATGCAGCCAGCACAGAGTGAGTGTTAGGAGAAGGACTCAGAGAATAACACTGGGAGTGTGTATGTGTACTGAGATGGGACACATATAAAGAGTTTGGGGGAGAAGAATAGCATGATCCAACTTACGTTTAACGAGATTACTCTGGCAGCAGTATAAGAATGGGCTGGAGGATGATTTGAGAGGAAGAAGCAAGGAGACCCATGCAGAGGCTCTGGGAATGACCCAGGAGAGAAGGGCTGCGAACTGGACCAAGGTAACAGCAGTGGCGCTAAGAGCTGGTGAGATTCTGGGTGGATGGTTAGATGGGTGGATGGATGGGCAAGTGTAAGGTACAACTTGAACAACATGAAGTATGGAATTATCATGGGCTCAGATGGCAAGACTAAGCAGGAGAGGAAGATCAGAAGTTGTGATCTGGACTTGTTGAGATACGATGCCTAACAGATATCCAAGTGGAGATAAGGAGGAAGCAGAAGAGCATAAAAGTCTAAGAGTTAATGGGAGAAGTCTGAGCTGGAGCTATAAATCTGGGAGTCATAAACTGAGATATTTAAAGCCAAGAGACTAGATGAGATACCCAAGGGAATAAATGATATCCAAAAACCTAGGAGAGAAAAACAGAAGAATGGGGTCATGTCAAAGTAACACAGAAGACAACCTGAAAGAACTGGAATCATTTGAGGAACAAAATAAGTAACATTATTGGATTATAATTCAAAATGTAAAGTAAACATACACAGGTCCATAATGATAGAAATTAATGACTGAATAAACAAAAAACAAACAAATGGAGAAGACACAAATCTTCCTTACAAAAGAATTCTATTTTGTATATATTGATAGTTTCCCCTTGAGGAAGTAGAACCCTCTGTGCCTTGAGGGTGGGCTAGACTTAGTGACTTAGTTCTAAAAAAAGACTATAGGAAGGGAGAAATAGTAACTTTACATTACAGAAACCTGGAAGATATTGAAAAGTTGTCCCAGGAAATACTGGGAAACTGTCATAGACTAGAGGAGGCTAGGGAGACATGTCAAGTAAATGAAATGTGGTACCCTTGGGTCTTGGAACAGAAAGGGTATTATTAGAAAATCTGATGAAATCCAAATAAACCTAGGAGATTAATTAATAATAATGTACCACGGTTTTTTTGTTTTCTTTTGTTTTTGGTTAGCTTTGACAAATGTACTATGATGGTATAAGATATCAACGATGGGTGAGGGGTACACTGAAACTCTGCATATTCTTTTCAAACAGAAAAGTTTATTAGAAGGAAAAACCAAAATAACTAGGAGAATGCAAGTATTTCCTCTCATTCAAAAAAAGTCCTCCCAAGACTGTCTATATTAGCTAGAGCTCTGAAGTTATCAAAGAGATTCGTTATGGCTATGAAAATAACCTTGGATAGCACACAAATACGGAGCAGGTAACCAGAGCCAATAGCAGTTGCCTTGGTTACAGGAGACTTGCTGCTTACAAAGAGAAAAGTCAAGTAGACTCAAGCTTGACCTTGCTACCTGTGAACTATAAAAAGGAAAACACCAGTCCTTCCCAGGGAATTGTACAGCATAGGCCTACAGAGCCTGGGAGGCTAAGAAGGGGAGAAGGAGATCTGTATTGCTGGCTAAGGCTGCTTTCCAGTTTCCACATGTCCTGCTTGTTAATGTGTTTTCCTTGATGTGGGCCCATTTGTTCAGTACTTAAGGATGTTTTAAATCATTTATTTTATATCTTGTACCTGAGCTACCAATATTGTCCTAGTAGGTAATACTCATTAATTTATCATTTATTTTACATATAAAACATTTCCATTCATTAAAACAACAATTAAAAACAACAACAAAAAGACTGAACATAGTATGGAAACCTAGGGACTTCTGAAACTTATTACTAACAAGGCATGGAATATGCAGTAAATTCAATTCCTAGCTTCATCATTGACCATCTACATGACTTTGAATTTATTTCTCTTATTTTTTCAAAATCTTTATTCTCAGATTATTTTTGTTTTCATTATAAATGATAACTTTAGGGCATGTCATGTTTCCAGTGTCTTTACTCAGTTTTATCATTAAGTAATTTTTTTTTTCTCTTGCTTAGTTAGATATAAGTAAGGCACAATCTAAAATCCCTAAGGGCAACGATACCTTGGAGAAATTGTATTATCTCTTGAGATAGTGATATTTCATTCTTTTAGAATTACATAAACACATTAATATAATTCCATTTAAAAACATACAGTGTCTGTTGACAATAAGGTGAGAGGCAATGATGTCACCACTGACTTTAGAATGTCTCCTTTGGCTTATATTATCTTTGACATTTCTAGTTTGGGGCTTTTTTCTTTATCTAATAACAAACTTCTTTTTTTAAACCCTTTTATGGATCACTTGTGAAACTAGAGAACGAACAAAACCTTTTAAGATAGCATTTAGCTAGCATCTTTCATGCCCTGAGCACAAAATCATTGCTAATTTCCACCTCTTTCAGATTTCAATATGCATGAAGATCCACCTGATGCAGGAAATTCAAGGAGTACAGAGAGGAGCAGTACTTGAAATCATCCCCATTTATCAATTCCCCAGGTTAAGTACAAGTTTGATCTTAGTGACTTTGTGTTCTAGTAAGGTATTTTATTTTTAAAATGGTGCATATAGCTCAAGATATAAATTTCTAGTGACTTTAAGGAGTCTAAAGGGGAAAACAAAAGGTCAGCTGGAATACAGACATGATTCAATGGCCAAAGGACATTTCTGAATCTGTGACTTTCACTTAACAAAACAAGTTTCTGGATTTTAGGATCCTGGGAATTTCAGCTCCTTCCCCCTAGGTATACCCCTACACGTACATTTGATTCAAATGCTGAAAAAAAAAAAACCAAAATAAACAGAATCACTGACGCTTTTTCATATTTTTAAGAACAATTAGAAACTTTGTTTTTTCTAGAGGAATGGAAATGCTGAAGGTTCCCCAACCTTCAGGGGCTGGTTTCTCAATCATGAAGGATCTCTGCCCTTTGAAGGCTCAAGTTTATCATGTCATGTTTGGGGTTGGTGCCACCAAGACCCCCTCATTCTGGTCACTCACTTGTATCAAACTAGTAACACTTCTCCTTTTTAGTTTACACTTAGTCAAAGTAAGAATATGAAAATCATCCGAATGTGCCAAGAACACTATTAGGAAATACTGCTATGGGCAGCTTAAGCTTTCCAAATTTTATTGAAACGTCTGTTCTGTATTAGGATATACTCACTTATTTTAAAAGGTGAGTGATTATTAACAACCTTGAGAAAGCTGAATAAGAATCACCAGCTTCCATTTTAAAAGATTTCTATTCAGTCATCTTGAATAGTATATTTAGAGGATTTTAATAAAACATGTATTTTGAATAGTCTAGGTTGGGTAGTAAGTAGTTAGCCTCTTCTTAGGACTTAAGATAATTATTAGATAATATGGAGTTAAAACTTGAAATGTAACTAAAAAGGTATATTTTTGATATTACAGCTATTCTTAAACTTTTCAGAATTCTGACATTCCAGTTTGGTTATCCTATTTGTCTGACAGGTTTCTCTGCCTCCATAAATGCAAAGTGCCATGTGGTATGCACATATATTTTAAACTAATGTAGATTTGAATTAGCTTTAAATTGTGTGAAGCCTATTGTTCAAGGAACTTTAGGGATTACAGAATCAAGGCGGTAATTAGCAACCAATTTTGAACGTTCATTAAGCTTCACCTTCGAATACCAACTCCCTGGTTTTAAGTGAATAATTTTGGTAGGAGAAGAATCAGTATTCCACAAATTCATGATGAAAGACTACTATTGCTCAAGCATAATTATCATGACAGACATAAATACTTGAAAGTAAGTAACAAAATCACTCTCAACACTACCAGCCCATCCTATATTCGGAATTCAATTTGCAGATAAGGAAAATTAGAAAGAAGATGAGAAATGGTGTGCATTCCAATCTGCCATCAAGGTTATTCACTAGTCAAATTCCCTTGTTGTTTTGGCTTCATCATATACTCAATCTTTTCTAAAACCTGATTATTTCAGCAATATGGCCTTATTTACTAAAATAAAAGTATTTATCAAGGAGGCAGTTTTTTCATTGGGAAAAAAAATTAGAAAAGAAGAAAATCAAGCTATAAAAGATGAAATAATGTGACCAGCCAATTTAAATGGTGCTTTGTCTAAGTTTTAAATCTTTTCTTTTTCTGCAGCTGAATTAAGCTGTTTCTTTCATTGTGCATCTTATTGGAGAAAATTACTAAGAGTCAAAAAGTCCTCACAGTCCTTAAACATGAGCTCTTTGCTCGAAAGCCTGTTTTCTGGCACAGCACCATGACTGGAGGGTTAGAGGTCATGGTTATCAATAGCCCAACCACACAAGCTGGAATTTCTACAGCTGTTATAGCCCCATATGTTTTTCTGCTTTAAGTTTCTCTATGAGCTAAATCTCAGAGTCACAGTGTGACCTTGGGCAAATTGCTTAACCTTTCTGGACATCATTTTACTCTAAGTGTCTTCACAAAGGTGCTTTCCATTTCTGAAATACAGTTGATAAATTCTTTGAATACAGAGAATTTATAAGTCAAACTGAAATGTGGGACTCATTCAATCAATAATAAATTATGTTCTTGTTTAGAAGATAAATACATTATATTCAAACAAAATACTCTGTTACTATGATAAGCTGTGGTCTGAAGGAATCTTTTTACAATTTTGAACCAAGAGGGATTTATCTCTCAGAACAGACTAGACACATTTCTAACACAGTAAAACAGTGTTCCTCCAAAGGCAGCTCTCCAAGAGGAGGCCTCCTACTTTAGTTCTGCTAAGGAAAAAATTATCAAAAAATTGGAAATAAAGCAAAGGGATGGCTGTGTGTCCTTTCAGCATCATACTGCAACACTGTCTAATAGGCCCACCCAAGACTTACTTAATTCTTTTGAGGGACTAGCCTTTTCTTTGACATATTTGTTATTGATTAGGGCTGACATTCAATTTTGACCTATTTGTAAGTCATGGCTGTAACATTAAAACATTTTCACTTTGACAGTTCATTGTTGCTTTTGCTACCTTCCTACTGCCACCACCTGGAAGAGCAGAGGGTTGCCCAAAGCAGAAAAATATCTCTAAATACTCCTCACTGCTTGGATTCCCATTGCTTTTCCTTTTAATCTGTGTGCTACCCCCTACTTCATGGTGTCTGTTGTAATGACTGAGTCCAATCAGAGTACATTATTGGCATTTGAGTTTTAAAAGTTTGTGCTTTTGACTATTTTCAAGTAACTTAACATGTAGTGATTCGCAGTTTTGCTGAGGAATGAATTTTGGTTGTAAGCTTTGCAATACTGACGTGGCTAGAATGACTCACAGAAGTAGGGAGGTGTCTAGAACAGCCTCTGAATTTCCACTTGGCTGTGTTCTATCTCATTAGCATTCACACAAACTCTCCTAAAGTGATAAAAACTTAGTTTCTTTGTGTACAATGGACTATAAAAGAAAATTATCTGCTAGTGTTGGTAACGGCAGTAAAGAGACAGGAAAGGGATCTAAGAAAACAGTCATTCTTGGCCACAAAGCAGAAATTTTGGAGGTACAAAGTACACCATCAATTCAGTTAATTCAACAAAAAAAACATGAAAAATGTTAATCTGTCCTAATAATCAACTAATTTAATTAAAATAATATATTTAATTAAAATAATGTATTTTACTCTTATTAAGTTGTCAAAATTTAACAAAAAATGTTGGTATTTCAAGGGTTTGAGATAGGGTTGTTCTTGTCTGGAAGGCAAAGCAATAGAGTGGAAAGGACCCCAAACTTGTATTCATCATGTCCAACTTCAAGTTTTAGCTCTTCTACTAATTAGCTATAGAACCTATACCTAAACTCTCTGGGTCGTAATTCTAGGAGGACATTGTTTACTGATTTATTGAATAGACTACATGAAGTTCTAGGTTTGGGATAGATCAGTGACTATTATAAAGATCTCTGCCCTCAAAGAGCTTTTGTTTTGCATTGCAGGAGGGGGAGCTAGGGAGAAAGGAAAGACAGTGAATTAAAAAAATTAATAAAAACCAATACCTTAGAATATGACAAATGACATAGAAAAGTAAAAAAAAAAAAATGGGACAGGGTGAGAAGAGAATGGTGGGACATTGCGTGTGTGTGCGCGTGTGTGCAGTTGTGTCGTTGCAGTACTAAATAGGTTGGTGACAGTAAGCCCCCATGATAAGGTGGCATTTGAGCAAAGATATGAAAAGATTAGGGAGTTAAACAAGCTGGAAATAATATCCACACAGAAGGAGCAGCTTAAGTGTAGGTGCTGAGGTGGGAGCTTCTCCGGCTTGTGCTCTAGGAAGAAAAAAGGAGCCATGTGGCTGGAGTGGTGTAATCAAAGGGGAGAGCTGTTGGAGATGAAGCAATGTGGTGTTTTCTGTCCTTGTAAGGTCTAGTAAGCCATTGTCTTTTACTCTGTGTCAATGAGGGAACAATTGGGGATTTTGACCAGAAACTAATATAAGAGTATTTTACAGGAAGTCAGCCTAGCTGCCAGGTTGAGAGTGACTTGTAAAGGGGTAAGGGCAGAAGTAGGGGAACCGTTAAGAGTCTACTGTAGTAGCCAGGTGAGAGGTGATGACTTAGACCAGGTGGCAGCAGAGAAAGTGGTGAAAAGCATTAGCACAGCTGATACAGGAAAAAGTGGGGTGTGCCAGAGGATGGCCATGTCCCAGGTCTCAGCTGAGTTCCTGGGACATGCCCCGCCAAGTGAGGGTCTTTGGCTTTGCTCAGGAAGGAATTCAAGAGCAAGCCATAGTTGACTAAAAGTAGATTTATTTTTAGAGAGATGTACATGGAAGGGAGGGCAGGGTGGTTAAAGTAAAGGTAGATACACACTCCGTAGACAGAGTGCAGGCCATCTTGGAAGGCACAAGAGCAAATGTGATGTGTGGTGTTGCTAGTTTTATATGCTCACAAATGAGAGGATTATTCCAACTGCTTTGGGTAAGGGGTGGGAATTCCCAGGTACTGGGTCACGGCCCTCTCTTTGACCTTTCATGGTTAGCTTTAGAACTGTCCTGGCTCTTGTGGGTGTGTCATTCACCATGCTAGTACATTACAATGTGTATAATGAAGCTTAAGGTCCACTGCAGGTCGAATCTCCCTCCATCTTGGTGCTGACTACTGTGCCATTCCTTTAATGGCTGTGTCCTGCTCCCTTCTTTCCTGTCTCACAGCCAACGAGATTTGTGGTTGGAATGGATGTGAGGTCTGAGAGGAGATAAGTCAAAGAGGACTCCAGGGTTTTTCATCTGCTGAATGGGAAGGTGGGGGTTGCTATTAACTCAGAGAAGGCTGAGGTTAGAGCAGGTTTTGACAGTAAGATCAGGAGTTCAGATTTGGACATGTGGTGTTTCAGATGTTTACTTTATGTCCAAGGACAGACAAATCTGGAGCTAGTGAATGTGGTCTGAGTTGGAGATACACATTTGGAGGTCAGCAGCATATCACTTGTATTTAAAGCCATAATACTGCTTTTTTCATCAAGGGAATCAGTGTAGTTAGAGAAAAGAACAGGATCAAGGACTGCGCCCTGGGGCATTGCAACATTCAAGGGTCTGAGAAAAAGAGGAAGAACCAAAAAAAGAGATTAAGAAGGAGCAGCCAGTGAGATAGGAGAAAAACAAGAGAATGTAGTGTCCTGGAAGCCAAGTGAAAAAGTGTATCAAGAAGGAGTGAGTGACCAACTGTGCCAAATGCTGCTGATAGGCAAGCAAAGGGAGGACTGGGCTGCTGGACTGGCAGATATTGTTCAGAGTGAACAGTTAAGAGCTGTTTCAATGGAGGCAAAAATCTGACTAAATTTGGTTTTAATGGAGAATGGCAAGAAATAAAATACAGATTACAACTATAGATCATCTCCCGGAGGTGTTTTTGTTCAAAAGGGAGGGAAGAAATGAGACAAAAGCCAGTGAGTGAGATGAAACCCAGAGAAGTTATTGTTTTACTTTAAGTGTTTTTCAAAGATGGGAGTGACATCTTGTTTGCATTTGAATGAAAATGATCCAGCAGAGACTTCTGGAATGAAGTCTTTGAGTAAGCTGTAGGGGATGTGATTTAGCGACTAAGAAGGGGTGTTGGCTTTAGGTAGGATCACGGATAGTAACAGGCATGGAGACAGAGATGTGATACCTGTACTGGTAGGCCGGTACCTATGGTGGGAGGAAGTCTGTGGAAGTTCTCTTTTGATTGCTTTACTTTTCTCAGTGATGAAGGACAGTGAAAACAGGAAGTAAGTTTGAGTGAGAAGAGTAAAAGTGTGAAACGGTTGTCCAGGAGAGTGGGAAACTGAATGATCTTGGAAAATAAAGTTATGATATGCGTAAATAGTAATAAGAGCTAATTTGAGGATCCATTCATAAGTTTAAAGTGAGACCATTCAGTATAAATGTATGGTTTTTCTCCAGTCACAGTTTTAGGGTGAAGGTTTGGCACAGGCAGAGAGTTGGATTTTAACCAAGATTCTAGTCTTCCAAGTAAGAATGGTAAAGCTGAGACAGGAGGGAAGGGGGCAGGCCACAGCCACTCAAGGAGTGACAACAATTTAACACCAAAATGGTGGAAGATTCACCTCCTAGTGGGCCTTAAGGATTAAGAGGTTTAATTTCTAGTAGATCTTGAGCTTCATTATATGCTCATTATAACAGCGTGATCGAATAACATGTCCGCAGGTGCCATGACAGCCCCAAGGCTAACCACAAAAGGCCAAAGAATGGGCAGTGGCCCAATTCCTGGTAATCCCAGCCCCTTCCCCAGGGCAGTTGGATTGATCCCACCTGTAAGCATATGAAGCTACTGAGACCATAAAAAGTGACAACACCACGCCTAGTGGCCCTTTGAGCATTCTCTCCCCTTTGGAGACAGGCCGCACTCTATGGAGTGTGTACCTACTTTTACTTTAACCTGAGCATCCAATTCCCACACCTCTTTCCTTGCCTTACACTCTATGCAGTATGTATCTCTCTAAATCTACCTTAACTCAACGGTGGCTCACACTTGAATTTTTTCCTGTGCGAAGCCAAGGACCCACACTTGGCAGGGCATGTCCCAGGAGCTCAACTGAGACCTGGGACTTGGCCCTCCTCACGCCCCACATCCATTTTCCTGCATCAAAGCTGAAGAGAGGCAAAAGAGTCAAGGGTATACAGAAGGGAACAATTATAAAGATTGGTCATGTAAGCTTGTCAAGTAGGGGGGTGATAACATTAAGGGGCGAAGGATAGCGGAATGCCCAGTGGATTTGAAAGATGACTGGGGATGAGATAGTAGAGGGAGTGAGCTGGAAAGATTAGAGGTGGTGGTCAGAGGGTGGAACACATGAATTTAACATTAAGAATGGTTGCATTTATGGCTAATGACATGATCTAGGGCTATGACCATGGGATTAGAAGCTGTGGTAGAATGACTGACATAATTGGAGAAGACAAAAGTCCAAGGAATTGAGAGGCCCAAGTATAAGCATGATTATCTATCTGTGTGTCCAGAGCTCAGGAATTAAGGCAGTAGTAGCACTGGAGAGTACCACTATGAGTCAGGAGCTAGAATCTAGAGAAATGAGGGAATGGCAGCGTCATCAACTAACGTGATATATGATGACGTGAGGTTCAAGTTGGCATTTTTAGGGAAGAGTGAGGGAGAAGTGTCCAAAAGCAGTGAGGAGTAAGGATGCCACCTACTCATTTCCAGGCTCAAAGATCTGAAAGCTACAAAAGGAAAAGCAGTCTCCAACTGGGAGGCTGATAGGGCATTCTCAGGGGGAAGCCAGGTTTTGATGAGAGCAAAAAGGTGAAGGGAGTATTAAAAGAAGAACTGTTTGTGAAACAGAGGTGTAGCAGCCAGCCACCAAGATAATACCTAATGATCCTCACTTCCCGGTATTTAAGCCTTTTTTGAGTCCCCTCCCTTACTGAATCAGCTGACCTGTGTGACCAATGGAATACTGCAGAAGTGATGACATGTAATTTCCCAGGCAAGGTCATAAAGGCACTGCAGCTTCTGCTTTGCTCTTACATGACTGATTCTTAGTGAATCCAGCCACCAGGCCATGAGGACACTCAAGCAGCCCTGTGGATAAGTCCTTGGGGAGGGGAAGAGAGACTTCTCCCCAGTAACCGCCACCAGCTTGCCAGTATGTGAGTAAACTACATTGGGAGCAGATCCCTACTTCTCAAACTTTCAGATGTCCGCAGCCTCCAGAGAGACTTCAAGCTAAAAATGTCTAAACAAACCATTATCTGATTTCCAATCTCTAAAAATTATGCCATATAATAAATTATTAT
Source organism: Camelus bactrianus (assembly GCF_048773025.1). Lineage (NCBI taxonomy): Eukaryota > Metazoa > Chordata > Mammalia > Artiodactyla > Camelidae > Camelus > Camelus bactrianus. The sequence continues at coordinate 85,280,604 of NC_133543.1, read as the reverse complement.
TTTAAGTCACTAGTTTTTGGAGTTATTTGCTATGCAGCAAATCTATGCATAACTAATAAAGGGTGTTTCGCAAATAATAGTCATGAATTTCAAAAAGCACAGTCAATGGGTTTTAGGACGAGTGGAAGGGAGAGAGAAGATGAAAGAATAGGATTTGTGAAAAGCTTTAAAAGGATTAGAGTGTGGGAGATGAGAGGCAGTCTGGGAGGATTTGTGGTGGCTGACATAAATGAGAATAAGTGAAAACAGGAGATAATTATCAAGACAGATAATAGTGGTGAGAACATGTGTTTGGTGGTGAAGAGGAAGGAGTTTCTGGAGATCTGTCTTCACCTTTGATAACGGAGATGGAAGGGCTCGGGGAGGTTCGTCTTGGTCTCAGGGCCAGTTCGCTCTTAACCACCTGTCTTACATGTGTGCTCTGTGTGGATCCCTGTTAGTTGTATATGTTGTGTATTTCTCATTTGAACCTTTGATTTTCATATTATTATCCTCATTTCACAAATGAGAACATTGAGACCTAATGAGGTTAAGTAACTGGCCTGAGGCCACATAGCCAGTAAGGCAGAGTCAGGTTCTGAATTTGGGGTTTTCTGATTTAAGATCCTGCCCTCGTTCCGCATTTCACCCGGAGATAGAAACGTTTTAAAACCAAAGTACTTTAATTTTCAAAGGATAGGATGAAAGTTAGTCATCTCGGACATAGATTTGTTAAGTGTAATTATAAATGCTCTTTTAAAAAGCCCACATGATACATGTGAATAATTACATAGAAAAGAATCCAACATGAGAGCCATCGACTCAGAGTAATATCAAGTACCTGGAAGATGCCAGCAAATAGAAGAAAAGAAATAAGAACAAGTACAAATGGATGCTAAATTCGTTTTACTGCCCTTCTCCCCAGTTAGAATGTAAATTCTATGAGGTCAGAACTTTGCCTTGTGCCTGGTACTCAGTAGGTGCTCAACGAATATTAGTGTGTGTTGAAAGAATGAGGACAAGGGGCTCAGCTAAAGGAAAAGTATTCTGGATGAAAACATTCTATGTAACATGTTCAAGCATGTTCAGGGTAAGAGAGGGGTCAGGACAAGTTGAAGGCAGACTTAAGAGGTTGAAGAGATTTGTCTTCAGGACTTGTTCCTTGTCTACACTGCTCTGCTAATCCAGCCTCCAGGGCAGGTTCATATTCAGAGACATTTCATCATATAAGTCCCTTAGGTGATTTTACTGTGTAGCTAGGATTGAGAAGCAACTAATAACTTAAAAGTATTGTCCTTCTCAGGGAAATTTGAACATTGAGAAGTCTAAACTTGATAGGATAGTTATGCAGTTCTGACTAGCACTATTTCAGATATCAGTGGGTGGGGAAGTTCCCAGAAATCACAACAACCTAGACGTAGCTTGGCACTCAAGGTACTCGAGAAATGTTTGCTGAAGGGATGGATGAATTCATACCACGTAGATGCCCCTTGCTTTTGCATCAAGGCTTGTCTCTCTACCTGGAGAAGCAGAGCTATGGAGACAATTGAACAGTCTGAGAAACAAAAATTCTGTATCAGTTGTGGGAGGATGCGTGGGTCGGAGGATGGTTGTGAATCCACGTGTAGACAAAACATAAATATGTCTTGCATGTATACTCTACTTTCTTTTTCCCCAAAAGTGTATTCAGAATATCATGGTGAACAAAACAAAGTTTTCTTTTTAAACATATTATTGAATTCACTGAAGTTTTTTTTTAATTCTGTATTTTCTTGTTCAGCAGATAACAAAATTACAATTATTGTCATGGGTAGTCTGGTCTCTTTTTTTTTTACCATTGAAAAGAAATGTTTACATTTGAAAATGATACACTCTCATCTAGTTCGGAGGAAAGATGTTTTGTAGAATGAAGGACATGCATGAAAGTGAGAGGAATTAGTGGAGAGCTATTCAGCATATACTCAATATATTTCTTTTTGCACTAGAAGAAGCTGGAGTTACATAAGCCCTGAGCACACGAGTTTAATGCAAAACAAAGCATCCTCATCCTGCCCTTCTCCAAAGGTGATCCAACATCATTGTTAACTTAAATAAACATAAAAAGAGACCTGTCTGGAGTTTCTGGGTTAGATAATTTATCCATGGTAAATATAGCATAACCACAGCTCAGATTACTGTAAAAAGTGATACTATCTCCCTCTGTCATGACAATTAGCAGACAAAAGAGTCACCCATTTCTTTATCAGCTCCAAAGAAAGGGTAAATGAGAAAGCAGCATTCTTGCCTAAAATGAATGAATGTAATGGCTAAATGCTTATTTTTGTGTGACTCACTGCTTCAAGTTGACTTCTGAATCAAATATACACAGGTCACTTGTACATTCTCCATCAAATCATTAATAAGTGAAATGACAATGGCTAGCCACTGTCTCCAACATTTATAATACATGAAAAGCATTTGGGAGATGTAAAGACCAGGCAATTGTGAAGTACCTATAAAGATGCGAGACCGAAATCACTCATAGTGACATTCAGCTGCTCAGTTATACCAGAATATGGTTACTGCCCTTTCATTTGTGGCTTTAATTCTGATGTAGCTTAAGACAGGAAAAGGCCACCATCATATCACAGTGGAATGATATTTGACTTGAAGTCATATCTCCTGCTTCTGAGTCACTGCTCTGCCAATGAAAACTTATTGATCCTGAGCAAGTCATGTAATCTCCCAGAGTCTTAATTTGCCCATCTGTAAACAGGAAATAACAAGAATTTCTGCTCTACTATTTTAGTGTGTGGTTCAATCGACATACTGAGTACTATAAAAGTATTTCATAAAATAAAAAACATCGTGCAGATATTTGCTATTATTATTGCGTTAATCATCATTCAATTCAAAATAGTGAAGCCCAGATCATGGCTTCATGGTCTCCAAGTTCCCATATCCTCATCAGCAGTAAATATTTACTGTAGTTATACAATATAATAGTAGTTGTGTGATGTAGCTTAAAGATACTGTAAATACATCTCTATATACATCCATAAGTAGTGGAATAAGGAAAGTAGTGGAAAGGAAAATTGTCAAAACCTATCTGGGGAGAGTCAAGTCTACTAGTAATACGAAAATATTGACTTTTTGATAAGGTTGATAATAAAGGGTTTTAAAAAGTATGGAAAGAGGCAGGAGGATTAGGGGAGGGAGAACTGGATGAAGGTGGTCAAAAGGTACAAACTTCCAGTTATAAGATAAATAAGTACTAGGGATATAATGTACAACATGATTAATATAATGAACACTGCTGTATGTTTTATATAAAAATTGTTATGAGAGTATATCCTAAGAGCACTCATCATTAAGAAAAATATTTTTTCTTTTTTTAAAATTGTGTACCTGTATGAGATGATGGATGTTCACTAAACTTACTGTGGTAATTTTCATGATGTACGTAAGTCAAATCATTACTCTGTACACCTTAACTTATATGATGCTCTATGTCAATTATACCTCAATAAAACTAGAAGAAAAAATAAAATAATTTAAATAATGTAAAAAAAAGTTAAGGAAACATGGAGATATTGGAAATCTTAGGAAGCTGTTCAAACAATAGGTGAAGGACCAGCACAGGCACAGTATGAGAGCCATCAGGAACTACCCGGTATGCAAGTTGCCAACGGTGTGCATGGAAGTTCCCTTTGCTTTCTAGCAGAGCATGGCAGAGATGATCAAAAATCATCTCAGTGTCTCAGAATTGAGGCCTGAATCTTGCCTTGATTCAGAAGTCCTTCAACCTCCAAAGGAACAAAGTTTTACAGTGAACCTTAGCATCTTTAATGACATCCAAAATGCTTATATTAGAGGCTACTGGCACCATATGTAATTTTTTTGTCAATCACATGTAATTCTTGAGGACTCACATTTCTTCTACCTGCTGTGCTCTGCTCCTTATAGGAGGTCTTTTTAGTTCCATATTTATTAATATTTACAATTTGGTTTCTGGTACTAAGATCGTAACCCCGGAGACTGCTGCCTTTACCTGATAGCTCCTGGATTGCAGTTATGAGCATGAAGTTTCATATCCTAGTCCTCAGGTCAGGCCTTCCAGACCCACAGAAGTTTCCACCAGTGGCCACTACCACATGCTGTGTGTACCTGGGGAGACCATACAGAGATGTTTATGGTAAGTCAATAATAAATCAATCTCAGTTTCAGGACAACCAAAGCAAGAAGGAAACTTCATGTGTTATATCACACTCATCTGGCTTTAGAGCATTGCATGGTCTCTGTATACCCCAAACTTGTTTATCTCTGAATTCCTTTTCATCTCTAACCACCTCCTCTAGCTCCCTAATATACCTTGTCTGGGACTGTTTATTTGACTAGGTCCTCATTTTGCCTTTTCTTGATTCCAGTATCGACTCCAATCTTTTACCCAGTACAATGGTTTCCTGATGAAGGATCCTGGAAAGTAAACGGCTGAATAGGTAAAACTTGGAGGAAGCTCAGTTTTGTCTTTGTTTTTCAAGGAGAAACATGGCACATGAAAAGAAAAAATACCTTCATAATTTTTTCCACCTCTGCTAAGTAGAATGAAAAGAGACAGGCTTACCTCATCAAAAAAAATTTTTTTTCCAGTAAAGAAACATATGGCCTGACCATACTTCTCCATATCCTAGAATTTGTAGAGGATTCTAAATTATAGTGAAAGACTGAAGGAGATGGTTGAGAGAAGAATTAAAAGCTGGCTGGACAGAAGGAATTTAGGGAGGTGCGGTGATTATGACAATAGTGAAACCTCAGGAAACTCAGAGTGGGTATGTACTCCCTTGGCTCATTCTTTTGGAAATGATGGGCCATCATATAGCTTTTCTAGAAGTCCCTAATGGAGAGGTCATTCAGCAGACATCCTCATAATGATTCAGAAGTCCTTCAACCTCCAAAGGAACAAAGTTTTACAGTGAACAGAGGGTATTATGCAGACGTATCCTGCAGAGGAACTGCTGGACAGATTGGTGTCCATATGAATACCTTTGGCAGGAGATACTGAAAGTTCTGGATTTGTGAAGTTAAAATCTGGTAACAAATGAGCTTAATGAATCAGAAAGGCAAAGTTCGGCTGCATGTGTATGGGATGTGTCCTAGTAACACAGGGTATTACTATTGACTGAGGATACAGCAAAAGGGCAGCTGAGTCAGATTCTAGTGCCTCTGATCAGGGCAAAGTTAGGGTTAACTAGAGCGAAATTCTCTGGTGAGTAAAATGAACCAAAAGATTCATGGTATCCATTTAAAAAGTGATTTCTCTCTCAGTCTCTCTACTTCTCTCTTGGATTTATTTGCATTTGCATAATTCCTTAATCCCAGAATGAATTTATCTTTTATATTATAATATTTTTAATATGCAACATTAATTTTCAGAATTTAGATCTGTGGCCTATTAAAAGATGTTTTTTTCCCAAACAGATGATGCAGAGCAGTATAATAAACTTGATTATGTAGGAGTTTACTTAGGATGGAATGAGTCATTCATGTCAGTGAAACAGAATTTTTGCTGCCCCTTTAGTCCCTAACTTCACTAAAATTAAAAAAAAAAAGAGCAGAATCTGTGCTAATATTTATTCAGTCATTTACTATTCTGTAATGAACACTGACAGCTTTTAAAGGAACTGGGTAGAGCAGCACACACATTTCTGTTTGTGTCGTCATGGGTTTGGGATTTCTGTGCAGAATTTTCATGGTTCTCTGGTTTTTAAATAGATTAGTGTGACACTGTAGAACATTTCTTGTTAGTGGGGAAATATTAGCAGCAATAAATGTCTAGCAAATATAGAGATATATCTCCCAAATAGAGTATTCTTAAAGCTTTGGAGACTAAAGGACTGTATTCTGTTTGGTCCTACTGACATCATTAGTTTCCGTGCATCTTTCCCTTGTGCCTACTCTCACTCCTCACACCCCTCACTAACCCTGACATCTCAAGTGTACCAAAACCTGAACAGATCTAGGTCTTTGTCCTTCTGCCAAATTCAAAAGAAACCCAAATAAATTATAAAATTCCTGTATGCTTTGACTCAAGTATTTTGAAGAGACAGCAATCTGGAATTACACTGCATGGCGCATGACAAACATTCCCATTATTCCCAGGGCTCGAGCACTCCCTTCCCCTCCCAACTCCCGGGACTGTCTTCTAGATCATCAGTCAGAACCCCACCTTCTAGGTTTGCCAGCTCCTCCGTCCTCCCCCTGCTGCCTCCTTCAGTCTCCCAGATCCATTCCACTCCTTGGTCTGCAGCTCTCTGCCCTCTTGGTTTTTTCTCTTCATCAAGTGCCAGGTATCAGCATAAAGAAGGCCCTGGAAGTGAGCAGCAACCGAACCGTCTCCTGGAACCTGCAGAGGAAGAAAGATGGTGGACACATTCATACATTTAGCTCTGTCAAATAGACTCAGACTCATTCCAGTAAGTATTCCGAACTCAGAACCTCCACAGTAAATACTGGTTGTTACCAACCTCCATTCCATTCCGATCACTGTTTCCGCAACACCTGTTTTGTAAGCTTCGCTGTATAGTTTCCTTGGGGAAAGGAGTGAGAAACGCTGGAGGCTGTTCAGGAGGTAGGGTCCTGATTGACTCTTCAAAGGGAGGAGGCTTAGCTTGACTCTGGGATGGGGCCTGGGCGCGGAGGACGACTGCTGAAGGCAGCCTAGTGTCGCTGGCCACCCTTGGGAGGGCAGCTCCAGGCCCTGTTGGAAAGGGGTGGGCCGACGGCGCAGGCGGCCAGCGCCATTTTGCCGCAGCCCGCGCCCGCCCGCGTGGCCGTGGGGTGAGCGCCGTCGTTGCCCTCCTCCCCGCCGTCCAGGTGGAAGGTCCAGTAGGCCGTGGGGCCTCACGCCGCCGAGCCCTGACTCTTAGTTCTGGGGAGCGCCTGGCCGACGTGAGTGCTGGAGAGGAGAACGACTTCCCCTGCAGTGAGTACGCAGCCGCTGGAGCCGTCCTCGGCGGCCCGAAGCAGCGGTTTCCCGGGCCCCAGCGCGGTCGGGCCCGGCCCTGGGGGCCCTCGCGGTCGCTTCCGCACGTTCCGAGACGGCTTCTGGGGTCTACTCCCTGAACACCCCAGAGAGACCCCTCCCCGCTTTTGGACTCCTGGGTCCGACTTCCCGCGTGGTGCGCCCTCCCTTCTCCCCGCCCCGGTTCGGAGGTGACCCGGTTCCGAGGTGTGGGTGCCGTAGCCGTGCTGGCGGGTGCTTCCCGCCCGGGCGTTCGTGGCGGCCTCGAGCATCGTAGACGGCCGCTTGGGGCTGTGGTCTGGGCGGGAGAAGTCAGCGCGGGGCGGGCCGGGGCCGGGGCCGGCGCCTCCCGGGCTCCCGCGTGGCGAGCGGCCGCGTCTCTGTGGGAACCGGGGCGTGGCGTCTAGGAACGCGAAAGCCTGGGCGTTGAAGTCGGGGGCAGCCCAACCCAGTAGCTTGGTCGACGGCCGCCGACCCTTAAGCATTACTGAGGAGAGCTGTGAGGTGAAAAGGCCACAAGGAGCTCTTTTCCCGTCATGTCCCTTCTACTTTCCTTTCAAAATGAAAGTGGAAATTCTGTATCACCTTATTTTTCTGATTCCTTGTTGTTTTTTTTTTTCTTTATATCGCAACTTCCAGTGCTTTTCTTCCTATGACCTTTCATCTAAAAACTGCCCACCCCTTTACAGGTTTTTCCGGTAAAAAAACAAAAATAAAAAAGGGAATCTTCTCTCTTAGTCTTACATAACTGAACAAATTTCACAGCTCAGTATTTTTTTGCCATAGTTTATACTATTCTCTTAACTCAAAATGCTACCTGAAAATTACAGGCCCTGCCCCATTTTTCTTCTCAACCCATCTTCCAGAAAAGAGGGCGCAAAGTTCATTATTTTGGGTTGATAAATATAAACATCACAAAGATAAGTTATCCTCAGCTTAAACGCATTAGAACGTTTAGCAATGATTGAGATACATTAACGAAGTTACCCTGGTAGTGGAAATTGGTGGAAGTGAGTGTAAAACCCTGAAAAGAAAACAGTCCCCAGGCAGCATGTGTTGGTATTCTAGTCACTAGGGGGAAATTTTTTACAAAAAAGAAAAAAAGATAATAGGGCATTAAATATACATGTTTATTTTGAGAAAGCATAGACAGAGGGGAGAGAGCAGAACAAAACTGGAGAGGGTGTCACGGTTGAGGTCAAAAGTCAGCAGAGAATGAAAGTGCAAAAGAAGAGACCATGAAGATATCCAAGGGGGAAAGGGTGGGCAGTGGAACCAAACGCATAGGAAGAAGATGTTAAAGTTTCATAACATTATGGTTTTATTCCTTTTAAGGAACTTATCCTGTATTGTTTTTATAGTCGTTATTTGTGAACATGGCATCTCTTTTCTTTTGAACTCCTTGAGGCTGGGATCCAGGTTTGTTTTACCCATGTTGTGGGAAAGATGGTACACCATGGGCACTCTCAGGTATCCAGCACACATCCAGAAGGGCACTGGTTAGTCTTGAATATTTGTGAGGAGATGAAGGAGCCTAAGTGCTGAGCGAGGAGAGAGTGAAAAGACTTAATCAGGGTCTTGGAAATTGAGATGACAAATCTAACTCCAGTTTTGTGGATACTTTGATACTTTGTTTATTTAAGAATTCATTTAAATATAATTAAGTGTGATAATCTCGACTACTACTTTATCTCTTATGTTACCAGATGTATATCTCACCAATATATACCATAAGTAAAATAAACACATTTAAATTACAACAGGAAGCCATGTTCATTGTTGAAACAAGTGTTTAACAACTATAATTCCTTTCAGACATTGACAGCTATAGCTATAGGTATATATTTATATATTTTGGTACCATGTAGTTATTCAATAAGTTGCTATTTTATTTAATAATATAACATGTGTATCTTTCCACATTATTAGATTTCAGTGAGATGTCAGCAAGTATAGTTTGAGAGCAAATTATGTTGGAATAAATCCATACTGTGAATCATTTATTCTGTGACTTGGAAATCAGATGTTTGGAACAAATGGTATCATTAGTCAGGAAAAGATGAAATTCCTCCTAGGAACTTGAATAGCCCGTGAAATATCAGCTCTTCATTGTAGAGCCCAGTACAAGAAGAGCCATTTGGAAGGCAGGACAAGGGTATGGCTTATTTTAAAAGCATTTTTGCTATAATCTAGAAAGGAATTTAGTAGTGATTAGTGAATTAATATTTGTAAAACATTTCACAATATATTCAGCTTTAGAACTATATAAAACATTATCCATAAATATAAATTTAGGGCATGGCTTTGCTTTTTATTTTTTCTACAAAGAAGAAAAAAATTCATTCAGGATAGAAAAATATCTGATGTCTTTTCTAGTTCTTAGTTTTGAACTCATATTCTACTGAAAAACAGATATTCTAGAAAATGATTTAATGTCAGAATTACAATACCTGATTTATTATTCACAGCATAATTTTTTATTAAATACATTTTCAATCCCATTATCATTTTTTAAACTACTTAGCTCCAATCAAAATGAAAATGCCCATTTCTTCATCCTTATTCATGCCTTTCACATTCTAGTGCCCTAGAAAGAGGTTTTCTGCATTCATAAATGAAAAATTCTCGGGGTTGCTCATTATATCTGAAAGATAGAAAGTTGTAGTGGAAATGAATGATGAAAAAGCTCTACAGCAGTAACTGTTTGCTTCATTGTGTTTGGTGCCCCGGAACAGTATCTGTTGTTTTTGTCATCACCAAAACCATTTGGTTCCCTTGCCAGTGTCATTTATTCTCCCTACCTTTTCCTGGGGGTCTACATGGCTTAGTCATCTGAGACTTGAGAACATACTTTTTTGCCTTATACATCATAATTGGGAAAAATTTTTCCCCAAAAGTAGCACTAGGCTGAAAATAAAGTCCTTTAAAGGGATAGTAAGAAAGCAAAAAGATGTTTTCTTTCTAATGGATGTAAATGGAAATGTAGGTTATGTAATGGGCCCTGAGAAATCCTAACATATTTGTAACATGAAAATGTATTTCCTCCAAAAACGATGATTCTTGAAACTTTATTTTCAAATGACAGAAGTCTTGGAAGGAAACATGAAAGATCTGCTACTGTTTAAAAAGTCTGGGTTATTAAAAAATATATATGCATTCCCAGATAAGACATATAAATTTCAGAAGGAGTGTCTTCTAACAGATTTTGTTTAATTTTTTCACTTGGCATAACAGAGAATTTAACACCCTGTTTCATAGATGCCATCTGTTTTGGGTTGACCTTAATTTTCTGGATGATTGCTTTTCTTCAAATATTTCAAGTCATGACTAAATTTCATTTAATAAGAAATGTTTAGGTTAGTTTGTGATCAAGAAATTAGATGTTCTAAATCCAAACAAATTTTAACAAACTGATTTGTAATTGTGTTAATGGCCAGGACAAGGTCCGTTTTTTATTTGACTCTTTAAAGGCCAATAACATATAGGGGCATATTTATCTTAATTCTACTTCATTCTAACCATAAGCAAAACAAAAAGATAACCTATGGAATGGGAGAAAATATTTGCAAATGTTGCCACTGACAAGGGTTTAATTTTCAGAATATATAAACAGCTCACACAACTTAATAACTAAAAAGCAAACAACCCAATCCAAAAATGGGCAGAAGACCTAAACAAACAATTCTCCACTGAAGACGTACAAGTGGCCAATAGGCACATAAAAAATGCTCAGTATTGCTAATTATCAGAGAAATGCAAATGAAGACTACAATGAGGTATCACCTCACACCAGTCAGAATCGCCATCATTCAAAAGTCCACAAACGATAAATGCTGGAGAGGGTGTGGAGAAAAGGAAACCCTCCTATGTTGTTGGTAGGAATGTAGTTTGGTGCAGCCATTATGGAAAACAGTATGGAGATTCCTCAAAAGACTAAAAATAGACTTACCCTATGATCCAGCAATTCCACTCCTGGGCATATATCTGGAGGGAACTCTAATTCAAAAAGATACATCCAACCCAGTGTTCATAACACTATTTACAATAGGCAAGACATGGGAACAACATAAATGTCCATTGATAGATGATAGATAAAGAAATTGTGGTATATTTATACAATGAAATACTGTTCAGCTATAAAAAAGAATAAAATAATGCCATTTGAAGCAACATGGATGGACCTGGAGATTGTCATTCTAAGTGAAGTAAGCCAGAAAGAAAAAGAAAAATACCGTATGATATCACTTATATGTGGAATCCGGAAAAAAAAAAAAGACACAAATGAACTTATTTACAAAACAAAAACAGATTCACAGACATAGAAAGCAAACTTATGGTTACCAGGGGGGAAAGTGGGTGGGAAGGGATAAATTGGGAGTTTGAGATTTGCAGGTACTAACTACTATATATAAAACAGATATACAACAAGTTTCTTCTGTATAGCACAGGGAACTATACTCAATATCTTGTAGTAACCTATAATGAAAAAGAACATGAAAATGAATATAATTATGTGTATGTATGACTCAAACATGCTGTACACCAGAAATTGACACAACATTGTAAACTGACTACAGTTCAATAAAAAAAAGAAAACAAATTGTACTTCATTTTGACATTTCATACAACAGTAGCGTATTTATTATAAAGGCAAACTAGTTCATTAATAGTGAAAGACTGATTATAAATTTTAAAAATTTAATTTAGAAGTTAGAATTTATGATGGATTGATTCACATGTCAATAGACAGTTCATTTTATTTTTGACAAAAGTCAGTGTTTTCCAAATTGATCCAGTTATAAACATTACTGGAATGTTTGCTAGAAATACAGACTCCCAGCCATCTTATTCTGATTTAGTGGATTTGGGGCCCAGGTTTAATCATATCCCCATGTGATTCTTAGGACCCAGCAGAGGTAGGAAACACTGGAACAGAGATGGTTCTCAACTCCTGAGGTATACTCAGTTATCTGAGGGAGTTTTCAAGTAGTGTCAGTGCTCAGGCCTCCTTCCAACACCCATTAAACAGACTCTCCAGGCATTGGAATATTAAAGTAAAAATTCCACTTGTCTAGTCATATGATTCCACACTATACACTGATGGGACATGGATAAACAATTATGTGAAAGTTTTTTTTTTTTTTTTTTTTGCAATGATAGCTAAAATTCCAAGTAGCTAGAATATCAGCTCCATGAGGTCAGGAAACATCTGTGTCATGTCATGTCTTTTTCCTTATCCCCGAGCACAGTGTCTTCCATATATATTATGGATGCACAATAATTATTTATTGATTAAATAGTTTCTTTTGGCTAAAATTGTAATTGTCTTCAAATGTTGAGGTCTTGGAATAGATGAACTTTAACAACTGGACATGAAATACAGTCCAAAAATGGTTAAAATGGATACATGTTATGGTAGAGATGAGAGACAGCTGGTGATGCCAGGGGACGACTGATACCTTGGAGGTGAGCCAGGGAGAGCTTTCCCCAAGAAGCCCAGAGTTGGTACCCATCTCAGCGGCCGTTAGTGTCTGTTGATTGGCATCACATGTAGTAATCACATTTCTGAGCCTCCATCTCCACTCCTAGGGATGGTATAGATTAGCAGCCAGGCTTTGGGGACTAGGAGAGCAGAATCCCCTACCTCTGCCTCCCAGCCATCCATTCTGCACCTGGTCCTTGTCAAAGCACACACATATTTTAGTTAATTTTGGCCAGCTCCTCCTGCCCACATCTACTTCCCCTCCTGTTTATCAGCCATTGCCAGTGTGAGATTGGCACTCTGAGACTGTCATTTTGTTGTGTGACCACAGTAGCACCTAGCATGGTGCCAATCACACAGTTGTGGCCAATTCTAATACTTAGAGATGATGAATATAATAAAGAGGAGAAGAAGCCAGGAAAACACCACCCTTAGATAGATAGGAAAGGAAAGGGTAGTGATGGAGCACAGTGAAATGGCAGAAGCTTTTAATGTAGTTTTCATTTTTACCTTTTATATAAATTTGAACACTTGGCTAGGATGAGTCTCAGCTGTGAGAGGAAATTGGAAGGCCAACTAGTACTGGGAAAGAAGTAATTAAAAAATACCTGGAATGCTTGGGTACAGTTGAACTAGCAGGGCCAGATGACTGGCAGTGTAATGCAGTGGAAGGAGAATTGGATGAATATTCAGAACACCTGGGTTCTAGTCTCAACTACTTACTAACTGAGTGACCTTGGGGAAAGAAGCTCTCTCAACCTTGCTCTCCATACCTGTAAAATGGAGATAATATTACCTACCTTAAAGAATTGTAGAGAGTAAATTAAAAAAATCATGAAGTACTGTTTGGACCTAGGACATGTTTAACAATTGCAGATATCACTGCACAGCTGCCAGCCTTTGCTTTTGAGAAATGAAGGACAGTTTTCTGCAAGATAAGCATGTGTATCAGTTTGCACTGATACCTGGGAAATGAGTGGAAAAAAATCACCAGCAATTTAAAAGAACCAAGAGGTTGGGAAGCAACTCACATGGCTTTAAAAGAGCACATGGTGCCTTACCAAGTTTATTAGCCTCTATAATTGAGGAAAAGCACCCCAAATAAGGAAATGACAGTGGAATCTTCATGATTGTTGAGATATCATTGTAAGCTGAGCAGTTTGAAACTCTCAGTACTATGTTTATCTCTGGCATATGTTTGCTTATCATTAATTAACTTATAAATATATTGTATTATGTCCTGTATTTAAAGATAGTAAGGTAAGGAATCAGCTCAAGGATTTCACATAAAGTTGAGTCAGTTTACCAGGATTTCATAAGAGCTGGTTTGAGTATAACATGGACTCTGAGACGGGTGGTATTCTCTAACATAATTGAGAGTAAAGGAATTCAAGATATTTGTAATCAGTTCCCTATGACTGATAGAATTGGAATGTCTGTGCCATTGCTTTACAGAATTCTCAAGCATGGTAGAAAGTGAAAAACTCCATGTCTAGTGATTATCCACAGACCTGGAGCCCCGAGGGCGTTGCTTCTCCAGAGGGTTGCCTGCTAATCAGCAACAGCAGAATTATCTGAAGAACTTGTTAAAAATGCAAACCCCTAAGTCCCTTCGCAGATTTACTGAATGAGAACTCTGGGTGGAGCTTAGAGTGTGAATTTTATCAAACAGCATCAGGATTCTTATGCTCACTGAAATTGCTGATCTGCAGAGAAGAATGGTATTATTCAACATCTATTAAACATTCGTACTATGAATATGGCTCAGAGAATTGAGAGTAACATTAAATACTCAGATGAGTCTAAATATGAAGGGACAGTTACTACTCTGGAAAATTGAAATACAAATCAGTGATTTTGAAAAATTTGAAAGTGAGTCATTCAAACACAGAATGAATTATTTCAACAAATAAAGCAAGGGGATATAATTGGAAACCAAAACTCTATGTTGTAATAATAGCCATCTCCTTGGATTGATACTTTCCAGGTCACCTCCTCAGAGAATCTTCACTCCTTCCTAGATTTTTTCTCTTTTTTTCGCCTCCAGGTGGAGAATACTGTTACCAGGTTAATGAACCAAACTGCTATACTCCCTGGGCTCAGTAGTTCCCATCCTAGATGACACATTAGAATAGCCTGGAACAATTTTAAATAATACCAATTCCCAGTCCCTCTTCTCAGTTTAATCAGATTTTTTATAGGTGGGGCCCGGGCACTGGTGTATTTTAAATGCTTCCAAGTGATTCTAGGTTTGAGGAGGATTGAGAACCACTGTGTAGATAAATGGAGGTGGGGTACAGGAGGTGGCAGGAGAGAAAGATGAACACGCTTTTTCACTCAGTTATGCTTGTATATAAAAACAGAAGTTTTAAATGTTTAAGCAGGCATATCTGAATTAGCAATATTACTAGCCACACTCAGTGATCAAATTAGTTTTCCCTTTGAAATATTCTAACATCTGACTCCTTTAGCTTCATTGTCCTTGCCAAATTTAAGGTTTTCATCACTGTCTGGGTAACAATTTCAGAAGTCTTGAATCTGGCCTTCCTGTTTGTTTTGATTATTTGGTCTACCTGAAACCTAAGATGTGAGGATGTTTTCCTGGGGGCCAATTCATTCTTTGGTGACAGGGTTTGTGGATCTGTCAGGAGAGTTCTTGCATACACACAACAGATTAGTTACCGATTTTGTCTTTTTTACGCTTGAGGTTGGGATCAGATGCCTGGATCAGCAGTCGGCAGGTCATGTTGGAAAGGTTTGTCATCCCTAGTGTGGTCATAGCTATGACTGCAGCAGAGTTAGCCTGGTTTCCTCGTTACTGATGATTTGTTCATTCACCAGATTTATATTAAACACCTGAAATATTCCAGGTATTTTACTGGGCACTGAGTACAGTCTATCAAGATAATATACCTAATCCTTGTCTGGTAAGCAGCTCATGTTACTTCTTTCTCTCCTGCTTTCCCCCATTCTTCTTCCCACCTCTCCCCTTCCCTCTCTGCATTAAGGAACCTGTTTCTAACATTCGTGGAGCATGGGGCAAGAGTACAAATGAAGGCTGTTTACTAAAGTATTTAAAAATTATAAGACAAGTTTACAAGCTGTTAAAAGTATTTTGTTCTCCTGCATTGAGAAATACACCCTTGTAATGAGGGAGAAGTGTTGGAATTTAGAATTCTCAGGCTCCTCAGAATTTTGAGTTAGAAGATGGTGTTTCTGGGAGAGTCCACTCCTGGGACCCCGCACCCAGCTACTGCTTTTTCTTTTCCCACCTCGGGCTCCTCCAGCTCTTGGCGGGGACCTCCCATACATGCATGTTAAACATGGAGCTTACAGGTCAAGCTCTGGCCAATGCCACTTCCTCACTCCTGCCAGTCAGCTGCTCCGTGGCCACTCTGGAAGTGTGCACGCCAGTTTGGTTAGCTCTTGAGAGGGCAGGCCCTGGAGGGAGGCCTAGGCAGGCACTGGGGCTATGTAGGCAGGGAATTTTAAGGTCTTCCACTCCCAGAGCATGGTCAGTGTGGGGGATGGATATGGGCTCCTGGTAGACATGTCCCGTTGACCCCAAGGGGAGAGATGCAGCTAGAGGAGAGCCTGAATGGGACCCCTCTTAAGCATGGCTCCTTTTAAAGTTGAGGTTCCTCTTAACCTGGGTGTAAGAGTGGTTCTGCTTTTACTTGCCTGCTTAACTTTGCTAATTTAACATTTATTGAGCACCTCCATTAAGTACAGGTCACAGTAGATACCATATGTGTTGGTGCAGGAAAGGAAGAATGAGGGAAAGGTGGAAAAAAAATTGGTTTTTCCTCTTCTAGTCTCCCTTAGTTTCTCCATTGGTTTGTTTGGACTCTACACATTTCTTGGACTACCCCCTCTGCAAAGTGTCCATGGCCTATCTTTGTCATGAATACAATAAAGGAAAGGAGGGACAACTACATTTCCTGTCTAGGACACTACTGACCAGGGCCTGCACATATCAGGCTGGGAGCAGAGCGGACTGAGTGAGGTTTAAACTGGCACGTGGCACATATTACACGTAAATACTAGTCAGGCTTTAGACTCGAGATATAATTCCTAATTTGGGGAATCTTTTGCATCTATTTCAGATTATGCTTTAATAAACACAAATAAATTCATCTGTGTCAAAATCTAATTGTATTTTACTCTTTCCTTGATGAGTAAAGAGAGTTCAGAGGCAGTTATAGCAGTTTACTTCTGAGCCCAATAATAAATATGCAAATACATGCTAAAATAGAAATCCAATTTGAAATAATTCAAGTGAAATTACATAGAAGTGGTTATTTTAAATTGGGACTTTCTACCTGTCTCTTTTTATTTGGTGCTGTGTGGAGAGTGTGGAATCAAAGCCAATATTGAGACTCAAATTACGCTGAACACACACAGGCACTTTTCAAACACCTTGGGCTTTTGTGAGACTATTGAGGCAGCTGTTAGGATTGTGTTGTACTTGTCTTGGAAGAAGGATACCTGGCAGGAAACCCCTCTAGGTAAATCTGAAAGAGGGAAGGATAATTGAGGGAAAATACTAGTAAGTACTCCGTGAAGAAATGTGCTCTAAAAATAAGGAAAGGCAGTTGGCAGTGAAAGTCCTTGAAAAATACACTGCGTTTGAGAGAGAAAAGAATGAAAGGAAGTAGGCTTTCTGAAACCAAGTCTTAGTGTAAATTGGGTAGGAGATCTCTGGGACTGTGCCTTGATTGCTTAACCAGGGTAATTGCAGAGAGGAAAACTTTCCGGGTATTTGTTGTTGAATAATTTAGTTTATCCTGCTGATTAAAAAATACCTAAACCTACATCAAATAGGTCTAAATTGTTTCCATATTAAGACCAATGAGAGCAATTTTTAAGTTTATTGTGGTTTCCTTTAAATAATTTCAGCTATTTCCATTAAAATGGCTCATTTGGCAATTGAATAAGGTGATTTGATTAAAATGACTAACATTCAAATAATCAAGATAGTAAAAAAAAAATTCATGAGATTTATAAAAAGCCCAATTGTACAGTTCAATCCTTGGAAATCATTAGCTAATGTTCTGATGATCAAGTAATAAATACATAAGTGGATTAAAGAAACATAAATGCAAACTCATCTAAATTTAATTTAGATAAAATCCACATATATGTTTGAATATTGAATTTTAATGATTTAATGATGTACATATTTTAGGGAGAAAGTGGGAGTTTGAGAGTAAACATAATTAATTATAAGTTTCTAAGAAGTTATCCCCAGGTATCCTTTGTTCTTTACTCTTGGCTTTTGGTGGAGTGTTGTGCAAAAATAACATTGTAAATCTCTCTCTTTTTGTTTTCTTTATACGTTTTTTTTTTTCTCTGAGCAAGTAAAACCACTTTAAAATGTGCATTTCTACCTGTAGGAGCCCTCTTCTCCTGGGACTTGTGGTTGGAAGAGTTTTGATGGGTAGCCATGGATGTTTGAGGAGCATGAATTTGTGAGGAAGGAACTGTCCATGTTCTTTTTTATTCTCTACCTCAAATATTCAACTTTTCTTTTTGATTTTAATTTATAATTTATATATACCTACTGCTAAGTGCAATTTAAGATTATAATAGAGGGCACACTTACCATAAGACCATTAACACAGATGTAGAAAATCAGTGGGTGAAGGAGAGAAAAAGCCTACTAAAAACTTGGGTCAGTATCATTGCAGTATGCATGCTGAAGCACGGAATCTAACTTTCCAGTTTGGTAAATTTGTGGATGTAGGGCTGGATCTATACTGGGTTAACAAAATGAACATTTTAGTTAAAGCTTTTGGGAGGATCCAAGTAAATGAAAATAACATTTTTTTAAGAATTTTTTTTTTATGAATTGTTTTGTGTTTATTTGATTTGCACTGCCTGTACTCACATAAGATTGTATTGTACCTGAAGGACAATTTCTGCGTTTATTGAAAGGGATGTACTTGGACTGGGAGTGAGAAAGCTGTCTTCACAGGGCACTTTCTCGCCGGCGGCAAGACCAACTTAAAAATTCAATTGACTTAAGAAGTTGCTTGTTGTTAAGTGACATCAGTAAGGATCTGGTAGTGATAATGCAGTGGTTCCCAAATTCACCTAGTGAAGTGCTCGAATAGCTAAGGAAAATGAAGACCACTTCTTGCCCTCCAACTTTGAACCCAGTATCACGCACTAGGTCTAAGAGGAGAGGTTTAGCTTACCTTATGTACAGTTTCATATTTATCATTAAAACTCACTCAGAATTTACATTTTATCTCATAATATAGCTGCAGTTCTTTTGATGTTAATAGTATGTTTTAATTTGACATCTAGTAATATTTCAGAAATGCACTATGTTTACCCGGGAGCTCCTCATATCTCCAAAATCACCTTCAGTTCTCCTGAGGATACTCATACCACGGTCAGAGAATCATTGTCCTGAAGGGTAGTTCCAGCAAGCTGTGATGATTTTATAAAATGCCCTTCTTAACCCTAGGGATGGTTCTATCCTGGGAAATAATTTTCTAGAAGTGCTTAGTGATGTTGGAGACACAAGAAGCCATTTATCTCCAGGATCATCTTTTTCAACACTTGTCACTGCAGTTCTTCTGATTACATCATTTTTTTCTGCTCTAGTCTCAAAACTTTACAATTACTCAACTACAAGTTTATGACTGCTTCAGGGAGAGAACTCCAGAAATTGACCTTGCTTTACTGTCTTAATCATTTTTTTCCCCTTCAACAGCAATAACAAAAAATTATTGAGTTTCTTCTATTTCTAGGGCACCCTCCTAGGGAAACAAAGAAGTGCAGGCATGATTCCTGTTTTTAACCTACATAATACAGTAGAGAAGACAGATCATGTGCGTGGAAAGACAAGTAGTATAAAAGGTAGCACAACATGAATGCTATATTACTTAATTAATTATTTAAGTCAGTGAATGCATACTAAGTGCCAACTCTTGACCAAGCATTGGGCAAAGCTGTGGGTGAGATCCAGAGGAGAGTGAAGTGTTCTTACGAACAAGTATAATCTAGTGCGACATAATTAATGTAGCAATTGATATATGTGTAACTTGCTGTGGAAGCACAAGAGGGAGTGCCTAGCTCTTGGGGAGATCTTGTGGAAGGAAGAAGGTTTTCTCCATTTTACTGAGTGTATCTTTTCTATTTTTGGCATCACTTCCTTTATTTTCCAACTCCACAATTTGTCATGGGAATCATTCTCTCACCAATTTCTTGGGATTTTTGTCCTCTCTTTGGATCAGTTCACCTTTCCCCTTCTTGGCTCGTAGGACTGGACTATGGAATGAGAATGGTGCCAGTGCAAATACATGGACTTCAAACTTTGTTCTCCAATCTTCAGTGCTGCCAGATGTTCTTTATACATCCAATATAAGTTCCCTCTTCTTTTCTCAGTAGCAGCTAATACAGACTTCTACTATTCTTCTCAACCCAGCCTCAGTTCCTCTGTCAACAGATAACTTTCTTTGCTTCACAAAGAAAAGTTAGAAACCATTAGTATGCAACACCATCAATTTCTGGTCTTCTTTCTAAATGCTAGGCATGCTCCTACCTCAGAGCCTTTGAACTAGCTGATCTATTTGTCTGAATTACTGTTCTCCAAGATGTTGGCATGGGTAATCCACTTTTCTTTTTTATGTCTTTGCTTAGTTGTCACTTTCTCAATAAGGCTTCCCTCTTTATCCTTGAATCCCATTCCACTCCCTCCACAGACATACTCTATTCCTCTTATGTGACATGCTCAGTAAATATTTGTTGAATGAATGTTGAATTCCTACACATTTTTAAATCCCTCTCTCCTACCTAATAGAAAGGGGGTCCCTTTTCCTTCTATGGATAGTTCCTTTTACCTCTGTTCCACCTCCTATACCCTCCAGATCTTCAGGAATCGAGATTCATCAATTATCCAATTTCTTCATCTCTCTAACTCGATTCCATCAGCACATACATGTTTTTCAATCTCATAAAAAAAAAATTCTCTCCATTCTAGATCTTTCCTCTAGCCACCCTACAATAAAACTTCTTGAAAGAAAAGCCTTCACTTACGGTGTCCACTTTTATTTCCTGTTCAGCCCTTGATTTCAGTCTGACTTCTGATCATCTGTCTGATGGTCAGAAAAAATTGTTTCCATAAAAATGATCAGTGGGCTCCTGTTAAATCAGGCCTTCTTCAGGGGTCTTGTATCATACATGGCTCCCTCCATCATACATTCTATTGCATGATAAAGGGATTTATTGCTATCTTACCCACTGGACTTTTTATTTCACATATCCATTTTGAGGGGTCAGTTATTCCACAAGTATCTATTGAATATTGACGTGTGCAGACACTGTTATAAGTCCTGAGGATTTACCAATAAACTGACACAAAGTTTATGCTAAATGCAACTATTAGCCTTATGGAAGAAGCAGGCATTAAGCAAAGAGGCAAGTACACATCATAAAATTAAAACTGCCAGATGGTTTTAAAGAAGACTTATATGGTACTATAAGAGTACTTAAGAAGAGAATTGGACCTTTCAAAAAGCTTGAAGAAGATATTCCCGAGAAAGGAATGTGGGGGCTGAGAAGTAAAGCCGAGCAGGAGTTATCTAGTCAAAGATGAAGGCATGATGAGAGGGAATGGGATGTGTAAAGTCCTGTGGTTGGAGGGAGCATAGAGAGTTTGAGAATGTGAGATAAAGCTGATATGGCTGGAGCCCATGGATATAAGGGAGGAGTGACAGATGGTTAGTCTAGTAAGAGTCAGGGCCACATGACACTGTGACATTAGAAGAGGTTAAGGATTTGGGTCTTTAATACTAAGAATATATGGCTGTCTTTAAAGTGGAAGTTGTGTCTTCTTTGTATTTTAACCACTTGCTGTTGGTTTAGGGCAAGAACCATTAAAGAAGCTTATTAAATGTTTATTGAATGAAGGAAGAAATGGACATTTGAACTAGTCTCAAAGACTGAATATGATGGGTCAGTAGGAAGGGGTGAAGGACATGTCTTTGCCAAGGAACCAGTGTTTAAAGAAACATGAAAATATGAAGAAAAAACCCTCATATTTTGCTTTGGATAGGGCAAGGGGTTCAGTGTAACTGAATGGGAAGTGAGCAGGGGAAAGAAAGAGGTTAGAGATATGAGGGGACACAGGAGGGAGGGCAGGGTGGTGGGCTGCTGAAAGAAATGGTATGAGAGTTCAAAGGAAGGTGAGATCGAGGGTCAGTACAGTCATCTCAGAATTGTTGCATTTGGGAGATTAGATGAGGATCTATATTTTGTTTGAAAGGACAGTTAGATCTTAGACAAGCAGAGAGTTATGGGAAATCATTCTCGACAAGGGAAATGAAATGAATTATGGCTTAGAGGCCAGAATATACTGGAATTCTTCCTTTTCTAGTAAAAGCTGTGTCCCTCTTTAACCTCTATACATGTTTCATCAGTTTTTTTTTTTTCTGGTCTGTTTTCCATAATGAATTGCATGGAAAAAAAGTTTTTACCAAAAATTTGCCTAAATCTTAAAGAAAAAATCCTAAAGAGAATATTTTACTTTTCCTAGGTGTTTTGTTTGACTGAAAGTAAGTTAGAAAAAAATGGGGAAAGTGATCATTTTTTGTTCATAACTGTAGACTAGCTAATATATTTTGGGCTGCATGATATTTTGTTTATTAAGCTCACTATCAGCCTCTTTTGTTGCCAGCTGAAGTGCAGTAATAAGATTTTGTTCCAAATTTTACACTTTGCCAAAGGTCTGTTTCTCAGCTGCATTTTGGGAACAGCTGTGAGCCCCAAGCAATCTGATTGCTTTTCATGAATGATAAATCACTTTCCTGTACACTGATTTGTTTAGGTACAATAGGAAGAGACATCTTTCCGCCTAGTATGTTAGCAGAGGAATTGGTAGGGTATTATGGTGGGGGAGAAGTGTGAAAGTTCTAGTGGGTGTTTCCTTAGTACTTAATGTTCAATTAATGATAATTTCATTTTGAGTGGATACCGGAAAGAAATTCTTTTTATTAGTGGGTCTGAAGGCAGCAGGAAAAAGCAGTGGTCCTTTCTCTATTAGGAGCCATTATCAGTTTACTACTGGATCATCTGTTTGAAAATAAAAAGATTCTCCAGGATCATTCATTTGTTTAAAAAATTGCCCACACCAAGTTGTGAAGGTTAAACAGGTGTTGGAAGTTACAAAAAGGAAGCTCAAGTTTCATTAAAGTATTCAATTAGTAAGACTCAGCAGTCCATGAAAATATTTATCATATTCCCAGCTCAGCTCAGACTTTATCTGCTCCAATTTTCCTTGCACTGAATCACAGGCATCTACATTTGCTGCTTCACATCCAGGGGAACAGGAGAAAGGCTGGAGGTGGTGGGGGCATCTCATCCTTAATGTATTATATTTACTGCTTGAATTTTAGTTTTGGAAAGAAAAGTTTTGAAGTGAGAAGTGAGGGATTCAACTCTTTCTTTTGCCTTGATGTTTGTTCCTCATGGTGGTGTCCCTGTGTCTGCCTGGTGGGCTACTGTCAACAATTTTCTGTGAGAGATCCTGTCATTCTATTTGCCTAGCTCTTCTTGAATGTAAAAAAAGATAATCCTAAATCATAGATTTTCACCAAGAACAGTAAGTGGCCTGCGATGGCATATTCAGTTTTTGGCCCCCAATTTGTTTAAGTAGCTCCCTTCATTGTAAGCATAGATGGCTTTGCCAGACACCCCATGCCCTCATCCTGTGTGCCTCCTTTCTGTGTGCCCCCAACCTCTGTAGGGGCTCCTTGGGGACTGGCGAGTGCAGCCAAGCTGACTTGTACAGTCAGACAAAGCAGAAAAACTATTGGCATCATTCCTCAGCTGGATGTCAGCAGGCCAGGCACTTACTGCAGGGATGCTCTTTTATTTTAATAAGTAATTTATTTAATGAGCCGACAATGGCAAAATGTCAAATACAGAGACTTCAAGGATGAACAACACAATTATAAGGAGCAGGAAGTCTCTTGGGCTTGTGATATTCAGCATCCTCGGAAATGACGTTCCTTGAGCTGATTTCAAAATCACTTGGCAACTGACTTGAAAGAGGATCTCTGCCATTAGTCTTGAGAGAAGTGATGTCACCCATATGAAGGTTCAGAGTTAGTAATATGAGCATGGCAAGTCCTGAGTGTAGACAGTGTGGGGTAATATGGTGGGTGGTCATATTTGGTGAGAAGCCTTATAGCTGGCCCAATGGAGTGCCTCCTCCTGCCAAGTCACCTGTGTGGCTGCATCTGATGCTAGCACTCAGTGGGGCCAAGGGAGAGGAAAGAGACCTCCACTTTGGTTCTGCTGTCAATTCTAGGTGTGTCCTTGGATGATTCACTTTAGGCTCTGAGGAGTTTGTTCTCTCATATTAAATGGAAGGGCCTGAAATTTGAAAAGCTTTGAGTTGCTTTCCAGATTCTGAGATCTGATTTTCCCTTAAAGTAATATCCCTTCCAGTGTACAAGATGTGTTCATTAATTCCTCACACCTGGCTCTGGTTGGTTGCTTTCAAATCCTATAAAAGTAATAAACCAGTTAACCTGAATGTAGAATATAAAGGTTTACAGTAATTCTACTAATCCAACCTTAATTTAATAATTATCTATTGAGTACCTACTGGATGCCAGGTACTATTTTAGGCACCAGACTTATGGCAAAACATCCTTGCTGTCATTAAGCTAACTTCCTATTAACTTATGGACAGAGTATCATCAGGTACCCTGAACTCATGCTTTGAAATAAGTATTCTTTCTAGAAGCCTGTATCAATTTTTTTTTAGTTGGTCAAGTGGAAAAAAAGTCACATTGTGAACTGTGCTATGTTTGATGTGTTAATCTGGCATATTCTTTGGCCATTCTAATTTGTTTCTTCTTCTTATGTTAGAATTTAATTATAACTCATATTGCTTGATTCTTCCCTTCTGACTCCGGAGGGCTCTGTAATATGCCCGTAATCCTTCCTAGGCCCAAATGCAGGGACAAAAACCTGCTTCTACTCAGAGTCTGGGTTCTGTGCTTCAACTTGTTCTGTGCTGCTCCTCTGCTGGCAGCGGTGCATAACTGTGAGCCACTGATTTGCACATGGTGCTAGCTGGCTTTGCTTCTGAAAGGGATAATGTGCATGGCTGTTCTCCCACTGATGTGTGGGAGCTGCCATTTGAGGGTGTGTAATACTTTATTTTCCATCTAGCTTAGAATTCTAAGGCTCAGTGTCCAACATCTGTTGTCCTTCATGTTGGAATTTTAAAATTACCTTTTTTATGATTATAAACTAATAATATTTATCATTTAAAATATAGAAAATAAAGTATAATAAGGAAAAGAAAAATAACCCATAATCCCATGACACTGAATTAACCATTATAAGCCTCCTCTTTGCATGTATTTCATAATATACGCAGTTTTGTATTCTGTTTATTTTTTTGTCCTTGGAAGTATATTTTGAGAATATCTCCAATATTATTAAAAATCTTTGGAGATCTAATTTTA
The DNA here is from genome assembly GCF_048773025.1 of Camelus bactrianus. Classification (NCBI taxonomy): domain Eukaryota; kingdom Metazoa; phylum Chordata; class Mammalia; order Artiodactyla; family Camelidae; genus Camelus; species Camelus bactrianus. Next base: position 85,255,649 of record NC_133543.1, on the reverse strand, counting down.
ATGGCTACATAATAATCATATAGACTTATCACAATTTATTTAACCAATGCCTTATTATGGGACATAGTCTTCAATTTACTACTCTTACAAATACTGTGGGTAATAGCCTTGTTATGTATTTCAAATATCTACCCAAGTTAATTCCTTAAGAAAAATTCTAAGAAATGAAATTGTTGAACTAAACAACATGAATGTTCCTGACCTAGCTATTTAGAATGGTTCAGAAACTATTCTCTTGCTAGAATCATGTATTACATTTTTGAAAAATCTATGTCAATTTGTTAGCCGAAAAAAGTATTTCACTATTGTTTTATTTTCTAATTGTTAGATTACTAGTGAGATCGAATCTGTGTTTCACGTGTTTATTTGCCATTTATTTTTTATTCTGTATATTGATTGTCTCTACTTCTTTATCTAATTTTCAATTGATATGTGGTGCACTGAATAATGGCCTCCTAAAGATGTTCACAACCTAATCTCCACAAGATGTGAATATGTTGCCTTACATGGCAAAGCGATTTTATAAATGTGTTTAAATTAAGGACCTTGAGATGGGGAGATTATTTTGGATTATACAGGTGGGGTCATTACAAGAGGAAGACTAATGAGTTGGAGTGAAAGCCAATGTGATGATGCAAGCAGAGGTCAGAGAAGAGAGAGACCTGAAGATACTATACTGCAAGCATTGAGGATAAAGGAAGGGTCCGTGAGGCAAAGAATGCAGGTGTCTCTAGAAGCTGGAAGAGGCAGGGAAAGGGGCTGTCTTCTAGGGACTCTAGAAAGAACCAGCCCTTAGGGCATCCTGACTTCAACCCTGTGAAATTTACTTTGGACCTTTGACCTCCAGATATGTAAGGAAATATATTTGGATTGTTTTAAGCCACTAACTTTGTGGTAATCTGTTATGGCAGCAGGAAATGAATACATAGTATGTTCTTATTTTTCTGATTGATATGTGAATTTTCTTCTATACAATAAAGTTATTAACTTGTTGTATGTATTGCAAATATCTTTCCCAGGTTGCAATTTGCTTTTAAATATTTTTATAGTGTTTTCTGATACAGAGTTTTGTTTTTAACTTTTAAAATATTATTGATGTTACATTAGATAAATTTTATTTCTGTGGTATACAAATTTAAAAAATTATGCAGTCAAATCTATGTATCTTTTCCTCGGTGATATATTTTATTGCTTTTAAATCAGTTTTATATTCACCAATGTTACTTCCAGCATTTTTATGGTATGTGATTTTTCATTTATCATTCTTCATTAAGTTTTTATATATTTTTAGTACTATTTCAGGGCTATCTTGTCTGCCCCATTAATCTGTCAAGTCCTGTGCTATTACCATACCATCTAAATTATTGTAGTTTCATAAAAGTTTTTATATCTAGTAAGCCAAGTCCTCATTCATTACTCTTTTCCTTAACATTTTTTTAAGCTGGTCTCAATATTTTATTTTTCCAGATGAATCTTAGAATCATTTAGATAAGTTAAAAAATTTCATGGGTATTGAAATTTGAAATTTGCAATAAATCAGTAAATTATTTTGAAAAGAATGGCATCTTTTTAACATCAGCTCTTATCAGAGAAGAACGTAGTATGTTTTTCCTTTTATAAAAATATAAAAAATTTTCTATAAAGTTTTATAGATTTATTGATGTAATCTCAGATGTTATTAAATAAGATTACTGTTAGGCATTTTGTATGTTTTGTTACTATGGAATTAGAATGTTTTTCCATGGTATTTACTAACTGATTTTAGCTTATATACTGAAAAACTGTCTATTTTTATATGTATATCTTCTGCTTTATTGAACTTTACTAATTATGAGTTTTTCAGTTGATTCTTTTGGGTTTTTAAGTATATAATTATATCACATGCAAATACTGGTGATTTTATCTCCTACATCCTTTGTGTTTCTAGGATATACTATTTTGCTTATTGGACATTCTTTGTAATATACTGTAGAATTTAGGTGGCTAGATTGTTTGTTTATTAGGATTATTGAATCTATATTTATAAATGAGACAAGGCTGTAATTTTAATATTTTCCTCTATCAGATTTTGGCATTGGGGTGGCATATTGCTTCCTAAAATATTTTTGGTGCTTACAGTTTTTTTTTTTTTTCCAATTTCCTGAAGCATATATTGCATGGAGATTTGAAAGAACTCATCCATAAATCTAACTGCTTTGGATCATTTTAGGAGTCATTTTTTAAAACTTACTCAATTTCTTTTACTATTTTTTCTAATCATGTTTCTTCCACTTAAGTCATTTTCAGTAATTTATATTCTTTCACAGAATTGTCCTTTCATTCATTTAAATCTCAGTGAAATCTCAACGATTCCAAAGAATTATTTGGGTGACTATGTTTTCAATTCTCCTAAGATGGTACATTGTTACTACCATTCCATATACATAGGAGAGAAGTTAATTCATTATATGCAATAGTTACCTTAGGGCTTAATTCTCTCCTGGAGCTGGTTGAAAAGGGCTGGAGTTATACATAATACTTTAAACTAATTATAAAAATTTCTGTGTCTTTTTAAATATTCTATCCCTTCTTGTATTTATTGGGGTTAATTTTTTTTCAGATTTATATATATTTTTTCCCCAAAGAACCAGCTCTTGAATCTCAGTTACAATTTTAATGTGATTCTGTTTACTAATTTGGTTATATTCGGTTTTATTTTTATTTTTCCCTTCCTTCAGATTTTAGTAGGTTTCTTTTGTTGAACTCTTTCTAATGGTTTGATTTGAGTAGCTAGTAGGAACACCCTAAGTAGAGCTAACTGGCTAAGGTAAAGGATGGGATGGGTCAGGGATAAAGAGAGATAACAGCTTAAAAGGCTGGTATAGATAGAATTAGGGAGGGCCATGAGTGCAAAAACAGAGATTTTATTCTGAATGGCAGAATTGGGTGTTAGTGGTTGTAGAGCTAGGAAAGTTATTTACTCTGTGGACAGTTTTAGTCAAGGTGCTGCCCAGAGTCCACTCTTTTGTAAAGACAGTCTTTGTTGATTAAGCCATTTCTGGGTTATTAAGTATTTGTGAAGGGTCTACTAGGAGTGCTACATACGGAGCACTGTGTTAGGGGCAACACAGAACACGCAAGAGGAGTGTGACATTTTTGAGCATTTTGTTGCAAAAGCAAACTGAGTTTGTAGTATCCATTCAAAGAAGAAAGATCATAGTTAGGATCTTGAATAAACAAAAGACTTTCTGAAAAGGCAGAATTTGATCTGGGTCTGAAAGAAGGAAAATGTGAATGGTTTAGCAATAAACCTCACTCTCACAGTATGGAGAGAACCTAATGGGGATGGGAGTGTGGATTGTGGTGAACAGAGAATGGGCTGATGATAGCCAGTGCATACTAGGTTTACAGAGAATCTTTACAAGCCAGAAGAGTTAGTGTCTTAGTGCAGTAAATGGAAGGGAGCCACTGAAAGTTCTTGAAAAGGGAATGGCCCAGTGAAAGCATCCTTTTCACATGATGAGGCTGGCAATAGTATTTAGGCTGGATCAGAGGGGAGAGACCTGACTCTGACAGTCAAGGGGGAAATTATAGTAGGTTATATGCAGAGTTAGGAGTGTCAATTTAGAATACAAATAAATGAAAGGGTGATTTTGAGAGGTGACAGATGGAAAATCAAAGACAGGGAAAGATTAATGACACCTCTCAGTTTTAATTCTTAGGTATTTGAAAGCAAATGGTTGTAAAGGGATGATATTTGAGAAGGAATCTCATGTATTACATTTTGGGCTTCTTGAGTTTGAGGTTATGACTGGACATCCACTTGCAGAGTGGCTGTAGTTGGTTGGAAATACGAAACTAATGTGCAGAGGACTAGGGGGTAAGAGGTTTGACCAGACCATAGACTTGGATGAGTCCGTCAAAAGGTTAAATGCAGATAGAGAAGAGCAGAAGACGGGGTCCTGAGGAGCTAATCTTGGATATTGTTAGAGAATAAATTCAAGGTGTGTAAGCTACAAAAGGAATATGAGGTGTTATATGGAAACTGAAGCCAGTAGATACAAAATAACATGTTGCATTGGTTGAGCAGCAGAAAGAAACGTGCTACTTGAAAGAAGGGAAACAGGGTCAAGTGAGCAATAACACTAACGATAAAAATAATAATGCTGGGAAAGATTTTATGTAATCTAAACATCAGGTGATGCTTGAAGGTATGCAGAGAAAGGCAGAAAGAAGTTATACAGAGAAAGAGGATTAAGTACAGGAGCAAATTTTAGTCTTTTTCTGAAATATATTAACTATACTGACCCAAATACATTAATCAAATTGAATAAAATATAGTTATCTTAGTAAAAGTTCAGATTAACTTAGCTGGATGGAGTCTAGTTTCAAAAAAGTATGTTCAAGTCAGTGATAAAGAATAAAATACTATTCAGTATTAGCATATAATATCCAGGAGCAAAGGAATTGACAGTTGACAAATATGAGCTAAGTTCATGCTAAGAAGTTAACTATCCAGAGTTAATCTATTAAAGAATAACTGGATGGTTTTATCAATATTGCTGACTATTTGGCTCTTCAATAAATGGAATCTATGTGTCTTTGAAGTTTATAAATCAAAGTGACTTTGATATGAGCTTCTTTGGAATAATTGGAAAAATACTGATTTTTTTTTCATTTTTCTTTTCTTTTGAGTTGTTACTTGGAATTTGCATACTTCTCTCAGAGTAATAAAATTTAATCTAAAGTTCAAGGCAACTATATATATTTTATTAAACTCTTAAGTTTAAGATAGTATTTCTTGGAATAGTGATTTACATATGGCTGAAAACTTTATAGGGCAAGAATCAGTTACATTTTTTTTTAAAAGAGGAGGGGTAGAAAACTCTGAGTAACAAAGTAGAAAATTATTTTTATATCAGAGAAAAGAAGATAAAAATGTGTGTTTCAGGACATGATTTGAAAGACCTTGTTCTTGCTTACACTGAGGAGGAAGGAGGGGAGAATCGAGGAACTGCAGGATTGAAGTTAGAAACAAGGAGAGGATGCTTGGAAATGAGGTCACCCAGCAGGAGACCAGTGCAAAGATCAGAATGTGCTGAGATGCCTAGATGAAAACGGAGAAGGGCTGGCAAGGAAGAAAGGGACAGGACGTAGGGAAAGTCTGCAGGAGCCCCCTGAACTGGTCTGATAGCATTCTTTTGTGTAAAACTGCCTCTGAAGTCCAAAGGCCTTGTCCTTATAGCTACCCCTCTATAGAGTTAAAGACCCACCATGCTGAAGCCAACATCTCTCTCTAGTCGCCGAAGAAATATTTTTTCTTCCAGTAGAATATAGTTTCTCTTAAACATGGCATAATATTTTTTCTATAAAAACCTTTTTTATTAGACTTAATTTTGTTCTCCACTCTGGAAAAAGTCTGTGCAGACAAGAATGATTTCACTGGGCTTTGTACATATATTCAGACAGACTTGTCTATGCTGTTGGGAAGTTGGTCAGAGTAAGACTGTGCCAGAAACCTGGGGCATATGTGTTGCTCTGGTTGTAGGGTATTCTCAAGTGAATCAAGGATCTGAGATTCAACTTGCCCAGTGTAGTTCCAGTAGGGTCACAAATCAGTAGGGAAAGGCATTTTCTACCATTTGTGGAAATCTGCAGAGACCTTTCTTCCATAGAGTAGATAAATCCATTATCCTGACTATGGAAAGAATTTGGCTTGCTTTAGATGAATAGGATATTTTGGAAAAATTTAAGAATCAACTGGAGAGGAAGGACAGTAGAGTGGTTATGCACATGGACTCTGGAGCCAGAATGACTGGATTTATATCCCATAGCTACCATCAGCCAGCTGGATGACCTTGGGCAAGGGCTGGGTCTTTCTATGCCTCATTTCCTCATCCATTAAATGGAGATGATGGTAAAGTGATGGTATCTAATGGAGGGATATATGGTGATATACTATAATAATAATAGTCATACCTATAAGGTTATTGTACTGATTAAATAAGTTTGTATATGTGAAGGATTTAGAATTGCACCTGGCACACATGACGCACTTTGTAATTAATGTTACTATTAAATAATGAATTCAATGTCAGAGACTGGCTTCTGTTTTCTATAACATGTAGGTTATGATTGAAGGTCAAAGCTATCTTATAAAGTATCCTCTCTCCCTAATATTTCCTTTGTTTTTGTAAAAACCAAATCATACTTTTCCCACTTGAAAACGACAATAATGTTTTTTACTTACCATCTGGGTATTGTGTCCCATATTTTTGTTCTACTGCCAAGATAAAATGAAGATCTTTGACTAACTACTTCAATATAGCTCAGTTGACTTAGTTCAATGAGTTGCTGTTGGCTGAAAGTTTTTCTTTTTTTAATGACATTTCAATGAGCCACTTGCTAATTTTTTTGGGAAAAAGAATTTCCTTATTAGAACTGGAACACAAAACTTGTTGGCTTATGAGGCACTCAGAATTATAAATAAGGTGACTAAAGTCAATAATAGAAAATTCTGAAGGGAATTGTTTTATACTCTCAGTCTTCCTAGAAAATACCAAGGATTGCCCATTTGCCTGAAAAGGAATTTGAAGTTTGGGTTTCTTTTTCATTTTTCATAGTATATTTCTAGCAGTTGAAATTCATGGATATGTTATCTATTCATTCAATTTACTTATTATAAAACTTGTATTGAATGTCTGCTTCATGTAAAACAAACCACTGTCCTAGGTGCTAGAATTATAAAGATGAATTAGACGACATTTCTAGTCCTTAAGGAGCTATCCCTTTTGTGGTGGAAATAAGATGACATTTAGATAACTATAATATATGACATAATTTTCTAAATGGCGTATCAAAAAGATAAGGGGAATGCCATAAAGATTTGGAGGGGGAAAACAGCAAAGTTAATTTGAAGAGTTAGTGAAATTTTCATGAATTAAATGATACTTGAGTTGGATGTTGAAGGCCAGGAAATTTTGGCTAAGAAGATAGCATGAGTAAATGTGGAGAGATGGGAAACAGCAGCAGACATTTTTAGGGAGAAAACATTATCCAGCAAAGTTTAAAGAGAAAACTTCACACAATGAGCACCTATTATGTGCCTTGGTCATGCTGTAGGCCCTGGAGATGTGGAGCTGAACAAGGAGACTAGGTGCCCAATCTCAACAGAGCATGCATATTAGTGGGTGGAGATACAGTGTATAAAGTAAACAGACAAGATAATCTATTAGTGAAAAATGCTATAAAATAAAAATAAAATAATGAAAGACAAGTGACGAGGTTGGGAGAAGTTACTTGAGAAGGTACTTTAGAGTTCAAGGAAGACTTCTCTGAAGAGGTGAAATTTAATGTGAGACTAGAGTAATGAGAAAGATCCCGGGTTTTAAAAGACCTATGGAGGGGGAACTGCCAGGGTTAGTGATAAAACAAGCTTATTTGATGAACAGAAAGGCCAGTGTGGCTGGAGAGTCATGACCAGTGGCAAGAATAATATGAGATGAGGTCAGAGAGACAGGCAAGATCTCATAGGATCTTAGAAAGTATGACAACTATTTTGTGTTTTATTCCAAATGCAATGGGAGACCATTGGAGGATTTCAGGCAGAGGAGTGATGTTTGAACTACATTTTAGAAAGAACACTAAGGTTGCTGTGTAAAGAGTGGACTGTGGAATACGGAGGGACAAAATGGAAATTAGGGAGATCTCTTGGAGTTTATTGCAGTAACGGGCAACAGACGATGCCTTACATTAGGGCATAGCAGGGAGATGAGACCTCATTCTGGAAAGACAGGGAGTCATAGAGTGAAGGCCTTTGCATTCTCCCAGTCTGAAGATTTGGAATTGATTCTGGAGGCAGAAAGGAGAGTAAAATTATTGACAGATTTAAATCTTTGGAGTGTTTACCCTTTGATTTGTTTATTTTTTTCCTGTGGAAGATGTATTTTTAATTTAAAAACACTCATTAGTAATTGATTAGCACATTACATAATAACTACTTCTGTGGTACCTTAATGATCTGACAAATAAATGGGTCTTAAAAAGTTGTCCACTTCGTAACTGTTGTAGAATCAGATTTCCTTTCCCCTTGGGAACATCTTCAGGAAGACAGACTAGAGACACAGGTTTGTTGTTGGTTTTTTAAAACTAATTAGTCCATATTATACTATGAAAAGTGGTCAATATAACAAAGTTCTGCTGGTCTCATAGATACTCTAGTCTGTGGAGTCTGGAAGTTTTAAGGCAGGAATGCCCAACTCAGATGTTAAAAGACTGGACAGGAAATGTAAATGATCTAAATGGGGAGTGTGTGGAATGGGGAAAACTAAAAACTTATCTTCATCTAAAAGTGAGCAGTAATTCCTCCGTTGTGGCAATGTGGATATTCTAATTTTTAAGAGAAGAATCTGGAATGTCCCTGATTTTTAAAAGATGACAACTAATTAAAATAAATTAATACTATACAGGCCAAAGTAAAATGTGTTTGTAGACTTGTTTCAGTCTGAGGGCCACTACTTTGCAAGTTCAAAATGAAGTCTTCTCCAAAAACCACAGGAAGGCTCTGCTTCAGCTAATCTATGATGGAGGTAGAAACAAAGCTCAGTGCCTTGAAAACTGGGACCCAGTGGGGAGGGAATAGAGGCAGAAGAGCCTGTGAGAGTTGTGGGAGAAGCTGAGCAGGAAGAGGAGGCAGAAGAATGAAAAAAGGATGTTCAGTGAGGTGGATGGTGTAGTCTGATGAAGACAGGCTGGGAGAAGCAGAGAAGCATTCTGCGTAAGATCATCTAGACCATGAGTGTTTGTGATCATCTGACATTAGGAGTGTTTTGTTTCTGGTAACAGACTGTACTTCCGTGTCCTTCCAGACACTATGGGTAAATCTAAGGGGTTATATAATCTTGAAGTGATATTGGCTTCTTGGGGAGTTTATAGATACAAGCTTATTTTCAACTCTTTTTAAAAACTTAGTTTCCAATTAAAATCTATTCTTTGGTTAAACTCGGCTTCCCAATTGCCTTCTTGCCCATATGGCTGAGTCACTCCAGTTCTTAGTGATCTTCCCATCAGCTGAGTATACAGCCCTGATTACAGATGATGATACAGAAATCAATCAGTCAGGTACTTTTTTGCAGCTTCTTTGCATAATTGTAATATTTGACAACAATGAATTAACTTTCCCCCCATATATTTATCTTTTCTTCCCAAATACTGAGTAATTTTGAAGGTTGAAGATCTTACCTTACTCTTCTAGTATTCACCAAAGGGTTTAATATTGTGCTTTTATACCCTGTAGGTGCCCTCCCCTGGCAAAATGTGTCCAGTTTACAAGATAACAAGATACTGAGTTGAAGAGCAGAAAGTAAAAGTTAGCCAACCACATTGTCTATGTGAGATTAAAAAAAAAAAAAACTTTGATTTTTTTCCCCCCACTGGATTGAGGATTGATTTTTTAAAAAACTTAATTGATAGCTTTTTTTTGGTCTTTTTTTTTATTGTAGTATAGTCAGTTTACAATGTTTTATCAATTTCTGGTGTACAGCAAAATGTTTCAGTCATACATATATATACATATGTTCATTTTCATATTCTTTTTCATTATAAGTTACTACAAGATGTTGAATATAGTTCCCTGTGCTATGCAGAAGAAACATGTTGTTTATCTATTTTCTATATAGTAGTTAGTATCTGCAAATCTCAAACTCCCAATTTATCCCTTCCCACCCCAACTGATAGCTATTTTGTTATTGCACAGGCATAGCTTCTGTGTTATGGAGCCCAAGAATACCTCTGTCCAAAGCAGAACATGGTAACAGTTCATAAACCTGGAATTTACCCAGGCCATTTAATTAGCAAGCATTTAATGAGTTTCCCTTCCCCCGCCAACCAATATTTAGGATTGTGGCTGCTTTGTGGCTCATTGTCTACCATGGTTACAGATCGCCATTTGGATCAAAGATCATCAGAGAAAAAGGCATAGCCAAGGAAATCTGCAGTTGCAGAACACAGCAGAGAAAAGGGATATTGTCCTTCTTTCTAACACTACGGTGTTGGCTGAAGAAATTGCCTTGCAATCTGGTTAGAGAAGCTATAAAAAACTTTAGTATTTGAAACTAAATCTTCATATGATATGGGAAACAATGCCAGAAAATTGAAAAATAAAGAGGCAATACATCAAGTACCACTTTGTCAAGGCTTTATTCTAAAGCATGTACTGCAGATTATCAAATATTCCTTGGGAGGGATGTGGAGGGAGAAAGTGTCTAGAAGAAGAAACAAGATGAGCAGTATTGTAGAGTTAGCAGAGGCTTGTGAATCCATATGGATTGTGGATTGTCCCAAATGGCTGGAGGAGAGGATTTCTGCTAAGAGTGTTTTAGGAACAAAAGTGGAGTGTATGGGGGAGTTAAAAGTAGACTAGAACTAGCCTCTTCTTCAGGATTTACTTACGTGTCTGCCTCCCACGTAGATGAGAACTTCTAAAAAGAACCATATTTTATTCTTTTTTTCTCTTAAGACCAATAAATGCTCAATATTCTTGCTACTTTTTTTGTAACCTTGGTGTTTATACAAATGCCTGGAAAACAAGGTTCTGTATGAATGTTGAATCTGATAAGGGTTCATGATAATGGAACTCAGCTGTGTATGGTTTTGAAAGCCAAGTAAGCAAGTTCAGGTTTGGTTCTATGTGCAATGAAGAGTCTTTGAAACTTTCTGAGAAAGGAAATCATATGATCAAAGCTGTGCTTTCTGAAGATAACACAAGCAACGGTATGAAGGAGAAGAAATTAAAGGAGAGAGCCAAGGCAAGGAGACCTGTCAGCTGTCACAAAAGTCTAGGTGAAGGGGGCCAAGCCCAGACCAAGGGATGGAGGCTGTGAGAGTAGAACAGAGAAAGAAACTCAGAAAATGAAAACGAGGACCTGGAGTTACAGGTACCTATCAAACTCAGGTTACTGAAAAACCTTTCAGCCAATCTACCACTTCTGTGTGATTCAATAGCCAGCTTCAGTGCTCTTATTTCACTCTTGCTGGTGAAGTCCAGCATGCAATGTTAGCTTTCAGAAACAAAAGCTGGGCTAAGCCATTATCTCCAAATTATTGCAGTTGATGAAAACTTTTGAGGAGCCTCCAATGCAGGAGCCATTCATATAAAAGATGAGGAGCTCCAAAGAGAGGATTGGGGTTAGCAAACACAGTGGCTTCTGTCAGATTTGTCAGGTAAAGGATAGAAGTGTCAGTTATGCCTCAGACAATCTGCTTAATGATTTGGAGGTGTCTTCAGTATGACACGTTCATGCAACTAGATTCAGTTGTTGGTTTAAAGGATTTGCCTAGTTGAAGATTGTGATGATGAGGAGGAATATGCTGTCTGCCTTTGGAGCATCCTTTTTTTTTTTAATTTGAAAAGTTTGTATGAAATCAGTAAAATGTTCTTCACAATAAATTGGTTTTTTTTTTTCTACTGAGGAAATATTTTGGCTGCTGTCTTCAGCATCATGCTTGTATGAACTGAAAGAAAACATTCACAGCAAATGTATGTCATAGCTTGTCAAATTGAGAATGGCTTCCCAAACAATAAATATAAAGAAACTTGAAACTTTACCAAGGATTTCATGTTTGTTCACAAAATGATAAAATGTCAAGAAAGCACCTTCTGACAGCTTTTGAATTTTGTGTGGAATTATTCAGTACCCACAGATGAGCTACTATTTAAAGGAATTGCCACAAATGTCAACAGCCTAGGCATCAAAACAACAATACCAATTACCTATGGAGTGTCAGAATCCAGTGATGTCAGAAAGAAGGACATATGCAATTTACCACTTACAAGGTGGTTTAAAAAAAAAAAAGGATGGATGTATGAGAAGCATCAGGAAAGACCTCTAAAATGAAATATGCTGTAGCAAAGTAGCAGGCATTATCTAGCAGATAGAAAACAGTACCTATTCGCAAGTCCTTGGTATTTGCAACCCAAAACAGGGATGAGGCCACTCTTTCTTGCACTGAATACTGAGTAGACTGTGGAGGAGGAATTGGCATAAAACTGGTGAGAATAAATATTCATTAGATAAAAGATGTTTTATTATCAGATAAGCAATAAGAATTAATTCATTTCAGATGATGTTTATTGAACATTTGCTTTGTAAAATATTAAAATAATACAAAAAATTAAGGAACACATGTACTTTCCAGGAGTCACCAGTAATAACTAAATCATTATTGATCAGGGGTGGGGCTATCCTTTGGCAGAATTGGGATAGGATGGCTAAATGTCCTTTGTTTTCTGCTTTTTTCCTCTGCTTATTTCTCCTCTTTCAGTTTCTTCTTTTTCTTGTTCTGCATCTGCTCCTGTCTGCTTTCTCAGACCCTTCCTCTCCTGGAGGAATGTAAGAGGCAAAACTAATTCACCCTGTGGAAGTGGTTCTCAACTCTGGCTCATGTGAACATCATGAGGGTAGGCAAGGTGAGGAGGGTGTTTCCAGAGATTCTGATGTCATTTTTCCTGGGTAGGATCTGGGCATTTGTGGCTTTGATTCAGGCAGAGTTGAGAATCAAGTGGTCTTCAGACTTACCCCCTCACACACACTTGACATAGTTTTGAAAAATTCTGTTTCACTTTGCACATTTTTAAGTTGACATCTAAAATGTTTCAACATATGTTTAAGTAACTTCAATAATGTACTTTTCTACATATTACAAATGTTGATGTTTTTAAAATAAAGCAAATAATTACATAAGTCCAGTAAAACCGAAGACTAGGGGATTTGACACCTATTATCCATTTAAGAAATAGATGAAGCCCTCTTTTAGCCTATGGACATTTTGCATTATTCCTTTTCCTCTGTGAACTCCTACTTCCATTCGATTTCTCTCACAGAATTTTGGATTTATTGATTATCTCATCATGTTTCCTTGCAACTAGAACATGTTAAATTGAAATTTAACATTTGAAAAATTTCCCATAAAGCTCCAAGTTAAAATTACTCTCACCCTCAGCTGCATTACCATTAAAAAGTACTATTAACATGGACTTGACCTAACTCTATGACAAATTTTGGTAACGATTAAACTTAAAAATTATAATATTATTGGAAATGAATTTTTAATGTGATGTATGTGGCTTTAAAAATAAGTTAGCTTAGTATTCTTTAATGTATAATACCTAGTGGTAAATGACACAGGGTTCATTGTTATTGATGCAAATACTGACAAACCTTTTTTCACATAGAGACACATTGGAAAGAACATTGTTACCACAATGCCACTCAATTTTTTTAACTTCTTCTGAATTGTGTGCAAAAAAAAAAAAATTACTTAGTGATTTTGCCTTAAAAGCATTTAAAAATATCAGTTGAAAACTGGATTTGGTTCTTCCTTCCATTTTGTTGGAAACAAAAAAACTACCTGACTTGCAAAAGGATATCTTATCTGTTCATCAAACCATTTACTTTCTCAACACCACCGAATGGATCTATTGGATATCCCTGCAAAGCCACCCCAGGAAATGTACCACTTAATATTTGTGAAGGAGGAGAAGAATACTTTATTTATTTATTTTAAACAATAATTGGTTAGAGAACTATTACAAAAAGAGAAGTGAGAATCCAGAACTGGGTCAATATCTTGATCTTAAGCAAGTGAATTGTTTTTTAGGAAAGGGAAGAAATGGAAATTGGAGATCTTGGAAAGTATTTTCTTGTGACCGGGTTGTGTATATTTAACATGTTAGTCCTCTCATGAATATATTTACATAATAAGTTAAGATACTTAAGGAAAGTGTGGTTAATTTGAAGATGTTAATTCTTGGCAGTAATAGAGAACTTGGGGATGGGAATGTTCTCCCACTGGAATCTCTCAGATCCTGTGTCACCTGCAACTGCAAATTCTGCCTATTTCTTTTTGAGTTGCTTGGTCAGTATTTTTTAAGTTTTCTTGAGTTCAGTTGAAGTAGATTTACTCCGTCAAAAATATAAAGTATTTAATGAAATATAATGGAAACCACATATGTAATTTTAAATTTTCTAGTAGCTGCACAAGAAAGGAAAAAGGTGAAATTAATTTTAATAATATATTTTATTTTACCCAACATATCACACTGCTATCATTTCAACAGGTTATCAATATGAAAATTGTTGATGATATATTTCGCGTTCTTACTTTCATGCTAACGTCTTTGAAATCCAGGGTCTATTTCATACTGTACATCTCAATTAGCACTAGTCACATGTCATATGCTCAATAGCTACATGTTCCTAGTGGCTACCATATGGGCAGCATGGCTATAGATAGTTGGAAAGTAAATTTTGTGCATTCTCTAGTACTGTTTTGCAGATGTAGAGCCAGTTCTTCAAACATAGGAAGAAATGCAAACCTGCTAATTTGCATTTTGCTAAATGACATTCTTTACCCCATCTCACACTCCCTATGAAATCTGGCACTTTACTGAAGTTCTAATTAGCTACTGATTTTTGCAGTGTGTATCACTTCTTGGCAAATGTTCATGGTATAGTACTTATCAGACTCCTAAATTACATTTGAAGTAGAATAATCAAGTCTATTTTTCATTAGAACACTGATTTCCTCCAGCTTTTTATTGGTTGCATTGGTTCCCTCTAAACTGCAAAAATCAATAATTTTAGATGCTGCTCAAGCAATAGGCTCAGTCTGAATTGAGATCTACTACTGTGGGGTTTGGAGCTGCCTTGCTCCTACTCTTCTTCCTCCTTTTTTCCCCCTACTTCCACTCCTCACCTCTGCTCCCTTCTCCTCCCTTTCTGTCATCAGAAGCTCAATTTTAATACAAGCCCCAGGTGCCCAGTTACAATCGATGAATAATGGTTGGTAAGTGATCTGACTTTCCTTTGCCAGTGATTGGGGCAGTGGCTCTTAAAACTTAATGTGACTCAGAATCACGTGGAGAACTTTTTACAACCTAGAATTCTGAGTCCTAACTCTGGAGTTTCTGACTCCATAGGTCTGGGGTGGGGCCTGAGAATTTGTATTTTTAAGAAGTTCCCAGGTACTGCTGCCCCTGGCTGGTCTGAGGACCACATTTTAAGAAGCACTGGTATAAGATATAGGCATGTGATCCATTTTGATCAATAAGCTGTAAGGACAACTGGGAAAATTTATTCTTCCTAAGAAGAAACCATCCAGGAAAAAACAGCATTATTTTTTTTCTCTCTCTAACTCCCATCTTCTTGCTTCCTGCTTTGGATGCTGTCACGCAAGGTCAAAGTTGTTGGAGCTGCTGTCGACATCCTGTAACAATGAAAGGGAACCGGGAGAGTTTCAGAGATGCCTTTCATATTCTGACATTACGAATCTCCTGAAACACCTACTTCCATGGTCTTGTGTGTGAAATAATTTTAAAAGTCTTCATATTCTAGCTACAATCTGTCTTATTTTCCGTTGTTTGAAGCCAAAGGGTTCACTGCAGATAGAGTGACTATTCCTCTAAACCACCGTGCCATCAATTGCATTATTGGAAAGGTAATATAGATGCAAAATGATATCATCATAGAATTGTGGCACTAAATCCATGCCTTTTCTTAAAATGACACCAAGTCTTTTTTTTTTTTTTTTTTTTTTGATAAACGTACCATCTCTGGGTGTGGTGTTTCAGAGTTAAGAAGTTAGAGGAAGCTAGGTAGACTGAGTGTTCTCTATGCGTAGGTTGGATTTCAAGAAGCTGAAATACAGTATCTAGAGTGCTGTTCCATGGATAAAGTGTGGGAGGTATCCTGATCAGATTAGGTAGGAAGACGAGAGAGAATGTGTGTGATGTCTAGGACTTTCTGGTGAGAAGGGAAGAAGACATTCTGGGTACTTTCAGATAAAAGAACTAGTACAAATGGATTGAATTTATAAAAAGGCACATTTTAGCTCTCTATAAGCAGACAAATTTTCCAACACCAAGAGTATGTGTATAAAGAAACTTTCACTGTGAAGTGGTAAGGTCTGCATTACTTAACTGTTCATTGAGAGGCTGAGAAACCACTTGCAGTCCTGTGGTTTATCTTTCAGCAAAAAGCATCACAACAAACTGAAAATTTCCCATAGTATACATTAGGTTTGATCAGACAAAACTGCTGGTATTTAATCATTTTTTGACATATAAAAATGGCGATTTTGTATGATTCTATTTGATGGAAATAGAGTAATGTCCTGGAGTAGAAAGTGAAGTCTGTTTTAAGTCACTGATTGGAAGGGCAACATTTAAACCTTCATCTTCATGTAGGTAGTTTGGCTTTTGTTAACCACAATGTTGTATTCAGTTCCTGGAACCTGCTAAGATTTCATTAAAAGAGTTACTGACCTAAGAATGAACTCTTGCTCTAACTAGCTCAGAGGTTTTGTTTTTGTGTTTTGTGGGGCTAGGAAAGGTGGCACCAGCTTTAGAAAGTAGAGATGTATCTCCAGAATATCGCCAACTTTTTCAGGAAGCTACTTCATTTTGAATCTATGTCACTTCATTTGGGAAATTGGGTTAATAAATTTATAATCAGAGAAGTAGAAGTATTAGCTCTATATTTACTTTTTCAGAATCTAAAGGATCTTGTGAGTTTTACTATTTTGAGATATTACTCTGTTTTATTCATAATGTTTATAGATTTCTACATTATCATTATTATATAACCTTCTTGATCTCTGGCTTTCTGGAATTTGAAGTTCAGATGTTTTCAGGTTGGTTCTTAGTTTATTTTTAGTTGTCTTTAGTTGACTTTTTAAAGCTCTCCTTATACAGACACAACTCTGTTCCTTTTTCTTCCGCCCTTGCCAGGGCTCCTCCCACTCTCTTCAGATCTCAACTTCTTCTAAGAAGTGGTCCATGACGTCTTCCAAATTAGCTTGGGCTTACCTGCAGTAATCTCTCAGAGCAATGTGTACTTCCCACATCACTGTTGTTTATTTTTGTAGGTGCTTCCCTACAAGCTGTTGTTTATTTTTAATTTTATAAATAGTCATACAGCACTTTTTATGCACAGGACACTGTTTTAAGCGATATTGACTTACTCAATCTTCACAACAAAACTTTGATGTAGTGCTATTACTGTCCCCAACTTATGGATGAGATGCATGAGGCACAGTGAGGTTACCTTGTCCAAGGCCATGGCTAATCAATGACGGAGCAGGATTTGTATCAGATGGTCTGGCTCTTGCATCCATCCTCTTTACCACCAGGCTATGCTGCCTTTCATTTTATCATGATTCTTTGTTTAATAGTAATATCATAGCAGTCTCCCTTCACCCCCCGCCCCAGTCATGTCTTTGTTAACCATTGTGTGCTCCCACAAATGGTAAGCTTTTCGGAAGGACAATGACAACGTCTGCTTTGTTTCCTATTGAATTCTAGTACCTCCTAAGATAGCGCTTAACACGTAATTGGTATTCAGTGCATGTTTATTGAATACATGGACACGTGTATGTTCATTGTAAATGAAATAACAGCAACATCTCTTAGGTACAATCCAAATGTGATCCACTTATACTGGAGGAAAAGGGAACTTATCCTGACATGTGGTATTCTGAAAATTTCAACTGTCTAAAAAAGATGAAAGCTGAAGGGGATTTCAGGGCTGGTATCAGGCAGTTCAATTTGAAGCAGAGCTGCTGCTATTCAGCCCTTCCCTACTCCCAGCCACAGGAAAAGGCAGACATTTATGAAAGCTTGCAGGCTGGAAGGAAATTCTAATTCCTTGGAATGCCCTGAAGAAGGAGGTAGAGCTGTAGATTCTGACTACCTTACTGTAAGATCTGATAACCCTGAAAAAATAGAAAAAACACATAAAAGAGGCCATGAGCCAGATTAGAGGGCCAAGTTGGAGCTGTGTTATCACAGGTCCTCAAGAAATCAGCAGGGCCAGAAATAAGGCAGGCTGCAGGCAATTACAGATTGTCATTACAGTTAAAAATATGACCCACAGCACTGCTGCAGTATTGCTTTAGGCAACTAAACCTCCACGCTGTCGGTTGTGACAGGAAGCATGGGAAAGGACGATCAGAATTCTGTAGTATTTCTGCATTTTGTTACAGAAGTAAAAATCTGTACATTGTTAGACAACAGCACAGGTAAGCCCGGGCTGATTTTCACGACAGAGAGAGTAGAAAGGCGGAGAAGAGGTACTCGATGTACTTAAAGAAGAGCATTCAAATGGCTGCTTCATAATTGCTTAGGTCTGCGTGGCCACATAATCAGTAACAAGGACGACCTTTCCCACTGGTCAGAAACTACCTTCAACAGTTTTCAAAGCCAAGAATTGAGGACAGTAGACAATATAGGCACTGCATCTGATGAATTTAAAAAATGCATGAGGATTATGGCCAAGTAAAACATTTCATGTAGGTGTTTAATGTGCTAAAAAAAATTCACAACAACGAGAAGACTTAGATTAAAGAAGAGTCAATTCTGAGTAAGGGCACAAGGATAAGTGAATGTTAAGATGAACATCTCCGTATAGATCCATTCCTCGTATGACAATTGAACCCTTACTTCACAGTGTGGTAGAGCATAATTTAGCTTAAGAGGGGATAAATGTGTTAGGTAGGAATGATTTGATAAAGAAGGAAGGAGTTTTAATGTCAAGGACAAAGCAATTTGCAGTTCGGTTTTTAATCTACAGGCAGTAGGTAGTATCAAGTCATCAAATAGTCCAAAGAACAGGCCGCTAATTGAAACAGAATGTGGACACGTTAATGAAATTGATTAGAAGTCACAAAGCAGCCGGATTTGTCTGAATTTCAGCAGATGGAGTAGCTCTGATTGATGAAATGACAAGGCTCAGAAAGAAAACTGAAAATGAAATGTACAGCCAGATAGTCCTAGCACTAAGAATGTACAACTGCATAAAATTTGAGGAACAAGCCAAAAAGGGATCTTGAAAATGCTCCTGAACGGCATTAGAGAATACGGTTGTTTGTCACTTGGCTCGAACCTGCTACTTCTGGTGACTGCTACGAGTCTGAGAGTTGGTATTGTGAAACACTTGATGCTATTGCTTGGGTTTACATGGTGATATCACAGGGAACAGGATTGCTGTAGAATGACCGTCTCTTCACTCTAATTGTATAACTACTGCTCCATGGGCTTTGTCACATTACACAAATGCCGCATTTTCCCAGCTACATACCTTGAAGCACTAAGGACCCCGTGAGGTGTTAATAGACGTTCAGTGGGAAGGATGCTAGCTCAGATGAGTCTGGAGAAGGCTGTGCACTGTAGAGAGTCGCAACACACATCAGCATAGCAAATGCAAAGTCCTATAGTAGAGAAGTTTGCTGGGCTTCCATAACCACTGAAGTGAACTTTTAAGAAACACCTATCCTATCTCAGAGGGACAATTGCTCTTTGGAGCAAAGCTTGGAAAATGTTGGTGTCCCCAGAGCATTCATGTACCTGGGCCCTTCTAAATACCTACTTCCTGCACTCTGGGAGAATGAAGTAACTCCTGAAAAGAGTCCAGCTCATCGTGAAATGTTTGCCTAACAGTTGACACTCCATATGTATTTGATTGTATTTGAAAAGATGCTGCCTTACTTTTCCTGCTTATATATGCGTGGATTATAGACTCTGTTCCTATAGTTGATCATAGGCAGGCTGCAATTCTGTTATGCTGGGAGTATTTGTCTGGTGTATCTTTTGATTTAAGGTGGCAATTCTGGGTAAGAAAAGCAAACCTAGTTGTCAGTGATATCAAATTCTGTGGAACACAAGAGCATCTCCTTGGGTTTTATTTAAAATAAATCGAGACATCTGATTAGAGCAAACGTTTCTTCTTTCATTGCCTTATTTGTTTATTTTTTTTAGTTAAGGCATTTGTTTAAGGGCTGCTTTAAATATTTCTTAAGTTCATAGAATAGACCCAATTTCAAATTACCTTAATTTAAAAAGTAACAGTGTATATGCCACAATGTGAAAAAATGTATGACTTTTTTAACATCCAAAAATCAATTAATGTAAAAAAATATTAATAGACTAACAGAGAAAAACCTCGTGAAAGGGGGAGCGATCAGGAATTGAGGAAGAAGATGACCAGTTGTTTTCACCAATTTTATTCTACAAAGGGGAAGAAAACCCCATACAAATGGAATAGAACATTTCTCACTAAAATTAAACCAAATGAATCAGGCACACATAGTATAACTTCAAGTTATTTATATCTCCTCAAGTTTCTATGATCCGTTTACACAGACTAACCCTGAGAGCCATGTTTTTGTGGAATATTTAGCTAAGGGCACAACTTTTACGGCTCGTGGGCATTTGGACCATGACTGTTTGCAGACGTGTGGATATAGTTCCACAGAAGAGTGCACTGTCTGCGTCCCTGGAGATCTCTGTTTTCTGTCTGCTTCAGCCGAATTGCAGCGTAGCTTCTCTTTCTTAGCAAACTCACTCACTGCTCCAGTTTCAGACGTTTCATCTACAAGTGAACGTTATATTTTTGAAATGATTCTTTCTGCTGTCCTGGTTTTACCAAGGCTTTAATCTCAGCATTTAAAATGGAGATTGAGATAGAAGCAATCAGAAATATACTGTCAAGAAAGAATATCTCCTGAATGAGATTCAGTTAGTGAAATATTTTCTTTTGGTTTCAGTTTTCTTACAAAAAGGAGAGGGTTCTTCCTATAATTCCTATAATTAGTGTGGATTCTTTTTTTCAAATGTGACTGGATATGATATATAGAATGTCAGCTGTATTCGTCTTTGGTGGTTTTATGTATTGAAGATGTTTACTGCAGAACCAGGAAGAGCATCCCATCTTAAAGAGGGCTCAGATGGACCACTTCCTGGATAGCCATCTAGAGAAGATAACAGCACTGAAATTTTAGGTTCTGGTACTGCTGACTTGCTTAAATTTGTGCTCACTTAAACTCTGCCTTTTGGGTGGAACAGGAACAAGCATGGTTTGAGCCGTTTGTTAGTTTGTCTCATGCTTCTTTTTCCTGCAAAGAGCAAGAAAACAAGGGAGAAGGAGGTAGGAAAAGACAGATATTTTGCTATTAAAAAACTTATTTACATGCATTTCCAATATTTAAATTTATAAAGCTGAGCTGTGATTTACATGTAAATCAAAGTCCAAAACATTGCTTGGCTTCAAGAGGTGAAGATTGACCTTGGCTAAAACGGCAAGAGAAGTGGGCTCCGGTTAGAAGATAATCTGGGATGGGCGCCATGCTGTGGTGGGCAAGCCCTCACCAGGCTTTCCCACGGCTCTAGAGCTGTAGCATATCACTGGTTACTGCTTTCAGGGACTGTGGGATATTCACCAGGGCCCAGTAAGCATGACTTTAGGTAGTGCTTCCAAGGACTGGGAGATGCCCATTGCAGTGCTGGAAATTGAGGAGTTGACTCTTGGGAGGTGGTCGTTGTTTCCATTTGTCTTGAGAAACCACATATTCTGGATGGCTTGTATAAATAAGAAAATATTATAAAGATCTCAGTAGTATATATCTTTACAAATAAAGATTTCCAAAACCCAGAACTGAGTAACTTAAAAGTTGTGGGGCATGTCAGGACAGACTCACTATCTGGTGTCCTGAGACTACCTAAGCAGAGACATTTCTCTTGGAAAGTGACAAGCTGTCACTAGAAAGTGAACTGTTCTCCTTTATTGGTTTCTAAGAGTTTGGCCTTTTAGAGAGTTTCTATATCTAACTGAACTTTTGGTGACATATTTTATTCTCCCATCAACTTTTCACAGGATGAAATATTATCTTAAGTAGGTCAGCTGGCCTTTCCATGAATGAACTCTTCCCTGCTGAATACTTTTACCTTAGAGAATGATTGGAATCGAGGAACATGATTCTGGACCGCTGTGGAATGATGAAGAATCCTCGTGTATGCCATTGTCACATGCTGGGTATGGGCTTGGTGAAAATAGTGGTTGTGTCCCAAGTGACAGCTCGAGGCAAGATGAAGCAGAATAGCATTTAGGGAATACTTTGGAAGGACTTTGTTTCACTCCATTTCTCTACGAGTCTTCCTCACTTTCTTTAGTCACAGAAGCTATACATTTTCAGATTTAGGAATTCTTACATCAGCTTCCCTGATGAACACTCATTGCCTCTTGGAAGATTCCTTCCTTCTTGCATGATGACTGAGTCAAGAAGTATTAGTAAAGCGTGTGCCAAGGGCTCCTCCCGCATTCTCATCTCTCTTGCCTTTTCTTCTTTCATTACTCACATTAAATTCTTTTCAGAATGTAATTCTTTAGAGAATTAAAATTCTTTTTGGAATCATAACAATGAGAGTAGGAAACATCATTGCTTGGTATACGTTTATCAAAAGGAATTGACAAGAGTGGAGACAGATTGTAGAGAAAGGTGAAGGAAGTAGAGAATCGCAGGCATCTAGCTGCAATCTAGAAGAAAGGCAGGGTAACAGACCATGTAGGATAGTTTAGGAGATAAGCCATAGTAGGGGAGAAAATGAGCTTAGTTTTGGACATGCTGTACACAGAGCCTGAAGCTAGAGGCTCATTCAGTTTCATGAAGCAAATTGAGGATTATTTGTTTCCTATAACTACTATAAAATGTATCCTAAGTTTAGAAGCTTGAAACAGCGCAAGTTTATTCTCTTATCACTCTAGAGGTCAGAAGTCTGAAATGGATCTTGCTGGGCTAAAATCTAGGTACTAGCAGGGCTGCATTCCTTCTGGAACCATTAGAGGGATAGTCTGTTTCTTTGCCTTTTCCAGCTTCTGTTTGCCACCTGCATCCCATTGTTTGTGAACCCTTTCTCCATATTCAAAGCAGGAAGTGTAGCATCTTCAAATATTTCTTTGATTATTATTACTCTCCTATCTCCCTCTTTCACTTAGAAGAACCCTTGTGATTGCATTGGGTCCATCCACAAAATCCATATACCTGGAGAGTCCCTTTGGCCATGTAAAGGAATCAGATCCCAATGATTAGGACACGGGCCTCTTCAGCAGGGGCATTATTCTGCCCATCACAGGAAGCATCTGTCTGGAGGTAGTAATTAGATTTACCCTTTTATATATCCAAGGGAGTGTGGGTGGAGAGAGAATGGGAGAGATGAGGAGTAAGACTTTCTCCTCTTAGTTTTCTGTCATCTTTTCTTATTCCCTTTCCCCTTTCTCTTCTCAGTATCAAGGTATCAAAGGGAAGTTCTCTTCCCCTGCTTTGTTCTCCTCCCCACTCTTTTAACTACTTTCAGGGGTCTTCTCAAACAAGGCTTTAACCAGGGTGGCATTTCTCATGGAAAAGACAGTGATTGTATTTCCTTATTTGTTCTCACCTGTAACCTTGCAAAGCACCGGAATTTTTTAAAAATCAAAAGGAGAGCTTATTTTCATTTGTTTAGCCTTAGTAGTCTTTAGTCATATCTACTTAGAGTGAATTTATAAAATAGCATTGTAGTTGGACTACTGCTAAGTAAGCCACATGCAGTTCATCCTTTCCCTCCATTTAAATAATGAGGAAATAATTGTATTTTCAATATTAGGACTAAACTGCTATGCTATTGACAACGTCTTAATTGATTTGAAATATGAGAAAGCTCATGCCCTTCTCTAATATAATTGGCTTAGACCCTTGGGTTCTTTACCTGGATTTAACTACTGAGAATGCTTACTGAATGCTTCCTTCCCATTGGGCCCTGTGCTCAGTGCTGCCACAGACTTGATCTGAGAGGCAGTGTGCTGCAAGCTGAGAAGCCACTTAACCTGTGGCAGCAGAGCATGTGGGCTTTGGAGTCTACATCCATTCACTTAACCACTGATTTCTTTTATTCTGCCTTAAACACTGGAGTGCCTCTGCTGTGTAGGCACTGTGTGGACCCTGGGGATAAGTCCTGAATAAACCATAGTCTCTAGCAATTAAGATACTTACAGTCAGTGGTTGGGGACAGGAGGAGAAGTCCTACAAGAAAATAGGCAACTATATTATACCATGAAAAGTGCTGTCAGAGATGGTGGTGTGCCTACAGTACTGTGGGAACACATACATATAAGAGGCAGGCTGCCTATAGAAAATAGCATGTAAGTCAAGTCCTGAAAGACCAGTAAGAATTATCCAGGCAAACAAAGAGATGAGGAGAGGACATTATAATCTTTCCTGGGAGAAGTGCTAGCAGGTGCAGAAGATGAGGCAAGAGAGAATATGGTTGAAATCCTTATTCAACTCCTTTCGTGTGAGTATCCTTGAGTAATTACTTGAATTGTCCAAGTCTGACTGAGTCCCTTCATCTGTAAAACGAGGTTAGGAATATTTCAAGGATTTGTCAAAGAAATGGTAGAGTTGAGGGATAATATGTTTCTTGTTTTTTGTTGTTGTTTTTCATTAGTTACATAGTAATTAATCAATGATGCACCCCACTCCACAAAAGAACTAAAAAAATAAATAAAAACAAACAAAATCCCAACCTGCATATGCTCTAGATTTCTTAGCCTAAAGCCAGGTTGCATATTCTGACAGCATTGATGTAATTTAGAATACTAAATGATTAATAATGATTTTAACTTCTCAGTCACAGTTGTAGTAGTTCTTATCTCTGGCATATATATATATATATATATACACACACACACACACACAAACTATATTACATATTTTTATTAAAGCCTTATCCTTTGCTTTTCAAAACACTTTGAAACATCAGATGAACACGTGCCCACATGGCTTAAAATAGATGAATCATGAAACTAAAGAGCATGTGTTTTCTCTGATTTCTGTAATTCATTTTCAAAGGAAGTTTTCTTCCAGGGAAATCCTGAGTTTGTTAAGCTGGAGGTGTTCTTTCAGATGCTGGTAACAGTTGGGGACAGTGAGCATGACTAAGAGGGAGTGAAAAGCATTATTTTAAATGAGGACAGTTTAATCATGCTGACTGATGAATGCATCCTGCAATTGAGAACAATTTGTCCTTTCTATGCAAGTCTGCATTATCATCATTTGTCATCGCTCTTGTTATAAATATATTAAGCACATAGGGATTCTGGACAATACTCATTTTTCTCAAGGCAGGGATTATAAAAATTATTTATTGTTCTGTATTTAAACAGGCATCCTGAATTCATAGAAAATTGAGAGAAGACATGGCATAGTGAGGTGTGGAGTGTCAGTGAAGATGTTAAGTTCAGGAGCTTCTTAATATCAGAGAGACCTTGATTTAAATTCAGGACTCAATATGTGGCCCCGAAAAATTATCTGTCTCTGTGGCTCAGTTTTCTCATCTGTAAAATGGAGGTATGAGCGGTACTTCCCTCAAAAGTTACTTTAAAGAATTAAGTGAAATGCTCCATTAGAAGTAATTGGGTTTCATACATATCTCTCCATGAGAGATAAATATTATTAGGTATCATGATCAAAGTTTTTTTTTTCAAGTTTAGGTCATGTTGCAATGAGCTGAAGAGTCAAGTTAGGAAGGAGTCATTAACACTGGTAACTTTTTCCAATGAGGAAATCAAATGACAGCACTGAGATATGGCCCAGAGTGGCAAACGACATGAAACCCAGGCTCTCAAGGGTCCATTTTTATAGGCTGGATGCATACCATCATGCATGCATAGGTCCTGCATTTGTTGTCTGGATAGTTATGCAAGTAACAGGATGTCAGTAAACTGAGTCAAGGAAGGTCCAAGTTGGAGAGATTTGGTTGTGAAAGTTGGCCCACAAAGATTTTTTAAGCTGTTGCCTTTTCAATATGATTTTATCCTAATAAGCTAATTAAATCTAAGAATGTGAAAGTGAGTCTGAACATGGACTTATCATTCACTCTTGTCTTGTTTTTTTTGAAGCAGAGTATTTTCTAGTCTTCTCTCTTAAGATCTATTTCCCAGCTAGAACACTTCAGAATAGATTGCTCAGGCCACCTGCATTAACACTGCACCTCTTCCCACTGCAGGTACGGGCCTGATCCATTCACGTCTGGATTAATGGAGCCTCACTCCCAGTCACACAGGCAACTGGCTAAGTGGCCTTCAGCTCTCCCTCTTCTCTGCAGAGGGCACTGCTCAATGCTTGTGAGTACACATGATTAATTAAGTAGGGGTCCTTACTTTTAATAACATTCTGTTTTAAATTATGAGATGTTCTCAATTCTAATGACAATTCCACTCTAGAAATGACCTGTACAGCAGGCCAGAAATGCTCTTTGGTGAATTTATTAGATATTATTAGGCTAATAACAATCTGGTTTGTAAATCAGGAGAAATTGATCAATTACCCAGATGTCCCCTGAGCAAGGATCACATTGGATCTGAACAGATTGCTGCCTTTTTTTTTTTTCCCTTCAGTGCTTCATATTACCTTTCTGCCTTTAAGAGTTTGCTTGATGGTAAAACAGGGAATATAAACATGAACCTGTGTGACAGTATGCTACATGACCCACATCTAACGCACTCTGGCTTTCCTTGAATAAAGGCTTCATGACAAGCCATTGCAAAAGTACTTCAGGGTTTTATAAGCCTAATTAGAATTTCATTAACTTAATCATAAATTACCCCTGGCTCATGTCTGCTTGTTACCTTTTCCCTCTCAGTTTGGATTTTGACCCATGGGTTTAAACTGTTTAATGTGGCAGCTGCTTAGATCCTATGTGAATGGTAGGCTTGAAATTCATGCAGTCAAGGGGCTATCTTTCTCAGTCTGTTTGAAGTGCACCTGGAAATTGTAGGCTTAGCAGGAAGAGAAAACACTCAAACCTGACACTGCAGCTCGAAGTGTTAAATGGGCGGTACTCTAAGGAAGCGTGGAGACATGCTGCTTCTGCACCAAGGGTGCTTTGGACTTAAAAAAATCCAGATCTCATTCAAAAAGTCTGCATGTGGTTTCCTCCCCTAATCTAAGTTTCAAGATTCACTTAGAATTAAAATCAGGCAACAGAAAAATAGCAAAAGTTTAAAATGTCACATATAAACTCACTGGTTTCTGGAAATGGAAGAATACTGAGGAAGGTACATCTGGAATGTCGTCCAATAGCTCTGAGAGTTATGTGTTGCTCAAAGGTGTGAATCCTGTATCACTTAAGATAATCTGCTGGCTGCTCTAAGTCTGACAATTCACAGCACATTGTAAATTCACCTGAATCTGACTTATGTGCACACAAACACTGTAATGAGAAGAATTACTATGACTGTTAGTGGTGGATGCTGTCTGAATGGGTGCCAAGATGTTGGCTGATTATTGGTGCAATGCCAAGCTTTGTGTGTATGTGTGTGTGTGTGTGTGTTAATGTGGATAGATAATTCTGCATTTCAAATTGTGTAGGGCTTTAATTGGCAAGATGAGTGGCATCTTGTTTGGTTTTATCTGGTTTCCTGTGCATCCAAAGGTACTAGAGTTGGCTGCTCTGATACCAGCTACAAGATTGCCTTGATATCTCTCTATCATCTTCTTTAAAAATGAAAGTTATTTTTTTAATGTTGATGTGAGTAATTAGAATCTTTTATAGGTTAAAAATTCTTTTTAGTGTTCAAATGTTGATGACTTCAGTTGGAATTGTAATTGCACTTCATTTCTGCCTCTTTACCAGTTGGAAAACATCAGGGCCTTAGACCAAGAGGTCCTAAAGTATTTAATTCATCTAGCTCCTGAGGGAAAAGTCCACCTGCTTTCACAGTTCTCTGTTGAGGTTGTGGGAATGGATTCTTTGGAAATGAAGAATTTTCAAGAAATATAGTTAAACTTTTTAGAAAATTTATGGCTTATTTGGACATTGGAATACCTGAGGGAAATCTTGCTGAAATCTAGGTGCATAGCCCAGGCCAGAATGCTGACAGCTACCTGGCTGTCTCTGGACTGTTTTCTTTTTTAGGCCTTACAAGTTCCCTCTCAAGATAGGGAAGAGAGTCTGTCACTTCTAGTCTTAAGAGGCCTGGGATCACTTTTTGTCATAATTGTGCTAAACTAGCATTATACTTCAGGATCAGTTACTCTCCTTCTGCAATGTCACTTTAATAAGTCCAGCTAAACCCAGATGTCAGAAACATTCCTTTTCTAAAATATGAAAATGAATATATGTATGTATATGCATGACTGGGACATTGTGCTGTACGCCAGAAATCGACACATTGTAATTGACTGTACTTCAATAAAAAATTAAATAAAATAAAAATCACTTAAAAATTGAAAAAAACAGAACAAAACAAAACAAAAAAAATTCCTCTTCTTATAACTTAGGCATCCCTAGGAAAGAAGGGCAAAGAACTAGGGACTTCAGACAAAGAAAAAGAATAATAGGGGGACTGTCATTCTAAATACAATTAGTGCAGTGAGGCCAGAATTGATCTCTCAATCAAACATTCAAACCTCAAGTTTATACTGAGTGCCTACCACATACACAGTACTAGTGAGGCATTGTATTCTCAGGAAAAATTGTGAAATACCGATATGGGACAAAGTAAAAAAAAAGAAAAATAATCTCAAGTGTCCTTCTAGGTTATCTCTGGTTTTCGTTATCTTTAGTTATTTTATAACTCTGTAAGTTGTGGAGAACCAATAGTAATGCAAATGATTCTTGTCCCTGGAAATGTAAATTGTGTCTGGTGGAATGAAATTGATTATAGCCCTGTGAATAGACCTGTTTGGCATCTAGTTGTGAATTTATTTCAGAATTTCTTATCTAATTATATATGTATGGTACTTTAAATTCTCCTCTGAACAGGTTGTAATATCTTACTGGTCCCCTCATTAATTATTCAGTTAAATAAAGTCTTTGACATGTTCATTTTATATTTGTTTAAAGGTCATGATTATGCCCTCCTTTAAACACTCTAACAATTTGGCAATAAAAATTATGACTCATAGTTGCTCTTAAATTGTTTGATTTTTAAATGGGAAGATGAGAAAAATGACTACAAATTGACATGCAATTCTGAGCTCTCTCTGTCAACGAGGTTGGTGTTTATATTCTGAGGGCAGATTATACTAATCAATAACTATTTGCACTTATTCTTTCATTTCTTTTAACTAGTTGATTACTTGCAAGTGAGAAAATTCATGTGAAAAGATCAAAGAGTTATCTTTTATAGGCTACTGTAGCCACAGTGATTAAAAAAATTTTTTTAGATAAGACTTTTTTTCATTATCAAAATAAGAATTTTATTAATATCTAGAAAATAATCATGGAGAGTAATAAAACTTGGAAATCATGGAAAATCAAGGAGAATAAAAACAATAAACTACAGATCTACTAAGTAATGCAAGCATTTTGACATTTTTATCTAGATTTTCTATGCTCAGTTTTGTTACTTGTTTTCATTTTTAGTTTTGTGTGGTTGTTTGGCTTGTATCTTTTGCATAGTATATATAAGCTGAATAATGGTCCCCCCAAATATCCCACATCCTAATCCATGGGACCTGTGAATAAGTGAGTTCCATGGCAAAGGGGAAGTAAAGCTGCAGCTGGAATTAAGGTTGCTAATCAGCTGACTTTAAAATAGACAGATGATCCTGGATTATTAAGGTAGGCCCAATATAACTACAAGGGTCTTAAAAAGTGAAAAAAGGAGACAGAAAAGGGAAAGCTAGAAAGATGGCAACTCGCTGGAGAGCCCCAAGCCAAGGAATGCAGGTGGCCTCTAGAATCTGGAAAAAGCAAGGAAATGAATTTTCTCCTAGAGTATCCAGGAGCACTGCAGTCCTGCTGAGATGCACTTCAGATTTCTCACCTCTAGAACTGTAAAGTAATACATTTATATTGTTTAAACTACTAAGTTTGTGGTTATTGTTTATAGCAACAATATGAAACTAATGCAGTACACATACATAGATTTTTAAAACCTTTAATGTTATATTATATAAACCTACATGTGACTTTAAAGTTTTTGCAAACATAATTTGTAATGGGCACCTCATAGTTTACTTAATCATTCTCTTATTATTGTCCATTTAGAATGTTTCTATTTTTCTATTGAAATGATATGCTCCTATTAATATCTTTTGGCATAAAGCTTTTTGTATATTTTGCATTAACTTCCCTAGGATAGATTCTCAATAATAGAATTACTGTATCAAAAGGTAGAAGCATTTTTAGGGCAAAAAGTTTATGAGGAAAGGCAGATGAAGATCATAGAATTCATATTTCTGACCAACGGGTAGGGGGTGTGTATTTTCAGCTTTTACCAAGCCCACTCAAAAGACCTGAGTAAATAATCCTCCTTTTGCCTCCTTGTCCACCTTCCTCAGTTGCTCAGTGCAACAGAACCCAAAAAGAACAATGAGGCAAATTTCAAAGATCTGAGTGACAGACTTACAGACTCAAGTATAGGAAACAGCAGAGTGACATCATTAACCTTGAAAATAAGTAACTGGTGAAAGGTACAGAATTTAGCAGAGTTTCTTGAAGAAAAACAACCTCCTTCAAGCACATTTAGAGTGACTTTGTGTGTGTGTGTGTGTGTGTGCAGTTAGGACTTGTGCAAGACAGCGATCATCTTGGGATGATCTTGGGTTGGGGCCTCAGAGGGTGATAAGTGCAAATTTTCAGAGTATAAAAAGGGATTTTGAGAATGGACAAGAGATGCTTCCTTTGGTACTATGGTAAAGTCTTTGCTAATTCCTAG
Organism: Camelus bactrianus; assembly: GCF_048773025.1. Lineage (NCBI taxonomy): Eukaryota > Metazoa > Chordata > Mammalia > Artiodactyla > Camelidae > Camelus > Camelus bactrianus. The sequence continues at coordinate 85,225,140 of NC_133543.1, read as the reverse complement.
TAAGGGAGAAATTAAAATAAATGTTAGAACCAACTGTATTATTTGAATATGTTATTTATAATCAGCTGCTTGGGAACTCCCGTGTAATTCTTACTCTATCTGACAGGCTCTGTGATTTCCAATAAATAGAATTCTATTATTATTTTCCTAAAGGGTTATAATAACAAATCTCTCCACGTATTCTCATAACTAAGTATTTTGGCAAAGTTGTCACCCTTCACAAATGTAGTCAGAGTTCCTGTATCTGGAGTGAGCAGACCAGGTAAATAATACCTTCTGACTCTCTCTTCCCCCAAGCCCATGTGCAATCTTGCCTTTGTCTGGGTGTGCTGTCACATCTTGACTTTGTACTTCCAGAGGCTATAAGCAACCAGTTGGGAAAAAGAAGAATGTGGAATCTTCCAATTAGCTATTTCTTGGATTCCCTAGATAACTAGGAGAAGAGAGATTTTAACCTCTTAAGCCAATCTTAGTGAGATAAAGAAGACTTCATTCCTAAATATGCAGGAAAAAGTAAAACTGGGGGAAAGAAATGAACTCAAAGGTCCAAGTATAGTGTTAATTATATTTTAATTTTTCCATTTGTTGAAAGTTTCTAAGCCATCACTTTATTGTCTCTTCAACTTATTTTACAGATAACTTCATTTAACATGCAATGAGAAGGTGAAGCAGGACAGGCTGAAGTGTTTATTAGGAGTGTTTATGGGCTGAGGAGGTGACCCATGGGAGACATCCCTGTAGGAATGATGCTCAGATTAAACAACAAGACAGCTGAATGGAAAATGTGTCATTCCAGGATGGGGTTGGACCTTGACTGCTATAAACTGCAATAAAATTAGAAAAGGAGAGCATTAAGTGTTGACCTAGAAAGACTGAAGAAAGGTTATAATTTCATTAGAATAATGTTTTTTTTTTTTGAATAAGGAAAGTTTTATATGGGACGACAAGGAGGATGGGAATTATTACTGATATTTAGTTATGCTTTTGGGAGTACAGTCAGTGCTCTGTATCCACCGGTTCCACATTCATGGATTCAACTAACCATGGATTGAAAATGTATAGAAAAAAAATTCCAGAAAGTTCCAAAAAGTAAAACTTGAACTTACATAGCATTTACATTGTATTTACAACTATTTACATAGCATTTACATTGTATTAAGTATTATGAGTAATCTAGAGATGATATAAAATGTATAGGAGAATGTGCAAATACTATGCCATTTTAAATAAGGGACTTGAGCATCTGTGGATTTTGATATCCACACGTGGGTTCTGGATACCAAGGGACAATTGCAATAAAGAGGAACACAGAATAAAATGGCAACATTTGCTTAGGAGCCAGCCAGTAGTTCCTCTGTTATATTTTCCCAGGATGAAGACATTTGCTTAGAATGTAATGGACTTCCAAATATTCACTTTCATCCTAAATGAGTCTATCCAGGAAGAAAAAGCTATTAAGCCATCAACGCAGCCCCCTCCCTGCTCCTCACCTAGGTGTTAGAACAAAATGTTTGCAAACCAAGGATCTCATTTTCAGGAGAGGCCTGTAAGTTAACAACCTTGCCTATGGAATCTCAATTTGCAAACACATTCTGAATATTTACCTAAAAACTTAAGTTCTTACAATGTCAATTGTTTGGAGATGAGATATTGAGGACCTATGATGCTATGTAAAGAAGTATATTATAAGGCTACTTTGGAGAAGTGAATTTCAAAAAAATAGTATCTGAATCTGTAGTTGTTTCAACATTCAATTGTGTGAATAAATTAAGTATTCTAACTCCTCATTTTTGCTTTGCATATGTAAATATGGTATTTTGTACTTGTGGAATTGTTTAGATAATTAGAGAGTTGGATTCTGAGCTCAAAAATCAAATCTTTCAAAGGCACATTTGGCTGAGAAAAGAATGGGGCAATTTTTTTCATCTTTGCTTTTTTGGGTTATGAGAAAAAGTTCTTTTGGTCGAGTTGTGTTGCTGCCAACCTCTCTCAGAGTGAAATGGTAGTTTGTGTGTGGAAATCCATGAGTCAGGAGCAAAAATAAATGGTGATTAAAAAAAAGAGAGTGAGATTAATGTGGAAAGATTTCAAATGGTGCATAGGTGCCAAACGCTTATGCTGCTGAGCAGTTGCAGGGGGCTATACTCAAATATCTTTTGAGCCTCCAATAGGTGGTAGGCAATCCTTTTAGGTGCTGGTGGTTTAGTAGTGAATAGGCAGATGAAACTCAGGCCCCATTGGAAAGGACCCAGAGAAAGGATCCTTGAAGAGTCTTAAGGCCAGAGTATAGTTGTAGTGCTGACCATGAGGGAAGCACATTTCTCAGCTTCTACCTCATTGGCTCCCTATTAACTAGGCAAGTGTCCGAAAAAGTCTTTGGAACAGAACATGCCTCACAGGTTCCCTGCACCTTTCAAGGCAAGGGCTGGGGCTGGAGACTCCACTAGAGAGTTGTTCTTTTGAGTATACTTTGATGATCCAGGCCTGGGGTTTCTCAAGCAAGGTTAGATAATTCATCCAAATAGTTAATAAATAGTTATTTAGCTTCTCCTAGGTTCCAGGCACCATAAAGATACAATGGTGGCAAAATATTCACAGACTCTGCCTCATCTAGTTTTGAAGCTAGTGAGAGAGACAGACATAATAGAAAAAAAATGAAAATATAATTACAAACTGAGATCAGAAGTTCAGGGTTCCGCAAGAACACAGAATGGGGGCCCCTCAACTGTGCTGGGATTTGAAAGGTGAGTAGAGTTTAGCAGGGGAGTGGGAGGAGAGGCTCATTCCAGAAAGGGGCCAGGTTATGAGAGTTCCTGGGATTGGGGAGGAAGAAGGCCACTGTGGCTGGACTACCGAGTGTTGGCAAGGACGTTAAGATTATAGGCAGAGTTGGCAAGGAAAGTATGTACAAAGAGAGAGAATCCTCTTGATGCTAGTCGGGCTGCTGGTGGTTTCCAGCAGGTATGGAGAGATGCTCTCTATTTCTAGTCTAGAAATTGGGGTGTGGGTGAAGGTTGGGGGTGGTGTGGGAGAGCATTAGATCATTTATTTTTTCAAAATTAGGCTAACATTAGACTGATTTACTAAACAGGAATAGTTTGTTATAGCATTCTAAGATTGAATAGAGTAAGATACTATTATGAAATACCAGTATACCATTGGTTTATCCATATCTAGCTACTTTCTCTATTTCATAGGCATTAAGGAGTGATTTGATAACATATTTCCTACAATCTAGCACAGTGCCTGCTTGGAGTATGCACCTAAAAATTTGCTGATTGATTAAGTTCACTTTAATCACAAAAATCACTACCCTATAAACTAAAACCTAATGAAGGCCTTATGTATATGATGGAAATCCAAGCATGCAAATTGGGGAAAGAAAAATGGGGATCATAACTAAATAATTTACATATTCATCCCCAAAGCTGAATTGCCCAAGTCCTGGAGAACAGATTTTTTTTTTTTAATCATTGGAATTTGGGGATAATTCAGAGGCATTTTCTTATGTTAAGGAAGGAGACTTTATGGTTATGGGAATTTAGTCTGCATGTTTTACCTACAAAAGATTCATCATATCTGAGAAAAAAACCAAAGTAATTTAAAGAAGTGATCCTACATGTTCTCAGGAGTATTTTGTACTGTAAGTTCCAGTATCAAAGCTAGTGTTCTAACTTAATAAATCCACTTCTATTTTTAGCTGGATAAAATTTTTTTGTTTGTTTATCTTGTTTGGGTTTAAAACAGCAATTTTCAAACAAGGGTCCGTACAAACCTGGAATTACACACTTTGCAGAGCTACAAAGTTGTAGCTCCCTTTAAGGGAATCCATTTCCAGATCCTCACCTTCTACATGGACTCATTCCTAAAACTAATCTCCCAGAGAGAATGAGTGGAGAGAATCCTTCCCCATTGCCCTTTCACAACCACTCTCCTTTATTCTATATAAGAAAACCATGTGTCTAACTCATCTCTAATCTTATTGTAGTGTGTAACAGTGATAGTTGAGACTGCATGGCTCCTGAGGGAGGCTCTGGTAAAAGCAAAGCAGAGAAAACTTTGATCAGAATTACTGATGCCTGCTGCGCCCTATTTCTATGTCATTATGGCAACAAACTCACATCTTTCTATCTCACAATGAGTTTGAAAGTATAGGTAATAATAGGTTGAGGTTTTTAGCTCCAAGTTTTGACAAATATATGTTTAAAACATAAATTGATGTAAACTATGTTGATAAATAATCCTCTGCAGTAATTTAAACTTATATGAAAAGTTTTAGAAGTTAACTTAAAAATGTGAAAGGGGATACACGGTTTTTCAAAAGCTCATGGATGTAAAATATTAGTTTATGGGAATAAGAGAATGTGCGGTGGCCCAGTGAATGAAAAGGAGCTCCCAAACCTCTCACTAGGAAAATGATTTGGCACCAATTAAATCACTTAACATTAAATAAACAAATTTCCTGGAGAATGATTGTATATACATGTGTATGTGTATATGTGTACCTATATATTTCTCACAATTTTCCAGAGGAAAATGATGGATTTGTTGAGTTTTTCATTGACACTCTGCTCTTCTACTAAGGGAGCATAGGCTATCTTGTTCAGCAAAGTTGTCTTCCAGGGGTTGAGAAATAAGTCTGTCATTTCAATTTTTAAACACTCTGGAGGCAGAGCCATGAGAAGAGTGTTTTAACCCCAGATTTACTAAAAGATCTATTTTCTCACTGTGAAAGTAATGTTTGTTGGAGAAAATTTTGAAAATACAAAAAGGCCATTAAAAAAAAAACAGCAATGCATTGCCATTAGGTTGCATATGTATCTTTCTACTCATTTTTCTATGTATAGAAATTACTTTCTTTTTGTAACATTGGAATCCTACTGCTGCAGTTTACAACCATTTTTAAATTGAAAAAATAAGTCTTGATCATTTCCCCACTTCATTAAATGTTATTCTACAATGTCATTTCTAATGATTGAGTATTATTCCTTTGGAAAGAGGTTCCATAATTAATTAACTCTACATTTCTCAGTCTTAAGCAAATATATGGATCCTTTTTAAGGGAAAAATAAATTCTCATGCTCCCTTCTGGGTTGGCTTATATTATTTTTATTATGTAGTTACTCTCTATATAGAAATATAAAATTAGTATTAATTATTCATGATCCTAACTTGTCTACAACTATAAAAACAACACAAATTTGCATTTAAATTGAGATATAAAATCAATATAATTTAAATGCCAACAGTCATTGAAGGTGATAGTTGATATTTAATTGTAGGATGAAAAATGTTTTATATTTTTTTGCTTGGCATGGTGCATTTGATTTTAAGCCTGGTGGACCATCATCTGAATTATTTGAATATCATCATCATTATTTTTCCTTATAATAATAAACTCATTTTAAAACAGTGATCTATTATTTCCATGGATTAATCAATCTAATGGTGCACCTCAAAATACAATACCACCAAAAGTTTAAACAAAAATTCTTTACTACTAAACTTATTCTTGTTAGATACAAAGACAGCTACTCATAGTGTGAATGTGACATTAACAGCTATTTGCCCACGATAACTTAGTCTTCCCACAACTCTTCTCTGAACTGCCATGTCAGATTTGTTCTTGGAGTACTCCATAGAGTTAGCCTTCACTTGGCACTACTAATGTGACTATAAACACAAACACAAACTTGGGCATTGAAATCATAGCATAGCTGTTGGTTATAAATTGATCTACCAGATGGTCCAGAATATCTTTACATGAACGTTTTTTAGATTATCATCAAAATAAAAACACTGGGTTAAAAAAAAAAAAACTTTTATAACTCAGACTCTGATGTACAAGGCTTTTGGAGCCCTAAATTGGTTAAAGTCTCTCTTCCTTGATATCTGGTACATTAGTTTTTCATTGCTATTGTATCAAATGACCACAACTTTAGCATCTTAAAACAACACAGAGTTTTTAATCTTACAATTCTGGAGGTCAGAAGCCCTAAAATTGTGGTGTCAGTATGGCTTTGTTTCTAAATTTCTAGTGCTGGAATGTATAAACCACAGAAGAAAATAATTGGCTGCATTGCTTATAGAGGTTGACTTTGCTATGTAGAAACCACCTAACCTGTAAGTGGTATCTTTCTGAAATTGTAACATCAAGAAGAAAATGAAGAATGCCTTTGAACTAAAGTTTGCATATCAGAATGTTAAGGAGAGTGAACTAATTGTTTAGATGGATGCAAGGGTGATACTGTTCAGGAGGAAATTAATTCAGCCCGGTGTATTTTGTGTGTAGGGGCATTATACCCTTCTAACCGGGGTAGCGTGCTCACACATAGAGGCACGTCAGGGCTGGAGTGTCTCTTGTTGCTGCTGCACTAGGCTGTAGTCTGCTCTCCAGGAAAAACACCCTACGATGGATTTACATCATTGCTCAATAAGAACTAGATATTTTATCTGAGACCAATTATTACCTCATTATGATTGTAAAAAGATGAGACAGAAAAACATTCTAAATAGATGAACATTTGATGGATTTTTAGAAATTGTTTTATTATACAATTGTTACATGCTTAGTGAATAAACATTTTAAATTCAGGTAAGCAAAAGAGTTAAAAAAAAAAAAGTCATGGTGAAAGGAATAGTTCCTAAAGCCTTCTTTTATCCCCAGGATGGCTGAGAAGTCAGAAGCCTGGGATGTGAGTAACTGAGTCTAGAATGTTAAGACTGAACACGTTAGATAAAGTGAGCAGGGTGTTATAGGTGGCTAGGCTTTATTTGCATAAAGACTCTAGGCTTTCTCCCTCCGAAGAATTCTCAACTTGTTGCTGCTGAATTAGGGAAAAACAGGCGTAACACAAAGCATTTAACCCTGCGGAAATCTTGCTAAAATATTGCCCTCAGAGTTTTGGGAGCCAAGGATATCCTCCTTTTCCTTGCTGAATCACTCTGGGGCTTTGCTTTCCTTGAAGAAGACAAATGTCAGTGGTTTTCTTCATTTAAGATCTCCGGGAGGAGGCTGTTTTTAGCTGAGAGCTGCTGCTTTGCCTGTCACTGCGGTGCTGTGTAGGTTGCTTGGTTGAGAAGGCAGCTGGAGAGGGGGAAGTCTGAAAGTGAGCACGTGTAAGGAGGGAGCTGGGGAATCAAAAGAGAATGTGCTGGGACTTAAGCACCCAGCAAGTGAAGCCTTTCGGCATAGCAGACCTGGGCGCCTTTGGCCATATCTAGCCTTCGGGCTTTTTCATCTGTTTGGTGTTCTAGGAAGATCTGATTTATCTGTGTCATTTCAATGATACTGTGAGGTTAAAAATGTTTCCTTGTGCATAGTAATTAACAACAGGCCCTACAGAATGGAATATTCCAGGACTTGGAGAGTGCTAGGCATTTTATCAGCTGCAGCCAGCAGATGGTGGTAGTGTATCACAAAAAGGCAAATAAATTGGGCTTGGCAAAGCTGGGAGGTTCAGTTTTGGTTTGCTTTGTTATTTAAGCTTGACGATACCCACCTATATATTCTGTGGGCACAGAGTGTTTGAGCCCAGTCTGATCTTAAACTTGTTTTATGATGATACCATTATTTTTTTACTGCTACAAATTAACTGTCGGTTTCAATCTAACCCATGTTTCCGGTGCCTTCCGGGATCATCTTGTCAGTTATGCAGCTTTCCAATTTTATGGCTGAGATCAAGAATGATTCCTTAAAGGCACATGGGAAACACAGTGTATCTTTAGAATGAAATGTGGGAGAGTGGATGTGAGCTTTGCTACATGGCCAGTGCTGTAGGTGTGCAGAAAAGATAGATAAGGGCAAACCACTAAGGCCCCTTTCAGTTTGAAATTTGAGTGTCTTGACATTTACTCAGGTGCAATCAGTCATGAAAGTATCCATAGTGACCTCCTATCAGTGGAGTGAAATGGAGCTGGATGAGTTCCGATATTATCTTAGAGAGTTATGTTCAAACATGAAAATGTAAAGAGGAACTTGTGGGCAACACCAGTGCTTCCAGATCTGTAGGAAATTCTTTCACTGGGGTATAAAGTATCACTTGAAGTCATTTATTCATTCTTCCTTACATCTGATGCTTACTGAGTGCCTACTAGGTGCCTGCTCTTGTTCCAAGTGCTGGAGACTTGCAAACTTACTGGGCAGAAACTTGATTGCGGCCTAATCTTTTCTTGAAATGTAAGGGTGAAAAGAGATTAAGATTCTCTTTATAGAGTTGGCAGAGCACCACTGATTGATGATAAACTTGAAGGAGAAAGGGGTCATATAGTAGCTTGCCCCAGTCAAAGATTTCCATCAGCAACACACTGTCATAAATCTATCACTGAATTCTGCTACCGGCTAGCACACTGTCCAACGAGGTACTGAGAGACAGGGAGAAATCCCAAAAGCCAATAAAAAAGGCCAGCCTGTCTTTCAAATGTTGGCTGGACAGAGTGAGCTCGTGTTCAAGCTCCCTGCCAAATTATCTGGAGTCTACAGAATGTTACTCTAGTTGCCTAAGTGACATGATACCTGTTCCTAGAACTTTCTGGTTTTTATCAGAACTGAAAACAACGACCATCCAGCAGCGTGTTCAATATGCGCTAGGTGTTACTTCAATCTTTATAACACTTACTCAAGAGAGGCATTATTGTACCCTTTTTACATATAAGATAAGTGAGGCTTAAAGAGGTTGATTAATTTGTCTGGTAAATTGCTGAGCCAAGAGTTTCACAAAGGTCTTTCCATGCTATTCCCACCATGCCATACTCTCTCTTCTGAAGCATTCTTTGCTATCACACTGTTCCACTGGCTAGAACAGGTATGGAAGAGAGATAAAGGCAGCCATCCCAAGATTTGTGCTGAGAGGATGACAGATGTAAAGGAGTCAGGCAGAATGTGCCCTGAGCTGGCCCATCATCTGGTCTGCAGAGATTTGGAATAGGGGGAAACAAAATCAGCAGACATGACCTGGAAGTTTAACCAGCAGAAATGGGGTGGCTTGTTCTGAGCAAAGGCTTCAGGGCAGCGGGCAGACTGTGGAGCTAAAGGCAGAGAAACAAAACACAGTTAGAATTGCCATACCAGGAAAATCTTTGCTTGAATTCAGGGAATAGAGAGGATGGATAGCCATGCATTGGTCTTTTCAGCTCCACTCTCAGGCAAGGATAACAACGCAGCCAACAGAAGCATTTTGAAACTCAGACAGCCACCAGTATTTATTTATAGAGAGAAAGTGCGCAGGGTGGGATAAATGCACAGAAACACTCTGAACGCTAAACGTAGTGCAAATGGGTCCACTATTGATTCTTAGCGGAAATGTTCACGTCTGCCTCATGAACAAATATTACTCCTGAGACCACCTTTAACAAAATATTTAGTGTGACCTCTCCAGACTGCATTTACAAGCTCATTTGTCTCTTTCTTTTTCGGGCTTTCCTCTGAGATGGAAGTAGGCTCTGTGCAGCAGTCCCAGAAGACTTGCACAAGAAGAGTTTCAGACAACAGAAAATAATCCTAAGTGTTGTGCAGTGGGTTTCCATTGAGAGGTGTCTTATCAGTGCTGTAGAAGAAGAATGAGAATTATAGGAAGTTAATATAAATGGACATAAAGGCACAGTAAGGCCTCGCATCAGCTGGTATGGCCGACTTTAGAATGCGAGGAAGCAAAATTGTCAGACGTTGCCTGTTGGGTTTTCACCCCCAACTTGACTCTTTTTCCATGTGCGCATAATTGAATCTGTTGTGACTATGGACATAGCCAAGTGTGGAGAACTACTTAGGATAGTTAAAGAATCCATTAGAATCATTAGATCTCCTCTGAGCTAGCCAGAAAAATCAGATTTATTTCCAAGTGGAACTAGTTTGGCTGTCGATCTTACTTACCTTTCAAAAGAATTGAAAGGAAAATCTTATGCAAGATTTGCTCACAGATGCCTTCTAATGGTTCTCTAAAAACATTCTACTCATCTCCAGTAAAAATGGCTTCATATTTATGTTACTGAAGGTCATTTTTCAAAATATATTGTGACTTCTGTTTAATAGTCTGTGAACCCAGGTTACCTATAGGGGATGGTTTGGAATTGAGCAGTCTGTGACTATAACATAAGTGATGTTTAAAAAAAATCAAGCTGCATATTTATTTGATTGCTCAAAGTTCTCAGTGCATTATCTGGATAGCCTGTCCATTTTTGTTTGGGTAAGTGTCAGAAATTTTCAATTGCAAGTCCCTCCAGGACAGGACTGATGTCATCTCCATCACTCTGAGAGCCCCAGGCCCCTCATCCAATAAGCATTTCTTGAGTGCCCATTATGAGACAGGCATTCCTCTGGCACACAGTGCTCCTCCATCTAGAGATGGCAGCGAAGACATTTTCCTTCCTGCATAAATAAATATGTGTGGAGAATCAGAGCTTTTTTTTTTTTTTTTTTTCCTTTTCTGAAAGCTTGTCTTTCTCTCTCCTGATCCTGTCAAGGGAAGGAAGGGCAAAATGAGGCGTGTAATTTTTTGAATCTTGAGTGTTCAATTGAAAGCTAAGGCCGATGTAAGGACAGCTTGCTCAGTGTGATGGTCATAGCTTGCTGTGCTATGTGGCAGATACTTGGTTGTGTTTGATCTTTTTGATCTTTCTCTCTCTCTTTCTGCTTCTGCTATAATCTCCTCAGAGTCAGGAAATAAACACAATGGATTGTGTCAATTGCCACACCGCCTACTAGCACTGCTGCTCTTTTATGCCTCATGGCCTGCCACCATCAGCTGGGAGGCACTTTTGGTCATTGGGCTGTCTTGAGCCTGTAAACCACATGGTGTATGCAGCTGATCTAGGAGAACAGGAACCCAAAGATACCAATCAATATTTTTAGATAGATCCCAAAGATCTATCATGTTCAGAACTCTGTCTCTACAGAAACATTTTTTGTATGGCTATGTAGACATCTGGAGTATTTGCCTTTTGATATAGATCATTTATATTAGTAGAAGTTATTGTAGTTTTAGATCCTTTAATCACCTGATTTGGCGAGTGTTGCCAAAGGTAGGGAATGAAGTATATAGTGAAAAGCCCAGAGGACGAGACGTATGACACCGCTTAAAGACTTGCAGATTGGAGCAAGTTGCTCTTTACAATTCTCAGTATTTCCATCAGTAAAGTGGGAGTAATAATGCCTTCCCTGGCTTTACCTAATCTAAGAAAAGAGCAAGTCCTTTAAAATTCCAAAGTGCTTTGCAAGTGTATATAGTTAGAAGGGAAAATAACATTTATTCAGCCTCTTCTCTGTGTGACAAGTCATGCTAAGGTAATACTATTGTACAAGGAGACAGCCTTATCTAGAATAATCCTTACTTGAAATTCTTGTCTCTAAACAGAGCATCATAGCACAAGCAACAATGCAGTGTTAGCGTCATGGCTAAAAATTGGATTTTGGAGCCTTGGATTTTGGATCCAGGGAGATATGGGTTCAGATTCTAGCTGTGCCACTTTGTGACCTTGTCATTTAACCTTTTTATTTTCTCATCCATAAAATAAAGCTGGTAGTTTCTATTTCCTGGAGCTTTGGCAGAGATTAAGTGAGATACCGTATGATGAATTATGTGGCAGAGTGTGAGTGTGAAATGCATTATTAGTTAGGAACTTGTGTGCTCTTCTACCACAAAAGGTAATTTCTGTTTGCTTTAGGTGAAATATTATGCCCTCACTTAAGCTATTAATTCATAAAAGTTGTATTTTTTTTTTTATTTCAGAAGCACGTTTGAATTTCACTTGCAGGAAGTCTAGTTTCAGCCAACAACTTTTTTTCCCGTATTGACCCCTCCCACTGAGGAATTAACACTGCCTTCAAATCTGTGGCATCCTCAGCTTTGGTAGGCGCTAGTCACTGCACTCTTCTTAGACTCAGGTCTGCCACAAGCTCTTGGTGGAAAGGAACCCATCACCATCTTGTTACTGTACTGCTCTTGCTGTGTCAGAAGGGCTGATTTCAAGTCACACTAGATCCTGGGAGTCTGCTTGTCAGGGAGGTGTTAAGGTTTATTACTTTCACACGTGGGCTTTAAAGACAGGTTGCCTGAAGTCAGAGCCTAGCTTTGTCCATTATTCACTGTATGACCTTGAGAAAGTTACCTAACCTTTGAAGTCTCCACTTTTTCATCTTTAGTGAGTGGATAACACTAATAGTTAAGAATTATTGAAGCTTTTCCATGTGCCAGATTCTATGTTCAATGTTTTACATGTACTGACTCATTTCACCTTACAATAGCCTGTGAGGTGGGGATTATTCTAACACTCATCTTGGCAATAATGAAAAAAGAAAACATAGAGAAAAAACCCAGAAATATATTTTCTGGGGATACACAACTAGTAAATGTTCCTGCTGGGCTTCAATCCCACCAAGTGGCTTGTGTTCTGGAAGTGATAACACTTCATACTAGTGTTAGGTAGTTTAGACAGAAATGAGCACTGGGCAGGGGGAGAGGAGGGGAAAGGAACAATCCAGAACACAAGGAACCTGCGCTGTCAGTTAACCAGAGCACAGGGAACCTGAGTTGTCAGTCAGTCAATCAATCAATCAATCAGTCATGAAACCAGGATATAAAAACAGGAAAAACAAGGAAACGGCATCATTTCCTCTCTTGGATCAGCCCGCTCCCAGTTCTCGGGAGTGTACAATATTTTACTTTTTTTTTTAACCTCACTAATAAAAATCTTGCTTATATCACGCTCTTTGTCTCTAGTCAAAAATCTTTTTTTCGGGTGATTAAGAACCGAGGTAATTCTTATTTCCCTTTTCCCGGTAACACTAGGATTGAACTCCTAAGAGTGTCTGGCATCTGTAAACTCGAAATAAATGTCATTTAATTCTATTATCGTGAAGGCTGTTCCTCTGGTTCTAGTGCTTTTGTCCACCTACCTTGAGTTATACTCAGTTGAATTTCTGAAGAGGTAAAATTCTCAGTTACGAGGCTAAGCTCAAGCCCATTAAAGAGGTAAATTTGTATTAGTACTAATTCAGAAAACCAGTCTAATCTTATACTGTTATAAACTTCACAAAATTTTAATAAGAAGTTTCTACACCTTCTCTTCTTCATGTTCCTCTCCTTACTTTATGAATACATTTCATAAATGTATTTATGAATACATTTCATAAATGTATTCATTGATTCCCCCAACTAAATATAAATATTAAAAATAAAGTCTTATTCTCTTGCACCAATAATAAAACCAAAAGCTGTCATGTACTCTCACAAATCAGGATTCTAATCCCCAGAAAGGGTATATCAACTTGATCTGAGAATGAACGAAACTGTACTGACCCTCAGTACTCCTTCTGGAGAGAAGATCAGAACACAGCTGTGGCCACAAGAATGGCTACTAAGCCCCAGAATAAATAGCAGTGAATTGGCCACGCTGCCTGACAGCTTTTGTTGCCTCTAGGCTAAGAGATGTCTGGAGAAGGGTCAGTGAAAGCTAATTGTTTCTTGAGGGTCTTGCCTTGATTGTATGAGGCCAGGATTAGAAGCCCTTGCCAAGCTGGAATTTTGTTCTACTTTGGGGAAGTGATTTCTTTACAGATGTGAATGGAGCCCAGGAATAAGGGAGGATGCCAGAAGGAGCTTTTTAACAGCTTATAGCCGTCGTTTCACCGGAAGTCATTCTGCCATTTTCCTCTTATCCTGTGGTTCTGGGTTTGTAATTTTTCTCAATGCATCAAGTTTTCTGCCCTTTTCCCTGTCACAGAAAATGTGGCTTTCCTTATCTGTAAGGTGTCTTAATTTAGTGGAAAATAGAATTGAGTCCATTGCCCACTCTCTGTTCCAGGAATGCTTTTCTCAAAATAGGAAATATATAATGTGTAGGCTGGATGGCTAGAATTAGGTTGGATCAGTATGAAACAGGGAGATTTGTTTGCTTCAGAAAAAAATCTCCCACTGCCTTGGCTGGCTGCAGAATCCAGGACAAATACCTGGACTGAGAGATACAGAAATCAGAACACCCTGGGTGGATTATTATCATGATGACCCTCCCCATGGATTCCCACATGCCCTTTTAATAAAGCCTTTTGTGGCCAAACTGGCATTCCTAGTTAAGATTTTGAAACCATTATTTTTAATGCCTTCTCATATTGATTAGGGCAAGAAAGAAAGAAATGGACCTTCCTATGGAGATAGGGAAATCTTTTCCTTCTTTCTCTGTTTTTATAATGAACTCAAATAGAAAGCTTCTCTAGACATACAGATGAAATTGATCACTTCAAAACGGAGAGGAGGAAAGTCGCAAGTGCGAAATATGTCTGAGTTTTTTGTGGCTTCAAGCACCCGTCTAGGTAAAGACTACCAGATTTATTGCTTCCAGCCTTTGGGTTATTATTTCCTATCTACCTGTTGGATAATAAAGGCTTAGATTTGTTTTGACTGTTTCAGTACACCACAGAGCAACAATGAAAATGCGAATCACTCCATCTCTGGCACATGGTCTGGGAGGAAAGATGGGGAAAAATGACTCACAGCATGTTTGAAATTTCTAGTGCCTGTACTTGAGAGATAGGAGGGTCACAAAACACAGGAGAAGTGTACATTTCTTACTGGCTGAAGGATTTCCAGGTAACGTGACTCATGGAATGCAAATAAATCTTGTACCTTAGGAAAGGAAACTTCTTTCTACTCCCCTAGATGTCTCAATCAAAAACTTTATTTCTCCATTAAAAAAGAATTGTGCTTTGTGATTTATAAAGTCTATTACTTTTTCTTTAAGTTGAATGTTAACGTTCTGCCTTGTGCCCTTAACTTAATGGATATTCTCAAAACTGGCAGCTTCTCTTTCATGCGGGAAGAAGGAATAATTCTGAATTAAGAGCACCAAAATAGGTTAAGGATACATTATGTCAGAGACTGTAGATTGTTAACAAGCCAAGGAAGCACAAGTCATAGGGTGTAATACAATTAAAGGCAACTGGGTAAGATTGCCAGCCATTCCATCCCAGTGACTTCACCTGTTGATGCCAGAAGTGACCCTTTCCCGTCTGCCTAAAATTTGTCAGAGTCCTAGGTGTTTTTCTAATTTCTGAGTGAATCGCAAATGGTGTAGTAGATACTGTGGGTGCCCTGCCTGAATCCCTTTACTAGCCCATGTATTCCTTTGCTAGCTGCTGTGAGTATTGTTTGCTAAAGACCCACAGCAGTGCACCCTGCTCCTTCTCCCTCCCCTTCCTGTCTCTTCCAGAGAATTGCTGATGGCAGCTACATCACCCGAGAGGTATGATCCTCCAGCTTGAAGCAGCCAATGATTGATGGATGTGGGGCTACAAATGGCTGGCCCCTTTGCATCAAAGGAGAGGGTCATAATTAATTCTGCGGTGTTATCCCATGGATCAGGTCAAGACTAGACTGTATACGGGACCACATCCTTGCTCAGCCCTTTCACCTTTTCTCTCCTGCTTGTCATACTCTCCCCTGAAGAGCTTTCCCTGAGGACTGCCCCTTCAATAAACGTCATGCACCTGAGGTACAGTCTCAGGCTTTAATTCTAGGGTGTCCAGATGTACGACAGTGAATTTGCCTATACATTTTAACTTATTTTGTCCTGTTGAATTAAACAATACAGTATCATTGTTAACCAGAATTCTACTGGCAAACAATAAACAATTCTCCCTGAACTGTTGAAGTCTGTTCTGTTGACCCTTAATAAGCCTTTGTAACAGAAGAAGAAAAGTTCCTTCAGTTCAGTGGTGTTCTCTGTGCAGCCTTTATCCATCAGCTTACAGAGAAGCATGGCTGGCAAAGCATCAAAGCCACAAAGGTTGGAAATTTGAATTCAATGACTGATTTCTACTCCCTTCCTTCCAACTGTGGTAGTTTGTCTAATATTAACTCTATTTTTGGCACTCCTGAAAGCCTGGCTTTTCAAGTTAGAACGATATTCTGCCACAGTAGGAATAATTATTATGGCCTTAGTATATGGTAGTGGTCTGATGACAAGACAGAAGATTTTCACTTGGACTCAAACAGTCCATCCAAGTCTGAAATGGTATTTATTTCCAGGGTCCTCTGTAATTAGAATTGTGTTTGTGTAAATGTCTGAAAATCTGTACTGATTTTAAAGATATTGGCCTTGAGCCCATTCTAATTCAGATAAAATTTGCAAAATTTGAAGGTCTCCTTGTATTGCTACCAGCTAGTGGTATGAGGGTGGGCTGATTCAGCAGTTGGAAGAATAGTGATTCTAGCTGACAAGCACAGTCCTGAAGGAGATGTCAGGTTGACCCTGCTGCTCAGAAAAACAGAGCATACATAGAGGTGATTAAAAAGGACACAGGGAACAGAAATATTTTAAAGGCATTATTTTATTTGTTTGATGGGGTAAGGATACATGATTCCACAGTGCAAGTTTGAAACTCTCACAGTCATCAAAATTGGGCTTTGAAATATATGTCCATATATGCTGACTGATGCACCAAATTAGATATTACTGATTCTCAATACAATATTTTGGTCTAAAGAAATTAGCTCTTTGTTTCCACCATGTTAAAGCTTATTTATAATCAATATCTTCTGATTCAATCTAAAACATTCTTTTTAAAGCAAGCAGGTGCCTTCTATTTTCTATTTAGCCATCTGACGTTCATTTTGGTTCAGTTTCTTTATGTTCACAAGTGATTCTTGCTGGGTTAGGGGAGTGTAACGTGGTTAGAATTTAATCTTTGAATGAAATGCATCCATTTAAAAGTCAGTACTGAAAAGTCAGATGATGGTTTTTAACATCACATAATTTATGGTTTGTTTGTGATAATCACAGAACTTCACATTCTAAGACTATGTCCCAGGGATTCTGCTTCAAAAAGGCCACTGCTTTTTAAGGAAATATAAACACATTTTGTTGTCATTGAATTACAAAGCAAAAAAGCTTGGAACTTAGTAATAAAGTTACTGAGAAAGTGGAGATAATTCCTATATCCATTAATACTCTTCTTCAGAATCCTTTCCCCACTTGCTGTATGATTACCATAGCACTTGAAAGACTTAGATAACATAAGAAGCATGTCTGCAAGTTAGGTAATTCATATCTTGTTTGGTAGAAGGAAAGCAAGGCGTGGTGAGTCAAAAGAAAAAGAATTATTTCAGAAAATCTGAATTATTCCTTACTACTTTCCCTATGGCCTTCATGTATTTCATAACCATCTCTATCTAAATGACAATCTGATAAATTTTTGAAAACAAGAATAGTAGCAAAATGTGTTTGAGTTTATTATCAGACAAAGATTAGGAATATAAAAATGAATTTTAAATTTTACATTTTAATATACTGTGTTATTAGAATGTTGCATTCTCTTTTATTTTTGTAAGACTTATTGAAAGTAAATTCAATGGAATTTGAAATGTTAAAATCCCATGAGAATAAAATGTTGACTAATTAGTTCAAGCATCTCTGGTAGCATTTTTCTTTTCTTTTTTTTCTGTTTCAGTTTTATTAGGTAGAATTATTACAGTTTGACTACACACATACATTATATTACATGTAAATACATATATACAATATACACTTTTTTTTAGTTTGCATATATGTACTGATCATTGTTTCTAAGAACAGATTAGAGCTTTAGCTTTTTAAACTTATGTAGTTATCAAAGGAATAAAGCCAACTACAAAATAAGAATCAACAGAATGCATTAATCCAATCATAAAGGATGGTCAAATGGGCTTACACATAGTCAAGAAATCAATCATCTAAGTTATAAATATAAGTAGTTCATTTGTGTCTTTTTTTTTTCAGATTCCACATATAAGTGATATCATATGGCATTTTTCTTTCTCTTTCCAGCCCACTTCACTTAGAATGACGATCTCCAGGTCCATCCATGTTGCTGCAAATGGCATTATTTTATTCTTTTTATGGCTGAGTAGTATTCTATTGTATATATATACACATCTTCTTTATCCAGTCATCTGTTGATGGACATTTGAGTTGTTTCCATGTCTTGGCTATTGTAAATAGTGCTGCTGTGAACATTGGGGTGCTTATGTCTTTTTGAATTTTACTTTTCTCCAGGTATATGCCCAGTAGTAGGATTGCTGGATCAGATGGTAAGTCTATTTTTAGTTTTTTAAGGAACTCCATACTGTCCTCCATAGTGGCTGCACCAATCTACACTCCCATCAACACTGTAGGAGGGTTCCCTTTTCTCCACACCCTCTCCAACATCTATCATTTGTAGACTTTTTAATGATGGCAATTCTGGCTGGTGTGAGGTGATATCTCATTGTAGTTTTGATCTGCATGTCACTGACAATTAGTGATGCTGAACATTTTTTCATGTGCCTATTGGCCATTTGTATGTCTTCAATGGAGAATTACTGGTTTAGGTCTTCTGCCCATTTTTGGATTAGGTTGTTTGTTTTTTTGATTTTAAGGTGTATGAGCTGTTTGTATATTTTGAAACTGGTCCCTTGTAGGTTGCATCAATTGCAAATATTTTCTCCCATTCTGTAGGTTGTCTTTTCATTTTGTTGATGGTATCCTTAGCTGTGCAAAAGCTTTTAATTAGATCTCATTTGTTTATTTTTACTTTTATTTCCATTACTCCAGGAGCTGGTTCAAAAAATATATTGCCGTGATTTATGTCCAAGAGTGTTCCACCTATTTTTTCCTCTAGGAGTTTTATAGTATTTGCTTTTACATTTAGGTCTTTAATCCATTTTGAGTTTATTTTTGTATATTGTATTGGAGAATGTTCTAATTTCAGTCTTTTACATGCAGCTGTCCAATTTTCGCAGCATCACTTAGCGAAGAGACTGTCTTTTCTCCTTTGTATATTCTTGCCTCCTTTGCTGTAGATTAATTGACCATAAGTGTGTAGGTTTATTTCTAGGCTCTCTGTCCTTTCCATTGATCTGTGTCTCTTTTTCTGTGCCAGTACCATACTGTTTTTATTACCATAGCTTTGTAGTATAGTCTGAAGTCAAGGCTCATGATTCCTCTAGCTCTGTTCTTCTTAAGATTGTTTTGAATATTTGAGGTCTTTTATGTTTCCATATAAATTTTAAAATTATTTATTCTAGTTCTGTGAAAAATGCCATTGGTATTTTGATGGGGATTACATTGAATCTGTAGATTGCCTTGGGTAGTATGGTTATTTTAACAATATTGATTGTTCTGATCCAAGGACACAGTATATCTTTCCATCTTTTTGTGTCATCTTCAGTTTCTTTCATCAGTTTCTTATAGTTTTCTGAGTACAGG
The DNA here is from genome assembly GCF_048773025.1 of Camelus bactrianus. NCBI lineage: Eukaryota > Metazoa > Chordata > Mammalia > Artiodactyla > Camelidae > Camelus > Camelus bactrianus. Next base: position 85,205,928 of record NC_133543.1, on the reverse strand, counting down.
TCTTTTATCTCTTTAGGTAGTTTTACTCCTAGGTATTTTATTCTTTTTGATGTGATAGTAAATGGAATTGTTTTCTTAATTTCTCTTTCTGATAGTTTGTTTTTAGTGTATAGAAATGCAACAGATTCCTGTATATTAATTTTGTATCCTGAAACTTTACCAAATTCACTGATGAGCTCTAGTAGTTTTCTGATGGCATCTTTAGGGTTTTCTATGTATAGTATCATGTCATCTGCAAACAGTGAGAGTTTTACTTCTTCCTTTCCAATTTGGATTCCTTTTATTTCTTTTTCTTCTCTGATGGCTAGGACTTCCAAAACTATGTTGAATAAAAGTGATGAGAATGGGCATTCTTGTCTTGTTTCTGATCTTAGAAATGCGTTCAGCTTTTCACCATTAAGTATGGTGTTAGCTGTGGGTTTGTCATATATGGTTTTTATTATGTTGAGGTATGTCTCCTCTATGCCTACCTGCTGGAAAGTTATTATCATAAATGGATGTTGAATTTTATCAAAAGCTTTTTCTGCATCTATTGAGACGATCATATGATTTTTATTCTTCAGTTTGTTAATGTGTTGTATCACATTGATTGATTTGCAGGTAATAAGAAATCCTTGCATTTCTGGGATAAATCCCACTTGATCATGTTGTATGATCCTTTTAATGTATTGTTTGATTTGGTTTTCTAGTATTTTGTTGAGGATTTTTGCATCTATATTCATAAGTGATATTGGCGATAATTTTCTTTTTTTGTGATATCCTTGTCTGGTTTTGGTATCAGGATGATTATGGCCTCATAGAATGAGTTCAGAAGTGTTCTTTCGTCTGCAATTTTTTTGGAATAATTTCAGAAGGCTAGGCATTAACTCTTCTCTAAATGTTTGGTAGAATTCACCTGTGGAGCCTTCTGGTCCTGGACTTTTTTTTGTTGGGAGTTTTTAAATTACTGATTCAGTTTCAGTACTGGTAATTGGTCTATTCATATTTTATATTTCTTCCTGGTTCAGTCTTGGGAGATTATACCTTTCTAAGAATTTGTTCATTTCTTCTAGGTTGTCCATTATGTTGATGTATTGTTGCTCATAGTATTATTCTCTTATGCGCTTTTGTATTCCTGTGGTGTTGACTGTAATTTTTCCTTTTTCACTTCTGATTTTATTGATTTGGGCTCTCTCCCTTTTTTTCTTGATGAATCTGGCTAAGGGTTTCAGTTTTATCTTTTCAGAGTACTAGCTTTTAGTTTCATTGATCTTTTCTTTCTTTTTCCTTTTTCTTTCTTTCTACTAACTTCGGGTTTTGTTTGTTCTTCTTTCTCTGGTTGCTTTAGGTGTAAATTTAGGTTGTTTATTTGAGACGTTTCTTGTTTCCTGAGGTAAGCTTGTATCACTGTAAACTTCCCTCTTGGAACTACTTTTGCTGCATCTTGTTGGTATTGGGTCATCATGTTTTTGTCTTCATTTGTCTCTAGGTATTTTTTTTATTTCCTCAGTGATTCACTGGTTGGTTAGTAATACATAATTTAGCCTCCATGTATTTGTATTTTTTGCAGTTTTTTTCTTGTAGTTGCTCTTAGTCACATAGCATTGTGTTAGAAAAGATTCTTGATATGATTTCAATTTTTTAAAATTTACCAAGGCTTGTTTTGTGGCCTGGCATGTGATCTGTCCTGGGGAATGTTCCATGTGTGCTTGAAAAGAATGTACATTCTGCTACTTTTGGATGGAATGTTTTATATATAGTAATTAAGTCCATCTTGACCAGACTAATAGTCATTAAGGCAGGTTAATCTTCTGTGAATAAGTAATTATTTTTGTAGACAAAAATATGGGTAGTATATGGAAAAATAGGCTGTTGATATAATGGAAGCCTTAAAATAGTTAAACCTCAATTATATATGTTCATTAAAAAGTCAAAGATAATACAAGGGATAAATATCTCAGAAATAACCTGGTATGTTTATGTGCTTATATGATTGTTAGAGCAGATTTTCTTCCATAATTAAAATGTTTAAGGCTGACATCAAAAATAATTTGTGTTCTCTGAGTTTCTACCAACTAATAACATGGTGAGGCCATATAAAAATACTCAGTGTTGGAGGTCAGATAGCCTAGAAATAAAACATTCATTTTGTGCAGTTAATTTACTACGTGAATAAAACATATCTGGGTAATTGAGAACTATCTTCAGGCAGGAAAAAAATACAAAAACATGATAGCTACACACACAAAAATGCAAAAGTCCCCAAGTGTTTGCAATATGTATTAATAATTACTTCATTGTGTATATAAAATATTTGCTAAATTAAGTCTTGCAGATTCTCAAACCATGTAGTGTGGGATCTATCGTAGCTGTACTAAGAAGTAATAAAATTGTATGTTGACAAGTTACCTGCTTCCCTTACTTAGGAGTTTTTCTCAGGGCTATCTTTAGGATGTACAGCACCTCAGGCAAAATTTTTTGGTAGGGTCTCTGTCTATAGAAAAATTTTGATTTCAAAAAGTGTCATAAAATTCATGGACCTCTATAAAGTGTGGTAATTTTTAATCAAGCTTCAGAATAATGGATAAAGTAGAGCTATTTACATGTTTGTTTATTGTCTAATCATTGTATGTAAAGAATCTTCATAGTAGCTAGTATGTAGTCACTGTTTTCTTGTTCTTGATTGTCAAAGGCATGGTTCCTGGCTAATTTTCTATCTCCCACCATGTGAGAAAAAGGTAGAAATGCTTTTATTTTTCACAGTGCTATGGCTCTTCAGATCCTGTTTGAATTGGAACAATATAGATCTTCTTGCCTCTGTAGTTTCTAATATCATTTATTTAAGTTACATCATCACACATGAGTCTGCATCACCCATCATGCCACAAACACTGGTTTTCCCAAGACTGTCTCAAAGGTTGTTCCTGTGCTTTGTTGATGATGGCTACGAATGCAAGGCTTATCCAGTACATGCAGCAAAATGTAAATGATAAGCTGTTTTCTGGTCATGTCAAATTTAGTGCTTAGAATTTTATAGCATAAACATAGAATGATACATCCACTGATTATGCTTTCTCTTCAACTCTTTAGATGACCAGAGCATTCTTAGAATATGATCTCTTTCAGTGTTGGCTTCTACCATCTCCACCAGTGTGGAAGATAGGTGAGACCCATGGGAGACAAAAAGAGTGGTCCCTTTTATATAAGAAACATCCTTCCCTTGTCCAGCACAGTTTAATACCAGCTTAGCAGGGAACAACATCAACACATGATATAAGGCAAGAGAGGACATGGATTGGAAGAATCTCTGGGCATAGGGGAACAAAGGGCTTGAAAATTCTTTGGGGAAATGGTTGAGGTAACCCTGGGGAAACAGGCTGACATGTTATATGGAACCTGAGGAGGAAGTAGAGTGACAGCCTTGGGTGAAGGATACCTGTTGCCACCTTGCCCCATTGGTGCTATAGACAGGAGGTGGCACCTCTGTCTAAAGAACTTTTTTACCTGCCCACATGCCTGGCTCAAGCCCAGGGGTTGGCAGTTCACCATCAGTATCCCAGAACCCTGGACTTGTCCCATGTCCCTCAGAAATGTGGGTTTCCCAAATCAGTATTGCAGCACTACTCCAGAGGCCCAACCTCATTTAGACTCTCATGGCTTCATAAAAGAAATGCTCTGCTATTTAGGAGAGCTTTCCTCCTGAAGGCTCTATGGGGCATTTGGTTTATCCCTTGCATGTGGCTTAGACAGAACTCTGAAGGGGAGAAATGGAAACTGGGGGCCCACAAGGGTCCTTATCTGATCTGATTCTTCCTTCCTGTGTGATGACATTGCCAGTGCTGGCTGGTCCTAGGCACCAGAGGGGAACTTAGAAAATTTCTTGGAATGTTATTTAAGGCATAGGACTCCCTGAGGAGCAGGCATAGGACAGGGGCCCTGCTTGCCTAGGGCTAAGGGTAGTGCGAGATTTCCTCATAGCTTCTCTGTTTCAATTCATCTCTCTAGCAATTGCCTCATATAATCTTGGGGTTTATTCTTAAATTGCTGCTGAGTTACTAGTAAAGTGCCCTCCTCCATGTCCCAGTAGGCAACTTTTAGCAATGTGTTTTTAGAACAGCTCTCTGCAGTGGAGATGAGGAATTGTAAGATTTTAAGAGCAAATCACACAGTCTTCAAAAATTAACATAAATTCTTAAGCATTCACATTAGGTTTAATAGTCCATCTATTAAAGAGCAGTGGATCAAGCTCTGAAGAGGAGCTTTCAGCTCATGGGTTCCTCACACAGAGAAAATGCTCATGGAAATTGGGGCCGTTGTTATTGCTTACTGTGTTTTCATTTAAATTGATGAAAGCAGGGCAACTTGTCACTTTAGTAGAAAAAAATTGAGTATATGAGTTTTGTGGAAGCTTCAAGAGGTGCAATTTATGACTGGTAATGTAAATCTATTTTTTAATGTCTAGTCCTATTCAAAGAACAATGAAAGGTAGTGGAAGTCTCTTTGTCTTTTGTACTTGGAAGAAACAGATGTGAAAAATTGGTATTCTAAATCCATAGATCAAACATTGTAGTTTCAGAACTTTAGAATGACAATAATTAGAAAGAAATGCATCTTTTGTGGAAAAAATAAAATGCTTTTTATTTCTTTGGTGTTGCTATGGAGAAGAGATGTGGTAATGGTCAGAGGGTGGAACTTTATTCTTGTTCTGAAGCATAAATTCCTGACTTCAGTTTAATTTGAACTGACTTACTCTACTTTTCTGTTTTCCCCCTCGTCCTCCACCTCTCCCACTTCCTCCTCCTCTTCCTCTTCTTCTTCCTCCTTCTTTTTATCTTTCTTCTTTTTTTGGCTCACTTCTTCACATGTGAGGAAATTCAGTCAAAACCCTTTTGTAACTAAATAGATGGCTTTCTCCAGAAGTTATTATTTACATTTACTATGGAGAAAAATTAGCTGATTCTCTTCCAACGTAAGGACTCCTGGGGAACCCATCTGCTCTAAGAGAAGTAGGTGTTTCAGGTAGAACAATGGGCCTGATATAAACTCTGTCGATGTCCTTGAGATAATAAATAATCTGTCTTGGTCTTAGGGATGATTCATTCTTGAGCTCTTTGCTCATTCATAGGTAAGTATTAAAGAAATAAAAAAGTTACTCCTGTGTAGCTGTGATAAAGAATAATGTGGATCCGTATTTGAAAGTAAGAAAGGAGTACTGACTGTGGTTATCACAGGAATATATTCTTGGGAGAATGTGGGACAGAGCTGACTTCTTTAATTTCCATTTAAAACCTTTTTGCATCATTTGAATTTCCTTACTATGTTTCATTATGTGGTAGGCAGAATTCTAAGATGAACCCAAGATTTACCACCTCCGTAGAGTATGTACCCTGCATAATCCCAAGATCTGTGAATATGATGAATTTTTACTCTTGTGATTCTATTTATTGTATTACACGATATAATTTACTTTGAGAGAGATTATCTGGGTGGTCCTGACTAATCACATGCAGAAAGTTTTCTTTTGCTGCTTGATGAAGAGAAAGTCAGAGATTCAAAGCACAAGGAAGACTGGACATGCCATTGCTAGTTTGAGGATGGAGGGGTCTACACAGTAAGGCATGTGAGCAGCCTCTGGAGCTGAGAGCAGTCTCGGTTGTCAGCCAGCAAGGAAGTGGGGACATCACTACTATAACCAAATACAGGGAACTGAATTCTGCTAATAAGAAAGAGTTTCAAAGTAGATTTTCTCCAGAGCGTCCAGATGAGATACCTTGATTTCAGCCTTGTGATAAATACACTGAGCTGAGAACCCAGCCACATACAGCAGGGATTATCTGGGCATTAGGATTATGGACCATTTCCCCCTACTTAATAGTTGTTTAATTAAATTTAAAAAAAAACCTTAGTAAATATTATTTTAAAAAACCCAATTCTTATTGTAAGGAGAATATGTACTCTTTCAAAATTGGATAAAAAGTTACTTTACCTAAAATAAGTCAAATCTTCTCATTGGTTTCTATCGTGTATTTTTATTTATTCATTTCTGTCTCATCCTAGCGAAGATCAACTAACACACATTAGCAATGTGTTTTCATGAAAGAAAATCCCCTAAAATTAAATAAACAAAATACAAACCAAAAACAAAACCAATTTGAAAACTTTTGGCAAGAGAGTGACTAAACAAGCAGTTTATTCCAGGGCACACTGGGACAGCAGTCCGGAAGGCCATGTCTGCTTGGTTTGCAATGAACCAGTGAATGCAGTGCCTCCATGAGTCTTGGTATACAGTTTGTGTGCGATACTTACTTGTGAATTAAAACAAATGAATGCACTTGCTGTCAGTGTTGCATAAAGACATAGGTTTTCTTCCACTCAGAGTCTCCCTTCCACCATTTTGTTTCACACTTTAGAGCAGGGAAACCTCTATTGCTGTGTATTCTTTACATCCACAAACTTGCAGCCTCCAGATTCCTTTCATCTCCATCCTGGACATTTACGGTATGTTACACACCTGAGCTACGGTATCTCCATGAACTATCTTGAGTGACTCTTTCTCAAATAACAATTTCCTGAAGGCTGAGGATTTATTTTCCTTGCAAATTATTTGTTCCCTCTTGCTTTGCTTCTGTAAATGCTAATACTTTATGTAGGGGGCTCCCAGAACTTTCCCCTTCCTCAATAGATAGAAAGTTCTTAGCTAGCAAAGACTCGTCTCTTATTTGTGTCTTATCGATGGACCCAGCTCAGGACCTGGCACGTACAGATGGCCAATAAATGTTAATAAAACAAAATGGATACCTTAACTGGGGACATGTTTCTTGTATATAAAAACTACTAGTGGTTATTGGATAATTCAGGCGTAACTGCTTTTATTTAATCTCTGAAAAGTCTAGCTACCAGATAATTGGGAAAGATCTCTTGGTCTCTGACAAGAAAAAGACCGATGGCAGAAAGAAAAAAGAGAGAAAGAGAACTAACAATTGTAATGAAATTACACCCAGCGCACATCAGTCTCCCTTTCTCTGGTTAATCTCAGGGGCAATCCCATAAGCTAAGATATGCTTTTCTCCATCCATCCTGGGAAGGAGGGAGGGGCTTCTTTTTATTATGTAGGGGTTTAAAATTACTGATTTAAAGTCTCTAGGAAATTTGGTTTTTCCAATAAGGGCACGTTCCCCAGAATATACTGCCTTTCTCTGCATGTCATTGGGGTTCTGGAGATGATTAACAGGCAGTGGACCTTGGAGAACAAGGACCTTGGAGCTAATCCCTGAGCGTCCTTAGAGCTTCAAGTGTTTGCAAACATAGAGTTTCTCCTTAACAAAGGACATCTTGCCCCTTGTGCTAAATTGGTATCAGGTTTTTTTTCCCCAGCTCTGAGCTCTGAAGTCTCAATTTAGCATCCAGAAAATTGAGCTGTGTTCTTTTCCTTTAGTACCTCATTACTAACAATAAAGAGTTGAAGAATTGGAGTGTTGGCTGGCCATTTTGCTCTGATATATGGCAGAGCAGAGTGCAGACTTGCCTTCTGTCATCTGTAGGACCTCCAGGTTATTGATAGGAGTAGATATTTTTCTACTGGAACATAGAAATGGAATAGTCACATTATATGCTCAGTTTACCCCAAATACCAATCCCTTTGACACCCAGGGCTCTACAGGTAACCCACTAGCTAGTGCTGCAAACAACAGGAAGTGGTGCTTTCCCGTTAGAGAGCGTATAACCACCTTTCAGTGTGATTGGCGACTGTCTCCTCAGCGCATCGACTGTGCAGCATAACAGCAGTCTTTCCACAAATGCAGTAAGAAATTTTCTTACAAGTTCAGGCAAGGGTATTTTTGCATTTTCTCTTTCCCTAAGAAAATGTTTGTGCTTTTTCTCAAGGCAGATCCAATCCTGTTAGTAGCTTTTTTTCCCCCATGTCTGTGCCTTGGGGAGGGGAAGGAGAACCCAGGAGCCTTCCCTTACAGACCAGGAGTCTGAATCTGAAGGTCTGTCCCGAGGCTCCAACCAGACAGCAGAGAGTTACAGTCAGCTCACACCATGTTTAAAATGATTTGAGCTAGTTGCCAAAAATTAAAAGCCAGGAGCTTTTCATGTAAAAAAGAAATCTAAATTCTAGCTCTTCTTAAAAGAAGGGGAGACTTTGGCAACACTGGGCCTGACTTCCCACGTGGCAACTGGAGTCGGGCAGTGGAACCAATTTGCCACAATCCAAGGAGGCTTCTGGAACGTAACATCCCTTTTTAGAAACTAGCAAAGGTACCACCTCTAGGTAGATGCATGATGTGGGTGCCCCATCAGAGAGGTCAAGGCCCACTTTGCCACAACTGCTGCCACTGCCTCAAACCATGTTACTTATGCATGAGTCCCTTAGGCATTTGAGTTTGTGAGCACTGCCAGAACCTTGCAGAAAGTCATTGCCTGCAGCATACCTCCTGATGAGTGAGGGCTGGGCTGTAGGGTTTTCTTTGCTTGCTTCCCCACAGCAATGGAGACACCAGCTTTTTCTTGACTTAGCTCCTGTTTTCCTTGAGAAGACAGCCAGACAGTTTTTCAGGAGTGATCTTCAGAGACTAGGTCTCTGTATTGTCAGGGTTCACCCTACTTCCCAAACCCCCACACTTCCCCCACCCTCTGCTGATTTGGCCATTTGCTCATATTTTCAGCCTAGGAGAGGATGTGTCCAGACAAGATAAAGTGATTTCTTCTAGCATGACAAGGGATATGACTCCTTTAACTTGAAGAGTTTGAGGCAGACTTCTTGTGCCATTTTTGAATTAGCTGATTCTAGTATCTATCTCTGTTGACAGCTTGCACTTATTAAACTGTGCCCCACAGTGAACCCTGTGGCCACTGACAATGGACAATGCCAAGGAGCTTAGGAGCCCCTCTGTGGCCTGAGCAGACCTGAACAGTAGTCTCTCTGTGGTTCCCCAAGAACCGTGAGCTGTTTTTTCTTAGCATTAGTATGACTATCATTAAAAGCATTTACAAAGTGCAGATGTATAAGGGGCGATAAAATGAAGTTAATACCATACCATTTGAGAGTTTATAAAGTGATTCATAATTAAGCACAGTTGGGTGATACAATTAGGAGCCTGTGTTGGCAGTAGCATGGATTTGACTGGGGTTGAGCACTGACACTCTCAGTAGTTACTTGAACTTGGACAAGTCTTTTAATTCTGTGACTTTCAAAGGAAGAATACTTAAATTGTAACATGCTGAATGAGAATTTAGAGTGGTTAAGAACTCTGGCACTCCCTCTCTCACCACATCTTACTAGTTGGAGTAGTAAATTAACTTCAGAAGTCTCACTGTAAAAATAATACTTTTGTAAAAGGATCCATTTGATTAAATGAGATAATACTTGTATCTAGCATGTGGTAGGTACACAGTATTCCTTACCATTGGAGTGCCCACTCTGGGGTAGATTAAGCTATCAGAAATGTTAGTTCCTTCTCCCCCATGCTTGTGTCACTGCTTTGGGCACTACGAATTTTACCGGGTGGAAGGGACAAATCTCTATATTGCTCTATAAATATTTAATGAATTGTATTTTAGTGGAAAGTCTTTAAGTGTATGAATATCAAGCTATTTTGCTAAAAGCGTGGGTTCTTCACTGGGGCAGTTTGTGTGGAGAGTTAAAGATAATTTTAGAGTTTCAAATACTACAGGATAATGCAATGGTTAAAACAAAAAAACCAGAAGAATGTATCTTTAATAATGTGAATTACTGCCTGTTCCCCGGAAGAATGCATTCCCAGCTGCAGAAGTCTCTATCTCGCCGCCCAGATCAAGCAGAATACAAAGGTCCAATGCCAATTTCGTCTGAAACTTGTTTTGCAGTGTCAGAGTCTTGGTTTTTAGGAAAAGACTTGTGGTTGCTATGGAACTGTTAATAATGATTGCTGCCTGTATCTCCATTCCTCATACTCCCAGTCTCCAATATAAAATCACTTAGACTGGGCCGTAGGGCAGTAAACAAAGTTTCGAGCAGGAATTAACTGGGCTTGGGCATTAGTGTCTTAATGTAGGAAATGACTTTCATTATAACCTTTACTTACACTAGTGGCTTGGCTCTGTCAAAGGAGCTTCTAGTTTCCTGATAGTGGACTGAAGAGCGTGGGGTTCAAACCTTGCTCTTCTGCATAAGCATTGCTAAAAGCAGAAACATTTTAGGCTTTCATCACACAGTACATGTAAAAATATTTTTATTTGGTGCAGAACTGGCCTTTCTGTGGGTCTTTTATTTTCATGTATAAAAAGAAATTCAGCCAAATACTAGAGTTGTAAGTGGAAAGAGGAAAATATTTTTGTTGAAATATATGTATATGTATTTGAAAAATAAAATCTCATGGAAGAATGACATCTTTGTTTTATTTCTGTGAGGTTTGTGATCCATGTAATAGATACATCTTATTCCTGAATTGTCTTTCTAAGATATGGATCTCAGTGCTTATTAATGTATAACCAATCTTTGGGGGAAAACTAATCCAGTTCTTGAGCTCCTGGCACATAAAGTTAGCAATGGGTTATTGGATGGGTGGGAGGAAGATATATCTAATTTGGGGACTTTGCAGCCTCACCAGTATGCAAATGATTCTACAATAATGCAGAATAAATAGTTTCCCTTTCCACAACTGCTGCTGTCTCTAATCCCTACAGTATGTGTCTTCCAGCAATTATCTGGCCTAATTCTCTCTTTTATTGCCTAGGATTGTAACGCTTCAAATGAGGAACAAAGAATAAATGTTTGTCAGTCAAATCTAAAACGATGCCTGAGTGCAGTTTTTCACTGACATGCAGATAGTTTCTAGAAACAAAGGACATAAGCATTTTTGAAAAGGAAATGTAAACATTACATTAGCCTTGGATCCCCCAACTTCTCAGCTTCAAGAAATGACTGTAACTTTGTAAAGGTTAAACAGACATGTTTAGGGCCCTGGGTGAAATTAAGTCTTTTACCAAGTGGATGGCACTGCAAAAGACAGAGGTGTATCTGGGCGAATCAACTGAATGTATGGCTCAGTACATTCATGTTTGCAGGGCTATTTAAGGTATTATAAGGTCTGGTACAAAATAATAAAAATGCAGATGGAACTATCAAATTCATCAAGCTGCTGCAATAAATTCAGATGCTCTCCAGAGCTGGCAAGGTGATGTCAAGAAAGTTAAACTTGAAGAATGAGACTCAGATTTCTAAATGAGATCAGGGAAAAAAGAAAGCAGAGTTAATAGGGGAAATCAGGACTGAAACAATCAACATTATGGCTACATTTGGAGGAGAGTTTAAAAGTCAATTCTTTCTGTTGTTTTAAAATCATTCTGCCAAGAAACTGACATTTTTATATACTTTTTATTTTTTGGTTTATTTAGTCTTCTTTAACATAGCCAGTGTTAGTTCAATAATCTAATATTTGGGGTACATTATTGCAAAATAATAATATAGCTGTATCAGTGAGGCAACAAAATACATCTGTTAATTCTGTATCTTTTCTAAGACAAAGCATAGTTTGTTAATACTGTCTTGGATTATCTATATTTGTAAGGTTACTTATAGTGAGTGGTGCATACTAAAGGAAGGGAATTTGCTCTCTGGTACAACTGTCTTTAAACTATAATCGTTTTCTCAAAACACTACCATTCTGTAATTAAAAATAGATAAAACAATACTTTAGTATAATGTTAGGTGGTAGTAAAAATTACTCTGAGTAACTGTGCACATGTACATAAACACTAGCATGCTTTAAGAAGTTAAGAAACACATTAATATTCTGTGAAATGACTATATAAATAAAACTGCAATGAAATTACCATTATGTACAAAAAAAGGAAAAACAGAATCTTTTCCTTCTTAAACCTGTTGATTCTGACATCTTATAAACCCACATTACATCATTTGGAGTGTAAGGATTATATCAAATTTGGAAAACGTTAAAGAATACTATGACCCAACTTCCTACAAAAGGCAGTATGTACTAATTTTGAAGATTTATGTTCATTCCAGTGTTAAAGAGACAACATCCTTTTGAACTTCCTTAGAGAAATACTTGTAATGTCTTTTATTTATTAAGAAAAATGCAGCTTTAACAGAGCAAAGTGTTTTTATATTATTTGAAAACATTGGAAAATAAAAATACTGTGAAGAGATAACATATTATCCACAATATATGAACTTCTTTAGTGTTGTTATATAGAGTGAAATGCTTGAACTAATACTGTAAAAGTTTCGCTTTTGAGCATATACTTTTTTCTGTCTTCATTCTCTTTGGCAGTCTTGGTTTCCTGTTTCTTTTATTTTCCGAAGTCTCCTTAGTTTTCTTTATCTAATCATCTCAACTTTTCTACATATCTTACTTCATTAGCTGATTATCATAGTCTTTCAATTTCTCCTTCACTTTCAATAAACATTAGTTTCCACTATGTGAATGATCAACTGAACTTTCTCTTCCACCTTTTAAGAAAAGTGTTTTCTTCTTAAGAGATACAAGTAGTTACCTCTTTAGCTAAAATACATATGTGTATTATGTATCACACACTTGAAGACTATAGATTTACAGAGTTCTATGGAAATTCAATATATTACTGGTACAATTCATTGAGCTTATGGAATGACAAAAAATGAATCACATTGCATGATTAGTATCTTACATAGCCTCTGGTTTTTCTGACTAAGCCGAATTGATCGGTGTTTTGCGACTGCTCCGTTTCTTCTGGGCAATCTTAAAGAACTACCGAAATGGAACCTGAGAGTAAATTAGAAGTGTAGACCCTGATAGGCTGCCTTCTTAGTAAGTCTTGGTCACGTGTGTGCTGCTACTGTGTAGTAACTGATGACTGCCTGGACAGTGACGGGTGTGAATGCGTAGTGCTGGAGATGCTCAGGAGTTCGTTTCTAGGCTCCGGCTACGCCCCTAACTGAAAGCGCAGGCCGGGCGCAGCAGGCTGTGCGTTTAGGCGGTCTGGTCCACCTGGAGGACCGCCGGCTGCACAGGCTGCTCCTCCGACTGCTCCGCCTCCTCGGAGGTCAGCACGTAGTCTCCTGCGTAGCGCACCAGCTGCGCCTGCTCCAGGGCCACCGACTCCTCCTCTTCATCTTCCACGATGGTCAGGTCGATGTTGCTGTCCACAGCCGAGTGACTCCCTCTCGAGGCCGCCCTGTCCGCATCCCCGTCCACGCTCTTCCCTTCCGCCAGGGCACTGGTGAGGGAGACTTCGGAAAGACCCTCCGCAAACGAGCTCTCCTCGTGGTCGTTGGGCATCTCACTGCTGGGCATGTCTTCTGACCTGGTTTCATTTTCTGCAGGGCTTTCTCCCTCTCGGACTTTCTTTCGACCAAAAGTGAGGGGAGAAACCTTGAAGGGAGAGCTTTTCCCCGAGGATATTTTTTGGTGATTGGAAGTGAGAGATTTCTTAATCTTCTCTCTCCTCTCTACAGATACGATTTTTGTCCCTAGCTTGTTCATCTTTTTCTCAATGTTCTGGCGAGAAAAGGCTTTCTTGAGGCTATCCACTTTCCGGAGACTGGATCTTTTTATTTTTTCTGCCCTACTTTCTTCCATCTTTTCGTCAGCACTGTCTTCCAGGGCCTCCTCGTCGTGGGGCAATTCATCATCAGATGAGAGGTCCACTGTGTGCAAAGCTTCCTGCAGGGACTTGTTTTCGTCAGCTGGCTCCTCCTTCCCTTCCGCTGGGCTGGAAACCGGCTCCTTCACAAACACACTGGCAGGGATCTCATTTTCTTCCTGAAAAGATGGCCAGTGTAGATTTCATGTTAATAACACATTTAACAGTGGTCGCGAACTGCTGTGATTTGTGTGTACGTGTTTTGGCCTGACAGAAACCGTATGTCTGTGTTTCAGTTTTCTAGAATATGAAGTTAATTCTAAACTGATCAGCTCATCCCCCCTAGGCTGGATAAGGCCAAGGGCTGCCTATTGGGAATATTCTGAGGGCATCTGGCAAGGGCTGTATCAGTGACAGGCAGGGAGGGAAGTGGGCTGTGGCTCAGACTGACCAGGAAGCTGCCTAGATAAAGGAGCTAAAGTAAGTTACTGTGAACCCAGAGGGCCTCTCTCTTCTACCCTCAGGCTCTGTTCCTGCCAAAATCCCACCACAAAAGAGCCTGGAAGTCAAGATAAAAGATGAAGGCAGGGGGAGAACTGGAAAATCCTCAAGTGTCAGACACCCAGTAAACCAGACACCAGGTTCCCTCCGCAAACAGAAGTCAGAGGTAAAGGCATGATCAACCTTGGTAGCTGTTTAAAAGTGCACACTCATTTTTCTAATGACGTAATTTTGGAGTAAGAGTAGCAAGGGCCAGGCTTGCTGGGGACCCACTTGCAAAGCCTTGTGGTTTAGTGCATTCTTTGTGGGCATTGATTGTAAGGGAAGATGGTATGCTTGGGCCATTTCTGGAGCAACAAGGGGATTTATGCTGCCAGGTGTACCTTATCAAGCCTCTCTTGTTAAACAGGGCTTCCCTGGGCAAGAATACTTCAGCTCCTACCTACAGTGAAGACTGAGGAGGGAAACTCAGGAATCTGCCTCCCGCACTATTCCCAGCACACCTCTTCCTCCAGCTTCTAGGAGTACAAAGATCTGCCTCTCCCTATGCCTCAGCACACCTCTTCCCCCCGAGTGTAAGACAGACGGTTCTCCGGTGTTGCTAAGTGGGGAGATTTGAATTCAGATGTGTGTCACCCAGCATAGGAATCCCTTTGATTTTTACTTTATTTTTTTTTTTTTTTTGACTGTTGGAAAATGAGAGCCAGCCAGCAGGTGCCTTCACTGGAAGAAATGGCACAGGGACAAGAACGTGTGACAGGAGGCGTGGCTCTCAGTCCTTGCTGTCCTGCTCGATGGCTCTGAGGGTTTCAGCAAATAACTTCATCTCCTTGGGTCTCAGTTCCTTCCAAATGTGAACAAGAGGATTTGACCTAGAGTATCAGCTTTCAAACTGCACAACCAGGAGTACTAGGGGATCTGCAAGAATGCCGAGGTGGGCCAGGCTCCAGGCCCCTGCACCGGCCTTCAGGCCGAGATTCCTGATTATACTGTGGACTGCCCAGTAAACTTTCAGTTAAAAAAAAAAACCAAAACACGGATGTAGTGAATTTAAAAGTCTGTCTGGGACATAGAAGACAAACTTATGGTTACCAAAAGGGAAGGGGCGGGTTGGGGATACATTAGGAGTTTGAGATTAACATGTATATACTCTATATATAAAATAACCAACAAGAACCTACTGTGTAGCACAAGGAACTACAGTCAATATCTTATAATAACCTATAATGGATAAGAACCTGAAAAAGAATATATATATATATATATATATATATATACATATATATATATATATATATATATATATATATATATATATACATATATATATATATATATATGTGTGTGTGTGTGTGTGTGTATATATGTGTGTGTATATATATATACACACACCTACGTATATATGTGTATAACTGAATCTTTTTGCTGTATGCCTGAAACTAACACAACATTGTAAATCAACTATACTTTAATTAAAAAAAATTTTTTAAGCCTTCCTGGGAGCTGAACTTCATGCAAAGTTTATGTTAATGGTAAGAGCTTCCCTTCTTGTTTTGCATTTTTGATTGACTGAAAAGTCAATAAAATTGGGGTTATGATCAAAAACATGTTCTAAGAGTTTACCTGCTTACTTGTAACTTCTTGCTACAAAGACTAAGTGGACAATGTTTTAATTATACTGAATAGTATAATTATGATACTCTGAAAAAATACAGCTCCATGTCTCCCCCTTACACACACCTACTCGTAAGAGTCCTTTCTGTAAATTGGTTAACATCTTGGGTACAGGTAAAAAGCAGGGCATCTGGTTAACAGGATCCTTGGTAGAGTGAAGAAATCACAGATTCTCTTTCTCAAAGCTCTCTCCACACTCTCCCATTTCAAATATCACAGAATGTGTCAGAAACACAGTATAAAAGATAAAGTAAAAAAGTGAAAGGAGCATGAGATTCCCGCAAGTCATTTATGACATGGATGTTTACAGAGAACAACTTTGCCACGTGTCAAGTTTCGACTTGCATCTTTTTCATTGGCATATAGTTCTCATGAGAGGGGAACTTCTGTCTCTCGTTGGTTGTTATGCCCCGGTGACTAGAGCAGTTCCTGAGAGCTCCTCAGGTGTTTGAGTGCATGTCGGGTGAGGAGGCTTTCTAACGCAGCCCTGGGGGTTGCTGGGGTGGACACTGTCCCTCTGTTGAGTAGGCCTGAGGACTACGGACGAATGGGCCTGGCTCTGTGTCTAGAAGGAAGTTTGCTGACTGCTGCCACCACTGGGAAATGAGAACCAGGCCTAAGGGGCTTGGTGGTTTCCCTTTTTAAGGAAGGATTTTATTCTCAGTGGATGAGTATTACTGAAGAAGGGGCAGGCTGCAGAAATAGCGAGAGCTCTGATGCTTAGTCCAGAAGCAAAATTACTTTTGGGGTTTGACAAGAGGGTTGGGAAAGTTTGACAGGAGTTGCCTGCAGGAAAGGAAGAAACCAAGAGCTCAGTGAAGTGTTACTTAAAGTTCTCAGAGAAGAAGGCAGAAATTCAGGTGGAAAACTGGAAAAATAAGCCTTGGTTACTAAAGAAGAGGTGTATTCTGTATAGTCTAATCTCTGGGTAATCAAAGGATTACTCTGATAACTTCCCTTTCTTCAGCCTCACCAGAAGAGAGACATACTAACTAATTCTCAACGAGTTAAACTATTAATAGTGCATTTTTAATGAAATGTAAATTTATTGTTAAAAAAGCACAGTTACTGTTGAGTCTTAGACTCTTGACTCTCTCACCATGTGTCCCTTGAGGGCAGGTTTGGGAAAACTGAATTATCAGGTGAATCAGAAGTGATCTGTGGTGGATACACACTGCATACACAAGGGCAGTCGAAGGAAGGTGGGAAACCCAACTGAACTCCTTTATACGATGCCAGATAAATTTATACAAGAACCCTTTGATGCCAGCTATGAAGATAAACCCAGTGGGAACAGACAGAATCCAGAAAGAGTTAGAACTGTCTTTCCACAACTGGAAACAAGTGAGATATGTCTTCTTGGCCAACTGCTATGCTTCTGCTGTCATTTTAATTACTCAAGCAGTATTTTGTGTTCTGTCTCCTGGATAATGTTTATTTTGCATCTTTTTATAGTTCCACTCTGAGGGGAAGCCCTTTCCTTTCACACAGGAATTTGTGAAGTCCTAGTACATGTAGGTCTTACCTTTCCGTAATGTGTGTTTAGAAGCAGAAAAATGCTGACACTCTTCACAATCTCTATTTGTTAGGAAAATGTATACAAGGTATTTGACTGTAGGATAGCTGTTACAGTGGTGGAAATTCAACCTGAACTTCGGACAGTGGATCCTCTGTAACTGCACTGTCCCCCAGGTGTCCAGTCTTACCTGCTCATGTGTGAGTTGCTCAGGGCACACACCTCGTGGAAATACTTGATATTTCACCTGCCTACAGGTGAGGCGATACTTCTACCTTCAGCCTCCTATTATAAAGTATTTGATCTGCTTTCTCTTGCAGATTCTAAGATTGATGGCTCTTTCAAGGGGAAGGATCAAATATACATCCTTGATTCTACTTCGGGTTTGTAACTCCTTCATGTGGCATTAAGAATCCCTTGTGGGTTGCATTGCTTCCTTGAGTAGTTCTACACAGTAGAGACTCCCACGCAACTGACTATTTGTCCTACAGATTAATTTTCAAAAAGGTATTCAGCCCCAGTGATGCAGCTGCTCCTGGTTCTGACCTTTCACAAGGACCCTTAGGAGTTTTTAAAAGGAAGGGAGAATTAAACACGTATGAGTGATATATGCTTGAACCATAAAAGAGCAAAAGAGTGGAAAGAACCCTTGAGAAGTGGCATTTTTCCTTGCACTTTTGCTTGTTTGCAGTTTCTGTTGATTCTTGTGTACTAATAGTCTCAGTCGTTCCTGTAGATATCAACACAGAGAAACCGGCCAACATGCTGGGCACTTCTCGGGTTGATGCTCATGGAAGCAAATCTTCTTTGCACATGTATAGATACGCACACTTTAGAAGAGGAGGAGACTCTATGACTAGCATTAGAAAAGGAAGCCTGCAGTGAGTCATTTAAAAGCTTGAAAAAGGCAGTTTGCCCTCCTGTCACTAACTTATCATCCCTGTTGTTAGAAGAAAATAACAAAGACTGTTACATTCCCACAGGGATGTAGTGGCATCCTGGAGGGATATGAGGACCATAAATTTGTGTCCATGGAATGTTTTATCCAATAATCTCTAAATACTAGTTATTAAAATGGAACTGTGCCCACCTGACATTCTGATTTATAGGTCTCTTTTACACATTGATGGTTTTCTCCGATTTGTGTTTCTGAGGTATAGATTGCCAAGCGGATAAAGCCATTGATTAGAACTGCACCCCTAAGGCAGCTGTCAGTGGAATCAGCAAGTCATAAGAATAAAATGCATTAGTTATAATCCCTAAGCAGTCTTTCACATTCTGGAGGATTTAAAAGTTTCATTATTTTTCAGTGTTATCAAGGGTTCAATTCTTTTTTAAGATCACACTGGTTAGGTGTTCCTTGTTGCACGCACAAAAACCCATGAAACAAAACAAAAAGCAAACCACACTGAATTATTTAAAAGCTGTTGTAGAAAACCTAGTAGACATGAACTTTGCCATAGTGGGATTATAGTGTTTTGTTTTCACTCATTTCATAATTCAGTTCTATAATTTCCATTATTAGTAAAGTGAAACCTTGCTAGTCACTTTGTTTCTCAGGGCCTCTCCTCCTTTAATATAAAATGAGGTTAAACTACATGATTATTGAGGTGCTTGCCAGCTCTAAAATATTTGATACTGTGATATTAACCTAAATCCCATGAAAACTAGTTAACAAATTGCAGAAGTGATCTCATAGGGTACAAATGCCTCACATGTTTGCTTTCATACAAGCATCAAAACTGCAGGACCTGAGTTGCATTGGAGAACATTTTTCATTTGTTCAATTCAAACAGATATAGATTACAAAACAACAGAAGGGGTGACATTTACTTGGAAAGGCTGCATCTCAGGTAGAGTCTAGTTTTTTGATATATGAGAGAAAATTATTCTTTAGAAGAAATATTGACAATAATCAGTTGTTCATTTAAAGTGCCTGAGGCAGTGCTGACATTCAGTAAGTGTAAATAATACAATAAGAACTAGTATTTTGTTTATCTCATAAACTGAAAGTGCACTGGATAACTAGTGCATCAAAACCAGTATCCCACTATGGGAACATTAATCAATGTGTTATGAACATCAAGAGGTGTCTTTGATCACCAATATCCCCATTTCTTCTAAGTCTGTACTAATGTAGCAGTTTTCAGGGTAGTGAAAAAGTACAGCCTTTAAAAAAATGAATTTAAAAAAATAGTCTGACGACGTTACACTTTTAGCACCCTTCTAAACTTCTCTTCTTGTCAAAGGAACCCAAATGATGAATATTTGAACACATTTATAGGCTTGATTCTCCACAAATGTATCCACAGCAAATATCTAACCTCTACTCTTTTCACCTAATTTCACAATTTTATGTGGATGTAAGTGTAAACTGTCCATGAGTACTCTCATTTTGTTCCCTGGATTTGAAATCATTCCCAAACTGCTCATTCAAATAATCATCACACCCTCAGGGCCAGTTACCTGTGAAATTCTAGTGAAAATTTCATCTTAACTGTAAATTCACTGATTTTTCTGTATAAATTTTGCTTTTAGTAAAAGATATGTATGCACTTATAGGCAAATTAGTTCTATTAGTCTTTAGCATTTGCTTTTTGATCAGCAACCCCTCTGAGTCTTATTTATACTGGGTCCTGTCACAGTATTTTGAATTCAAACATTGATCTTAAGCTATTATTTTAAAAAACTGTAAAAAGGGAAGCTGATAAGTTTAATAAGGATTTTACAATGTATTTTATTGCTCAAAAGGAGATGAATTTTCTCCAGTTTTAGATTCTACTGGTTATAATTTGAAGTAATTGCTAAGTCTTGAGAGGCTTAACAGCTACAACAATGTTGTAAGTTCAGTACCAACTTAAATAAATACATGATACGTTTTCAATAGAACAAATTAAGGACAGATTTTAGAATTTTTAAAAATGCTAATGTGCATCTAGTAGGTGAACCAACCAACCAAAAAGTACCTGCAGATTTTGGCGGACACAACAGGACTTTACAAGTTGGAAACATCTGGGAACATAATCTTCTGAACACTACACTACTGAATATGTTCCAGTCCGGTGACAGATTTTTTTCCTCACTCTCTTATTTTTACGTTAATTTTTTTGTCTTAAACTAGAAAGCCAGTGGATTTAGGAAAGGAAAGTCTAGCATACGGGTCAAGTGGACTGAAAGTGACAAACAACTTAAAGACATGAAGTGGTGCCTGGTACATTATCTGCCCTCCTCACTCTGCAGGTTCTACTAGGAAACACCTACCCTCTGTCTCATTTTGAAGACTGTGCTGCTACTAGAAGGGTCTATTTAGAGTAGGCCCTTTGGGCAGAGTCCTTTGCTTTCAGGAGTGGTGGGGATGTAATATTGACTTCAACACGGTAATTGTCATACAATATATGGCAGTGTGTGTGTGTGTGTCTGTGTGTGTGTGTGTATGTAGCTTTTAATAAGTCCTGACTGAAAAAAGCAAATGCATTGCTGTTTTACAGACCCTGGGTAGGATGGGAACAATTTTTACTAAAGAGCCATATTTCTGACCAAGCACAAGTGTAGCCTCTTCTCCATGCAGTGCATTTCAGATCCACCCAGGAAGAGCTTCTATTCCTTGAGCTCTTAAATCATGACAGTCATTAACCATTTAAAATATGTTATTCCATTTATTCCTTATCCTATGAGGGAGACATAAGGGAAGAACCACTAATCTTTAAGAGCATACTTTGAAATCAATTAAGTATGAGTTCAAATTTCAGCTTCACTACTTGCTTACTAAATAACTTCGGACAAGATATAAGCATTTCTGAATCTCGGCATCCTCATCTATAAGTTGGGGCAATTGAGATAAACTCCAGAAAGATGCTTAGTGGAGTATGCGGGGCTTCCTAAGAGCTCAAGAATATTTTTGCTCTTGTTAATATTCTGAGATATTAATAAGATGTACAGATGAGGAAGCAGAAGCTTGGAAAAGCTACCAAATGTGCACAAGTGGCAAGTGGTGAAACTAGGATTTGAACCAGTGTCCGTATGACAAAATTTATCTACTCAACCTCAGTACCAGACCACTCTCTAACACAAGTGATTATTTTTATCCATTGGCATAATTACTACCCTCAAACCCCTACTTTAAGAAGGATCAAGAGAAAGAGCAACTTTTCCACTGAGGGACTTCACTTGTGTTTTTTGTGTTTTTTTTTTTCTTCAAAATTGTCATCTTGCAATACCTTGAGAGTTGAGGTTTCTAATATCCTTCAGGCTAAGAAAAATCTTATACAGTTTAAGAAAGGTCCAGTTCCTTACCTCTAGTTTTCTGTCTCCTTAACTGCTCTTTAAAAAAAGGTCCTTGGGGGCTGCTTGCTAAGGGGCCCTGAATGGAGACTGGACACGTTGCTTTGGATTCTCTTAGCTTCCACCTTGGTCTTGAGCCCCTGTTTCAGCTTTTCCTCACTCTGTGGAGAATTCCTACCATTTCTGGCTGCAATTTCACACCTGTCAGTCTAATGTGACAAAACAGGAGACCGTGGCACCATTTCACCAGCAGCTCGTGTCTTTAAGTTCCCAGCAGTTTTTTTTTTTTCTTTTAAATGTCAGATTTACAGTTCTCTTGAATTTTTTAGTCACATATCTTCTTCATCCCTCCCCTCAACACCTATAGAACATACGTGGCAAAACCAAACAAAAACTGATCCCGACGAATTGTGATTTTCCTCTACTAGAAAATTTTTTGTTTTCCCTCCTTAACTGAGGGATAGGACAAGAGATAATCTCTCTGACTCATACTGGAAGGGGAGAGAGTTCCTTTGATAACTCAGATTTAAACAGGTCTGTACATGTTTGGTTTTGTTTGGAGATCAGTATTTAATTTAGAAATGCCTTGAGAGTTGAGATTTCTAATATCTTTTAGGCTAATAAAGTAAGGATCTTATATGGCTTAAGAAAGGCACAGTTACCCATATCTCTTCAGTTCATCTGGTGCATGAAAAGCTATTCCATTTGCATTAAAAGCTAAAAAATTTCCAGGCTGCAAAAGCCTGTAAGGTATAGGAGGACATCAGCTGCCAGAAGCTTTACAACATCAAGTGCAATTTGAGGAGGCCAAAAAAGCAATGAGATGAGTCTCCTTTTATGGAGGAAGGGGGCTTAGGTTCTAACTTGGCAGAGCGGATTCGTTTAGAGAAAGAAGGCTCCCTCGGTTTAAATTCCAATTTCTAAATCTCTTTTGGAAGATGAAGGCTCTTCTTGTGTGCCTTTCACAATCGAACAGTTGGTTATAGCCTCTCCCCTCCATGGCTTTGAAATCCTTTCCTATTCACATGGCCACAACGAGACAGCCCTGGGGCAGGGATGGTGATTGCTTCCTGGGCTCTGTGCTGGCTGGCTTCCACTGGGCGGAAGGGCTTCCAGCATTAGGCAGGGCTGCCCTTGGATTCACAAATGCCCACCACTTTGCGGAACAACAGCCCCACGCAATTTCCCTGTCCCCAAATAGCCTCTAGCTACATTAATTGCATCATTGATGCATTAAAAAAATTAAGTGGCCTTTTTATTCCAAGGCAACCATTTGAAGGAGAAAATATTCAAGACTAGCCTTTGTAACTGTAACTGATAACACTGCTTTTGTTTTATTTTACATTTGTGGTCTCTCTGAGCAATGAGAAGCATATCTGGTGTGTTTGTAAAAGTTATGCTGTATAGTTTTAGTGCATCATTTGCTAGAAAAAAACCGACAAGATTGTTTTGGCCAAAAGTGTCTTAAAAAGAGGCTAGTTCATCTCAAATGGAATCAGCCTTCAATATTTGGTTAGTCTTCAAAAGATTGGTGGTGACCTTTGGACAAGGGGATGCTTTGAATACTTACAAACTTGCTTCTTGATTAAAAAAAAGATAAAACAAAACCTCACATGATTACCTCATTTCCACAAAGAGTTAATAAACAGCCACTGAATTAATTTGCCCTTTCCAGCTAACAGCTGCAGTCAGAGCCCCAAGTTCACAAGGCAAGGAGACAAATGAATTTGACGAGGGTGCCTGCACCTGCTCACCTTCCCAACCTGTATGGAGTGAATGCAGGTGCTCCGTGACAAATGACCCGACCTGCTACCTCCTGAGGCACCTGCCTTGGGTTTAGGCTGCAGCGACCTGGGAAATTCCCACCCCTGTGTGCAGATTTCATGTTCGCCCGCCGAAGACAGCGGGGACAATGCCTTGTGTGTGTGATCCCTGACAGGCAGGACAGATGTACAAATGACTGTGAGAGCCAGGCCCACTGAGATCATGGATGCGGAGGAGTCCCAGCTGGGTGGGAGGAGCAGTAGGGGCACTGACCTGGAAGATGAGCACTTTGAAATGGTTGCGTCTGAGGAGCTGGGCGTGGTTGTTCTCCAGCCGCTTCACCTGCGCGCACTGCGTCTCCATGCGCTCCTTGACGGCCCGCGTGTGAGCGCTGACCTTGCGGGACTTTTCCAGCAGCTTGCTCACCGTGTTGCTGGTGGAGGCCTGGTACTTGGAGAGCTTGGTGAGGTCATTCTGGATGCCCTTCACGGAGCCCTCCAGGCTGATCTGACGCTGCTCCATCTTGTGCTGGTTCTCCTGCACGGCGTCCAGCATGTTCACCAGCTTGTCCAGGAGCGTGAGCACTGTGACTGCGTTCACCTGCGAGTTGTCCCGGATGGCCTCCTCCGTGCTCCCCGGGTTCAGACTGGGGCTCGGCGTGGAGGAAGGCACCGGGCTGGAGCTGGCTGGCTTCTGCCGCATGTCAGGCCCTGGGTGCTGGAACTTTTCAGCTTGTGCAGCGTCCTCCCCCATGGCTGGATGGGTGGGAACGTTATTCTGACTCCGGTGAGAAGGAAGGTGGTGAGGGTGCAGAGCGTGGCCCGCTGGTTTGCGCTCAGAGCACCGCTCTCTAGGACTGGCAGAGGTTCAGACGGGCAACAACTGGCTACACTGATCAGGGGAACTGCATTCCAGCTGCTCTTAAAAGGCCTACTCCACCCAGTGGGAGGCGAAGGATACAGAACTGAGAACCACTCAGGGTTCAGAGGCACACACACACTTCCTAACCGCGTTCTCCTCGGCCCAGGGCACTTTCCTGCAGGTTTAGCTTTTCTTTCCTGTGCCTCTTCCCTTTTAAAAATAAATTCAATGTCATATTTCACTCATGACTTCATCTAGAGGCGGAGAAAAACATGCTAATTTGGCCCAGCTCCATAGCCTCCAATTGGCTAAAGCTAGTAAACTTTGCTCTGGCTGCTATGCTACATATGCTACAGAGCGCCTGTTTTTTATCCTGGACACAAGTTATTGTAACGGAAAGTACTGTTTGCCTTTGCCGGAGAACAGATTGATGGGATGCAGAATGCCGGGTGTCCCGCTGGGAGAGGCCAAGTTTAAAGGGTGCTTGCGGTCAAGCTTGCAGTGTTAGTTTTTAATTTCCAAGGGAATATTAGTAACTCTGATGATGAGGAGAAAAACAGCCCCGTTCTTACTCTTGCAATTGGTGGTGCAAGATAAGATGAAAGAGACTGAAATTCGGGGATATTAACATATGCAATGCTGTTATGGACTGTTACCATGTAATAGATGGAAATTTTTTGAATAACCACTTTTTTTTTTTTAAGTAGAGAGTTCCTTATGACAAGTAAAATTGAAATAGGACATGCAAAAAAAAAAAAAGTGGTCTCTTTAAAGAACCTATCATGATTATTTGTTTTAACTAATTTTGAATCAAAGCTGAGAGATGTTTTCAGATGCCCATCCCCACAAGGCATTTATTGACACCTGCCCCAGAACTGTGACTCTTGGGCAGGTTGGGCTGGAGTTTCTGAAGTGCTTCTAATGTTAGACATTTCCAAATTCCTGCTCAGTGAAGTGGCACACCTGTTCTAAAGCGTGGCCCTCCTCAGCTGAGCCCTTGGGATGTGGGGCTTATTTCCTAAAACGACTTTACATGCTTGAATTGGTTTTAAATGAATCCAGCCTTTGAAAGTGCTTTCAGCAGGAAGTTTGTAATAGGCCTTCTATGAACAGTTTTGAGAAGAACAAATGCCAGCTTGTATTGGGTCAGGGATTGATAATGGAAAAGTGCCATTCTTCAGTGACAAAATCTACTGTGTGAGCCAATCAATCAGGACGTCATTTGTTGTCACATGCATTGAATTTGTGAGTCTCCACTGTCTGCTCAGTTGTGTGCTTGATGCACTATCCAGAGGGAACTAGTAAAGCATGATCCAGACCCTGCCCTCAGTGTGTCTGCTAGTTAGGGAGATGAATTAAAGATATTTACAGAAGCCCCTGGTTTTCCTCAGATAGTTGGTACCCCCAAACACAATTAAAGTGAATCTTTTAAAAATAGGGAGAAAAAAAGTGAAAGTATTTGGTTGAGACATTATCTTTAAAAAAAAAAAGTAAGAAAATTATTAAAATGGATTTACCTCACATTTAATAAAATTTAGTTGGGCGATGATGTGTTAAACCTCAGAACAAAGGATGAATCAAGTGTTGATTTTGAGAAGCTTAATTTTCTAGCAAAATTATAAGGTATCATGACACAATATCCCTTTTACATTTGGCTTCTGTGGACAAATCATACAGAGGGTCATTATTGCAAAATATTTGAGGGCTTCATCAGTTTTCCAAGAGCCTCTCTTAAATTTTGACATTCTAATCATTCCCTTTTGAAGCACTTATTGTGCCATCATCTATGTGGATTTTTTCTTCTTCAAACGTTAACTATTCCAGCTGCAGAGTCTTATTTCCCAGAGACGTTGCCCACGATTCAAGGGCTCCTCTAATGTTACCTTCATCAACTTCATGATTTCTTACATATTCTGAAAAATTTGCAATTTCACACTATAATCACTTTGCCCTGATTTTGCATTGATTTGCACTGATTTTACATTGCATTGTTGGATATTGTATAATCAGTTAGATGAATAGAGACACTAAAGATATGGGGTTGAGGCGGGAAAAGGAGACAGGCTAGTTGTTAAGCAGGAAGAAAGGTTTACATGTGGCTTGTTTATTTTTAAAAATTAGTTTTGAATAACCCATGTAACATAACAGTTGCCTTTAGCTGTGTAACAAACCAGCCTGAAATTTAGTGGCTGAAAACAACAATCACAATTTTTTTTTTTTGATCAGGATTCTGGGATTGGCTAGGTGGGGCTCAGCTGGAATGGGTCATCTCTGCTAGACATGCTCATTCAGCTTTAATGGAATCTAAGATGGTCTCAGTCACATGTCTGGCTCCTTTAATGGGATGACTAGAAGGCTGGAATTTCTCTGTCCTTGGTCTTTGAGCCTCCAGGGACTCACCCTCTGATCTCTTTAGTAGGGTAGCCACACTTCTTTACTTGGTGCCTCAGGTGTTCCCAAGCAGTGGAAGCAAAAGCTGTGGGATCTCTTAAGTCTCGGCTCTGGAACTTTCTCCCCTTGTCACTTTCACCACGTTTGTTGGTCTAAGCAGGTCGCAGGCCAAGCTCAGATTCAAGGGGACAGGAAATAGACTTCACCTCTGTCTGGAAGGAGCAGCAGAGTCCCGTGATGAAGGGTGAGCAGCATGGCAGAGATCATTGTAGCCATCTTTGGAAACAATCTGCCTCAACATGAATATATTTTTCTTTCAGAAGACTGTTAACAGTTAAAGCAGAAGGCCCTTTCAGCCACCATTTTTATTCCATTCCCTTTTGGCTTTTGTCAGAAGTAATCATTTTTTCGGATTTGGAGTGTATCCTTTGGGAGTCATATTTGTATGCGATCAATTCATTCATTAATATTTTACGTTGTGATGTAATTTTATTTGTTGTACAACTTTATAATCATGGGATCTGTGAGGAGCTATATAATGGGAATCTCTTCTGTGCAAGATGGCATGTAACGGAGTAATATATTGTGACATAAACTCTAAGGGCATCAAGAGTTTATACGAGGGGAAAGCAAAGGCAATAAAAGAAAGCACTGTTTGCAAGTTAGAATTTGAGGTAACCCTAAGCAGACACACTCACTATCTAGTTGACCTTAATTAAGTCCTATTTCTGTATGAAAGAGATCAGTGAAATTCAGCAACTCTTAAAATACATTTTTGAAAAATTAAATCTACTTATTACTTTCTGTGATGTTCCTTAGAGATTAGGTAATGGAGTTTAGACATGATACAATGACAGGTAGGAGAGGCTTCTAGAGTTTTTTGAACATGTGAAAGTTTGTGTTTAAGAAGGCTTAATATAGCAATAAAATGTAACAAGGGGTCACTCAGTTGGTAATGCTTGCTGAATGTGCAATAAATTGTAGGCACTGAGGATACAAAGGTAACTGACATATATTTGCTACCCTTTAAAAAGTCCCACTTTACTGGGAGAACTAGGCAGGTAGACAGATACTGGGTATAGGTACATAGGGGTGGTGCTGGAGTTGGGTAACCTGAGGGCTTTAGTCATGGCAGGGTCTGGTTAGGGGTCTGAATTCTCCAACTGACTATCACTATCTCAGGTCTCTAAGTCACGTATGCACAGAAGTCACTTCAAGAAATGCCTACATTATTCCTGGCTAGGGTATCCATCCCAATCTCCATGTGTTTTTTCATTCTGGATCTTTAGTAAGCCCCAAGGCTTGGTTAATTCTTTAGTATAATTTCTAAACCAGAGGCAGAGGCAGCTCAATGACCTCCTTGGTTGATCTTTTCCATTTAAACCCATATGGCCATCCTGATATTCTTGGTCTTACTGCTGTGGCGATGATAGGAGACCTGGAGTGATGAGTCTACAGAAAAGAAAGTCCTTCTCCTCAATGGCTAAAGAAGCAAAGCTAAGCTGGCTCCTGCGTGTATCTTTTTCTGTGAGCCCCATATTGGTATTCAGAAACCTTTCAAATGTTGGATTGCCTCTTAAGTAGGTGGTCATATGAGTATACAGACCACATGGAAATAAAGAGGAACAACATGGTAACACATATTTTTTTAAAGAAAGTAGAGAAAGAACAAGATTAATAGAGAAAACAAAAGAATGGTGTCTTCCAGAGGAAGAGAAATCTTTCCACCTTTTTATTCTTCTTAATGAAATATCTTTCCACCACCTACCAAGTAAATGTGAGGTCTCCACTATTGTCTCTAGCTTCTGGCTGTTAAGAGGCAATTCTCCATGGATCTTTCATATTTCTAAATGTTTTTTGAGCAGATACACTGTCAGTCTTTTATTCTGGACTATCTTTTAAAGAATGTTTGTATAGTGAAGAGCTTTGGAAAATAAAGATATAGCAGAGGATGGAGAGGGAGCAGAGTGTAGGGTTACTGGATGTCCAATATGATAAAGATAATGTTTTCCTCTGAGACAAAGGTTAGGCAGGTTGTTTGCAGCCTCTTATAAAAAACTGGAGTTTCCTAAACTTGGGGTTCCTCAGATTTGATGTAAATAGGCAGGATCCACCTATACCTGCCTCTGTGTCATGCCCATGTGACTGGGGCAGGGAAGCAAAGGGAGCTCTTGTGAACATGAAGCTTGTGTGCTTCCTTTGCCATGAGGAGTAAAGAGTCTGTCTCTGAGCCAGGAGTCTCTGACCTTCTGCCATGAAACTGTGGTAGGTTTAAGTTGTTTGTTTGCAAGTAAGGTGAAATGTCAGACCGTTTACAGTTCTTGACACTGGTCAGTTTTTCATGTAACCATAACATCTTGCATGAATGAAGTTAAGAGAATGAGGTTGAGAATACAGAAGTATGTTTAAAGGCACTGGCTGGCTACCTCAGGAACCCCAAATGGCATTTGCATCTGCATTTCTTGTGGACTGAATCTTGCGTGGAGAGATGTGTAGGGAGATGATTTCTAATGGTAATCTTGTCTTGGCACAATAGGGATTTCTGATACCAGGGCTCAAGTGGAAGAGTGCATGCTCAGCATGCATGAGGTCCTGGGTTCAATCCCCAGTACCTCCATTGAAAAACCAAATAAGTAAATAAACCTAATTACCTCCCCCTGCAAAAAAAATTAATAAAAAAAATTTAAAAAGGAAAACTTAACTCTGAGCTTGATAACAAAGGTAGTGGGATAAAAGCACATTACTAAGATAACATGAATTGGGCAGAAAGGAAGAAGCTGAAAGCACCTGACCACATCTGCTTCACTCTGCATTGCATCCTGCAGTGGGTACAGATGAAAGGGAGTGTGTAGTTTGCAGAAGGCCCGAGGGTCCTGCCTTTTCCTTATCCTTTGCTGAGGCAATGGAGAGGAGTTGAGTGTTCATTTTCACTAGAGAGATTGAAGATGAAAAAGCACATGATCACATGACCCTAATCTACCCCTGCCAAGTCCCTGTATAACCTCTCAGTGATGTCAGTGTGAAGTTCAGTAACATATAAGGAAATTCTACATAAATGAGCGATGAAGCATAAATAATGCGTAGTGTTGACATAAAGGTAGATTTTGCTCCACTCCCCATGTGCTGTCATTTAGGGAATGTCACGATTTTTGGAAATTCCACAGGGGCTTGCATTCTCAAGGCCTCCCCTGTCTCTTGGACACCCATTTCCCTCCATGCCATGTCCATGCTGTTCCATTCCTGCCCAGTTGTGAACCCTAACCCCTGCTTTAAGCATCACGGAATCTGCTCACATGAAGCACTCACAAGTACAGTGGATGTTGATGAAACTTTTGGCTCACAGGAAGATTTCTGAGCTCAGCTGGTTCCATTCATCCTCTCATCCCAGTTTCATGTTTTCTATTTTCTCCTTACTTCCATTTCCTATTTCATGCGGGGTGATTCTACTCAAGTACTGGCTCTTGGGCTTTATCTTCTACCTCAAAGAGATATGTTATTATTATCATGAAAGATAGTTTTCTACCTTCCTAGGAAAAATTCTCATGCCAGTTAAGATAACTAAACTCTTTTCCATCTTGTTTTATTGTCAAGATCAAAGGCAGGGAGACAAGTTAGAACATTGTTTATTCATTCGTTCATTCACTGAGCAAACACTACTGAGCAAAAAGTGGGCGCTGGGAACAAACCAGTGAAAGTGAGACGAATCCCCATTCATGCGACGCTTATGCCCTGAGGGGCCGGGGTGGGGACAGATGATAAATAAAAATAAAATGTAATGTCAGACAGCGATGAGTACTATGAATAAAAATAAAGCAGATAAGGGGCCGGGAGGGATGCAGGTGCTATCTTAGTGTGGCCAAGGAAGTCCTCCTTGAAACGGGGACCTTTAAGCAGAGATACGTTGCAGCAGTCCGGCTGAGAGGAGAAGGCCTTCGTCTGTATTAACACAGTGTTTTGAGCACCGTGATAGGGTTTGAGGTGGGCACATGTACCCCCACTCCCCGGCCTCTCTTTGAGCTAGGCGTGGACATGTTCCCAAGTTCTGTTCAGCGGAGGTAAGCCAAAGTGGTAAGGGCCACTTCCACCCGCTGCCCTTCAGGGGGTTAGGCGTGTGCTCCAGTGTTCCCCTCTTCCCCGTATTCTCCCGGGAGATGGTAAAGGCTGACCTGGATGCAGAAATGGAAGCCATTGACTTGAAGACTGAAATGGCCGCTCTTCCTGCTCTTGCACACTTGCTCCCTCATAGCTGCCCCTCTCCCTCCCTCGTTCTCGCTCCTTGGCCCTGACCAGGTGAGTTAGCTTACGAACCCCTCATAGTGAAGAGCAGGGAATCTCAGGCCAGACTTCCCTGCTTCAAATTCCAGCAAGGTTGTACGACTTTGGATGAATTGCTTTTCCTTTCCAGGCCTCAGATTCTTACTATGAAATGAGGATAATAATGATTCTTATTGTTATAGGTTGCTATGCAGGTTAAATGAGTTAAGACTTGTGAAATGCTTGGACCCAGGCCTGTAACATGGTAAGCAGCATGTGTATGTGTTAAATACATAAATTAAATAAATAAAAGCGCTTAATATAACTGTCTAGTGTAGCTTCTTGGCTTTGAAGATGGGATTTAATTTCTTTCAAAAATATGTTCACGTCTCATGTTGCAGATGCCATATTCAAAACGAGTACTTCTTCTGCTGTTCCCTTCTGACTTGCTCATTCACAGGGCACTCAGAGACACACCCAGAGGAAATATATGGGGGTGCCTCAGCCTTCCCTACAGATAAATCAATCAGCTTCTCTACATGAGTTGCTGCCTGCTCAGCATAGACTTAGGCTCTTAGACAACATGAAAAAAAAATGTAAATCGAGGTCTTCGTCCTGGAGAAGTTCAGACCCTTTTGGGAAGAGAAAGTTTTACGCACAAGAAGCAATTAGAAGACAATACAAGGCAATACCCAATGAAGCGCTGAAGTTGTCCCTTCTCGGTCTCAGGAAGCCCCTTAACCTTGCGATAACCTCAGCTTTGCTTTTCCCATTACAGAGCCCGAAAACAAACAGGAACTGAGGCAAAGAGATTTAAATTAGAAGAGCAACTTGGTACTAATGCTTTTCTTAGAATACACTTATTTTCACGTGTGCTGTCTCAAGACACTGTAAGACCTTGAAAAACAATACTTGAAGGAAGTGGGTGGGGATTCTGCTGTTTTCTCTTGGCCAAACTGATACTTGGGAAGGCCTGGGGCTCTGGACAGACTGTGAGATGAGCAGATTGATTTGACACACTCTTCCTTCCTCAACCAGATAGACCTTCTTCTGCCTTCTCTCCATTTCCCCCCTCCCTTCCCCGGCACCCTGCTGCTCTTGCAGAATTTTCAATCTCCCTTGTGAAGGAAATTCTAAAGATTCTCTTGGTCACCTATTTCAGGGTTTAATAAGCCTTATTTTTAAATAGTTAATTTTGAGGTCTATCTTGAGAATTTGTTCCTTGTAGTATCATAATGAATGATCTTTAAGAAGTCATACAATTTTATCCTCTTTCACACACACACACACACACACACAAACACAAATAAAAATCAAGATAACAAAAACTTCTTACCCTGTCTTAAAAGGAAGTTATATTAATTTGGAAGCTTTAAAGAAGGAAATTCCAAAATTATTTTGGTAACCAAGTCTGGTATTTGTCAGGAAGTTCTTCACAGAGAGTTTAAATCTTTCTTGTAGCAATATAAAACCATTTCCTCTCATTCTGTTCTGTTTTTTGAGTTAATGAACATCCACATAATGGATTTCTATAAATTGCCTATTAATCATCTTTCTGTAATTTCTATGTATTCATGTTTAAATCTAGGATCCTTGATTAAAGTAAGGCTGTATCTACACAGAACCCACTGATATAAATGCTCTTTAATCAAAAATATTTTGGCAATGCAACATGTCTTAGCAATAAAATATTTCTGTAGGCAAATAATGGTGATAGCAAGAAGCACTTGCCTGGTGGTTGACACTTAGAAAGCACTGGAACTATCTTGAATTATCCCTGAATGCTAAAAATGTGATTCCAAATTCCTCTCCTTCTGGGCTCACATTTGTTGGCTTTAAAGAACAGTTGTTGTAGTTGAAACTACGGCTCTGTGCCAGTTGAAAAAATAAATAAATACTGAGTGAGCCAGAAATCCAGGTAACAAGCATAGGTGGCAGAAGAAGAGGGAGGAAGGGTTTGGCCCCTTGCCCTCCTGTGCAGGACTGCTTTAGGAGAACATATTTTGAGCATCTCTTTCTAAAACAGTTTTAGGATGTGGCATAGACCCACCCACGATACCAGGTCTGATTAATGGCAAGCATGGCAGAATGTATTATAATGCAAAAGGAACTTAGTATCTTTAGGCCTTACTTTCCTCATTTGTCATACTTGTCTACTTGATTTCTAGGGCTTTTCCTCGTGATAACTTTTATAATTTAATGAGCACTTTAACACATTTTTACAGAGTAATTTTGTTAGTATTGTCACAGATTTTCAATTTAAAAATACAATGACAAACATACAAACTTGTGGATCAGGGACTTCTATGACTGACGGGCTCAGTCACTCTGCCCCACAGCCCTGCCCTCTCCAGCAATGGCCTCTGTTGCCTTCCTCCCTCTGGGGGTGAGAAGGGGCCTAGGCTGGGCCTGGGTTCTGACCCTGTGGCTTGGAGCCCAGGTCCTGCCCCCACCATCCCTTAGCCCTTGGGATGAGCTGCAGTTGAGGCTCAGAAGGCATACTCCCTGCCCTTGAGTCTTCAGGTCCTGACCTCTGATCTCTCCCAGCACTTCCAGCTGCCCTCCCCACCCAGCTAACACCTCAAGCCCAGGTCAGCAATGCTCACTGAACAGAAGGAAGGGAGGGCTCGTGGCTCTCCCTCACTGCCTGAGGGACCCTAGGGCTCCTGCTCCCTCTGCTTTTTTTACTTAATAAAAACTAAAGACAAACAAAAACAACCAGGAAAATGAAATATGAATAGAAACCTGAAATGAACAGACAGAAAACACAGCATCCTTTGGTCACTGGATCTCACCTGTGCTCAGACCCAAGGTGGTTTGACGAAGTGTGGCATTTGAGTGGATTGGGAAGTCAAAAGACCTGAACTTGATTTTCAGCTCTGATACCAACTGGATGACATTGAGCATTCAGCCTTAAGGGACCAGGTCTCCTCATGTGTAACAAGAAGGGTTTGACAGAATGATTTAATTCAATTCAATAAACTTTTACTAATGGCCTCCTACACTTAAGACTCTCCAATAGGACATGAGGGTGGAATTGGGGGAAAATACAAAAATAAAGATGTGGAAAAGCACTGAATGAATACAAACCCAATGGGAAGAAAGACAGGGTTAAGTATCGTAACAGGAAAAAAAAAAATCAGAAAGCTCTAGGAGCACAAAGGAGGCATAATGCAATTTTGAGTTTTCAGGTATTATGAGAGCTGATGTTCACCTACAGCTGAAGAGCCTTTCAAGGAAAAGTGTATTTGTCTGCATTTTAGACACTGTCACTCATGCATTCAGTTCACTGCAGCAGCTACTTTGAACCACAGCCTACTATGCTGATTAGGCATGTCCATCCCTCACTGCTAATTGTGCTCCTCTGCAGGGTGTAAGAGAAATGAAAACATGGGAAGATGGAGTTTTTTCCACTTCAGGGACTGACCTTTAAAAGAATCAGGGCAGAGAGAGGGTAATGAAGCCAGTAGAGGAAACTGGTGTAAATATCCCTGACATAAGATTGAACTAATTTAGTTTAAATAGAAGGAAGCCCAATCTAAATTAGAGAAAAAATATTATCCAAATTATAGGATTTTTTAAAAAAGAAATGCAATTATATTATTTTCAAGTATGTGTGGTAAGTTGAACTGATTGCTAGGAAAGCAGTTCTAAGTGCTATTGGAATCTTCTTTTAATGAATAAAGTTCTGATTCATTAGGACTGTTTTCTGAGTGCATATAATTCACATGTTAACGTGTTTAAAATAAAATGACTAATAAAGCTCTTTAAATTTTGTTCATGCTGCTTCTTTATTTAATGATCCTCCCCCGCCCCTTTTATATAAACAGTTCAGAGGTAAACCTGAGTCCAATATACTTCCAGTTTTCAAAACTTTACAAATTAGTAGGATCTGAGCAAATGCAGTCTCATTGTTTCTTGTCTACTAGGAATGTTGCAGTTTCATTGGAATCAGATCTGAAACTTTTATCCCTGAAAAGCTGTCCATAAAAGAGATCTCACAGGGGGATGACAGCTGGCTGTTCCAGACTGTCACATGCCATAGTGAAGGGCATGACTGGAGAGCTTCTGGAAATTCTTCTTGGGCACAGAAACATTGACAAGCCATGGGGAAGATGGAAAGAAAACAAAGTAGTAAGGAGGATTTCCTCACAGCGTCTGCTCAAGCTTGGCTAGTGGTCAGGAAAGAAAGAGGTCACATCTAGACAAGGCCTAAGGAGAAGCTGAGGTGAAAGTTTTAAAAAGCATCCTGAAAGGGGAAGCAGTCTGGGTGCAGGAGCAAGGAGCTACTGGGTGGTTTCCTTGAAGAGTATCTGAAAACGTGGGAAACATGGTGTAAACTTCCGGGGTCAGTTTTGGAAGCTATCACAGGGCTATTAAAATAGCAGGAATTGTCATGAGCTGACCTTCCACTCTGCCCCCCAAGAGTCATGTGGGCTAAAATATCCAGTTATCCAGTTTTCCAGTTTGTAAGTCCAGAAATTTAATCTTATCCACTCACTCTTAGATGATAAGTTTTGGGGGAAATTGACTCATGCTATTCAGACTCACAAGAGGATGATTTAAAAAGCATCTGTATTAATTAAGAAAGAAAGAGCTACTTGGCAGAGCAATCCACAGTGGTCATTTCCTGTCCTGGCTCACTGTCCTGGAGGTTGTCCCTCCTCAGGTACAAAATTACATATCAGAAGGTATCTCAGTAAGTGCTGAAAAAAGGCAGAGGAAGATAAGTACTCTTAAAAAATATTTTCTTGAGGTGAGAGTGACTGGAGATAGTGTTCTTTCACATTTAGGGCATTTTTCTGTCTGTTTTCCAGTAATTACTGGCCATGGGGGGGTGTTTTCATTCATCTGTAGTAAAATGAAAAAAATTAAGGGAAATACAGTGGATTACCATAAACCCAAGCGTATTTGATTTAAAAGAATGTTTTATGCTGTGATTATGTCGGTTAGTTTTGTTGTTAAAAATCTTAATTTTAGGGGATTATAGTACTATCTTTATAAAAGATTTTTTTTTTTTAACTTAGCAGAATGAAAATACTGGCAACTCTATGACAGGTCCCTGTTTTTTCTTCTTTTGGAAGGTGATTTACAGTTCCATGAAATCGCGAAGTCTGAGAATGGCTGGTTTAGAAAACTGGAATAAGATCTGTACTATACCAATGGCTTTTAAACTTTTGACCGAGATCCACAGAGAAACGCATTATCACATCAAAAAGTACACGCAGCTCACACATGCATAAATGTGTATATGCAAATATTTACGATAGAAATATAAGTTTCACAAAACAATACTTAACTTTACCTCATGCAGTGCACCCTGGTCTTTTCTATGTTACTTGTTAAAAATGTCAGTTGCTAAACAACAATTTGATTTCAGAACTCACTAATGGGTCACAGCCCACGATTTCAAAAACACTGCTCTGGACTCAGAGCCTTCTCACTTCAGGACATAGCTAAATAAACACTGACAGGTGTTTCCTTTTGGATCTCCTTTTCCGGATTTCCCTCAAATCACATCCCTCCTGTTACAGATTTTTTTTTGAGGGGGGTCCTGTAAAGGTTACAATACAATTGATTAAACAAGAACATTCTTTATGCTAGTCATATCTCTGTCCTTTGGATATTCTCTTGCCACCTTGCTTAGATTGAGAAATGTTCTCTACCTTCTTTGGATTTGGAGATCATGTTGTTCTGCTTCTTACAACACCAGAAAGTCCCCTGGTCTCATTAGCCCTAGATTTACAAAATAGATCTTACAGTGGGTTATTCTAAAAGCTAGCAATTCCCATCTGTTTTAATTGATTCTATTCGCTCTAATTGCAATGCATGACATTTTGTTACTACTCAAATTCAGGATTTGGGGAGGGACAGAAGGGGACATCGCACCCCAGCCCAAGAACATTGACTGAACAATGTAAGATAGAGTCCAGAGGAAAGAGAAAAGGCAACTCACTTAATTAAAACAAAATGAATGATTAAGAATAAGCTGAAATGTCCAGATATAATTAGTTCGGCTATGTAAACCTGTCATCAGAGTAATGAAGAACGGAAAATATGCCAGGCATGTTTTGCAGTCATTATTATTTTATTTTGGATCATAGGGTTGGTGCCAGTGGAGCAGTGTTATGTGATAGTTCAGAGTGTGGCTGTGGTGCCAGGCTGTCTGGGATCCAACCCATCCTCTGCCGTTTACCATGATAGGTAGGTACTATCTGTGCCCTGTTTTAGGATGAGGGGACCGAGCCCGCCCCAGAGAGGTTAAGTGACCTAGGACAAGTTTCTTAACCTCACTAAGAGTCAGCTATAAATTGAGAAACACCGAGAGTACCTACTTCATAGGGTTGCTATGAGGATTAAATGAGTTTATATATGTGACGTGTTTAGCTTGGCCACATAGTAAGCATTTAATACATTTTCGTTATTAATGTAATAATCATACAGCTGGTTGTTTACAGGCTGGGTTTTCCAGTCAAGTCACCTAGATTCAAGTCCCATTTACTAGTTGTATAATATTGAGAAAATGACTTAATCTTTCTAAGCCTCAATTTCTTCATTAAAAAAATTATACTGCTGCTACTACTACTACTGCTTACCATAGTATTGTTTACTGTTTTGTGGATTTAATAACACCACACAGTGTCTACTACACAGACCATACATAAATAAATCCAGCTAGCCAAACTTCCCAATATTTTGTGTTTATTCATTCAATACAGTCTTTCTAATACATTAATTGAGATCTTGACTTACACATCAGAATCTTGGCTAAAGCTCAATTTAGTAGCTCCTTATCTTTTTGTTTTCCTAAAAGGAAATGGCATTCTTCCCCCAAAGAATCAAATGAACATGAGACTTTAAATGAAGTTGAAGAATTCATTCCAGTTCAATAACTGTCCTTTTAAATTTCCATTATGTGCTAAGCACAGTGTCCTAAAAGGCAAATTTCCACCTGGCAAAGGTTGAAGAAAAGCCAAATTTAAAAGGCTACTATAATTAGAACTTTTGCTAATGGCACTTAAACTGATTAATGTCCGATAGTACCTACTCTACCAAAGCATATTTTTTAAGCAGTTATACATTTATATTAAATTAAACATTCGTTGAATAAATGAGCTTATGTAGAAGTGTTTCCATGTGGCTCTTGGAGTTAATTCCGTAATGATATGGCCAGTGTCGCTGAGGGCCTTCTCCCGTACTATTTTCTCTGTGTGGAATGTTTATTGCATTCCTTCTCACATGGGTGGCTTTTTTCTTATCATTCAGAGTAGTCTTCTGTGGCCATTCTCCCCAAGGTGGGTCCTAGTCTCAGCCCCTCTCTCCTACCACCCCACTGCATATTTTTCATGGTACATAAAATAATACCATTGAAATAATACTGTTTATTTGTGAGTTGCTTATTGTCTGTCTCTCCCACTAGATCTCAAGCTCCATGAGAGCAGGGACCTTGTCTATATGATTCACTGTCTGTATTATTTTTCTGTTTAAATTTAGCAGCTTAAAACAACACATTTATTATCTCACAGTTTCTGTGGGTCCAGAGTCCATGCATAGATCAGCTGGGTCCTCTGCTCAGGGTTTCACCAGACAGAAATCAAGGTGTCGGCCAGGCTGCAATCTCATCTGAGACTCTTCTGAGCTCATTCAGGTTGCTGGCAGAATTCAGTTTCTTGTGGTTGTAGGACTTCAGTCTCCTTTTCCTTGTGGGCTGTCAGTTGGTAGGATGTTTTCAGCTTTGAGAGGCTGCCCAGGATTCTAGCCAGGAGACATTCCCACAACATGACAGTTTATTTCTTCAAGGTCACCAGGAGAGTCTCTGACCTCTAGATATTCTTTTAAGAGATCACCTGATTATAGCAGGCCCACCTAGGATAATCTCCTTTTGATTAAATCGAGTCAACTGATCTAGGAACCTTAATTACACTTGCAAAATCTCTTCATTTTTGCCACAGAGTGTAACTTTATTTAATTATTTTTTAAATTTTGTATATTTTTTAATTTTAAACTTTTTTTTAACATTTTTTATTGATTTATAATCATTTTACAATGTTGTGTCAAATTCCAGTGTTAAGCACAATGCTTCAGTCATTCATGGACATATACACACTCATTGTCACATTTTTTTCTCTGTGAGCTACCATAAGATCTTGTGTATATTTCCCTGTGCTATACAGTGTAATCTTGTTTATCTATTCTACAATTTTGAAATCCCAGTCTATCCCTTCCCACCCTCCACCCCCCTGGCAACCACAAGTCTGTATTCTCTGTCTATGAGTCTATTTCTGTCCTGTAGTTACACTTTGTTTTTGTTTGTTTGTTTGTTTTTGTTTTTGTTTTTGTTTTTTAGATTCCACATATGAGCGATCTCATATGGTATTTTTCTTTCTCTTTCTGGCTTACTTCACTTAGAATGACATTCTCCAGGAGCATCCATGTTGCTGCAAATGGCATTATGTTGTCGGTTTTTATGGCTGAGTAGTATTCCATTGTATAAATATACCACATCTTCTTTACCCAGTCACCTGCTGATGGACATTTAGGCTGTTTCCATGTTTTGGCTATTGTAAATAGTGCTGCTATGAACATTGGGGTGCAGGTGTCATCCTGAAGTAGATTTCCTTCTGGATACAAGCCCAGGAGTGGGATTCCTGGGTCATATGGTAAGTCTATTCCTAGTCTTTTGAGGAATCTCCATACTGTTTTCCACAGTGCAGCCACTGTGGAAACTGCATTCCCACCAGCAGTGTAGAAGGGTTCCCTTTTCTCCACAGCCTCTCCAGCACTTGTCATTTGTGGACTTTTGAATGACGGCAATTTTGACTGGCGTGAGGTGATACCACATTGTAGTTTTGATTTGCATTTCTCTGATCACATAGTGTAACTTAATCAGAGAAGTGACATCTTATCTTACTCACAGTTGCTGCCTGCACTCACGGGGAGGGGGTTATGCTGGCAGGAACACCAAGAGTGGGAATCCTGGGGCCTGGCTTATAATTCTGCCTACCAGATTGTTGTAGCCCCAATACCTAGAAGAGCATCTGATACCAAGTAGATATTTAGTTCCTACTTATGAATAAATGAACTAATCAATGCTAGTGAAGCAAGAACCAAGAAATCAGTGAGAAGTTAAACTATTGGCTCTGTGTTCAGATGTATGTTTATAATATCCTTTGTTGAATTCGAAACAGTCATGTCGTTTGATTTAATTTACTTTCCTCCCTAAGGGGCCTGTGACTCTAACATGATATAAAAGAAATCAAACAGTATTTGTTGTATTGTATGAGCAAAGTTTCTGTAGTATAATGAATTATTTTGCCCAGCAAGCCTATGCAGATTAAACCATTAAACCTAAGGACGCTAGAGTGGCTTGCATGAGGAAGCCCAGAACATCGTTAGCAAATCAGGAATAATTGAGATTAGAACTTGGACTTCTGCTGTCTGTTGTTTAGCATTTAATACTGCACTGCTTCCCCAAAATCAGAGAAGAAGGAGACATTTTCACTTCTAGGAAAAATGATTTAAAATCAAATTCAGAAAGATGTTGTCCAGCCGTATCTAAGATACTATGCTGTGAAATGACCCTCTCAAGGAAAAGTCAGCAGTCTCATTACATGAGACATAAACTGCAGGGCTGAGGCAGGCATAGGATAGTGTATTAATCTGCTTGGGCAGCCACAACAAAATACCACAGACTGGGTGGTTTAAACAACGGACATTTGTTTTCTCACAGCTCCGGAGGCTAGAGGCCCATGATCAAGGTGCTAGAGAATTCTGTTTCTGGTGTGAGCTTTCTTCCTGACTTGTAGACCAGCATCCTCTTGCTGTGTCTTCCTACGGTCCCTCCTCCGTGCCTGCCCTTTGGGAACGAGAGGAAGCTCTGCTCTCTCTTCCTCTTCTGGTAAGGACATCAATCCTATCGAATTAGGGCCCCACCCTTATGACCTCTCTTAACCTGATTACCTCTTTAAAGGCCTTATCTCCAAATACAGTTGAGGTGTTGCGGATTAAATTGAATTGCAGCTAATAAACTCTCTCACACTGGGGGTCGGGGCTTCAGCCCCATGGACTTGGGAGGCGCCCTTCAATCCATGACAGACAGCCTAGGAAGTTGAGGGGGGACACAGGGAGCCAGCTAAGCAGAGCAAGTAAGAGCTCAGGTTTTGAATTGGGGTCACTTGCATCTGATTTCCAGCTCTACCTCTTGCTTGCATCAGGGGCAAATCCAATTTTTGTGGGCCCTGGATCTTATATATACAATTTCAGAAGCCCCTTGGAAGGGGCTCGTGCAAACAAGAGGCTCTGAAGCTGGAAGTTAATTAAGTTGGCAGCAAGTTTGCTGCAACTTGCTGTACAGCTAAGCCTTTGTATTACTAAACCTCTCTGAGCTTCGATTTCCTCAGATGCAATATGGAGATAATAATTATTATATTTAACTTGTGGGGATGTCAAAGGATTAAATTAAATTGCAACTAGTAAGCTCTCCTTGCTAGGTGTTATTATTGTTATCTTTATTGTTATCGTCAATCTCATGGTCATATTCAGCTCCTTCCTTTTACAAACGAGGAAATACACAAAAAACTGTTCCATGACTTGCCCTACACCAAACAACCAGGTAGCTGGAGACCGAGCCAGAGGAATCCCTCCGGACCCCTGATCTATCTCTTTCTTTGGCTCTGTGGAGATGGTCTTCTGCACTTTCCTGTCCCAGTATTCATACTCCTAAAGAGATCTAAATAGCGGATACTCATTTGGTTGAATGTAAGCTTTATTTTCATTTTTATCTACATCTGGTGGGATTGAGAGCTATGAAATAAAAAACTATATTCATTAAATCTAAACTTTTATCATTTCTCCTTGGAAGGCTAAGTTTCCATCTGCATTTGGGATGAAATGATGACTTGGAAACAAAGAAGTTTCTGTGTCATCTCATCTGGGAGTGATTCCCAAGTTCCCACATGCACAGATTTTGTCAGGGACATTAGAAGATTTAGATTTTCCTGGGAAAAGTCCAAGGAGTCAGTCCCATGGGCTTCAGTCTGCCCCTTGGAAGTACATCCTGGATGACAGAACAGCTCTTCTCCATTCCTCTCACAGCCCTGCGGACGTGAGAATCTTTCCATGTTATCTTGACTCTGGCAAAATTCTGTGCTTCAGAGCTGGTTTTAACACTTGAAAGTACAGATCATGTTAATTCCCAAGTACCTGAACATTTTTTTTTTTCAGTGACCCATCATGTATGTTCTAGCTTGCTTGTCAGGGTTGGGCAGTCTCAGTATGACTGGTATTGGAGCAAAGATGCTCGTCGTGGAGGATAAGCAGTATTTGACTTAGGGCTCTAAATCTCTGGCTTCTGTGTCTGAACGAACAACAACAACAAAATACAACCCGGTAGTAAATACCCTTCTCATTTTTCTCATTTTCAAATGTGGCACATTTATAGAGTTTTGGTGAAACTATCAAAACAAACTATGTAGCAGTTTAATAGAGTCTGCAGATGTTTAGGACATGGATCAGCGTAGGTTTTCCTGGCTCTGCCACTGGCCACAATAAACATAGGTAAGTTATTTAACTTGAGGTCCTTATGTATGTAAAAATAATAAAATAAACTTTTTAAAGTTCCTAGAGTGAAAAATGTCACTTATCTACAAGGAGGCTATGATGGTCTTACGGTTTTTATCATCATTAATATATCCCTCAGAAATGATCTTGCTAATGTTGTATGACTAGAAAACCAGGGCTAAGTTTTACTTTAGGATCTTCATGAGGACACTCCTGGTTTGTCCACCAGATCTGCTGTCTGTTAAACAGCTGGGAACATAGAGTAAAACAGGTCAGTTAGGAGAAGTGTAGTGGTGGCCAAGCACATCTACCAAGGGACCTCTCCCCTTCACTTCTCCATCCTCTTTCAAAATTTATTTTGCTGAGTTATAGTCAGTTTACAATGTTGTCCATCCTTTCAGATGCGTAATGGAGAGGCTGATGGACACTTCCTCTGGCTCTGGCCTTTCCTAACCCCCGGCCTGCAGGCCCTCCGCTCTGCTGGTTTCCGGCAACCACACCAGCATCCTTCAGCTTCAGTCTCACATCCCTGTTTACACTTGCTCCTCAGCATCCCAGCATCTTCCGTCTAGTCTAAGTCCCTTTTTGGGCCCCACCTTATTTAGAAGAGCTTCTTAAAGGTATCAGGGCCAAATTTATCTGCCCTATTTTTTTGTTTGTTTGTTTTAACGCCTTGTAATATCTTAAGTTAAAGAGTTATTAAGGTGTAACATTCCTGTAGACATAAGAGAAGACGCTTGATCATGATGACTGCCAGTCCGCTTTGCAAACTCTTTTTGTATAATATAGGAAGATGCAGTGATTGATTTCTTGGTCAGTAACACATCAAAAACAATTAAAAAAAAAT
The DNA here is from genome assembly GCF_048773025.1 of Camelus bactrianus. Classification (NCBI taxonomy): domain Eukaryota; kingdom Metazoa; phylum Chordata; class Mammalia; order Artiodactyla; family Camelidae; genus Camelus; species Camelus bactrianus. Next base: position 85,162,732 of record NC_133543.1, on the reverse strand, counting down.
CTACGTGGATTCAGATACTATCTTCTACCAAGGCTTCTCATTTGATCCCCATCACCACATTAGCTGTGTGCTATTATTTGCCAGCCTGGGACGGAGTACTTCTCAGTATTTATGAGCAGAGTATTGGGTCTAGGAACAATATCTTCTCAGGTTTGAACTTAGAATAGTCATTCTCAATAATCATATCATTTATTCAACAAGTATGTGCCAGGCACTGTTCTAGGTGCTTGGGATGAATCAGCCAACAAAGATAGAACAACAACAACAACAAAAAAGATCCCTGCCCTCATGGGGATGGTTTTTCGTTTAACATGTTTATAAAAACAGAGGTGGTTTTCTTTGTTTTTTTGTTTTTTGTTTTTTTGAAGTATGGTTGGTTTACAATAATGTGTTAATTTCTGGTGTATAACAGTGATTCAATTATATACATATATGAATCCCTTTTTGTATTCTTTTTCATTATAGGCTATTACAAGGTATTGAATATAGTTCCCTGTGCTAACTACTATTTGTAAAATAGCTAAACAACAGGGTCCTACAGGTGGCTTTCTTTAGCTGCTTGCACCCCTGCATTTTGCATTTGTATAGGAAAGAGCATGCCTCCCAGCAAAGTGAAAGTTATGTCACAGGCTGATTTTTCAAACAGGTTGGGCTTTGGCAGGCTTCTCTTGAAACGTGCATGTGAGATACCTTTGCTTCTCCACAATCCCAGTGTGACACACCTTTCAACTGGGGCAGCGTTGTGCCACCAGTTGTGAAATGCTGCAGTCCCAGCTCAGGTTCGCATAAGCAACATGTGATCAGTGTTAGCCAGAACCACCAGCAGAGTTTTCATTTATTTTTCTTTTGCAAGACAGAGTTCAAGAACAGTTAAATAAAACAAAGTTCACTGTAACATTTCCAAAAGTAGTAACTGCTATTTGACTATCTTCAGTGGTAAGAGTAAGAAGTTTAGGAGTAGGCTTTAGATAAAGCATGGAGAATTGTCATCACTTAGGAGATTTGGAAAGTAAATAATTATTCTTGGGTTAAAAGAAGACTATTAACACTCACAGGACAGAAATCAGCATGGATTGTGTGTGTGTATGTGTATGTGTGTGTATCTTAGGGAACAGGGGAAATGTGATACATGAGCTGTAAGGTATTCCCTGACTTCAGAACCAGTAATCTCTCTGATGCTTCGTCAATGCACAAGATGCCTCCTGAGCTGAATTTTAAAACCTCTGAATTTGCTGAAACAGTTGTAAAATCACACAAAGAAAGACAGTTTACAACTCACTGCAAATCAAAGGAGGCTTCTATATGTTGTTTGTTCTAGCAGGCATGGAGAAATGTACTGAACTTGTGAAATATGCTTTTGATAACCCATTAACAAAATCTGCCTGGTTTACAACCTTCTACCTTCCAAACTCCCATTTTCCCGTCTTACCCCCATATCAGAGAGAGTTAAAAGCTCACCGCCAGGAGCGTGGACGAGGCGGCCTTCAACACGGGCTGTGATAGCTCACTGAGTGCACCTGGGCTTGTTCCTGGTTAGCTCCTCCACGTCCCCACTCCCGACATCAGAACTGATTTCCATCAGCTCTCATGTGCCTGAAAAATTTCTTTCAAGGCAGTTTCCTGTTCTAACACATCCCAGGCGGATTTCCCCCAGGGGGTGTGAGGCAACATTAGATTGTGACTGTGATAAGATACTCCCCTGTTGGAAGAGTTTTGTATGACAGGCAGCACGTTACATCTGTTGTTTTCCTCATATAGGGTGTATTTCACACGGAATGATACTGGAACACAACCCAGGACTCCGCCTTAACTCCCCTGCAGTCTTGTACTTCCTCCTCCTCAGTGATGGCAGATCCTGAAACACTTAGTGACATATGGTAGCCTATCTGTGAAGTGTGCTGCACACAGTGCATTTGCTTTCTGACTCTGGAGTGTTGTATTTCATTTTGGGGCATCATGTTTTTTAAAGGGATATTGACAAGCTGGAACTCAGCCCCAGAGACACTTTTTGGAAGCAGGTAGGAGAAAAAATAATTACATCCATGTATGCATAACTAGTACCTGAGCAGAAGAGGGCTCTAAGAATGGTGACGAGTCAGCAAAGTGCTGTGAGAAACCATTTAAAAAGAACGGGAGGTTTTCAGCCTAGAGAGATTGATTATTTACTTATTTTTTGCAGGAAGGTGGTGGCTGTGATCCAAATGTTTGAAAGGCTATCATGTGAAAGTGCAAATTATTTTTTCTTTTTCCATTTAGTTCAAGTCAGCAGAACTAGGATCAGTATGTGGGATTCATGGGTAAACAGATTCTTATTCTATGTAAGGAAGATCATTTTGCTTATTAGCGTTGGGCCATGATGGAATATATATGTGCAAGCAAAAGACACAAGATCTTGTAAAGAGGATTCCTATACTGAATAAGTAGGTCAGATCTGTGAAGATTTCTTCCAATTCAAATATTCCATACTTTCCTGAATTAGGAGTTTCTTGTTCAGTTTTCATTTTGACAGAGGATTGATAAAGTTTTGATAGAACTTTTTTCTTCCTACATCCCTTAATAGGATAAGATAATTGAGCCAACTAAGCTATTCCATGGTTTTAACAAAGTTAGTCTTACATCACTTTTTTTGAGTTCTTTTCCCTTTTGGAGCACATAATTACAACATCAGCTGAGTATCCATTGGAGCCTCATTATAGCCTAAACAACCTCCTAAGATTTTAACTGAGCTTTGGTATCTGGTGACTCCCCTGCTTATAGGGTTAACCTGTGGATTTCCCTCCCTCAGTATCCATCACCATTCCCTCTCAGTTTCCACCTCCCCTGCTGCATGCAGTCTCCAAAGTTCCGTCAATCAAAGATCCTGGCCTTTTCCAGGCGAGGGCATGGAGGGCTGAGCCACACTTGGCCAATCAGAGTCTCTCTTGGGAAGTGACACAGGGACCGAGAGAGGCTGGAGCTGATTGTTTCACAGCTGTGAAGGGAACGTCCTTCAGTTCTTGTTTCCTGGATCCCCACGCAGGTGTCAAGTTGGTCTCACAAGTGGCATGTTTTTGTTACGTAGCCACATGCTTGATTGTTAAATGAGGAATGTATATCAAGATTTGGAGTGTGACCTTGTTTCCAGTGGGAAGGAAACATGATATGCGGTGTGTACAATTAAGCATCTTTTGGGGAGAGATTTCCACAGGCTCGTTTAACTGGAGGCCTTAGGGTGTGAGAATTGCTGCTTCCTGAAGTGCTGGAAAGTTAAGGTCAGATGCTGGCTGTATTTCAAGTTCTGAGACAATACCAGCCGATTTCAAAGCTGGTGTTTGTGTGTGCGTGCATATGTGTGTGTACAGAACTGGGGAGGAAAGGCAGCCTCTAAAACTGCGTTTTGAAAGATGCCAAAACACTGAGCCACATATTTGTATGGGAAAGATCTGTGTGTTTGGATGAAACCTGTCTCTTCTCACAAACACAAGGCACAGAGAGGCATGACTCCTCTTGCCCTGCTTTTGAACTTTTGTTCACAGTAAGCAATTTCCCTCACCTTGGCTATGGAACTTCCTGTTGTAGTGAAATTCATGAGCACAGTGACCTGGCAAGAGAATGATGGAAAGAAGGGGCGTGTTGGACTAGATTGCATTTTTCCTGAACACTCTGAAATATCAGGATGTATGGAACATGAGTCATCACTTTCTGTTGGGAACTGTTACGACCTTTACAGAGTAGGTCCCGTTCCTCCCAAGCTGGGCTTCCTCACACCCCAGTGCATGACAGTAAAAGGGCAAATCCTAGGGAGGCAGAGGCATATTCGCGTTTTTTTCTTGCAATGTTACACATTATTGTTTTCCGACACACTTTGCTTCACATGATGGTACTAATGGTGGGAAGGAAGGTCAAGTTTGATGGGAGACTTGCCTGGTCTGCCTTTCATGACTTTTCAGACTCAGGTTGGGGAAATCCTGGGGCCCATTAGACTCAGGACGGTGGATAAGGGGAGGAAGGTCTCTCTGAGGGGTTGGGAAAATCATTATAAGGGAGGCCCCTTAGGGAAAAGGCCACATTCTAGACTGAATCCCAACCCCTTCACAGACTAGAACTTGATGTGATAAAAGTACTACAACAATGTTCTGGCCAGGGCCATCTAGCAGAGGACCACTCAGTTCTACAGCTGTGCCGGCTCCGAGGGTGTCACGGTTTGACTGATGATGTCAGTAGAGAAATCTGAACTATCAAGAAGAGTTTATGTTGCATTCCTATACTCTTAAGAATCTGGGAATTGGGGTGTGGCGTCAGGGAGCAAGCCAGGAAAATGCCCTGAAAAATTAAGTTTGTATAGGAGGACTTGGCCGTGGAAGAGCCCACCTGGGTCAGCCCCATCTTTTATTCTGCAGGAATACTTCATCTTTCTAAAATCATTTGGAAATGCAGAAATCTACACAGTGAGTTTTTCTTTTCTAAAACTTATACCTTTAAGGCTTCTGACCACTTTTGACTTTAATCTTTCTAAAGTGAGTTACACACTTCTTTGCTTTCTTAAAAGATTTGGTTAAGATAATATAACATTTCCATTTTTCTGTTTACTGTCAGATGCTTGGCTGTCACTTCTCATGGCTGCCACTCCTGCCTCTAATGGACTTTCTCCCCATGACTAATTTGCCGCTTTTAAATGGCAGTGGCTAAAAATTCAACATGGATAAGCTTAGAAATTTTGATGATATATGTCTTTGAATGGAACAGAAGAAACTCTTAAGTTAAGAGCATGAACTTTAGTGGAATGAGTTTGGTGACATGCGTTGTCTCATCTTGGAGACCTTTAACGACGTTTCTCAGAGGACCTGTTTTTGTCCATCTTTGGTTCTCAGTGGTGTCTTAGACATTTGAAGTTACCAGATAAGTGACCCTCAGATAACTAAGGACTTTTCTTCAAAGGTCAGAAAAAGAATCAAAGATATCTATCGCCCAACTGGGAGTTGGGGGCAGCCGCAGAATAGGTGGCAAAGTCATTTAAATTCAACAGCTTGATCGCTATTCCCATGCTGACTTTCTCCGAGTGAATGCAGAGGAATCTTCCATAGTGAAGATGTGCCAGCGTGAGGAGAAGCAGGAGACAGCTCCTAAAGATGCTGCATACTGGGAACAGGCTGGAAGTGCAGTGTTTGGATTTCACAGCCAGAACGGGGAGGAGGCTTCTGCAGAGGGCTGCTGGTGGACTCTGTGACCGTGACTGAGAGGTAGCACTCTGGGTTGTTAACTGAGCCATCTATGAAACTGTGAGTGATCTGTTCTTTGGTGCTGTATTTATCAAGAACTCAAATGCCCTGTAAGGCTTAAAGCATCCAGGAGCTGGGAAAAAGCCCCCTTCCCCGCTGGCAACTCTTTTATTTTAGACTACGGACACTAAGCGGGTGAGAACAAGCCTGTGCCCTGGGATGAGTCGGCACGAGAACCCAGAGTCTGACCACAAAGCCAGTGGCATTTGTTCTTATACCATAGTGCTTTTAAATGTAAAACGTTGTGGTTGCAACCAAAGGTTTTTCCAGTAGGAGCAAGTCTATTACTAGTTTCCTGGTATCAAAATCCTGATAGGTGATTTTTCACCTTCAAGCAAAAGATGGCAATTGAGCATCTACGGTAAATGGCCAAATGATTTAGAAAAGTTGTTTTTATCTTTTTTATCTATCAGTAGATGGCAGGAGATACCATCAAATCAAGAGTTTAAAAGGAAAGAAAATGATAGAATTCAGTCTTTGTTCCTTGTATTACCTGGAAAAATTGGTATCTAGGGGAGTCAGTGTGCTATTATGTTGGTACCTGGGGAGACAGTATTTTTGAATATGGATTTGAGTTCAGTGATTAGTTTCCTGACTAATCTGGAAAGATTACAGTTGGTTTAAAACAACAGTCAAATGTTGGAAGTCAATTTACTCTCTTTTGAAGAGACACCTGGAGAAATGATTCATCACTCATGTTGCTAGGATTAATTGGGCATTACAATTGTGTTAAGTGGATTCACACACCATGTAAAAATCTAGGAGCTTTTCCTATTTCCTTCCTTCCTTCCTTCCTTCCTTCCTTCCTTCCTTCCTTCCTTCCTTCCTTCCTTCCTTCCTTCCTTCCTTCCTTCCTTCCTTCCTTCCTTCCTTCCTTCCTTCCTTCTTTCCTTCTTTTCTTTGCAAAGAAGAGAGAAAATAAAGCTAGTTAACCTCAACGTGGGTTAGGGAAGTCCAGCATCCTAACTGGCTTAGTCTCAGATTATACAGATAGAGCACTATAATTAAAACAATACTAACTAAACACCAGGATGTTTTCCACATGCCTTAATTGACTCTGGCCCTGTGAGCTGATGATTTTCATCAAGATTAAATTTGATTTTACTTATTAGTTTCTCTGAAGTGCAGACTTATCTTAGAAGCACTGGACCCTTGGTTCCCTTATTTGGAGATTACAGAAAGGTGACGTAAGATGGAATTTTCAAGAACTGAAAATTTCAGTCATTATGTGTGTTGTTCCTTTTTAATCTACTGGTCACACTTAACAGTATGATTCTTCTCAATGATTCTAGTATTTGAATCTGCTACCTTAATATTATTTTTTAACTCTTTCACCATTTGAATCTTATTTCTTAGAACACTGTGAAGAAAAAGCCTCAATCTTTTTATTGATTTTTTTTTCTTTCTTTGACAATAATTTAATTGAAAACCATCTGTAAGTTGGGAAGGCCAACTGCAACAGCGTTCACATGGGGATCACTAGGTCTAACATCTATCTTGGTTAATGTGGAGCTGGAAATCACCATGGTGTGGCCCAAATGGCTCCCAGGTCGGGGCTGTGCGCTGGAGAGAGCATTCGACCCTGGAAAACAAAAGTGGAACTGGATTTCATTTTAAGAGAGTCCTGCAACAGACTCATAGACATAGAATACAAACTTGTGGTTGCCAAGGGGGCGGGGGGTGGGAAGGGACAGACTGGGGTTTCAAAATGTAGAATAGATAAACAAGATTATACTGTGTAGCACAGAGAAATATATACAAGATCTTACGGTAGCTCACAGCGAAAAAGAAAGTGACAATGAATATATGTATGTTCATTTATAACTGAAAAATTGTGCTCTACACTGGAATTTGACACAGCATTGTAAAATGACTATAACTCAATAAAAAAAAGTTAAAAAAAAAAAAAAAGAGAGAGCCCTGCTAATTTTCCTTGTAACTATCTCCACTAGGAAACATCTTTTTATCAAAACTACATTATGTCCTCATTTTTTAAAAAAAAATCCAAACTGTGACCAGTACCAAAATATCTTGTCAAGGACTATAAAAAGCAGTCTGTCCAATCTCTGTGGTATGTCGCCTGAAATCCCCACACTTGTCAGTCAGTCAGTGTTACCAAGCTTAGCACTGTGCTGTTGCACTGTTGGAGATGCTCTGTTGGGTCAGGGTATGGATCTCTAGGTGGGGCATGGAGTACCCTGAACACCCTTTGTACAGTGATTTTGTAATTGATTATATCCTGTAAATGTAGTATTCTATTTATTCTATTTTTCAGGAACACCCCTTCTACACGCCAAAATGACAATAAATTACACGTCCACCCTATTCACTGGTTGTCTGCTTCTCCTTACTTCCCTTTCAAATGACTCCACCTTCCTGTTTTGTGTGCACCATTATCTACTGAGATCATTTGCTAAGGTGCATGTTATATCTCATCAAATCTTCCCCATAGAAATTTGTTTACAGCAAAGAATCTTACCAATTATTTCACATAAGTTATAAATAACTAATAAATGACACATAAGGTACTACCTCTCTTAAATATATGCTGATTTTAATAGAAAACTAACTTTCAAAGCCAAAGAAGTACATCTCTAACCAGATAATTGTGAAGCACTATGAAGAGTCTGAGACTTGTAAACAATCAAGTTCACCTGTCACAGTTTCATGGATATAGGTCAGGGATGAAGGACAATTTATTACTCACAGTGATATTAATAGCTAGATAGTGGCCCTGATTCTCACAGGGTGGTGTGAAGAAGGCTGAATGACACTGGCACATGCAATGAGTTGTATTACAGGTGGGGAATCCATAAGGTGGTGAACCCAAATCTTTTGTAATGGACAGTAAGCATGTTTGGTCTTTGCTGTGGAGGGAGATACTGTACACTCCAAGGCTCTTCACTAAACAAACACTATAGAGAAGACAGTCAAGAATAAAGAAATGCAGAAAACTGAGAGACCTGTGGAGATTTGTCTCCCAACAGTAATTCCAGATCAATGAAAGGACAGTGAGAAGTCATTTGTGGAATTTATTTTTGGCAAAGTTTAAGCCTTACTAGAGGCAGTCAAATAGCTTGCTTGTATATGAGTCTGACTTCAGTTTTCCAAATCTTCCCAGGAAGCAAGTACAAGCGCACCTTGGAGATACTGCAGGTTCAGTTTCAGATCACCACCATAAAAGATCACAATGAAGCAAGTCATACATATTTTTGGTTTTCCCAGTACATATTGAAGTTATGTTTATTCTATACTGTAGTTTATTAACTGTGCAATAGCAATATGTCTAAAAAAACACTATATATATATACCTTCATTAAAAATACTTTATTTCTAAAAAATGCTACATATCATCTGAGCCTTTAGTGAATTGCAGTTTTTGCTGGTGGAACATCTTGTCTTGCCTCTATGTTAATGGCTGCTGACTGGTCAGGGTGAAGGTTAGCTGTGATAATTTTCTAAAATAAGACAACAATGAAGTTTGTTACATTAGTTGACTCTTCTTTCAGTAACAATCTCTGTAGTATACAATGCTGTTTGATAACATTTTACCTACTTCTTTTAAAACTGGAGTCAGTCCTCTCAAATCCTGCCTCTGAATCTATCAACTAAGTTTATGTAATAATATTCTAAATCCTGAATCTTTACAGCATCTTCACCAGGAGTATATTCCATCTTAAGAAACCACTTTCTTTGCTCATCCATAAGAAGCAACTCCTCATCCCTTAAACTGTTTGCAACAATTCAGTCCCATCTTCAGGCTCCACTTCTTTTATTTATTTATTTTTGCTTTTTTGTTATTTATTTATTTATTTGGGGGGGGGTGATTAGGTTTACTTACTTACTTATTTTTAAAGGAGGTACTGGGGATTGAACCCAGGACCTTGTACATGCTAAACATGCGCTCTACTACTTGAGCTATTATCTCTCCCCTTCAGGCTCCCCTTCTAATTTTAGTTCTCTTGCTCTTTCCACCTTGTCTACAGTTACTTCCTCCACTGAAGTCTTGAACCCCTCAAAGTCATCCAGGAGGGTTTAAATCAACTTTTTCCAAACTCCTGTTATTGTTAGTATTTTGACCTCTTCCCATGAATCACAGATGTTGTTAATGGCATCTAGAATAGTGAATCCTTTCCAGAAAACTTTCAGTTTACTTTGTCCAGATCCATCAGAGGAATCACTATCTATGGCAGCTATAGCCTTATGAAATGTCTTTCTTAAAGGATAAGATTTGAAAGTCAAAATTACTGTTTGATCCCTGGGCTGCAGGATGGATGTTCTGTAGCAGGCATGAAAACAATGTTAATCTTATTATACATCTCCATCAGAGCTCTTGGGTGACCAGGTGCATTGTGAGTAGCAATAATATTTTGAAAGGAATCTTCCTTTCTGACCAGTAGCTTTCAATAGTGGGCTGAAAATTTACAGTAAACCTTGTTGTAAACAGATGTGCTGTCGTCTAGACTTTGTTGTTCCAAGCAGAGTAGATTGAGCATAATTCTTAAGTGCCCTTGAATTTTCAGAATGGTAAATGAGCATTGATTTCAGCTTAAAGTTACCAGCTGCATTAACCCTCGGCAAGAGAGTCAGCCTGTAATTTGAAGCTTTGAATCCAGGCACTGACTTCTCCTCTCTGGCTATGAAAGTCCTAGATGGCATTTTCTTCTAATATAAGGCTGTTTCATCTGCATTGAAAATCTGTCGTTTGGTGTAGTGACCTTCATCAGTGATCTGAGCTAGAGCTTCTGGATAACTTGCTGCAGCTTCTACATCGCACTTGCTGCTTCACCTTGCACTTTTATGTTATGGAGGTGGTTTCTTTCCTTAAACCTTATGAACAGTATCTGCTAGCTTCCTCACCTCTTTCAGCCTTCACAGATTTGAAGCGAGTTGGGACCTTGCTGTGGATTAGGCTTTGGCTTAATGAAATGGAGCTCGTTTGATCGTCTATCTATACCACTCAAACTTGCTCCACGTCAGCAATAAGACTGTTACTCTTTTTTTGTCATTTGTCTGTTCACTGGAGTGGCACTTTCATTTTCTTTCAAAAACTTTTCCTTTGCATTCACAGCTTGCGTAACTGTTTGGTTCAAGAGGCCTCCATTTCAGCCTAGCTCAGCTTTCTATATGCCTTCTTTCCTGAGCTTAAGTGTTTCTAGCTTTTGATTTTAAGTGAGAGGCGTGTGACTCCCCTTTCACTTGAGTTCTTAGAGGCCATTATAGCATTATTAATTGGCCTAATTTCAGTATTGCTATGTCTCAGGGAATAGGGCAGCCCGAGGAGAGGGAGAGAGATGGGGGAACTGCAGGTCAGTGGGGCAATCAGAACACACACATATAATGATTAAGATTGCCTTCTTATATGGGCGAGGGTCATGTTGCCCCAAAACAATTATAAAAGTAACATTGATTGCTTATCCCAGATCACCATAATAAATACAGTAATGATGAAAAAGTTTGAAATATTAAGACAAGAATTACCAAACTGTGACACAGTCATGACACAGAAATGAGCAAATGCTGTTGGATATGGTGCCAGTAGACTACCTCAACATACGGTTGCCACAGACCTTCAATTTGTAAAAAAACTCAGTATCTGCAAAGTACAATAAAGTGAAGCACAACAAAACCAGGTGTGCCTGTATATGTCTATCAGTAAATATATAAATAATATCTTATTTTTTCCTGCTGATAAGAGTAATGCATTATTATAAAAAATGAAGAAAAGTATTAAAAAAAGTGTAAAAATTATTTATAATCTCATTACTCAGAGGTAATTGCTATTAAAATACTGGTCTTTTTTAATACCTTAATGCATATTTAGTTTTCATACAAAATGAGAGCATGTTATGTACAGTGCAGTATCTTGCTAGTTTTCCTTTTTACACATTGAAAACAGTGCTTCAGTCATGAAAAGTTTTTTAAATTATGATTTAAAAAATAATTGCATCATACTTGATATAGATATACCAACTTTTAACACTGTTCCTTCACTGTCAGAAAATTTGGTACCAAATACTGTTGTGACAAATATTCTGGGACATAAATGCCTTTCAGTGCTTTCAGCTAGATTCCTATAAGTATTGTTGGGCTAATGTGTCTAATTTTTTGTTTTTAAGTTTCTTGTTTGCTTTTGCCGGATTGCTTTCAAGAAATATTACATCAGTTTCTATGCATGGCAGAGTCTACGAGATTGCTTTTCTTCCCATATGGTTGTCACTGTTGAGTGTTTTACTTTAAAGAATATCTTAATAAGATAGCTGAAAATTGTTATTTTTTACTTAGTATTTCTGTTACTGAGGAGGAAATATTTTCTTTTATGTTAATTGGTTACCTATATTTGTTCTTTTAGGAATTATTTATTCATGTTCTTTGCTCATTAGTCTAGTAATATTTTAGTATTTTTCTGACTAAGGAAGATACTCTTCCATGTAACATTTTGTGTACTAGAACTTTGTCAAATAGTTCCTCAATATATTATTTTTTAATGTGCTAATGCTCTTTTTAGACATTTGAAAGTGAAAAATAATCCAGTAAAATAATAACCGTCATCCATATGATTTGTTCTGTTGTTTAGATATACTTACCCATTCAGGGGCTTGAATATTTACTCTATTTTTTCAGGTATTTTATATTTTACTTGTACGTTTAATTTTTCACATCGATACTTCTGAATACACTTTGATATGTGATATCAGCAAGGACATTTCCTTCCCTAAAAAGCCAATTTCCTCAATGGTGAGTGAGCTATAGTCCTTATTCAATTACTTGTGGTGCTTTCTTGAGCATGTACTAAATGTAAAATTTTAGAATGTCTATAAAATTTATTCTTGGAAAAATATTCTTCTCTCTCCTCACAAATGTGTTATTGAAGGACAGTCTTGTTTTGGATACAGGCTACAGGTTATTGATGCTCATCTCTTAAGGACTGGCATAGATATATTAGAAATATTTTATTTCACATATTGATAAGAACAAATAAAGTGACCTAAGACCAATTATAACTCCAACATATGCCCTAAAAGTTCAAAAGAAATATTTTCCAAAATTTAAGAAAATATTTAAAAGGTAAAATATATCATGATTTTTTCCAACAATCTTGCATTTTTAATCTTTTGGGATTTTTGAGGAGAGAAAATTAAAATCATATTCTTCTAGTTTGAAGTAATCTGCTTTAAAACTGAGTTGCTACCCACTTAGAGAGGAAAATTGCTCCTCAAGTGGCACAGTACTTTTTTTTTTCTTCCATTGTGGTGGAGTAGGGAGGATTTCCTTGAGAAACAGTTTACACTCTTTGGCAGTGATGTTCGAACGGAGGCATGGAGGAGTATGAAGGATTGAATGTTTTCCTTATTTTTTCCTCAGAGCCAAATAATAATAGGGAAAACCAGGTTTTATGCAAAATCAATGGGGGTGAGTTATTTTGACAGAAATTTTTCATCCTTCACTGATCATGTGGTGCTCCAGATAATAAATATTTTTAGCCAGTACATTGTTGGTAATTTACTAGGCAGTATAAAATAATAAAAACGCTATTAAAGTCTATAGATGAAAATACTGAAACTGGTGAAATAGAAAGTCTGTGTAATTGTTAGGTACTTTCTAGAGTTTACCTATTCTAGGTTAGTAGAAGAGAGGAACATGGTTAGTACAAGAACTGGGCATTTCCATTTCTTTTAAAATTGTCTCCCTCTGTGTCTTCCTACAAGGGTTATGCTTTTTCCCTTAAAGAAAAAACTCAGAAAAAACATCTTTTGTGACAAGTCTGGGATGTCATTTAATTTCTGTTTTATCTCTATTTTCCTCCAAATTTAGACAATGCGTTCACAACTCTACATTCAGTTGTTATTCATAAGGGTCAATACAAAAATTACATTCTTTACGGGGTACAGAAATGCTTGGGTTCATGAAACTCATTTTCAATAAAAGCAAGCTATTATTTGTTTATGCTAGTGCATCACCAGCTCCTGAAAGTTATGTTGGAGGAATTCAGCTGCCTCAGAGATGGTTGGGCTGTAAGAGTAGCACGTGCTGTGATGTTGTAGGAGTTTAAGAGGGCCTCTGGCTGGTCAGTAACGCATCACAGAGACAGGAGAGTCCCGGTAGAGAGGCAAGCACGGACTCGACCCAGGTGCGAGTTCCATCCTGGCTCTGACACTCAGCTTAAAACTTTGTGGAAGCCAGTGAAGTTCCCTCTTTTCCAATTTCCTCATTTGTAAGAGGGATAATAACTGCTATGAGGGTTACATGAGCTAATCTATGTCAAGCACTTTGAATAGTTACTCGCACAGACTAAGAACCTGATGTCAGTGTTTGTTAAATAAAATAAATTTGGGGAAGATATGAAGGTAAGAGTAGGAGAACCAGGTACATGGTATCTCCATGAGCTTGTTTGTCTGACATGAAGGATTCTGGGCTGGGGAAAGTAGAGAAAATGGGTCTCTGTAGTTCACAAAGTTTACATTCACTGCACAGAGTTACTCTGTTATTCAAGTGAAGTACCATCTCTGTGTGCAGAATGCGGGTGGGAAGGAAGACAGGAAGCTGAGGGGCAGCAAGAGAGAGACCTTAGAAAGCTGTCTCATTTGTTCTTCCTTTTATAGCTGTGATTGCTCATGTGTTTTTATTTATTTATGTATTTATCTATTGGGGGGGTAGGTTTATTTATTTTTTTAATGAAGGTACTGGGGATTGAACCCAGGACCTCGTGCATGCTAAGCGTGTACTCTGTCACTGAGGTATACCCTCCCCCTTGCTCATGTGTTTTTAAGTCATCTCAAGGTTCCTTTTGAAAGTAGGTGAGCTATGTGTTTACTTATTTAATAAAGTAAAGAAGAAGTATGAGTAAAAAATGATTAAAAATACAAGTAAGTCCTGGGCAAGGAGGTCATAGTCAGTCTGAAGAAGAAGAGGGTGTAAGGCTGCTGGGGGACACTGATACTTAGGTTGTCCACCGACTGATGGAGAAGAGGCAACGTCACACATTACCCTGAGGTTCTGGGCTCTCAGGAAAGGTAGTTATGACTAACATACAGTATTGGTAAATGTGAAGATTTTGAATAAGTAAAAACAGTTTACTTTTAATCTAAGTAGAGACATTCTCAAAATAATAGACAACATGGGAATGGGTTTAAGCAGAGAGAAGAGGAGAGGAGAGAACCCGGAGAGCCATTTTAACGTTGGGGCAGCTTTACCCTCTGCCGCAAACATCCAGAGATGTGGTGACTACAGTCTGTCACCTAAAAGGAACCATTGATGGAAATTCTGTCTTCAGTGATAACTCCTAGAAGCAGTGAAAGTATGGTTTTAAATTAAATTTGAAAATTTCCTCAAAGCTGCTCCTTCAAAGACAAATGACCCTCTTCCGTTATATCTAGTTAAATAAAATAATGGATGCAAAAGGCTTTGCAAAACAGTAACGTGCTGTATAAATGTAAGGTGTTATCATCATGTACTCTGTGTTGGAAAACATGCGGTAAAAAGAGATTATTTTTGTGAACTAAGCAGTCAAATATGGGCTGCATGACAGCACTGTGAAGTCAAGTCATAACTGATAAATGACGATGCCGGAGAGGGTTGATTAATGTGTGGATGCTAACCTTGAAGAATACCGCTAGTATAGCACTACAGGGTCTTTTGTTTTGTTTTCTTTCTCAGGCTCTTTCTTATGTAAACTATTTTTCAAAGAGTTAAAGACATGCTTATCAAACTTAATGATAAGTCTTCTAAGGGGAAGAGTAGCTCATATACATCAACCTTAGGAAGTACACTGATACATGAATAAACCAAGCTTCAGATAGCTAATAACTTGCCCAAGACTACTCATATAGTGGTAGTATTAGAGGAAAGACACTACACTTTTCAGCTAGAATAATAACTTGCCCAGTAGAATGGTGGAGCTGAGATTTGAAACGAGGCACTATGAATCCAGAGAATGTACACCTAAGCCACTTTGTTTATTATTCACTCATGTATTTAACAGACACAAAGTGCTTACACTTACAATAGGGATTGATCCGAACCTTATACAAACGTTACTCACTTAATCCCCATAACAACCTTATGCAGTAGGTGCTATTATAATTTTCACTTTATAGCTTAGAAATTGAGGCACAAGGAAGTTAAGTAACCTGCCCAAGGGCACACAGCTAGTAAATGGATTCAAACACAGGCAGTCTGGGTGGGGGATTCATGCCTCTGACACCATGACATGCTACCCCGGCTCTATGCTAAACTGCTTTCAGCATTGTGCCCGACTTCACACAGCCAGATCCGAGGTGATCATGCCCTCTGCTTACACCTGGGAACCAGAAATTCTTTGAGGCTTACAAAGGAAGCAGCGAGCAGTTATGATTCACTTGATGCTCTTTTGACCTACCTTGGAGCATCCATGCCTGAAGGCATCTTTTGTGATGCCACCAATTCAATCCTAGACTCTTAAATCCTTGTCTGTGGTTCTCAGTGCCAGACAGCATTTCCTCCTGCATAAAATACATCTTTATTCTCATTACATCTCCCCATAAAACTTTCATCAATTTGAAAATTGTAAAATGCATTCCTTTTTATGCAGACATTTAATCTATGGTTAAATGACAATTGAGCAATATATCCTCCTGCATACTCAAATACCATCCCAACTCTGCAATTTGAGAATAAATTGACAATCTTAAAATTGGCATGGGTTTTAAGGAAATGAAATATTCTCCACCGCAGACTTTTGAGGATGTTTATCTGCAAAACGAACTACAGGACACGCTTTGGCTTGATCAACAGACTCTCTTAAGAGAGGTTTCAAATAGAACTGCCAGTTTAGCAAATCTGATTTGAACTTATTTGTGGGCCAAATGCTGTGTTTCCTTCTTATGTGCATGGATGAAGCCAGAACTTTCAACCTCTCAGCCTCTCAACCTCTCACTTTCAGAATGAGTGAAGTTTAAAATATAAAGGTGTTGTTTTTGCTTCACACCCAAATGTCAGAGCAAGATATTCTGATTTCTCTTGATTGGCTCCAGGTGATGTTAAGTGGAATACAGGAAATTATCAAAACCAATCTATCCTCAAAGGCTTTCTTTGAAATTACAGGATCTGAATCAAAATGTAAAATAAAATTATTTTTATTCTAAGTTTCCTTCCGTCATTTTTCATAGCTCTCACTCTACCAAGGAGCAAGTAAAACAACATCTTTTTTTTTTTTTTATTTTTGCCCTCTAGAAAGGTGATTGTTAGAGCTTTAATATTTTCCAAAGAAATACAGTATTTCTTAAACAATCTGACTCTTGCTTACTGGATTTCTAAAGAGTTTAATTACTAACTTTGTCAAGGGTTAAGAAAGAAAATTTCCCCACTCATCAGCATGGTGACTTACACATTATCAATAAAATGCAGAACATGAATCGTAAAGGATCCAGCTAACACTGGGAGCAGTAATACACGATCAACCATAATTGTACAAAAGTCTAGATATTCAAAGACTGTCATCAGAGAATTTCCAAGTGCCCTGAAAGAGCCAGGGTCTCAATCCAAATCTAGTAGAAAGTGGCATATTCTATAAAGCAAAATGAAATACAGAGTAATCAAAAATACAATTCTGAAAATACTCTTGAATGTCTTGCTACACAATATGTGATTGGCCAACTGACAGCATTAAACTTTTACCTAGGAGTTTGTTAGAAATGTAGAAGCCTTGTATCTAGCATGTGGTACGTACTCAGTAAACACCAGAGTGAGTTAAAAAAAAAAAAAAAAGAAAGGAAAAAATGCAGAAGCTTAGGCCACACCCCAGACCCTCTGAACCAGAATCTAAGTCTTAGCAAGATCTCCAGGTAATTCATATGTATATTAAAGCTTGATAAGTCATTTAAAGTGTTTTTGAGGGTGGAATTATGTGAATAATTGCTGTTTTTAAAAAAACAATGTCACACACCAAGAGATAATGGTCACCCTTATTTTACAGCGGGGCCACCATTTCATAGCGGGAAAAAAACCTCGATTTCTGTTGCTCTGGAAAGATAATGACTGATACAGAATTATTTCTCCCAGAGGAGCAAAAGCAGGTCTAGGGGAAGGAATATGGCTCATCACTTTCAGTAACAGCAAATGCCAGCTTGACCTGCATTGTTACTTCTGACACATCACCTTGCATTTCTCGTCACATTATGCTGGTGGATTCTTTTCCTTCCTTTTTTATTTTTGGGTCAGAGAAGGAACCTGACCCAGAGGTTGCCGCAGGCGTTTGGAAATATGGTCCTCCTTGTCTGTTCCCTTCAATTTGAGGCGTCTGCTGCAGCAGTTTGTACCTGGGTGATTTTAAGAGCTTATCAATCATGATACTGTTGAGATACCGAGCCATCAAGCAAGCACCTCTCCCATGACATGATAACTTGTGTTAATAATAAACTAAAGCTGTGATAGGAGATGTGGGAAAAACAGAAATCAGAGTGGTGCCCTGAAGTTGGGGGAGGGAGCAGGTGAGGGAGCCGGGCTAAGTGAGGGAGCTGTATCCCTAAGTCACATGGGAGGATGTACAGCGAACTCATCTTTTGGCAGCACTAGTTATGGGGAATAAATGGCCATCAGTCACTCCCTGCTCCTTCTTGGCTGCCTGACAGCACGAATAGCACCTGCTACCACACATTTCTTGATCTATGGTCTTGGGAAGTTGTATGCTGAATTTACTAGGGAAGAAGATATGGCTGTTAGACACAAAGACCACATTATTACTTTTAATAGTTTACATGAGCTGGAGGGTTAGAGGAGTGCAGGTGTTTTTTTAAACCTAGGAACCACTTAGGCTGTGAATAGAGAGAACTGAAATCCCAAAGCCCTGGGTGAGAAAGTGTACTGCCACAATGTCATTAACACCACCAGTCAAATTGCAAATTCACTCCTTGTCTGCTTGGAAAGGCTGACGTTATAGCTAGGACTTTTGATTAATTCCAGCTAACTTCACTATTCATATGTTTTGAATGATATGATTGTCTGTCAGGGTCAAAATAAACATGCAACTGTTTAGCTAAACTTTTATAAACAAGGAAGGAAAATTTTAGCCAATTTAGACTAGGAACAGTAATCTTAATACTATTTTCAGCCTTTTCTTGCCCTGCTAATATTCACATCCACAGTGTACTTATGTTCTATGCCACTGTCATCTCTTGTCCATGCTGTTGCTGTGGTTATCTGATGGGTCTTTTGGATTCCATCCTTACCACCCCCGTCTCTCCTCCATATAGCAGCCATAGTACTCATCCCAAAATGTAAGGTGGGTCATGCCAGTCCTCTGTTCTAAGCCCTCCAGTGTCTTCTCATCCCATCCAGAGGAAAATCCAAAGTCCTAACTCTGGCAGATAAACCCTGAGGATGCAGCTGGTCACCACCCACACCCTGGGCCATCTCTCTGACGTCACCTTCTGCCTCCTTCTCCATTGCCCAGCCATCCTGGCCTTCTCTGTCCTCAACCACACACTACAACAGACAAATCTCGCTGCAGGATCTCTGCCTGGATTGTAATTCCCCCAGATAGGTACTTACCCTTCACTTTAGGTTTCTGCTCAAGTGTTACCTTGTCAGAGAAATTCCCCTGAACACCTTCTATAATCCCTGCTCTTCAATACTCATGCACTTTAAAACCATCTGATGCATTATATAGTTGTCTTTTTCAATGTATATCTTCCCCAACTAGGAAATAGCTCTGTGCAGAGACTTTCTTGTTTCCTTTTGTTCACTACTGTCTTCCTAGTGCCCCAGAGAGTGCCAGAAATATCCTAAGAGAAATGCTCAGTTAATATCTGTGAGTGAATGATTGTCAGTGCTTGTCTGCATGCCTGGCACTTTGTTCATTTTCTCACCCTACTTAGTTCAAAAGCATTTTTCTCCCTTCATGCTTTTGTGTGTTTGTGTTTCTTCTGGTCTGAGATGTCCTTCTACTTTCCTGCATCAGCATGTTTATGTTACTTTTCTTCAAGTACCCTCTCCTCCAGGAAACGTTCCCTCAGTCTGTTCTCAGAGCTGACCGTGTCTCTCCTCCGATCCCCCAGCACTGTCTGCTTCCCTCATTGTACATCTTAGTCCTCTCTGCCCAACATCAGAATGATTCGTCTTCTGGAAGCCTTAAAGGAAGGGCATGTCTGGCTTATCCTTACCCCCTATCCAACTCTGCTTGTTGCTTTGTACGTAGAAGGTGCCCAGTGCACGTTTGGTTAGTACACACCACTGAGTGGATTTACTTCAAGGTGGCAATGTTGATTTCATGGTGCTGCTGTGGTACGTGCATAAGGAATGGTAGCAGGGTGATCTCCTCATCTGGCAGTTTCTCTTTTTCCAAAATCTGCGCTTAATGACTGTTTGGCTTGGTGTTTTGCGTGTGAGAAGGGTAGAAAGAATTTTGCTCTTGGGTCTGGTCATTTAGTTTTGTTTTAATAAGTGCTGAAACAGAAACATTCATACAAAAGGCAAAATACTTAATAATCAGAATGGTTGTTCCACTCAGCTGACTCACTCCCAGGTCGGATTAGTGACTGGGGGAAAGGTTTCTATTACAGGGAACTCCGTTAGCATCTTTCACTGCCTGGAAGATCCTTTTCTCTGCCTTTCTGATGAAACCCTTCCCTACATCCTAGTACAGGGCTAAGAAGGGAAACAGCTATGTTTAAAAGGATACCTTCTTAAAAATCGGATTTTTCTCAGCCTGTATCTTTCAAGTCCAGACTGTCAAGATTCTGCATTAGAAATTCACAGTGTACTTTTTTGGTGAACGGCTGCTCTAATTGGGCAAGTTTTGCTGTGGCGACATTAGGGCTCATTAGGCTTCTCTTATCAGTGGTGGAAGCTGTGAGATTTCAACCAAACAGAGGATTTAGATTCTAAATGAGAAATATAGATTAGCATTTCACATAATGAAATAATGGACTTCAGTGTTACCTTTCTAGTGACTAAAGCAGGAATTAAATCCATTGTAGGGTTCCTTGCTTAATCAATAAATAAACGGGAGACACAGAAGATTTATTTCTTCTGTGGCAACCAGCAGCATCATTTTTCTTAATTATCCTTAGGTTGGCCTCTCCTGCTTTCAGATTCTTTGCAAGTCAAAAGCTTCTCTACATTAAGAAAAGAGACATGAGATCTCTTGTGTTTTCTCTCTCACACACAAAGAGCGTTTTGCCTTTTCTGTGGCAATACCTGTACGTCTTAATGAAAATCAAATAAAGTCAAAGGTCCACTAGGTTGTCCAGGTGCCCTTAAAGACCAGAGGTTTCAGCAGAGGTGGACAAAGATCAGGGCAGCTGTAGGAGAGAAAACAAATAGTTCCAACTTTGGATCCACAGATGGTTATGCCTGCCAACTGTTATGAGCCAATGAATATCTGGCCTATCATTTGTCATATTTATTGCAGTACATAATGCTGTAATTTCTCATGGCATGGTTATTTATCTTGTTCTCTGAACAGCTAAAACTGCAGCCATGTTTGAGCATTCGTATACCTTTTGGGTTTCATCTTTAAAAAGCAGCCATGCAAATTGGCATGAGCCTCCACATCCAGGGAATGGAGAATGTTGCAAAAGTGACTGACTGGCAGGTTATGGAAAATTCTGACAACAATTGATATGCTTCCAGACTTGTTCCCATGTGTTTAGCCACAGAGCCTAAAGGGAGCAGAAGCTCTCCATTGCATTTACTCCTTCTTGGAGATGCCAGGCTGGTTTCCTACTGGAGTGGTGAGGACTGCTGTATCTGGAAGCTTCTATGGGGTGTGCACAGAGCCCTCCAACTTTACAGTAAGGAAATAGGAGCTGAGAAGGACGAGATTGAGGGTGGGAGGAAGAAGGCATCAGGTACTCAGTCATTGATTTCTGACAGTGTCTGGGGGTACTGTGATGTCAAAAGAAGCAGCAGGAACACCTGTCTCTACTGGCACCTCCGCTACTGGCAGTGGTGAGTCAGTGAACAGAAGCCACATGGTGCCTGTGACAGACGGTGTGACTCACAGGTGAGCAGAGAGAGTCTTCAGGGTACCGTTGCTCACCTGCCACATCTCAGCATCCATCATGAATCATTGGGTCTAAATGGGGCCTTGAGTTGGGGCAAATTTTAGTGCACGTTGGAGCCTCCGTGAATGACAGATGTGAAAATGTAGGTGTTTCTCATCCATGCAGGATTAGTTTCATTCACTCCATGAGGTGTGGAAACTCGCAGTTACAGGTCACTCTGCTGTCTGTGATAAAGGGGCTATTGGCCACTCAGACTCTGCAGGGCATAGCAAACCTCACTTTAGCTGTTGGTTTTCCTTCTAATGGCTTTAATCGGAAGTGTAAACAGTAATTCTTCCTAAGAGTTCTGAGACCTTTCTCTTCAGAGCAGTGGACTGGCCCTTGGATGTTCAGCAGAGGGGAGGAGAGGCAATGATGTCATTATCATTCCTATTAGGGTTAGTGTTAACCGGCTGGAGATTAAGATGCCAAAGTCCTTAACCCCTGCCTTCACCCTGTTAGTCTCACCTCTCACCCACTTCCAGTTCCTGGAATAGGTGGTGTTCACTTCTGCCTCTGCACAGCCAGGACTCTAATAGGCAAGGTAACCCAGAAGAAAAAGGAGGTTCTGAAAATGGAATTTTGAAAGTTTGCTTCAGACATAGACCTTTGCTCATGAAGACATAAAAAGGGAGGTATCTGTGGAAGCTCTAAGGCTGGCTGAGGCTGAGCCGCTTGGGTTATCTCAGGTTTCAAAGGCTGCGTTCAACAAAAGGAAGAATGAGTGAATGACCTAGTACCACCCTGAGAAGCACACAGGAACCCTCGTGAGGAGTCAGAAAGGTTAAGACTCAGAAAGAACAGATTTTTGAAAAATGCCAAAGAGGACAAGAGGCTTTTAAAGCATCGTCAGCACTTACTGTTTGGAGTGGTGGTGCAGGGTCAGCGAACACCGATGATCAAAGCCCACTCGTTCACGTCCTCATTTGCATCTGTCTCACAGATTAGGCAGAATGCTTTTAGCAACCGGTAAGAGAACTGGAAGGCCCAGATACGGAAAAGCATCATCAGAGAGCACTGTTCAGATGTTCAGGTCTGGACATCTCTGTCTGTTTCCCGGGAAATGTGAATCACTGGGTGACAGCATTTGAGGGAGCAGAGACCGTGGAAGACATGCTAACAGCCCTGAACTGGGTAAATCTCTCCCTTTTCAAGAAGGAAGGGTATATTATCAAACAAATGGTTTAGGTACATATGAAAAAGGAGGCTCAGCTGGAAATGAGAGCAACAGTCACAGAGCTAAAGGAGTCCGGGAAAGCGGCAAAGACAGCAGGGGATTGAGTTAAATGTGTTCACGAGAGCAGTGTGGACCAGCACCATACAAAAACTTCAGGATGGACAGCCTGTGCACAAAGAACAAAAATCCTTAACACAAAGCAAGGATGGTTGTTTTAGGCCTTGGTGATAAGTGGGAGGAGAGATTGTGATTCTCCTGAAATCCCTCCATGCTGGTCTCTCCTACCCCCTGAAATACAGCCAGCTCTTAGAAGTATTTTTCTAGCATATGACTCTACTCTGTCCTTCCTCTCTTTTGTCATTTCTCACAACTTAACCTGAACTCATAAATTTGGTCTAAGGGTTATTTATACTGGGAAGGCAATTGAGTTGTAAAAAGTCTGGTTAGCAACTATTTGTTGAAAAGTTAGCTGGGAGAAGATGTGGTAAATGTTTGCTTCCTGGTCACCATGAGCAAGCTAATGGCTCTGATCCTTGGTTTTCTCATCTTGAAAATGGGAACAATAGCTGGGTGGAAGTCATGCTCTCTCCTATCCGCATCCCTGCCCTCTCCCTTGTTTTCTTTGGTCTTTTCTTGGGCTTTCCATTCATTTCATTTTTGGCTTATTACATAGACCATTTTATCAGATTCACAGGATTTTGTTTCTTGACCATTCTGAGTAAATAGCAAACTCTCTTAAATCACTGAGATGGGACAAGAAATGAAAATGAAGCAGAAATTCAATCAGAGCACGTTAGTCTAATTGCCTGCTGTTTATACCATTGTAAATAATCTCAAGGTGCCCTCCAGCTTGCTGCCTTTCCTCATTGCAGCTTACACTCCACGTGGCAGAACTGAAAGACACTGGTTGAAAGGGGATGCGGGTTCTAGCAGGAGCTTTGCCACCAATTAGCAATGTGACTTTGGATGAATCTTTTTACATCTTGGCCGTGTTTCCTCATCAGCAGAGTAAATGGGTTGACCTATATTATCTCCTAGGTCCTTTCCAACTCCAGAATTTAAAAGGTCCATGATTTCAAGCCAAAAACTATATTATGGAATACAGTGACAGAATGTATAAGTGCAAGTTGATTAGGGGAATGGCATAGGATTTATCTTTTAAATTGGCTTTCACAATAATAAATTACCAGTACAGAAAAGAGAGATACATTTTATGTAAGTGTTCAAGGAAGCATAGCTTATTCCAAACAATGGTTTCTGAAAATAACCTTTCATTCTTTGCCCTTATATTTTTCCTAATGGATGGCATAAAATGGATACTCAGCCTGAATAGTGGCTTTCATTCAATTTTAAGTCACCCCGTCATGTTGTGTACTGCTGCCTTCCACGTTAGCTGACATTGCAGGATGCAGCACAATGCAGAGTGAAGAGTTAGAAATGTGACATGGCATGTCGGAAACAATGCACGCTTTTTGCAGATCAGTTATCATTTAAAGGCTGGTATTTAGAGCCATCTTTAGATAATTCAATAGCTTTGTGTCTCTTGTAGGGAGGATGTCAACCTGAGTTAATTTTTTTGCTTATCAGATACGATGGGACAAGATGACACTAAAAGGGTTAGAAGAAACTATCCAGAATACATATTAAAAAAAAACAAGCAAATATTTAAGGAGCTTGGGAGTTGCTTGGATTGATTTACTGCAACCATGGAGTTCGAAGAAAAAAGATAAATGTCAGAGACCATTGTCCAGGACAAACCCAGATATTTCTCATTGTTATCCTTTGTCCTGATCCATCACAGTCTGCTGTAACATCAGAGTCTTCTAATTTTCACTGGGTTTTTTCATTGATTTGTTCCCTGAGTTGACTCAAACTCACTCATCTGTAGGTACAATGGAGTCACATTATTAGTAACGTGCCAAATTTGACAGGCTCTCACAATCACCTGCTCAAGCCCCATGCTGTCCTGCCCTGAACTGGTAATTCCAGGGATTCCGACATGTGCCTAAGAGACGCCCAGCCATCACATGGCTGCTCTGCTCTCCCATCAGGCACTTCAGCCCCCTGACAGGCACACCAGAGACAAGACGGGACTGATTTGGTGGCCAAACTGCAGGACAGTCTGTGGCAAAATGGAGGATAAGACCCCTCCCCCATTTTATGTTGGAGTCCAGTCAGGTGGGCAAACTTGACAATGCTGGTGCCTCTGTCCAGATGGAGTTCTGTGAACGAGGATGCTGGGGTGTTACCTGGAGCCCTTTCTTCTCCCTGGTGCCCCACAGGGAATGAAAGGAGGTGGGTGCCAGTGCGTGGGTTCTCTTTTCAGCATTGATTGTTTGGGGATCATTTTTATTCTCTTTGGATGACTTTCTCTGGAAAGTTCTTCATCCCCTGAAGCAAATAAACTTCTGTCAGGTCCTCTTAACCAGTTTGCCTGAGATGTCCAGACAGAATTTTCTGAAATGCAGTAGCAATATAGACTCAAGTTGAGATCCCTGACACTGCTCATTCAACAAGCACTTCCTGAACACATTTTATGTGGGAAAGATTTTCTTTCTTCTTATTCCTCTCGTCTCTACAATTTTTTTTTCCCCTTCAGAAGATTGGCTTGAATTGAAGAAATGACATTTAGAGCTTCTCTTAACTGAGACTATGAAGCCATTTCCAAATAAAATGCAGTTAGTAGAGAAGGCATGTACTTTTGGAGAATGGGTTTCTCCAGCCAGCGCCTTTATATATACAGGAGGCTATTATTAAACAGCTTTGATATGGCTGCTGGATCAGACATCTTTGTAGAGGAGCAGAAATAATTAGAAAATTGCAGAAGTATTCAAACTCTCCAGATCAAGCCAATGATGGAATGTATAATCTAACTTTCTCCTTAGTGTTTGATTAGGTCTCTGTCTGTACAGGGAAAGCACGCTTTGGTTGTTTTAGAATTGTCCAGCATTTTAATTGATATTTATCTTAGAATCTGAATGTTATTTCAGTGACTTGTTTTTTTATATATATTCTAGTGCAAAATTATTTGAGTGCATTGCCTTTAATCATATTTGCATGAAGGGAGTGTCGAAACAATATTTACTCCTGCATGTATGTTCCTGTTGACGTTACCTGCAATAAAAAAGAGCTTTGTGCTCACACATAGCCTTTCATAAACTGCATGTTAACATTAATGGACTACAATGTTAATTTAGAAAAGGCTAGGCACAGACATGTTTTATATAATTGCTTATATGACATTCTCAGTTTCAATAATGAATGCTTCTTGTCTGTTTCTCTGCAAAACATGGTAGTCCTTCACACTAATTGCAAAATATTGCCGTCCTTCAGTTTAGAAATGATAATACTGACAAAGATATGTGGGAATGTATCTACCCGATCAACAGGTGATCAATAGTTCACTGCACAAAGAGTGGGAAATCCTGTTGGCAGAGGCTCGTATTGTAACTTTGTCTTGAGGTTGGGGTTTCATGTACAAATCAGCATGTGGACCCAGGTAATCAATGAAGAAATGGTCTGGTTGATGTTTGTGTACATGCAGCGCCTTGGGTTTTCATCTTACCAGGCCTTTGTTCAAAAGCATGTGCTGCCTCTGATGGCTGCAGAGGGATGTGGTTGACCCGAAGTGTACTTCTCTCTTGTTTCTTCCATCCATTCTGTTGCTGTTTGGCTCTAAGGTGCCTGGGCTCATCTGTTGTCTCCTAGCACGTCTAACTGTCAAATTGTGCTGGATAGCGTTGCCTTCCCTCATTGCAGGTCCATGCTTTGGCAGCACCCACTGTGGCCCGCGTTGCCACCCACTATGCACACTTCACAACCAGGCACTAAGCTGTGTTCTGGGGATACTGAGATCAATGAGCCTCTTGCAGTTCAGTGACAGAGGTAGGAGAAGGCCTCTGTTGATTTTGCCTGCCCAGCCTGCCTGTATTCTTCAATCTCCTTCTTCTTTTGGTCCTATTTTTGCTTCAGGGAAATAATCCACCTCAGGGACACAGCAATGCTAGGCCTGTCAGTCAAGACCAAGGGAGGGGCCCCAGTACAAGTTATACCACCGAGACTTCTGGCGAAAAAGAATCTTGAACAGAGGGACCGAAAGCTAAGAATAGTTCCAGGTCATTCACCCTGCTGGTGGTGGTACCCTAGGATATCATCCTTTTATTTCTGCCACCACGACATCTGATGCTCTCAGGTCTCTGCCCTTTTCAAGCTCCATTTGTCAGCCTTTGCTTCCACCCTATATCTGTCCATTGATTTCCTTTCTAGATTATGTAAGCAACAGTTGGTTCCTGCTGCTTTGCCAGCAAAGAACTAAAACCAATGTAGAACTGGGTGAAATACCGTAATGCAGACTAGTACGTTGTCCAGAAAAGGTAATGCAAAGTGTCTATTTGACTTTTAGGACATGATTCTAAGTTTTCTGAGGAAACAACACACATGGTGATTATAGTAGGTTCGTGTTTCTGTTAGCACAACACTTACTTTTGGAACTTGTGGCCACAGTACAACAAAGACTTGCTTGTTGACTTCCCTATTTTAGTGTTTATTCTGTCACTCTATGGTGAATGATATACTGCTGTAAGAGTCAAGTGTAAGTCTTACAGTAGCAGGAAATTAGGAAAAGAAAGGTATAGACAATAAATAATTACATTTCATGAGCAATTAACTTTTAAAGTCTCTAATTATGTATTTAATTGGAAACATTTTCAAACTTTGCATGCAGATCAAAATGATCTTTTTATAGATCATGAGACCTACATCTAAGAAAACTTTCATGGTTTGAGAATGGAAAATAATTATCATGACTAACCAACAAAAACAGGCCTCACAGAAAGATACAGTTTGACCTTAATGACTTTAGGAGGCTATCTTTACAAATGTTGTCAAACAATTAAATTAAAAAAAAAAGTTTTACTATGGAAAATTTTATATGCAAAGAAAAAATAGAAAGGCTATTATAGTGAACCTCCATGTACTTATTACTTTGCTTCAACAAGTATTAACTTTTGGCAAATGTTATTTCTCTGTTCCCTACTGAAGTAGAGAAGTATCCTCTCTGTTTATTTTGTAGCAAATCCCAGATATCCTAACAATTCATCTGTAAATATTCCAAGATGTTTCTCTAAAACAAGGATTTTCTTTCTGTCTCTTAAACATACCACAATACAATGATCACATGTAAAAAAAATTAATGATCTTATCTCTGTATCATCAATATGCAGTCAGTATCCTTACTTCCAGCCTGGTCTTTTAATGAGAGAGGCCTTAGGGTCCTCAGATCACATCCTCTCAGCTGTCTCATCATTTCAGCCTCAGAGTTTTGTTATCAGCTCAGGCTCCTTCCTGCTGGCAGAACACTGAGCTAATAGGGAGCAGTTGTCCGTGGTAGGGTCCCACGTCCTGTCTAGCAAGAGGATGATCCTTGGCAGCCTGCTGTGTGCTTCTCAGAGGCCCAGGCAGAATCAGCCCCTGTGCACCAGCTATCTCCCTAATGCAACCGGACGTCGGCATTTCCTCCTTTGCAGTGATGCTTTCCTTGTTCCCACAATTCTGTTTTCTGGAGTGACAGCTCAAGCCTTTGGGAAATGCACAGTAGGATATCTCACACTTTTGCTTTTAAATATTGAATCCACATCCAGCTAACTGAAATTTGTTCCTGTATCTCTTAATTCTCTTTTTGAAAATGGTGGTAAAATACACATAACATAAAGTTTACCATCTTAATCGTTTTTAAGCGTAGAGTTCTGTGGTATGAAGTACATTCACATTGTGCAACCTTCACCAGTATCCACCTCCCAAACTCTTTTCATCTTGCATAACAAAGACTATGTATCCATTAACCAATAACTTCTTATTCCACCCTCCACCCAGGCTCTGGCAACCCCATTCTACATTCTGTCTCCATGACTTTCACTACTCTAGGTACCTCATATAAGTAGGTCATACAGTATTTGGTTTTTTGAAACTGGCTTATTATATTTTGCATAATGTCCTCAAGTTTCATCCATATTACAGTATGTGCCAGAACATCCTTCCTTTTTAAGGCTGAATACTATTCTATTGTACATATGTACCACATTTTATTTATTCATTCATCCATCAATGGACACTTGAATTGCCTCCACCTTTTGGCTAAGTGAATAACACTTCTATGCACATGAGTGTACAAATATCTCCTGGAGACCTTGCCTTAAATTCTTTCAGGTATATGCCCAAAAGTGGAATTGCTGTATCAAATGGTAATTCCATTTTACATTACCAGTACACAAGTGTTCTAATTTCTCCACAACCTCACCAATTGTCATTATTTTCTTATTTTTTTTAAAAACATGATTCATAGAATTTTATTTTTAAATTCTGAAATGAAAAACTGTACATCAGGATATTTGAAATACTGGGCTCCAGGGCTGGTGGGAGGAGAGGAGTCAGGTCTGCTGGTGCTGGTGAATGCCCATCTCTACACCAAAAGTGTCTTTGTTTTTGATAGTAACCATCCTAAAGTGTGTGTACATTCTCTTCTAATCAGTGAGTTTCCCCTCCATCTCTCTGTCTTCTCTCTCTTTTTTGAATAAACAAGATGGTTCTGTTTTCTATCATCAAGATTTTTCTGATTGCATGCCTATACTGCCAATTTACAATGCAATGCTTGTAAAAACCCATTAGTCCTGAATTTGAATTAGGGGTATCAGTGAGGTATGGACATGTAGTATATTTTATTCTTTTTCCAAATTACATACTTCCTAACTTTGTTCCCTGTAAAGGCCTAGAACAATGACCAACCCAAGCCACCAATGAGCACCACCAGCTTGCATTTCTCCTTACACATAAACTATAACGTTCTGGTGAAAAGGCTGATTTCAGGTCTGGGGTGGGAAATGCACAAGATGAACATGGAAATCTTGTCACATCTGAAAGCAAAGTCACTGTCAAAGACTGTTGAGATTGTTTCAGAAGGACTCAGGAACCAACTTGAGCAGGTTGGCATTGGCTAAAGATGGCCTAATTTGTGCACGAATAAACATAACATAACAAATATACTTACAGAAATACATTCAGAATGAAAAAAGTAAAAAAAAGATCCATTAGTCACCTTTGGAGGCACCTATAGATTCAATTCATTATCTTGAAAGCTAGTAAATAAATTAATAAATCTTATTCTGTCTTTTCTATACTGGACCTAAGATAATCAAATTACTGATGAGATGCTTTCTCTTTATAAAGTATTGCAGTTCATCAATGAAGAAAAACAGTATTAAGTAACATTTTGCAACTCCTACTGGCCGAAGGAGCTGGGCTTTGAGCATCAGTGTCTGCTACCATCATGAAATGGACGACGACCAGACATTGCATGCCTCCCAATGGAAGTTCACAGCATCATCTCTAAAGTAGTCTTGCCAAAATGGCAAAAACTGAATCTCATTAAACCTGTAGATTTACCTACCAGTTTACAAGAAATATGAGTCAAATGGAACAACTGTGTTTTTTCTTACGTTATCTTATATAATTAATTTCAGAAAAATAACAGACATTGAAACTAGGAATGAACACATATTCATTGTGCAAAATAAGCCTAGACTTTTCCAGAAATTTCATACAAAAGCACTTAAGTATTTGCCTAGTTCAGATGTTTGTCTTAAGAAGGGGTTAATCTTAGTGGCAAAGGAGACTTTTTAAAAGCGCTTGGCACTTAACATGACGCCTATTATTTCTCTCGACATCCTATCTTCTTATCTTGCTCTTGGTTTTGTGGAGTGAGATGAAAGAAAATTGCTAGCACTCTGTAGCACTGTGTGCTTGGTTTTAGGAATCTCAGCTTTGATTCAGATATTTTAAATGTTTTCCTGTCTGAAAAAAGGGAAAAAAAAAAGTGAGATTCAAATAAGGGGCCAACAGGGAGAGGGACAGTTAAATTGGATTCTATAGTGTTCAGTTCCCTGACTACAAGAATTATCCTATTAATAATCTTGCCTTCTGACCTTGTGTAGTCTGAATTCTTTGTTCCCTATCTGCAGAATACATACATCTTTCAGTGGATAGTGAAAATCTGAAAAAATTGAAAAATCGATTTAAGAGTTACTTGCTTTACTTGGAAACCAAGGAAGAATCTAAGGATCTACCCCCTAGGTCAAGTCCAGGAATGTTAAGATATTATTCACTTTAATGATTAATACAGACTTCTTTTTGTATGAGAGCAAGCTATAAACCGCAAGATGACTCACAATGAATCTTCATCTGAAGGCAAGTTATTTACTGCTTGTTTCAAATCTACTTGTGATTAACACTTACAAAAATGTATTATGTGGTGTTGGCTTAGTTCTTCAAACACCTGACAATTATTCATTAAATATGTAGTGAGTGCCAGCCCAGTACCAAGTATGATACTGGATCATGAGACTCTAGCAATGCACAAGGTCTCTCCTCTGCAGGAGGTTATAATTTGGTGGGTTTTCTAGGAAAGCACATGCCGAGATGAAATTAGAAGTGCAAGAGATTGGAGGAAGTCCCTGCGAAGGATCATGGAGAAGGGAGTGGGAGTAGGTGAGGAGAGCTCAGACCATGATGCAGGTCTGACAGTGTTGCAGGAAGGAAGGAAGGAGGTTATGATAGGAAGAACCTACATCCATAGTGTGGCTCTGAGAAGGTCTTGGCCAGGCTGACGGGGAGCTCATTAGAGGAGTCACATCGTTCACACTGGCCAGGGATGGCCCAGCTTGAATACCTCTGCTGTGCGTAGTCACTGGCTCAGAGCAGCTCTGGCAAGGTGTGGCCTTGGTGTGAATGCCATGGTGGAGCCAGGCGGTGTGGCAGGTGGAGGCTGTCCGCTGACTGCACAAGCTCTTTCCTGAAGGCTGATCTAAAAGGCACAGTGCCACAGCTGTAGCAGCGGGGAAGGCAAACTTTGAACTAATGGATACAGGAATAAGGCATATTGCAGTAAGGCTATTCTGGGGGTATTTGGTGGTACAGCAGGGGAAGTTTATCTGCAGTCACTGTCCTCCCCTGTTCAGCTCTGTGTCATAGGGAACAGTGTTACCCAGGTTTCCTTATCCTGTGCCTTTCAGGGACGTTCAGCCGTGGAAGGCAGTGGCAAGAAATTGGAAGGTGAAGGGGAGGAGAGTCCGATGTGTTTCTCCACTTGTCTCTCTGCCTCCTCTGGTCCCTGCAGCAATAGCCACATCTCTTCTGGGTTTCTAGCTCCCATCAGAGAGTCCCTCACCTTGTGGTTCCAGCTTCCTCTGAAAAGCCATGATTTCTGGGACACTGCTTGTTGCCAATGTCCTTTTATTCCACAGAGATAATAGTGACTTCCTGCTGTTATTAATCCATCCCTGTAATGAGTCTTTTGCCTCATTGTCCCCTATTTAGTTTCATACTTTTTCATTCCCTTTGTAACTGATTCCTGGTATTAAGTCCCTTCTGCCTGAAAGACCTAGAGAGCTCTCATTTCCTATTTACACCCTGAGTGGTAGACCTAGTCTGGAAGATGTCACAGAGAAGACTTTCCTAAGGGAATGACATTTAAGCTTAAACCTGAGGGATGAGAAGGAGCTATCCAAAATGGACTGATCACAGGCCTGTCATTGGAATATGATAGTTTTTATTTTAAATGGTTTGTTAGTTTTCAAGCAGCTTAATGGTCAAAAGTACAGATTTTGGAGCTGGGGTGCTTGGGTACAAATCACAGCATGTTACTTTTTGGATAAGTGATTTCAGGCAGTTTACTAAGTTCCCTGGGCTTCAGCATCCTCTTTACTAAAATAATAATAATAATAATAGTACCACCTTCTATGAAAGCTACAAGAAACAATAAGTTAATATACGTAGACAACTTAACGTTTGATATTACTCTTTCTCACTTGCGTGACAGCAATTTGCAGAAGATTTCTATGCGAACGTGCACTTGAAGGATGTTGTCTTTGGGTAGATGCTGCTTCATTTTCATTCTGAATCGGATGTTTCAGGGGAGAAGTCTGAGGCCATCCTGACTTTTTGTTATTTATTCTACAACGTCTTTTTCTGCCTGGATACTTGGGGGGGTTTCTTCTCATTTTAGAAATTCAGTAATTTTATTAAGGTATGTCAAGGTGTTGGTCACTCTTGTTGTTTTGATCGACATTTGGGTATGTCCTATTATTTTGTAAGTTTATTCATTTCTCTCTTTTAGGAGAGGGTTTTATTTGTTTGTTTTCCCCTCTTATATCATTGACAAGTTTTTCTGTTCTATTATGTTTGTCTGGGGGAAGCCAGTGTTTTCCTTTCAGCTTACAAATTGGTTCAGTGAGTTTACTTGACATTTTTCATAAAAGGCAGCAGGCCCTTATAACCAAGGCAAATGGTTATGGTACGTACCATCAAAAGTCAGGCCAAATCTGGAGACAGTGTTGTTGTTCTTTAGATATTTAATGACCTCTCTGATGTAGATGGCACCTGTCCAGCTGCTGGAGTTTGTGTGATCAGCTGGAATCTGCTTGGTTACTTAGAAAGCTGCATTTGCTTTCATGGTCTGCCTCCCCAGCCCCATCTCACTTTTGTTATGTCTTCTTCATTTGGAGCAGTCCAGGGTTTCAGTTACACCCAATACTAGGCTTTATTCAGTGATTAATATACTTCTGGGCTGTGGCCAATGACAAGCTACAAATTTCTACACGTGACAGAAGTAATCAAAGCTTAACTGGGCAAAGACCCTTAGGGGTTGACTTGCTCATGCTAGAAAGCCAGTCAGTCCCCGTTCTTCACTGGCTAAATCCGGAAGTACAGGCTGCAGAGCAACCACAGAGGAACATCTTAGGAGTGAGCATCACAATCCGGGATAACCTGGACTTTCGGAACCGTCGTCACGTGGCAGTGATGTGGCGATGAAGAGCGTGGACTGCAGAGAAAGATGAACAAGGCTCAAGTCCCTGTTCTCTCTTCTCCAGACTGTGTGATCTTTGACCAGGGACTCAATTCTGCTAAGCTTTAGGTTGCCAATCTGTAAAATGGTGGTGATAATAACACTTCCCTCATCGGGTTGTTGGTGATTATTAAGTTAGATAATGCTTTGCATGGTCCCTGACGCACAGAAAATATTCCATATGCCTAAGTGGTAGTTACTGTCGTTTTGATTATTACTGCTCAGTGTCTAAATCAGCATTGTCTGCTTTACAGCTGTGTCTTATTTTTGTCTAATAAATACACTTGTTCTGAAATAAGACATTGGGACTGTGGCTCTCATATTTGGCTCTGGAGGAAAGCAACCCACAAACGGAGCAGGAGGATCATAACTGGTCATTTGAGCTAGCACTCACTTTTTTAGCAAGAATAAACTGGAGGATGATGCTGGAAGCTTAAAGCCCTGTTTGTTAAATGGCTTTGGACTGGAGTGTTCTATTTTCTCCTCAAGGAAGATCAGTTATCCAGATGTCAGATGTCTGCTGCTTGCTCTTCTATTCTATCCCTTTTCTCTGACTTCTTCGTTTCTTTTTCCTTTCCCTTTTCTTTCTGAAAGAACCTGTCAGATCTCTCCCCACATCCCAGATTTAATGTTCTACAAGGTCACTTTACTGCTGTGAGTGATATTTTAAATACTATCATGACATTATTAGTTACCTTACATGCTTTACCTTTTCCCCTAATGCAGTCACTCCCTTTCAAAAATACCTCCCTCTATCTTATCTTCTTTTTGAAATAGTGTAAAAACAATGTTCTAAAATGTTTGAATGTTTGTGTCTTGGAACATAGCTTTGTAAAAATACACTCTTGCAGCTTTATCATGTTAGTTTTATGTTCTTGCCAAAACTTTTCAAAGGACTTAACACTGTTTATTTTTGTGTATACTTATCTTTTTGATAGAAGGCAGGTCTATTTTGATCTATTATTTGAGCAAAAATTCAGATACTACATTCTCTTTGGGTGTGCTCACTGCTTAGCTTAATGTTGTTCACTCTTCCTTTCATATCTTATGCTAAAAAGAGATAATATGGGTTCATATTAAGAGTTTGACTATCAGGTACATGGATAAGAATGGAGAGGAAAGTGGGGCGTGAGCAGTCCCAGAAGGAGAACAGCACTCCCTCTACTTGTTGAAGCCAGTGGTCAGGTTTCTGTATCTGATTTCCCCTTTTACCTGGTGGTTGCTTTTAGGTACGTGAAGACATTTTTCTATTACCTGCCTGCCAATCTGGGTAAATTTTCTTTTGTTTTAGGAAAATGCCTCAGAGCCAGCATGAATTTGTCTGTTGGTGAGAAGCTGCCTGTTTCTGCTTCCTTTAGTATGGCCCCATGTATTTCCTCAGCCCCATGCTTTTGCCTTGGATTGTTTCCATGAAGCCCTGAAACCGACTCTGAGGCAGGAAGTTCCTGTTTCTCCTAAATTCTTTCATTCCTTTTCCCCTTCTTCCTCCCTCCCTCCTTTCCTTCCTTCCTCCTTTCCTTCCTTCCTTCCTATCTTCCTACCTTCCTTCCTTCCATCCTTCCTCCCTCCTTTCCTTTCTTCCTTCCTTCATTCCTTCCTTCCTTCCTCCCCTCCTCCTTTTCTCCCTCTCTCTCTATGAAAAATTCCTCTTTAATTTAGAGCAGTATTCCATCACACTGGGGAAGGGGAATCCATAACAGGAAATTAGGGTCAGCAAAAATCCCTGTGTCTCCCTGCTTGATGTCTTGATGTGGTTTGTTCCTTTGACACTGATGTTGTTACCAAACTCAGGTCCAGCTGCTCACAGCTCAAAAAATCAATACCTGAGAGGCAAGTGTTGGTAGAAAGGAAAGATGCCTTTAATCAGAATGCTGGCAATCTGGGGAGAAGGTAGACTCATGTCCCCCCAAAACCAACTCTGAAGAGTCTGCTCAGCCACGCAAGTTTTTAAAAGGAAAAGGGGACGTAATCTCAGTTAATCACTGAGATAGAGGATCAAACTTGTAGCTATCTCCCGCTGCATGCGGGCTTGTGGACGCCTCGTGGTCTTTCTTTAGATGCTACCTTGTTCACACAGTCTGTTTGCGAGATTACTGAAGGGGAAGCTAGGGAAGAGACCTGGTCATCGCTTAATTACTTATTCTCTGTTTCTACTTCGTTCATCTGTGGAAGGAACCAACAAGGTATTGTGTGATCAAAAGATTTGAAAGGTGTGCTTGGGCCAGAGATGAGTAGAGGACCATGGAGTCACCTGATTTAAAAGTTAGTTACAAGGTAGCTTTGCTAAAGTGACAAGGCAAAGGGGGTTTCCTGCTGAGAGTGGCTTCCTCAAAGAGCTACTTACAGATCCCTCATCCCCTGTCAGACATTATTCCAATTCTATGGGATTATGGATGAAGTTCTATCTTCTGTAACTGCTTCATGCAGAGAAAGGGCATCAAGGATTTAGGGTGAAAGATACCAACATGGGTTTGAAGCATCTCTTTGCTAGTAGTTTTAGTTTACATATATGAGCAGAGCAAACTACTGTTAAGTTGTTGTCCACAAAGATCTAGATCATTAAGAGCAGTAGTATTGGTCCCATTCTCATAAGGCCAGTTCTTGGAATTGTGCTAATCAGAGATTCAGCACTGTTCAAGACAGAGCAGCTTATGTCCCGTCTGCAGTCTGTCATTGTGCAGTTGCTTTTCCCCTCAGGCGGCAGTTGTAGTATCTGTAAAATGACTCAGGAATGTGCATCAGATACGAAATCTGTGACTCTATTGTCCTAACCATTAAGTGCTTGAACCTGCTCTTTTGTGAC
Source organism: Camelus bactrianus (assembly GCF_048773025.1). Lineage (NCBI taxonomy): Eukaryota > Metazoa > Chordata > Mammalia > Artiodactyla > Camelidae > Camelus > Camelus bactrianus. Next base: position 85,126,578 of record NC_133543.1, on the reverse strand, counting down.
TCAAGGAGGACTGGGAGACTTCTGCTTTTATACAAACAAGTCAGGGTGCATAAAGGGTCTTTGTACGTGAGGGGACCCTGCAGGGTTCTGCTTGGTCCCAGTGAGATGGGGCAAGGGGGTCCAAGTGGACTTGTATGCTGCACGGGTGGCCAGGCCCAGGGAACTGAGTCCCCCCTGGGGCGGGGGTGTTTGTTTCTAATTTGCACAGAAGTTTAGGCCCTTGCAACATTAGGTGTTTGTGGGCTGTGCTTTCTTGAAAAGTAAAATTATCAGCTCTTTTTTTTAAACTTTTTTTTTTAAGGGGGAACTAATTAGGTTATTTATTTATTATTTATTTATTTTAATGGAGGTACTGGGGATTGAACCTAGAACCTTGTGCATGCTAAGCATGTGCTCTACCACTGAGCTACACCCTCATGGCAGTTAGCTCTTGATGGCTCTCTTCGGTCTTCTTCTATCTGGTCCATCTCTGGGAGAGATTCCGTGGCACACTGCTTGTTTTTCAGCTGATATGGAAGAGGAATTTTGATTTGCTTTTCTGTTCTCATCTTTCTGAGAAGTTACTACTTTATTTTTTTAATTATTAATTGTTTGAAAAACTTGACTGAATGAATGAATAGATAAAGGTATCTAGTGAAATGTCTTTCTCCCCTTGCACTCCCCAGTTGACTGAGTTCTCACTCCACTTCCATAGGTAACCACTGTTAATAGTTCATCATGTTTCTTTCAATAATTTGTTTTTGCATACACAAGCAAATACAAATATAAATTGTTTCTTATTTCCTCATTATTCTGTAAAATAGAAAGGGTATACCATATGGCCTACATTTGAATTTTTGTTTCTATCTAACAGTGTCTCCTAGGACTTTCCAAATTTGGACACTGAATGATTTCTCATTCTCTTATTTAGCTGTGTAATATTCCACTGTATGAATAATTCACTTAATCAATCTCCATAGTTAAGCTTTAGGGGTTTTCCAATCATTTGCTCTTATGAACAATGCTGTAATGAGTAATCTTGTGCATTATTTATTTCGCACATGGGAAAATATGTTTGTAGCATAAATACCAAGAAGCAGAAGAACTGAGTCAAATGGTGTTCAGATTTGTAATATTGACAGATTATGCCAAATTACTATCCATAAGATTTCAGCAGTTTATATTCCTACCAAAGAAGTTTGAAAATTTTGCTTCCCTATACACTTGCTATATTAGTGTATTATCAAGCTTTTAGATTTTATCCATGCTGATAGGTGAGAAAGGGTATTCCAGTGTGATTTAAAATTTTCATTTCTCTAAATGTAAGATTGGGTATCTTTTCATAAGACTGTGAACATTTGTATTTCACTTTCTGTGAGATTTGTTTGTATTTTTTTTCTCCTGGGTAATTGGTTTTTAATTATTTAAATAAGCCTTTAGGAGAGTTTTATGTATTAATATAGTTCTTTCTTTGTTATATGAATTGTAAATACTATTTTTGTAATCAGTTTATTTTTTGTCTTTTGGCTTTATTTTTATTTTATCTTGCTAGGTAGAAATCTTTTAAAATGTAATCAATTTATCAACCTTTTCTTTTATGATTTTTGGATTTTGAATAGTATTTTGAAAGAAATTCTTGATATTAAGTTTATAAAGAAATTTTCTTATACTTTCTCCCATGATTTAATTATTACATGTAAATCTTTGATCTGGAATTTGTCCTGGTATAATGTATAAGTTATACGTTATGAATATATATTTTTTTCTAGATAGCTACCCATCTAAATAGGAATAAGATATCAATTCCCATTCTTACCACTTTTATTTGCCCTGGTGCTAGAGGTAATAATTCATGCAATTACCTAAAGAAAGACAATAGAGTTACAGAAATTTGAATAAGGTTAAAAAATTACTTTTTCTAAGCTATATGATTTTTTACCTGGAAAACCCAAGAGAATAAATGGAAAAAGAAATACTAAAACAATAAGAGATTAAGATAGTGTGGTAAAAATTCTATACACATTAATCATTGCTTTCATAGACAAAGGATGACAGTTTTAAGATCTAATATAATTTTATAAAATCCTATATATAGTAGCAGCATAAAAATAAAAATCTAGGAATATACTTAATGAAGTATGTGCATGGTCTACATAAAGAAAAGTTTAGAACACTGTTAAAAGGCATCAAAAACTGCTGAACAAATTAAAAGATATATCTTGTTTTGGATAGTCATAGTCAATAAAGATAGTATAAGGATAAGTTAATTTATACATTGGAATGTCAATAAGAAGATCAATAGTATATTTAAAAAGTGTGAAAGAATTGATGTGAAAGAGTACACAGAAAAATAAATATGAAAAGCTAGTAAAATTCTGAAAAATAACATTGAAGAGAGGTCAGTATTGCCAGATATTAAATCTATTATGGAACCTCAGAATTTAATGCAGTATGTTACCAGTGCATAGATAGACAAACCAGAGAAATAAATAGGAAGTTCAGAAATTCAGAAACCATAGTTTGGTGCAGCCACTGTGGAAAACAGTATGGAGATTCCTTAAAAGACTAGGAATAGACTTACCATATGACCCAGGAATCCCGCTCCTGGGCATATATCCAGAAGGAACCCTACTTCAGGATGACACCTGCACCCCAATGTTCATAGCAGCACTATTTACAATAGCCAAGACATGGAGACAGCCTAAAAGTCTATCAACGGATGACTGGATAAAGAAGATGTGGTATATATATACAATGGAATACTACTCAGCCATAAAAACTGACAACATAACACCATTTGCAGCAACATGGATGCCCCTGGAGAATGTCATTCTAAGTGAAGTAAGCCAGAAAGAGAAAGAAAAATACCATATGAGATCTCTCATATGTGGAATCTAAACAAACAAACAAACAAACAAACAAAGCATAAATACAAAACAGAAACAGACTCACAGACATAGAATACAAACTTGTGGTTGCCAAGGGGGCAGAGGGTGGGAAGGGATAGACGGGATTTCAAAAGTGTAGAACAGATAGACAAGATTATACTGTATAGCACAGGGAAATATACACAAGATCTTATGGTAGCTCACAGAGAAAAAAATGTGACAATGAATATATATATGTTCATGTATAACTGAAAAATTGTGCTCTACACTGGAATTTGACACAACATTGTAAAATGATTATAAATCAATTAAAAAATGTTTAAAAAAATTCAGAAACCATCTAAAAAATAATGGAAATTTTGTACATGATAAGGGCACAGTCTTAACCTAGTGGGGAAAAGATGATGTTGGAACAACTCATTTATTTTAAACTGCAAGCTGTGAATCATCCTATAAACTTAGTGAAAATTCTAAAATGCATCACAACAGCCTGGCATCCTGGAAAAGCTAATGAAATTGAAGATGCACTCCGGGTTCTTACTAAACCCACAATTTCAGCAAAGAAATAACTTGTTCTTGTGCCAAAATGAAGCAAGTTGCCAAAGTCCATCTATAGAGATCAGAACAGAATTGATACGTATCCTTTTTCCCCTCTCCAGCGGGTAGGTATATGGAAGGGGAGGGGGATCAGGCTTCTTACAAAGCAAAGCTGAATACTTACGATCTCTAGGACTCGTTTGTAAGAATTGCTTTTAAACAATTCACTGCTTATTGGGGAAACAAGGTGCTATTCTTGAACGATTTTAAAAATACCTATTTCATTCAGCGTGAAGGAAACTTTTTGATAGGGTAGCTAGCCTTTATTGTCTTACAAGTAATTTTTGCTATATTTTAATGTCAACATGGAGAAGACATGTAGGCCATTGAGAGTCCACCAGCAGGCAGGATATGGGGGGAGGCAAGCTGTGTGCAGTGTTAATTGCTTTCATTAGCACTCAGGAATTCATAGGGAAGTCGTTTGGCTGAGAGATTCAGCTCCAGGTTTTTCATCTCCAGGTGTTCTTATTCTAGGCTTGTTGCTTTACTGCCTTGCTTGCCTAATTTCACTTTCACCCATTTTCTAGGTTAAATTTGAATAAAATTTCTTCAGCTCTTTCTAAGCTATGGGGCAAGGTAGCAGTGTTGTATAGATTAACTGATTCAGGGTCTTAAAGTCATTGGATTCAGGGTGCAGTATAAATGCAAAGCAGGATGCACTGTAAAGCAAAATGCTAATTATTGCAGGCAATGCAGATGCTACTTTTAAAGGTACCAGATGTGTATCGCCTCTCAATATCAGGGGCTGGCTCCTGGAAAAGAACATGAGGCGTGTGAATGGTATAAACTGAGTAAAACAAATCACTGAGAAGTATAAAAACCATCATGCAAGCAGAGCTACAATTACCCTCAGAAAAATTAGAATGCCACCTTCTGGAAGACAGCCAGGTGAAATGGGCAAGAAGATATCTGATAAAATACTGGGTCCAAAACTTTTCTTAAAACACTGATGAAGTATACTTTTGTTTGTTTTCTTTGTACACTGTTGTGTGGTTTAGTAAGAGAGTGGGACGACACTCAGTAGACTTGGACAGCACAATCTAAATTGTGAGAATTTTTCAAGATTTTTTGGTCTAGTGTAGGCTCAGGATGTTAGAGCAAGACTGGGCATTTAGTTTATAACAGATTTATTATGTGCCATGAATACCAAGGAAACACATAGGTGTTCATGGAGAAATTGCATTGCTTTCTACTATCCACAAGGTTAAGTTGGTCTTTTAATTAATTTATTTGTGCCCCATATCCCAAAAGGTTTGTCCAGTAAGGACACATCAATTTGGGCTAAGAGACTTGAGGAAATGGCAAAGGAAGCATATGCTAACTACAAGGGTAGACAGAGTTGCTTTGAGTAGATGTAAGAATTTCCATCTAGCCATGTCAAAGGAGGAGACCTAGTAAATTGCATAATTGTTGTTATCAGAAAGGAGGGAGCATATCCGTTCTTCAAGAGATAGTTTTACCCATTGATCCTGAATGCAATTTAATACATAGCATCTAATAAAGGGATATCTAAACAACATGATGTGTTTTTGATGACAGTTTTATTAAAAAAAAGAAGGAACTTGAAATATAACTTTGACTCAATTCTGAAAATCATAATATCCTATAGATATCCTATAGATATAGAATATCCTATAGATGAAAATTGTACTACCCTAATATCCGTATAGCATATGGGAGATTAAAAAAACCCTGCAACTTCACACATATTTAGTGCTGGGCCCTTCATCTTATGGTAAAATCCTCTTTATAGATATTGCAGAGACCCCAAGGTCCAATATGAATACAGAAGTGGACAAAAACAACGATGTTGGAAGTTTCTAAAATCCATCCTATACAGAAATATTTCATCATTTCAATTGAAAAAGGGACTTTGTATTAGGGTAATTTCTTGATTTTTTTTTTTTCTTGACAGGTTCCATTATCTTTTTCTATGACTCCATTCTGTCTAGCATAATTCCATCCATGAGATTTAATATTTAAATCCCTTCCAAAATAATAAAGCAGGGTGTACTTGAAGAGCCCCTGTTAGTGACTTGGCAGTTTCAGGGACTGAACTGAGCTGCCCACACAAATGGTCAGTGAAAGTCACCAAGAAGAGGAATAATCTCTTGGGACCTCCCCCCATATCCTCCTTCTCACTCTCCGCAGATAACCTTGCCCCCCTGTTTCAGAGGAAATAGAAGCTGATGCTCAGAAATGGCCTCTGCTTCTTGCTCTCCCTCTACCAAGTGCCTGCCTTCCACCCTTGTCCCTTCGCTCTGTTAAAGGATGAACTGAGGCATTTTAAACATATTAAGAGTTCATTTGAGCAAGAATTGATTGGAGTTGGGTGGTGCCAAACCAGAAGTGGTTAAGAGCATGCCACCCACAGGAGCTGGGCTCTTTTATACAGAAAAGGTGAAATCAAAGCAAGGAAATGATTGTAGCTTAAAGCCTCACTAGCTGTTTGTGATTTGGTTGTCCTTAGGTTTCAGTTCTGTAAGCTTGTGGCATTACAGGCTTAGGTTTTGGTTCACTTGTGTGGGCCACTAAGGCATTAGGGCCACCTCAGTCTAATGGCCTCCTTGTTTAATTAATCCTTAACACCTCCTTTCATCTGGGCCAAAGCATCTCTCTCTACCTGGAACCTTAATCCTTCTGCCTTCTCTGGGATTTCTTCGTAAACACTCTTGATTCTCTGCTTCTTTCCATCCGTCTTTGCAATCACATCTTTGGGAAAGGCAATAGTTACAAAAGGGATGGCCAAGATGATGACAGCCGTCCTCTTCTGCCCAGTTTATTCTTCCTCTTTCCAGCCAACCGTCCTGACATTTACAGCCTACTTCCACCTCTTCATTTCCTGTACCTTCTTCAGTTTGCTGCCATGTGGCTTCTCCCTCCACTCTGCATGCAAACAGCGCACTGATGTCGCTCATAATGTCCTTGTCGCTACATCCCGTGGAGCCTCCAGAACCCTTATTTTCTGGCTTCTCAGCAGCCTTGGAGCTCTCCTCCCTTCCTGACACTCTTTCTCTTTGCTCCGGGACACACAGCTCCTCTGACTGCCTGCTACCCTCAGGGCTTGTTTCCAGTCTCCTTTGTGAGACTTCTCTCTGCCAGTCTCTTGAATTTGGGGGAATTCTCTTTCCAGCTTTCTTTTAATTTCACACAGCACACTTGCTGTGGGGAAATCTCATCTACCCCCATGGTTTTAATTACTCTCTCTTGAATTTCAGGTTTTCACATCCAACTGCCTACTGGACAGCACCTGCTGGATAAACAGCAGGTCCCCTAAACATCAGGCCTGAATTCATGTCTTGGCCCTTAACTTGCTCTCTGTGTGCCCTCTGTAAACACCCCTCATAACCCAAGAATCACTAGCTTGGTGTTTGCTGTTTTCAAATTCAAATAACACAAATGAGGTAATGCATCTTCTAAGAGTGTATTTGAAAACATTTTCAAAATGTGACAGAGTTTTCTCTGTGCCGGATGTGAGAACCTGGAATGAAGGCATTGCTCTTGAATGTGTTGTCTTTTTTTTTTTTTTTTCTCTTAATTGAGATGTAACTGACGTATAACATTATTGAATCTGTTGTCTTAAGTCTACCCCAAGATCCATAATGGTGGGAATCCAATCTTGGGCAGACCGATAGAGAAGAAATTTCTGGCTAGGAGCCTCTGAAACCAGGGTCTTGGGGCAATTACGAGGTCACTTGCACACAGAGCAGCTCCTGTGCTTCAGACTTGAAGGCCCCTGGGTAGCCTCTGATTCCCTGTTTAGTAGTTAGGTGCTGGGATTTCATCTCACTATTATAAATTATTCACCTCACATTCATAAGTTCTTCTAAGAGGTTTGTACTAGCTCCTGTAGAGGCGTGATGTGATCCGCAAAGACAAAGTCACGGTCCTGCCCTGCAGAAGTACAATCCAGAGGTCCCCTGCTGCTCTTAAGAGTTAATACCATACACCTTAAAGGAAATACCAATTCCTGCTCCAGGAGTTTTGCAAGTGTCCAAGGAGTTGACTTCACCTTGTCGTCTTGGGCTCTGATTTCTTACTGATGCTGGATTTTCATTGTTTATTTTGTGTTTTGCGGCTGTTCCTTTTCTCTGCCCTGGCATCAACCCGGACACGGGACACTTTTCTTCTCCTTGAGTCTTTTCCCTCACATTCCTAAAATATCACTCTGGGAAGCAGCTATGTGTGGTGGCATTTCACTGAAGAAATGGGTAACAGTGAAGGAAGTTGTATGGCATTCCAGAGTCAGATCGTCTAAAATTGAACATTGAGTTCTTTACAAAGTCCCTCAGCCGTTCTCCCAGCCTGAGTTCTGGATGCCTGCTATGTTGTTTGGCGCTCTCTCTTTCCTCTCTGTGCTGCCTTTCAGCCACTCCAAAAAGAAAAATAATATTTTCTCAGACTTGTTTGTGCTGAGAAATCCAGCTCTCTCCAGTCCCTATCCATTAACCTGCTGGGGCTTCCTCTGCATGGCTGTGATTCACCAGTGCACTTGGCTATACAAGACACCAACTATTCCATGTCCCACCGTTCTCTTTTCTCCCCAATTATGTGACTCATGTCACCGCCACCACCTGCACCTCTGCTTCTCTGAAGGCACAAGAGGCTATCGCCACATTTGCTTTAAGTGACATTTTCTCCCATTTCCCTTACAGAAACTCGTGACCTAGGAAAAACTTGGAAGAAAAAGAGTTCCTTTATTGAATGCTTTACTTCAACGTTGAAGGGCAAGGGCCAAGTCTTGTTCACCTTTGTATTCCTACCCCCCAGTCATATACAGAGCAGCCACTCAACACATAGTTATTATATGAATGAGTTTACCGGTCCAGGAGACGTGCATTGGGGTTAAATGTGTTTCTATTTTATCTATTTTAAATTTTTTTCTTGTCAAATAATTTATATATTTATTGAAGTATAGTTGATTTACAATATTGTGTTAATTTCTGGGGTACAGCATAGTGAGATATATATATATATATTCCTTTTTATGTTCTTTTTCATTATAGGCTATTACAAGGTATTGAATATAGTTCCCCATGCTATACAGTAGGACCTTGTTGTTTTTTTATTTTATATATAGTAGTTAGTATCTATGAATCCCGAATTCCCAATTTATCCCTCCTCACCCCCTTCCCCGCCGGGCAACCATTAGTTTGTTTTCTATGTCTGTAAGTCTGTCTCTGTTTTGTAAATAAGTTCATTTGTGTCTTTTTTTTAATAGCTCCTATTATCTAATCTATACTGTATCCTAGTATATTCAGGGCACTATTAATTTGAAAACAGCTATGGTCATCCAGCTTGCCTTCTTTTCCCAGCATTCTTATTGACATCTAAGGCAAACAGTGAGGATCTGGCAAAGCATTTTGACTTTGCTGAGTGTGGCGATGTTCTCCTCAGGGGCCCTGGCTACCAGTGTCCCTGAGACGGGATGAACTTTTGACTCCGGGCACAGCACAAAGCCTCAAGCTGCTCCCTGTGGGAGTGAAGAGCTTGGATGGGGTTAAAGACTTTGGTGGCTTCTGCTAATGTTTCAAGGCAGCTTCACCTGTATTTGCATCAGCAAGAAGGTCTGTGCCCGAGAAGCACGCACGCCAGCCAAAGATCAAAGCTTGTTTGGAATATGTCATCCAGGATTCCTGGGACTCTAGCTATTGGAACCAACATCTGACAATTGTTTTTCTTTAAATAAACCCCAACAGCTTTGCCACCAGCAGTTGTCCCCGGTGTGTTTTTAAAGCATTGTGTCCTTGAAAGGAGTTTCATCTCTTACATAGCCGCTTTATTTTCTCAGGTGAAATGATCTCATGAAACCATTTTAACTTAATGAAATTACTAGCTTGCACCGAAGAGTTTTACATTTGAATAGGGCATTTCTTTACTTCCAAAGTAGCTTTTCAGTGAGAAAGCTGACGGTGATATAGCTGTTGACCTTAAAGATGAAATATTTACCCTTCCGTGCTGTGTACTTTCTCAGGAGAAAGCTATGTTGTTTTCTCAGTCCTTCAGTGAAATATTGTGGTCCTTCACAGAGGTAGAACGTTTTGGATTTTAGATCAACAATGTCACAGTTTTTTTTACCTTTGTCACCCACTGCCTGTGTTTTGTTTGGAAGCCGGAACAGCAGAGCTGCTGGTGCTGTTTGAGCAGATTTCTTTGTTGTGTTCTCTCCTTGTTTTGAAAGCCATAAGAATTGCTACTCAATAAAAAAAAATAACAGTTGAGCTTCATTTTAGGATTGGTGTTGTGACTCCAGCAGTGAGCGCAGCAGCGTGCTCTGGAGGAAGCTTTTAGGAGACTCCATAATTTCTTCCTGACTCCAGCTGGTGATCAGTTTATGCCCTGAAGCTTGGGGATGAATAGCCCTTGTAATTCCCATCCTAGGGTGGGTGCATTCTGCTTTGCCCCTGTCAGAAAAGGAAATCTGAAAAGTGACTGACAATGTTATTCCTCTGAAAACAGGTGGAGAAACACCTTAGATTAATAGCTTCTTACTTGCTAAGAGAAGGCATCTTGTATGTCACATTAGAATGCTGTTCAATGACTGTAACCCATTAGGGTGTTTATGGTCCATTTATGGTTTTGTTCTCTTCCCTTGCCTTTAACATATTATTTCATTCACTCAATAACTTAATCATTCTATGATTCTTGTATTCTTTATTCATGTATTCTTTTATTCAACACAAATCTATTAAGCATCTTTGACTTACAAGATACTATATAGGATAATTGACTCTGTCCTCCTCAAAAAAACAAAAAACAAGATAGGTTCCTGGCATCCAGGGGTTTACAAGCTGATAGGGCAGATAAGAATTGGATGTGTACAACACAGGTTGGTTAAAAACACCTTTACGTTCTATGCTTTCAAAATTTTAATTTTTTTTACAATTTCCAAATTACTTCCCACTGGATGATCTGATGTTCACATCGTTTGTAGAGCTGGGATTAGACTCCATATGTCCTGATTGTCTTTGCTCTTGTGATTTTGACTTTACCATCCTCCTGCCAACTGTATCTTAAACTTAGCATTAAAACTACACTTTATACATTTCTTTTTCTGAAGATTTTGTCAAGGAATGCATCAGGATGTTTTCTTTCATCATCATCATTCTCCCTGCGTCATCGAAGTTGTTAATTGTGGTGTTTCTTTGCATGCTTGTTTCTCTCACGTATCCTGAGACCATTTGGAAACGGGGGCACATTGTAATTAGAATGTTCGCCCAGAAGAGTGGATGCCAGACTGCATTTCTGGCGGGGATGGCAGCAAGAGACAAACAAAATATTCTAAAAGCTACTGATAACTACCACTTAAAATATGTGAGAAGAGGAAAGAATTCCCTTCTTTAGCAGATATAGTTAATTTACTTCTAAGAAGGGACACAACAATCTGGAGCAGATTGTACTGGTCGTTTAACCCACGAAGGGGAAAAATAAAATTATATCTCCCAAATAAACTTTACTCTCAGTTATAATCTCTATGGTCTCTTCCAGCTTTAAAATTCTATGGTTCTAATTATGTTCTCCATGATTGTGTGTCTTAACTTCTCTATCAAAAAAAAAAAAAAAAAAAAAAAGGACTGTGACCTCAGGGTAAAGCGGATATATGAAAACAACCAGTTAACATGGTTAACATGGCACATATAGAAAGTGAAGGCAGGTCATTCTCCGCCCACCCCCCCGCCCCCAGCTTATGTGACTCAGTTCCCCTTGTGACATGTAAGTCCAACCTGAAAGAAGATCCACGTCGATGGGTCTATGGGCAAACAAAGTATTTTTGTTTTTTTCTAGTAAAACATTTTCATATTTGTTATCATAACAACCCTGTGATGTAGGCAAATCAGCATAATCTAAATCAGAGATTCTACAAAATTTTTTTTTCTTTCTCAAAATACCTGAGTGACATAATACACTCAATCAATATTATTGCTCATGATGGCAGTGGTTCTCAACAGGAGGCCTTTTCCATTCTCTGCAGGACGTGTATTGGAAATCCAAGGAGGGGTATCTGCTCCACAGGGAGTTTAATTTTCACCTCACTGTCAACCAAAAAATATGCCCCTCCCAACCTCTTTCAGTTGTAAGTTTTTATTTCTAACGGAATGACCCTCTCTGATTATGTGGGAGTCCTGTAAATGTCAGTTGACAGAGATCAGAGGAGTCATCAGGATTTGTTCACAACCAGAGTGGAGGGGTCAGGAGGGAGGGACACTGGGGGCGGGCCACTTTTCCAACTAATCTCTACCTCAAGATAGGTTGGGTGGACACAGAGACCATGTGATGGTACCCTGGGAGGAACCCTTTTGGAGAACACTGAGGTTAATCTGCTGTGCATATCGTATCTCCCAGTTATTTGAACTTGTTTGCTATCCTGATTACGAGGATACCTTTCATTTATATCATAGGGAAGAGTAATTACATGCTTATCTCCATGTGGTATGTTTCACAAAATGACCTTAGACATAAACCCTCCTATCTTTCAAAGAAAGAGAATACTGGCAAAACATATGAATGTTAGCTCATATTTATTTCTCAGGGTGGTTTATTTATTTATCAGCAGTTAGTTTACACAACGGGGGGGGAGGGGGCAGATACTGATAATACCTCCTGAAGGACATAGGATTTGAGCAATCTAGACGATGAGTAGCATGTGACAAGGCGAAACGTGTCGTTGGGATATTAGTGGATATTATTCTAAGCAAAGTGAAGTGATTGTTTTGAAAAGTATGTCCTGTAATTTGTTCGGCAAAAGAAAGAGGGGTTGAGTGTCTGGAATAACCCTAACCCTAACCCTAATAAGTGTGGGAGGAGGGAAAATTGGAGTAATAGACTCCTGTCATGTCACAGAGGATCTTTAGTGTCAGATTAACCATTCTTGAGGTAGAAACAGTATAGAAAATTTTTGAGCAAGAATATGTCGTGATTAGATTGATGTTTTCAAAAGCGAATCTTGTAGCAATGTGTGTAACAGAGATGAATTAGGAGGTTCTTGCAATGCTCCAGGTGGAAGTTTCCAGGGCAGAAATTAGGATAGCAGCAGGACCTTATCTGGAGGTAACAAATACAGGAGAAATGGAGGTAGAGCCACAAGATTTGAAACTGACTGGATATGAATTTGGGGTATTGTAAACAGTTAGGGATGAGTTGAAGTTGGTTGGCTAGTAGGTATATAGAATGTATTTTCCCACCGAAATTATACTGTAGTGGATATGTCCTCAGTTTTATCCATGAAACACTAATTCATAGCGTGGCTTCTAAATTAGAAAAACAGGGTGAGAATGGCATTCAGCGATCAATGCAAGGGATGGGACAGAGTTAATCAAGAAGTTTTGCATCAGCTTGGGTGTGGGAGACAAGAGAAGAAGATGATTCTAAAGTTTTGTTCTGTGTGAATAAATAATGATGCTATTCATGGAAATGAGAACACAGAAGGAGTTTTGGACCAGCAGAATTTGAGTTGGTGGCTGTGTGTCAGAGCATATTGCTGCCCAGCTCTGGGGACATCATTAGTACCCTCCTAAAGACCAATCAAAATTTGGGCCTGGAGTTTACAGATAGCTGGGTTTTAGAGAGAGATTGATAATCATTTCTGCAGAGGTGATAGTTGAAATCGCAAGGATGAATGGTATGCTGTTGCTTAAGAATACATGCGAAAAGAAGAGAGAAGGGGCCAGGAGAGATCTTTGGAGAAAATATGAGAGGTAGAGCTGATAAACATACTGGGTAGGTTTTGTTACAGACAGAAATCAAAAATCAAAAGTACACCCCTGGAATATACAGTTTCTCTGGAATCACAATGGTGTGTGTGTGGTCGCATATCATATCCTGGTTCCCACTTTTTAAGCCAGGCAGGGCAGGGTTACATGATTTGTACATGTTCTCAGTTGTCAGTCCCGTGGTGGTGTTTACTTGCAGCTGGGGAATGTCTTCTCTCATAAAGATCCAAGGAAAAACGCCAGAGCTCTAGGTTTGTGCACACAAAGTAACTCTCCTGGTTTGTAACATGCAGGCTTCCCAGTTTGTTTAGCCAGTGGCCTCCAATTGGATTCAGAAGAAGTAGTATTTGCCGCAGAGTGAGAAATGATTCATTTCTGGTTCAACGTTAGCCTTGGGCCTGTTCCTACATAAAGAATTGCTGGGTGAGCCTGATTATATGCAGTGGGTTAGAGGCTTGAACTTCCAGAAAGTGCTCCCTTAATCATTTCACTCAGGTCCTCAACCTGACAGAGCCAAGAGCCCCAAAGGGAAAATGCCAAAGGCTTATCTGTTTTTGACCAACATCTTATGGGATTTTACTGCTCTTGGGGCTTCTGTGGGCTGTTGTGTCCTTTGCCTTGTCCCCTCGCGCCCTCCGCCCAGAGTAGTTTGAATGTAAAGACTAATTGATAAAAGACATGTCAGTTACTGTCCTTCTGAACAGAGATTCTGAAACACACACCTCACTTAATTCTTGCTCCCTTGCAGGGCTCTGACAACCTCTCTGTCTTGTTGCTATCTTTTTTCAGTTCTCTTTTTTTTCCAGACCCCTTCCCAGTCTCCCCTCCCTTTTGACAGCCTATTTAGTACTCTGTTCTCCTGAGTGGAGAGAGAGTTGCTCGGCAGAGTGTCACACAGTAATGGAAACTGGGTCCCACGGGTGCCCACTGCCTGTCCCTGAAAGCTTTTTCATCTTGTCCCTTGTTACCCCAGAGAATAATTACTTCAAAGACCAGTCCCAGTGCCTGGCATTTCAGTTTATCTCATTACCTCCGTTTTTTTGCCAAGCCCGCCAGTGGTGCCAGAAATCAAATCAGGGCTGCTGGCAGGATTGCCTGCCTAGCATGTTCAGCCTCTCCACTGCCCGACACTCTAATGTTCCCTGATTGCAAACCCTGTCATCATCTTCTTTGAATTAGCTGCGCCTCCTGAAATGGCATCATGGCCATGCAGAGCTGGAGTGCTGATGCAGAGTCTTGTTTTAACTGTCTGTCAAAGCCCAGGCTAATGAATTCTATTAGCATATTAGCTTGCCAGCTCTGGGAGCCCAGAAGGAGTCGGGCAGCCAAACGCAGTTGGCAGAGCTTAGCTGCAGTGCTTCAGAGAGCTCCTTGGCAATGGTGGCACAGGAGACCCCAGTAATGTAAATGTACAGACGTGGGGATGTATGCAGAATTAGCAGTCTCGTTTGTTGTAATAGACTCGAGCAGGAGATAATGGGATGACAGATGACATTTTTTGACTGTGAGGCCTACCTCAGGCATTTTAAAGAACAGGATAGCCTTGAGAGTGCCGCAAGGCACTCATAATCTAATCTTATATTCTTTTTGGAAATTAGAATGTATGGAAGCAAGAGATATTCTTTCCATGTGTTTTTTTTTTTAAAGATGGCATGAGTTATTCATTTGACATTAATTTTATTTTAACGCTGATGACCGGTGATTGGCATCATTGCTTTAATAATTAGACACCATTCTTAGGACTGCTCGTTGAGATTGAATGATCGCTTAATGACCAAGACATCCCCTTCTCCACCTGTACGCTGAAATTCAGCTCCCCAGGATAGCAAAATGCATAATCATTAATAACAGAAAAAGTGCATTTTTCTAGCAAACAGAGACTTGAAGTGGATACATAATCATCACTGATTTTACATTAGTGTTTAGGATAAATTTAACTGTAAGTGCTGGTACCAGGGTTGCTAGGCAACCAGTGGTGATTGTTATGCCCAATATGCAACTCTTAAAGGTATGCTTAATGGATGTAATCTTCAATTTAGTTAGAAATTAATTTAAAAATGTATAGCCTGAAATACTTTATGTTAATAAACTTTTAAATATTGCAACATGGTATTAGCGCTAAATGTGTGACAGGCACTGAATTCCAGAAAGTTTTCTTAAAACTGTATTAACTTGTGGTTAGAACTAAATTATTCTGCCCACCAAAATAACTTTTGAATAAATTAACAAATTAATTAGCATTATTCTCCAAGACTTGGTGAAAACCTGCACATGTCTGGGTAAAGGATTGCAGACATAGCAAATGTAATTATAAGGGCTGCTGCTGGATGTTCAGTCTTTGGTTGTTTTTCTCTAAGTCTGCTATATCTTGTATTAAATATGATCACTTTTCAATCCTTACTGTCAACAGAAGAAATACATGAAGGAACTTTGACTTAGTGCATCAGATGCTGCACTGAAATCTTAATATTTATTTTGGAAAGATAACCCACAATAGTTGAACATGGTATTTTTTACTCAAAGATCATGGTGCTTAAACTTCTTTATGATCTTCTTATTTTAGTTTTCTTTCATTTGCTTACTTTTTTGTTGAAGGATTCTTTATCTTCTTCCTTAAAAGTAAACACAGTTGTGCCTTTTTGTGGAAAATACAGTTTGCCTGTTGGTTATTTGACACTTTGGAAGTTGAATGTCTGCAATGAAATGAAGTTAAGTGGGTCATCGGCTATTGTGGACACTAATGGTTGCTTATTTAATAGCAAATCCTGCCTGTGTTTCCCCACCCTGTAATTTTTTTCTTCAGAAACCTGATTTTGCTCATGTTCCTGGAGGAAGATGGAACCCTCTCCAGCCCCTCACTCAGCAAGGAAGATCTTGATTAGTCCATGGCTGAGCCAGTCACAATAATTCCAGACCCCCTTGACTGCCATTGGCTTAGGATTGGGCATGTGATGCGATTCAGGCCAAAGTGATAGGAGGAAATTACAAAAAAGAGATGCGCCCTTACTTCTCGTTCTGGCATTTGAATATTATCTGATCGTGTAATATTTGAAGCTACTGCACCAAATTATAACCATGAAGGAGGCAAACAGGTATAAAAACCTAAAGATGGCAGATAAAAAAAGATGTCATTTTCAAGCCACTGAATTAATCAGCCCTGGAACTTTGGACTCCTTATACGAGATAATACATTTTCCTTATGTTTAGGCAATAAACTTTCCATTTCTTGTAGCTGAGACATCATAACTGATACTACCTGCCATTGTTTTATTATTAGGCAGGGTTCATACAAAGACAAATGTTTATGATTTCTCATATGTCTTATTCTCTTAGATCATTAAAATTGCAATGTACAATATTTTCCTCTGCTTCAGTTGGCTGGCTCTATATGGCATATGATTTCACACTTGCCTTCAGTGCAGCAATCAAATGAACTGATTGATTGTTCTGTTCATCACCATTTATAAGTAAGCCTCTCTGCCAGCCACCTAGGAACAGCTATAAATACAGCCCAATCCCTATAATCAAATAGTATTCAAAAAGACAAAACTGTATTTTTTGGTATATACTAAGAATGCATCTTTGATGAGAGAGTGGAGAAGGAGAATGGATGGTGGTAAGAAGAAAGGAGAGGACTTAATTTGTATTTTCAACACTAAAGTCCAGTTAGTAATTACATTTTCATAAAAATGCATCAGCTCACTCAGTGTCAATTTTCCTTTTAATTGTTTGCAACCAAGGTGAGTAGAGGTTACCATGGAGCACAAATAAAAGTTCAGTCATACCACATGGTTGCTGATGATCAGGAATGACAGCACTGGATGACTATGGAGTGATGATCAGAGCTTCAGTTTGGACTAAAACCGCACAACTCGGGGATCCCAACCAGATCCCTCTCCGTAAATAGAAGAGCGATGGATGGATGAAGAATAGACTCAGAGAACAGAGGCTTTTTATTATTGTTCACTTTTCATGGCAACCACACCAAATTATTTACAGTTTCCCCTAAACTATTCCACACTCTGTAGCTTTGCACATTCTACAGTCTTCACATGAGTCTCCCTCTGTTCCTTGTTTGTTGGCTAAATTTCATTTATTCTTCAAAGACACCTCAACCACCAATGATCAGATAATCACCTCCCGTGAGCTCTTTCTGGAGCCCTCTCCAAAGTGTTAATAACACTATTCTGCGGCTTATGTCTTACACTGTATCATGCCTTTCCCACCTAATGGCAATGACTGGTTTCTATGTCTTTCTTCACCATCACCCTTGGAGCTTCTTTGGAAAGGGAGCCATTGATTTGTTCCTCTGTGTGTTTTTAATGCCTAACCCAGTGCCAGGCACACAGTGGGCAGGCAGCCTTTACACCGCTGCCATCCCAGTGTTAAGGGGGAAGGCTGTTGCAATGCTATTGTGAAGAATGTGAGAAATTAAACTTCATTGTTATCTAAGTACACGCACTCCCCTTTCAGCCAGTGGTGGACTGCGTTCACCAGTTTAGGCTTCATACCAACAAATAGGTTGAAGCAACCACTTCAGTGTGTTTTATTGAATTTATAATTAACTGTGCCTTTTGTTTCTCTCCTTTACTGTTATCTGGGACTTTTAGGCATTGGTAATGCTTTGTAATGGAACAAAGAGGAAAGGTGAGACTGAAAAAGTCATTGTTACTCTTAGTAATGTGAGGGGAAATGTGAAGTTAAACTTGAGAGCTAACATGAGAGGTTTTGATTGCCTATGGGGTTTCATTTTTTCTTTCCCTCTGGCCCTGCTAATTGAGATAAGAGGCCAGTGAGATCTGGGCCTGTATTGGTGGGTATGACTGGATGGGCCCTGAGGAACTTCAAGTAATTGTTATTAGGAACTCACGGAATAGGTAACTCAGCTCGACTTAACTGCCTTCAGTCCCATTATTCTTGGGATGACCCCAGTGGAGTCTGTCTTTAGCAGTCTCTTTGGATCTTTGATATGCAGAACATTTAGGACTGAAAGATCTGTGAAATGAATAAGAGAATATTGATGTCCTGCTATTTAATTGCCTTCTAAATCCATGGTAAATTTTTCAGTGATTTTAAATTCTGAAAGAATAGCAGACTCATTGATTTCTATAATTCATTTATTTAGGGATTTCTATTATCAACTGAATTTGATTGATGGCTTCATGACAAATAGCTGTGTGCTCAGCATATACCAACTCTCTGGAAGCTCACTCAGCCATAAACAATGTGAGATAATTCTTGGGTCCTTTTGCTGAGTCTGTACTTTGCTATTTGGGGACCTGATTGAGATACCTTAAGTGAATAAGGTAAAGTACAATTCTCACTTAGTTCCTTTGGCTAAGGAGAAAAAAAAAAGGTATTTCTATGTGGACCCTGAGACTCCTCAAAGTCCTGTTTTGAGATCCTGTGGCATTCACTCAAAAATGACATGATCCAGAACACAGTGGAGTCACTTGGACAAAGAAACAGTGGCATCCACTGTGTGTTGTGATAATTGAGTGTGTGTCCAAGTCTGTTTTGCTCAGTCATAAGGGATGGTAGGTAGTGATGATATATCTTCATCAAAAATTAAAATTGGAGCCCTTTAAATTTTCAAGTTTGTTTTTCTTAGATAGGATTTTGATTCACAACTTCCAGACAGATGGAAATCAGTGCGTTTTCTATTTTAGAGAAAATAGGAAGTCATTATATAAAACTTCACTCTTGAAAACTTGTTTGCCAGTGAGATGTTATTGACTCTAAATATTCCTTCCAGATTACATAAATGGAAATTGTGACACCAATTTTAAAATACTCTTAATGCTTTTCCTGATTATAAATCAATCTATATTTCAAAAAATTAGAAAATTTAAAAAAAAAAAAGAAGGGAATTAAAATTACCAGTAAAACCACTAACCAGAGATCACCATTATGAATGTTAGTTAATTAGCTGCAGATACTGGTAAGTTTTCTTCCCAGAACAGCAAGAAGGCAATGCTTATTAGGCAAGGGTTAATGTTGGTCATAATAATGATGAGGTTTTTGTACTTTTGCTGTTTACCTAACATCTACTAGGTAGTGTGGAGATTGAGTCCGGAAGTTGAGTCAGGGACATTGTGGCAAACTGGGTAAGTGTGGGGTTGCACCAGGTACCAGACATCCTTTGCCTCTTCTGAGGTAACAAATGAAACCATCATCACCATCTGTTACAGGAAAGGAACAGGAAGTTTCACTTGAAGCTTACTTTTGGCTTTATAACTTACAAATTCACAAATAAAAGTTATAGCTATCTAAAATAAGATGAACCAATGAATAAGCAGAACTGAAAGAGATTAAGAATTTGTACTATCTTTTTAGATATGTAGCATGAAAATATATACTCTTGGATTGTTAGTATTGGTTGACTTTTTTTTAGTACAGATTATGATAGGATTGGAAAGTATTACAATAATTTTAGAGCAAGATCAAACAAACATCTTAAGGGACATCATTCCTATTGTCACTTTATCTCTTTTATGCAATAACTTCCCTGAATGTAAAATGACCGTTCTTGGTTATTAGATGACATTACTTAGCCATTTCATATTCAGCTTCTTAGGATGTAAAAGACATGTTATGAGTAACATGTTGAAATAGTAATCTCTTACAAGAATATCATCTGTGTTTTAAAATGAGTAAAGAATTTAGTTAGCTAATGTTTATAAAATTACTTTAGCTACTAAGGAAAAACTAAAGAAAATAATTTACTTATGCTAATTTGGTAATCATTGGTGAATAGACTCTTTGTATGAAAAAATATAATAAAAAATAATAGTATGTATATTTGGGACATTCAATGGGCCCTTTTGGCCATATGAGTTGTAGTATGCTGTATCTTCATAATTAGTAAAGATATGGTTTGTGTTGTTGAATTATATACCTGATATGTTTGCATCTTTATGGTTAATTTTTTAATTATAATGAAGGAAAAAAGTGACACCAATAAATCAAAGATGAAGCTAACCAATAAAACCTGCATAATTGTCCATGTAGTCTACTACTAGTCCAAAAGACATTGTAGTCATTTTTTTTGCCCTTCTTGGGTTTTTTTTTTTTTTTTGAAGAAAATGAGATTTGTTTTTCTAAATGTCCATCAGTGATGCTCAGTAAATTGGACATAAATTTATCTAAAGTTTCTTTCAATCCCCTTGTATTTTTGGTTTCAGTCCTTTCTCAGGAGTAACATCTTGTTCAAAGCTGGCTCTAGCTGTATATTATCTTACTAATTTTTCTTATTTGTTTAAGAATTAAAGCTTTAACTTTTCAGGGAATAGCCTTTGATTCTATGTATTGGTGAATGAAGTCATGATCAGTCTCCTTATATGCTTTTTATTCAATAAACATGGATCCTACAATAGCACTCAAACTCTGTGATTCTGAGCCCACGTGTTTTAGCAGTTTGAATCTAATTTGACACAGTCTGCTCAACTTTCTTACTGATTGTAGATGTTGATCTCTAGGCTTCATTCAGTTTAGATGTACTGTTCCTGAGACATGGTGACCAGAAAAAGCACTTTGCTGCCTTAGACATATCTAGTCTTGAAAATGTTTTGTTTCTAAAACACTTTCCCAGGATTCTTTAGCATTGTGTTTCAATCTTTAGCCATAGAAGCAAAGTAAGCTGATTTTAGGAGGAATGGTTCATAGCTCTTCCTGAACATTTTTCTAGAATTTTGGTGACTGATAAGCTCTCGATCCTATATGTATATTTCTATGTTACTATTTTCTAAAGTTAATTGTTTAATACTAGTACACATTAAAGATCATCTACCATTGTTCTTTCTACTTAGGCAAATT
Source organism: Camelus bactrianus (assembly GCF_048773025.1). Classification (NCBI taxonomy): domain Eukaryota; kingdom Metazoa; phylum Chordata; class Mammalia; order Artiodactyla; family Camelidae; genus Camelus; species Camelus bactrianus. The sequence continues at coordinate 85,105,589 of NC_133543.1, read as the reverse complement.
TGAAAGTTTTTTTTTTTAGCATTTTTTCCTCCCAGTAAGCTTGGACAGTTCACAACTAACATAAGTTTCATATCACTTACAAACTTGATTTCTCCATTTGGTCTTTTTATTTTTCTTTTATGAATCTATATAAAACTGATTCATCAGGAATACTCCTATTAGTACTTCATAATCCAGAGAAGTTTCCATTTACCTCTCCCCTTTGCCTTTGTCTCTAGGGTGATTCTCTCTCGGTAAGAAAAAGTTTCATTATAAGTGAAAAACCTACTTTGTGTGTGTGTGTAAAATGTAAGGGTGAAACTTTGTCAGTGTTTTTGAAAATCTAAATAAATAGTACTCATTGTTTTCCTTTTGGACATATGCTTATATATTCCTATGTTCCTTCTTTGACTAATTTTAGTTTTATTATGGAGATTTTCAAACACACAAAAAAGAAAAAGAAAAGGGTAGTAAACCACTGTGTGCCCATCTGATCATCAGTCTGCTTTCTTTCTTCTTACGTCTATCTCTTCTTACTTTTTTCTTCTTAAGTATTTTAAAGCCATCTCCGAATAGTATATACTTTCATTCATAAGTAGTCTGATTTCTAATATATAAGCACTCAAAAAAACTCAACAAAATTTTGAGAATTTCGTAGTATCTGGTTCAAGTTTCCTAAGTCATCTCAAAAATACCCCTCATAGATCATTAGAGAAGACTCTTCCTCAGATAAACCACAACTCCTCCAGGCATTTTCAGTGTTTATGTAGATGCCATCACCTTATCAAATTTAGAAATCCGACTGAGAGACTTTTGTTTCCAGAATCTCCTATGGAGTCCTTCCTATGAAGGTGAGTCACACTGGCAACCCGCCATTCTTCTCCCACAGTGGCATTAATAACAACATGCTGTACATTTTGGCCAACGTGTCCATATTTCACCCTTGAGTTGCTTTGGAAGTCTTGGGTGGATGTTGTCTGGTCCTGGTGATTTATTTACATTTAGTGTGTCACTTAGGTGTGGGAAAATCCTGTATTTTCCACTCTTTGTTCTAATACTTCTGATATGTCCACTTCAGAGCAAGATGGAGGTGAGACTCTTTCTAAAGCCTTGTTCAGTCAACAACGAGGCAGATAATTCACTGATTCTCCCTGCCATCCCTTTATCATCCCTGAGTGACCTTTGGCCTTTTCCAGCTGGCTTCCTGACTTTGTTATACTAAAAAGGTTTTGCATTTTTCTTTGGAGTCCCTTGCGAGCTGCTCTGCTGATTTCTTCATGGACCATTTGTTTTTAGTTTGCCTCTGCCCTGTTCTACAGTCCTTTTCTTCAAGAGTAGCAAGTTCTACATTTAACAATATTTGTGTGGCCCTTTTACATTACCAGCTTGGCATGAGTGGCTTTTCTTTAAGTGCTGTCTGTTTTGATTGGTTCTCACATTTTTTCCAGGCCTTCCAGCAAGGTGTTTTCACACAGTCTCTAGCGGTACTTCTTTATTTTGAAAACCTTTCTTATCCAAACATGTGCCTTTTCTCTTTCCTTCCCTTGCAAGAATTGCAAAACCACATGATGGAATTTGAAGCGTTCTCTGTCCTGCTTGAACGTCTGGGTCATAATGTGATTGCTGTCAAAGAGTGGTTCTCCCACAAGATATTTCTGGCTTCATTGCACAATCGACTCCTGAGGATCATGTGATCTGTGTCTGGCTATGGAAAGTACTATCTAACTCTCTTCTGCAGCCACAGACTTGCCTGGTAGCATCTCCCTTAGGCTGATATTAAGACTGGCTTTTCCATTGTTTCATTAACTGACTGGTGGGAAGGTATAGTTCAAGTGGTAGAGTGCATGCTTAGCACACTCAGGGTCCTGGGTTCAATCCTCAGTATCTCCTCTAAAAATAAATAAGTAAACCTAATTATCTCCCACCCCAAAAAGTTTTTAAAAAATTAACTGACTGAACAGTTGAAAATTAACAGACTGGCCAGGGGAAAGGTAGTTAGGCATTTATTTAGAATTTGGTTGGGGCCAATTTGAGATTTATCATTTTACCATTTATTTTTATTATTTCATGGCATGGACAATACATTATAGACAATTAGGACTTGATCTTAAATGTTGTTTAGATGATGTAGAGCAACAGTGTCTGGTAGAAATGTGAATTACGTATGGAATTTAGAATTTTTTAAAAAGGTTAAAAAGCAGAGGCTGTGGAGAAAGGGGAACCCTCCTACACTGCTGGTGGGAATGCAGTTTGGTGCAGCCACTATGGAAAACAGTGTGGAGATTCCTCAAAAGACTAGGAATAGACTTACCATATGACCCAGGAATCCCACTCCTGGGCTTGTATCCAGAAGGAAATCTACTTCAGGATGACACCTGCACCCCAATGTTCATAGCAGCACTATTTACAATAGCCAAAACATGGAAACAGCCTAAATGTCCATCAACAGGTGACTGGATAAAGAAGAGGTGGTATATTTATACAATGGAATACTACTCAGCCATAAAAACCGACAACATAATGCCATTTGCAGCAACATGGATGCTCCTGGAGAATGTCATTCTAAGTGAAGTAAGCCAGAAAGAGAAAGAAAAATACCATATGAGATCGCTCATATGTGGAATCTAAAAAACAAAAACAAAAAACAAACAAACAAACAAAAACAAAGCGTAAATACAGGACAGAAATAGACTCATAGACAGAGAATACAGACTTGTGGTTACCAGGTGGGTGGAGGGTGGGAAGGGATAGACTGGGATTTCAAAATTGTAGAATAGATTACACTGTATAGCACAGGGAAATATACACAAAATGTTATGATAACTCACAGAGAAAAAAATGTGACAATGAGTGTGTATATGTCCATGAATGACTGAAAAATTGTGCTGAACACTGGAATTTGACACAACATTGTAAAATGATTATAAATCAATAAAAAGTGTTAAAAAAAAAAGGTTAAAAAGCAACAGGTGAAATTAACTGTAATAATATATTTTATTTAGCTGCAATAGCCAAAGTATAATTATTTCAACATGTAATCAATATGCACATTATTAATGAGATATTTTATATATTTTATACTAAATTTTCAAACTCTAGGGTGTACTTTATACTTACAGCACATTTCAGTTTGAGCTAGCCATATTGCAAGGACTCAGTGGCCACATGTGACAGTGGCCACCATATTGGATCCTCTTTAGAAAACAGTCATTTAATGCTCTACAAACCATTCAGAATTTATATGCATATATATTTAGGGTTTTTTCTTTTATTGACACCTGTGGCAGCAGTATAACTCTGAAGGAGCCATTTTACCTGACAGTCAGAAGAAAGTTGATGATTTAACTGTATAACTGTATTACTCTAATGTACTTGGTATATCGTCTCTAATTAAAATAAGATTATCTTACAACTTATGAAATGAAGATCTGGCATAATAGACTCAGAATGTGATGAAAATGTTTTCATTAAGTGCTAAGATACCCTGCAAGGCATGGCATTTTATCTCAAGTCTCTGATAACATTAATATACCCTTTTAATCTCTGAAGCATTTAAGACTTAATAGGAACTCCTTAAAGAATGACAGAATTATAAGACTTGCAAGGTTACTTGAAAGTACTCATAGTCTTCCATGAATGTGAGCAAGTGTGAAATTCTTCCTTGGTGGAAACTACATAGAGTTTTGTTTACTCTCAGACAAGACTCAAAAGCCACACATGAGGGGGATGGGTGCAGAAGGGAGGAAAGCAGGGGTTAATGGTGTTTTCCAGTAATTGTCCTTGGCTTCAGTTATAGCAGTGTGACTTGGCTGCCACTCCTTCTTGGGGATGACGGCTGTGTGTGCACAAGTTGGGAACTCAGTACAAGTGATTTAGGAATTCCATTGTCACTTTACAGAACAATTTGTGGGAAACTGCAGTTAGGAATTCTCTCCCTTCTTTCCTGTGTATTTACTTGTTGCTTTCCTTTTGTAGAAGAGCTATGCATAGATAGTATCCATTACTTTGTTATCTGTCTTGCTGCAGGTCTCATTTTCCATTCAAATTACAGAAAGCAATATTGCAGGGGTGGTGGGGAGTTCCACTGAGTGCTTTATGTAATTTCTCACACGATGTTGAGTAGATGTAGAAATAATCTGCTGAGGATGAGGAGAACTAGCCTCTATTCCTCCCTTTGCTCATGGTTAATACTCACTTTGGATGACTCTGGATTTACTTTTTCTTGTCTTACTTTTACAGCTATCCTAATGGAACAGCTTAGAGCTCATTAGGGAAAAGTTGCTACAGTATTAATCCAAGAGACCTCGCTACTCTAATAAAAACAAATGATAGATTCTGCAAATGTACCTTTCTAAACATTATGACATGATTGGCCTGTAATGTTTTGGTCCTGTAACCTTTGTTCTGTAAGAAACTGATAGCGAACAGTCTACATTCCCACGAGAAACTTCACTCTGCTAGATGCAATACAACTCTTCAGAGGAACCAGATGAGGGCGCTGTGATGAAGACACTGACATCTAGCTGTATTCAGTGAGCTGGGAGAGTGCAGGAGGAGAGTAGAATGAAGCATGTTGCACAAGCCACTTCCTTGGTGGGTCTCTATCAACACAGAGCGAGCTGGGCTGCAGGAGTTTGGCCACACCCTTAGAGAGTCTCAGTTAGCACACCTTGGCAGAGTCACCTGACTCTGCATTTTTAACCAGTGCTCTGAATGAAGTCAGTCACACAGAGACCTCACTTCAGGGAACATTGCCAAGCTCAGCAGAGAGACCAAGAGATTCTTTTCCTGACTCCTTGGTTCTAGCAGCTGACTAGTGTGGAGGGTTTTATTTTTTTTTGTTTTGCTACCTTTCAACTCCTCTGGTAATTGACCTGGACTCTCTGACCATATGACTACTTGTTCATCTTTTGTCTCTAGTGGAATGAGAATTCACACTTCTTCCAACAGCCTGTTTACTCAGTATGGGACCCTTGGTCTCTGACCCTGCTCATGACCGCATCTCTGTCTTGTCTTTCACCCCTGACCTGAATCCCTGAGTTTCCCTTTACCCTTGGCCATAAACCCTGGTCACTTGAACCGGCATCTGTCACTCAATTGAACCAGTTTTATTTTAGCATTCTTTGCTAGTCCATCATTCTTGAAGCCTTCACAGCCATTGAATGCTTACCATCCTCAGGGTGAGCCTGGGCAAAACAGATATAGGTCAGTTGTACTAACTGCAGGCTTTTTAAAAAAGCACTTGGCATTTGAGACTGTGGAAGAAGAAAAAGAGGAAGCAATGCATGGAGATCACAGTGTCTCATATAAACACCTCTGCTGAGAACATAATGAAGGTTAAATTGTGCCTGACACACAGCAAAGGCAACAGGGCTGCAGGTCTTAAAGGAAGTTGTTTGATAACGTTATTCTAAAAGCAACTGAATCTATGGAGTTGGTACCAATAAAAGGATGCTATTACAGGCTCATTTTCCAAACATTCTAAACAGAAACTGTTTCTTAAAACAAAATAGTCCTTTCTTTCTCATCTGACTAGCATTTAGAGCACTTTTCCTCAGCTATTGCAGAGCTTACAAGCTTATTATCAAGATGCACAGAAACCCAGGCTGAGGGGCGCTCGAGCTCCTTCTGACCTTTTCTCCTCCCTAGAGTTCTCTTTGCTTGTTTGACCTTGTGGATGACTCATTTTTTTCACTCAGTGCAAGCCTCCATGTCAGAAGTAATTCCTTTTGGGCTTTAGGAAGGCTTGGTGGTGTGATTGCGTTCACAGGAATTAGAAGGTTTGTGTGTCTGTGTATTCAGCCAGGAACTGACGGGTTTAGATTCTGGGTTTACATCAATTTTTACAATTATTTCAAGGTGTGGACTGGCAGATAGCCTTCGTCAGAATCACTTGGGGGTGCTTGTTAAATACTTAAGTTCCCAGGTCCATCCCGGATCAACTGAATCTGAATTTACAGGTCTGGAGCTCAGGACTTTTATCAAAACAACTTCTTTAGATGATTCTCATGCACACAAAAATTGAGATCCATTACTCCGACTGCCAGATCTCCTCATTTTTATAATTCAAATACCTGTGAGCTATTTAAAAAATATAAAGCCAAGGACAATACCATTTAGTGAGCATGCTTTTAGCACAACTTCACAAGCATATTGTACACATTTAAGCAAATATACAGCGTTCCCATTTGTGTACCTAATAACTTCTGTTACACAAAAGCCATTCAGTGCCTGCAGAGATATGTTTAAGACGGTCCCACTATTACAGCTGCTCTGGCCCTTGTTTGGCAAGAACATTATTAGGGTCTTACAGTTTCCTTCTTATCAGGCAAGCTTTCACTGGGTGAACAAACATTACTGATAGTGAAAGGATGGGAATCTAATTTAAAAAGAAAATTATACCGTTCTGTTTATAATCTCAGAAAGCATCTCCAGGTAGCCTTTCTGTTTATGGTACCCTGACCAAAGTGTGGTGACAGTGAATATTACTGAATAAAAGTGAGATAACTGTAACACGTTTTAGAGCTTAACTCAAGTTCAAAGTCTGTAAGTAATTATAATAAAAGGTCAATGAGGAACTGTCATGAATTGTGTCCACATGGAGCTTTACAGAGTTTCAAAGTGGCCTGTGCACATAAGGTGTGGATTACAGACCATATTGGTGAATTCTCTCAACTTCAGATGGTAGTTTCAGACCATGTTGACATAAACCCTGAGTACTTGGTAGGAAGTTATGACCCTAATGGAAAAGATAAGTTAGAGGGAAAAAACCGGAGGTAGAGACCTTTTGGGAAGATGTAGTGGTCTGTTGGGCTGTTGGCCTTGGTTTTCTCTTCTGGAATCTGTATCTCTATATATTTTTAATCACGTGGTATTTCCAACACCCAGCTGATTGGTCAAGGGGAGGATAGCTGGCCCAATCTGAATCAATTACATGATACTCAAGAGTATGGAATCTGGGGCTGTGAGCCATGTGAAGGAAGCTGGTAGCCCAGAGTTGGGTTTGGGTGGAGCTGGAGAAGGAAGTTCAGCAAACTCTTGCTGCTGACTACTCTGGCTCCTGACTTTCCTCGGCTTTTAGTTAAAATTTTGTTTTTGTTGAATGTATGAAATTAAGGGTGTATGACCTAACACAATTGCAGGATCTGGTTAAGCGTCTCCATAAAGCTGTGAACTGAGAACACACACCTGGCCCAGGATGCAGAGAAGCTGACGCGGAAGAGCCAGGGGAAGAGGGGACAGTTGCAGGTTTGGCCGCTGCCTCCTGCCGGTGGGTGATGGGTGAGCTGGCAGATCAGCAGTGATGTGTGTGCTACAGGAGGGCGCCGCTTCGTCTCCACAGTCCACCTTGCCTACAAGAGTCACAGACCCCAGGACCAATTCGGCTAACTCAGCCTTGAGATTCTGTTCCTTTGGAACCACTCTCAGAATCAAAATCTTCAGTTAGTTATTGTTGCATAATACATTGTAATAATATGTAATACAAAACTTGGTAGCTGAAAATATCACTTATTTACTCATAGTTTCTGTGAGTCAAGAATCTGGGAGCCACTTAGCTGAGAGATTCTGGTTCAGGGTCTCTCATAAGCCTACAGTCAAGTATCAGCTGGGACTGCAGCTATCTGAAGGGTCAAATGGGGAAGGCGCCACCTCTGAGTCACTCTTGTGGCTACTGGAAGGCCTCAGTTCCTCATTATGTGGGCCTTTCCACAGGGTAGTGGCCTTTTCCCAGACAAAATCCAGGAATGGATGAGAAAGAGCAAGTATCTAAGATAGACACCATTAAAAAAAGAAAAAGTAACCTGGTGCCATCCCATCACGTCTGCCACAGTCTATTCATTAGAAGTTAATAAATATAGTCAATACTCAGGCGAAGGGATTATACAAAGGCATAAATGCCGGGAGGTGGGGATCATGGGGGCAACTTGAGGCTTCCCACCACAACCTGAAATTTGCTTTCTTTTCTTCTTATGCTAACTTGAATTATTTTCTGTTGTGTGAAACCAAGTAAGTATTCCCTAATGTGATAGGGCTGTAAGAGTTTGTAATAGTCTAAGCAAGGGTTTGGGGTTTTGCAATGATAAGGGCAAGAGACAGACTAATAGAAATAAATAATATTTTATCCAATAATCAAAATATTCTGAAGTTAGAATTGATCATATTGGCAATATTGGGTACTGGCTTAGAGTTAGGAAACTGGGCTTGCCTTTTGGTCATCGTGTTTACCAGATACATGACCAAGAGCAAGTTTGGAAGCAGTTTAAGTCATAGTTTCCCCACCTATGAAAGGATACCTACCTCATGGGGTTGTTAAGTGAATTCTATGCATGTGCATCAAAGGGTCCCAGCAGGGAGCAGATGCACCCCCCTCAAGTCCAGCGATTGAGAAGAGTTTAATAAAGGGATATTCACAAAGATGTAGGCAGGGTTAAGGAGAGGAACAAGGGATGGTGAAACAGAGCAGTTATCACCAATGTGCCTGAAGGGGCAAGGGGGGAATCTCTAGCTCTAAGAGATGGTTGCCTGTTAGGGTTTTCCACGGAGGAACGCAGCCAATCTGCTGTGACAAGGTAAAGAGGGAATAACAACACCTCGATCTTACTTTTCTCCCTCCCACCGTTCTGCTGCCAGTGACTTGTACATGTCCGCTCAACCCATCCAGAAGTCAAAAGGCGAAGGAGCCTAAAGGTGCAGTCCAGGGGGGTCCGCCTCCCAGGGCACAGTCAAGGTCACAGAAAAGGTGAGGACACTTACAGAATGGCTCTGAGGGGCAAATAGAAATTATTCAGCATAGCATTATGCACTAAACACCAATTATGTTGAAGACTAAGTACCCAGTTAATGTTAACTATTGTTATAATTATTATTGCCTGCTAATGGCATACATGAATGGAGACAAGCTGGGTAGAAAGTGTGTGTGCGGGGAGGGTAGAGAGACTTCAAAGAACCCTCATTCTTCTATCCCAGCCTCAGGGAGTTCAGGCAGAGTGGAGTTTCTTGAATTGCTTAGCATCATGTACCTAGGTCAAGCTAGGAGAGAAATCTCGTTTGTGACAATAGTCTCTCCACTGGCCCATTAAGAGGAGTTCTCCTCTTCATTTTCTAATGATTTTGGAATTGCAGAAGCAGACTACATGGCATCAGCTCACAAGTCCTGAGATAAGCCTTCAGCCCCACCCCTGAGAGTCAGCCTTGCTAGGCACGTTGCCCCAGCAGCGCTCCGCTATCCAGCTTTCCTCCTACCCAGCTGCCTGCCTCTCTCGGTTCAAATAGCTGTGAAAGGTGCCACTCCCACGTAATTCAGCGCAGAGTATTCTGGGGTTTCCTGAGCAGCAGGCTGGCAACCAGCAACAGATGGAGAAGCTGTGGAATACCGAGGAGAGGCTGTGGGGAGAGGTAGGCAACGAGGCAAGGAGCCAAGTGGGCAGTCTGGGAGATGGAGGGCCAAAAAGCAGAGAGAGCTCTTGTTGCCAGAATGGAAGGATTCCTATATAGCTGCAGACTTCACAGTCCCACCTCCCCATCCTCCTCTCTTCCCCACTGTCCGTCTCCAAAATTCAGTAAGCCTCATTCACCCACTTTTCTTGTGTAGTAACGTGCCATCTCTGCCCCCGAGTCTGATGCTCCCTCCAAGGCTGTACTTCAACAACTCTATTGTGCCTTTAAGGAAGAAATCAACATGGTGCAGATGGTAGTTCAAACATATTTGTTTCTGTGTCATCTGCTCTGAACGTAAATATCAATTCAGAAACTTCACTGTTGTAAGTGATAAGCTGAAACATCATCAGTTGTTCTTTAGTTAAATGACAGTAACAAAATGAAAATCACCATTAAAAAGGCTATATTTGCATATTTTTTATGCTGTCAAAGAACATGGCACTAATGTAGCATAAGGAGAATTCTTAAACAGAAACATTACAGTTTTCAAAATCTAAGGAGGATCAAAAAATAAATGCTGAAATTTCATTTATAAAAGGAAACAGGGAACAGTTACTTCACTGGCAGAATAATAAAAGCACTTTCTAGTGACATTTTTAATAGCATATTAATTCAAAATTGTAATTTTGAGAAGGAGTGATTCCATCTACATAAACACTAAATGCATTCTAAATGCTTGGTATTATCATAATGACTAGAAATTAAATTAATAATGCTAGGATAGTTAAAATCTGACGTAACCTTCTTGAATGTTTTCTATCTGCATGAATTATTTCTCATTCTTACTGAATTCTCCTCCTAAACTTCATTTGTTGTTTTAATTTTTCAAAGATCCAAATGATTCTTCAATTTTGGGAGTGTTTCACTTTTGAAAGATACCTTCCAAAGGCACTTACAGTAATTTTGAACTCACCAAGCCTTTTAACAGCTGTAGGGCCTGATTGGTCAACACATATGGAAACACGCATAGAATCATTTACACTGCTGTGTTTTCCAACTGAGATGGCTGAACTGATTAAGTACTGTTTCAGTCCTGAGTGAAGAGAGAGGGAACGATGTCTTTTCAATCTAAGTTATAACATCTGAACATAAAATTAAGACATCCCTAAGTCAGGGGAAGAGATTTCTAATCCCATCCTGAAGAAGACTTGAAAAGTCCTACAGAAGGTTTTGGTAGAGAGTCCTTAGGGAGAGTTCTCATTTCTTTTCTTCTCTTTCAAGTATTCATCAGGATGGTCAGCAAACGTAATCCTGCTGATCCAAGTGCCTTTAATGAGACATAGGGCAGCAGGCAGTCTTGGTTTCAGGAGGTATGTACTATTTAGGGCTTCATAAACTCAAAGTCAAACTTAGATTTTGATTGTCTGATGTGTGAGTGTCCAGGGTAATTCACAGAGAGTGGATATTTTCCCCAGGAAATGTAAATACAATCCAGAGCCTTAAGCAGTACTCTTTGCCCCAGCTCCTCCCCATTTGGTAGGCTTTTGCTTGTATTGAACAACTCTGATCTCTTTGTTTCCTAGACTACATCGCACCTTAAAAAGGGATTAGGACATACGACTGACACTGAAACATGGCATAAAACAAGGCAGATCGTGCTTCACCCAGGATTTGCCTTCCCTGCCAAAACATCCTGCTGCCAAAATGCCAGTGTGGGGTAGTCTTTGGCCACCACACTGTGGCCATCAGCGCACCTAGACAAGACTTTTCAAGGTGGTGCAAAACAGCCACCTTCTCAAAGCTGGTGCTTGTGTTCTCAGACTTGGGTTCTCTTTGCGCCTTCCCCTAGCTTTCCCCAAATTCAAGTCTCAAGAATGGTACCAAGAATGGGAAAAAAAAAAAAAAAAAAAAAACAGGCAATGCTAAACTGTAAATTTCTACTATTAATTAGAAATTTTATACTCTGAGTATTTATTGTTTTTCAACTGTAAAACAATAGTGATACTTGTTTAAAAAAAAAAAAAGAAACCAGTGTGCATTATTCATAGGTAGCTTGGCTTCCTAGACCTCCTTGCAATTTGGTTTTAGTGCGGGTCTCTACTCAGAGAATAAAAGTGCATTGCTAACATTTTGCCTTGGTTCCCAGCACTCAGTGAGGAAGTCCTAGCTCTTGGTAAATTCCTTTATACTTAGCTAAGGCTGTCCTTGCACTGAATTTGTAGCTCCTAATATAATTCTGTCCCCATAGCCTCTTTTTGGAATAGTTCATTGGACCCAGGACAGATTTGAATGGACCCAATTCAGATAACAAATACAACACAATTAAATCTCATTGGGCCTCCAGTTTACTTTTCTTATACCAAGGAGGGAAAGAGTAATCAAATTTTAATAATAAATGTGCAAACACATTATAGTCCTATATGCAATTAAGAAGTGTTTAATTTCCTGTAGTATCTTATAGATTTTTCTCTCTGGCACATTTTGGGTCTGAAAGATTCAGTGCCTTCTACCTACTAATCATTTTTATTAACTATTAACTAATCAGGTTCTTTGTATTTGAAATTTTAAAACAGGCAAGGATTGCAATATAGATTCTTAGAAGTAGGTCTTTTACAGTGGCTTTTCCTCTCCTCACTCTCAGTTCTTCCCTATGACAACGTCTGGCAGCTGAACTCCAAGGTATTCTCTTTCCTCATCAGAAAGGGCTCTCTGCCTTTGCTGGTGGTAATTCATTCGGAATAAGTCTTTCATGTATAGCTGACCTCGTGGAAAGCAGGGTTCATTTTACATTTTCTGCCTCAGTAGCTTTGGAAGTACTGTTCTTAGGTAGCTAACATTTTTCTTTTTTACTTGCGTCTCTTCACGTGAATGGCTAATGATAGAATCAGGACCCCTGTCTTGAACAAATGAAATCAGACGAGGTGCCTCTTGTTCCTTTATTCCTGCCTAGATTTGTGTTTGAGTTTTATCTTACACATCAGTTCACTTTTTGGCCATTCTGATCTCTGCCATTCAGAGCCACTTAAAAAATTTCTCTTCTTTGAGAAAAGATCATAAATAAGTGATATTAATAAAAAATGAAACAACAGCATGTTTCCATCCTGACTATTCAAAGGGTGTGTGTATACTATCTGAAGATTTCAATCATGACCTAGCATTTGCATATTTTTCTAAATGAGGGTTATTATGTAGCTATATTTGGCAGTCAAGGTAGCCACAATGTGTCGTCCCCTTACGCTGCTTTGTATTAGATATTGAAAGGACAGAATGAGAGACAGGGAAAGAGAATGGCTTTAACAAATGAATCTGAGGGTTTGAGTAACTTCAGAAACAACAAATCATTTTTAATCTGACAGCTCCTAATTAAACTGATTGTGAGATAAAATGCACCCAATAAAGTGTCAGACTCTCATGAGTTAAAAAGCCTGCTGGGTTGTGAAAGGCTTTAAACCTTTTTAAACCCGCTAAACCTTCTTGAAAGTGGATGCCCTTGAAAGCTCTCATAGCAATGAGTTAAAGTTCTCAGCTGGGGGCTGCTGACATGTTGTAATGACTATAATTTATAGCACACCAGCTCCATACTACCCTCTGCCCCACCAGGGTGCTGCCTGGAAGCTAGAATGGCTTATGGAGGGTTAGAAGGGAAAAAGGGGAAAGGGGAAAAAAAAAGAAAAAGACTCCAAGGCCCCTTTATCAGCCTCTGTACTATCAGCTTAGACTTTCAGGGCCTCTTTCGGAGACTAGTCACTTTCAAACTGCACATGTCTTATTCAGCTTCTGGTGCTCTATCCTGTGATGGCATAGTTATGTTTCTGACTTACATAGCCAGTGATTCCAGGTTGGTTGGCAGAAGCTCAGAGATGACTTTAATTTCATTCATTCATTCATTTGTTCAACAAGTATTAAGTGAGTACCTACAATGTTCTAAGAACTGTTCTAAGCACTGGGATCGTGGAAACAAGACAAGCTTCTTGATCTCATGAAACTTAACATTCTTTGGGGTAGAGTGGCCAAAGATGAAAAAGAGACAGAAAAACAAGTAAACATATACATGAACAAGATAATGTCTGATATGCTATCACTTAGAAAAATCTGGAATTATCTTGTTCAATTCTTTCTTCTGGCTCCTCTAACTTTAAGTGGAAAGAGCTGTGGGGATAACTGAGTTCCCTAAAATTGGAAGAAAGAAGAGGGAAGAAGGGAGAGAAAAGTAGGAACCCAAGGACAGCATCTTTATAACATATTGAAACAAGTGTTCTGGTCTGGGTCATAAGTTGTCTCAGTATAATTTCAACAGCAAAATTTCCAAATAACCAGAGCAATGGAAGTATTATTGAAACAAGCATTTGTCTGGCCAACAGGTAAATTTGAAAGATATGTGATTTCTGACATGATAGTATAAAACAAAAAGTAAAGGAAATGACATGCCATCGTGGAGCAGAATGAATTTTGGTTTGATGTGGATTCAGATTGTGACTGTGGCTCTTGCTGTCCCTGTGACCTTGGCCAAGTTATTTCTAGCTTTACAAGTTACTTTACAGTTGCTTCATCATAAAAATGATATAATAATAACACATCTCAGAGGCTCATTGTAAGAAATAAGTAAAATATTATTTATAAAGTGCCCCAAACAATACCTCTCCTATAAAAAGATGAGTAGGACATCAATAAAGCCAGTCTTATTTTATACTTAGTCATAAATTGTAATTTTATGTATGTCATGCATCATCACAATCGATAAATCATAATGTCAATTCTTAAAATCCTCGGACATAGCTAGAAAAAAGTCCTTTAAGGGCAGTTTCATTACCTTACTCTCAGGTCAAACAAAGGGTTGCATCTGGAATTGAAGGAGTTTTGATTTTGTGTATTCAGGATCAAATCTGGCATAGTGTTCCTTTGAGTATGACCACTATTCAAGTCTTAGCTTTTGAGGCTTTTTGATACTGTGAAACAACAACTCAGTGAAGGATCAAAGGATGGAAAATTCAAGGTTGATTCATGCATTTTAAAGTGAGGATGCCTGAGAGAATTGGGCACAACATGAAGCAGGGAGATGTGCCAGGGAGATGGTAACTCAAGAGAACAGAAAGACCTTGATTTCAAAGAAGGGAAAAAAAATCAACAGCTTAATCTCTCTAAAGCCTCAGCTCCTGACAGAAAAATTTGCAATGATGAAAAGAAGGAAGCAAAGCACAGACGACTGGACCAATTTTCCCCTGAAATTACCAGGTGGTTGTACACTATCTCCAGCCTTTCCAGGGACGTCTTTGAAAATCTCTCCCACAGAAGCCCTTCTGGATTCCAGGACTTGAAGCAGTTCTTACCACTTTCTGTTCTGTTGTAGAATAAACAGGAAGGGATTATGAAGTAAAACAAGTCTGTCGCGTGTACCCTGTGATCTTACTGATTAAGTGTAATTTTTGGTTAATGATCCTCTATGAAAGTCCTTGGGATGCTATAGGTACCTAGTTTATTACGCACAGTCTTTAAAGGTATTGCTAAAGAAATTAACTCAGGCCCTGAATTAGGAATAGGTTTCTTTCTTTTTCAGTTTTCTGAAAATAGGATCTAGTTTGCCCAATTTCAATTTACAGTCCTTTCCTGGCAAATGCAATCTGCTCTGAGTGTAAGATCTTGCTCTTCCATGAGTTTTCTTAGGAGCTCACAGGTTATCTTGTCTCTCTTTTTCGCCTTCAAAGCCCTTTCTCATGGTATCTGGCCCTTCTGTGTACCAGGTGAAAAGAGGGTTGACAATGTGGCAAAATGAAATTGCCGTCTTTTGTGGTTGGCCAGTGCGGTGAGCATTCGGCCCCTTGAGGTATTTTTGTGCAGCTTTTCAGAGAAGCGTTGCCGCGTCTCCACTGAACTGATAACGATGAAACTTCAATCCCTGTTGCCTTCAATCATTTTCTTATTGTGCCAGCTCAATGACTTCTCTTCAATTCCAGTTTTCTGGCACCAGGTCTGGTGGACACTGGAAGAAAAATGCCTTTGGTGTGGGTTGCACTGAACTTCACTTTTAATTCCCTGTTAATGTGCAATCTGAAGTCTTATTCAGAGAAAGATTGTGTTCATGTTTGCGGCAAAAAGGAGTGCAGAAAAGTGACAGATGTAAGATGAGAGAAGAGGCAGCCTTTAATCATTTTGTTGTCGAAGCAGCTTTGGGTCACCCTTTGAAGAAAGCGTTTTCCTCACCACTTCTGGAAAACTAGAAACTCGTTCTCTTGCCTTTTGCAGAATCTCTACTCAGATGGTTAAACTCTGCACTGGATGCAAAATTTCTAAACCCAAGATCCTTGCTACAAAGCACTCCAGCTTATACATTCACGTTGCATAAGAATTGGATCCCATTGTTCTCACTGGATAGTGATTGGTGACTCAGTTAACGCTTCATCCTCGTAGAAGGCTGGAGAATGTTTGGTAAAACCCAGCGACTGAAGACCTCATTTTCATTTGTGATTGAACCAGTCATATTTCACAAAGAGGCTAAGTGTTTAAAGCATGTAATGTTTACAAAGTAAAAGCCTTTTCTCCCTTAATCCGTGCCTGACTATAATTAAGCAGAAGAGTTAATTTCATGTAAATCACGCATTATTGTAACTGGGCGCAAGTGAACATTCATGTACATCTTATTTAAACGAGAAATATAATGTTATTATGTGGATGCTGGTGCGGCAAAGTCTCAGTCCTCTGGGGGGACGTGGGCAACGTCACTGGCTCTTTACAAGACTTTGGTCTGTGAGCTTAATTACCTGTTGCCCAGCTTTGCTGGTGCTGTCCTGTGAAGAGCTGAGCCACTTGCCTTCAGAAGGGCTGGGAAGTAAAACCCTGGGCTTCCCTTCGCATTTCTCCCCTAACCTCCACTTCTAGAGCAGTCATTTTTCTCTTTCCACTCACCTTTTTGGACCTAAACAATACTTTCCAATGGTTTGCTCCACTTGGCAGTTTTGACCCATATTTCCCCAGGCAGACCGACCACAGATGGGTTTGTCTTCTGTAGGCAGGGGCTAGTCTGCTTCCTCCTTGAGCGTGTCTTTTCTAAGGCTGCTCCAGGCTGCTTTAAGACCCCAGAATTTTGTTTTCCAAGTGTAGCCAGATCAAATCACACCCCGCAGCCTGCGTGTATGGTTGCCACAGCACCTCCACAGCCAGAGAGGGAGGGCTGGCCCCTCAGTGCAGAGGATGAGCTGTTCTTTTGTTTTCTATCTAGAGAGCAGACCCAGTGCTTTGGCACAAGGTTGTCCCGCAGAATATAAATAATCTAATCTGCATATCTTGAGGTCAAGAATTGGGAGGAAGGAAATATGCACATGACAGAACTTTTCTTTTAAACACATTCTCCTCCTCACCCGGAGGCCTGAACAATCATTTTTGGAGTTGTGCCTTGGCCTCATTCTGCCCAGCTTGCCAAGCCTCCCAACCCTGTACACGCAGCAGGTTGGTCTTTTGAGACTTCAGGGCAAGAGGCCTTCCTGGGGCAGCACTTTTCTGCCCCCTGCTTGCTTGCTGCCATTCCACACGCCTGCAATCCTGTTTAAATGCTTTAGACGTGCTTCTTTTTGAAGGACTGAACGAACCATCTCTTAAATTCCTCCTCTCATAATTACCCTCCTCCTCCCAATCCAGATGTTGGCTATCTCCATCCCTCTCACCTTCCCCCTGCCTTTGATTCCCCTCTCAGTTCTTTCTTGCTCCTTTTCTTCTCTCGCCTTCCCCCGAGTGAGTGTTCTTTCTCCCTTGGAGGGTGTCTTACTTGAAATGCCGCTGGTCCAGAGGTTAGAGATATGAACAGATGAAGTAACTTCTAGCTAAGAATTTTTTTGCCCCAAGTAATTAGTTAAGGGGTAAGTGTGTTCACTCCTGGTCACAGCATTTTCTCTCCATCTTTGTTCCTGTAAAGAGACCTTTTGAAATAACATGTAGTAAAGCCTGTTGGAAAAACAGATTGTCTTTACTGGACTAGTGCATCCAGTAACATTCAGTGCCCTCTTACAGTAGCTACCTTCAGCTCACATGATGGGTGGTATCTATTTGTGTGTTCCTTTAAATGATATAATATTCTCATATTATTTTTAATTATTCAATTTTATCTTGTTTCAAGTTTAAAAGTTAGTTCAAGTCCTTTTCAAGATAATCAGGGTATATATATTTTTAATAACTAGAAGTAGTAACAAGTACATATCTTAATTACTGTTATTTGAAGTGACACTGCTCATACTAAGTGCTGGTCCTGAACCAAACTGAATGCCTCAGTTAATGCCAATGAGCAGTGCTTTACTCACACCGTACAAGGCAGGGGAAGAAGAGCCCCAGTTTGGGGAACAGCTCAGCTCAGAGGTCAACATCCTCATGTGCTGAGTTTAACTTAAGTGTGAACTGTTGGAGGAATGGCAGCTTTGGCATGAGCACCTTGAGGCTAAGTGATGGTTAAATGGCCAAATCCTTCTCTAGACCAGAGATCGGAGAGAGGCTTCCACACAGTGGGAAGAGAAACAGAACATCCTCGGGTAAGTGGAGGGTAAGCTGCTCTAATCTTTGGGTGTAGGTTGATCCAAGTTAGGCACAGGGACAATTAAGGAGAAATTCTGTGGATGAAGTCCCATGCTTTATGGGTAAACTTTGGACAGTTGCAGACTGCGAGACTGAGAATAGCTTGCCAATGGTACGAGAGCACTGAGGCTGGAAGGGTCCCTTGTAAGAAGTATGAGAACCAGTGGGAAATTAGTGTTATGGGGGAAAGAAAGGTAAAAGTGCAAACTGATGGCTTGGAGATGATCGTCATCTAAACTCTTCAAAAGGGGTAGGAGGGTGTAGCTCAGTGGTAGAGTATGTGCTTAGCATGCGTGAAGTCCTGGGTTCAATCCCCAGTACCTCTATTAAGAAAATAAATAAATAAACCTAATTACTTCCTCCACCAAAACAAACAACAACAGCAGCAACAAAAAATAAACTCTTCGAAGGCCTCACTGATTCCCAACTGAGAGGGATTGAAGCTTACACAAGAATCACACCATATATTGTGTAGTTTGACAAGTTATCCTTAAATGACTGTGAAACTCTGTAGCTTATTCTTTACTGAGCATTCAGCTTATTAAAATTATTTTATTGTCTTATAAAAACTTCAACATATTTTCATAGAATATATCTGAAAGGATATACACAAACACCATGGTGTGTATCTTTTGTTGGTAGGATTAATTTATGTGTTTGGTTTATCTATATTTTCTAATCTTGCTAGTTAAACAAGTGTTATTTATATAACATGTTTGTTGATTTAATATATTGTTGTGATAATTTGGGACATTACTCTCTACTGTGTTTTCATAGCCTGGCTCATAAAAAGTCCTTTGTTTTCAAAGACTAATAAGTCCATGGATTGTGGCAGAGAAGGGCTTTAATAGAAAACGGAGGCTTCATGAGATGAAGGAAAAGGTGGTTAGGATCTTGAGAAGAGGAGGGTGTCCAACTTCCTTGGAGACACCCACGGGGAGGGAGGGCATGGAGCGCTGTCCAAACATGCCCTGCAGAATGTGTTGACTGTGTGGGTCCTGAGAGCCGCTGTCTCTGGAGGTCACCACGCCTAAGCCTCGAGTGGAGGGAGTCCCTGTGTTGGATCAGGAAGACTGGCAGGTTTAACAATGGCAGTGGGACCACCGATAATACAGGACCAGGACTGCTTCTGCCCTCCCTCCTTCTCTCCCATAACACCTAATTTTGGACTTCTTTACTCTGAGTTAGGTTCTTGTGTTGTATTGAATTTGGTCACGTTTCCAGGGTGACTGGACCAGTAAAGTAGATTTTTGTCCAGAGTGAGGCTGGAAGGAGGCCTGACAATGACCGGGTGGGCTGCACATCACCCCCGCCTTCCTGATGTTGATTTCAAAGGCTTTTCTCATTTGCATATTTATGCGTCAGTTATAAAAACCAATGCCATTACTTGATCTAATCCTTCACCCTTCATATAATGTGGCTGCTCACCCAAAGATATCAATTAATTCAATGAAAAGGTTTTTGTGGTTGATATCCAGATGAGTGATTATGTAAGTGAAATGTCTACTGTAACTGGGGAACAGTAACAGCTGGTGCAGGAGCTGCATGAGGAGGAAAAGGGAAGTAGCATCTGAAGATAAGCATTAGCTGAGAGTCTAATGTGCCTTTGAGGTAATCTCTGTCATATTTCAATAGTCTGTACTGACTTTTCCTTAAGGATTCATGAAAGTAAAGAATTTGGCCCTGCAAAGTCACTGCAGTATTGACTCACTCATCCTGTGCCTGGAAACACACGAGAGGTTGAATGTTCTGTGCTTTATCAGGATAGACCTCTTTTAAAATGAAAGAATGATCGCTCCTCTTGTTTGAACATGATGCCAGTGGACCCATTTGAAAAAAAAAAAAAATGGAGGAGCTATATTTTTTTTAACTTTGTATTACCTTATTTTTCCAAAGAGACAAGAGATTCTCCTCTGAGTGAGCATGATTGCTCAATTCCTTCTGACTCAAACCATATGATTCCTGTTATGCTTTGTTTAACTGATGACATGTGGTTCTTCCTTCTTAATTACTTTTACAACAAATATTTATTATATCCCTAAAAAAATAATCTCCATGTAGTGAAAGTTCACTCTGCGTGTCCTTGTTCAAAGCGCAACATGGAGTCTTGCTTATGTCTCATAACAGTCATAGGGAGTGTGGGAAGACATTTTTTTTCTGTTTTAAATACATAAAGAAATTAAGCAACTTGCTCAGGGTTAAGGAGTTAGTCAAGTGGAGCTTAAACTGGGACCCATTTTTCTCTAGCTTCAGAGGCCAAGTTTACTACACTTTCCTTGGAGGGACCCAATCCCAGTCACCCTGAATCACCTAATTCTATTTTTAATTTTTTGAATAGAGCTTTTAATTTTCCAGCCTTTGTTGTTGTTGTCTGTTGTTTGATTAATCCTCATCTCCACTTCTTTTGCTAGAATGTGAGCGTAAGAGTAAAGATCTGTTATCCACTTTGTTGCTACCTAACGGCACCCAGAATAGCGTCTGGTATGGTGTAGGCACCCAATAAATATTTGCTGAATAAATGGAGACAATTGGCAAGGCACTAATTTTCTGCCTTCTTGCTCCCAGGCTAAGGGAAAGACAGACTTGCATGGACAATTAAGGAATAACATGAAAAATACCATAACAGAATTAGGAAGACAGCCAAGGGAGTTACGGGGGCCTCACTGATAAGCTGTTACTTGCTCTGAGTGTTGTGGAGAGAAGGGCACAAAGAGAGCATGGGGAGGAGAGAAATCTCGGAAGCAAGAGGCAGGGTCTGTGTGCAGAATGATGACATCATTCAGTGTCTCGCACCTCCTGGAGGGTCCCCAAGCTCTCTGAACCAACCATTATCATAGCCTTCCTTACATTCTTTGTAATTTACTATTTACCTCTCAGTCTCCCCTACAAGGCTGTGAGACCTTTGATGCAAGGACCCAGGATGATCTGATCTCTTTCAGGCTGGGGCTTTGCTGTATTTATCCTCATCTCATAGGTTAGTATGGTGCTGGTGACCTCAGTACATGTATAATGTATAATAAATGGGTGATGAGTGATGAATGAATGAATGAGTGAATGGCACAGCTTAAGAGCAGTTTATTTAAGGAGAGTTTTGAATTTAAGTTGAGCAGCAAAAATAGCTAATGTGGTCTGAGGTAGCAATAATAAAAGTATAGTGCCTGGTTTGCTGAATACCTAGAATCTTAGACTTATGGAGATTAGAAGTGAGACCTAAGATGTGAGATGACTTGCTCATGGGTCCACACCAAATTCGTAGTCAAAGTAGGACTTGAATTTAGAGATCATGGCTCACAGTTAAATTTGCTTTCTGCTAAGTTCTACTATATTCTGTGCTGGTCAGGCCGCAACTGTAGTAGACTGTGCATTTCTGAGCACAGTACTTCTGACAAAGTAGAATCTGTCCAAGGAAGCATGATGCAGATGCTCAGGGGAAGTATAAACCATATCACATGAAGATCAGGTGAAGACATTAAGGATGTCTCACCAGAAGAAGAAAATACTTGCAAAAGTGAGTGGGAAAACATGATATCTGTCCTAATATTTTTAAACATATGAGTCATTATTCCTTTGCTCCAGAGAGGAGAAATAGAAGCATAGGTAGAAACTATAGAGAATCAAATTTCAACTCAATATGAAAAAAATGATCTCAAAATTAGAATTGTCCAAGAATGAAATTCCGAGTGATACAATATATGCAAGTAGAGGCTGGCTGATTATGTCAGGGCAAGACTGTGAGTTCCTTTAGAGCAGAGGTCATGTTTTGTTTGTATTTCCCTAGGACCTAAATGGTACCTGGCGCATAGTATATGCTCACTTAAGATTCATTATGCATCTTTCAAAAGGGATTCCTCATGGGGTGAGTGAGCATGGAGGTGAATAGGAGTGTACTGTATTATTAACTCAAAGGACTTTTCCAACCCCTAGGTTTATGGTCCCTTGATCATAAAAATTCACACAAAGTAATGCATCAATATTTAATGAAGCAAGTCATTTCATACTCTTACAAGTAAAAGCCAGTGAATTGTTGTTTCTTTCAAACTCTACTAAGCCCTGTGATGTTGCATTTTTGTTCCTCCTTTAGGAAAAGGAAAGGTTTGTTTGCCACAACCCCATCTTATTCAAAGGAAATCAGGGCTCGTTACATCTCTGCACCTGTTAACCAAACTAAAATTCCACGCAGAAGTTTAAATGGAGTTTGTTTTGTCAAAGTAGACTAGGAACGATTTATGGAAACCTGAGTGATGGTTATGCCAATAGGTTTACACTTTCCAAAGTGATGACTAATATAGAAAATCAGGTTTTTCACAGAGTCCTAAATCCTATTTAAATTGTCACCTTTTAAAAATGTTTTAACAAATATTTTAAATATCACTTCAGGAAACTTATTTTTCACCGAATAGTTTATATTCAGAATGTGTTGGCTTAATATCTGTCCCTCTCTTTTCTTGTGTGTGAACATGAAAGTGTCATTCCTTTTAGTCCATGCAGAGGTCATTTGAAGGAGACAAAGAAAGCTTTATTTGGATTTACTATGTTAGCCACAGAAAGCTATGAAGAACTAAATGGTAATAAGGCAGTTGTTTGATTTGTTATTTTCATCTTATTCTTTGAGAATTTTCACAGTTTATCTTTTCCCAAAGGGGTCATACTTATTTGTAAACTCAAAAATCTGTATCAGTTTCCCACTAAGGTCTTTCATATGCTATAGGATTAATTTTCTTTCTTATGTCATCATATATATATATATACATATATATATATATATGCTTAAAACACATTTCTCTGTTTTCATGAAATATTATCATCTTAGTTCCACTTCAGATAATAGTGCTGCATTAGCCGCAAAGATATTCATGAGGTATTTGGTTGTGATTCTAACTTAATTTTTAAAGACCCATATACTATAAATATAGCAAGGTGCTTTTGAGAATTCATGATTTTGGTGTTACACATTTAATGATGTTATTAAAATTTCCCCCTAGTTTTTAATTCCAGTCACCTAAATGGAATAGATTTTGTGCTCTGTGTATTCCTAATACGTAACTTGTTCAGGATCTTTCAGATATATGCACTTAACTGAGAGATTCTAAGATGTTTCCCAAATAAAAACCAATATCTTCTTTCCTTCGCCTTTATGAGTTATAAAACAATTTTCCCTCCCCTTCTTCTTTTATTTAATTTATATGCCAGAGATTTTTCTGCTCTGGGGCTGAAAATGGAAGACTAGGGAAGAAAGTTGATGAAATAGAGATGATTCAAAGATCTGAAATATTTTATCCTCACTCGATATAAAGTAAATTATTTTTTCTCTTTTCCAATAACCATCATTTCCCTTGATCTTGGAATCACTCAAAACCTAGCCACTGAGTCCTGTATAAACTAATGCTCTGTCTCTAGATGTGGAGAAAGATAAAGTGCTGGTACCTGTACAGATTTTACTAGTTTGATTATATTTACAGTTATGAGATACCGCAAATTTAAGACTGCCATTTTTTCTCATCACTGAGTATTTATTATATATAACAAATACATGGGAAAGAAAAAACTATATTGTGTGATATAAATAGTTTATTTACATTACAGAAAAACATCAAGACAATGTATACTATTTCAAATATATCCATACATAATCAAATATAGCTGTAGTACATGTTTTCATTGGTGTAGATTACCACAAATGCAAGGCAACATGTGTAGATCTCTTGTCTTATTCTCTTGTCTATAATACTGTATTGTGTAGTCCAAGCTCTCGGTAGTCCGGCCACTGTGCAACATGCTCCCTTTAGATTAACCTCGTGGACGCTCTTGTCGTGTTGTCTGAACTGTAGTGCCCTGTATTTTGCTTCTGTCTGTGAATTCTGTTGCTTCTGGGGCATTTCCTAGAAGGTTGGAAAGTTTACAGATCTTAGTCCAGTGCTATTACCTCAAGTTTGGTCCCACAATCACAGAGTGAAGTTGTGGATTCAGCAAATTATGAAAATATTTCAGATGAAAGACTTTATTATTAGCAGAAGCTGGAATTATTTTGGAAGAGGTTTTTCGTTTGTTTGTTTGATTTTGCTTCTCCTTGCAGTCGTCTTTAAGTGTCATTGAGAAGAATCGAAGAATAGAGGCAGAAGTTGAAGAGGAATACATTTCCCTAGTTCTCAACTGCTTGCACATCAAGGCACAGAGTGACTCAGTGCAGTGCAATCAAGCAAGTGCGAGCTCGTCTAATCTCATGTTAAAGGTCTTCAATGCTTTCATATTTTAAATGTCCTAAGAATGAACATTATATTGACATTTCAAAGCTACAAGTTTAAATCCTATCAAACCAGAGAATGAGCCACCTGTTAATATTGGATATGTAATGGAAAGGGATATTGTTTTGGTTCAGCCTAATATCATTTTTGTACATTAATACTATAAGCTAGAGACATAAATGGATACCAACTATTTAGCTTCTATGAAAAGTTAATATTTGGTTAAATTATCTGAAAAGCTCTGATCTAGTGTCTTTTCTCTTATAATAAAGTAATGCTTTGATGACACAAATAAAAATAACACTATAAAGTTTGTATAAAATCCTATTATAATAAGTTGTAGGGTATCAGAAAATATATACCCATATATATGTTCATATATGAATCTATACATATATATAGTAGGTATATATATGGGTTTTTTTGGGAAGAGGATAAAGCTATCAAAATGAGTGTGGAGCTGGAAGTCACAATCCCAGCAACTGGGAGCCAGAAATAAAAATGTAGAAAATCTCAACAGGGCAACTCTCTTCATTTCAGAACATGTCTCTCGATGTCTATATTTTTTATGACACATGTTGTATTTAGGAGAAGGGCAGATGTCTGACTAAAATAGTAAAAACAAGGGGAAGGAATTAGAAAAAAAAAGAAAAA
Organism: Camelus bactrianus; assembly: GCF_048773025.1. Taxonomy (NCBI): domain Eukaryota; kingdom Metazoa; phylum Chordata; class Mammalia; order Artiodactyla; family Camelidae; genus Camelus; species Camelus bactrianus. The sequence goes on along the minus strand of NC_133543.1, from coordinate 85,080,783 downwards.
AGCAAAGTTGGAAGAGGAGACAAGAAAGAAAAGAGGTAGAAAAGAGGAGAAACCAGGTGATGACAAGATTAAAAGAAAACTGAAGAGAATGAGGGGAACTGCACTTGGTGTGATTTTGTAAATCTTTTAGCAACTAGATGTTTTGGAATAGGTCTTGACAGACAAATGTTGCCAGATCACCAGGAAGGGAGGGTTTGGGCAGGAAGGGTTTTGCAGGAGCATGGCCTAGTTGGAAAGTCTGGTTTTTGAGCAGAATATTTTCAAGTGAATGAAACAAATCCATATTGAGAACAGTGTGGTTTATTGACTAGTATAACTCCTGGAAAGACTCTGGAAAGCTTGGACAGCCTAGGACAGATTTATAAAATGCATTACCATAATGCTAATTTAGCTCGTGTGCTCCTTCTCCTCCTCAAAGTAAACAGAAGATAGGTTTTGTTTTAACATGGAAGATAAAACGGCTATATGCTTTTAAAAAGTGGCTTGCCTAATTTGGAGCTCAGTTTAGGTTGTCCTGGACATCAGAATACAGACATCATGACCAGCCAAGGGGCAGCGTGAGCAGTGGGTGAGTGCACAGGCTCTGACACGAGGCAGCCTAGACTCCATTTCTGCCCTTGCTGCTCAGCTGTGTATATTCAGCAATTTACTGACTTCTCATACCACAGGGTCCCTATCTCCAAAAAGGGGATAACTGTTCCTTCTTCACAATGCTATCAAATGTATATACATATGTGTGTGTGTATACATATATGATACATGCACACACGTATATATAGACACACAATTCCTGGGGAAGTAAGGACCCTGTGTATTCCAGTTGTTTTTAGTATGTATGGGAATGAAACTGTGATTAATAACAGACTTGCAAACATCTGCTAAAGTATTTAAAGTTCTGCATTTTTGTCAATACATGAAGTAGCAAATAAAATTGTTAGGAGATTAGCTCTCCTAAATATGAATTTCATTTTTCATGTGCTGATATTGCTAAGCTATTAGAAGGCTCAAGACCCTTTGAGAAATATGGCACAGTTCCCTGTGTTTTAGATTCCTTTCTGTCTTTTCTTTTATGCTCAGTATTTTTGGTTTCTTGAGTTATCTTTATATTTCCCAGAATCTATTTTAATATAATCCATTGACTCACTTGGCATCTAAGTGTGAGAGTCGAGTTGATGAACTCAACTTGGCTCAGAGTAGCACAAAGCTCCCGTCAATGATCTTCCCTTAAGCCTTTAGGCCAGGCAAGGATTTATGAACCATATTTTGTTTTTTTCAAGAGCAAATGCCACACTTGTCCTCAAAGAAGATAGCACAGTACAGATACTGAGATGTATTGTGGCCTTTATTTTCTAAAGATATAATACTTTCTTTTATATTCTTATCTTTTGAAAATAATTTTTTGGGAAGCATTCTGATTTACTGTAGAGCTGTACAAACAAATGAAAGTCTAAATACCTTGTGAATTTGATAAAAACCTTGAAAAACTTTCTAGGAACTTTTCTCTCAAGCAGAGTAAAATCAAATCAGAATGAAGTCTCTTCAGTAACATTTCTGGTTAGACAGGACATAAATAACATGCATTTGGTTTGGAATCTAATTCTTGCTTACCATGAATTTACACACTAATGAAGTTAAGCAAGTACCTGGCCTCACTCCTTTACTCCAAGCTCAGTGTCAGACATCACTGACTAATCATGGTTTTCTTTCCTGTTGAAACTGGATGAGATCTCTGTATCTCTCTCAACAGAGCTTTCCAGGAAGCAATTACCATTTGATTGCTATTTGATATGAAACCTTGTTGTGAAATTTGCTCCATGTTTCCTTATATCAAGGTTTTCATGTCTTACAAAATAATCTTCTCATTATAATGATTTTCTTTGAATTTTGTGACTAAAAGTTATTCTATCACCTTAAGATAAAAATGTATTTGTTGTTTATACCAAATATGTTAAAAGTGATTATACCTGAGAGTTATACTGGGAAATATAAGTGCCATAAATGAGAGCTATAATTGAATACTTTTTTAGGCCTTGTATAAAATCTATTCTGACCTCATTTGGCATACTGATCTGGGTAAGGAAGGAAACACTGGTCATTAACATCATCTGTCAGTAGTTTGAATGAAGACTGAGTTTTTATAGTTAAAAGAAAAGAGCATGTTTAAACAAAGATTGGTATTACACATTAGAAGGGAAAAAAAGACCTTTGCTTAGGAAATAAATAACCCTCATCATAATGCAAAAGTAAGGAAAATAATTTATACCAGTCCAGAATGGAAATCAGTATCTTTCCATTTGTCTATTCAAATGCTGTTGTGATGAAGAAATAGGACTCCAGGGAATGAATAGTTGTAGAGCCCCTGAAGGGACTTGTCATTAGAGTGATCTGATTAAGAAAGGAGAAGTGACACATCACTTTATTTGGCCATTGAGTGCAGTTACTGACCTTGTGATGCAGAGGACCACCACACAGATGACAGCAATCTGAACCGTTCCGATCACGGCTGCGATTAAGACATACTGAAATCGTACAGGGCCGGGAACAACGTACAGTACACTGTAGTCCTTTTTTTCACAGTGTTGTCCAGTATAACCAGCATCACACCTGGAAGAAATCATAGTGTTCAGTCACCTGTGGCTGCTGGACCCATTTTTATAGTTGGCTGATGGGCATTTATCATCATTGTGAAATTAGAGCTTTTTGTTTACCTCTCATATAAAAATAGTACTCTGTAGATATGTTTCTCAAGTACCTATTTTCAACAAGGTCTCTTTGTGTTTTTGATTTCAAAGATACATGGTTTATTTTTATACTTGTAATAATAGATTTTGAAGATAGGAGGGTTAGGAGATAATTTGTGGTGCTAATATAGAGAGACAACAGATGCCCAGGAACAATTGTTCTTTCTATATATTTTTTTTTTCTGGTGAGCTTTATGTTTTATTTAACTTGCTCTTTAATCAACCTAAGTCTACATAATTGCTTGAGAAAAGGCTTGTTTCTGATGACATATTTATAAAAAGTAGTGCTATTTATTTTTGGATAAAGGATTCTCTATGCTACTGTTAGAATAAGTGTTTAAAAAAATGTTAGGGTCAGAGGCACAGCAAGAGTGATTTCTTCAATTTGCCAGTCATAAAGTTGTCCACTTATGTTAGAAAGTCAAATTTCAGTAGAAAAAAAAAATTAATTATGAAGTAGGCAATTAAGTTCGGCAAAACATGCGCTATTCATCTGAGGATGAATGCTGCCCCTCACTCGCTCACCCTCACCAGAAAGCTCAGGTAGGCAATCTCATGCTAGAATTAGTATTTGACAATGAAATGAGGAAACACCTCACATGAAAACAATACTAATGGGGACCAGCTTGTCATTGACTTTGTGCAACTATTTTTTGGTATTTCACTTTGAATTTCTCATAACTGCATCCTGGGATCTTGTCTTCTGCATCGGAAGGGTTTAATGATGATGAACTATGCTGGGGATGTCAGGGCAGCAGGAGCTGCCTCTCACACTGCCTGGCTTTACTGGAAGGCAGGTGCTGGTGTATTCAGTGAAGGAAAACAGGAAAGGAGGACAGTCCTTGAGCAAGAGAGAGAGAGAGAGAGAAAGAAAGAAGAAGAGGGAGAAGCAGAAGAAGAGAAAAAGAAGAAGGGGAGGGAGGGGAGGGAGGGAAGAGAAGGGAAGAGAAAAAGAGATACACCTTTCACCGTATATCAGTACACAACCTATTCATCACATGCCACGTGCATATTCCTTTAATAAAAATACATTTGTTTTTTCACTTTGGCTTTATCATCCCTGAAATAATTCTGTTCTATCCATGAGTATTCAGCAGATATTTGTATGTATTAACTAAATCCAGACAAGCAGTTTCTTTGTGTCTCAACTGAGTTTGAGTCTGTGGAGATGCAGCTAATAATCTCACTACACGAGTCTTGTGGATAGCAGATCCACAGAAAAGAGTGTTTGCCTAGCTAAATCAAGATTGATGATATTTACTGGAAGACCTGAAGGACTTTGGAAAAGACGACCTCCCAAAAGCAACTATGTTATCTCATGTACTGAATGGATGGATGTAAGACCCAGCCATTCCTTTATTTGAGAAATATTTACCAAGTACCTGACATGTGTCAAGCACTGCTCTGTGTCCGTGGGAGAGAGTGGTCAATAAAACGGAGGAGGCTGTGTCTTTAAGGAGCTTGCAATGCCCAAAGGACAGTGTAACATTTTACCTGAAGAGTGTATATAATGACGTGTTACATAGTATTCGGGTATATAAAGTACACACATTTTGTTGTTTTCTAGTTTGTGTGTGTGTGTGCATGTGTGTGTGTGTGTGTGTGTATAGGAGAGGCAGAGAAAAGCTTAGCTGCTGATCACCCATTCAGGCAGAATGCCATCCAACTCTGTAAACATTCAGAATGTAGTGTCTATATTTTTACTTTACACATTTAAAAGTTAAAGGGTGAAAACATTACCTGCAAGATGGCTCCTGCATATTGATAGAGTGTTCGCACTTCCCGTGCATGCAGAAGCCATTGTAATGTTCTGGGCAAGGTATGTGGTGTTCTCTGGCACTTTCTTCTAATTTGTTAGCATTCTCTGTGAATACAGATAAAAGCAATACCCCCATAAATACTTTCTTAGCCTGGTAAGATCAACCAGTGCATTACAAAGCAGAGCTACAGTAGGCAAAGACATTTAAAAGGGCAAGAATTAAAAGGCCATGCTTCAGAAGAAAGAGGGAGAAAGAATTGAAAGACTGATGTCTCTACAATTGTGTTTAGAGATGAAACTGCAAAATTACCCAGTGCTTTTCATGCTTTTATGCAATTTCCTACATCTTTAAGAGCCAGTGGTGTTTCTATGAGTTGTCAGACAGCTTTAATTTTCCTTGTGTAGAGACCGTACATTGATCATAAAATAATTCAAAAAGAAATATCCTATTTTTTGAATTTCAAAGCCCAGCATAATGTCCCTAAAAGTAAATTGCTGTAATACCTTGATGCTCTCAGTGTGGGAGCTTAAAAGTTAAAACATGGCCGTGTTCAATTGTTAAACAGAAGTTTTCCAAAACCAAATGCAGATTTCAACAAATGTATTCTTTCAGGCTTTTTTCGACTACTGTGAACATGAATTTTACCAGCACCCATCCATTTTCTTATTGCCTAAATAAAGCTATTGAAAGAGTAAACGTTATTTCAGAATCACTTATGTAGACACTAACACAGTACATACTGAATGCTGTAAGTGTATTCCAATTCATATTAGTTGGCCTATGTTAGCAATGTTATGTGAAATTTAAACTCATGATAAAGAAAAGACTTGTGTTCTAAAATTAACCCTTTCCTGGGTTATTAACAAGTTTTGTTTTTTCAAGTTTCTATGAAGATAAAATATCTTTATAGAGACCTGACCTTTATCTGACCTTTGTTAGTCTAAATACATTTGCTTCTTATTTGTAATGCCATCTCTCAGAGGTCTTTCATTCTTTATAAGTTCATAATATAAAGTTTTGCCTTTTTTGAGTTTCTTCTATCATCTGAGACCTGATACACTTTAAAATTCTTGCTTAAACGCATAAGAAACATAACTCTCTTGACGTCAATCTGAAGACACTTTTCAGCACCACAGTAATTGGTCAGCAGTAATGGATTCTTCCAATGATGGCAGATTGAGAATAAATTGCTATTTGTATGAAATAGACTATTTCCTATCATTTACCTATAGGGGTATGGTTTTTTATTGTAGTGCATCCTTATAATTTTTGCTGGCAGTCACGGATGATGACAGTATTCATCATGAGAAAAAAATGTACCTTCAGTATCAGTGAATTAGACTAATATATTATTTATGTTTAAGCAGAGCTATGAAATATCTATACATGTTAAGATCTAGGTGTCCTCTGTAAAACACTAAAGTTTGAAGTGAATTGTTAAATATGTTAAGTGCTTTCTTGTGTAGGGATATTTATGTTCATTGGTATGATGGGTAATATTTCAAATTACAGACCCAAATTAATAAAGGATTTATCATAAACATGCTGAAGAGACTAGAGATGACATGTAAATCATTCATTTTTTTCTATATCTGGTCTCTTTACCTATTTAGGTAATCTTTTGTTTGCATTATAATATTTCTACTTTGATAATTATTATTAAACTGAATGAACTACTTCCAAAGAAAAGACTAAGAATATACAGAACTTTCTATTTTGGTTTCTTCCATTCTTCCAAGTTACTTTGGGCTTTTGTGTCATAGTGTTTTTGGTAACAAATCGCACCTGCAGTAAGCTAACGCAGCAAAACTGAAATGGAAAGTGTGGGGTTACAATTTCCAATATGGGACTATGTGACCAAAGTAGGAGCACGGCATTTAGAGACACCTTGAGATGGCCTGCCATCTTTCATGAATCCATGAAGACTCGGCTCATTCCGTGCCTTGGCTGGGAGGCTACAAGCCAGAGTGGTCAAACCATGCACCTGCTGTTGAACGACAACTTTAGCTGTGGGGTTTGCCAGCCTCGCTGCTGATGTAATGAACCAGCACTGATTTTCCCCTCTTATTTCTGGATCTTCTCTCCATAACAAACTATTCAACATTTCTATTTAGTGTTCGTTAGTAACCCTTCAGTGCTTCTGCACACCTGCATGTAGGGGAATTTCCGTTACTTCCCTGCATTTCAGTTGTACACTGTGATTTCTGTCAGAGTATTTTTCAAACACATCTTATTAGGGCTATTTTTCTTTCTGTCAGTTGCAAAAGAATATCAAGAGTTTTCTTAACTCAAAATCCATTTCTAAGGCTATTTTATGTTTAACTTTGTCCCTCTCCCCATACTGCTTTTGTTTCTGGATTTGTACCATATCCACAATCAGGAACTGAAAAGTCAAGGGCAAAACAAGAGCTTGTTTGAGTGAGACTGTTGTCTTAGCAGAGTAAGAGCTGGATATGTTCACAAAGTTCATTATCCAGACTGGATGATCACGTGGGAGGGGAATAGTTTCCATCCTAGAATCAGCTAATTAGTTTACACCATTCCTTATGAGCTTGGAGTGCTCTGTTATGCTGCTCATAGGATACTGTCAAATAAGAAAGTTAGAGAGATTGAAAATAAATGAGTAGAAGAAATGATCCCTGGGCAAGAAAATGAGAGATCATCAATATATGTCAACGAATTTATAGTCAATCCAAACAAGTAAACCAGTTGATTGAAAACCTGAATACATAACCACTTCTAGTAATGCAATAGACATGTTTTAGAAATGAGATTTAAGTATATTAGGAAGAGTAGATACACAGAAATCTAATACCCCAACCAAATGTATGTATGGGCCATGGTGGGTCTTTGTGATCCTGATGTATATGCAGAGGTATTCAAGCCATAACAATGCATTTAAAGATTTAAAGTCACAGAAAAATGACACTTTTGGGGTCTGTATGTTTTCTCCAGTGGCTGACGATTTAGGCATCAACTTCTCTGTTCTCCATTTAAAAAGAGTTTTAATGTCAGGGTTGTGCTCTTTCTTCTAAGAGAGAGAATGATGATGGTAGAAACTCTTTTGTGTCTTTGTTTAAAATCCTTGTTCAGTTTCCTGTTTAAATGTTTACAAATGGTTTGTTCTGAATGAGATCCTGACTTCTTTAAGAAACCAGTTTCTGGTAAAATCTGAGTTACTTGCAGCAGAGCTAAAAGGGCTGCATGCGCCTTGCCAGTCAGCATTCCCGTCAGGAGTTACGGAAGTGGGCTAGTCTAAAGCACAGCTCTGAGCATTGTTTCTATGCTGGGGCTTTTGGGGAAAGAGACAGGGTGAGCCGAAGAGACAGAGGGGATGGTGAATGGCAAGCTCTTGCTTTATCACAAGTCAAGTAGCGTAAGTGGATCAAAAGGGTGCTGAGCCAGGCATAGCAGTTCAGAGACTTTAATCAACTATGGCGTGTGTGTGTACTTGTGGAGTGTGTGTGTACATGTGTGTTTACCATTACCCCTGCCTTCTTCCCAAAAAGCTGGAAATAAGACGTTGTTCAGAGAAGTAATCTATCAAAGCCACACCTTACGGATTGAAGCAGAAATATGGCTCTAAAATTAGACTAAAACTATTTCTGTATCTGAAGAAAGGATGTTTCACTTTGGATAAGGGTTGGAGCTTTTGGCAGAAGAATCTGAGTGTCACGCTGTGTTGTGTATTCAAGCACTTTCCAGGGTGGTATGCCCTGAGAAGCCAACTTGAACCAGCAAACCCAGAGTGCCCAGCTGCGGAGATGGACGCACTAGACTGTCAATGTCTAATGCTATTAAATATTCACTCAGTCAACCCATTTCTCTTGTTTCGATGCTCTGCTCTCTGAGCGGGGTTAAAATAATTTGACTTCTGTGTAGCCGACAAATTGGGAATGGCTTTGAGAGTACCACCTGGATATCTTATTTATTTGACAGTTACATATCGCATTTGAGTGAACTGATTGGTTCTGAGTTTCCCTGCATTTTGGGGGCACAAGTCAGCTTTCTTCAGCCCACTCAACTCTGGGGTTTCGCAAGATCAAATTTATGCACCTGTAGGCTAAAGGACCAGACCCCACACATAGTGCCCTACAGTCTGGGAGGACTTCGGGGGGCTGATCAGATGATACTTCTCTGGAGACAGCCCTATTTTGTTTTAATTGGGACTTTCTTTAGTGTATATACAGATCATCCAGGCCACTGATTCCCCAGGGGGAATCTGATCCTGTGTAAGGATTTCAGAGTAAGTTGGAAAGATCCTAAACTAGAAGTATCATCAGGATTTAGAGGATGTTTTAAGGAGGCCGGTTTCTACTGCAAGTTTTTAAGCAACCAGAGCTCCTCAATAGGGGAAGGAGTTACATAGTGAAGTAGTGAGTTTGTTGGGGTATTCAAATTTCTCAGATGTGTTACTATTTCTCAGATGTTGCAGAGTGTTCTGTATGGTAGGTTGGATTATTTCAGATCTCTAGGTTCTTTGAATTTTAAGAGTAACATTTATTTCTTTTGCTCATATTTACTTATCGTGGATTACTAATAAATAGTTATTGAAAAATATTATTTTTGATATTCTGGGGAAAAGAAGTGGAGACATTATTTAGATATAGTAAACAAAGGAAATCACTTTGCCTTAATTATGGGGGCATTTTACTTTTTCAGATCGTGTAAAATATCTTAAATATTTACCATGTCTATAATTCAGATATCCTAGTATAAAGTGATCTTCATTATGTATTGTCTTCCTTATGGGGAACAATATGTTTGTGAATCTAAATTCAATTTTTTTACATCATGCTTTAACATCACCAATTATCTTAACAAGTGCATGCATGTGAGTTGTACAGTTTGGTTTCTTATCTTTTCAACTCTCTTTTCCTGTGGGCACACAAAATGTGCCACATTTTCCCAGCAAACTAAAATTTCAATTTTGGATGTATTTATATAAAACTTGTATTTTTCATGTTTCATAACAGTACAAGGAAACACCAGCTCTGAGATATTCATGTACTTGCATCCCTGTTGTGACTACTTGATTTTACTCTTCTCCTTCTTACTGCCCTATCACCAAAACAGTTTGAAAATAATTTTATTTAACCAACTAGAAAAAGAAAAACTATCTTTCTTTCCATTATGTTTACATTGTGCCTGGGACAGAAACAAATGATGAATTTAGAAGCAAAGTCATGATTGTCCCATTGTTGATTAGAATTGCTTTCAAAGGAGATATATAATTCTTATGGTTTCCTGTCCTTATCAGGTAGAAACATATGGGATGGCAGTAAAACCTTATATCTGGCCTGAATTGCAATCGAATTTTTTTAAAGACCAAAAAAGCATTCCTATTGAACGGGTTCTGAATGTAATGCAATATTCTTGCACCTTAACCAATTCTATAATAACCTCACCTGCTGTCATGGTTTTTTCAAGGCACAGATGAGCAGAGGAGAAGCATCTTTCCTTTTTTAAGCCTCTAGGACAGAGACTCAACTGAGCATGCTAGCTAAAAGTGACAGACTAGCACAAGGGACATGGGCATGTGTCCTTCAATGGACACAATTGATTCTAAAGTTTCGTAAAGAGCAGAGACCCAGTCACAACATTCCTAATCTGTTCAAGATTTAGAAAAATAACTTCAAAATAGAGATCAAGTCCTTCAGATGCAACACATTCAACATTTCTTCTGCCAGTTGAACATTATCCTAGTTTTTCAGGAGAGTAATTGAAACTGTTTGGATCTCCAACTTTGCTAATTAGGTAAAGGTATGGGTTGGGAGAAGGACAGATGGAGATACAAAGAAATTCTTTCTTATCCTACCCCTGATCAGGCACTAATATTAAATGTGAAATGTGATTATCCACATCACCTCTTGCATATGTAAAAGTTCTTATTGGACATAAAATGAAAATAAAGGGGAAGAAAACTAATTTTCATGTTACTACATTCTCAGGCAAGACCTTATTGACACTATTCAAGAATTGCTTGAATTTCAGTTGCAAAAAGTACCAGCATTGGAAATAGACATAGTAGTTTGAGGACTGGGGTGACTGAAATGCAACACTACTGGATGATTATTTGCATGGACTTTTATTATCTCGGGTTCTCCTGGTAATATATTTACATGGATAAAAGCTAAGAAATCTTTAAAACCTTGGGAGAGGAACTTGTATGTACCATTTTAACTTCTGATATCCCAATGCAATTATTATAAAACTAAGGATTTGACATCACAAGTCTCATGCAGATTTAGCCACAAATTCTGGACTTCCAAGAAAAAAAAAATTTGATTATTATTAGGAGAAAAATAAGCAGATATTTAGCTATTTTCTCTGTCCTTTGCCTTACAAATGCTCTGCTGGCTTCAGGTGGCAGAGCCCTCCAGAAAGTGAAGGGAGCAGGCTACTGGGGGAATCTACGCTCTGCGTGCAATGGTCCTTTTCAAACTTCACCATTCAGTCAAGAGCCTATTAACTCTCAGCAAGTGGGTAACTCCTACAGGTTTAGAGGATTAAGTTGAAGACCTTTTAAAAATATAGTATTTCATGGAACTTTAGATGTCTTTGACAACACTTTGTAAACATCGGGCCTTGGGAAGAGTCAGGGATCTATGGTTCATTAGCCTCTCGGGGGTCCAGAGCCGGAGTTGCCTTAAGCTTATCTGGGGCAATTTGCTGCCACTCTCCCCACTGAGCTCTTGCTGCAGCAACCCTGCTCTCTTCCAAGCTGCTCTTCGAAGACAAAGTTTACTATAAACCTTAGAGAAATAAAAAGATACGGGAAGCCATATTATGCCAAGGACACTCCCCTCTCCTTTTCTCTTCTGTCTTGAACTACAAGCTGTGAATTTCTGGCCAAATTAATTTGCTTAGCAGCTAATATGGGTGTCCCTTCTTAGTGAGCTTCCTTGGTGACAGTGTTGCTGATGACAACCCAAGTGACAGAGTGTTCAGGTCCTGTCCACTTTTGTCTTCTGTGTTACGTGAGTCAAGCTCTTTTCTCCTTTATAAGCTGCATGTGCAGCAATGGATGAATAGTCAAGACAAACCTTCTCAGGTGACACATTTGTTTTCCTCTGTGACTCTGAAATTATTAGCCAATAGAGAATGAGGGCAATTTAAGCTGGAGCATTCACTACAGACTTAAATAATGTAGATAGGACAAAAAATTGGCTTTCAGTAATTTGTTCTATGTAAATATTTCTTGAGTACCTACTATGTGACTGGCATTGTGCCATGTATTATTTGTAATATACTGTGTCTACTGGTTGTTTCCACATGATTTTGCTTGTTATCTTCTAAGCACAGCCAAGAAAACAGATCCTGAAGACAGGATGATAATAAATGTATCTACAGTTAACTGTAGAATCTACAACATGCCTAGCATTGTGTTCATACTTAGCATGACCAAAGTGTATTCCTTATTACAGCCCTGCAAAGTAAATTTATAAAAATCTGGTTTTACATAAATGAGGAAACTGAAGCTCACATAGAAATTTATTTGTCTCAGAAATTTATATAATTGATAAGCAAGAACTGGGTTCAAAACCAGGACTCTTCCCAGTGTAACATGCAGACCACGCAGTTAAGAACCTATTAAAACACAAGACAATGTCGCCTCAATAGCTTATGTATTGTTTGCCTTTTATGACTTCTGACTCTCTATCTCACTTGGATCCTGCTGCTGCTCTGAAAGCCAATTCTTTTCTTTTTCCATCCTTCTACCTTGGGAGAGATTTCTGGTCTAAGGCCAAGCCATCCTGACTCCCAACCCCTCCATCCTCATTAAGGGCTCTCTCCAGCAATGATCTCCTTTCTCTTCTGTATCTTTAACTTTCCTTTACTCTTTGTTCCTTGCCATCAGCATTTAAACATTTTCAAGAGGCTACCTTCTTAAGATAAAAATCCACCCACCTCTCTCATCCGTGTCCCTTGGTGGACCTCTTCTCTTTTTCCCTCTTTACAGCTAAACTTCTTAAGAGTCCCTCCTCCTGTTCTCCACTTCCTGCAGTAGCTCCCACTCACTGTTTCACCCACCGCTCTCTGGTCACCCCTTCAGACAACTGCTATGACAGGGTCAACCAACAACATCTTTGTTGCTAAAACTACTTGTCTCTTCTCGGACCTTAACTGTCCCAATCTCTCAGTAATTTGATACAGTTGACCACCTCTTTCTTTTTGAGGTCTTTTCTGCCCTGGGCTTCCATACTGCTTACCTCTTGTATTGTTTTGTTTTGTTGTTCCTTCATAGTCTATCTTGTGAGCTACTCTTTTCCAACTGATTCTTTAAGTGGTAATGCTTTCCTAAAGTTTTTCTTTTCTTTTTACACTTTAAACATTCTCCCCGAGGGAGTTCATACTCACTCAAGGCTTCTATTGTCACCTGAATGCCTCTGACTTCCAGGTTCTGATTAGCCAGCCCAGATCACCTTGTAATAGGTGATCACAGTTTCACAGAGTTTCATATCTATATATCAAAGCACCTCATGCTTCACAGGCACCTCAAACTCATCCTTCTCCTCCCACTTCCTTGCCCTGCTTCTTATGCTAAGCATATTCATTCACTCATTGACCCAAATAAGAAATCTGGGTTTCACTTTCAAATTCTGAGTAAATGACCAAGTACTAGGATTTCTACTTCTTAAGGATCTACCAAGTTTGTTCATTTTTTTACACTTCTGTGGCTACTCTCTCTCTAAATCAAATCATCACTATCTCTCAGCTCGTCTCCAGTCTTGCCCTCTCTAGGTCAATTTTCCACACTAAGCCAGAGTGATCTTTCTAGAACAAAAATATGAATTCATAATGACCCAGCTTAAGTCCTCTCCCGCAAAGAAACAATTCTTGATATTCCTCGTTACTCCTCCAATGAATGAAATTTTGACGTTACTTGGTCACTCAGAATCTGGTCCCAGTTTCTCCATTCTCGCCTCTTGTGATTCTCTTGCATCCTCTTACACTCATCATCTGAAATTTCTCTCTGCCCTCTGGGACTTCGCATCTGCAGTTTCCTTTATCTGGAATGTTTATTTCCCTTTTTATCATCCATTTACCCAACTCCTATGCATCATTGAGGCCCCATTATTGACATTACTTCCTTTAAGGAACTTCTGTCATCTTCTTCACTGCCCATTGTCGTTTACTTGTCTGTGTGATGCATTCGTTCATAAATTCCTTTTAAAGGCAAGTATTGTTGTCTGTCTTGTCTGTTTGTTTATTTTACCGCTGCAGTCTCTGCACTAGCAAGACCATAGCACACAAAAGATGATGGACACGTATTTTTAAAAGAGAAGAAGCTCTCCTAGGTTAACTCACTGACACAGTTACCCAGCATGGAGAAGCTGCCAGAAACATCCAGAAGTTGTATCAGTAGAAAAAGGATCTTAACGTTGTCACAGAAGCAACTTACTGTAGGGCAAGGGTGGCATCAGAAAATGACTGAGGGGAGGCTGAGAATGACCTTAGGAAAGAGCGTCTGCTGGAGGAGTATGGCCACAGGCCCTGTAGAAATGGACCAGGAGAGAGGGATGTGGACCCTTCCTACAGTCTCTGGTACGGCTAATGGAGACATGAAAGCATCATCTAGTTTTTAAAATAATATTCCCTCTGTTAACCAAGGGAGTGTGATTTTAAAAGGAAGCATTTATAATCAGGCGATTGTATATGTAAAGATTGTAAATTGTATATGTAAAGATTGAAGAATTTGGAAAATTTAGCTCTTCTAGGTGGAAAAACTGATATCAGCATGCATGTCATATCTCAGACATCATACTGGAAACTTGCATGGTCAATTCTGAATTCATAGATTCTAATTTGGCCATTCACACTGTATCTCCGGTATTATCCAGAAGTCAGAGATGGTTGAAATTTTTTCAGGATAACAGAAAAAGGAAACTTACTTAAAAAACAAAACAAAACACAGAGGCATTTCAAAATAAGAACTAGGATTATAAGTTAATAAAACAACTTCATTAATTGTCTGTTTCTAAATACAATCCACATTTTATTCTCATACTTAAAAAATAATAGATGGTAAACACAAACTCGAAGTGCAGATCAACTTGATGCTATTGCAGTGAATAAGGCTAGTGATCAGCTTGGTTTTCTACAAGAGCACTCTGAAAAGAACTGGAGAGCTTTTATAGTTTCTTAAGCTAAGGAGCAAAAGTATAATTTTTACTCTTCAACAGACTTTCGTGAGCAGTGTCTCAAAAGTGCTTGAGAAAACACTAGGAATAATGTCAAATTCTCTATGGAAACAGCTTTAAAAGTGGACTTCTATTCTGGAAAAAATAAAAAGAAATAAATAAGTTCTAAAAAAAATTCGTGGTGAAAGCACTTCAAATAGCTAGAAATGTTATATAGAACATTTCAGTGGAATATTTAAGTTTAATGTTTAATTCTAAACATTAATAAACTGCCTGGCCTAGAAATGCAGACAACCACAATGGAAGATTCCTGAACAACATCTATAGGTGCAGAGCCTTGGCATCTGGATGCTACAGAATCTTAGGAGACATCCTTGATACTCTGATACCCTCAAAGAAGTGTGTGTATGCACTTGCATGAGTTTTTTATAAACACAATTCTACTTTGATCTCTTATTAATGACAGGATTTAATGAGATACAGGAGTGGGTTAGTATCCTAAAATTTTTCTTTTCAGGCTGATATTGCTCTTCTGGTGCAGACCCACCTTAACTGCTTGTCAAAAATAGATTTCCAGCTGAATCAGAATCCCCAGCTGAGGGACCTGAAGTCTATCTTTTAAAAAAGTACCCCAGGCAGTTTTGACGTGCAGGTAATTTGGATCACAGAACTCCTGACTCCACCTAGCCGTTCCTCATCTGTCTCTGTCTCTGGACATCGAATGCTATGTTTTCCTGTTCCCCGGATCCTTTCCCTGACAGCGGTGCTGGCGTTGCTCTCCCTTTGTGGTCCCAGTTCTACCTCAGCTCCTTCTCTGTAAGACGGATCTCAGCCAGCTGTTCCGTGTCCAGGAGTCTGTGAGCAATGGCTTGCCCTGTGCTGCTCTTCCCATGCCCATGTGATGAGACATCAGGGTCTTCCGCTAGCTATCAAGCCTTCCTTGATCTTGGTAGTCAGCCTGAACAATTCATTTTATTTTAGAAGGTCTTTGCCTCTTTTGAGAATTCAGCACTCAAATAATAGGCAGCGTGCCTGCAACAAATGCCGAGGTCTGTGAGGGACTTCCACATGTTGTCAAATCTCAGGTATCTTGAGACCAACTTTCGTAAATCTCCAGGCTTCTTTAATGGCTCTGTTAAATAACTAACAGAATAGCGACAAGAGCTCTCCGTGTGAAAGCAAATGAAGCATTCTCTTGGATATAGAAACAAATGACATAGCTGAGAAAAGGTGTAGATTATATCAATGATTATGATTGGTTCAATTTCCAAATGGGAGTAAAGGAGTATTGGTCCATTGGTGATATTTTCAAACATCCAGCTAGTCTGTAGAAAAGGTGAAATTGTGAGAGAAGTAATGGGGGCAGGAAAGAAGACACAGAGAGGGAAACAAATGGAAGCAAAGTCACTATTTATGGCAGCGTGACAACTGGGAGAGAGAATGCTACAACAAACAGCGGGTGTTGGAGCACAACAGTAGGGCAGCAGGGGAGCGACAGCTCTTTAGTTTCTTGGGCAGCACGAAACAGCCACCCCTGCTTCTAAACTGCAGATCTTAAGGACAATGGACACACTCTCTGGACCAGAATTTCCCAAGGGGAGTTCTGGTGATGCATTGCTGCTTCCAGAGCAGGCTGCATGGAAATAAGTTTGGGAAAGAATAGATTAAACATAGTTATATGCGTTTCTTTCCTGCTGATTTTCTGAGTCCTTAAAAGGCTAACCTGCATTGTGAGATGCCTAGAAAGGACACACATTGTGGAGTGTTCCTAAACTCATCTGTCTAGGAAAACTCCCTTTTCTTTTTAGGAACATTTTGTAGGACTATCTCATTACACTCCATCCTGGGAAACATTGCATTAGACTACGGCAGCTCCAAATTTTTCACATTAGCACACATGTAGAAAAGGATAATATTTGGTTTTAGCAAACAGAGGAGACAGCTAGCCTGGAGGCTAGCCACCCAAGCCCCCTGACCCATCAGTAAGTTAACACACCTATTACCCATTCAGGGCACACATGAAAGCTTTGCAATAAATCCTACTTTCTCCTAGGGCAGAGACTGTGTGTTATTTACTGTAATATCTCCAAGGTGCAGAACATGGACTAGCGACAAGCGGGTGTTCAACAAATAACATGAATAATGAGCAATATGGCAGACGTGGGCAGTGTATTTCAAAGGCACCTGTACCTTGGTGTGGTGGCTTTCAAAAGATTAGTCCCCCTTAGTTTTTTTGCATCAAAGAGCCAGCTGCACTTAAGTGCTGTATCCTTAAAGGCACAGACAGTCCCTACGTTAAGTGACAAGGTAAGGTGTGATACAGTGGAGAAGTCTAGTCTGCACAGCAGAATGTATATCCTCAGTATGGCAGAATTAGGTGCAGAGGTGAAAGCCATATTTGCCATACACTTCAGTCTTCTTCAGGGAAAGGCAAATGGCTAGAGGGCAAAAATGTGTTGCTAACCATAAAAGACAAGAAAGCTATCCTATAAGTGACTTGAAAGTGCAAGTATAGGTAATTGACAGGTTGATGCGTTTGCACATTTCTCCTGTATGATGTCATGGCCCAAAAAGGGCAGTTAGAAAATTTACAGCGCAGATTTAGATTCATTTACAAATTTGGAGTACTGCCATATGTTGGTACCTGACCAAATTAATGTAACTGATTCTCATTGAGAGGGTTAGAAGGTATACCATCTCTTCTAATATTTAAGGATAAGATAAAATAATTTTAAGAAACAAATGCAGCTGATAGTGCTAAGAGTATTTCTGAAAGTCAATTTGATGTTTCAAATAAACATTCTAGATAAAATTGTTATCGAAAAAGTCATGGAGTCAACTCTAAGACAGAATTATGTAGTTTTTACTAAAAAGGAATTTCTGAACATAGCATAGCCTCTGAACAGTTTCATGGTGTTGAAAGTTACTCTGTTTTGATGCTGTTTCTCAATTATCCCTTGGTACATGCCTGTGAATCAAGTATCTTTGTATTTAAGCAGAACAAGACTGTTATTAAAGGTGGTATGACTTCCTAAAATAAAACTTCTAATGATGTGATAATCCATCACAGATTTCCCATGTAGCCCCTCTTCAGCCTGTTCCAGATACATGATAAAACCACTGGGCAAGTCTTCCATGCCGAGTATTATACTTTTTTCTTTTTTAATGTCAATAAAATCTTATAACTAGTGATTATTTGGTAAAATAATACCTAAATATTTTATTGGTTACTGCACTGGGTTTAAAAATGTCCTCCCAAAACTAACATCTATCTGGAACCTCCGAATGCAAACTTTTTGGGAAATAATTAGTTCAGATGCTTTCATAGTGGATTAGAGAGGGCCCTGAATCCAATGACTGGTGTTCTTGTCAGAAGGCCATACGAAGATGCACAGTAGAAGGTCCTGGGAAGATGGAAGCAGAAACTGGGGCTCCATTGGTATAAGTCAAGGAATGCAGGAGCCACCAGCAGCTGGAAGAGGTGAGGGAGGAGTCCCTCTTTGAGACTTTGGAAGGAGTGCAGCACTGCCAACACCTTAATTTCAGACGTTAGCCTCCACAACTGTGAGATCATACATTTCTGTTGTTTTAAGTCATCCCTTTGTCATTATTTGCTATGGCAGCCCTAGCAAACTAGCATAGTTACCATTTAGCAACCAAACTCTCACATTGATAAAATGCACTTTTTAATAGTCCGTGTGGAATCAATGAAAATGAACTGAAAGATTTGTTTCAGTTAGTATGTGACCTATGCATTGTTGGTTTATGTTTATTTTCACAATGTAATTATTAATAGTGCCTCCTTTCACTCTCAAAATTGTCCTAGTTAGGGTGGTAAATTATATGACCACGTTGGTTTAAGCCTGTGTTGAAATATCTGTGGTTTTTTGCGTTTGCAACACAAAAATAATGTTTTAAGGCACTGATGTGCCAAAGGATGCTAATAACCACAATAAAGAATTTTTGAGAGGCTGGGGAGAGTTTATGAGAGGGGTGCTGTTTTTGATTTATTAATTCATCTTATAAGAAAGACAGTTGTTTCACATTGTTCATGTCATACAACAAATGATGCTGCATTTTACCTTTATTAGAAAGAAGCAAATGGCCAAGAAGCAAACTGACGTCAATGAACTTTTCAACAAAATTCCGGGTATTTCTGGAGTATAACCCCTTACGTTTTCTCTATCTGCATTTTCAGAATGCCTGAATAACTGATGCTATTATGGGATTCTGACTCATTAAGAAAATGCTGACATTTATTTAGCATCTTTTGTTTAAGAAGGATGGGAATTTAGAGTACTCCATTAAGAAAAGTTGAAGGTTAAATGTTCTGATATTTGAAGTATTATCCTTTGGTTAAATACAAATCTTTCAAATTTAGGACAATGCATTCCCCTAATATCCTAAATAGCTATGAATCCTCTCTCTTTTCTTCACACTTTTGAACAATTGATCTGCTTCTGACACTTCCTTAATTTCTAGTCAGTGATAACTTTGAGTGTAAAAGCTGCCCTAGAAATAATTAAGGATGTGGTCTTAACAGTTTCTTTCCACTTGGACAGCATTTAGGGCTTGAAATTTAGTTATTAACTAAGTGGTACTTTGTGGTCTCATAGTGTTAGTTTATCTTTTCATAGGCCTGACGCATTCCCAGTGTATAATTTACACTCCCCAAGTACACGGTTAACCACTCAAGAAATCAATAGGGGTTATAAAACATGTACACATTTGAATTTGGAGACAGTCAAACACCTAGTTTATCCATTAGAAATATAATAGCTGGCACTTTGAATTGGGGCTTACAGGAAACTATTTTGGAACAGAAAAAGCATAAAATAGCTATATCCAGAGATGGGAGTCGAGTATAACGTAGGTGATGCCAGCAAGCCCCTCTCTTCTGCTATAATGTAGGCCATCACTATCAACCCACAACTTTTGGCTCTTGGAGTGTGACCACGTAGCCCTTTGGATCCAGAGAAGGTAAGAAAAATGTTTTCTCTTACGAAGTTTTGAAATTTACTAGACCTTGCTCCTACTTGTACCTAATTAACACATCCATTTATTCATCCATTTAAAAATACTGACTAATCTCTTCCTAGGTGCCAAATGCTACAAGTACAGAGTGCACAGCAGTGAGTCAAAAAACATTTCTCCTGTGAAGGTCATACATATCATACATGCAACATACAAGATCAAAACCAAACAAAACCTAGCATCTAAATCAGAAATGTTACAGGGAAAAGGAGTGTTCAGATAGAGCAGAGAAGGGTGGGAAGCCTACGTGAGAGAGAGGAGGGAAGAGTGTTGAAGAAGGAAGGATGAGAAGAATTCAGCCAGGTGAAGAACCCTCTGAGTGAGTGGCACACATGGAAAAAGACTCTAATGTAAAAAACAGATATTCCAGGAGCCAGCCTACAGCAGAGGGTTCCAAGGGGAGTAAGGAGAGGGCCAAAATGAAGTGGAGAGACCAGCAAGGTCCTTACTATGTAGAACTTTGAACGCCACACTGAGGAGTACCGATTTAATTTAAAGTGCAGTGGGAAAACATTTGGATAGTTTCAGGTAGATCTCACTGGTATGGAAAACGGATCATTGAGGGAAAACAGAGAAAGCGGGGAGAACAAATAGGAGAGCAGAGCTGAAGGGTAGGGGAAAGACAGTGCCCAAGCCTTGGACTTGAGTAGCAGCAACAGAGGGGAAAAAAGTACATCTATTCCACATATGTCTTGGAGGTGGACTGAACACGACTTATTTGTGTATTGTAAAGGGAGAGGAATGAATCAAAGATGACCAGGCTTTGGGCTTGAACATCTGGTTAGTGCCATTTTGTATGATGGGGAAGATTGCAGGAAAAATAATTAAACTCTGATGTATAAACATGACAGATCTCTGATAATGATTTTGGACACTGCATTGAAAACTCTATGTTTATGTTTGGGTATGTCTACAGAAGAATTGCTATTAACTGAAAGAAATTCATAGTTTAGTAGGAAAATTATCAGGGCTGGAATGTCTATTAATAATATTAAGCAAATTTATGATTTTTAATGGAAATCTTCTACATGGCATCTAAAGTAGGAAGGACATTTATAATGGTCTACAAGGGATGTGGAGATATAAATGTAAAGGCAAGATAAGAAATACCATGAAATGAAAGGGAAGAATTAAACTATGAAGAAACATCAGTGAGGAATGCTTTTAAGTAAAGCATTTTTTCTCTCCTTTTGAAAAATTATCACAAGAAAGTAAGAATTATTGAAAGATAAGAAGTATGTAAATTTGCTCCCTTCAATGTCCATTATGTAACATAGGTTCTACTTAGGCCAAAGGATTATTAAATAGTGTTATTATTTTACTGTGTTTAATGATTGACATGTCTAAACCCATTTTTGTAGCTACTGTTTTATTTGAGACCGCAACATCCCTAAATGTTAGGTGTGGTAAAGATATGAATGTGTGTGTATTTTTTTCCCTTGATACATTGGAGGGTATTGATATGTTGAATTCAGTTATTCCCTAGGGTCATACAGTGGGTTAGGGCAGAAAGCTTGCTCCAGAAACCATGTGTTCTCATTTTTTAAATAATTTTTTAAAATTTAGGATAGTTTAGACTTACAGGAAAGTTACAGAGAGAGTACAGAGAATTCTCATATCCCCACAACCAATTTTTCTGCATGTTCTCCTTTTTAATCTGGTGTTTTTTTCACAATTTTTCAATGGTAAAGAATTGTCTTAGGGTTGAACATACAGAGTTAAGGGGGGAAAAATGAAAGAAGCAGTCATCTGGATAATTCCAGGCCAGAAAACAATTTTGTCTGAAAGATACAGATAATTGAGACAGAAATGTTCTTTTTCCTGGAGAGATCCCTATGATCGCCTTCCTCCTTCACTTGAATTTGTAGGTACAGTTATGACCATAAATGTTTCACTTCCTAACAGGAAACTGTGTATCATTCAATGTGAAGAATGCGTGTTGTTTGAGAGGGCTAAATGGCTTAGTTCTATACTTCTTTTCTTAAAAATATTTTGGATATTTTCATTATAAAAGCACTTTCACATTGATTTAAGAGTAGAAAATATAGAAAGTCCTCATTGTTTACACCCTAAAGAAAACCACTATCAACGTTTAATTTACTTACTTCCAGTCTTTTTACCACATGTATTGTTTGGATCTGCTTACTTAGATTGGACCACACATAGGGTATTTTGTAAGCTTCGTGTCTGGCCATGTCTAAAAGCTGATCTCAACTAGCAGAACTGTTAAACTGTTCAGCATGGGACACTGTAAGGAGCCCATCTGGTCTGTCTGGAGAGGAGCTGTGATTACTGGAAGTCTACCTCTTATGTTAGTTGGGCCAGGGACATAGATGATGGAGAGACTAGAATTCGAGCTATCACCCGTGGGAGAGAAAATGGTACAAACTTTCAAAAACTAAAAGCAAAGACTCATTATAAATAAATCAATTGCAACATCCTTTATGAAAATGAAAACTGAGAAACTACATAAATTTTCAGCAATAGTTTAATATAGGTA